>NC_056663.1:145041793-146411293 GCF_018350195.1 Panthera tigris
TGCAAGGATTAGTTGTTTATAATTTTTATTCTGACATAATTTTTATTCTGATTTTTCACTTAATGTGTTAAATTTATGTGTTTCTTTTCCACAGTTTTTGTAAGACATTTCACTTTGCCGAAGGTAGGCAATGTGTCGTCTTTTTTTTTTTTTTAACTCAAATTTTTCATTGTCTGGTACTTCAGCAATTATTCATCCATTCATTTAATAAATACTTAAAGAGCACTTGCTCTGTGCCAGGTACCATTCTAAGCCCTTTCATACGAAATGTTAACTCATTCATCGTAAGCTTTTTTCCTGTAGGGCTTTCTACCTTATTCCTTCCTCTACCCTTGGGAGCATATCCACAGTGTGCCTTTGGAGACTGGTGGGGAGAAACCTCCTTCGTGAATTCTTTGTTCAAATTAGATATCTTCCTGGCTCAAGCATTTACCCTTCGCCATAAAGTAATTTTGACAATCCCCCATAGATGTGCAATGACCAATTGTCCTGGTTTCTATTTCTCAGAATCACGCCGTGTCATCATCTTGTGGGGTGATTTGTGTTAAAGAAGGCTGTGAAAGCCACATTGTTCCAAATGAGCGGCTTCCAGATGGGACCCCTGTACTAAGAATGAAATTGGCACTAAGTGGGCAGCACGGTGTAGTGGCTAAATGCTTGGGTGCTGGAGCTTGACAACCTGATTTCAAATTCTTGCTGAGCAAAGTTTAAAACTACCTCCATCTCTTAGCCTTTATCATTCCTACTTTACAAGGTTGTTGATGGGACTAAATGGAATAAGGGGAGCTAAGCACTTAGCACAGCGTCCGGCACAAAGGAAGAACTCAATTTACATTAGCTTTATTGTCATTCGTTAAAAGAGATCAAGCTGGAACTACACATATTTCATACAGATGCCAGTCGCTGCATTGTAATAACTAGCAGGAAAAAAAAACCCAAAAAACATTCTATCCATGGATGGGCAGTGAGAGGCATCTAGGAGTTTAAGTTGATAGAGTCATTAGATGTGTTTTTATATCATGATACCCCACGAGAACACCAATATTGTTAGGACACAAATAACACTCATTTTAGAGGGTTAGATTATGATATTTGTATATAAGTTATGACTATTGACTTGACCTGTGGTATATTTCTATCCGTGCAATAAGGATAGATGATTTTATTTCATTTTGTGTTTTGGCCAACAAAACTAATCTAAAACTCTGAAAAACATGATTCCAAATTCATTGTATGTTGGTACTTTAGATGGGCTCTTGGGGTCATCTAGTCCCACTCTCTTATTTTACAAATGAAATCCTTGAGGCCTCTTTAGGCCTCAATGTGAAGTGAGTTGACAAAGTTGGAGTTAGAAGACACTCTGATCCAGTTCTCCTAAATCCTAATCTAGTGCCGTTGCCAAACTCCGTAAAGATTCTTCTTATAGACAACATCAAGCCACATATGTAACATATCCTTGCCTTAGTGCCAGATGAACGTATGGCTCTCCAGGGCTCCACAGAACTCATAAGCACTGGTCTTATGTGTCACAGAGCGATTCATCAATGCCTCACAATGTCCACAAACATTGAATTTTCTTATACTTAGCAAGAGTTTATTCCAGACGGCCTCCATATATCTACTTTGAAAAATTATTTCCATATCCATATTTCTACTCACACAAGTGCTGTGCATATATGCACTTTAGTGTTTATTTTGACATTTATTTACTGGTTTCCCAATATAAGGCTCATCTATCTAACATTCCATTGAGCCACCCAGAACCCACCCATCTCCATGTCTGCTGAACCCACCACCCCCCTCTTCTAGAGTCTTGGAACACTATTAATATTACGTTTTATTTGTTCTTAGTTATAGTTAATTTATTTTAAATATTTGAACCACATTGAAGAATGGTATGATTAGTGAAAATGTTTTGAACATCCTCAAATGATGTCTTACCTAACTTAATTCTAGAAACAATGTAAAGTTGCTTAAAAGGATGCATAGTATCCAACAACAAAGAAAGCAAACACGAGAAAACAAAACTTTTAAATTGGTAATTTGTGATTTTTCTTTCTTTGCCCATAAGAAGGCCAGTTTCACCAGATGCTCAATATCACTCATCATTGGGGGAATACAAATCAAAACCACATTGAGATACCCCCTCACACTGGTCAGAGTGACTAAAATTAACAACTCAGGAAACAACAGATGCTAGTGAGGATGTGGAGAAATGGGAACCGTCTTGCACTGTTGGTGGCAATGCAACCTGGTGCAGCTGCTCTGGAAAACAGTGCGAAGGTTCCTCAAAAAATTAAAAATAGAACTACCTTACAACCCAACAATAGCACTACTAGGAATTCACCCAAAGGATACAGGAGTGCTGATTCACAGGGGCACATGTACCCCAATGTTCATAGCAATGCTTTCAACAACAGACAAATTATGGAAAGAGCCCAAACTTCTTCCATTAACTGATGAATGGATAAAGATGTTGTACACACACACACACACACACACACAAACACACAATGGAATACTACTCATCAATCAAAAAGAATGAACTGGAGGATATTATGCTAAGTGAAATAAGTCAGTCAGAAAAAGACAGATATCATATGTTTCACTCTCAATTTGAGAAACTTAGATGACCATAAAGGGAAGGGAAGGAAAAGTAAGTTACAGAGAGGGAGGCAAACCAAAAAGATTCTTAAATACAGAGAACAAACTGAGGGTTGATGGGGGTGAGGGGTGGCCAAGACTACACTGTGTACACTGTGTGTTAGCTAACTTGACAATAAAGTATTAAAATATAATATAAAATAATATAATATAATATAATATAATATAATATAATATAATATAATATTGGGCTCCTCAAAAAAGAAGTAGGAGAAGGAGAAGGAGAAGGAGGCCAGTTTCACCATATTGATTCTTGTTAGTTTGATGTAAGTTTAAGAATTTCCATGGCAATATTTTTTTGTTGTTGTTTCTAGACATCAATTTTCACTCCAGCCTTTGGATCAGAAACTAAAGTCAGAATAAACAGTAATATGAGAACTGAAGAAGTAATTGAGCAACTTCTCCAAAAATTTAAGGTAATCTTTATCACTAAACTGAGCTATAACTGTCTTGTATATAAGTTAACTATAGGTACATAAATGTACTCTTCTGAAAAAGACCTATGAACATGTACATATAAATTAAATGGTTCGTTTCCGAAGAATTCTTTCTCACGAATAACACCTTTTCATAATTGGGCCTTGAGAGATTATATTATTCTCTCAACAGGGAGCAGAAAAGGATTCTTGTCTAAAAGTATATAACAAAAGTGAGGAAAAATATACAGATTTGGGGCCTGGCTGGCTCAGAAAACATCTGCCAATGACCAGTCAATCAAATATGAAAGAATTCATGTCTGCTTATTTTTTTTTCCATTGACAGATTGAAAATAGTGCCCAGGATTTTGCACTTTACATTATTTTTGCAACAGGAGGTAAGCGTGATCCCTCTTTTTACATGATTCCAGTATGTTATAGTTTTCTGCCCACAGGGGAGGCCCAAGAGCAGCTAACCCTCTTTCTGTGGAAGAAAGGGAAGGAAGGGAAGAAGAAGAAAAGTGGGGAGGGTATTTTAGAAGGTTATTCAGATTGCACAGTTTCAGAGGTAGATAACCTATGAATAAGATATCCTAGAAGAGTTTATAATACAAAAGAGTTTGCTTTTTGGCCAGACATCAAATTACCTGAATGGCAGTCAGTGCCTGGGAGAGTCTATGGAGAGTTCCAAAGAATTGTTACACACTGAATTCCTTGACTTCTGGACCTCTTTCTTTTTGGCTTTCCCTTCTCCTTCTAGCTCTTACTGCAGTCATCAATGCATACCATTTATCTCTGATCTTGTTATTACCTCTTTCTTACACAGTGTCTGACACACTGTAGGAGCGTTCTCTCTTCCTCAGTAGAGAAAAATATGCAGAAGTTGGTGGTAGGGAGTAAAAGGTTGGCATTGGGAAGAGGCTATATGTGGGGTGCTGGGAACAGGATGGAAGAGAGATTAGAGAAAAATCTAAGGCAATAGTGAAATGATCTTTTTGAAAACTCTTAAGTTGAAAAAAATTATATATTAAATTGTAGAAATATCTCCAGTTAGAGTTTAAGTGTCAGAATGTTTGAGCTGGAAATTGAACAGAATAAAATAATACATTTTGATACCAGGACAACTGTAAGAAAATGGAAGTCGGATCTTCAAACATATACAAAATTAAAGTCCTTATTAATTTAAAGCTTAAATGTAAGAAATATAATATAAAGTTTAAAAATTCTAAGGGTGTGTGTATATATTCATATTCTAATTGTTTAGGAAAAAACTAAAAGGTATAAAATAAAAAGCAGAGACAAGGGCGCCTGGGTGGCTCTGTTGGTTAAGCGTCCGACTTCAGCTCTGGTCATGATCTCACAGCTCATGGGTTCGAGCCCCACGTCAAGCTCTGTGCTGACAGCTCAGAGCCTGGAGTCTGCTTCAGATTCTGTGTCTCCCTCTCTCCTCTGACCCTCCCCCACTCACACTCTGTCTCTCTCTCAAAAATAAATAAAATGTTTAAAAAATTTAAATAAATAAAAAGCAGAGACAGACTTATAAAAATGTAAAAGATAGAAACAGCAAATTATGAAAAATATCAGATAAAAATTTAATACGTATAATATCAAATAGTTCTAGCAAAGTGACAACAAAAAGACAATGAAAATAGAACCCACAATGCAATATTATCTCATATTTATCGGATTGGCAAAATGTTTTTGAAGGATTCTACCTATGTGTGGTGTGGTGAAGGGTAAAAGGGTATTTTCATGCAGTTTTGGTGAAAATATGGCTGTCTTTACTTTTTTGGAACTCATTCTAACAATATTATTAAAATTTACAGTATAAGTACCCTTTAACCTGTCAATGCCACTGCTGAGAATCTATTCCACAAAACTAAAAGGACCAGTACCTATAGATTTATGTGCAAGGCTATTTATAATGACAAAAAATTAAAGACAAAGTCACCTATCACAGAAGAATGATTGAATAAGTGGTTATGCAGCCATTAAATGGAATGTGTCAGATTATACCAGTTAAATGGAGGGGATTCCATAATATATATTTCATGAAAAATGCAACATGACTAAAAATGTATATCATATGATCCCATTTTTCTAGAGGAATTACAAACCCCTATTTAAATATAGGGGTATATATGATCATATGATCAGGAAGAAAGGTATGAAATGATAAATATGAAGTCACTGACACCACTTACCCCGTTAGGGGGTCAGGACAATGCAGGAAAGAGGATGGAAGGAGGAGGAGCACAGAAGGAAAAACAAAAACAACAAGTAAATCATTTTTTAAAAATATGTCTGCGATAAAAATAGCAAGTATGACATGACCACCTGTACGTATTGTGTGTTTGTGTGTGTGCATAAAGAGATATACAAAGGGTTGGCCACACAGAGGGTAAGGCTGATTGTCTCAGGGTTCTGGGATTCCAGGTGACTTTTACTTTCTGCCTTTTGCTTTTCCCCATAGTTTCAATTCCAGTAGCATATGTGGTTTTTTAAGACTTTACTGGGGAAGGGGCACCCAGGTGGCTCAGTCAGTTAAGTGTCCCTCCGACTCCTGCTCAGGTCTTGATCTAGTGGTTTTTGAGTTTGAGCCCCACGTTGCACTCCCTCTGACACGTTGGAGCCTGCTTCGGATTATGTGTCTCCCTCTCTCAACCCCCTCCCCACTTGCTCTCTGTCTGGTCTCTCTCTCTCAAAAATAAAACATCAAAACAATTTTTTTAAACTTTATTGAGGAATAATTGGGAATAATTGACAAATATAATTGCTATATTGAAAGTACAATGTGATGATCTGATACACATATACATTATGGGATGATTACCAAGATCAAGATAATTAACATATCCTCACATCACATAATTAAGGCTTTTTGGGTATGTGTGAGAATGCTTACGATCTACTCTCAGCAACTATCAAATGTACAATACCATACTATTAACTCTGGTCACCAAGCTGGAGATTAAATCCTCAAAACTTATTTATACAATAACTGAAAATTTGTACATATATCCCCCTCGTTTCTCTCCCTGATAGCATGAATTATTTTTTATAATTAGAAAAAAAATGTTTATTTTCACCACAGAACTGTAGTTCTTTAAAACTTTATCTGTGAAAATCATGTTTTATTTTGTTTTTTGTGTCAAAAATGCTTGCACACAAAATCCAGAACAGAAGATAACCCTAAGTAGCACCTTTTAGGGATCAGGAACAGAGAAAAAAATGGAACCTATAGCACCTGTTTAGGTATTAATCTGGAAAATAAAGGCAGGTGCATTTTAACACCTTGTATCTACTAAGCCCAGGATCTATAACAGTGTTTTTCAAATTCTAGTGCACTTCGGGATTACCTGAGAAGTTCATTTAAAATACAGATTCCCAAACCCCTCCAGATCTAGGAACAATCTGGGAATATGTATTTCTTAATAATTATCCTAGAAGCAAATTCATGAAGCAAGAAACCTTGCTCTGGAATATTAAGAACGCAACAAACAGAGGAGGCAGTTATACCACATGTAGAGGTCAGAAGAGGATTCTAGTATGTTATTAAGATGAGCTAAATTACCGGGGCTGTAGCCTTGCCTCAGAAATGCAGAGGAATTAAAACAATGAACTCTGACTCTGTGGAAACAAGAACGGACAATATTACTGACTTTTTCCTGGGGTAAGTCCCACCCAGGGGATGAGCACAGTTCTGATTCTTGAAACTTTTAAGTGCCTGACATAATTGATTTCCTAGATGACAGCGTAGAAAGGACTAACTGGTCTACCCGTTTCCCTTTTCAGTCTCTTTCAACATAGCAGACAGATTGCTCTTTTTTTTTCCTTATAATTTATTGTCAAATTGGCTTAAATACAACACCCAGTGCTCATCCCAACAAGTGCCTCAATGCCCATCAACCATTTTCCCCTCTCCCCCACCCAGACAGATTGTTCTTTAACAATAGAAGTCAGACAATGTCATATCACTTCTCATCCTCCAGGGGTCTCCCTTCCCGCAATAAAGCCAGAGTCTTTATGCTGGTCCCAGTATGTGTTCACTTCAACATTTAATATTCCTTTCCTCATCTTTATGTTAGCTTCCCTGGTCCCTTGCTGCTCTTTGATATCATTAGGCATGCACTGACCTGTAGGATGCTCTACTTATTTACTTACTGTGTTTGGAACACACCTCCCCGAGAGCTCCATGGTTCCATACCACATCTGCTTCTGGTTGTTTTCAAATGTTACATCTTCAGTGAAGCCTTTCTCAGCCACCCTACCAATAATTGCATACTTGTCCCCTGTACACACCTATTTACACAGACCCATACTTTCTATCCCTCTCCTTGCTTTATTTTTCTTCTGAGTACTTATCACTAATACATGATATGTTTTATTGGTTTATCCTCCTTATTGTCTGTGTCCTCCACTAGAACGTAAGTTTCGTAAGTGGATTTTACTCTGCTTTGTTTTAGAAGGTGCCCAGCACAGAGAACAATGCCTGACACATAGTAGGAACTCAAAAAATATTTGAGAAAGGAGGAAAGGAGACGAATGTAAGGACACAGTGTTCTGTTTGTGCTTCATTCTGATAAAAATGAAATGACAGATGTGAAATTATTTTGACAGAAAGTTGGAAGTACTTTTGTGAGTGGGAGTATTTATAACTTTTGGAAATTTGAAATTCTTGGAATATACCAAATTGGAAGTTGTTTCCTTTCTCATCTCATTATCATGGCATGGATGAAGCCCACAGATGAATGAAATAATAAAAACACTGACCTGTGATGTGAAAGACATTCTCAACAGGTTTTTAAGGAAGATCCAAGGATTTGATTGAGATGAGAAACAAAGGGATAATTGAGGATAGTTATAAAGTTTTGGACCTAAACAACTGGAAAGATGGAAATACATTAACTGAACTAGGAAAGAATTAATAAATATTTGTTGAATGAATGAATGAATGACAAATGATGAAGAATTTTTAGGTGTGTCGCTTGGTAAGAGCATAAATGGCACTGGAGATTTGTCTGAACATCCAAGCTAAAGGCAAGATTGAATTATCTGAGATATAAATCAAACCTTAAGATCTAGCAAGAGAAAGAAGTTCTCTTTGGGTTCTTTTAAAGGTTTTACTTTTAATTTACTCCTTTGAATGAGTGCCTCCTGTTGTATGTTCTTCTTAGGTCTTCTCGCCACGTGAGCTAAAGAAAGAAAATGAGTGGACAACTTGTCTTTCTTCTTTTTCTCTAGGATGGACTGCTAACTATAGTTGATTCCTGTTTTCATTTGTAGAGCGGAGGCGGCTAAAGAAGACAGATGTCCCGCTACTGCATAGGCTCGTGCAGGGACCTTCCAAAGAGAATGCTCGCATTTTCCTCATGGATAAAGATGAAAAAGAAATTAGCAGTGATGTATGGATACTGTCACCCTGAATCTCTCTTTGCTTCCTCCTGACTCAGCACCTCTCACAGAATCTGCATTCTTTTTTGTTTTGTTTTGTTTTGTTTTGTTTCCCTTTTCAGGTGGCTCAGTACATTAACTTTCATTTCCCTCTCCTGGAATCCATCCTTCAAAGATTAAATGAAGAAGAGAAAAGAGAGATTCAAAGAACAATAACAAAGTAAGTTGGGAGTATGTATGCTGGGTGCCTATTCCTATAAGAGGTTCAGCGCACAAATTGTGTTCAATTTTTAATACCCTTTTTCTCCTTCTCCTTTTCAGATTCAGTACAGAAAAGGCTATTATAATGAAATGTCTCCAAAGTAAACGGGTAGTAAAAACTGAGACAACCGTTTAGCAGACCAGGCTGTAATTGCTGAAACTCTGAAACACTTTAGCAAAATTAGAGGGATATTACTATTTGATGAATGCACAAATTCCATACTTGCATTCATACAAATGTCTGTGAACTTGAATCTGTGGAAAATTGAATGTTGAAAAAGCTTGTCTCCCTTTGAAGTGATGAGTTTACCTAGGCTTCACAGTTGCACTGAAAGGAGCTGGAATTTGTTTCAGGAACTGAAACAAGCTTGGATACTGTGTATCCAAAATACTTTCTTATAGTAAACCACTCCATGAACTTGAATCTAAATGATGTCTTCAGATATCATGTAGGGTAAACTTCTTTCAGCTTGAACTGTCAAGAGAATTAAAAAATCATCAACGGATTCTCACAACTGATTCAGAAGTAAAAGCTGCCAGCTCTTGAAATAAAAAGGAAGCACACTCTTACCCTACAAAGGAGTCTGATAGTGAGTGATGGTGTTTCTCAGCTCCGTGCACTCTAGCTTCTTCATGAAACCCAGGGCTGTCTCTATATGGTTGGTGGCTTTTGGCTATTTGTAACATCAAAACTATCTGTCCTTTGGGACAGAAAAGATGATTGGATTTCTGTTAAGAAATCCAAATTGCAATTTCCTCAATCCGAACTCTTCTTTTTTTTTTTTTTCTGTTCTTCTCATGACTTTCAAAAAGTATTTTTAAGCATTTTTTTTTTTTTTTTTTTTAGAGAGAGAGAGAGAAAGTAGGGGGGAGGGGCAGAGGAAGAGGGAGAGAATCTCAAGCAGACTCCACAGTCAGCACAAAGCCTGGTGTGGGCCTCCCAGCTCATGACCCTGAGATCATGATCTGAGCCAAAATCAAGAGTCGGACACTTAACTGACTGAGCCACCCAGGTGCCCTGAGTTCTTAAGCATTTTTAAAAAGTCAGTTAAACTGGTTTTCATTATTTTTCCAAACAAGTATACCACAGAGACTTAATACGTTTAATGGGTTAGGACATTGTTGATCCACAATAACCATTTGTTGCCAGATGAAAACAAAGGATAACGCAACTGTTGTAGCAAAAAATAGGCAGGGAATCTGGAGCTCTGCTCTTTTTCTCCAAGACAACTCATCCCACAACTCCCAAGATACTTAAAAGTCTGCTAAAACTGACTTGAAGAAAGGGGGGACAAAAAACTGGTAATGCCACAAGTATCACCTATGATTTTATTTGTGAACTCTATGTTAAAATGGAATTTTATGCAACATTGGTCCATTCCCTAAACCACTTTCCTTCACATTTCTCATAGGCATTGTGTTACCTGGTTTGATTACATTACACGTACTAAGGGAAAAAGTTGTATGTAACAAGCCCAAGTTCGAAGACTATCAAAATTAAAATATGAAACATTTTTAGACAAAGCTATTACTTCCTAGTGTCACCAAAACCGAAACCTAAACTCAATGAAGGTAAAAGTGTGCTGTGACCTTTGAGTCCTAGGAAATCTTTTATTGAGGAAAACAGAGGCTTGCATCATTATCTTTCCAGCTATCGGTTAATAAGAAATTATGTTCTCAGGGTGCCTGGGTGGCTCAGTAGATTGGGCATCTGACTCTTGGTTTCAGCTCAGGTCATGATCTCACGGTTCATGAGTTCAGACCCTGCGTCAGGCTCTGTGCTGGTAGCACAGAGCCTGCTTGGGATCCTCTCTCTCTCTCCCTCTCTCTCTGTCCCTCTCCTGCTCACATACCCTGTCTCTCTCAAAATAAATAAATAAACTTAAAAAAAAAAAGAAAAATATCTCATCTTCCTAAAGTAGGGCAAAAGAAATTGTTAAAATTCAGAAAAATCTCATCTTGCTAAAGTAGGGCAAATGAAATTGTTAAAATTCAGTATACTTATAAAAATTTAAAATAGTGTCAAGTGCCTTTCCTAAATGACAAAAGATTAATCATTAATATATTGAAAGTCTACAGGATATGTAAGAAAAATTCCAAGACATGGATAGAAAAAAAGAAAAAAGACATGAAAAGTAAAATCACAGAAGAAATACAAAGAGCTACTAGATGTGTTGTGAGAGGAGACTTGTATCTTAATGGTGATCAACTGTATCCAGCAAGGAGACAGAAACACAGTAATTTAAGCAGGAGAAGTTTAATATAAAGAATTAAGCTGTGGGGCGTCTGGGTCGCTCAGTGGGTTAATCGTCTGGCTCTTGATTTTGGCTCAGGTCATGATCTCATGGTATGTGAGATCGAGCCCCGCCATCAGTGCTGAGCCTGCCTGGAATTCTCTGCCCCGCCCCCACGTCTCTTTCTCTCTCAAAATAAATAAATGGACTTTTTTTTTTTTTTTTTTTTAATTAAGCTGTGATGATAGGAGAATAACTGTAAAGTAGAAGTGTGTGTGCCAGGATTGGGAGCTATAGGGGCCTCTTTTGCAGGAACCCAGTACAACTCTGTGCATCAGTTGGGCTGCAGTATCTTTGAAGCTGTGTGGGACAGAGGCTGGTCAGGTAGCTTACTAGATGGCCACCCCCGGGGGCCCTCTCTGTGAGCAGGCACTGAACCCAGGGGGTGGTGTGGAAAGCAGTGATTTGTGTTCAGGTTAGGGTTAGCTCCAGGCTGTGCCACCACAAACCCAATCGAAAGATGGAGGAGTTGGGGGAACAAACGGTAAAGAAAGCTGCACCCTACAGGCAAACTGCCCTGGAGAAAGCACTCTGGGCAAAGCAGTGGAGGAAAAAAGTGGGCTTCCCCAAAGCCTTGTCAGTCAGCCCTGGGAATCTGGAAAGACCAAATTTCCTGCTACAATGCTTCTTCAGCGCCCTCTACCGACGAAGCAGGACATCATGCACAATGCAAAGGAAACACACTTAAAGGGTCCATATCCATTTTCACAGAACCAAGAGCTAAGAACAAATTTGGAGGAGAGAGTCAATAAAATAATTCTAAAGGGTCCGTATCCATTTTCAAAGAACCAACAGCTAGGGATGGATTTGGAGCACAGAGTCAACAAAATAACTCGGATGTTATCAAAACACAAAGTTAAGAAAAGCAAAATGCACTTTTTGGTCTATTGGCAAAGATTAAGAAATGAGATTAAATACTCAGCAAATTACAATCAGATGGCCACTGAGACTACTGGTGGAAATACAAGTGGATATAACTTTTCTTGAAAGCAGTTCAGCAGTAAGTTCATCCTATAATTCAGCTTAGAGGATCCTATATTGAAATAATCAGTCATACAAAGCCATTGTGCAAAGATACTTATTATATTGCTATTGTGATAAAAATAATTAAATAGCCTAAATTTTCAAAATTATGGAAAAAAACATAAGGAAAAAAACATTTACCCACAGAATATTATGCAGCTATTAGAATTGTTTCCAAATAAATTGTAATTATGGAAGAAATTCTTCTTACATATCCGATATCTAAATAAGAATATACATACAAATATTCAAAATATCTGTTATCCATAAAATATGTTTGTGTGCGTGTACACTAACCAAAAACACATTAGATGTGGTTATATCTGAATTGTAGAATTATGGGTGAATCATTTCTTATTTTTCTATGCTTATTAAATAGCCTATAATAAACACGTGTTACTTTTTGAATTAGGGCATAGATAAGTTATGATTAGAAAGTTACCAACAAGAAGTAGCAAGTACATGCAAGCTGAGTCCTACCAGATGCAGAAAAATAAAATTATTTAATAAGACATTAACTT
Source organism: Panthera tigris (assembly GCF_018350195.1). Taxonomy (NCBI): domain Eukaryota; kingdom Metazoa; phylum Chordata; class Mammalia; order Carnivora; family Felidae; genus Panthera; species Panthera tigris. Next base: position 145,054,367 of record NC_056663.1, read on the forward strand.
CGCTTCTGTGGTAGTTTTAAAATATATTCATAAAGTCTTTGATATTCCTCCTCTCAAGAGGTGGGGCCTAATCCTTCCCACCTTGCAAATGGACTGGACCTAGTGACTCAATCCTGATGAGCAGAGGACAGCAGAAGTGACACTGTGTGATTTGGGCAACTAGGTCATATAACGCTGTGGCGTCCTTCTCGCTCATTCTCCTGGGTCACTGGCTCTGGGGGAAGCCGACTACCACGGCGAGAGCAGCCCCAGAGAAAGATTTGCATCATGGGAACAGAGACCTTTGCCAGAGCCAGCAACAATTGAGGCCTCCTGTCCACAGCCAGATGAGTGGGCCATGGGCTGGTCCCAGTCAAGCCTTCAGATGACACAGCCCTAACAGTTTGACTACAGCCTCCTGAGACACCCTGAGCCAGAAAACCCAGCTAACCCACTCCTGGATTCCTGATCTTTGGAAAATGTATGAGAAAATAAATGGCTGTTGTAGTATGCCAAATTTTAGGATAATTTGTTACATGGCAATACAATTTCAGAGAGAAAAATCTGTTCGGAGGCATCTTTGCATAATACAAGAGTATAAACTTTTGTCATAAAACTCTTTATCCTTGCTTCAGGTGGCTCAGGTTTTTTACTACCAGTTACATATTAGTTCAAATTCAACCCCAGTAATGTTATACTTATTAATGGTAGAGGACCTGTTACATTCATCTTTGTATACTTGGCTGAATTTAATGCTGTGTTTTGTATATAGGATGTGCTTAATAAAAATCAATTGAATAAAAGACTTAATGAATTAGTGAATCAGTGAATAAAAGAATGTGCAAATGAGTTATATGAAATGTTTTTCTAAAAGCTCCTGTATATATGCATCCTTTTCACAAATCGGACCCAGTAGCTAAAGAAATATAGAATCTTTTCTGTATGGTTTTTTCTGATTTGGTGGTATATTTTACTATCTCTTGGCTATATGAAATGTTCAGTTAGGCAGTGTTGCTATGGAATTTTGCTTAGGGCCGTTCACATTGGTTTCAGGAACTGAACAGGGAAGAAGTCCATTTTCAAGGCAGCCTATGAGGTGGACAAGATGGCAGGTGTAACTGTCATGTTGCTATATCTACACGGGAAAGGAAAGAAAGGAATAGGATGCATTAGAACAAAACCCTTCAATGGCATCCATTTGTCCTTTTTTCTTCTTTTCTTTTTTCTTTTTCTTCTTTTTTTTCTTTCTCTTTTTTCTTTTCTTTTTCATTTGTCTTCTAAATAACAATAGTTAACACCTATTAGATTGATTGAGCCCTTTGAAATGGTCAATATTTAACCTACCAAACTGGCAATTTCACATCATTCAAATTAATAGCACTTACCATTTGTCAAGTACTGTTTTAAGCTTTACCTATATTAGCTGATTTAGTGTTTATTATAGTCCCACAAAGAAGCTACCCTTTCAACCCAATTTTATAGATGAGGAAGGCCATGGAAAGGTTAGGAGATTTGCTAAGGTCTTTAGAAAAACTGGGTAGGATTTGAACCACACTCTGGAATCCACACTCTCAACCCCCATAATCTATGGCTTCACCCTAAACTACACTCTGTCTGGCATTCTTATTTGTCCTCATCTGTAAAATGGGATAGTAGTACCGACTTCACTGGATGGTTGTGGGAGTTATAGGAATAATACATGTCAAGGCTGGCACCTTACACATTAAAAATGTGATAAACCTTAACTGTTGTTAAAATTAAACTACAGTATGTCCCCACCCACCCTTATATCCCTATCTTCCACTGGATCACACTGACCACAACTACTTAATTTTTGTCTTACAACAGACCAAACTGAATCACTCACCATTCCCCAAAACACCTCACATCCCACCACTTCTCTATCTGTTCAAACCCTGCCTAATTTCTAGTCGTTGGGCAGGGTCACTTCTTCCATGACTTTTCCTGGTCTCTGTGACAATTTGTGAACTCAGACTCTTGTGAATCACATTATCAGCTCTGCTCTTGTGACACTGGAAATTTGAAATCTGCCCTTTGTTGTAATTCCTTATGTGTTTGTCTCTTGTATAAATGCATTAGTTATCTGGTCTTAGTAAATTCATATTCTTCTCTATAGCACCTAGAAGTGTATTAAACACAATAGGAACTTGCAAACGTTTTTTCACATCTAATTTGCTAACGTATATGAACATGTTGAAATCACTGGAGTGAGGTAAAACTATTTAAAATCAAGGTGAGATGCAATATAATGTGAATTTTTTTCTCTAATCAGAATAACTCACTTATTTAGTAAGCACTACACTATTACTGCTTATTTTTTATTAAACACAAAAAAATCTGGAAAAATAAACATAAGTCCAAATGATAAGTTCATTATGTCATTGATCCTAGGATTGCTGGGGAAAAGACTACTACACAAATCATCACCGAAAGCTCAAGTTAATAAACATTAGGGCCCCTGCATTCCAATGTCAGCATCACATACATAGGGTAAAGATAAAAGGTGGAAGGATGAGAAAAATGCGCCAAGGGGGTCAGAACTCAATTTCAAAGTTTAAAGAAAGAAATGAGCACACATAGAAAAAGGAATTAACAAATATATATTAAAGAGATGAGAGAAAGAAAGAGAGAAAAAAGAATGAGAAATTGAATGAACCTCTGAGGGATTCTTCCAAGGCTGAGGCGTTAGTGGCAGAATCAATGGAGACGGAGCGAGTTATTTGGTTCGCTGTTCACAGAAGGAATTAGCCATTCTCTTCTCAACATGGTGCAGAGAAAACTACCACTGTTTGCAATCAGTGCTTCAGGGAGATTACTCTGCTATTGAGTTTTTAGATAATGATGTTCCTTGACATGACAAAAAAGCATGAATGCACTGATTAAGAGCCCAGTTTCTGGAGATGGATGGTCTAGATTTGAAACCTGGTTCCAAACCATCTGTGAATACTTGGGCAAGATACTTAACCTCTCTGTGCTCATCATCTTGGTCCGTAGAATGGGAAGGTTACTAATAGTACCTTCCTCATTAGATTATGATGAGGACTAAATGAGTTTTTACAGGTAAAAATTTAGTATCTGGCACCATGCTAGTTATTATTACTGTAGCCAGTGACAATAATAAGCAAGAAGTTACGTGTAATGATGTGTCTTTAGGACACCGGCTGTTGCAAAAGCAGACTTATCTGGCACGTAGGAGACAATGTACGGCCAACAGAACCTATTCCCCACCTCAGTTATGACCTTTTGTAGCTTTGCAAGTAACTCAAAGGCTCTTGGCAAACAGAACGTTAAATATTTTCTTGATTTCATCATGTGTTCAATGCCATAGGCACAAGGCAAAGTCCTAGTTAGTTCAAGTCTAACTGATGGTGAAAGAGAGAGAGAGACAAAAAGAAGGAAAGATATGTTTTCACCAACCTCCCCCAGAAGGTAAACATGAGGAAGATAGGGATTTTGTTTAGTTTTTCATGGTCACCGATGTATCACAAGCTCCTAGGATAGCGCCTCATACACTAGACCCACTAAAATCTATTCAATGAATGTTATAAGCAGTTCCAAGTACCCTCCCGGTTCCACACTTTCCCAAAAAGAAAAAAAAAAAGCCAAAGCAATTCTAAAGTTAACTTATTATAAAGCACATTCCATTCAGTTCATCAATAATCATTTTCAGCAGTGATATAGACAGAAACTTCCAAACTGCAGGTGGGTCTTTTTCACTCTGGAAACCCAGCAGCCAGTTTCCAGCTCAGTGTGGCAGCCCATCGCGTCTACCTGAGGCTTTGAAAGGCCCCTTGATTTCATATTTCTGGTGCTGCTTCTGAGAAGCCGAAAGCTTAGGGGAGAAAGGAAGAGTGTAAGCTGGTTGTATCAGAGTTACGATAAGTAGGTTTCTCTGAGTAGAAAAGGAGAGATTTAGTGTAGCCGCGCTAGTGTTCTTGAGTAGCATTGTGAGTAGCTAAGAAATGATTTTGTTGAATCTTATTTTGAATCTCAGACATGGGTTTGATTACTCATGAAAAATAAAAAGCAGATCTCACCAAAGATTCCGCACTGACATTTTCTGGGGTCATTTGTGTCCCAAGAGAGACTGGCACTTTTCAATCAGTTTGGACCCCTAGAAAAGAAAGCAAATAAGTACATCGGTAAAGAAAGAGAAAAACAGAACAAAAGAAGACACCCGAACATTTATGATCCCCAAACAGAAAAATCTTTAAGACTTACCTGTATATGCCTGTTGAGGGGCTCTTAAGTGCTCACTGCTCAAGATCTTAGAATTTCTCACAGCCTAGTCCCTTAGCTTAAGCTCTTACTTAACTGCAATACCTCTCTCACTCTGAGGACCCCAGATTTGGATTTAAAAAAAAAAAACTTTGCTTTTTCCTCACAAAACTATGGGACTCTTTTGGCGCAGGGTAAAAACAATCAACATCAGTTTCTCAATGCATTTTAAAACTGCTCTAGGCTAATCCCATGCTAAATCATTATACAATTAGGTACAAGAATTCAAGAGGATCAAAACCACGAACTTCGATCCGTGTCCTTACCATCTTCGTATACACTGGTATTGACCTCTATTCTAAGTCCAGCAGTTTTCCCCAATTTTTACCTGTATGCTCTTTATTCAAATGAAAGTCATTCTTGGAAGCCCAGAGAGATAGGTAAAAGTTAAGTGATCTTTAGTGAAGTGGGAATAGGGCCCTAGAATTCCATTGCTAAGATTAGTGCATGAGCGAGTGTGTGTGCGTGTGCACGTGCATACACACACACACACACACACACACACACACAAGCCCGCGCGCCCTAGTGGATAGGTGACCTGAACTCCCCAGAACTCCTAGCACCCTGTGGGACATGCTTAAAAGTCTATTAATTTAGCTTTTCTTCCTACCCTCAAACAGTACCACATCTAAATTATCTAGAGACTGGAATCTATTTAAGTTTGGTTTTCAAAATAGCTCTGCAGTTTAAGGAATCTTTGTTTCTCTGGGAACCCATGACATTTTAAATCAATCTTCATGGGACATTTTCCCATAAGCTCAACCTCAAGACCCTCATATTTAATCTTATCCATTTGCTCTGAACCTAATATTAGTGGGTAAGTCCCATTTCTCCATATCCGTCCTTCCTGACTTTATTTATTCCTATTTATTCCATAGTTCCTTGGTAAATTTCTCACTTGTAATGATGACAGATGCAGAGGTGGGGGGAAAATGTTTCTGGTAAAGGTAAGGTAAGGTCGAAGAAAGGAATCTGAAAAACTACTGTAATAATGAGAAATGTCCTACATGAAATAAGGGATAACTCAACATCTTGCGGCAAAGCACAAGCAAGATTTAGAAATAGAAAGCATGGACTCCTGTTCCATGAGGTGATGGAATGCAGAGAACAGAGAAAAAGAGGAAACATTTTCCTTACACTGACATCAAATTAGTCACTTTAATGTCCTATAATCCTGGACATGTTGGTAGACTGCTAACAGGTCACCCATCCTAAGACTTTGGGATAACCATTACCAGTCAATTTCTCCATATCCTTGTGACATGCATTTCAATCCTTTTTTTTCATTCTAGATACTCTCTGGACATAACAATCAGCTAATATCCTCTTAAAATGTGTTTTCTCTCATCTCTTCCAAGACCCCAGTGAAATAATGGTAAAAATGCTTTTAAAAAAGAAGAAAGCCTTGTCGATGCTAAAAAGAAAAAAAAAAAATCAATGTAAGAGATATTGATGAACTGCTAAGGGGGAAGAAAAAGGCCATCAGTATGACATTGACCAAAATATCAAAGTGCAAAAATAGGGGCGAAGAATAATGAAATGATGATATGTCATAGCAGTAAAATACCAGAAAGTCACTAATTTCTGAGTTGCTTTTGGTTTTGGTCTACTGCTCAGCTTGTTTTTCAAACTGTAGCTGCCACTATTCTTTCAATAAACTAATATTACTTAGCCAGAATTTGATCCTATTGTTTACACCTAAAGAACCTCCATTGACATATCAGCAAAAATATTGTGCAAATATATGGACAAAATAATATTTTAAAATACAAGAACCCAATGGCCCCTGGGTGACTCAATCGGTTAAGCTTCCGACTCTTGATTTCAGCTCAGGTCATGATCTCATGTTTTGTGGGATCAAGCCCTGTGTTGGGCTCTGCACTGACAACACAGAGCCTGCTTGGGATTCTCTCTCTCTGCCCTTCCTCAGGCTTTCTCTCTCTCTCTCTCTCTCTCTCTCTCTCTCTGTCTGTCTCTCTCAAAATAAATAAATAAACTTAAAAAAATAATAAAATACAAGGACCCAGAAAGTTTATATATTATTTTGAAATAATACATACATACATATGTACATATGTTAAAAATGTAGCCCAACAAAACGTAAACTAGTCCAAGAAAAAAACAAAAAAAATTGTATTTAGAAATAGTCCAATTTACCCAGGATTACACTAAAATGAAACCCTATGTGAATAGCCATGGATAAGTCCAGAAATAACTACATCTGATTGAAAGATTAGCTCAGAGGGCTTTTTAAAATATTCTTTTAAGATGACAGAATATTCTATTAAAAAACTGTCTTATTAAGAACTTAAAACAGTCTAGTAATCTGATGAAAGTGCGTGCTTTATTTGCCAACAGAGAAAAAGAAAGGAAATTAGAAACTCTTAAATACAGAAGGATATACAAGAAAATCATAGTCCAAATATGTGAAACTAAATAAAAGTGGCATGATTTTCTGCAGCTGGTAGTGGTAAGAGAAGAGTGTTCATTTAATTTCTACACCTTTTAACAGGGTAAATCATTCGGTTGGTCAATCCATTCATGGTACTGATATAAGTAATATTCAAAGTAAACACACAATTAAATATACTATTGAATCATTTCCAGTTTTTAGCATTAACTTCTGAACAAAGCATATAAACTTTGTATTTAATAAGCAGATACATAAACCCAGACACTGTAGAACAATGGTATAGCTTTAAAGAGTAAACCTGGCAGGAAGTCAAAGGAAGTTTAGACATGTTACTTATGTTTGGGAGAATCACTAGATGCTGACTGGAACTGAAGGGCCAAGAAATAGAAGCAATAAAAGAACTAAAAATACTTTTAAATAAATTAAGAAAGAGTCTCTGGATAGGGTTCTTGAAGTCAGCAGAAGCACACCATATTCATTATGTGACGTGAATATTTTGAATATTTTAGGAAACTATTAAGGTGATGATGGGAATCACTAGGAAAACTAGAAGAAAGAACTCAAAATTGGGAAGGGGAAATGTACCCTGGTGTTCTGTTTGAGCTCTTGTTGTGTTCATGTATTGCTTATATTATTTTCAAAGCTTGTGTAATGTATTATAAGAAACTGAACATAGTAACCTGTGACCACCTGCATTGGTAGTTCACCCACATTGATCCACCTACGTTGGAATTATCACCTTGCTTAACCTGGTCCTTGTTTTTTCTTTGGAAATGCATCCAAGACTACAGTGGCTCTGACAGTAGACCCATCAAGTTGTTGGGTACAGACTACTTACCCAGCAGATCTTTTCCCATGAACTTGTGTTGAGTCACATCTAAAAGTAGACCTTCGCTTTTTTTCATTGTGAAATTGCATGTATTATTTTCAAAGCATTGTTCCAACCTGCCCACATTTCTGCTAATTCATGTTTGCTTTCTTCTATATTATACTCTGCTGGTTGACAGAGAAATATCTCAGGCTATAATTATCATTCCCCGTTGACCTGGCAGAGAGTATCTGTGAGTAGGGTTTTCTCCTTGAACCTGCTGAGGTCTACAATTTGTGTTATTATTTCATGAAATGTGAGAGATGCCTGTTCTTTGGACAATCCAAATTCACCCTCTATAGCTGAGTTTCTTTTTTTTTTTTTTTCCTCTTATATATTCGTTTTTCTCTTGTCAACATTCCAACATTGTTGGTTCACCCTTTTTCTCCTTAGAATTTGGCTTCCTTCTCAAACTATGTCCTCCATCTTATCTAAAAATGCTTTGTCCTCCCAACAGCCAGAGCTAGAAAGGCAGTCTTCAAACCTGCTCACCCTCTCTTTTAGCAGGCAGGACATGTTTACATAATTGACTACTATAATATCAGAAAAGAAAACAAAGAAAATGCCCGTAGGTCCCTAAAGTGGTTAGTCTTTTATAGCTAACTTGGAACAGCCACAGACTGCCAACTGGCTGAGCCTCTGAGCTTCTGGGGTCATGGTTCCATGGAGGCTCCTGGAGTCTCTAGGCATTATTCCTCTGCCCTATTGTCAAACCTAGACTCCTTTCACAAACACAGAAGCATGGAGATTTGCACAAATTCTTGAGGATAAGATTCTAAAGTAGTTTTATCATCCATTCCCACATTTTTTGCTAAGCCTGTTTATATACTATAAGGTTATTTTGTAAATATTCCAGTCTTATCTTCATATCTAATATCCACAGATCCTTTCACTTCCTTTTATAAATATGTTATTTTCCAATTGTTTCATTATTTCTGTTACTGTCCTTGGTTCCAACTTCTCACTGAGAATTAGACAATTCAGAAACATGGGGAGGGAATGGGGGAACAGTTTATGATTATCTACTTGCACCTTACTAAAGTGATCCTTAAAGTGGTCCCCAAACCAGCAGCACCAGCAGCACCTAGAACTTGTTAGAAATGCAAATTATCAGACCCCATCCCAGAACTACTAAATCAGACACCCTGGGGTGGAAAACACTGATTTTGTTTGAGTAAGCTCTGTAAGTGATTCTAATGCACACTAAAGTTTCAGACTCACAGCCTTAGAATAATCATACAAGGATCAACTTGACCAAACTTTAGAGATAATGCATAATTACAGATAATAAACATTTTTATCTGAAGAAGTAATTCTGGCAAATTATAATTAACATGATATATTCTTCAGATAGCTTCTGTTTTCTCCTTTAATTTGGGGGAGAGAAATCCTAAAAGAAAGTAGAGGAGGAAGGGGGAAAGGGGAAGATATTGGGCTTTTCAACCACTAAGTTGAAGATAACTGTTAGGCAAAAAATGTGGGGGAAAGAGCACAGAAATCTTCCTAGCAGGCCATTGGTTAAACAGTTTGAGCAAGTAGTATTCTTACTCAGGAGGAAGAATGCCTCAAGAAAATTCCCTTGGGAGTTCCCAGACTAGGCCCTTCTTCAAAGTGTTGATCTGTGTGGTTATGGAGTTGTCGCTTAGATGGAAACATGTTTTCTGAATGCTTTACAAAAAGTAAAAAGGCTTTAAAATAAATAAATAGAAGGGTGCCTGGGTGGCTTAGTCAATTAAGCGTCCGACTGTGGTTCAGGTCGTGATCTCACGGTTCATGGGTTCAAGCCCCGCATCAGTCTCTGTGCTGACAGCTCAGAGCCTGGAGCCTGTCTCAGATTCTGTGTCTGCCTCTCCCCTGCTCGAGCTCTCTTTCTGTCTTTCAACAATAAAACGTCAAAAAAAAACCTAAAATAAATAGATTCTAGCATAGGTGATTACTTTCATTTTTTGTATCAGCTAATCTGGGAGTCAGTGAAGTTTTTCTGTGAACAGCCTGATAGTCAATATTTGAGGGCTTTGCAGTTCATGCAGTCTCTGTCACAGCCACTCAATCCTGCAATTACTTAATTCAGCTGTTACAGACAGAAAGCAGCCATAGACAATATGTAAATAAACGGGCAGGGCTGTGTGTCAATACAACCTTATTTACATAAACAGGAAGTGGAGCCCATTAGCCTGAGAGCTGTAGTTTGCCTGCCCTTGGCTAGACTATAGATATGTGACTTTTAACATAAACACATGTACAGTTTAGCTGAATAGGTAGAAAAGAGCCACTGAAGGTAATCAAGGCATTCAGGAAAATTGTTACCTGTGAAAACATTTCCCTCGGCCATTGCTAGCCATATCTCCCATCTGAACCATCCACAGCCTGTTTTCACTATAAAGACTGCTTTATTATTATTATTTTTTAACTACACACTTGCATTCCTTTACTCAGATACTACAATATCTGAGTTTCTGCTCCTTGAATCACGTCCCTGGGAGAGCAGTTTGTCCTAGGTCCCTTCCATGAATTGACATGAATTTTCTGGGCCACAGCCTACCAAGATATTCTTAGCAGTTTAAGTCCTATAACTTTACCATCTTAGGAAAAATCATTTACTTGGTAACCATACAAAATTAGATTAGTTACAGAAACTAATGTAGTAGTCAGTTTGGTGAGTAAGCACGAGCACTCTTTTCTGGTCATTTCTCTTTCCTCTATGTAGTCTTCACCCCTATTCCAATGATCTTCTGGCCACTAAGAAAATGAAACCCTAGTCCCTGATTCCTTAGTTAAGCCCCAATTACATTTGGCAACTATTCCCTATTGTGCCCCCCAGAAATATCTGGAACAAAACTACAGTTTGCCCATAAGGTCTTCAAACTGTCATTTCTTTAAAATTTCACTCTATTTTTAAGGACACCGTTTCTCTACAATTACCAAAGTCTTCAGTTCATGTTTCTCTCTCCCACCCCCAATCCACCTCCATCTGGTGCCACGACTCTGGTATTCAATTCTAATGGTTTCCTCAAATAAGCATAAATAGTAACATACCCTGAACCCAAATGTAGTCAATTACACCAATCCGTCTACACTGTGCTTTTCTCCCAATCCGTTCACGTTTGGAATGGAGAGAGTACTTTGTTTAGAACTTCAATAAATCCTAAGAGAATAGACAAGGAAACAGGGATACCTCTCCTCTGAAGCACATTTCACTTTCCTCTGCTTGGCAGCACTTCTCCACCAGGTGAGCGAAATCTGCAATAATTGATTGGAACTGCATCTCCGTTGCCCGTGGTTTCTGCTTCACAAGATTGCTCAGGAGCCTGAATCAGAGATCAGTGGCAAAAATGCAAGTGCTGCCTGAGTTCTAGATGGCCAGCCTGCACACCTGCCTTGCTAACTTAGAGCTGAACACCACCCACGCCTCTTTGTCACTCCCACTCTCAAGTTTATAAAAGGCCTGGGGCGTCTGAGTGGCTCAGTTGGTTAAGCATCGGATTCTTGATTTCCGCTCAGGTCGTGATCTCACGCGAGATCAAGATTGAGCCCCACGTCGGGCTCTACACTGACAGCTCTGAGCCTGCTTAGGACTCTCTTTCTCCTTCTCTCTCTGCCCGTTCCCCACACACATGCATCCACGTGCTCTCTGCCGACAATAAATACATTTTAAAAATATTTAAAAGCCCTGAAAATGCCATGGTGTATTCGTACTTTTCACACTGCCCGTCTCCATCTCTGTGTTTTACCCAACATATTTTTCTTCCAGTACATCTCTTTAACATAATTGATACATTAAATTTAATTATTTTACATGACTATTACTAGGGTAAACATGTTTGTTTTCTCTTTTCATTGCATTGGATGATAAATAGATTATATCTTAAAATTAAATGCTTTTTCCTATCGCATTTTGTAATGAACATTTATTCTGAACAACTAACTTCCAAATAAATGTTACAAGTATAGCACACCTCGAAGTTGAGGGTCCTTCATATGTTATTAATGATAAACCAATAAACTAATATGAAACTATAATGGCTTGACAGTCATCTCTGATTTCCTTCACAAAAGAGTTTCCCCCAAACTGTAGTTTCTAGCCACTATGAATATTCAAAAGTGTAACCTGGTTTCTGTCTCTCTACTTGATGAAATAGTATTCTAAATCTTCCAGTGTTATCTTTCTCTCTCTCTCTCTCTCTCTCTTTTTTTTTTTTTTTTTTAATGTTTTAGACCAAGACAGATTTAACCACAAGGAAAATAAGGCATGAAGGGTAGGGAAAATATACATTAATCCGTCTTCTACTGTTTCACCAAAAACCTTTCCTTATTCTTCATTTTCAAGTTCACATGTATACTACCTAGTGGCCTTATTTGTGCCTTGGATGGGTATAAAAGAAAATATCTCAAAGCTCTAAGTAGCTACTTCTATGACAATTTAAACCAGAGGTCCAGTAAATAATTCCAGATAGTAAAGATTTTAGGCTTTACCCACAGACAGGTAAATGGAGGCTAATATAGAAGTGCAATGCGATACTCCAAACCCCTGTTTGCCTGAGGTGGGCTGCCCCATGTGGCAGCCACAGTTTGTGTCCAGTTGCGTCAGCTGGAGAAGAGGGAGAAGACAGACCAGGCAACGAGGGAGGAGGTGCGCACTGTGGTTAGTTTCACTCTGGGCCCCAGACACGCCCTCCTCTTCTCCCAGCTACCTCAATGTGGGCCGCTGGCCCAAGCAACTTGCTGAGTCATTCGACTCCTGGACTGAGATGCCACCACCTTTTGCTGCCCAGCAGTGACCAACAGCGAAGTCCCCCACATGTAAGTGTCACAGCTCAGGCACTGTGCGGCAGTGAGCATGGTCACTCGCAGGGAAGGCAGGCACCGGGAGCAAAGTGGGGGACGTGGGTAAAGCAAACTTGGCCATCCGCAGCTCTCAAGCCTAGCCCAATCAAGCAGTGCCCTCAGGACCTACAAAAACAGCCGTGCCCTGTTGCCCACAGCATGCTGATCCCATTAAACAATAAAATAAGGTATCCAGCTTAACATGGCAGCCCAGGGGACATGCCTCTTTGAACTAGCCGTTTCAGCCTCACCCTCTCCCACTCCTCCAACTCTCACAGCCCCGCCACCTCCCCCCAGAAATATTTAAAATAATGGCAACGGCCAACATCTTCTGAGTATGCTGATGTTTACTATGATCCAGGCAAGGTGCGATAACTTATCGATGTTATCCCATCTGTAATACTGTCTGTTAGCTTTTTAATAAGGTTCTATGGCCTCTCCATTTTGCATTAGAAACATTCCCTGGGAGTGTTATAGTTCTGGGCATATACAGCAAACCAGGGAAGTGAGCCTCCCTCCCAGAAGGCATGAGGATTGGGAACCACGTGGGAGAACTCATCCCGACACAAGAAGTCAGGCTCATACCCTTCCCGTCCCGGAAGAAAGGCTTGGTCAGTGGAAGAAGCAATGATTCTGTGGTTCCCGAACCAAGCCTTCATTGGACTCATTTCTGAGTCACATGGGATCAGGGTAACTCTTTGAAAAAGCACCGTAAGAGAACTTTCGTTAAAGTTCTGCAAACCATGAAGACACACAGGAGCAGCCCCGCCCTGGTACCTGCTGAAAGGGCATAATCCTGGGAGTCAGGGGAAAGGGCTGTCTTTCTTCTTACAACAAAACATAAAGTAGCTTTGTCATTTCAAGGGATCCAGTCTGCAGCTGAGCAGGCGACAGCAGCCCCTGGAGGGCATGACTGTTCCCAGTGGCCCAGGAGTGGTGCCAGGGAGAGCATGCTTGGAGAATGCTCCAAGGGGGAGGGGGAGGGAGTTTCATAAGCTCTCCCCAGAGGACTCTAGGGATAATTGCTGGGACTGAAATTTGTGGAAGCAGGTAGTCGCAAGGCTGTGCAAAACTTGTATTATTAAATATTAGAACCACAAAGGGCAATTGCGGGAGTGTGCACTTGCATACATATGTGACATGTATTCTTATACTACACATATATTTATAATGGGTAGATCTGCAGTGTTGGAATAAAATCGTTATGATTTTTCCTTCTCTCTTGTGTACTTTCTAAGTTTTCTGCAATGATTGTGCATTACTTCAATAATAACATAAACCAATATTTTAAAAAGAAATAGAATAGTATCAGCATTTTTTCTACCCAGCTGTTCTGTACATATTTACTCTTCTAATTAGACCTAAACTTGATCCCACTTGAAAGAAAATGCTGTATTCGTTTCTAAGTGCCTCTATATAATTTAAGTCTGTATGGTTAGATAAATAATCAAAGAAGTTTACCCTACCTTCGAATAATCAGTATCGGTTTTTAAGAAATTAATTAGTAAAGGTGGAGAAATACAGGCTATTTCCCATTGGAATTTGGTGGGTTTTGTCTTAAAATATACTTTCCTATAGAACCAATATTACCCATGATGATGAAATTCACTGACCTATCCATGAAAGCATAGGGTTACTTAAGTCCCAGGCAATAAACACTAGCTGTCATGGATACTTATACTGTGAGAATGACCCTATTTCCAAACACTCATTTGGGGCTTCTGTAGTCTGGCTTAGGGGATTCAGCACCAAAAGGCCAGAAGCTGGTATAGGAAGGGGACGAGGTTTACCCCTGGTTCATGCAAAATCTGGACTTCTCTTTCCTTCTAATATCCTATAGAGGGCACAGACTTTGAAGTCAAACTTACTTTGGTTCAACTAGTTAGTGTGATGGTAAGCGAGATTCTTAACCTCTCTGACCTTTATAAAAAGTAAATTTGAACACCTACATTGCAAGGTATTTGCAAGGACCAAAAATAACGTATTAAAGAGCTGAGTACAGTAACTGGTGCACTTAAGGCAATAAATAATGTCAAAGATAATAAGAACGATGAACAATTATAATAATCATAGCACAACTTGCTTCCATTTCAAATTAACGGTTGCTTCCAACCATGGTTCCCGTCCTCCCTGACTCCCACAATAAATAGTACATTGTCACAGCTCTCCTCCTATTTATTCACTTATTCATTCAGCAAATAATTAATGAGCATCTTTACAATTCCCCTGAGGATTTGAGCTGTAGATCCCACAGTAATAGAGAAACCTAACGGGAGAGGCAGGAAAGCTCCCTTGTCTATACCCTCCTCTTGTCTCACAAGCTGTGGGATCCAAGTGTGTTCATGGCTTGGCCCCTCCCAAACTCTCTAGTCTCACCCCCAAAAGTTTCTCTCCCTTCCTTCACTTATGCCTGAGTCACCAGGCTTTCCTCTTTCTCCTGCTGGGTGGGCTGGTTTCCAAAGGCACTTCCCCAGAGGGACCAGTAGGGGGAAAACGGGCAAGACTGCTATGTTTCCAGAACACCAGAGAGCAACTGCTTCTTTCAACCAGGAGAAACACTCCAATCGTCCTAGAACCAGCAAGGGGAAGAAAAGGATCCCATTATGAGAAGACAAAAAGTCTGGGAATGAGATTCATAGCAGGGGTATTAGGATGTCATGATATCTCTCCTTAAAACCCCAGATATAAAGGCTGCTGCTTCTAAAATGGGGGATTCTGTGCCACTTAAAAGCTTGACTCCCTCCCCCCCAGACTGCCACATACTTGTGACCTGCTTGGAGTTGATTTACCCCTCCTGACCACTTCCTTCCTCTCCCACTCTGATCTTTCTACCTACCAACCCTACTGCTGTTATGTAAAAACAGTTCCCTTAAAAAAAATTATAATAAAAATTTTTAAAAAGCTCCCTTAATTCTTTATGTTTTTAGCTTAAAATTTTTAACTTACCTTTTTAAATCTTAAATCCTAGTTTTGATTCTCAGTACCATCAACTTGTTTTCAGTTTTTCATTTCTATGATATTAATCTTTTCTTTTCATGAAATTTACCCACCACTTCATTTAAAGCATAGTCTAGTCTTTATATACTATCTTAAATCTTTATATACTCTCTTAAATCTTCTCATTGCCACTCAGTATTTTTAACTCAATTAAATTCTTTTACTTCGAACTTCTATTTCCTTTTTATTGTCTCTGTCTTATTACATGATCTCAACTCCTACCTTCTCTTCTATCCTGCTGAATTTTTCTTTCCTCTCCAGAAACTCCTTTGCTTGGTTTTCCTTTTGTGTTTTTGCAAATTTATGCTGTGATAGCCAGCCATACAGAGCCCTTGCCGCTATCCCAGGAAGTAAGAAGGTTTTTTTCCAGCTTGACCCTTGACTCCCAATGTGGATCCTCCCAGAATATTCCAGAAATCTCTACATTAACTATCTGTATGCTATTGTTTTCTCCATACAGAGAACACAGTGATTTCGCCAGGACAGGGACGATTCCTAATATTTTATACTTTTTATTATCTAGCCTTTATAGAATAACTCAATGTTTAAAAAATTATAACTAATATTATAACCCCTTGATTCTGGCACACTAAGAGCTATATGTTGGTAGTTACAGCCAGATAGCTTGGGTGAAAATTGCAGCTCAACAACTATTTACCTGTTGCATAGTCTCATACTAAGTCTTCTTGCCTTCTGAGCCTCGGTTTCCTTACAATTAAAATGGCATATAATGTTATCTCCCTCATAAATTTGTGTGTAAGAATTTGATGAGATGCCATACATAGAGTAGTGCCTATCTATACTCAGAGACTTCCTCAAGAGGAAGAAAATTTGCACGCTAGAAGTAAAAGAGACCTCGTTCTTCTACATTCTCACATCAAGCCTGAACTAAAGAAAGAATGGCTAACTAAATGTCTCAACAGTCTTTGGGTGTTGACTGGGAGGTTTTAAAGGCTAGTTTGTGATTGGCTCACCTTGGAGAACTGAAGAAAGGATTCCAAGGGTCAGCTGGCGTAGGAATTGCAAGTACTGTGATAAAACAGACCAAGCAACAACCTGTGCTTGCTGCCCATGAGTATGTATTCGTTCCAGAAGCAACAAAAACTTTGCCTCACTTGGCAAGATGATATTGTTGGACCAATAGTATTTAGACCCTGCAAATGCATGTCTTTGAGTAAATAAATTAACTAGAAATACAGTAAGCTATCATTTCTAATGAAGTTGGGGGAGAAGGAACAATGAGGAGGAGGGCTTGCATGTTTTCTCCTGAGGACATGATCAGGGGCATTAGGAGGGAACCGCCCCGCCGTCAGGGGTAGGAGTGCTTTCAATGCATCCTGCTGATTCAGGGATATTAGAATTTCACCCTTTGGCTTTTTCTAGAACAGTCACTTTTGGCAACTCCAAATGGGGCCTCTAACATCACATTCACCAGCAGCAGAATTCCTGCTGAGGGAGAATGCCTGGACCATGAGAATATCTTGGCTCTAAGCTCAGGAGCTGAATGGGAGCGAAGAGATGGATGATCAATGCCACTAAGAAAGATAATTCTTTGTCTTCAGCAGCAAGCAAGTAGTCTCTTTACTAAGACCTGACAATGAGTTCCGTTCGATCCGTCCACGCAGGAGTGGGGAGAATTGGAGAAAATGCCAACCACCTGTGAGATCTTAATCACCTGTGCTGTCAGTGGCAAAGAGCAAATCAGCTGCCCTAAAGTTTTCTGTGCTGTGTGTGCTACTTCAAAAGCCCAGCCCATGATACCTCTGTCACCTCAGCCTCAGTCAACAACCAGAAATCTAAGCCTCCCAGATCATCTGTCATCATGCTGATGTTTCTATGCCCTTAATCTGACCCATCCCCTGCTCTTTTGGTCCTCTGTCTCCTCTGTAACATGAGGCTTTCTCAAGAAAACGTTCCCAGGGCACCTGGGTGGCTCAGTCCATTAAGCGTTCGACTTTGGCTCAGGTCATGATCTTACGGTTCATGGGTTCGAGCCCCGCATTGGCTCTGTGCTGACAGCTCAGAGCCTGGAGCCTGTTTCAGATTCTCTCTCTCTGCCCCTCTCTCTCCCCCTCCCCCCTCTCAAAAATAAACATTAAAAAAAAAGAAAACATTCCCATATCCACAGCTTCTCTTCTGAACTTCTCTGTCTTGCTCTAAACGAAAACAGGAGGCTACCCAGAGCACATAACTTCCCCCAAGACCTTGCAAGATGAGACTGTTTTTGCTTGAAATCCACTTACCTTTGTATCTAGTTCTTTTTTACTGCTTTCAATATAACTCCTTCATTCTCATTTGAAAACCACAGCTCCTTTGAAGTACAAGTTATCAAACTCTGACACCCCTTATCTTTACTTATTTCTGCCGCATATAGAAAGTCTTGTCATCCCCCTCATTTCTGATGACTTCAGACCCAGTTAACCGCCTCTTTTTCCACCATTATCTTGACATTTGTCATTTTCTATAGTTTCAACAGCTATATTAATGATCCACAGGTGGCTGATAGATTACAAAAATGGACCAATTGTCCATCTTTCTCTGTATTCATGTCCTTTATGATGTGACTTCCCAACCCTTCCTATCAAGAAATGAAGTCTATTTCCATACCACTTTAATCTGGGCTGCCCCCATGACCTACTTTACAGAAGCATTGGCATTGCATGCTTCCAAACCTGGGCCTCATGAGGCCTCCACACAGCCACTTTCTCCCAGCTGCCATGTGAAGAAGCCTGCTGGAGGACAGAAGACCATGTGGCCCAGGCCAGCCAGCTCCCAGCTGACTTAGCAGCTGACCATAGAGTCTTCTGAGCAAGCCCAGCTGAGAATGGTTGAGGCTCGCCCCAGATCAACAGACTCATGCAGTCAACCCACAGACCCCATTGCTGACTTCATCCAGAAACCCTTTTACATTAGAATACACATTGGGAAACCCTGTTCAAACGTAAAGACGTTGTATTCTACTGGCAGCATTTCTGACCAGTAGACTTCAGTATTGGTAACAGCAGCCAAATCAGAATAGCACTTTGCAAAGTAATAACTTACATTCATAAAATTATCTAATTTATAAATGTTTTCATATGCATTATATATGTATATGTCACACACACATACATGCATGCACCCACGCACAAATGTTCCAAATTTTGCATTTTAGGAAAAATACTTTAATATACTTCTCTGTCAATATTTTCTGACCAATAGACTCAATCTCCTTAACCGATCTGATTGGGGTAGCAACCACGATAGCCATAGTTGCAAAATATGCCAACATTCTCAATTCTACTGGACCTCCAACGTAACATTTAGCTGATCCATTCATTATACAATGTTTATATCTGAGCCCAGTTTACCATTCTCCGTACCTGCTCCCCTGCTGGCAGAACAAATTAGAGAACAAACTAAACAAAGATTCTTACTTTTGCTTCTCAGTTTGGAATTGCTCCTCCCGAGCTTTGCACAAGTCCTCTTTAAGGCTGATGACTTGGTCACAGGATAAAGGTGGAGAAATGTAAGTTCTATCTACCTGCAGATCATCAAAGCATGGCTTCCTGAAGGCATAGGAGTCCTCACAGCAGTGACCCACACCAGCATTGATAGGCTCTGCTTCGTGTCTTCTGCATAAAGCTCCAAGAATTAGTTTTGCCTTTCCCAGAAGAGAATTAAAATAAAAGCCATAAGGTTGTGGTCATTTTTTGTTTTTGTTTTTTTTTTTTTTTTACTCCATAGAAAATAGGGCTAATAAGTATTCTCAGATTCTGGTTTCTGCTAGTTCATCCTGGATTTCACTGTTTAGGAAAAATCAGGAGGGTCAAGTGCAGCCTGGTTCCCAGACTTGTCCTCCCTCTTCTCATCCTCAAGTTGAGCTCACTTGGACTCCACTTCCAGGTTCCTCTCCAGTCCAGTTTATAGACCAGGGTTGACTTAAGGTTGGAGTTTCTTATGTTCTTTTAAATTAAAATCAAGCCTCAAGTCAACAGCACTGCTAATTTGACTCAGTTATATGACTGAAGCTCAAATCCAATTTGTTTCTGTTTTTTTGTAAGTGGACATCTGTAACTGCCACAGAACTTGGCATATGATAGATGCTCTATGAATATTTGCCGAATGAATGAATGATGAGAGAAATCCTTGGATCCTATTTCAATTATCTCCTTCATTTTCTGGTCCTCTTCTAAAGCTGTCACCTTGCCTTGCTTCTGTGGTGTCTGATTGTTATCCTGATGCTCTCTGCAAGCCTGCCCATGTGCCTTTCCAAGTACGACTACCCCCAAATCCCTATCATTTAGGTATTTGGGGATGAAGTTATTGAGGCCAATAAGCATCAACATTTCATGTATGAGTTTATCCATTTTAAATGCAACCAAAGAGATCACCTAAAAATAGGGCTTTAGGAATCTAGAAGTCTAACTGAAAGTCCTTCCCCAAGAAAGGCAGGGACTAGATAACAAAAAATTATAATAAAATAAAAGGGAGACAAGGCTAGATAATAATGTTTTAAATCTGCAATCAAAAAAATTATATTTTATCAGAAGAAAGACCAATTTAGCATGAAAGAATTGTTCTATCAAGAACATAGGGCAGAGAAAGCTGTCACCACACAAGAATTTAGTAGTGTTAAAATAATACCACTCGAGAGAGACCTGGAGCCTACATCTTGGAGATGTGAGCGTACAGGTCCCTAGAGGGATGTTCTCCATTGTGAGGAAGACATAATTTATCATTCTTCACTATAGCCTGGAAGAAATATCCCTTAAGACTATTCTTTCCCTTCTTCTGATTCCATTTGCACTAGTCATATCCTACTTCATCGTCACAAGTATTCTGATCCAGGAAAAAGTGCAGTCTAGTTGTTAGGCCCAATTATTGCTGTCATTGGAAAGACACTTCTCATTGTAAATGAACACACTGGTATTCTGTCTAATAAATTTAACACTTGTGAGTTTGATGTGAGATAATAGAAAATATAAATATTTGATCTTTGACCCTAGATCCTGCCAACCGTCTTCCGAAACCCTTGTAAATTCCTAAGTGATAAGAGCACTGGGAGCATCTTTTGTCCTAATGAGGCAACTCTGTGTGGGCTCGTGGATGGGCACTGGTCCCCAGAAAGACAAAGTAGTGATTAGAAGCTTGGAATTTTAAGTCCCCCCCATCCATTTTCCGGAGAGGAGAGAGGGCCTGAAAATGGAGTTAATAATTGATCATGTATACATAAGGAAGTTTTTATAAAATCCCAGCAGTATGGGTGTTGAAGAGCTCCCAGGTGGGTGAACCCATCCACATACTAAGAGGGTGACACACCCCAACTCCACAGGGACAGAAGCTTCTGCACTCAGGATGCTCCCAGACCCTATGTATCTCTTCCAGTCCTATGCATCTCTTCATTTGGAAGTTCACCTGTATCCTCTATCATACATTTTACTTATCTTGTAAACTTAAGTAAGTATTTCTCTGAGTTCTGTGAGCTGCTCTAACAAATTAATCAAACCTGAGGAGGGAGTCATGGGAACCTCAGATTTATAGCTCACCAGTCAGAATCACACAGAATCACACAGAATTACAATTGGACTTGTAATTGTTATCTGAAGTGGGATGGGAGCAGTCTTATAGGACTGAGCCCTTAACCTGTGGGATCTGACACTATCTCCAGACAGATGGTGTCAGAATGAGACAAATTGTAGGATAATCAGCTGGTGTCACACAGAATTGCTTGTCGTGGGGGAAAACACTTGGTGTCAGAGATGTTGTGAGTGTGATAGTTATGTAAGATTAAAGGAGAAACATGGGAAGAAGACTAGTTTGTTGCTGTTGTTGTTTTCCTATACATTCGAGTTAGTTTAAAATCAGCATTATCTTTGAAGTTGTTGGCAAAGTCATTTTTGTTGACTTGAAAATCCAAGAATTAGACCCTAGGGTATGATCCAGACAAAGACGTGTTAAATCTGATATTGCCACCATTAGGGAAGTGACAGTCTTACCCCTGCTGCTAATCAAGACAATTGGCATTAGTTGGCCTAAAAGAATTTCTCCTGAGGACAGAAGTATTATGCTCCATTGACAGTTCATGAATGTGTCCACAAATATGAGATGGATTGCTGGAGGTTGGGGATTAGGACTTTAAGAACAGGCAAACATGAAGTCACAGATGTGCTTACCGAGTCCTCCATGCAGACAAATCGCTGCTCATCTCTCAGTGGGCAACATTTGGTGGCAGCAGCTGCCATGTTCTTCGTGAACGTAACCAACTCTTGAGCAGATAGTTGTGGGACTTTCTTAGTATAAAGGATTATGAGCCTGAAAGAATAATTTCCTCTTACTCCTGGCAACGACTATGTGCCTATGATGAAGAATTCTAGAGTTTTCCTTAATATTTGACAAGCTGTGGTTTAGGCTGAACAAAGCATTAAACTGGGTTTAATTCTTTTTAATCTTTATTCCAATGGCCCAATAACTTCATCAATATACCTGGAATTCTCTTCTCACCTCACACTTTGCTCTACCCTGATCCACCAAAGATACTATGACAGCTAATTTGGATGACAGCTTCTGAAATAATTGTACACACAGTCATTAAAGATTGCATTGGTTGTCTACAATGTGTAGGAACAGGGGCCTACAACAATGATCAGCAAATAGTGCCTACTCTCATGGGGCTCACACCGTACTGGGCAAGATAACAGGTACCCTTGAGGTAGTGAGGGGAGTACACAGTGCTGTAGATACACATGGAATGGCAAGCAGTCCCATCCCAGGCAGGTCAGGTAGGCCTCCTGGAGGAAACGACACGTGAGCTGAGATCTAAAAACAACAAAAATGAACCAGGTGAAAGGGAGTGCAAGTGGGAGGGGAGCCACTGAATGTGATTTTGGTTTGGTTTTGTGGGTTTTGTTTTGTTCTGTTTTGTTTTGTTTTGTTTTGGGGGGGGCAGGAAATTGGGAATCAGAAACAGAACAAGAAAGAAAGCTCAGTTACAGAATCAGAACTGCATTATTTTTAGGGTAATTATAGTTGCCATATAAAGAATGAATGGAGGTGAGCAAGAAGCAATGTGAAGGAAGAAGCAGTTTGAAGACTCTTCCGGAAATTCAGTTGAGAGACGCTGATACCCTGAACTAGGAAAGTGGTGGGAACAGAGGGACATGAGAAAGATTTTTTAAGGAAGAAGACTCTTACAGACCCAGATGTGAAGACAACAAAAAATCAGACTCGATCATTGCATTTTATATTGAAATGGAGTCAGGGAAAGAATTTAGTTGTAACATCCAATGAAACAAGCAACCTAATCCAGTGGTTCTCAGAGTGGGACTCCTAGCCCAGCAGTATCAGCAGCCCTGGGAACTTACTAGAAATGCACATTCTCAGGCCCCATCCCAGACTTACTGAATCAGAAACTCTGGGGATGGGGTTGTATTTTAACAAGTCCTCCAGGTAATTTTGATGTATTGTAAAGTTTGAGAACCAAACATCTAATCCTTAAACCAGATATTTGCAACCAAACATAACATAGAAGTAATAAGCCAAATATTCTCTCGGAAAGAATACGTTTTTCTGGATCTATGATTCTGGACATCTATTTTAAGCTCAATATTATTGGACACTATATCAAACTGATTTTTTCCCCAACACTCTGCTTCTAAATAGACTATTACAGTAAGATCCTAAAGATTACTAAAAATTGGTTTTTGTTTTTGGGTATACCAATCTTTTAAATACAGTGGGTTCCACCAGTCTCTGCACACAAGAGGTTTATGTATTCTCACTGGCAAATAGCTATGGTATCTCTACCCTGGGTGCTGAAAATACTAAATTTGCTATAGGAACTGACTTGAAACTGACAAAGGGACCCTAGGTTAGATTGTTGTAGCTTTGACTTAAAACTGCAGGCAGGGGTGCCTGGGTGGCACAGTCAGTTAAGCGTCGGACTTCAGCTCAGGTCATGATCGCACAGTTTGTGGGTTCGAGCCCAGCATTGGGCTCTGTGCTCATAGCTTGGAGCCTAGAGCCTGCTTTGGATTCTGTGTTTCCCTCTCTCTCTCTGCCCCTCCCCCGCTTGCACTCTGTCTGTCTCTCTCTCAAAAATAAACATTCAAAAAACCCTGCAGGCAAAGCCCCCCAAACTAAATGTGTGAGGGAGAGATATGAGGGAGGGGTGTGAGGGATATGAGGGAGGGGTGTGAGGGAGAGGACCCTGAAGAGACTGCAGGACGGGAGTCAAGGCCTGCTTGGTTCCCTAACCTGTGGGCGTTGACCAGAATTCTGGAAACTGGCCTGGAGAGCCAGGTAAAGGCACATAAGTCTGCGTAGATATCTGTATTATTAAGACAAAGATAGGTTAATTTTGAACTCACATTTTCCTTGGCCTCTGACATTTTAAGGTTCGATATAGACTCATAGCAGCTCTCAGCATCAGGAGTTAGCAAAAACTCACCAACAAACATATAAACCTGGACAATATCTTGGAAGCATACCTGTCATGGAAGTTAGCATCTCCTAATTTCTCACGTAAATCACAGTAATTTTTTATACGCTCATGGCTTTCACCAACCACTCTTTGGAACATCTCTTTCTGGAAAATAAAGATAATCAATGTTTATCACTGTAACAATATATCTTGAGGTAAGATTGCAAAACCGTCTTCTGTAACAGTTTAATGTAACTGTTTTCCTAAATCCAGGGCTTTATTTACTTAGTGAGTTTGCAAATCTTGAAAAACATGTTTTGGTAAAGCAGGAATGTCCATGTACTTTGCGGAGAAAAGAAGTGGTACGAGATTGATGTTTAGTTTCTGGTGTATAAACTCATTTGTGGGTTTAAATGGAGTATTTTATAAGAATAAGGCAATCATTCATCAAGCCAAAAAGAGATTCCTAAAGGTAGTTTATAGAGCTAAGTTTGATTGGTCAGAGTGTGTTGGTTATATTTAATAAGACAGCCTTTTTACATAAACAGCACAGATAAAGAGATATAGATATAGGAATAGAAATACAGATACAGGGCACCTGGGTGGCTCAGTCGGTTAAGCATCTGACTTCGGCTCAGGTCATGATCTCACAGTTATGAGTTTGAGCCCTGCATCGGTCTCTGTGCTGACAGCTCAGAGCCTGAAGCCTGCTTCAGATTCTGTTGTCTCCCTCTCTCCCTGCCCCTCCCTGCTCACACTCTGTCTCTCTTTCTCTCTCTCTCAAAAATAAATAAATAAACATTAAAAATTTTTTAAGAAATAGAGATACATATTAAGAAGTCATGGTTTAATAAAAACATCTACCAGCCTTCAATATAGTACAGCACTCCACAAATACACATTGAAATGAATCAAATGGAATTCTCAGAAGTAACCGCAAGTTCAAAGAGTTCTTCAGCCATGCACATAAAATTCCAGTGGGAAAATACAAGCGACCTTCTAACCTTAGCTCTTCAGTAGGAGGACTGGTTATCATCTTAACCAATCAGACCCAGTGCACCTGATCCTAATAAGCAGTGTTTGTTACAGTGAAAATATTACCAGATTTGCAAACTATTTACCTGGACTTAACCCTTAGCCTTGTCCTTTACTGCCTGTGTGATATTGAGCAAGTCTTTTAAACCTTCTAAAACTCAATACCGTCATCCAGAATACAGTTAATAATTCTGGCATTACCTATGTTACTGGACTGGTGTCAGGATCAAATAGGACGCTGGTGGTAAAGTCGCTTTGTAAACTCTAAACACCCACGCTCCTGTTATTAACGTTCATGCTTATGCTATTATCATAGTGATTATTGTGGAGGTCTACTGGCTACAAAAGGGTGCTCACCTACAGGGGACTAAATTACCTTCATCGATCCTTCCCTCTAGAAACAGAAAGATGATAGATGTACCTGCTTGGGCCCAGACAGGACAAGGGATGCCTTCAAGCCTCCACCAGCACCCCACCCTCTGTAAACATGTAAGCCACTGCTTAGATAACAAAAGCCAGAGTCACTTGGTTCCTGGTAATCCGTGGATAAGTGATCACCTGGTCAGATTTGTAAGGTCACCTGCTTTTTTCATGTCAAATGCATAACGGAGCTACTGCCTGTAAACAACATCATCTGGCCTGAAATAAGGATGGTTTCCGGGACTGCTTGTTGGAAACTGTCAACCTTCCCATACCCTAATACACTGTGCTTTCATGCTGCTAGCTACTATGCCCAGGAGACACTCACTAAAAGAGGAGATTGCACAGAGAAGGTTTCGTGAAGCACAGAATGTACAAGACAGGGATTCATATAGAGAACTGCTACAGTATGACGATGTGGCCTTTGGTTTAGAGGAGAATCACATTCCTTGTTCAGTGCTCGCAATTCACAAGCATATGCACGATCATTTTACAAAATAGGACACTATTAACAGCGCTGGAATTATTCTCATGTTTGTAATCACTTGTGAGTAACAAGTTAAAAAATAAAAAGGAATTTACCCCATGGCTATAGCATTCCAGAGGATTTTCTAATTTACAGCATTTTCCCAATAAATTTTGATATACTGTATACACTCTTAAAATCACAGAAACTGCCAATTCTGAATGTCTTCTTGAATATTCATAAAGAAACCTATATCCATATGAAACAGATAGTAAACAGTAAAATTTAGAAGTCATGAGTTTTCTCTCAAAAGCCAATTATGATTATAAAATTTATTCAATATTGTAATTGATTTTAGGCATTTGGAAACCTTGAGAGGATGGCAGGGAGGTTTTACTGACTTCATTTTGAGAGAAGGAAACCAAGTCAGTAAAATTATGTGATTTTTCCAAAGTCACACAGGAGTGGGTGTCAGATTCAGAATCTGAAACTAAAACAATCTGATTGGCTGATGGGTTCCTGGCACAGGAACTTTTATGAGAAATTAATTTCAAGTGTTTGAATGAGAGTACATTTTTCTCAGGCATCTTTGAGGCTAGATTTTATAAGTATTAGAATTTTTTTTGAAAGAAAGTGCCAGCTAGGTATTAAATCACCATCTTCCCCTCTTGTCCAGATAAACATTCAAACCTGAGTAGTCCAAGCATAATCTACACATTCTTCTGTGTTACAAGAAAGAGAAATTTGGACTCTAGGATATTTACAAAGGAATCACAGAACCACAGGAGGCAAACTTATCTTATCCAGCCACCTCAGTTTATAGCTGGAACACTAGAGCCTGAGGAAATTAAGTGGCTTGACCTACATTCCAAAGCTTATGCATGACAAAACTAGACTTGGAACTCTGGTCTCCCAATTCATAGTTTAATGTGATTTCCACTAGGAAGGTGAGCCTATCGACTTTTCCAGTACCAAATGCAAGTTTAGGAATGAGTAGTTTCAGGCAGTGACATTTACTTTTATAAGCCGTATCAAATGTAATTTTGGAAATATAGCTAAAGTCATTCTACAAAGAACTTTGAAGAAAATTCAAATTCTTATGCTTTGTTGGAGTTTAGTTGCTTCAAATAATGCTTCACAAAGTGACTTTGGAAATACTTCAATCACACAGCAATATTGTTTTAATATGACATATTGAAATCAGTTTGTCTTGCACAAATTAGTATGCATTTCTGAACGGACACCGGAGATGTTAATAGCCCATGTCTCTAATCTTTAAATGCCCCACCATGGCTTTGGTAATAGGTATTAAATTAATTAGAATAGAAGAACTGACCAGGTATACCAATCTGAAGCCCTTAGAGATGAGTCCCTTAGAGCAAAACTTGCAAACACTTAACCCTCATTGTGTTCTTAAAAATGCCTGTATTAGTCATCAGTATTTAAAAAATCAAGCGACTTCCAGCTTCTTTCAAAATGCAGTGGACCCAACAGCCCAAAGCCTGTGTTCCCACATGCTAACAGGTGGCTGGAGCTGTGCAAATAACTGCCACCTTTTAGACTCCACAAAGCATCTCCTCTGGATCACCGTTCCCATGCAGCCACTCATTTACGTCATGGGCCAGCCTCCGTCATCATTCAGGTTTACAACCTTTCCCCCCAAAATGCATAAGTATAGTATTCCACTAGTAAGATTTTACAATATACATATATATGTACATATATGTACATATATATTGTACATATATATATGTACATATATATGTACATATATATATATATATACATATGTACATATGTATATATGTATTACTCTGGCAGGAGATCATCTTGCTTGTCGATGAATTGCTTGCATACAAATCGGTCTTCTGTAAACCTGCTGAGTGGCCGAGATGAAAGATCAGGTTTGTCATCATTTTCTGAGTTGATAATGCATTCCCCTCGGAATGGCACGGACAGTGCACAGCAGGGAGTGATTTTGCTGGATAAGGTCGACTGTTTAGAACAGGTATCGTTCATAAGCTGGCTCTATAAAACATGAAAAGGGTAGTTATTTTTGATGACTTCATTCTGAACTTATTTATTTTTGTTGTTCTTGCTAGAAAACCAGAGAAAAACTTGGCACTCCTTTACTCTTGGCAAATTGAGAGACCGAAAAGGTCATTTATAGTGACTTGTTCTAATAAGGAGAGCTGCTCTGTTTGATCTTCCTCAAGTGTCACAGGCTCTTTCAACATCTCTTGCACTTAAAGGGAGACAGACACAATGATAGTGTCCATGGTTAGCCCCACAAAATACAAATGAAGAGAGGAGTTTTATTGTCCTGCTATTGTGGTTATTGTTTTAGGATTCCAGTTCGGAAAACATTTTGTCTCTGTCATTTACCATATATATTATCATATTACTATTATGTTTACATATTTAACATATTTACTTACAAATATTATGTGTGAATGATATTTACAAATATTAAATTTTACAAATTTACACGCAAATATTATGTGCGTGTGTGTATGAATAAGCTAATCTCTCTACACTTAAGAAACAATCTAATTCGAGAGTCAAATAATTAAACAACAATTGTAATGCAGAATAATAGAAGTTGTAAGAGAAGTGCATATGTGATGCTTTGGAAGAAAAAAGATTGGCAATCCAGACTGGATGGAGTCAGAGTGAAGATCTTAAACAATTTGAATCTTGATGGACAAATAAACTTAGTTGGAAACCAATGAAAAGGAAGAACACTCGAAAGTTATTCATCTTTATATATAAAAATCTTGGAAGTGAGAGAATATGACATATTTGGGGAAATGATATATCGGATATATCGGATTTTGAGAAAATGTAGTTGAGAAATGATGGAGAACAGTATGGAAGTTCCTCAGAAAGTTAAAAATAGAACAACCCTATGACCCAGCAGTTGCACTACTAGGTATTTGCCCAAAGGATACAAAAATACTGATTCAAAGGGATACGTTATCCCTGATGTTTATAGCAGCATTATTTACAATAGCCAAGATCTGGAAGCAGCCCAACTGTCCATCAATAGATGAATAAAGATGGCATGGTATAAGTATACAATGGAATATTATTCAGCCATAAAAAAGAATGAACTCTTGAGGAGCCTGGGTGGCTCAGTTGGTTAAGTGCCTAACTTTGGCTCAGGTCAAGATCCTGCGGTTTGTGGGTTCAAGCCCCATGTCTGACTCTCTGCTGTCAGTGCAGAGCCTGCTTCAGATCTCTCTCCCTCTCTCTCTGCCCCTCCCCCACGGCTCTCTCTCTGTGTCCAAAATAAATAATTCAAAAGAAAAAGAATGAAATCTTGCCATTTGTAAAGACATGGATGGAGCTAGAGCATATTAAGCTAAGCGAAGTAAGTCGATCCGAGAAAGACAAATGCCATATAATTTCACTCATATGTGGAATTTAAGAAACAAAACAGAAAAACATAGGGGAGAAAAAAGAGAGGGAAACGAGGAAATAAACTCTTAACTATAGAGAACAAGTTAATGGAGGGGAGGTGGGCAGGAAGGTGTGTTAAATGGGTGATGGGGATTAAGGAATGCACTGGGTGTTGTATGTAAATTCTACACCTGAAATTAATATGACACTGGATGTTAACTAACTGGAATTTAAATAAAAACTTGGAACGGAGAAAAATAAGGGAAAAAGAAAGAAAAAAGGAAATTATGGAGCTTGAACCAAATGAATGATTGGGCAGACGTAAGAGCTGACGCATAGAATTGACAAGATTTTCATAAACGATAATTAGATTGGAGGCAGGGGGTGAGGTGAGGACGAAGAATCTAGAAGGGTGTAGGACACTGAGGTTAGCACTATTTACTGAAGTTAATATTCAAGAGAAATTAACAGATTTTAAGAGAATAGCCAAAAAGGGACACCAAAGAGTTAAGATGTTTTAAGGCATCTATTAGGCATCTACATGGAGATTTCCTCTAAGCAGTTAGGACTTTAGATTAAGGACTCAGGAAAAAAGAAGAAAAATGAGCAAAAGGCCTAAATATGAAAGTAGTAAGTTGAAGCTACATCAACAGGGTCACACTGAGACTGTTAGGGGAGATTCTGTGCATTAGTTAGGTGACCAGCAGGCTTTCAGTGACTTACTAGAAGTAGGTTTGTTCCTTTCTTAATAAAGAAAGAATGCCTTGTGAGAAGACAGGCATATTGCCTCCAGGCAGTCGTTGGGGGTAGGAGTAGTTCCAGGCTGACAGAGGCTGTGTCATCTTGCCCTTGTGGTTTCTAACATTGCCTTTGGATTGGGGTGCTTGGGCCAGGAGATTATTATGGGCCAGGCCTAGAAATGGCATAAATCACTTCTGAACTCAGAAGGCAGAAGGCAGAACTCAGTCAGGTTGCCCTCACCAAGTTGTGAGACAGGCAGAAAATGTAGTTCATGGCTCAGCAACTCATCTAGGTCATGGAAAAGGAGAATGAAAGATGGCCAACCATCTTGGACCATATGTGTAAAATAAGAAAGGAAAAGGCCAAGAACAATTTTTAAAGCGTAGTAGAAGAGGGGAAGAAAATTGATGAGAGGAACTGTAAGAAAACAGGCATTCCAGGTAGATGAAAAACCTCTCCCACCATTTCTTACCTTCTAAACACACCTATGCAGAAATAATAAATGCTTCTGAGAACTTATTTGACTGGAAAAATAAACCAGTTGCCGTGGTTGACAGCTTTAGCTCTAAAGTCAGACTTCCTGAGTTCTAATCTTGACCTTGCTACTTCCTAACTGTGTGACTTAGGCAAGCTACTTTGCCTCTCCATGTCTCAATTTCCTCATCTATAAAGTGGGGTTAAAATAGTACTTAACGTCTTATGGTTGTGGGAAGTAAACAGACTAGTAATTGTTAGGAACAAAGAAAAGAGCCTGGAACAGATTAAGCACTAAAAAAAAAAAAAGTGTTCATTAAGTAACAATGAAATGCTTACAATTAATGCCTGGCACACAGAAATCATTTTTTAAAAGTTTGTGCTATAGCAATTATTACACAGTCCCAGAATGTCGGTCTAATAGTGCCTTGAAGTCAAAGAAAGAGAAAGAACTTTACAATGTAAAATTGAATTACATGGACTGTGTATTATAATAGACTGATAAGCCCTACTAACTCATATCACTTAGTATTAAAACATCTAGTATAAAGATTATTTGCTTTTTATGTTGGTGTGGTGTTGTGAAGCATCATGGGATGATATAATAAACATTGATAAAAACAAAAAAGCTTTCTAGGACATACAATATAAATGTGTACAATCCATACAACATTCCTGAAAGCATTGGGAGAAATACTCTATTAAAAGACAATTAGATCGAGACAAAAAATAAACAGTAGAAAGGGTATCCTTTTCATGGTGAGTGCTGAGTAATGCACAGAATTGTTGACTCACGATTTTGCATACCTGAAACTAGTATAACACTATATGTTAACTACCCTGGAATTGAAATGTTTTCAACGGAGAAAGAAAGAATGAAAGAGAAAGAAGAAAGAAAGAAAGAAAGAAAGAAAGAAAGAAAGAAAGAAAGAAAGAAAGAAAAGGGAGATGGGGGAGGAAGGGAGGGAAAGAAAGGGAGAGAAAGAGAGCTAAAGTTCTTCCTTCCTTCCATCCTTCCTTCCCTCCCTCCCTTCCTTCCTTCCCTCCCTTCTTCCTTCTTTCCCTCCCTCCCTTCCTTCCTTCCCTCCCTCTTTCCTTCCTTCCTTCCTTCCTTCCTTCCTTCCTTACTTCGCTTCCTCCCTCCCTTCCTTCCTTCCCTCCCTCCCTCCCTCCTTCCTTCCCTCTCTCCCTCCCTCTTTCCTTCCTTCCTTCCTTCCTTCCTTCCTTCCTTCCTTCCTTATTTCCTTCCTCCCTCCCTCCCTCCTTCCTTCCCTCTCTCCTTCCCTCTTTCCTTCCTCTTTCCTTCCTTCCTTCCTTCCCTCCCTCCCTCCCTCTTTCCTTCCTTCCTTCCTTCCCTCCCTCCCTCTTTCCTTCCTTCCTTCCTTCCTTCCTTCCTTCCTTCCCTCCCTCTTTCCTTCCTTCCTTCCTTCCTTCCCTCCCTCCCTCCCTCTTTCTTTCCTTCCTTCCTTCCTTCCTTCCTTCCTTCCTTCCTCTAGTGGAATAGAGTGTATCAAAGAAATGATAGTACAACTGAAATAATTCTTGTTAACAAAATTATTAAAAAAGAGTAAGTACAAAAAAATCTAAGAAGTCAACCCAACAACTGAGATAAAACACCTAAGCGAACCTGAGAGAATAAAATTAAAAGCATAAACGCAGTAGAAATAATAAATAAGTTTGAGAACTTTCTCTTAGAGAACACTGATACATGAAACAGGAGGTTTGCAAAGCTAATTAAATAAAGGAGAAAACACAAAATACATGGAGAAAAGGAAGTATAATTGCATATTTGATGTTTTTAATTATCAAATAATAATATTATGTGGAACTTAATAGGTAAATAAGAAAATGCTGACAAAGGAAACTTTTTTAAAAAAAATGTATATTATAGGGTGCCTGGGTGTCTCTGTTGGTTAAGTGTCTGACTTCGGCTCAGGCCATGACCTCACAGTTTGTGAGTTTGAGTCCCACAATGGGCTGGGTGCTAACAGCTCAGAGCCTGGAACTGTTTCAGATTCTATGTACCCTCTCTCTGCTCTCTCCTGCTCACACTCTGTCTCTCTCTTTCTCAAAAATAAATAAACATTTTTAAAAATGTATATTATAAAACCTGACCACAAAAAGGTACAGTTGATTCTCATTAGTCACAACAGTCCAAAATTCACTGAATTTGTGAATACTGAATAATGAGCCTTAAGGGAATATAGGATCAGGTTCCTGTAAGCCCCTGGTCACATTTTCATTGTCAACAAATCAAGACGTAACTTTGTTTTGTGTGTGTTTCTATTTAAAGACACATTATAGGGCACCTGAGTGGCTCAGTTGGTTAAGTGCCAGACTTCAGCTCAGGTTATGCTCTCACGGTTCATGAATTTGAGCCCCACATCAGACTCTGTGATGATAGCACAGAGCCTGCTTGGGATTCTCTGTCTCCCTCTCTCTCTGCCCCTCCTCCCCTCAAAATAAATAAACTTAAAAAATTTATTTAAATAAAAAGACCTTATTTAATATATATTGTTGACTTATTAATGTTGAACGAATACATCTAACACATTGTCTTCTCCAGAAGCACATCATGACTTTTTGCGTTTAAGAACACCAGATAGCACTTCAGCACTAGGCTTGGGGGCCACTTCAAATAGCTAAATCGCCCACAAAAAAACCCACAAAATGTGGGAAATGTGGCACTAGACTGTAGGAAGGAAGCTTATTTACAGTATGAGAGCTAAAACAAGAAGGTGAGCCTGGTCGTATTCCCTCCCAGCTGGGACCCTGTGCATCAGGCAACTCAAATGCTCCGCTGTTCTGAGCATGCCCCGGTCTGTGGATGACCACACAAGTGCTCTGAGTATTAATTTGGGGGTTACAAATAAATTCTGGCAAATAAGTAATTCACAAGTACAGAATTAATAAACAATGAGGATCGACTGAAAAATGCTAAAAGAAATCTATAGCAAAAGAAATGGAAAAGCTGTCACACCAATTTCTTGTCTCAGTCTCTGCTTCAGTCTCATGGACAAGTTCTTTCAAACCTTCACAAAACAGGTAAGACCCAATACTATTATATTATTTCAGAGACTTCAAAAGGAAAAACAATGCAATTTTTGGAAGTTAGCGTGACTGAATACCAAAACCCGGAAGTTCTAGATCAATCTCACATGTAAACACAAATGCAAAAAATTGGAAATTATGTCCATATAAAATCCAGAAATACAGTAAAAGGAGATTGACTTAAGCAATCTAAAGATAGTTAAAAATTAAGAAATCCAGGGGCACCTGGGTGGCTCAGTCGGTTAAGCGTCCGACTTCGGCTCAGGTCACGATCTCGCGGTCCGTGAGTTCGAGCCCCGCGTCAGGCTCTGGGCTGATGGCTCAGAGCCTGGAGCCTGTTTCCGATTCTGTGTCTCCCTCTCTCTCTGCCCCTCCCCCGTTCATGCTCTGTCTCTCTCTGTCTCAAAAATAAACGTTAAAAAAAAAATTTAAAAAAAATAAAAAAATAAAAAAAATTAAGAAATCTGTTAATATGATTCAACGAATAAATTAAATGAAAATCAAATGATCATCCCCAGAAGACGAAAGAACACTTACTAATGTTCAGAATCCATCTTAATTAAAAACAAAACCATCTCTAAACTGGAATGAAAATCTTTTAACACATAAACAATATCTTTGTCAAGCCAGTAACTTTGAACTTCGTACATGAAAGTCTGGACAAAGACAGGAATGCTAGAGCAGTCCACAGTTATTTTACATTGTTTGTGAACACTAGCCAATGCTATGAAATCATTCAAGACTGTTCTGGCATTCCTGACATGGTGTAGAACTACAAATGGACTAGTTCTGGAGTTACTGGTTTGGGGCAGGTGTTGTTTCTGTGTAAAGGATATTAGAGATTTTGTTTTGTTTTATTTTAATTATGATTGATTCTGTCAGTCCTCCAATTTCTCTTACTTTTTCCCCAAGTTCACCTAATCATACAAATAACACTCTCTTAGCCTGTCCTGAAAAGCCAGGACTCCTTCTAAATATGCGGAGTAGAGTTTCTTTTTTGTTTGTTTGTTTTTAATTTTTTTTTTTTTTTGTATATTTATTTTTGAGAGAGAGAGGCAGAGAATCTCACGAGGGGCAGAAAGGTGGGGAGAGAAAGAGAGAAGCGGGGCTCACCAGAAGTGGGGCTCGTGTTCTACCTGAAGCAGGCTAGGAGCTGACAGGAAGCGGGGCTCGAACTCGTGAACCATGAGATCATGACCTGAGCCAAAGTCAGACACCTGACGACGGAGCCACCCAAGCGCCCAAGTTTTTTAAAGTCTGAGTGAGTTTTAAGAAAGGGGAGGCTCTTACCCTGCCAAGTACACAGGCTACCACATCTCCTTCACAACAGGTCTGATGCAGATTTTTAACATCCCCTGCCAGTTTGGCAATTTCAGAAAAGTTAGCTTTCGGTTGTTTCTTAGTCAGCAGAACCAATTCCCTGAAAAGAAAAAGAAGTGCATTTTAAACCGTATTTTGAGTTCAATGCTTTCTAAAATTAGTTCTAGTTCATTGAGTAACCAAAATAATAGAAACACATTTGCAAATGTGGGATGAAGAGACTATGTTTTAAATGCTTTCTGTTTCTTCAATGATAGCACTCAGAGCCACGCAAAGATGTCAATCACAAAACAAACACCATTCGGTTCATGATCATGCAAAATATAGTCATTTTCAACATTTAAATTATCGCTTAAAGAAGCTGAGTTGCTTAGATGGGTAATTTGGAAATTTCTCTGACCCAACTTTCTAAGTAAAATCCTTCATCACAAAGAAAATAATTATAAGAGTCTTGGGTCTCCCTTGCCTGTCCTTGTGAACAACTGAGCAGCATCCCTGAAATTTCCCTGGCAATAGGGAAAACGGGCCTTCCTTATAAGGAGAACTAAGCTTCCATGCAGCTCAGGTCTGTCCCAAATTGGGGAAGAAGGTGATAAAAGGAAGGATACATCTGGGCCAAGAAAGAGGCACACAGAGTAACATCAAATTCTCCCACACTTTCCATCCCTACCCTGAAAACGTCACTAGATTTTTCTATTCTTTTTTTTTTCAATTTTTTAAAGTTTATTTATTTTTGAGAGACAGAGAGACAGAGTGCGAGTGGGGTAGGGGCAGAGAGAGGGAGAACAGAATCTGAAGCAGGCTCCAGGCTCTGAGCTGTCAGCACAGAGCCCGATACAGGGGCTTGAAATCACGAACTGCGAGATCATGACCTGAGCCCAAGTCAGCACTTAACTGACTGAGCCACCCAGGAGCCCCTAGATTTTTCTGTACTGCAAGACACTGGAGCCAAAATCCTTCTTATCTTCACAGAGACAAGAATACATTTTATCTTCCAGCCTTTATCATGCAGAACAATTAAGTGCCTGCACCTGAACCTACAGAATCTTTTGCGCACTAAGGCAGAGGCTTAGGGATCTGAGCAGATGGAAGAAATTGAGGCAGGAGATAGTGGGTTTAGATGAGGAATAGTGTGGTTTCCAGTCCAGCTTTATGTACCCTATTGAACAGGCAGGTAGCATCCGTATGGAGAAAGGAACCAGGTTTGTACTGAAAGACATTATTAAATGAAATAAAAATGATTTTTTTGACCAGAATGGGGTGCCCGGGTGGCTCAGTTGGTTAAGCGTCCAATTTCAGCTCAGGTCATGATCTCACAGTTCATGAGTTCGAGCCCACTTCGGGCTCTGTGCTGATAGCCCAGAGCCTGGAGCCTGCTTCAGATTCTGGTCTCCTTCTCTCTCTGCCTCTCCCCTGCTCATTCTCTCTCTCTCTCTCAAATAAACAAGAAAGAAGAAAGAAAGAAAGAAAGAAAGAAAGAAAGAAAGAAAGAAAGAAAGAAAATTGATTTTTCAAATGAGTTTGATCAAATGGGGTGATCCAACAGCAACAAAGTTCACATATCTCAATCAGTAACTTACACTGCTTTTGATACTTTGTGGTCGAATTTAATCCCAATTTCACATAAATGGTGATGCCTCAAAGATATTTCTCTCACGTATTTCCTGATAGGTTCTAACTGTAATCAGAAAAACAACGGATCAAAGACATGTGGTAGTAATAGAAAAAGTTAATCTTGTCATTAGTAAATAAGAAAGAAAAGTAAAAGTTGTGTATCTCAAAATTAGAAAGTCCTTATTGTTTTCTTTAAAAGATACCAAATCCAAAAGCACAACGTGGTTGGTTGGTTGATTTCATAAAATAGCATCTCACTTCCCAGAGATCACTTGGTCTAGAAGCTCAAACCTTTAGAATATAAAGAAGACAAGAAAGTGAGCACGCAGAAGTCCAGACAGCACTAGAATAAATTGCGACAATGTCTTACAGTTGTGTTTTATTTTTATTCAAGTTACTAGCTCTGTCATCTGGCACATGTCTCCTATTGCAAATCTAAAATATATGCTCTCCAGTTTTGCAATATATATTAATGGAGTCCCCCCCCCCCCCGCCCCGCCCCTCAAGTATGTTTGCCATTTTCAACCTAGGATTTTTACTTTGGAAACTATCGCAAAAAAATTCGTCTAAATAAATAAAAACATAATTATGCAAAAATGAGAACATGCATGTTTTGTTATGAGAGCAAAAATTTAGAGACAAACTGTCTCAACAGCAGAGTGATGGTAAGGTAAATAATGGCATATTAATTTTGGCAAAATGTTTACTCTTAATAAAAACTTGGCATTTTTAAATCTCAAATCAAAGCTATATATTCAGTGTGATCACAACAATGCACAAAATAAAATCTGTGAGTGGAAAAATGAATAAAAGGATATACACCAAATTGGTATCTCTATATGCTGGGCATATTAGTAATATTTTAAAATTTCTGGACAGTTCTATATTTTCACTTAAGAAATTATAATGACTATAGATTGTTTTTACTTTGGGTAACTGCACCTTACAGTGCTATTTTTAAGAACAAGTTAGAAAATACATACAAAGGCAATATTCAAACCACAAAACTGGCAAAACAATTATAATTTAATTTAATAATTATGATTAAATGTAGCTAATTATATTTTTATAATACTTACACATATAATTATTACTTTAGTCATTTTGTTGTATTATACTCATTTAAAATCTAATACAAACAAGCCCATACACTTCTTCATGAGAGAGTCTCTGAAGACTTAACTCATAAACCACATTCTTTGATCATAGACACAATTTTTATGCACTTGCTTATGGAATTTTCTCTGAGGAAGCAGCGAGAACTACTGGGAACAGACACCCTGGAAGCAGCAATATCGTAAAGATCATAAAGTGGGGGAGAGAAGGGAAGAACTCTTAGCTAACTTATAGGGGCATATTTTACATTAAGGAAAATTCTCCAGTGAGAAAGGTTAAGATTAAGAAAACTTTGTAACTATGGGCACCTGGGTGGCTCAGTCGGTTAAGCATCCGACTTTGGTTCAGGTCATGATCTCACGGTTTGTGAGTTTGAGCCTTGCGTCGGGCTCTGTGCTGACAGCTCAGAGCCTGGAGCCTGCTTCAGATTCTGTGTCTCCCTCCCTCTCTGTCCCTCCCCTGGTCGCACTCTGTCTCTCTCATTCAAAAATAAATAAAACATTTAAAAAATTTTAAAAAAACTTTGTAACTTAGAAGAGGAAGCATGTTACTTAAAAAAAAAAAAAAACTAAACTCCACAAAAAGTTCATTCTTCAGAAATGCAAAGTAATGAGACATAAGACTGCACGATCTTTTATTTTTGTTGTCTTTAATTAATATAAAACCAAAAGAAAAAAAAAGACTGCCCTGCTTAAAAATTCAGAATTGGCTTCTGAAGGCGTCACTAGGGGACAAATAGTAAAGGAAGTAAGAAATATACATATAAATAGCTTTAATGATAATAGCTATAATTATTGAGTACTTAACATATGCCAGAACTCTTTAGATACATTATTTAATTTCTCACACAAGATAAATGATGAGGAGCTCCATAGGAAAAATAGGTGTAGAGGAGTAGAGAAATAGGGGTTTGAGGAATACGAGATAAATTTGCACTGAGAAAACCAAAGAAAACAGAACAAAGTAGCACTGCATTTAGTCTTGAGGAATTCATCAAATGATTATCAAACTACTACTCATTTAAACACAACCTTTGGAAAAATCCATGTAGTGCCTTTTCTAGTAAAGATGGTTATTTTATGTTGAGATTTAGAACCTGTAATGATCATGCATACAAAGTACTTTTATCATAGAACTAGTCAATGAAGGAGAAAAGGCCACATGGTTAAAATTAAGAGCGGTAAGATTGTATTTTCCAAAGATGGCTGCAGCAATATCTTCCGTCTGTGTTCCTCTTACAATGAGTCTTTGACAATCTGCTCCTCAAGAGGTACAGTATATATACTGTCCCTTTCAAACCGGCGAGGTGTTTCAACCAATAGACTATGACGGAAGTTATTTCTGAGGCTAGGTCATAAAAGGCCATACAACTTCTGCTTTATCCACTAGAATACTCATTCTTGAAGATTTGGGCCATTTGTAAGCAGTCCAGCTGCCCTGAGGCTACCATGCTGTGAGGAATCCCGAGCTAGCCAGGGCAGAGAGACCACATGGAGAGGCCCTGAGATTATATGAAAAGAAAAAGGTGTTGAGCTAACCCCCAGGTGCTTCAGTCCCCCAGAGTCCTAGATCTAGCCACTGTCTGACTACAACCACAAGAAAGATGAGTCAGAATAGCCCAGATGAGCCCTTCCCGAACTGAGCCCCAGAAATCATGAGAGAGAATAAAATGATTGTTGTTGTCTTGAGTCAATAAATGTTGGGGTGCTTTGTTATGCAATAATAGTAACTAGAATATTAAATATTTGTAATGAAGTACTGTCTATGCTAAATTATGCTTTCAGATTTTATTGACAATACGAATTGCCTACGTATCTTGTTAAAATGAAATCTTATTTAGTAGGTTTGGAGAAGAGCTTCAGGCTCTGCATTTCCAACAAGCTGCCAGGAGGTAGGTATGATGCCAGTTCACAGTCCACCCTTTGCATAACAAGGCTCTAAATAACAATTGACAAATATTTTACCTTTATCTGGAAGCACTCAGTTTTGTTTTCTTCTTGGCAACATGACCGAACAGCTGTTTCATAGCAAGCAGACATGGTCAGAATAGTAGGTCCATACAAGAATGGATGCTTTCTAGATGTTTCATAAATGTACCTGTAATGTGGCAAACGCGGAGTTGTGAAATTTAGAATTCAAGGACATGTGCCAACACTGTCTCTTAAAAACTTAGGATTCATTTTGTTTTGTTAACCTGAAACTTCTAGAATTTCGTGGTGAAAGAGATGAGGCAGCAGTATACATAAATGCATCACACGTTCACACACATCACTATGGACAGATCCCTGTGAAGTTAGTCAGACATTCCCTGAATGCCCTTGAAGTGGCCAACTGTAACTACCAGGCTGGTGGGGAAAGAAAAAAATAATGAAAACCTGTCGCTTTTATATAAGGAGTGGAAGGTAGAAAGTTCAATAGTCCAAACTGAATTGTAAATGCACAATTGTATAGCTGGTGCAGGAGGATTACATTTAGGAGCTAGTGGTGGGGGTAGAGGAGTCTCTCAAGATCATCCGGAAGTTCTTTCTAAGTTAATGTCACTGCCCTCCAAGATGTGCCCCTCAATATTTGGGTTTGTTACTAAGTCCCCAGTTTTTATTTCCCTCTCAGGTTTATTCATTCTTCCTACTCATAGAGCTTGGGCTTCAGGTCTGCCTTTCACTTATAATTATATCTCCTATATGTGCAAAGTTTGTTCCAAATACCCCACAGACACGCATGCAAATATACTCGACAAGAGGACATTACAGGCAAAAACCGTCTCGAGGCTCACACAAATTCATTTCTTTTCCTGTTTGTACAGGGAGAGTCTTACTTCAGCCTCCCTTGCAGTTAGGTTGGGAACATGTAACTGAGTCCTGGATGATGAAATATGAATGAGTGTGCTCTACACCGCTTTGAGGTGTGGCTGTTAATGTCTTAGCACAGTTCCCTGTTTTCTCCTTTTCTGTCTCACAGTAACCGTGGAAACACACGCTCCAGATAATACAGAGATGGAAATGTCTTGCATTCTTGAGTTACCGCTTGGAGACGAATTGTCAGGGACTGAGCCAAGTTAGAGAGAGATGAGCTTCAAAGTGTCAGAGCAGCCAATTAAAACAAATTGAAAGTAACACTTAAGATTTTAATCACTTACGAGGATAGTATGAGCAAGAGGTTAAACCAGAGAAAGTGCTGACTCCCCACCCTGTCCCCTTGTCCATTCCCAACCCCTCTACCCCCACCCCATGGACCTGCACCAGTCAAGGATCAGGTAGATCATCACAGATGTGAGGATGGCTTACTCCTGAAGGAGTCCCAAACAAAAGGCCCCTGTGGTTTTAAGGACACTGGGTCAGGGGGGATGGGGAAGGGAAAGGTCTGAGAGTTGGAAAACTCTGAATGCTGAGCTAACATGCACAAAATTCTCTCCAAGTTTCTCCCTTCATCTCCCCCCCTCCCTATTAGAAAGTCTCAATAGAGGCACCTGGGCTAGGAATGAAGCTAGGCACAAAAGTATGGCCAGTTTGGAGGGAGGAAGGGACTGAGTCCTTGACTGCGACTCCTTCAGTGACTGAAATGTGTTTTGCCCCAATCTGGAATGGGAATGACAGCTTTACCCCATGAGGAATGTCAACTGTAATTGCCAGGCCTGAAAAAAATCATGCTCAGGATTCAGCCAGGAGCCAGACTCTTCAAGAGTCACCAAAGAGAACTACCCGATTTAGACTGTGATATGAACAAGAAATAAATCTTTATTAAGTCAATATTTAGGATTTTAGGATTTATTTCTAAACATAGGATTTACTTGTGACCACAGAATAGCTTAGTCCATCCTGACTTTATAAAACTTAATAAAAGTTTAAGATGTAATGTCTATAAAGTAGGCATATGTCACCAGAAAAATGGTGACACCAAAAAACCAGGTTTTTAACATTAAAAGGATAATGGAGGAGATGATAGATAGAACAGGGACTTGGTTCATGTTTTAATTTCCTCCTGCCCCCAGTTCCTTGGATAACACATAAATCTTTATTCCTGCAACTTCTCTAACTCCAGTTTCTTTTGGGATACCAGCTAAGGACACAGCTGCTGCAGCCATTGAAGTCAAACAACAAGTTGGTATTGTTGCCTTCCCTGAAATGATTGAAAAAAACAATTATATTTCATGACAAATGGCCAAGGAAATGCTTAAAATATTTGAAGAGAAATCCTCACGTGTTACCGGGTCTAGAAAACAAAATCACACCCAAGAAAGTGGCTAGAGTTTCTGGAGTCAGGGACTATATCCACATGGGACTGCATTAGAAGAGTATTTCTTGCTGCTTTCTGAAGTTTAAGGCCAGATTGAGAATAATGGCACCATAATGAAAGATGAGAGATTTTGCAGGAGACCTGAAGCACTAACCAAACAGAGACCTTATTTACAACGGATGTGTTTAGCAATCTTGTGGTAACATTTGCTTTTGGTTAAAAGTACAAAATCTTTTCTTGTTGGTGGAGGACCAAGATGGTGGCCATTAGAGTTGTTTACTAAATATTTCCAGTTCCCCTCCTTTCAGGCAAGTGGTAGGACTGTACATACCCAACCCCTCTGAAGTGAGGTATGACAATGTGACTTGCTGGTTAGTGATGTCTGAGTAGAAATGATGAGTATTTCTTCTAAACAAGCTTAAGAAACAGTGCATGATTTACTATCAGCCCCTTCCCTTGACATAGGAATCAAAGAAGCAAGTGTTGGGTCTTTCTCAACCTAGGTATCTAAGTGATTGTGATAATCAGGCCTCCTACCAATCTACATTGGACAGATAGCATGAGTGAAGAAAAAAAAAAGTTATATTGAGCTGCTGAAAATTAGAGATTGTTTGCTTATTTGCTACCACACTAAATTTAGCCTATCCTTTTGCTCTTTAAAAACCTATAACGGAAAAAAATCATCTACAAACCATGGAGGGGGAGAAAAAGGCCAAATAATAGAACCGAACATGATTCATTAGCAAGACTTAGAAAAGTAGGTGTGTGCTCGGCAAAACAAAAACAAAAACAGAAAACAAACAAACAAACAAACAAATCCTCTTCATTTTCACCAAGGGGCTCTCAAGCCCTTGGAAGTTTAGTCAATAGATTTCTATCAGCAGAGTTTCTCAGGCCCAACTTGTAGAAACACAAGAGCAGAACTGATATTATCAACATATACCGGACCTCCCAACATAAGGCAAAATTCTTGATCAAAATGAAATTTCACCAAAGCCATTCAATACCTCTGCTCTCTACTGTGCATGCTAAATTAAGAGTTCATTACTGTGCTACAGTAACTTAGTTCCCTTGGAAGATATTCAATATGAGCCAACCTAATTTCAAATCTCCAAAGGCAAAGTTTAATTTAGTATAAGGAAAAGGTTTCTAATAATTACAGCCATTTACACAATGGAATGTCCCTATTGTAAGATAACATGGGGTCATGCTTGATTGGAAGTTGGGTTCTATAGTCAGACATACAATGGAAGCTTACAATAATTAAAACTGTTATTGAAATTTTCCAAAG
This sequence comes from Panthera tigris, assembly GCF_018350195.1. Lineage (NCBI taxonomy): Eukaryota > Metazoa > Chordata > Mammalia > Carnivora > Felidae > Panthera > Panthera tigris. The sequence continues at coordinate 145,097,311 of NC_056663.1, forward strand.
TTACAGTAACTATGGTTTTGTGTATCTGTATATTATATGTACCTTTTGAAAAGTCTGAAAGAGCTGACTTTTCACTCCAGCTTTGATATATATGTTACTGTTTCCTTGGTTGAGAATTAAGTAAAGTTATTACCTTATAATTAGGAGAAAAGTAGTTAGAAAATTATTTTTCCCCCGAATATTCATAGTTGTCTGCACATAAGTAAAGATTATCATAGGAAGAGAGTTAAGATGACAGAGTAGTGGGGTGGGGGGGACCCTATGCTTGCCTTGTCCCTCAAGCACAGCTAGATAAATATCATATCATTCTGAACACCCAGGAAATCGATCTGAGAACTAAGAGAACAAACTACACATCTAAAGAGAGAGAAATGGCCACATTGTGGAAGGTAGAAGCTATGGAGAGTTGATTTGGGGGACAAAAGAGTTGTGGGTGCTGTGGAAGGGAAGGAACCCTGATCATGGAGAGCAGAGAGAGAAAGAGAGAAAGCAGCATGCATGGGATTGCACAAGAAAAACACTTCCCCAAAACCATTGACTGGGAAAAAGAGAGAGGCTGATCATCACAGTTTTTGCAAGCAGTGGAGTTCAATGTCTGAAGTTTTAGAAGTCTGGGTCATCACCGGGTAGAGGCTGATAAGCTTTGCAGTGTTCCTGTGGAGGAGGGCAGAGGCACTGGAGTGGACAGGGTGCTCTGAGGATCCTCTGGGCCACACTGGGAGAGAGAGTTCCCTTTCTTGGAGTGCATTTGGGAGAGGTGGCACTGCCTCTCAGGGGACAAAAGACATGGTGGGCACCATCGAGGAGCCCCATTAATCAGCAGCAGAGACACCTGCTGAGGGCAGCTAACATGGAAGTCAGCTTTTGGCATTGCTTCACCATAAACTCCGAGCCCCTGTGTGTTCATGAAACTGCCCTTTTGGGACAAATTGACACCAGCCACAGCACAAGACCCTCCCCCAGAGGATTAGCATGGGTCTGTGTCATGCCTGGTCCCTAAAATTTGGAATTTTGAAACCCAGGTCCGTGCCCGAGATAAAACACAAGAGTACTATGCCACAAGGCAGGCAGTTGGCTCAGACGCAGACAGGGTGAATGCAAGGATCTGACGGAAGCCTGAAACACAACAGAGATTTTTCGCTCCTCTCTTGAGGGCTTCCCAAACAGCAGCAGGTGCAAACTCCCCAGTCCAGGATGAGAGAACTAGCTGATGCCATTTTTCCCCCCAGCCCATCAGCACAGATGGATTTCCATAAGCAGCACAGCGCCCCCAGTGGAGGCTGGAGCCACTTACCCCAAGCCCCACCCCACTGAGCCTTGTAGGTGCATCTTTACTAGGACAGGAGTGCCTGAGAACCAGTGCAACAAGACTCTCCCCCAGAAGACTAGCACAAACCTCCCACATGCACCAAGTCTATTGATCATAGAGTGCTACAAACTTCAGCTCTAGGGAAAATAGAATCCAGCCGTTTATGACAAGCACACCAAAACACACCTAGTTAAAACTCACCACACACTGGACAAGGTTCAAACGCTTCCCATTGCAGGCAAGGAGAAACACTGCAGAGAACTGATCTGAGGGAAAGAGCAGCCAAAACATAACAGCAAAGTGCACAGGCATACGCCAAAAAAATCTTCCTAAAGTACCAAGGCCTATACAGTGTATGACCTCGTCTTAATATAGCCATTACCCTCAGGAGCAGGAAGTGCAATGGTATTTCCTAACACACAGAAGACAGAGTCTAGCAAAATGCCAAGACAGAGAAATTCATCCCAAAAGAAAGAACAGGAAGAGGTCACGGCCAGGAATCTAATCAAAACAGATATAAGTAATATTCCTGAATCAGAATTTAAAACAACACTCATAAGGATACTAGCTGGGCTTGAGAAAAGCATAGAAGACATTATGGAGTCCCTTACTGCAGAGATTAAAAAAAAAAAGAAAAAAACACTGGGGCGCCTGGGTGGCTCAGTCGGCTGAGCGTCTGACTTCAGCTTAGGTCACGATCTCGCAGTTCGTGGGTTCGAGCCCCACGTCGGGCTCTGTGCTGACAGCTCAGAGCCTGGAGCCTGTTTCAGATTCTCTGTCTCCCTCCCTCTCGACTCTCCCCCATTCATGCTCTATCTCTCTCTGTCTCAAAAATAAATAAACGTTAAAAAAAAATTAAAAAAAAAACACCTAAAAACTACTCAGGCTGAAATAAAAAAAATGCCATAACTGAGATGAAAAACCTACTGAATGTATTGACAACAAGGATGGAAGAATCAGACTACTGATTATATTACTAATTAATAATATAGAAGATAAGATTATGGAAAATAATGAAGCTGAAAAGAAGAAGGAAAGAAAAACATTAGATCATGAAAGTAGACTTAGGGAACTTAGTGACTCCATAAAGTATAATAACATTCTTGTCACAGGAGTCCCAGAAGAAGAGAGGGGGAAGTGGGCAGAAGGTTTGTTTGAGGAAATTATAGCTGAAAACTTCCTTAATCTGGGGAAGGAAACAGACATCCAAATCCAGGAGAGAACTCCCATCAAAATCAACAAAAGCTGTCCAACACCAAGGCATATCATAGTGAAACTTGCAAAATGCAGAGATAGGAATCCTGAAAGCAGCAAGGGAAAAACAAATTCTTAGCCTACAAGGCAAGACAAATAAGGTTTGCATCAGATCTCTCCACAGAAACTTGGCAGACCAAAAGGGAGTGGCATGATACATTCAATGGGAAAAAAATGTAGCCAAGAATATTTTATCCAACAAGGCTGTCATTCAGAATGGAAGGAGAGATAAAGAGTTTCCCAGACAAACAAAAACTAAAGGAGTTTGTGACCACTACACCAGCCCTGCAAAAAATATTAAAGGGGACTCTGAGTAGGAAAGAAAGACCAAAAGACTAGAAAGAAACCGAGAAAATCTCCAGAAACACTGGCTTTACAGATAATACAATGGCACTAAATTAATATCTATCAATAATCACTCTGAATGTAAATGAACTAAATGTTCCAATCATAAAACGTAGGTTATTAGAATGGATAAAAATAATAATACCCATCTGTATGTTGCCTATAAAACACTCATTTTAGACCTAAAGACACTTGCATATTGAAAACGAGGGTATGGAGAACCATTTATTATGCTAATGGATGTCAAAAGAAAGCTAGAGTAGCCGTAGCTATATCAGGCAAACTAGATTTTATTTTTTAAAATATTTTTCAAGTTTGCTTGCTTTGAGAGGGGGGAGGGGCAGAGAGAGAGGGAGAGAGGACCCTAAGCAGGTGCCAAACTCAGCACAGAGCCTGACACGGGGCTCAATCTCATCGCTGTAAAATCATGACCTGAGCCAAAATCAAGAGTTGGGTGCTTAAACCAAGCCACCTAGGTGCCCCCAAACAAACTGGATTTCAAACCAAAGACTACAGCAAGAGGTAAAGAAGGGCACTATAACATAATTAAGGGGTCTATCCAACAAGAAGATCTAAAAAGTGTAAATATTTATGTCCCCAACTTGATAACACCAAATATATAAATCAGTTAATAACAAACATGAAGAAACTCATTGATAATAATACAATAATAGTAGGGGTCTTTAGTACCCCATTTACAACAACGACAGATCATCTAAGCAGAAAATCAACAAAGAAACAATGGCTTTGAATGACACAGTGGACCAGATAGATATAATAGATACATTCAGAATATTTCATCCTAAAGCAACAGGATACACATTCTTTTCTCCTTTTTTAAGTTTATTTATTTGTTTTGAGAGAGAGAGAGAGAGAGTGCAACACATGAGTGAGGGTGGGAGGGCAAAACAAAAGGCAGAGAGAGAATCCAAAGCAGATTCTGCACTGATGTGCACAACTGTGAGATCATGACCAGAGCCGAAATCAAGACTCAAACACTGGACTGACTGAGCCACCCTGGTGCCCCAGAATACACATTCTGTTCAAGTGCACATGGAACATTCTCCTGAATAGATCACATACTGGGTCACAAATCAGGCTTCAATAACAACTAAAAGACTGAGGTCATACCATGCATATTTTCAGACCACAATGCTATGAAACTTGAAGTCAACCACAAGAAAAATTTGGAAAGACCACAAATAATGGAGGTTAAAGAACCTACTACTGAAGAATGAATGAGTTAACCAGGAAATCAAAGAAATAAAAAACACATGGAAGCAAATATCTCTGGAGGAAAGGGAACAAAAGCAAGAATAAACTATTGAGATCTCCTTAAGATAAAAAGCTTCTGCATAGCAAAAGAAACAACAAAACTAAAAGGCAGCCGGAATAGGAATAGGAATAGGAGAAGATATTTTCAAATGACATATCTGATAAATTGGTTAGTATCCAAAATTTGTAAAGAACTTATCAAACTCAATACCCAAAAAACAAATAATCCAATTAAAAAATGAGCAGAACATGAATAGACATTTTTCCAAAGAATACATACAGATGGCTAACGGACACCTGAAAAAGATGCTCAACATCGCTCATCTTCAGGGAAATACAAATCCAAACCATGAGAGATACCACCTCAAACCTGTGAGAATGGCTAAAATTAACAACACAGGAAACAACAGATGTTGGGAGGATGCAGGGAAAGGGGAACTTCTTACACTGTTGGTGGGACTGCAAATTGGTACAGCCACTCTGGAAAACAGTATGGATGTCACTCAAAAAGTTAAAACTCGAACTACCCTACAATCCAGCAATTGCCCTACTAGGTATTTACTCAACATATACAAAATAGTGATTAAAAGGACCACATGTACCCTGATGTTTAAAATAACATTATCAACAATAGCTAAACTATAAAAAGAGCCCAAATGTCCATCAACTGGTGAATGGATAAAGAAGATGTGGTATATATATATATATATATATATATATATATATAAAGATTACTCAGCCATAAAAAATGAAATCTTGCCTTTTGCAACAATGTGGATAGAGCTAGAGTTTATTATGCTAAGCAAAATAAGTCAGTCAGAGAAAGACAAATACCATATGATTTCACTCATATGTGGAATTCAAGAAAGAAAACACATGAACAAGGGGTAGGTGGGGGAAAGGAGAGGAAAACAAACATAAGAGACTCTTAAATATACAGAACAAACTGAGGGTTGCTAGAGGGGAGGGGGGCAGGGGAATGGGCTAAATGGGTGATGGATATTAAGAAGGCATTTTTTGTGATGAACTCTGGATGTTATATGTAAATGATGAATCACTAAATACTACTCCTGAAACCAATATTACATTGCATGTTAACTAGAATTGAATAAAAACTTGCAAAAAAAAAAAGATTAACATATAACATAACTCCTTAACATTGATTTCATTGTAAATTCTCAAGAAGAGACTAGATTCACTGCCTGAGTATTGGTCAGACTTCGTAATCTCTGAATGTTCAACTCAAACCTGATTTTAGACTTCGCCTTAGAGTGGAGGAACTACAGTAAATAGGTAGCTGGGTCCTATTTTGGTTCCCGTTTGGTTTCCCCTGAAGTCAGATGAGTTGTAACCTGCCCAACCTTAGTCCTTTCTACCTAAGTAGCTGGGGCCAATTAATTTCCTTTTGAAGGCTCGTAATCTCTGGGGGGCAATTCTGCCCTTATATGGGTGAATTAAAGGAGTTTGTATTATTCAGCATCAAATCATCCTGTCTGCTCGTTTATCTGTGGTCTAAAATTTTATGTCTAAAATCTGAAATAAAATCACCACTATGCTCCTTGCAGTCTAGAATCAACAATCAGACCTTTGCCTTATTCCCATTGTCTGAACCTATCTTGATAAGATGGCCAAAACTTCATTCCTTGAGAACTGAAGCTTTGTGTTTCTCTTGTCATTTCTCTCTCTCTAGGCGTTGGTTACCTGCCTCTAAACCCCAGTCACTTGCTCACACCACACATACATAGACCTCTATGCTCACAAGAAGAAAATATGACCTTGCCTACCCATTTGCTATAATGCTATTCACTCCAGGTGGGAATTATAGAATCAGACTTTATGAATAGAAAAGCATCTCTGTCTAATCTGCAATTGTCACTTATTCCTAGGTTCCATATGACAGGCTCTCTCCATGCCTATCAGGTACCCTCTCTGCTATCCCTTGATGAATCTCCCAAATGCCAGCCTCTTGCCAGAGCTATTACCTGCTCTCTGTCCCCAGTACTCTCTGTTTATTATCCTTGGCCTGATTGCTATACCTTGTAACATCATTTGCTACTGGTCTGACTAATCGAACCAATAAGGAGGTGGGTTCTTTACATTGTCCTAGTCATTTTTAAAATTTATTTAAACATTTTTTTTCATCCTAGTCATTTTTAATGCCTCTATACACAGACCTGTATATTCACTAAGACTGTAATTGTCATTCTGAGGGAGAAAAATATATATTGTAGCTCAAACCTTTACTTCAATTCCATGTAATAAAGCATTGTGTTCTCAGAGCCCATATATTAAAAAAAAAATCTGTCTTCAAAATGGAAAACACTCTTCTTCAGAGAGTATGGCAAGGAGAAATGACTTACCTCTCCTTCACTGATGCTTGATTCTCTTTGTCTACCTCGCAGATCTGCTCGAGATTTGGAATTTGGAATACATCGCTATATTCTGTGTCATCTTTTTTGTATAATAGGAAGCACTTGAGTCTTGCTTTGTTATTTATATTGCAACAGTCAGAAAACTCCTGTTTGTCAGCCATTCCTTGGTTATTACAAACATGCTCTAGGAAGGTAGTCATCTGTAGGAGGAATAATAATAATTTAAAGGTGAAAAATGTGTGATCTACATCCCTAACCACAGGAAAGTTAAAGAATTATTTCAGGAAAAGACCACTGAGTGTACAACTTGTATTTAACAGTCCCTGGACATAGCTCTTTAGAGAAAAAGCTTTTAGATTTTGAAGTCTAAAGTCCCACATGCTGACATGGGCCCAAAGGAATTCATCACTCTCTCCTTTCCTATGTAATTGCTTCATTTTCATATAGTTGTTAAGAGGCATTAAACACAAGCCAAAATTACAGAGCCTAACGAAGTTCAGGTATTTTTTTATGAGAACTATCCACCAAGAAATAGATGGTAATTTGCTTTCCTTGCTTCCTAATTGTTTTTGGTTTGGTTTCCATGGGAAGTTATTTTAAGAATGCAACTCTGAGGCAGTGTGTATTCAATGTCAAATATTCAAATGAAAATGTGCTAATTTAGTTAGTTTTCAAATACCTTTGAGTGGCAGTAAATGTGTGGGATGCTGTAAACCTCAAAAGACATACATTTCTAGATTTAGGGGAAAAAGGCAAAAAAAAAAAAGGCCATCTTTTGAAGTAGAAATAAGAAGTAATCACTATAAAGTAAGTGAGACTAGTCATTGGCAGAAGCATTTCATTTAAAGTGTGTTTCTCCTAAGACTGATAATTTTTCTGTCTATTTAGAGTCTAGTAAAAGATAGGTGAGTTTTAACTCCAAGAAGATGGACTTAAAAATAAAAACCTCCCAAGAAATAAGAAAACCACTGACTTGTAGTTTAAAGTGTTTGGCATGAGGTAAGTGATCCATAAAATATGTAGATTGTACAAATATGTTGTTAGTGTTTATCAAGAATTCACTAATTACAAGACAGACATACTTTATGAGATAGTAATAGTCCCCAAGATTTCCTACTAACTGGTAAAAGGAGCCTATAATAATATTCACCTCTTTCTTCTTTTTCATATTCTCTTAGAAACTTTTTTAAATTAGTACTTTGATTTCCCAGTTACCTTTGTATAAGGATGTTGGACAATAGTATTCCAGAGGCAGAAGAACAACCAACTTAAATGAACAAATTGGCATTTTAGGTTATAATAGTCGCTTGAGTGCTTTTTTCTCTGAGTCTGACCTCCCAGCAATGAAATGAAAAACTGTAGGTTTATAAACCTATAAAATTTACATTTTGAGTGTGATTCACGTACACATTGCTGCCTTAAAATCCCCTACCTAATTGTTCAGCACCCCACCTCATAACAACACCTTCTGGCTGGAATTTCGGTTTAAAAAAAAAAAGGAAGAGAGAAAGACAGAACGCGATTCACCTACCAACTGGTGAGAGCATTCGGACGGTGATTCCTGTGGCTTGAGGACCTTGCACTTCTCTGCACGATCTACCAACTCTTCAACTATGGTTTGTACTTCTTGATAAGTTGATTTCTGAAGAAACTGAGCAACCATAATGCTAGTACTGAAACATAACACTTGTGAGAGTGCTAAAGATAGATTCAAAACTCTTCCCCCATCGTTGTGAGATCACTGCCCCCTCCCCCCTCCAGAATAAGTATGATTTCAAATTTCAGACAAAAGCATATCAATAATACAACTCACATGTCTCTTAAGTTCTCTTGCAGATAATTCTGGCTATTAGTGTGGTTCAAGGCTGAAGAAAAATGAGATTTTATTTGCCTAAGAGGATATTTTCAAAATTGAAATCTCCCTGTATAATTCTGAAATGTATATTTTTTTCACTTATAAATTTCCAGGTCAATTCCATTTGCCCTCAAAAATTAAAACACGTTACCAGAATTTATATTCACTCGTGTTTAAACTGCATTCTGTGAATAACTTATTTCTGTTCAAATATATTGTGTACTCGAAATCTGTCATTGGCCTCCCATTAAGTTGCGTGTACTTGTGTTGACACACTTGAATTAATTAATGTGATTTGGTTATTTAACTCTTTATACTAGAAGTTACTAGAACATCCAAGGAATGCTAAGAAAATTAAGGTTTAACATTGGTAGCAAACATACAAACATTAGCACTTTGACAGGATTCATTTGGCAAAGACATTATCTCACCCATTTTGGATTTACTCATCAACTTTATCTTTCTTATCACCTCCACTCACCACACACACACACACACACACACACATTCTCTATTGAAAACAATACCTTCTGCTTATACTAATAGCTCCTAAAGAGCTTAGCAGCTACCTGTTAAATAAAGAAATCATTGTTATTTACTTGTCCTGTTAATATAGAGAAACGTTCTGGAGTCAGTTACTCTGAGTTCAACTTCTAGCTCTAATACTGACTGTGGCCTTGGAAAAATTACTTAAGCTCTCAAAGTTGCTGCTTCTCCATCTACAAAATGTAAATAAACTCTACCGCATTGGATGTTTGTTAGGATTAAATGGAAACATGTGTGACGCACCGAGCACAGTGCCTGCCACAGAATAGGTACTGAAGAAGACAGATCATAATATTATTCCTGCTACTATAAATACAATTACTTTATCCAAAATCATTTATCCGATTTCAAATACAAGTTTGAAATGGATCATTCCATCACCAAGGATGGAAGTAAGACTAAAACGAGATCTTCCTGTGTGTGTTGCCTCAATATGTTAGTTCTCTTTCTGCATCCGTTCCACAAATTAATTTCTAGCCATTTCCAATGACTCTATTGACAATGATGAGCACTGAGAAAGATAAACCTTTCCATACATATTTAAGTAGTTTCTATGCCTTTACTTCCTGGCACATGGGATATATAGAATGTAAATAGGATCCCTACCTGCAGCTAGTAAACTTCTCTGTAGAGTTTGGCATTGAACGTAGCTGAAGAAAACAAGAAAACATATGGATCTAAGATTCTTCATTATTTTAGATGAACCTTTAAAGAGGTGCTCTATCACCTGAAAAAAATGAAGAATCCTTTTATACTCTTTTCAAGTAATTACTATTAATAATTAACCTTTTCCTGGTGAATATTTTTTCCAGGCCAGGACGACCCTGATAAAATTTAAGAATCTCATGACAATGAAGAAATATTGTTAATAGATGGCATTCATTAATGAATACTGGATTTTAAAATCAGTCATGTCAATCTACTTGTTTTTTCAAGATTATACCATGTAGGCCTTGTAATAATCAATATGCGCCTTTGGTAAACATCTCATTTCCTGGAAATGCTTGTTGACATGTACAAAGTTCTGAAGTGGCAGGAGGAAAGTAAACATGAACTACAACAGATTCAAATAAATGGCTAAAGCCCTGATTCCAGTGCTGGGCACATTTTCAAGTCCCTGGTGAGAGTGGGAAACATAGGCCTCGGAAGCAAACCCAAGGAAACGGGACCTAATTTACCGAGTGCTTATTGTGAATCTGGTGCTTTATATGACTGTATTTAGATAACACTTTTCTTGTTTCTTGAAGAAGACATTAAGACTGAGGATCATATGGGCCTGCCCACCATACTTGGTAGCCAGCTAAAAGTGGCACCTGGGAGCCTCAAGTTCTGGAGAAGGCCAGCAACACATTGTGCAGTCTGTCTAAAGACCATGAAGCTGCTGACAGCACTGGTGAGAGTGAACCAAGACAACAACATGGACAGGCTCTTGGCCCAGTGGCTGTATGAGATTGAGAGCATCACGAAACTCAAGGTATCTTGAAACTCAAGTACTATGTGGAGCTGCTGGACCAATGAAGCCATCAGGATGCAAATGTGCAGATGAAGTGCATCCTTGTGCTAAAGGTGCACTATGAGAAATGGGAGTTGGCAATGAAATTGGGCCTTTTCTTCATCAATTGAAGGAACGAATTTTTTTGATGACCTAGGACGGGCAACCAGAAATCACTTTCTAGTGTATGCTGCTCTTGAGGCTTATATCTGAGGCAGACACAGAGGACTTAGATTTGCCCTGACAAATTGGGGTTTGCTCATGGGACTGGGAAGCCAGCCAAAAGCAGCACCTGGGAGCCTTGAGTCCTGGAGAAGACTAGGAACACATCATGCAGCCTGTCTATAAGGTTACAGGTGGAGGAGTCTGGACTGCTTTGCAAGGACATGGCTTGGCAGACTGCAGGAATATCCTTCACTAAGAGATACCTGGGAGCCCTGATTACTGGCAGAGCAGACAAATCTGGAAGCCTTGCAAGAACTGACTCCAGCATGCTAACCATGGTATCCTCAATAAGAGACACCAGAAATCTGGTTTGTTACAGAAGCCTGGGACTTCAGAAAACAGACAGACTTAGAGGACTTGGATTTCCCTGCCATGTTGGAAGCAGGAAGAAATAGAAAATTTGAACAGACCAATTATCAGGAACGAAGTTGAATCAATAACCAAAATCTCCCAACAAACAAAAGTCCAGAGCCAGATGGCTTCACAGGCAAATTCTACCAAACATTTAAAGAAGGTTTGGGGCGCCTGGGTGGCCAAGTCGGTTGGACGTCCGACTTTGGCTCAGGTCATGATCTCACCGTTCGTGAGTTCAAGCCCCGCATCAGGCTCTGTGCCGACAGCTCAGAGCCTGGAGCCTGCTTCGTATCCTGTGTCTCCCATTCTCTCTGCCCCTCCCCCCCTCATGCTCTGTTTCTCTCTGTCTCAAAACTAAATAAACACAAAGAAGAATTAATACCTACCCTCTTCAAACTACTTCAAAAAAATAGAAGAGAAAGGTAAACTTCCAAATTCATTCCATGAGGCCAGCATTATTACCCTGATACCAAAACCAGATAAAGATGTCACTAAAAAAGAGAACAACAGGCCAATATCTCTAATGAATATAGATGACAAAATCCTCAACAAAATACTAGCCAGCCAAATCCAACAATACATTAAAAAAAATCATACACCACAATCAAGTGGGATTTTTTCCCAGGATGCAAGGGTGGTTCAATATTCACAAATCAATCAGTGTGATACATCGCATCAATAAGAAAAAGGACAAAAACCATATGATCATTTCAATAGATGCAGAAAAAGCATTTGACAAAGCATTTGACAAAGTACAACATCCATTCATAATAAAATCCCTCAACAAAGTAGGTTTTCAGGGAACATACCTCAGCATAATAAATCTATGAGACACCCACAGTGAACACCATATTCAATGGGGAAAAACTGAGAGCTTTTCCCCCAAGGTCAGGAACTGGACAAGGATATCCATTCTCGCCATCATTATTCAGTATAGTACTGGAAGTCCTAGCCACAGTAATCAGAAAACAAAAAGAAATAAAAGGTATCCGAATTGGTAAGGAAGAAGTAAAACTTTCACTATTTGTAGATGACATGATACTAAATATAGAAAACCCTAAGGACTCCACCAAAAAACTACTAAAACTGAAAAAAATGAATTCAGTAGTCACAGGACACAAAATCAATGCACAGAAATCTACTGCATTTCCATACACTAATAATGAAGCAGCAGAAAGAGAAATTAAGAAAATGATCCCATTTACAATGGCACCAAAAATAATAAAATACCTAGAGTAAACTTAATCAAAGAGGAAAAAGACCTGTACTCTGAAAACTATAAAACACTGATGAAACAACTTGAAGACAATACAAAGAAACGGAAAGACATTCCATGCCCATGGATTGATTGGAAGGGCAAATATTGTTATAATGTCTATACTACCCAAAGCAATCTATACATTTAATGCAATCTCTGTCAAACAGCATTTTTCATGGAACGAGAACAAACAATCCTAAAATCTGTGTGGCACCACAAAAAAAAAAAAAAAATCCCAAACGGACAATCTTGAAAAAGAAAAACAAAACTGGAAGTATTACACTTCTGGACTTCAAGTTATATTACAAAAGTGTAGTAACCAAACAGTATGGTGCTGGCACACACAAAAAAAAAGACACAGATTGGGATGGTTAGGTGGCTCAGTTGGTTGAGCATCTGACTTCAGCTCAGGTCATGATCTAATGGTTCATGAGTTCAAGCCCCATATCAGACTCTGCACTGACAGTGCAGGGCCTGCCTGGTATTCTCTCTCTCCCTCTCTCTCTGCCCCTCCCCCACTTTCTCTCTCTCTCTCTCTTTCTCTTAAAATAAATGAATAAATTTAAAAAATATAGACAGCCAGATCAATGGAACAGAATAGAAAACCCAGGAATAAACCCACAATTATGTGGTCAATTAATCTTCTACAAAGGAGGAAAGAATATGCAATGGGAAAAAGACAGTCTCTTCAACAAATGGTGCTGGGAAAACTGGACAGCTACATCCAAAAGAATGAAACCACTTTCTTACACTATACACAAAAATAAACTCAAAATGGGTTAAAGACCTAAACATGACACATGAAACCATAAAAATCCAGGAAGAAAACACAGGCAATAATTTCTCTGACATAGGCCATAGCAACATTTTTCTGGATAATGTCTCCTGAGGGAAATAAAAGCAAAACTAAACTATTAGGACTACATCATAATTAAAAGTTTCTGCACAGTGAAGAAAACAATCAACAAAACTAAAAAGCAACCTATTGGATGGGGAGAAGACATGTACAAATGACATATCTGATAAAGGGTTAGTATCCAAAATATATAAAGAAACAATACAACTCAACAACCAAAAAACAAATAGTCCAATTAAAAAATGGGCAGAAGACATAAACAGACATTTCTCCAAAGAAGCCATCCAGATGGCCAGCAGACACATGGAAAGACACTCAATATCACTCATCATTAGGGAAATGCAAATCAAAACTACAATGAGATGTTATCTTGCACCTGTCAGAATGGCTCACATCAAAAACACAAGAAACAATAGGTGTTGATGAGGATGTGGAGAAAAACAAACTTTGATAGACTGTTGGTGGGAATGCAAACTGGGGAACCACTGTGGACAACAGTATGAAGGTTCCTCAAAAAGGTAAAAATAGAACTACCCTGGGATCCAGCAATGGCACAACTGGGTATTTAGCCAAAAAATACAAAAACATGAATTCAAAGGGATACATGCATCTTTATATTTATGGCAGCATCATTTACAATAGCCAGATTATGGAAGCAGCCCAAGTGTCCATCAATAGATAAATGAATAAAGAAGAAACGGTATGTGTGTGTGTATATATATGTATATATATATATATGTGTGTGTGTGTGTGTATATATTACACATATGTATTACATATACATATATACATATATATGTATATATACATATATATACATATACATATATATATACATGTATATGTATATATATATATTTGTAATGGAATATCACTCAGCCATAAAAAAGAATAAAATCTTGCCATTTCCTACAACATGGATGGAGCTAGAGAGTATAATGAGAAGCAAAATGAATCAGAGAAAAACAAATACCATATGATTTCACTCATGTGGAATTTAAGAAACAAAACTAGCAAAGGGAAAAAAAAGAGAGCGAGACAAACCAAGAAACAGACTCTAGAGAACAAAGACAGTTACCAGAGGGAGGTGGATGCAGATTAAGAGTACACTTATCATGATGAGCACAGAGTAATGTATAGAATTGTTGAGTCACTATACTGTATACCTGAAACTAATATAACATTGTATCTTAACTATACTGGAATTAAAATTAAAAACTTAATTTAAAAAAATGATCAGTAGCAACAACAGAATCAGGATCATGTAATTTACTCATGGATTCACAAGTAGAAATTCAGGTCTGTCTGGTTCTGGAGCCCACACCACCCAAGAGCTAGTATTGAAAACTGAGATGTCAACATTCCTCAGCTATTGTCCCCTTTACCTAACATCCAGTTTGGGGACCTAAAGGAAGAAATAGGTAATTACTGATTAAATAAAAAGTCTAAGATAAATGTAAAGTCCAAAAGTTTTGTAAATGGGAGATCACTGGTTACTACCCTAACAATTCCTGTCCTTAGTTTCCTCATTTATATATGGAGGATTTGGACCAGATAAGATCTAAGACTGTCAGTCCATTGCTTAATTCTACTACCCATATATTCTCAATTCTGGATTCCTAGGCAAAAAATATACCACAAGTAAGAAAGATATATTTACCTGAAAAATAATGACAGTTCTGTTATTATTTAGGTTTGGGACACATTGGCCAATGATAAAGAATATGGATGATGTGTGACAGAAAACTAGGGTCAACAAAGGAAAAATTATCCTTGGCAGGTTTTTATAATACTCTTCAGGGTCCTCTAGACAGTTCTAATGCCCAGCATCTTTTCTGTTGTACATTCTTAGAGCCGTGCCCTTGAGATCTTACTCTGAACCTCCTGGAACAATCAGAAACGGACCTGTTACTCAGGAGTGACAAATCCCTTGGATGAGTGCTGACAGACTGTCACCCACTGCAGACGTTACTAACTGATCACTGCACTCTTTCTCTTTGAACCTTGGCTCAGCCTTAGGATTATTCACTGCACAATGCCACAAGAGAGAAACTATCAACTGATTGGAGCTGATGAAAAAAACAAAAAACACAACAACAAAACCCTGTATGTGTGCTAAACTAATTCTTCCTTTTAAAAAACTGGAGAAAACTAACATCCTATTGGAACTTTCTTCTCAGAACAAGAGATTCTTGAAAACATAAAAAGATGCTAAGTCCTTTGTCAGTGACTAATGATGGAATTTCAGACCAGAGGAAAAACAAGTAGTGGGGATTATTTAAACAAAGGCAAGGGGATGAGTTTTGTGATAATACTCAAAAGACAGCACAGAATTTGTTCTCTGAAAGAATGAGATCTTCACACTGACTTTTCAGATAAAAAATGGAAGGTATACAAGTATAAGACACAGTGATGATTTTTAATAAATATTATTTCACAACAAAACTAATTCTATTTTTTCTTAGAGAGAGGGTGTGCATGCACGCAAGTGGAGGAGAGATAAAGGGAGAGCGAGAGAGAGGGAGAGAGAGAGGGAAAGAATCTCTTTTTTTTTTAAGATATAACAATCCTTTTTAAAATTTTTTTAATGTTTATTTATTTTTTGAGAGAAAGAGAGACAGGCCATGAGTGGGGAAGGGGCAGAGAGAGAGGGAGACACAGAATCTGAAGCAGGCTCCAGGCTCTGAGCTGTCAGCACAGAGCCCGACGGGGGGGACTCGAACTCACGGATCGCGAGATCATGACCTGAGCTGAAGTCAGACGCTTAACTGACTGAGCCAACCTGGCATCCCAAGAGAGAGAGAATCTTAAGCAGGCTCCACACCAGGTGCAGAGCCCAATGTGGGGCTCAACCTCATGACCATGAGATCATGACCTGAGCCAAAATCAAGAGTTAGTACT
This sequence comes from Panthera tigris, assembly GCF_018350195.1. Lineage (NCBI taxonomy): Eukaryota > Metazoa > Chordata > Mammalia > Carnivora > Felidae > Panthera > Panthera tigris. The sequence continues at coordinate 145,113,353 of NC_056663.1, forward strand.
CAACAGACTGAGCGACCCAGGTGCCCCATAACAAACCTAATTCTTATTTGAGTCATAGAAAGAGAGTTTGAAGAAAACTTAGAAAGACCAGGACTGGGGGGCATCTGGGTGGCTCAGTCGGTTAAGCGTCCAACTTCAGCTCAGGTCACGATCTCGCGGCCCGTGAGTTCGAGCCCCGCGTCGGGTTCTGGGCTGATGGCTCAGAGCCTGGAGCCTGCTTCTGATTCTGTGTCTCCCTCTCTCTCTGCCCCTCCCCCATTCATGCTCTGTCTCTCTCTGTCTCAAAAATAAATAAACGTTAAAAAAAAAATTAAAAAAAAAAAAAAAGAAAGACCAGGACTGGATCCCTGGATCCCACCTGAAACCTGGGTGGGGGTTGCTCATGCACATGCAACCTTGGCACTAATTATTGTATCGTGAGTCTTATCCCGCTGAGGAACAACATCCCTAATACTAGTAAATTCTTCATGTGCTGAGTGCTGGTATGTTCTATTCACTGGTGTGAGTTCTGTCTGAACAATACAGAGTAAGTGTGAGTTGCCCTCATTCCACATCCTCTCCTCTCTAGGTAAAATATATCTTTTGAAGAAACCATCCTCTTTCCTTTCCCTCCTTTCCTCACATCACACTGTTTACCTGCTTTTTACTAGTGTGTTCTCTGGCGTATCAGTAGAGAGTTCTTTGACAATACTCTCTGTGATTATAGAGTCTTGTGATGACAGCAAGCTCCTGGATCTCTGGTTTCATATCTGCCGTGTTTAGCACAGTATTGGACACATAGCGGAATCCACTGTTAGGTACAAAATTGAATTAGCTAACTGTGCTCTGATTCGCTTCTGTTTGCTAAACTTATTATCCATTATCTGAGTAAAACTTTCTTCCCGCTCTCCTCATTAGTAAATGGAAGTGTTTGGAAAATGGCAAAAGGACAAAATAACGTTACAAAATAAACATCTATTATCTGCTGGCCATCGTGTTGGGTACTTTATACAGTAATTTAATACATTTCTCTAAAGCCTTTGTGATGTGGAGAATATTCTCCCACATGACACAAAGAAATGGAGGTCTTGGAATGTAGGGAACTTATCTGAGGCCATACAGCAAGTTAATGGCAGAAGGCATTTGATGACCACCCCTTCTCACTTAGATTGAGTGCCTGTGCAATGTGCTCCCACAGCAGAGGACTTTTTCTATCCCTATGACATCATATGTGATTGCTTATTTACTATCCGTCTCCCCTGCCATGGGGAACCATCTCTAATTGGCTCATATTTGTATCCACAGTGGGAGACTAATAACTATTTGTTGGTGAAATAAATCAAAATCCCAAGACTTCATTGCAAACGCTATGCCAAAAAAATTCTGTGACTGTTCTCATGTATTACCTACTAAATGGTCATCATCTTCAATTTCAGACACTGAAACACTAACATTAAAAGTTTAAAGAACAGTCAGGCCCTGAGCCCATGACCAACCTTCATCTCCTCTCTATTCCCACCACGCTCTCCTGAGACATGACTGACAAGCATTTACATCTCCAGCATTCACAGCAATTATGGCTTGGAATAGCAGGAGAAAAGAGCCATTGTCAAGGATCATGGGTGCTCCTCCCTCTCTACGAATAACAGATTTTGTCATTCAACATGGCCACACCTAGGAGGTACTGTGTACAAAATATAGTTCTGGGATTGGAGGACTCAGATTCAAACCTTGGTTCTGCCAGTTACCAGTTGTATGACATTGAACAGATTCGTTTATCCCCCTGAGACTCAAGTTGCCTATTTGTAAAGTGGGAATTAAAATGATATCTCCTGCATAGAATTGTTAGGATTAAATGAGATAATGCATGAAAAGTACTCAGGACAATGTTGGCTACACTGAAAACATTCAGTGCCAGCTGGTAGTATGGGCGACAGCAACAGCAATGCTTCCTGCCCTCAGCTCCCCACTTCTCTCCCAGTAGCAGCAAGAACAGCATCTGTGAGGATTCTGTCCACACCATTGCTGTCTTGGAGCCCCATGTCCCTTGGAGCTATGTACCATTGAGCCAAAGATTCTGATGGAATGAGTGAATCTTGACTGTTTAATTTTGTTATCAAGTTGACACATAACATCAGTCTTTGAGAAATAACTTGATGATTTTGTTGTTTATTGCTTGCTACAATAACACGATTTAAGGTAAAGGTTACAGAAGAATCGTTTCACTGTGTTCTTCTCAGAAAGTAAAATCCACCACAGGACGGATAGGAAGCAGGTCAAGTCGGTGTTCCTCTTTTCCCCACAACCTGGGAAGAAAAAATAGCATCTTATGCGGCACAAGAATGTGAAATAGTGTAACTTGGGCGATGGGAAGTCCTGTGCGCGGTAGAGCACCCGGGTGGCTCAGGCAGTTAAGCATCCACCTTCGACTCAGGTCATGATCTCACGGTCTGTGAGTTCGAGCCCCGCGTTGGGCTCTGTGCTGACAGCTCAGAGCCTGGGGCCTGCTTCGGTGTCTGTGTCTCCCTCTCTCTGTGCCCCTACCCTGCTCGTGCTGTGACTCTCTGTCTCGCAAAAATAAACAAACATTAACAATTTTTTAAAATAAGTAAATAAACTGTGTGTGGTAACTATGTTGTGCTTCTTGTAAATCCAAACCTACTTTCTGTGGTGGTGGTCCAGGTCTCTCTTCCCCGACACTTGAACATCATTTTGTTCCTGAAGTTTGTGTATGAGTCTTACATAAACTGTGGAGGAGAGGGCATCCTTTACATATCTTTGTGAAATCACAAATATATCGCTTTGCATCTATGTACATGCTGTTGCAGTAAGACTCGTAGAACGGGTTTACTGAGGGGGCGTCTGGGTGGCTCAGTCAGGTAAGCCTCAGACTCTTGATTTCAGCTCAGGTCATGATCTCACAGTTTGTGAGTTTGAGCCCCACGTCAGGCCCTGCACTGACAGTGTGGAGCCTGCTTGGGATCCTCTCTCTCTCTGCCTATCTCTCTGCCCGTCCCCCACCTTCTCTCTCTCTCTCTCTCTCTCTCTCTCTCTCTGAGCCCTGTCTGCCCATCCTAACCCCTCCTCTTGTCAATATTCAGAGTTTCAATCACCTCTCTGTTCTGGTCCAGACAGCAGATTGCGGTGGGAAAAAGGCGGAAGAGAAAAAAGAAAGGCTACTCAGAAAGCTTGAACAGTGAGAGAAGGTGCTACCACAAACACACCCAGAGAGACGTTAGAGGATGAAGGTGGGGTTTGAGGTCCAAGGCACATGGGATGAACCAGAAATAGACACTGAAGCATGAGAAGGGAGAAGCCCCGGTGGACCAAACCGGCTACAAATACATTTGGCATTTGACTGAAATAAGCAGGTATTACCTTTGGCGGGTTTTACTTTGTATTTCTCAAGCAGCCTAGCATTTGGCTGCCACTTTGGGGCCCTGAGAGGTGGGAAAAAGAAACAAAAACACATAGAAAAATTTAAGACATTATTATTTAAATTTGGAGAAGCATGTCTCCTTGAATTTTGAAAAGAAAAACGAAAGCTGTCCCATGCTATACAGGGAGACAATGAACACCGTTTCTTCAAGTGCCTTTTATGAACTGCCAGTGAATTCATCCCTCCCTTTCCATGGCCTCCATGTACACACTCACTCAAGTAAATGCCAGCTGTTGAGAACCTCTGATTACGTTAAACGTATTTTTTAAGCTAACAATTTGAACCGCGCACACACACAACATTCCCACAGACTAAGCACCCATTTGGACAAAGTAGAGGGCTGTCGAAAGCTGCGTGTGAGTCCGTGTCTGTGAGGATGCAGGAAGGGCACAAGTGGTGCCAGTTGTGTGTGCGCGCGTGAATTGTGAGTCTAGGGTGAAGTGGGAATTGCCGAGAAAGAAATAGCGAGAAAGGAAGTTGGAAATCTGTGAAGAGACACTTCTAAGCAGCCATCCATTGGGGCTGGTATTCACAGGTACCTGAGAATCCTGGAACACAGCAAGTTGGTGAGAGACTCCAGTCACTAGAGGGAGGACGAGCAAGGAGCACTTCTACTCTCTTCCCCCTCACTACATTCACCCCCCAGCTCCTCACTTCACACACATGTATTGCCAGTGGAGGGGTCCCTGGGATAAGGGGTCCCAGGAAGGTGGGACAGTCACCCCCTGAGAGAATTCACATACTAATACCCTTACTGCTCCCCTCCCTTCAGAGCTGATGACGATTTCCTTTGCAAGTCAGTTTGGCTATTTGTCTCGTTTAGCTGATGCGTGATGGAAAACAGAAGAGTAAGGGCCAATGGTATAAATTCAAGGATAATTATTACCATCCTCATTTATAGATGATGAACTACGGTTTGGTTTAAGTTACATGACCAGGACTACTGGAATTAGAACCCAGGTTCTCCTGACATCTTTTCTCACACCATGTTGTCACCAAGGAGACAGTGCCAAAGTCCTTCCACAGAGACCTCCGCATGTTAGCCTCGCGGGAACTGTGCCCTCAGGCCTCAGAGACAGAGGAAGCAAGGTCCCATTGGGAGTTCCATTTTATTTTATTTGACCACGAATACCAGCTGAATTTCAATGGAAAAGAAATAGGACTACCTCTTCATTAAAGCAGGCTTCAGGCCCTTCTGCTTGGCAACACTTGACCACCACATTAGTGAAATCTGTAAGCAATGACCGCAGCTCCGCATCTGGAAGCTCAGGCTTTAGCTTCACTACATTGACAAGAAACCTGTGACCCAAAGATGTCAAATAGAATTCATTAAAGATTTCTTTCTTAAGCTCTCCTTCTCCTAAATGCTTGTCACAGTATCACATGTCTTGGGGGTCTTGATTTGGATGAATATAAGAAGTTAAGATATTCCACTTTGAAGGGATTTTCTGAAACGTTCCCGCTCAACTTATGGGATGGATTTCATGGTAACATTCTTTGGAAGGTTATGTAATTATAAACAAAATGATGTCAAATCTAAACATATATTAGGTCTTCATTATGCACAGAATTGTAGATTACGTGATTACTTTTGATCTTTCTAGAAAATCCGTTCTCAAAACAACCTCCATTCCCTCTTTCTCAGTAGCTGAATGCTGTTTCCACTCAACTTGATAGAGACACTACCTAATTCCTTCCCCCTCCCCGAAAAAACTTTATTCTTTAGCATTTATAACATTGTGCGAGAAAACAAAACTAACACTCTTGTCCCTTTTGGGCCTCTCCTTTTCTCAAACATTAAGCAAGATTCTCGAGGCAAACATCTATGCCATTCCCTCCAGAAAGTCCAGTTCATTATGAACTTGCCCATGAGCTTTTATGCTGGCTGCCCTAACTCACCTTTGCAAATCATAGTGTATTAGACACTCCAAGTCTAGCAAAAGAAAACACTAGCTAGGTTTTGACTTATAAGCAATGGCAATAAATATGCTCCAGTGTTTTTCTGAATGGGAGAGATTGGACATTTTGAGGCAAGGAATAGGATTATAACACCAAAATCATATATGCATTAATAGTACACCTTCCCATTAATACATTATGTGCCTTCAGGCTGAAGAAAAGATGAATGGAAGAGAATGCTTATACCTGTCTTTCTTTCTCTGGAGCTCCTCCTTATGAGCCTGACATAAGTCTGTGTGAAAGGTAAATAAACCTTGAAAGGTAGATGGAGGCACATATGCTTTATCAGCTTCCAAGCCTTCAAAGCAGGACCTTCTGAAGGCAAAGTTGGTTTTGCAACAGTGGTCCACATCAGGGTTGATGTTCCGATTTTCATTTATTCCACATAACTCTCCAAGAACTAAATCCATCTGTGCCAATGAATGATGAAATTCAAATATAACTTTAAAACTTAAATAGTTTTGAAATATGGTTAGATAAATTGTTAGATTGTCCTAAGATGATTATTAACTGTACTCAGAAAAACCCATGCACTTATAAACATAACACTACACACGAAGCAAAGTAGAAGCTCGCATTATGATAAAGTTTCAAGCCATTGTAATTCAAATGCCTATAGGTTAATTTCTTGTTAGCATATATACAAATCTGTAATTGTGAACAAAGAGCTGCAAAACAGCCAACTGAAAATGACAGCCAAACACTGTGGCCCTTAGATTTATTCTCTTCCTCGGATGTTCCCCAGAGTAGTCTCCATCCCAACCCTAAAGAGATACACCCAAGTTGTGATTGGGCAGGAAGCATCAAGTCTCTTACCGACACTGTGGGGCAAGACTGAATTTGTAACTTTACTTAAAATTATAAAGCTGCTTATATTGTTCTGAAACAATGTCATTATTCCTGCCTTTTGCCCTAACAAATTACACATAAGAAATTAGTAATAAGAAGAAGTAAGAGAGATGATTTGGAGAACCCCAAGAAAATATTTAAAACATTCTCTTGCTTCTTAGGATTGTGATGCAGTGAGCCTCCCCAAAGAACTTTGACATTCCTTGCTTAACAATGTTGAAACAATGAAGAAAGGTAGATAACAGCCTAATGGCTATAAATCAATTAGTACAGCAGATTTCTTTTCTTCCTTTTGTTTTTCTTTTTTAGGAATAATTAGGTACACGTGCCACGCTTACCAAATTATCAACGCAGGCAAACTCTTCACTCAGTGTGCAGCAGGTGGTCAAAGCTGTCACCATTTCCTTGCCAAGAAAGGTCAGTTCTTCAGTGGAGAGCTGGGGGGCTATCTTTGTGAGTTTGATAAGGTAGCTGAAAGAACAGTTGTCTAATTGGTTCTAAACAAAACCGAATACCCATTTTCCCTTGTCTAGCTACTTGAAACCCTAACTCTTCAAGTCTAGGGACAACCAATGTAAGGGCAATGTGAACCACAGCTCTCCCATAAAATGATAGGTAACTGTCTCTTTACTCCCTCTTTTCCCACACTCTGCATTTTTGGCTTCCTTATAATTTCATGGTATTCTCAGAAAGTCTCAGATTTGCCCATCCTGTCTTACCTGTGGGTATAGGAGCTCCCTGGAAGCAAATACTTTGGCTAGTGTGTAAAATACTGCTTGAAATCTGCATGATTAGTAAACATTTTAAAGGGAGAATTTAATAGATATATGTTGGAAAGGGTAATCAGAGATGAAGGAAACTAATATCTTTAATGGGCTGAGTTTGACTTCTCTTCACTGAAGCGACAGTGAAATCGTATGTTTTAAACTGTTTTGATTTGAAGATGCTTGGTTTAAATGCACACTATATTAGTCTGGTAATTAATTCAGAAAATCCAGAATAAACTGTGTATTGCTCACAAATACTAACAAGAACTCTAAAAAAATAAATATTAAAATGTTAAGCAAAACCAGAATTATTTCTGTAAACTTGGTAAGGTGGCCTCAAATTCTGGGCAAACCATCTTTGCCTGGGAAATTGTAACAATCTGAAGTTCGCTGTCTCTCCTGCCCTCCCAAATAGGTCAGAATCCAGAGATTCTATTTTGGGATTGAGAAAAGCAAGACCAAGCAAAAACTAAAGTATTACAGGATCAATTTTCTAGAATCCTGTATTTTTTTAAAAAATTTTTTGTAACATTTATTTATTTTTGAGAGAGAGAGAGAGAGAAACAGAATGTGAGCAGGGGAGAGACAGAGAGAGAGAAAGAGGGAGACACAGAATCCCAAGCAGGCTCCAGGCTCTGAGCTGTCAGCACAGAGCCCAACCCTGGACTTACACCCGTGAACTGCGAGATCATGACCTGAGCCAAAGTTGGACACTTGATGGACTGAGCCACCCAGGCACCCCATAGAATCCTGCATTTCTTTAACTTCTAGCGTCATTCTTGGTAAAGTCTTACTATGACAGCTCAATATGCATTCTTGACTTTTGTGTTTTTATTCTTTCCCAGTTTATGAACTTGCTATAACTGAAAGACTGAGTTGAATTTTTGAAATTTTGTGGCACTCTTTATTTTATCCTGGTCACAAGTGCCAACCTACTTGCAAGCAAGCAACTTACTAGTATTTCAAGTCCTCTTTCCCCAAATTCTGGGAACGTTCACATTCTCGTTGTACTATCTTGAGGCTTTTCTCAGTTGTCTCGTTGAATCTGTGTTCCTAAAAATAAGAACAATCATATTCAGGAACATTTTATCTAAAATGTAAACACAAGCTTCATGTCAACTTGACAAATAGCTTTTTTTATTTGCATAGTATTTTCAAACTATCATTACCACTCATTGCTCACTAAATTGAGATGAGTTTTTTTTTAATCCATGTGTGTCAGTACTGAAATCTTCTCAGCTATAAACACAGATATGGTTTACGCTAAAATTTGAAATCTGCAAATTTTTCGTCATCATGTACATTTTTTAGAGCTTCCCAGTTTACAAAGTATAATTCAAATCTTATGTTGACAATGAGCGTAACTGATTATCACTTTCAACTGGCCAGAGCAAGCTCTCATTTTTACATAAAGGAAATTAGCCTCTTATGAAGTCAAATGACTTGCCTTAGAATGACCCAGCTAGTGAGTGTGGCTACAGAACATTTTACATCACATTTATCTTTATTTTGTACCCTCCTTTTCATCATTTAGAATTGGAACTTTAAAACTCCAACAATTGTCTTCAAATATTTGACAAACTCTATCTCGTGCAGCATAAAATTGGATATCTACTGAGTGGCCAGACAGAAAACTACACACCAGTGGATGGATGCTGTGGGACAAATTGTGCCTCCATATGAAAAAAAACCCAGAATTTTCTAGCACTATGATTCATTCATTCAAAGGTCAGGAACAGACTTTCTCATTAGGAACAAAGCTAGACTGGAAGTCAAGCCTTCTTGTTTCATGGCTCAAATATGAATGGGTGTAAGGTGGCTTTTATGGCAGGTGGAAGCAATTTTTTAAATAAGGCAAAAAAGCAGCACATATCAAATGAATGAGAAATGAATTCGAAATTTCAAATAATTAGTTTCTGTAATACATAAGGGATGACTATGAATTGATACTAAAACACACTAATTTCAACAGGAAAATGGATAATGGGCACGAATAACTTGTTCACAAGAAATTTATAACTGCAATAGCTAAAATCAGATGGGAAAGACTTAATTTCATTTAAAAATCAAATAAATGCTTAAAACACAGTCACTATTTTTTTTTAATCTAGCAAAGTTAATTTCCATATGCAATGATGGTGACAATGAGGGTTTGGGAGATTGGCGGGGAGGGGGTGAAGTGAGTATTGTCAAGCACTGTTGTAGGACTGTATGCTGATAAAACTTTCTAGAAAGTAACTTGACCGTTTGGATCAAATGCGTTTTTTTTAAGTCTATACACTTTGACCTAATAATTTCCCTTCCGATAATCTAACTTAAGACAAGAGTCATAAATATTAATAAAGATGAATGAAATGATATATTCACTTCAGGGGCACTTACAAAATTTAAAACCTAGTCAAATGTTTAAAACGTCCACTACACGGTAGGAGGACAGTTGAATAAATTACTATGATGAAATTCCATCATTTAAAATAAAGTATATTTTGAAGTCCGTTTAATGACCTAACAAATTTGCTGTGATAGTAACTAAAAAATAGGCACAAATATTTTTCTTTTTTAAAAAATGTATTTATTTTTTGGGGAGAGCGCAAGTGGGGGAGGGGCAGAGAGAGCAGGACAGAGGATCCGAAGTAGGGTCTGTGCTGACAGGCTGACAGCAGGGATCCCCAAGTGGGGCTTGAACTCATGAACCCCAAGATCATGACCTGAGCTGAAGTTGGACGCTCAAACGACTGAGCTACCCAGGTGCCCTAGATGCAAACATTTCTTAAGAAAGTACTATTCCAATCTTTTTTTTTTTTTTTTTTTTTTTTTTTTTTTTGCGTGTGTTTATTTTTAAGACAGAGAGAGACAGAGCGTGAACAGGGGAGGGGCAGAGAGAGAGGGAGACACAGTATCCGCAAACAGGCTCCAGGCTCTGAGGGTCAGCACAGAGCCCTACGCGGGGCTCGAACCCACGGACCGGGAGATCATGACCTGAGCCGAAGTCGGAAGCTTAACCGACTGAGCCACCCAGGCGCCCCTCCAATCTTATTTTTAAATGTGCACACACATATATGCATGTTTGCATAGAAAAGATGAAAGAAAATGCTAATTATAGCTATTTCTCAGTGACAGTATCACAGTTTTTATATTTTGTCTTTGTAACTTTGGGGATTTTCCTAATAATCGTCAATAATCATTTATTACTTTTACAATCATAAAAAAATCCAATATGGCTTAATAAAATGGAGAATACATAAATAAAGATATAAGTGTAAAATATTTAATGGGAAGATCTTTTTTGCATTAATACCCAGAATTAGTAGTTCAAAGCGTTGTGCAGAAACCTAACACGATGTCAATCTTCCCAATGATCATCCTTCACTGAATTTAAAGTAGACTCAGATGGGGCGCCTGGGTGGCTCAGTCGGTTAAGTGTCTGACTTCGACTCAGGTCATAATCTCACAGTTCATGAGTTCAAGCCCTGCGACAGGCTCTCTGCTGACAGCTCAGAGCCTGGAGCCTGCTTTGGATTCTGTGTCTCCCTCTCTCTGCCCCTCCCCCTGCTTGTGCTCTGTTTCTCTCTGTCTCTCAAAAAAAAATAAACATTAAAAAAAAAAATTAAAGTAGACTCAGATTGGTCAAGCACATTTCTACCCCTAAACTAGAGTAAAACTTTGATTCAGTTTTGAAGTGTTCGTTGTTTGGCTTTGTTTTGTTTAGTTCTGTGAGCCCAGAACAGTAGAACCTACCACGTGGCGGTAACAGTCTGGAGGGTTTTCTGTGTGACAACACTCTTTCAGAAGATCCTCGTACACGCCAGCGATTCTTAAAAGCTCTGGTGTAGACAGTTCCGGATGTCTCCTTGAGTATTCATAGAGAAACCTGTGATGTGTAAAATAATTTGAACATTAGAACTTAGAGAAAAAACAAAATACCAAATCCTGCCATCTTTTAAGCTAGTCAGATCTTGTAATACTGAGTCTGCTCTCAGATGCTAACTTCTTCCTCAGGTTTGCTCAGGCAGTGATTTAAGAGGGTATTTTGACCACGGGAGATCTATTTTGCAAAATTCTCTTCTGTAGCATGTTCTCCACTAACTGTTTTCACTTGAGAGAATAGAAGGATTAGAGTTATTCAGAGTTAATTATAAAATGATTTAATCCATAAAACATCAGAAATAGTGTATCATGCCACCAATACTTTAGAAAATACATGCGGGGTAGAATTCTGTTGGAAAATACATTCAGACCTCCAACTTGAGATGGTGGAAATATGGCTTGCTCCCCACTCCAGGGCCGCCTCGGTGAGAGACTGGGAAACAGCTTTGCCCATTACTTCATCCTGTCACTTGTCAAATATGGGAGTAAACACCCCTCTAGCGCTAAGTCATTGGCAATGGTTTCCGTGACCCCAATGAGAGGCTCCGAGGGGATAGGCAGTGTGATTTGGGGAGAAATGGGAAAGCGAGAGGAAAGAGGCTAACACTTATTAAGCCCTTAGTAGGTGCTAGCACTGGATCAAGCTCTGGGCATAAGAGATAAAGAAACGCTTCCTAGCTGCTGGAAACACTTTTCTCGTTTAACTTCACCAAGTCCTCAAGATAAGTACTATTTTATAACTGAGGAAAAGTCTCAGATGGGGTAAGTGCCTTGCTATTAATGGAAGTGCAACATTTGAACCTATATTTCATAGGATGCCTACTTCATTCTTTTTCCAAACCAAGTTGACTCTCTTTGCAGGAGAGGGGTACCTTCTTTAAGCACCTCAGCTGTGCTATTTACAATCTTCTTCATAAAAAAATCTTATCTGTTCATTCAAAGTAAGTTAAAATGGCTTTCTATGCTTTGTGAGAGCAACACCTCAGAAAAGTTTCTCAATTCCAGGCAACTCCTTATATCTCTTTCTGTTTTGCAGCCTTTGATTTCCTTGATTAATCTTGGTCTTTCTGACATAGTCTCTCCTGCTTCTCCATCCACCTTCTCAACCTTATTTGTGGAATATATTCCCAGATCCTAAAGCAACAGTGTTTAACCTTCAGAGAATCAAGGACTCCTTCCTTTTAATATCTGATGTAGGCCAGGACCCTTCTCCAGGAATAAAACCACACCTAAAAAAACACCCAACCAAAATGCTGCAAACAAAAACTCCTAGAAGCCTACCCTTGAGGCAGATCCATTGAGGTCTTGTGCCAAATGTTTACATCCAGAAAGACTACTCCTTACAACTCTGTTTCTGGCTCAGCGTGCTCACTGTTGCTCTGTGATTTCTCCTCAAACACTATGTTGGATGATGATGATGATGATGATGATGATGCAAAACTTGCTTCCACTTGGTGAGCACATGTGTCAGGACAAGTGAAACTACCTCTATCATTTTGTTAAGTTTAATTTGAGTTAATACACTCATGAGAAGCAATAGAGCACAGTGCTTATAAGAAAAGGAGTCTGGCGCCAGACGGCTCGCCTTTGAGTCCTGTCTCCACCCCGTAATACCTGTGTGACTTGGGAGCAAGTTACTTCACTTCTGTGCTTCAGTCTCCTTACCTGTAAGATGAGGATGGTAAAAGTGTTCTAACCATAAAGGGTTGTTCTGAAAATTAAATTGGTTAGTAGATGAGAAGCACTTAAAATTTGATGTTTTCCATAATCTGTATCTTCCAGAGCTCTGGGTTCACATATAAAATTGTCTCATGATATTTGAGACAATATGGATGGGCCTGGAAGGTATTATGCTAAAGTAGTCAGACTGCAAAGACAAATACTGTATGATTCCATGTATGAGTGGAAAAAAAATAAAGCAAAACTAAAAACAAGTGAATAAACAAAAACAGCAGAATCAGACCTATAAATACACAGGACAAACTGATGGCTGCTGGGGGGGGGGGGGTGATGGGCAAGATAAGTAAAGGGAAGTGGGAGATGCAGAGTTCCAGTTATGGGATAAATAAGTCATGGGAATAAAAGACTCAGCATAGGGAATATAGTCACTGGTCTTGTAACAGTGACATATGGGGTCAGATGGTAACTACACTTGGTGATGAACCTAGCATAACGTATAAACTTGTCAAATCACTATGCTGTACATTTGAAATTAATGAGAAGTTGTGTGTCAACTATGCATAAAAAATTGTCTTGTGACCTTCCTAATTAATTACTCTACAGATAGCTCAAAGTCAGTGCGGTCAGATCCAAACATATTCTCTTTCCCACAAAACCTTCAACCCATACTTCCCATCTCATTGAATCTGAAAACTACTTACCCAACCACCTAAGCCCCAAACTGGGATTCATTCCAGATGAAGTTTCTAAAAAACAAAAGTGATTTTGTCCTTCCTTATTCTTCAGTGAAAGCCCTTTAGTGGCATCTTGTTACTTAGCGTGCCTGTGTGATCTGACCCCATATACTTCTCGCTACCCTCGACTCTCACCACAAATACCCTACACAAAGCCACAAATACACCAAGTGGTTTTATACTTTTATCCATGATCTACCCCTTCTGTCTAGATTACCAAAATTTCTTTAAGTACCTCCTCCCTACTGAGCCTTCCCAGGTTTCTTAGGTACAATCGACCACTTCCTCCTCTGTGCCCACATTACATATTACATAGTGCTACTGAAAATAAAAGTATGTCTTGCACTCATTTATTTATAAGTCTGTCTCTTCCCCCATCACATCCCCTATTGATGAAAGCTTACCGAGGATAAAAGTCCTGTCTAACGTACTATAGTCCCTGAATTATATTTCAGTACCAATAAACTTAAAATGAATGAATGAATATTCTTACATGAATTTTATATATGATGTTGTAAAACACAAAGAAGTTAACTTGTTCTAGTGATTCAACAGGACTCAAATCTAGTCCCTTTGGTTCCACGTCCACTAGTTTCTCTTTGACGGCTATGGAAAGGTATAGCATGGCAGTTCAGCCTGGAACTTCTAAGACCAGATCTCCTCAGGTCAAATCCTTACTCTGCCAGCTTTTAGCTATGAATCTTCAATAAGTTATTTAACTGCTCTGTACCTCAGTTTACTTGTCTGAAAAAAATGGGGGTAATCGTATTGGTTTTACATGACTGCTACGAGAATTAAAATAGATAATCTACATAAAGTAGTCAGCCCATTGTCTGGCACGTATCAAGCACTCAATAAATGTTAGCCATCCCTGTAATAACACAGTTGCATCTTTTTAAAATCATGTGAAAATACTGTAATCTGTAGCCAGGATTTTTAAAAATTATGTGATGCCCAATGATTTCAATGGTTCTCATTCCTCCCACCCAAATTAGCTGAAATAGGTCAAATCATAAGTTTCTGTTTGCCTTATAAATTTCAGTATAGACTTATGTTACTCAGCCATGAAGCTCGTTTGATTAGCATCTCGTTCTTCACACACATTTTCGCTTTCAGTAAATTTTGCTTCTCTTAGAGATAAGTCCTTTGGTCTGTCATCTTTATTTGAGGAAATTATGCACTCGCCACGCTCTGGTATTTTCTTTTCACAGCACTCTTTGATTTTGCTGGAGATGGAATCTTGTTTTAAGCAAATATGGCTCATAACTTTGCTCTGTACAAAATAAGAGTGAAAAATTAATTTATTTTACTAATTTCTTGAGGGCCGGATTTTCCTTCACAATGAAATGGTTGCATGCAAAACCAACCATGAGCATGACATCTGGAGTTGTTCCGTCAGATAATTTGATAATAATATTTACTTAAATTTTGTATTCATTTAGCACACATGAAGCTTTCATATGAATGCAAGTTTTATTTCTCAAGATTTTAAATGATAATTATGAAAATAAACTCTGTTATACATTTACATTTTATTGTTAAATATTAATCTTTAAAATACTTTACTCTTATTCGTGTGATATATTGGCATTTTAAATTCTAAATGTTGTTTCTTTCCCATAAGAGTTCACCTGTGTTTCAATGAAGGCCACCAAAGACATGCGACTATAATATCTATAATACTAGATGTCTTTCTTCCCTCGTGGCCTGAAACTATATTGCCAACACAAAGTAGAAACTCAATAAATATTTAAAACGTGAATGAAAAAATGGCAAGTAAATGAACTACTGTAGCAACTACCAGATAAAGACTTCTCAAACATAAGAAGCTTTCCTACTCATTGTTATCATTTTCCTATGGTTATTACTAATTGGAAACTGTTCAAATTATCAAATAGTGTACAAAACAGAAAACCTTACTGTCTCTCCTCTTTATCCCATTTATGACCCCTACATGAAATTGTGAGAATAAGAGAGAAGGTGAAGTTTTCTTATTTACACATTAGTTGGACAATCGCTTTTTATTTTTTAATTTGAGAGAAAGAGAGTGCATAAGCAGGGAAGAGAGGCAGAGGAAAAGAAAGAGAGACAGAATCTTAAGGAGGTTCCATGCTTTGCACAGAGCCAGGCATGGGGCTCAATCCCAAGACCCTGGGATCATGACCTAAGCCAAAATCAAGAGTTGAGCCACCCAAGCTCTGCCAAGTTGGATAGTTTTTTAAAACTGATCTGGTCCCTAACCCCTTCTCCAGACTCTCCAGTGTGAGCCTGCACATTCTTCCTCCTCTCTGTTCCAGCTTCACATGTACTAGGCTGAGTTCCATAAAATGCCAGGCTATTCCAGGTCTCTCTGACTTTACTCAAGCTGCTCCTTCTGCCCAGGATCTTCTTCTGGCAAACATTGAGGATGAGGAATGGGATGAAGCTCTGGGTTGAATTGAAATATGGAATGGGGGTTGTTGGTACCATGTCTCCAACAAACCATACAGAACCAGGAAGCCAATCTTTGCAAACATCTACACATCTCACTGAAAGCCATCACAGTTCTGGACAGCACATCTCTTAATGTCTGGAATTCACTTCTGTTTTGAATAAACTACAATTTAATTCCTCTTATTTCTCCATGAAGGCATTTTAAAAAGGGATATTAAGGACATAATATGATCTCTTCATTTCAGCTTCATACTTCACAGAAAACTCTTAAATTATACTCTAATTTAGTATATAATATTTAATATTATAAAACCCATACTTCCATAAACAAACAATACAAAACTAAGTAGTGAGTGAGATTGCTTTTAATTGGAGTCTGATTAAGAGCAAAATAATTCTTTGGGACATCTGTTGTCCCTGCTTGAAATAAAGTGTATATATCTTTATATTTTAAAATTCAAGTTAATTAATTAACATACAGTTTCACTGTGAGTTTAAAACAGTAAAACTAATTAAAAGTCACTGAGAAAAAGTCTCATTTCAACTAAGAAGGCAGGATTATTTTTAATAAAATTGTGTTACTTTTATGTGCACTTAAACTTTTACTGAACAACTTAAACTAAGTCAATATGTTTACGAGTAAATATATTCTAAAAATCCAGACTTTTAGAAAATCACTTTGAAGAATAGTGTAATAGTTATTTCAAATTAACATATCCACTTATTTGAAAATACTTCTCCTAAATAGCTGGAGGAAACTCAGAGGAAGCCATTCTTAAAAATACAATGGTATTTCCATTCTCTGAGTTTTACTATTTAATTTCTAATATCTCTAAAAGAAGAGTTGCAATATTTTTTTGAAAAGTATTTTTTTAATATATATAATTTGTTGTCAAATTGGCTAACATACAGTGTGCAAAGTGTGCTCTGGTTTTTTGGGGTAGATTCCCGTGGTTCATTGCTTACATACAACACCCAGGGCTCATCCCAACAAGTGCCCTCCTCAAAGCCCATCATCCATTTTCCTCTCTTCCCCACCCCCCGGCCCCCCACATCAACCCTTAGTTTGTTTTCTGTATTTAAGAGTAGAAGAGTCACAATATTAAAGAACACTTCAGTCTACCTTGAGTGAATGTTCACAAATTCTAAATTCCAAAAGTTTATGTCAAAGATGTTTAGCCATATAAATAGAATCTGCTGAGTAATCTAACAACAATCAATCCCATGTACTAAAAAAAAAAAATTGACCTTATTTGTTGATATATCATTTTTGTTTTATTTATTTTGTTATTACTTAACAATTTATTAACATTCTGATTTCGTTGTGGTAAAGTAGCCACAACAAAACTAGGACAACTTCAGAATCTAAAAATGGCTGCCCACAGTCATTATTTTTACTTGGTTTTAGAAAATACTTACCCTGCCACGGATGCACTGCACAGCATCCCCTTCACAGCATCCATCGTACTTGGAAGAAACATCTTCTAGAAGGGAGGTAAGTTCCTTAAATTCAATCTTGGGAAATTTTTGACTAAGTATAGCAATATTTCTGGAAAAAAAAATGAGGAACCACGGAAACAACTTGAACAGCAAGTAAAATAAGAGAGAATTCTTTGCTGATACAGTATAAATAGCTGCAGTAAGAATTAGTACCCTTGTTTTTTCACGGATATCTTTACCAAATAGCTGTGTATATGTTGTACAGCCTGCATGATCACTTGGAAACTCCGAGGCTGATATTTCGAGTCCCGGACCAGGACTGGAATAAAAAGTTCTGCGAGATATTCCCCCTTCCATACTTTTACAGCAAAACACATTTTGTAAAGACCACCGCTTCCTGTGGTGAGCTCATGACAGGCATAGCCTGTCACAGAACACTTTCCTGCTTATCTATTTGAGATCTCAGAATTTTTCTAAAGATATGCAACAGCACCATTACTAATTAGTAAGGATGAGCACTTGAGATAAAATTTATCCTTATAAGGCTGCCTCCTAGTCATTAGAGTCAAAGATGGATGGACGCATCACATCTAAAGCACTTGGAGGCTTTAAAACCCTGATTGGGAACTCCCAGACCAATTCAGATTTCCAACTAACCAAAGAATATCTCAGAAGTAACCTTCTTTCTCTCTGGGGTCGCCCCACCTCCCAGGTCTTCTTGCATTCTGACCTAATGTCCTGGTTCTGAGCTATCCATGTGGACTGAGACCCACCTCAACACTCCTGGAGAGGAGTAAAAATCAAAAGCCATCAACAACTTCACAAAAATGGGACACAGAGGAGAAAATATAAGTAAAGACAAGATACATATTGTAAAACTCACATAGATTCTAAGACTTGCAATCCAAATTTTATAAGTGCCCCACAGACATTTTTTTGAAAAGAAGATGATGCTTTTAAATATTGTATGACAGGTTCTGCCTGAAGGAAAAAGAGAAGATTCTATTGAAGCAAAAGCAAAATCCCACCAATCTCTTATTTCTTAACTACATGTCAATCACATTTTCCAAAATTTGCTCAGAAACAGAAAATCAATGGGATTTTTATCCTGATAAGTTTATATATCAAAAGAAATATGCATTTGTGGCAAATTATAAAAGTTAGGCCAGTCTTCCTGATGACTGAATTACACTTGATGGGAAGGTAAGCGGTGCAATGTGCTGTGAGCTTGTCCACCTCTATTGGGATGATTAAATTTTATAGGTAGTCAAAAGAGGACAAGCCCAGGATAGATGATAAAATGACACCTTTACCCTAGATATTCACTCACTAGGGCTTCCTTCCAGTTTACATGGAAGACAATGCCAGAAGAAAGACCCCGGAAATAGGCAATTGTCTTTCAAGGTCTCAAGTAGTAAGACATTTAAATCAGCAGCCAGTGGCCAAAGGGTTGAAAAACCTGTGGAAGTGGCAAGGAAATGACTGATAAATGATAAACAACCCTTTGCTATAATTTACCTTTAAGTGAGGACCTGCAGTTTGGGGTCACCCCTTACCATTTTAATGACATAAATGCAATGCTCACTTTTGTTCGAAAGCAGTTAGCTTTGTCTTGTTCTTCACAACATGTTTTAGTCATCTCCTCAAAACGAGCAGCCACAGTTAGAAGGGTAGGGGCAAAAACAAAGGGGTTCCTTCTGGAAACTTCATATATATAACTATAAAAGAAAAAAAGAGAAGGAAAGGAAAAGGGAAAAACAGAATAAAAACGAAAAAAAAAGGTAGATGAGGGATGGAAAGATAGGGAAAGACAAGAATATTAAGTTGTAAAACTGAAGGTAAGCCTTCAATATAAAACAACATTATCTAGCCTCCAATAAAAGTTCTATCAATTAAGTTTCAAACTTCAAAATCAGAGTGATGGTTAGTTTTCATCCTGAACACTGAACTAAGGCTGCTGTCCTTCCTTCCTTCCTGCGGCTGCCAGATGGTCAGCGGCTCTTCCTTCCACATTCAAAGAGCAATTACCTGTGTATACTCTGTTTGAGATTTGGGGATTTTATTTACTTATGTTCAAATAAACTTATAATTTAAGTTTTGATGAGCACACCAGCTTTCCAGGAAAAAAAGGCCTCTGCTTCTGCAATTACTGCACTATTGAAAACCCATTTTTGGTAGATATCCATTGATTGAATGTTTACCCTCAGTAAAAGCTGCACCTTCCCTTTAGGAAAACCAGACTATGCCCTCCAGTAGCAGATTGGCACCACGCACACACTCTGTCCTAGGACTTGCCGCACTGAAAAATGTATATCATTACTGAAAGAATCTTGAAAGTAGGTTGCATATCTTGTTCATATTTATACCGTGAACACTGGACACAGAATCTGACACACAACACATGTTAAATGGATTCATCCCTCAATGAAACAAGCTATGTTCCTTTGGAAGAGGTATTGGACTTTGCCTGAGAATAGTTCTTCAATTAGATAATTCTTCTACTAAAAGTAAACTTACTTGTTCAGAAAAGATTCTCTGTTATTTTTATAAGTCTGGCATTTCTCTTCAGGATCCAAGGTAGGAAGAGGGGGCAGAAATCCTACATCAGCTTTCTTATGATGGAAGAAACAAAGTTTTTTTTCCAAGTCGACCTTACTGCAGCAGTGTGAAAAATTATGCTTTTGTGGAAGTCCCTCCAAAGCACATATATTTTCCAGTAAAACATCATTCTGGACAACAAAAAAGTAAAGGGCATCTTTTATTCATTGTAAAGTTTTTCAGCTTTCTGAGATGACACAATGAATACAGTGAGTAATGAGTGTCACCCTTTGCGAAGGAAAGTCCAATTTTCCCAAAATTACTAGCAAAGCATTCTTACCCACATCTTTGACAGCCATCCCACACTTGGGGAAACTTTCTCTGTCTTATCCTGGGGCCTTTTAATCTCTTACTCCTTCTTTGCTGCCTACATTTCCCTTATATAACAGCTTTTTTTTTTTTTTCCTTTACTCTTAAGGTGAAAAGGCCGGAGAGTGAATGTATCAGTAAAGTATTAGCAGTAGTTGTTAGTAATAGTCTTCCAGAAATGCAGATGGTACTCTATTTGGCAGAGGCTAAGAAAAAGGGGGTGTGATGGTAAAGCATACATTGAAAGAGGCAGCTAAGGAGGGTACCTCTGTACTTTTGTGCACTTTGTCAGACTATTGGTTGCCCCCCTTGCCTACATACATATGGCATGGCTGCAATCTCATAGCCAAGTGCATCATAATGCAGAATTGCATCTCTGCGAGGAAAACACCTTATCCTAAATTCCAAAGTCAGGCAAACTAAACTAAAAATATAATGGGGCATAGAGCATCTCTTTTTTTTATATTTCAAGCCAAAAATTCTGTTTGAAAAATAGGCTTATTTGTTTAAGAAATACAGACAATTTACTTACAGCTAATTCAGAACACTCTGGGAGTGTCATGTCAGCCAAGCATTTATCTCTATATTCTGTCATGGTTTTTACCAACATCTCCACTTCTTCGAAGGAGGCCTCCTGAATATATTGAGCAAATATGATGATGGTGCTGTAACAGTCCACAGGGTACACAATGATCACCCGAAGGATCTCCACTTCTGTCCAACAAAAACTTGTAGAAACATTAACTTGCTGAATAGTCTCAGGACATTATCAATGTCTGAGGGCCATAAATTTTATAATTTTTGACAATTCAATTGCCTCATCTGAATTTTGTGAGTAATACTGTATTTACTTTTTAAATATGGCTTTCTATTGCATTGAATTACTTTTGAGAAGCATTGACATTTCTGAAATATATCAGATAAGATCATGATAAACACCATCATCATCAAAAATAATTTAGAGAGGGGCACCTGGGTGGTTCAGTCGGTTAAGTGTTTGACTCTTGGTTTCAGCTCAGGTCATGATTTCAAAACTTGCAAGTTTGAGCCCCACATCAGGTTCTGTGCTGACAACTCAGAGCCTCCTTGGGTTTCTCTGTCTCCCTCTCTGTCTGTCCCTCCTCACCCCCCCCCCCCACCACTCTGTCTCTCTCAAAAATAAATAAATAAAATTTTAAAAAATAGTTTAGAGAAACTCACATATATCCAACATTCTCCTCTATAAATTTCTTAGTAATACTGACATCATCTGAAAAGCAACAATATTTAGGTTATTACGTATCCTGGTATTTAAACATTTTCCCACCAAATAATTGCATGATATCTAAATTTATAAAGTATAAAAGGGAAAACTCATTGTAGAAAATAATTTGGCATACTTCACAAGAAGGAGAAAAGTCATATGAACCAAATATGAGATCTTTATCACAGCTTACTACGTACTCCAGACATATCCATTAAGTTGAATTGACTTGACATAATTTCAAATCTGGGTCCAGCCTTCGGATTTGCCATTGACAGCTCCTCAGCCACAAATGCCAAATCCAAGCACCATGTCCATGCTAAGTATCTATCATGTATGACTTCTTAGAAGAGTCATATGAAGGTTAAATGATATGTGATGTAATGCTTCCACAGGGCCTAACAAAAGATATCATAGTGTGCTAGTAGTTAATATAGTTTATAATGCTAGCAAGACACAGATATTTAGATCATCTCTGGACCAATCTAAAATCATCGATTCCCTCCCAAGGAACACACTTACATTTGTCCACATAGCCTATTTTTATAGAGTCCTTACTTTTGCAAGGTATTGTGCTGGACACTATGAGGCAATCAGTAATAATTAAGACATCTCCCCTGGACCTCAGGTTTCTAAGTACTCACTGTGCACGTGACTTACGAACATGACTATAATCCAGTTTAGAATGTACATGATATTCTAAAGTAATGTGGGTAAGTATATGACAAGAATGCTTTATGATCCCTGGGTGAGAAACCAGAAAAGGATTATAGGAAGAGTGGCATATGAGTTGAGTCTGAAAAAATGCACATAGCAGTGAAATGAGGACGCTCTTCTCTCTGTGTGGAGAAAATGATGAGTAAAATTACAAAGATAAGAGATTTTGAGATATATGTGGGGAAAGTAAATTAATTTACTTTCATGAAAGAGTGGGTCATAAAGAACAAAAACTATGATAGAAAGGACTTGGATCCATATTTTGGAGGTCTTGCATATAAAGCCTAGGAGTTTGGGCTTCAATTAGAAGCTGTGAAGATCCATTAAAAATGTTTATATAGAATAGTAATGTGATTATTCTTTTTTTAAATTGAGGTATAATTAACATACAGTGCTGTATTCGTTTCAGTTGTACAGCATACTGATTAGACAATTCTATATACTACTCAACGTTTACCACAATAAATGTAGTCACCATCTGTCACCCATAAAACATTATTGCAATATTAGTGACTGTATTCCTTATGTTGTGCTTGTCATCTCCATGACGTATTTATTTACTTTATAACTGGAAGTTTGCACTTCTTAATCCCATTTATTTATTTCACCCACCTTCCCTTTGACAACCACCAGTTTGTTTTCTGTATTTAGGGTCTGGGTTTTCTGCTTCTTTGTTCGTTTTCTATTTTAGATTCTACATATAAGTGAAATCATATGGTATTTGTCTTTCTCAGTCTGACTAATTTCACAAAGCATAATACCCTCTAGGTCCATCCATGCTGTCACAAACGGCGAGATCTTATTAATTTTTTTTATGGCTGAGTAACATTCTGTTGTATGTATTTATACCACATCTTCTTTATACATTCATTTATTGATGGACACTTGGATTGCTTTTATATGTTGGCTATTGCAAATAATGCTGCAATAAACATAGGGGTACATATCCTTCAAATAAGTGTTGTCATTTTCATTGGGTAAATACCCAGTAGAGGCATTACTGGTTCATGGCACTTCTAGTTTTAATTTTTTGAGGAACCCCCGTACTGTTTTCCACAGTGGCTGCACCATTTTATATTCCCACCAACAGTGCACAAGTGTTCATTTTTCTCCACATCCTCACCAACACTTGTTATTTTTTGTCTAATTTATATGCAACCACCAAAGACCCACAGAGACACAAACCATCAATAAGATAAATAGCAACTTACTGAACGGGAGAAAATATTTGCAAATATTATATTCAGTAAGGAGTTACTATCCAAAATATATAAAGAACTTATACAACTCAATACCAAAAAGCAAACAAACAAACCAACAAAACTCAATCCAAGTAAAAAAAAAAAGGGAAGAGGATCTGAATAGACATTTTTGGAAAGAAGACATACAAGTGGCCAACAGACATACAAAAAGAAGTTCAACATCACTAATCATCAGGGAAATGCAAATCAAAACCACAATGAAGTATCGCTTAATATGATCATTTCTATATGTTAAGACATACGAGCCATGTAGTAGTATATATAATGTTCAGAGAATTAGAAATAGACACAGTACCTGACAAATAGAAAGTGACAAGAACTATTTGTAAATTAGATGGATGGAAGAATGAATGGATACAACACACAAAAAGCAAGACCCATGAACCCGTTAAAAACTTTTGTAATTGTTCTATTGAGAAATTAGCAAGACATGAATTTTGTTAAGAATAATGGAAATGCAAAAGAAAACGTCGATGCAAAAGATATTGAAGAAGATATTGAAGAGACAGAAATCAACAGGATTTTTGAAGAAGTCTTTAAAAAGAGCAAAGGAGACGAACTCAGGAATGACCATTCTTCAATCCTGTGACTGGTCTCGTCCCCCCCTACAGTATGTAGGGGGGACGAAAGTAAGACACAATCCACATTTTTCAGGGCCAATGCAATGCTTATGGCACCCTTGTGCAAGTTACAAAAAAGTCCTTTCTCCTTGCCCCAGGGATTTAAAAAGACACATTTTCTAAAGAAATGAAGTTCAAAATGTTTCCCCTTTGGGGAGAAAAAGTATGTCACCCTTCCCTGCAAACTGACACTGTTGGCCAGGTTTACGGGTATGTACAGACTTGAGGATATTTATAAACTATACAGTTAGTTGGAAGAAGCTGTGTTCTGCATGCCCTAAAGGTGTTTATCACCTAGTTGGGAGATATGTTGGACACCCAAAGATTATTGAAAAATCCCAATTCATACTTGATGTTCCACTCTTAACATACATGATATACGTTTTCAAGCAATACTAATATTTTCAAATCCAAATTACATATTTCAGCAACACTTTCTATACTGCCATAAAGCTGGTGTCCATTTCCCGAGTGTGATAACTATCATCTCTGTCTAAAAATTGGGTAATATGGCCACAAAAATACAAAATCTGGGAAGGTTAGTTCAGGATATCTGACCAGTATATATAAACTCATGGCGGGGGGGGGGTGAAAAATTAAATGGAAATGAAACAAGGTAAGAAAATAAGAAATTATCCCAACTAGTTATTCCTTAGCTAAGATACAAGTAAATTTCTTACCTACATCTTGAGGCTTTGTGGACAGGGTTAGGGATTCAGTCAAAAAGAACAAGAAAATAACAAAACCTGTAAGTTTTAACTGTTTCATTTTCTTTTTTTTTTTTTTAGAAATCACATTCACAAAAGAAAGTGATGTAACTGAGGAAGATCAAGTTTTTATATTATTCTTTGACACTATTAGTAAAAAAGTAACCTGTTTAACCTATTTCTCATATACCTCACGTTTGATTTTTATTTGATCACACTGCAGATTTTTTTGGTAATTATTAACTAGGAAAAATTATCTCTGTGTTTTACTGGAAAAATCTATTGAGTTAGAAAAAAAAGTCCACAGGTTAAGTATGCACAATACCTAATCAAATAGACAACCAAAGGAAAAAAAAAAAGTCTTGAAACATTGCAAATGCTAAAGGAAAAAGGACTAGAATAAATAATTTACTAAAGAAGAAGCACAACTAGAAAGATGCTAAGTTTCACTGGAAATCAGAGGAAGTTAAAATTTTTAAAGTATATTTTTATACTCCTGACATAATTAGAAAAAAACAATTAAGATGTCTAATTCAGGTAAACATATAGTAAAAAAAAAGTTTCATATAATCAAGGCTTTTGGAAAACGAGTGTATAATAAGGATCAATAGTCTTAAAAATATTCATACTATTTGAGCCAATCACTCAAATTCTGGGAATCTATACTGAACGCATGGCCCTTAAATATGGAAATATTTGTAAGTATATGATAAACAGGAAATCTATTTTTTATTTATGTCCACTAAAAGGGCCAGCAACCAAGTAGCAAAGGCATTTAGTGCCCACATTTGGGGGTTCTAAACACTCTTTTCTACTACAAGGATCCTGGGCTTCTTAGAGAAATGAATAGTTTCAGGGCTGGGACATGAAAAGTGTAAGATGAGCTGAGAACATGGTGCCAGCAACTGAGGAAGTGCTCAAAAATGGACGGGATCAAATGCAAAAAAGGTAGAAGACAATGGGACAATTTGACAACATAAATGATGACAGCAATGCATTATCACCCATCACATTCTTTAATAAGAATTTATGGATCTCTACCAATACAAAATTAAAACAAAAGTAAGGAAAGGAAAAGCTCTTCTCTACAAAAGAATGCCAACTAATAAATGTAGTTGGAAGCAAAGCATCACTGTTTGTAACACCATAGTAACACTAAATGGTGAGCTAATCACTCTGCAGGTTACCCTTGGCCTTTATAACTAATGAATATAAGGAATATATAATAACTGGAAATATTTACTACAAAATACTTGGAGAAAGAGTAGAATCTAAAATTGTTTATGTTATGTGTAGAAAGTGCTGACGTGAACAGACCTATTAAACCAAAAGAAAGGGAGAGAGAGAAAGAGAAAAAAAGACTGGGAGGAATAGAGGAGAGAGAGACAGAAAGAGATGGAGAGACAGAGGGAGAAAGAGAGAAGGAGGAGTGTGTTATGGACAATCAAGAGAGATAAACATACATCAGATTCAAATAGCTATCCATACACTAGGAGAATTCCAAATAGGGCAGACATCCAAATGCAAAAAGGAAAAACAAACATAAAAGTACTCGAAGAAACACAAGTAAAGTGGGAACATTTTTTCTAACTACGGTACAAAATCCAGAAACAGTTATAAAATCAACTGCATAAAGAGATGGTAAAGACTTCTCATGGAAAAATACTCTAGGCAAAGTCAAAAACACAGAGGAAAACCTGATAAAAGATAGCTGCAATCTATATCATACAAAGAGCTCTGGAAATTTGAGGAGGAAAAAAAAGACCAAAATCTAATAGAAACATAATAAAGTGATCTAATCAAAGAGTACACAAGGAGAAAAAAAAAACTAATGGGTTCTAAACATAAAAAAAGAGGCTCTCCTAATAAGAGAAATGCACATCTAAAGACCACAGCAGCATTTCTCACCTATATGATTGGCAAAAATCTGTAAGTCTAACAGCTCACTGTGAGGGTAAAACTGTGGGGGAAATAGTTCCTGTCATCCATGGCTGGTGGGAACGCAGATTGGTGGCACAATATTTATGGAAGAGAATTTGGCAATATCTAAAAACATACGCATTTGTCCCCTGAGCCAACAAATTTTCTAATAGGTACCTACCCTAAAAATACACGGCCAATATTTCTAAGTGACTGAAGCACTGGGCTATTCATTGTGGCACTATTTGTAATAGCAAAAGATTGGAAAGGATTCAAATGGCCACCAATAGAAGGTCGGTTAATAAACTAGAGCATATCCACACAAAGACATTCTATGAAATTATTTAAAAACATCGAGGAAAAAATATGCGTAATATGGAGTGATTGCCAAGACTATGTTTTCAAGTGAAAAAGGCAAGGTAGAGAACAGTATACGGAATGGGTAACCTCTTATGGAATAAAGATAGAGTGGTATAATAGGAATATATTTATATACATATTTGCTGAGATATTAAAAATAAAGAACAGAATGATTAAACTGAGAAGTAAGAAAAGCTATTATTTATAGGAGAAAGGGAAAAGGGGAGACTAGAGTAGAAAGAATAATGTCTAGTCAGTTTGGACTATTATAACAAAATACCATAAACTGGGTGGGTCATAAACATCAGCATTTTATTTCTCACAGTTCAGGAGGCTGGGGTCTGTGACAGGGTACCAGTGGGGTCGGGTTCTGGTGAAAGCAGTCGCTTGTGGGCCACAGACTTCTGTTTTCTGCTGGTATGAGATCTCATATGGCAGAAAGAAGGTATCAGGGTGATGCTGGCTTCATGGGCTGAACTGGAAAATAATCTCTTTCTCTAATTTTCTGGAGCAGTTTGTGTAAAATAAGTATTATTTCTTCCTTAAATGTTTAGTAGACTTCAATGAACATCAGCCTGAAGTTTTCTTTGTGGGAATGACCCTAACTACATTTCCATTGCTTTCATAGATACAGCAATAATCAGATTATCTATTCTTTCAAGGTATTTTCCCATTTCCTTTAAGTTGTTTAATTTATTGGCAAAATATTTT
This sequence comes from Panthera tigris, assembly GCF_018350195.1. NCBI lineage: Eukaryota > Metazoa > Chordata > Mammalia > Carnivora > Felidae > Panthera > Panthera tigris. The sequence goes on from NC_056663.1 coordinate 145,140,947, forward strand.
TCAAACTAGCCCCTTAGCATTTCAGTAGCTAAGGTGATGTCTCTCTCCTCTCTCATTCCCGATACTGGTAATTTGTCTTTTCTCTTTTTTTTCCCTGATAAGTCAGGTGGGAAGTTTATCAATATTATTGGTCTCCTCAAAGAACCAACATGAGGTTTCATTTATATTTATCTATTGGGTTTTTTTCTGTTTTCTATTTTGTTGATTTCTGCTTTGATCTCTATTATTTCCTTTCTTCAACCTATTTTGTTTTAATTTGCTCTTTTTTTTTTTAAGTTTCTGAAGGTGGAAGCTGGGTTCACTGTTTGAGATCTTCCTTTTTTCTAATATATGTTATCTGAAGATAACAGAGTGTTACAAATTATAAAACAGAGTACCTTTCGTGCTATAAATTTCCTTTAAGCGCTGTTTTACTGGCATCCCACAAATTCTGATATGCTGTGTATTTTCACTCAGTTAAAAATATTTTTTTAATTATTATTTTCAGAGACTGAGAAAGAGTCACAAGCAGGGAGAGGAGCAGAAGAGAGAGAGAGAAAGAGAAAGCGAGAATCTTAAGCAGGCTCCACACTAAGCACAGAGCCTAACATAGAACTCAGTTCCACAACTCTGGGATCATGACCTGAGCCAAAATCAAGAGTTGGACATTCAACCAACTGAGACACCAAGATGGCCCCTCAAAATATTTTTAAATTCCCTTTTAGTTTCTTCTTTTATTCATGAGTTCTTTAGAAGTGTATTATTTAGCTCATGAGCATTTTGGTATTTCCAGAGATCTTATTATTATCCATTACCAATATAATTCCATACTATCAAGCAATTTTCTGGAATCTCCCTTATCTCTAATTCAGACTGGCCTATGCTCACCTGCTTTCAACAGTTTGTCATCCCAACAGGAATTTAGGCCTATCTTGATATTCTGTTATGGACAACAGGCAGTCTGGGTTACTGCTTCTGATTTATGGCAATGAGGCAAGTGAGACTTCCTTGCAATTTAGTGTACAGACAAAAGCACAAGTTAAAATCTATCCTCCCTGAATCTTCTTACACTCTTGGTGGGAATGCAAACTGGTGCAGCAACCCCGGAAAACAGTATAGAGATTCCTCAAAAAGTTAAAAATAGAACTACCCTATGATCAGCAATTGCACTACCAGGTATTTACCTAAAGGATACAAAAGTACTAATTCAAAAAAACACATGCACCCTGAAGTTTATAGCAGCATTATCAACAATAACCAAAATATGGGAAGAGCCCAAATGTCCTTGTCTGATGAATGGATAAAGAAGATGTATATATTTTTATACATATAAATATTTATATGTACATATTATATATTATAAATACATATTTATACATATAAATATCCAATATATATATTACTCACCATAAAAAAGAATGAAATCCTTCCATTTGCAATGACGTAGATGGAACTAAAGAGTATTCTGCTAAGCAAGATAAGTCAATCAGAGAACGACTAATACCATATGATTTCACTCATAAGTGGAATTTACGAAACAAAACAAATGAACAGAGGGGAAAGAAAGAGAGGCAAACCAAGAAACAGATTCTTAACTATAAAGAACAAACTGATGGCTACCAGAGGGGAGGTGGATGGGGGATGAGTTAAATAGGTGATGGGAATTAAGGAGTGCACTTGCTATGATGAGTACCAGGTGTTGTATGTAAGTGTTGAATCACTGAATTCTACACCTGAAACTAATATTACACTGTATGTGAACTAACTGGAATTTAAATAAAAACATGAAGAATAAATAAATAAATACAATCTATCCCTCCCAATACCTATAAACTCTCATGAAAGATAGCTACCTTGGACTACCACTCACACCATATCTTTTTTCTTCTTTTCTTTTCTTTTTTTGTTTTTGTTGTTGTTCTTATTTGTTTGTTTGTTTGTTTGTTTGTTTTGAGAGAGAGAGGGAAAGAAAGTGTGCCCATGAGGGAGGGAGAGAATCCTAACCAGGCTCCATGCCCAGCATGGAGCCCAACACAAGGCTCAATCCCACGACCATGAGATCATGACCTGAGCCAAAATCAAGAGTCGGATGCTCAACTGACTGAACCACCCAGGTGCCCCCCCCCACACCAGATCTTAAGAGTCTTTAACTTCCTCAGAGGTTTCTCATGTTTTTATGTAAATTTCTCAGACCTATGTTTCTCCCTCTTTCTGATGTGACTTGGAGATGATGAAGCTAGCAACCTCTCTTGTTCACCACCTTATAATAAAAATACAGCCTGTGACATGTGAGATTCACCCACGTATCCAAAGAATATTTATAGAATGCTTATTATTTTCCAGGCACCATTCTGTATGCTGAGGATAACAGAAGTGAACAAAACAGACAAAAATCCCTCTCCTCAGGGGCTTACAAGAGGGGGATAGACAGAAAATAAACAAGTAAAATCTAGTGTATATCAGATGGTGATAAGTGGTGTGGAACATGGGTAAAGGGATACAATTTAAAATAGGTAAGTCTGAGTGTGGTTTTGATTTGTATTTCCCTGATGAGGAGCGACGTTGAGCACCTTTCATGTGCCTGTTGGCCATCTGGATGTCTTCTTTAGAGAAGTGTCTATTCATGTTTTCTTCCCATTTCTTCACTGGATTATTTGTTTTTCGGGTGTGGAGTTTGGTGAGTTCTTTGTAGATTTTGGATACTAGCCCTTTGTCCGATATGCCATTTGCAAATATCTTTTCCCATTCCGTTGGTTGCTTTTTAGTTTTGTTGATTGTTTCCTTTGCAGTGCAGAAGCTTTTTATCTTCATGAGGTCCTAATAGTTCATTTTTGCTTTTAATTCCCTTGCCTTTGGGGATGTGTCAAGTAAGAAATTGCTGCAGCTGAGGTCAGAAAGGTTTTTTCCTGCTTTCTCCTCTAGGGTTTTGATGGTTTCCTATCTCACATTCAGGTCCTTTATCCATTTTGCGTTTATTTTTGTGAATGGTGTAAGAAAGTGGTCTGGTTTCATTCTTCTGCATGTTGCTGTCCAGTTCTCCCAGCACCATTTGTTAAAGAGACTGTCTTTTTTCCATTGGACATTCTTTCCTTCTTTGTCAAAGATTAGTTGGCCATACTTTTGTGGGTCTAATTCTGGGGTTTCTATTCTATTCCATTGGTCTATGTGTCTGTTTTTGTGCCAATACCATGCTGTCTTGATGATGACAGCTTTTTAGTAGAAGCTAAAGTCTGGGATTGTGATGCCTCCTGCTTTGGTCTTCTTCTTCAAAATTACTTTGGCTATTCGGGGTCAAAACCACACTCAGACACCACCTCACGCCAGTCAGAGTAGCTAAAATGAACAAATCAGGAGACCTATAGATGCTGGCGAGGATGAGGAGAAACGGGAACCCTCTTGTACTGTTGGTGGGAATGCAAACTGGTGCAGCTGCTCTGAAACAGTGTGGAGATTCCTCAAAAAATTTAAAATAGATCTACCCTATGACTCAGCAATAGCACTGCTAGAAATTTACCCAAGGGATACAGGAGTGCTGATGCATAGGGGCACTTGTACCCCAATGTTTATAGAAGCACTTTCAACAAAAGTCAAATTATAGAAAGCCTAAATGTCCATCAACTGATGAATGGAAAAAGAAATTGTGGTTTATATACACAATGGAGTACTACGTGGCAATGAGAAAGAATGAAATATGGCCCTTTGTAGCAACATGGATGGAACTGGAGAGCTTTATGCTAAGTGAAATAAGTCATACATAGAAAGACAGATACCATATGTTTTCACTCTTATGTGGATCCTGAGAAACTTAACAGAAGACCATGGGGGAGGGGAAGGAAAAAAAAAAGGTTAGAGAGGGAGGGAGCCAAAACACAAGAGACTCTTAAAAACTGAGAACAAACTGAGGGTTGATGGGGGGTGGAAGGGAGGGGAGGGTGGGTGATGGGTATTGAGGAGGGTACCTGTTGGGATGAGCACTGGGTGTTGTATGGAAACCAATTTGGCAATAAATTTCATATTAAAAAAAGAAATAAATAAAAATAAAATAGGTCAGTCAAGGAAGACACTATCAAGCAGATGATAATGAATAGAAGCATAAGGAGGTGATTGAGTGAGCCCCACATATCTGAAGGCAGTTTTCCAAGCAAGAAGAATCACAAGGGCAAAACTCTGGGCAGGAAATTAATTGGTAATTTGAAGAATAGCAAAGAGTCCATTGTGCCTATGCAAAAAAATCCAATGGAAAAGAGGCAAGAGAAGAGGGCAGAAAGGTATCATCATGTAGGGTCATTGCACAGACTGAATTTTACTCTGAGCAAGATGGGAAGCCATTAGAGGTTTTAAGTGGAAAAGTGATGTAATGTACTTAGATGTAAAGGATGATTTCAATTACTATGTTGAAACTAGAGCTGGGGATGGGGCAAGGGTACTTGTAAGGAGACCAATTAGGAAGATATTGCAATAATCCATGTGTGGTATTATTGCGGCCTATACTAAGGGTATGGAGAAAGAGTCGTATTCTGGATATCCTCTGAAATAGAACCAACAGGCTTTGCTCATTGGTTGAATGTAGGGGTTATATGGAAGAGAGAAGCCATAGATGGCTCTAAGTCTTCTGGTTTGAGCAACAAGAAGGATGGACAAGACAGAGGGAGACACAAGTTGGGGCAGGACAGAGTTCAGTTTGGAAGTGCTATGTTTGAATTGTGTCTGCATTATCAACATGAATATGTCAGAGAGAAACTGACATGGGAGCCTGGAGCTTAAGGGAGAAATCCATGGTGGGGATATAAATATGTGTTGTCAACTCCTAGATGGTATCAATGAGCTAAGTCCAGATGAGATTCCCCTGGAGAGCGAATTTAGATTCAGGAAAAGCTGCTCTGAGACACTCCAATATTTAGAGGTTAAAGAGTTGCGGAAAATGCAGTGAAGACCAAGGAGATACAGCCAGTAACGTTGGAGGAAAATGTAAATGCCAAATGGGAAAATGTTTCAAGGAGAAAGGAGTGATCGATTGTGTCAACTGTGCTGAGAGAATCCAGGTAAGCTAAGGACTGAGAATTGACCACTGGTTTTCAGTATGGAAGTCATCCATAAACTGGACTAGAGAAGTTTCCACTTTAATGTTTGCCTAACTTGTTTTTTCAAAGAAGTAGAAATGCTCTAACATCTCCAATTTACTATTATATTTGTGATACTCTGTCCTTGTGTTTCCGATCATTTTTGTTCTTTATATATATCAGAGAAATGTCATTTGACTCATAGATTTTACTAATAGTTTCATCTTCATTAAACTTTCCTCTTAAAAATAAAAAAATGTTTTTTACCATTTAATGCTTTTATACTGAATTCTATTTTATCTTATTGTGATCTCTGTGTTACCTTTTAGAATTACACCAAAATCAGACAAGGTCCCCAGATGTTACAACAGAGTTGAAGGAAAAAATGTAAAGTGCAAAACAACTGAGTTAGAACTGAAAGCTCATTTTATTGCTCTGGAGCAATTGTTTTGCCCTGGAGCAGAGGCCAAAGCATGAATGTAATTTTTAGATTTCTATTCAAAGCTAATATGGTAAACAGGCCCCCTACTGGTGGGCTGATCTTTTTGCATCACTTGCTGATCTTGCCCCTCTGCTTTCCCCTGAGCATACTCCCCATACTCCTTATCTCATGAGTTATCCTCCTAAAAACTAACCATGATGACTCTTCTCTGCTCAGATCTCACTTTGGTATTCTGTTATAAGATATTGTCCACACCCTTTGGAATAAAACTCATGAGAACCTGCTCAATCCTTCATAGTTTTTATATCTGGCTTCATCTTCTATATCTATACCCTTCCTACTCACCCTGTACACCCCCAAGCCATTCATCATGTTTTGTCATAGGCTATGTTTTCCTCTTTAATGAATTGGACTTCTTTACTTGAACTAATGAATGTCCACTCATCTTCTAAGGCTCTTCTTTAATGTCTGCCTCTTTCAGTGTGAACCTTTCCCCCAGTCAGAATAGGCTTCATCTACCCATTGACTCACTCCATAATTTGTTGCCACCTCTATAGTGTCCATAATCTTGTTGCATTGCTATTAGTTGTGTCCTTCTCTACTGGAGGACAGTGACTGCACCCAGAACGGGACCTGGTACCCAGTGAGTGCTCAACAAATACTTGTGAAATAAGGAAAAATCAACTGTTAAAAATATTAATTATATTCAATCAAAATAACTACAATAAGCACTTGCATTTTTAAATGTCTGTGAATAGAGAACTGAACAGCATTGAGAGAAAAAAAGTAGATGTTAAATCTTGAGTAGCATCATCCTGGATGGGTCCCCTAAAAACATAAGAATTTCTTTTTCATTTCCAGTGCATCTGTTAGAATACTTAAGTGTTCATTTAATGAACAATGGTTCCTGGCAGCAACACAGGGCTTAACTTGAACAATTTTTAGGGCACCAAGTAATCTAGCCTTCATTTTTTTTAATGTTCATTTATTTATTTATTTTGAGAGAGAGAGAGAGAGAGAGAGAGAGGGAGGGAGTGGGGGAAGAGAGAGAGGGAGGATGGGGAGTGCTAACAACCTAGAGCACAAACCCACAAACCCATGAGATCATGACCTGAGCCAAGATCAGGAGTCGGATGCTTAACTGACTGAGCCACCCAGGCAACCCATAGCCTTCAGTGTTGTAAATCCATCCTTGAGTTGTTTTAATCTCCTACAACAACCAAGACTCACTGCTTTTTTATCAGAATCTGCTTCAGACAGTGGTATACATAATTGTTTTTTAAAATCATTTATAAACTTTCATAAATAAGCAGGCTAGGAAAAAGGAAACATTTGAAGATACTTTATTTATATGACAGAGAAATCTCATAATAAAGTCGTTATTTCATTAATTCACAAAAAGCACTATCTCAGTTAGAATTAAAGGAAAAGATGCACACCAAACCATGAAGATTTATTTTGTCTTCTTCTTCCCCCTGTAATACAAACAAAAATATGTTAAGTACTAATTAAGTGAATGGTGCAGCAGGTAACTGGTTCTATTATTTTGCATCGGGGAAGTACTAAATAGATGGGAAGATCTTCTGATGGCATTCTCTGAAACCTTAGAAAAAACCTAAGAGAATTTTGAGTTTGTTGAGTCACTGATTCAACATTGTGGACACAATTTTGTTCCAGCATTTCTAAAATAAACTCTGTATTAAATTGCATTTATTTTTAAAAAAAGCATTTTAATGGTAGGTCTCAGGATGTATTTTGCTATGGGTCAATATTTGGGGAGAATGACCATTAGATTTATCCTTGTCCGAATTTTCTGTTACCTGCAGTAATTTAAACTCCCAAGGCAGCACGGGTTTTTGAAATCAGTTTTGGACCCTGAAAATTAAAAGCAAATAAGAATCATCAGATGAAGAGATGGATGGCTCTGCCATTTTTACCATTAACTCTCCACCATCTAGGGGTGAACTCACATGGGGCTCAAACTCATGAACCGTGAGATCATAACCTGAGCCAAGATTGACTTGCACGCTTACTTGTTTTCAAATTTCAAGTACACCTCTGATGCTAGCAAGCTGGGACCATGGAAGCCAGAGAACACAAAAATCCACTTGTACCAATAGTAGACATAGCTTGTTCTCCTACACCAATCTCCAAATTGTTACCAAGCCCCACCACACCCCTCACCTTCCTCCACAAATCAGTCATAGAAATTGGAAGGTTTGCAGAGAAAGTATAGCTGCTACGTGTTAATGTTCTCTACATCTAAATGAAATGTCTTCCCATATCAAGCGACATTTATCTTTTTGTATCATGTTCATCAGAAAAGGTTTACATCAAAACTATTTTATCAGTTTTGTTTTATCTGATTTGGTTATCTGTGTTCCACCCTCTCTACTAAAAGCACAGGCACATATTGATAAGTGTACACCTGGCAAAAAAGCTGAATTATAAAATATCTTTCAAAATTGTAATGATGCTATATTCAAATATATTTAGTGACCTAAACTAAAGGCTTATAAAATGTAGGCAATTACAAATCCATTTAAAATTATTAAATAATAAGTTTAAGATAATTCCTAATTACTAGTCTGTTGATATACAAAGGCATGGTCCTAAATGAGTTCAAAAATATTTTTTAGAAATATTCCCCCAATGAGGGTTGATGGCGGGTGGGAGGGAGGGGAGGGTGGGTGATGGGTGTTGAGGAGGGCACCTTTTGGGATGAGCACTGGGTGTTGTATGGAAACCAATTTGACAATAAATTTCATATATTAAAAAAAAAAAAGAAATATTCCCCCAATATCTTGTTTGCACAATTAACTTGCTATTAAGTCCTTTTACTCCATTTAGCCGAAGCGATCAGTTCTAGGCCAGAAACTATCTAACTTATCATCAATTAATTATATATTCAGTTTATAGTTCCCTCTATCAGGAAATAAGTTGAATTTAGTAATTTTCTTAACATATTCTAAAATTATGCTTCATTCTAATACTAGTGAGAAAACTGATTATTTCTTAAATGTCATAAATTCCTTCAACCTATTTCCAAATACATTTAAATCTCTGTGGCATTATTTTAAAGTTTTAGATGAGTGGAATATTCTTTCTGTTATTCATTACAGAAAACTCCATCCCAAGTATTTTGAGTGTGAAAATGAGCTTCACATACCTCTTCTGCAAAGCAGGCTTCCTGCTCTTGGCCTTGGCAGCACTTTTCCAGTAGACCAGAGAAATCTGCAATGACAGCCTCAAGTTGTTCTTCTGTTATTTGAGGCTTTTGCTTCACAAGGTTAATGAGAAATCTATAATTTAAACAAAATAAAAGAGAAATCTGTTATGCAAAGGTATTTTTCTAAAGACTTCCTAGCAGAGTCTTGAGAGTCCTAGCAACCCTCCCCCTAAACCCTCACTCCATCAACCCATCACCAGATTTACAACATGCACTCTGTCTAACACCTTCATCAGAAATACTGAGGCTAGAAATGGGTAGATATCCCACTAGTCTGGATTTGTGCAGATGATTGATGAAACATGATTTTATAGTGCCACCATACTGATATGTAGTAAGATACAGTCTTTTTCTTACTTGCCTGGAATATCCTTCCAGTTCTCCAGTCTAACTTATATCCTATCAATACTCAAAGACCCAGAGTTCCAAGCTCCTGCCATTCATAATTACCACACCCATACCTGAGCATTGGTCCCACCAATCACCTGCACTACTCATTTAGCAGCACTTTCATGTTGGAACCAATGTTGACTGGAGACTAGGGAAGACTTGCCAAAGGAGGCAGCATTCTTACTGTACTTTGAAGCATGACACAGATTGTGACAGCAAAAAAGGGAAGGAAAGGTTTCCCAAAATGAAGGAAGACAATTTACAAAGCAAGCGAGTAGGAGCACCTGGGTGGCTCGGTCGATTAAGCAACCCACTCTTCATTCTGGCTCAGGTCATGATCTCATGGTTCGTTGGTGAGATCGAGCCCTGCGTCAGGCTGTGTGCTGTGAGGATTCTCTCTCCCTCTCTCTCTCTGCCCCTCCCCTGCTCTCTCTCTCTCTCTTTCTCTCAAAAAAACAAATATTAAAACAAAGCAAGTGAGTACTAAAATGCATGGGAATTTGGAGAACATAAGTTCCACTAGCGTGTGTTAACACACCGTTACAGAATGCCTCCCACAATGAATTGAAATGTGCATTCCATCTCATAACACCCATACTTCATGGTTGACTCAAATATTATGGTTACTCTCTTCAAGAAGTAAACAGTGTGAAAAAAAGTTTCAATAGTGCTTTCCCAGTGTTTTGGAATGGAGGTACCCAAACTTACTGCAAGGACATATCCTAATTCCCCAAAGTAGACTGCCATTTTTCTCAGTCCCAACATGTATCACAACAGTAGTTACAGAGGATACTGTTTTTACAAACAAAAACTTGTCCGCCCTAGTGAATTTTTCCAGGCCTATGCTCCCATGAGGCTGTGAAGGCACTGAGACAAAACTATTTTAAAAGCCACTGTAAGTGCTTTGGGGCAATAACATTCTCCTAATAAACCCAAGATTGTTGGGTATGTAAGGTAGAAATCTCAACTCCTATTTGGTGTTGTTGGTCTTCTCCCTGTTAGCAAAGAACCATTTCTTACTGCTGCTTCATTGTTTGCAGTGCTACACCCTGAGCTCGGCACAGATCCTTATGGAAGATGAATCTGTCAGCAGAGAATGGCAAAGGGACATATGTTTCATCCACCACTAAGCTGCTGAAACACGGCCTCCTGTTGGCATACGAAGAAGTGCAGCACAGGCCAACACCGGGGTTTACAGGAGTCTCTTCATGCCTGATGCATAATTGTCCAATAATAAGATCAGCCTGGTTAGGACAACAGGAAAGAAGAAAGTAAGGAGATTCAGCATGAGCCGCTATGTTGACTCAGGCTTCCAGAAAATTCTTGCAGTTTTTAAGGCAGTAATTTATAATCAGTATTACCAAAAAAATCTGCTCCCTGGGATCATATGTTGCCACATTGTGGATTCTTTTTTCACTCATTGTTGGGGATAAACTTCACATTTAGTGGCAAATATTTCATAGGTAATGTCAAAGATAGTCCCTTCAGTTATTTGAAATACGCTTCCAGTTCCATACATACTTCCAAAGGCAAAAGATTATCTGCCCTGATGGCTTAAATACATGGTTTAAATTTTTCATGTATATCTATCTAGTGGAACTTTCCATTTTCCTTTTGGGACCCAGAGAATCGCTTTCTGAAGGTACAATTTCACAAGCCTCATCCTTTCATATACATACATACTTGCACACATCATACATGCATACAGGTACACATATGTATATGTGTGTGTGTGTTTGTGTGTGTGTATAATCCTAATTGAAAAGAAACAAGGCCAGCGTGTGTATGTGTGCACGTGTGTTTGTCTTTTAAGGCTTTCCTCTTGTAGAGTCCTCCTACCTTCCACACTTCAAAGATATTTCTTAAATACCTGGCAATAACTTGTAATAATGGCCAATATGTTTTGTGTGCATACTATATATCCAACCAGTTCTGAACGAGTTACAGGGATTACCTCATTTAAGACAGTCATCCTATGTGGGTGGTACAATTCTTATTCCCAAATGTCAGATGAGAAAGCTCAAGCCAAGTGCTATAACTAGCTTTTCAGTGGTGAGAGTGGACGGGGATGCAGGCAGGAGGCCTCCAGAACCTACACTCCCAATCTGCTACAACAGCCCATGTCCCTGCAGTCTCTCAGCACGTGGGATTCAATCAATGATAAAGGTGATGCTTAATCACAGGAATTCTCCTTCCACTCTTACCTTTTGTGGAAAATTCCAAGACATGAAGACTAGCTAGCAAATAAGTCCTTGGCATCCGAAAGAGGAAAGGGGAAACGATAAATGTACAATTTGGTTCACAATTATGATTTTAAGGGAAAAAATAATGAAAAAAATCAGCCTGTCATTTTATGACACTAGTGACATTAGAAAGTAAAGATGATTGGCATTACTAACGAGTAAGTCATTTTCTTATTCAGCTTACCCTGTTCTAAACTCTTTACCCTGTTAAAGGGGTGAGGGGGGAATGTCCCTAATATGATAAGATGATTATACTACAAAAGGCAAAAATATAAGTATACTAAAAATAAAATGACTTGTAGGGGCACCTGGGTGACTCTGTCAGTAGAGTGCCTAACTTCGGCTTAGCTCATGATCTCACAGTTCGTGTGTTTGAGCACCCAGTCAGGTTCTGTGTTGACAGCTCAGAGCACAGAGCCTGCTTCGGATTCTGTGTCTCCCTCTCTCTCTCTCTCTCTCTCTACTCCTTCCCTGCTCATGCTCTGTCTCTCTCTCTCTCTCTCAAAAATAAACAAACATTGAAAAAGAAAATTTTTAATAAATAAAATGACTTACTTTCATCTATCAAAAGTGAAGCTTTTTTTTTTTTAACTCAATACACATTTTTTTCCTTGTGTCCATTAGACCAAACTCAATGCTTATGGATGCACAGTGGAGTAACTAAGATCTATGTGTGAACTAGATGCAGTGGGATAATAGCACAGCAGCAGTAGAGGCATGTGCAACCAGAAAGGAAATTGTGAAGAAGGTATGGCATTGGGTGTTGGAGCCTGGGCTCTGGGAAGAGCTGCATATGCATTCAAATATCAGCCCCACCATTTACTACCTGGGACATGTTGGTCCTAATGTAATTTCTTTGAGCCTCATTTTGCTATAAAATGGAGATGGTAATGGGGCATTTCAAAATTGATTTTCTTTGTCTTCTTTTTTTAACATTAAAGTATTTCGTGAACAAAAAGAGGAAATCATTGAATTGAATGATGTGTTGGTTATTCTCTTTCCGGTACATAAAGCTTGCTTAGACATCTTTGGATAAACTGGTTGCACTCCCCCAGCCTTTCTAGAAGGACCAGAAGCCTGGCCACATGCCCAACTGTTCAGAGCTGAGTTCATGCCCTCTCCAACTGTAACTAATCAAACAAGTGTAGTAAAACCATCTCCACAGTGGTTTTTACCATTTCCCCTAAATGGGAATTATGAGACCATTTCAAGTCAAACGGGGCAGAAACACAATGGGACTAAACAAAACACTCACCGCTCCCTCACCACAGGCCAATTGCTTGTCCTCACTGAGTTGGCAACAAGTGGCTGCTGCGGTTGCCATTTTCCTAGTGAAGGCCATCAGCTCAGGTGGGGTCAGCTGAGGGGCTTTCTTTGTGTAAGCAACAAGAAACCTGAAAGAAGCATTTTTTTTTTTTTTTTTCACCAAATCCTGCTGAGCCATTCATGAGTTTTTGACTCCTCACTCGTTCTCAAAGATCCTCTCTTGGTATCAGAAGCCATGATGTCAGCTCATTTGTATTACCAACAAGGTATTTGGACCACCTTTCAAGATGCATTTGCTCTAACCACCACTCCCTATACTTCTATTATAGCGACATATCACAATGGGGAAACAAACTCTGGAGAGTAGCCTGACACCTATTCCAACCTCCGAAGTTTCACTGATACTAGCTTTGATCTATTCAGTGATTCCACTCTGACAGACTGCAACAGAATAAATATCTTTTCTGCAAAAATGTGCATGATTTGGGGAACCCAGAGAAGTACCAATATCAGACTTTTATAAGCCATTCTTCTTGCTCTCTAGAAGAGGGGAATGGGGATGACTACCTTCTCCCAAGGGAAATTGGGTGATCAGATTACACCGATTTCCAATACGAAATAGGGGCTGAAATTAGAGTAGCCCTGGGTGACCAATTTAGGTTTATATTTCCCTCGCACTACAAAATTTGAAATCACTGAAAGTGCTGTTTAAAAAAACATATGTGTTGGGGCACCTGGGTGGCTCAGTTGGTTAAGTGTCTGAATTCGGCTCAGGTCATGATCTTGTGGTTCGTGAGTTCCAGCCCCAAGTCGGGCTCTGTGCAGACAGCTCAGAGGCTGGAACCTGCTTCACATTCTATGTCTCCTTCTCTCTCTGCCCCACCCCCACTCACACTCTTTCTCTCAAAAATAAGTAAACATTAGAAAAAATTTTTAAAAACGTACGCATTTTGTAAATAATACTCTCCTAGTTTCTGGAAGAGGCCACAGCTTCGCTTTGCCAACGCTTGACTTTCCTGGATATATTTCTCCAATTCTTCTTCCTGAAAATACAAGCATTATTATGTACATTTTCTTCTCTTCCGGGACACATAACTTTGTATGTAAAAATTGACCAATAATATATTATTCTGACACCAATCTTAGAAAAACCAATTTTAGAGGGGTTTTTTTGTTTTTTTTGTTTTTAACGTTTATTTACTTTTGAGACAGAGAGAGACAGAGCATGAACAGGGGAGGGTCAGAGAGAGAGGGAGACACAGAATCTGAAACAGGCTCCAGGCTCTGAGCTGTCAGTACAGAGCCCGACGCAGGGCTCGAACTCACGAGCTGTGAGATCATGACCTGAGCCGAAGTCGGCCGCTTAACCGACTGAGCCACCCAGGCGCCCCTAGAGGGTTTTTTTGTAATACTAAAGATAATGAGAGTGTGACTTGTGACAATTAAAATAAATGGACCGGGGTGCCTGGGTGGCTCAGTCAGTTAGGTGTCTGACTTTGGCCCAGGTCAGGATGTCATAGTTCACAAGTCCAAGTCCCACATCTGACTCTGTGCTGACAGCTCAGAGCCTAGAACCACAGCTTCAGATTCTGTGTCTCCTTTTCTTTCTGGCCCTCCCCTGCTCGCACTCTCTCTCTCTCAAAAATAAATAAACATTAAAAAAATAAAAATAAGAACAAATGGACTTTGGGGAGATTAAGCTTAAAACTTTGTGAATCACCAAGTTATGTGAGGACAGAATTCAATGTTTGGATAAAGGATTACAGTTCTTTCTGTACAAATTCTTGCTTTTCTGGAGCTGTTCAAAAATGAGTATTATTGTTATTCTGTGTGTCAAAGAACTTTTGGTTGCCATTTTTCTTCCTACATTAGGCCACTGGTTGTTGACTACTAGTTAATAACTACTTAATATCTAGATGACTACTTAGTAGATATAACTAGCTAACTACTAGTTAATAACTAGATGCTTTCATAGAAACAGCATTTTTAATGGATAATTTCTATGCAGTTTTTCAGACTCTCCCTAAAAAGTAAGAGCAATTTACCCCTTTATCCTGGCATTCAAGAGGGTTTTCAGACTGGGAACACTTCTCCAATAACTCCTGGTATCCTTTAGCCACTCTCAGAATTACTGGGACAGCAAGTTTAGTATGTCTTCTGGAATATTCATAGGTAAATCTGAAATGAGTGTGAAAAAATGTCATGTTGTTGGAATTAAGAGACAATTTATTCCTGTGTTATATGGCATGCAAACGTTAAAATTCAAATGCATAAGCCTGGAAATCAAATATGACTTGAACTATATGCACAGTAAAACTATTAATACAAATTATAATCCATCCAATTGTTCTAAAATGCTATTTTGTTTTCTTTTGCACTCTTCACTTGGGTTTTTCAATTATGAGCTTTACAGTCATTTATTCAACAAATATTTTTCCAGTGCCTACTCTATGCAAGCATTTCTTTCAGCAGTAAGGATTCAGTAAGGTATAAGATAAAATGCCTGACCTCTCAAAAGCATACATTACAGGGAGACAGAAATGAATAAACAAAACTAGGTCATCGAATTCAGGTGGTGATAAATGAGTGAAGAGAAATAAAGGAAGATAGAATGTGGGGGGAGTGAGTCTTAATTTAGAGCATTGGTCAAGAAATGTCTCTTTGGGTGGCTCTTTTGGAACAGAACCCTGGGTGAAGGAAGCTACACAAGTACCTGGAGGAAGATCATTCTCAGCTGAGAAAATTTCTACTGCAAAGAACCTTTCTAATTGAAGAAGTGCTTCTATTAGATAAACAATTCTTGTTGGATGTGTGGGTGGGTAAGTTCAAAGATAATTCTTGAATTTACTAATTGTATTTCCAAGTCATAGATATAAGTAATATTTCGTTCTGCCACCAATAAATTGTCAGTGTGGGTTTCTTCAATTTGGACTTTGTTCTTGTGTGTGTAATTTTATTTAGCAGTGCAAATGATGTGTGAATGTCCAATCTGAATGCAAGTATAGAAGGATATCCTTAGGGAATATGAAAGAGACAACTGTGCCATTATTTGCATTATTACATTAGAAGCAGGCTTTTAAATTTATGAAGACCCTTAGAGATCATTAAGCCTGAAATCCTAAGAGCTACACAAATCCCTCCTCGAATAGTGTCCATAGATATACACTGTACAATAAAGGAAAATGTATTAACTTGACTGCTTGATTCCTATCGGTTATATTACAATAAAGTACTATACTGCAAGTATCTCTACACATTTTTATTTTCTTATAAAAATAAAACACATATTAAATAAATAGCAAATAAACCGTTCTAATAAAAGCCCTTCTATCTACCATTATCTATTGAGTTATACTTCGGAAAGTTTTGAAAACATGCACAGTGAAAAAGCACATTCATAACCATTAACCCTTATTATCACAAAATATCCATATCTTATTTGGAAGCTCAGTAGTAGTCTTCATACGAGTAATCCATACAAAGATGACAGTGCTTCTGATCCCAGAGAAATTGATACAAAATAAAATATAGCTTCAGTTAGTAGCAGCAATAGTGAAAGTCTCATCAGTATAAGATAGATCTCATTTCCTTATTCCCTACTTATCTGCTTAAATAGATTTTGGTTCAGAACATTCTAGCATCACCCAAACATACTGAGTTCAAAACCTGTAACCATCACTCCCCATTTCAGCAACACAAAACTGTCAGCTACATACTAATCTTTACTCATGTGAACATACATTTACAGAGTGTGTTACCTTGCCATGAAAAGATCTTTTTCCCTTGAAGAAAATTGGTTGAAATCTCTCTCTCCTAAAAATCTATTTAGATTCGGAGATAATCCTTCAGGTGTGTCATCATTTTCTGCATGAATTATGCATTGACCAAGTTCAAGTATGGGCAATTTGCAGCATTCTGCTATTTTGCTTGACAGAATATCTTGCCGAGAACATAGGTAGGACATAATTTTTTCCTGTAATAGGAAGATGAGGGAGGAAGGGAGGGAGAGAAGGAGAGAAAAAAAAGAAATAGAAGACATTTTACCTTGTCTCTAATGTTAGTGCTTTCTCCCTACTTTGCTTTTCCTTACTCCTTTCTACCTACCCGTTTGTTCAATTCTTCTTTTCATAGTTGTCAGCTAAAATCAATTTTGTTGTATTAGGAAGATTTTGAAAACAAGATAGAAATATACTCTTCAAACCAAATGACATGCACATAGGTATATATCTTTCTATTCCTATTAAAATGGGCTACTGGACAACGTTTGCTGTTGATGTCCTCATCATGGAGAGCAAACTTTCTGCTCCACGTTAACAGATCAATCTGCAGTGACCCACCATGACCTCCAGAGGGCAGGCTATAGATGATGAAATTTCAGCACATCTAAGAATGGAACAGAACTTCCATATCCCTGTCACGGGACTAAAAATCCAAGCCTTCTCAGTAAGAACAATTAGAACCCATCATTCAGCCATTAAAACCAATTGACATACCATGTTGAAATTAATTTTTCCACTTTAAAGGAAAAGGGTGGTAATGAGCTCCAAAAATGGAAAAATAATTTAAGTGCCTATAGAAATCAGTAAAATCGTCTATTAAAACCAAGACAACTAACTTCAAAGAAAAACAAAGTAATTTTTCTAATATGCGAGTAAAAAATTTGTAAAAGGAAAAATAAATGAAATAGGAAATCCGTCTTTGGGAATCTTCCCCAGCTCTTCACACCAGGATCTCTGCCTTTGCTCAGAGATTGCCTCTTTCAGCCAAACTGCCATGGGACTGGCTCAAATGAGCATTTTATCTCCACATCCAACCCTTTGGAAACCAGGTTCAAGCGTGGGTTTCTAAGCCTCTTGAATATCTAAGAACAATGGTTTGAAGCCTTCTTGGAGAAGACGGTGTATCACCAGGGACCAAAGAGGAAGGAATTTGGGGATAGATAGTCCTCTTGTACAGTATCCAGGAAGCCTAAAGTTGGCCCAGAATAGATGAATGCCATGCTGCTAAAATGGCGACTAACTACGGCACGTTTGAGGATTCTGTTTGGGGGATTTTCTTTTGGTTTTTAATTCTCCTAGAGCCCTTTATCCACGCCTCTCTCTGTGGCTTTGTATCTTGTGGAACAGTTTCTGGTGTTGTTTTTGTTGTTTGTTGTGTCATTTTGTTGTATTCATATAATAAATATAATAGAGCCCCTTCTGTGGCCGAGGCATCGTGCAGCCGGCCTGTGGAGATAACAGCAAACAGAAGACAGGCCCTACATGCCTCATCTCTCCCATCAGACTGTAAATTCCCCGAGCGAAGCTTCTGCCTTAGTGTCCTTCATAGTGTCTAGCACACAGAAAGTATTCCGTATATATTTGCCAAATGAAATGATAAATGGCTAGAAAAACCAATTGGTTAAAAGTAAAGAGTCTCTCCCCCAAGATTCTATGTGGAGTTTATGATCATTTTCAGAAGAAAGAATGGGCCCTGGTGTCACGAGAGGAGAGTATCTCTTAAGTGAAAGGCAGGGTTAACAAAACACGCTTTCAGTTTTACTGTCAAGAAGTCTGTGACTTGACTCAGCCAGCTAGCTACCTTACCCTGTGACCAACTCCAACAGCCTTCTCCCATGTAGAAGGAGAGCCAAAGAAAGAAAAGGAAGTGGAATTATCTCTGTTTTGGGAAACAAGACTCTTTACCCCATCCTGCAGACACTCCAGCACGTTTCCTCTGCAACATTCCTCATGTATGTGGGCCACATCCAGGACCAGTTTCTGAATTTCGGTAAAATTCGCTTTGGAAAACTTTTGACTCAATTTAGTAACAGTTCTAAAGGGGAAGGAAAGGAATTGGAAATCAATCCTGATTATCTACCAAAATTAAATAATACAGAGAGAATATTAATATAGTTGCAGTTCCAAAAAGAAAGAATTGAAATGCTTTCGCTGTTTGAAAAAAAAAAGGGAGGGGCGCCTGTGTGGTTGCTTTAGGCTCAGGTCATGATCTCACAGTTCATGAGATCAAGCCCAGAGCCTAGTTGGGGTTCCATGTCGCTCTCTCTCTCTCTCTGCCCCTCCCCTGATTGCACTCTATCTCAAAATAAATAAACAAACATAAAAAAATAAAAGAAAAAGAAAAGGGAAAGCATTATAAGTCTTGTCAATTCCAACCAATCTTTGAAGGCAATGGTTCTATAAAGTGACCCATCCCCACAAATACTTTGGACATTATTTATTTGTCTTTAAAACCTTTCCTGTGAACTGGGATGAAATCTATCTTTTTGCTGCTCATCCGTGATGCTGAGTGCTTATAATCATCATAGTGAGTGGGTGGGAAAAAATTAAAAAGACAAACAATTAAGAAATGGAAAATTCCATGAAAATAATAATCATTTTTTTTTTACTTGGGAGAAAAAAAAATACTCTGAGAATACAGAAGGGGCGTATATGTGCAAATACATGAAACAAGACAAGAAAGTAGAGCCCACCGAACATTCAGACATGTCAGCATACCAAGAATGGAGTGTGGCCAGAAGGGAAATAAGAAGTAAAAAAGCTTGTTCTTTCTAGATATTTCCTTAAGTGTTAAGAGATGTCTAGATGAAACCACTACCCCCTAGAGCAACTGGTGTTGCTGCTTCTGATAAGGATAGATTTTCTTTATAAATTTATAACATTTAAGCTTAATCACTTATGGAGAGCAAATAATAAATACAACCATTATAATAATAACTTAATTTATATTTTATTAGTAAGAAAAAATTGAAGCAATTCACGAATCAGTCTAAGCTTCTAATAACTAGAGTTGGAAGGTAGTTAAAGCAAAATCTGACCTATTCTAAGAAAACATTTTAGAACTAACTCCATGACTAACTTTAACCTAGGTCTCCACTATGTATAGTAATTTTTAAATGTGTCATTTAACAAGCACACAAACAAATGAACGTTGAATGCATGTATTTAATACTCGTCAATTAGCATCTCAAACATTTTCCTACACTAGAAATGCTTCATTGTAAAGGTTGAAGAGCACTTTAAACCAGGTATGTAGTTTAAAATTTTCTAGTAGCCACATTAAAAGGTAAAGAGGAAAAAGTTAAATTCACTTTAATAACATGTTTTTAACCCAATATATCAAAAATGATACCATTTCAACATAGAATTTCATTCATATGCGGAATCTAAAAAAGGAAACAAATGAATCAACAAACAGAAAAGCAGATTCAGACCTATGAAAACGGGGAACAAACTGGTGGCTGCCAGAGGAAAGGAGGGTTGGAGGATGGGCAAAATGGGGGAAGGCAGAGGGAAATACAGGCTTCCAGTTATGGAATGAATAAGTCACAGGGAATAAAAGGCAGAGCATAGGGAGTATATTCAATGATATTATAATAGCGTTGTGTGGTGACAGGTGGTAACTACATCTCTATAGGTGAGCGCAGCAAAATGTATAGTGAAGTTGAATCACTATGTCGGGCACCTGAACCTGGTGCAACATTGTGTGTCAACTACATGCAAATAAAAAAAAATTTATTTAAAAAAATATTTTAGGGGCTCCTGGATAGCTCAGTCGGTTAGGCATCCGACTTCGGCCCAGGTTCTGACCTCGTGGTCTGTGAGTTTGAGACCTGCATCGGTCTCCGTGCTGACAGCTCAGAGCCTGGAGCCTGTTTCAGATTCTGTGTCTCCCTCTCCCTCTGACCCTCCCCTGCTCATGCTCTCTCTCTGTCTCAAAAATAAATAAATGTTAAAAAATTTTTAAAAAATATTTTAATATGCAGTTAACATAAAAATCAATTAAGAAGATATTATACATTCTCTTTTTCATACTCAGTCTGTAAACTCTGGTGTGTAGTTTACACTGGGAGCACAGTTCCTCATTCACATCAGCCAAATTTGGAAACGGTCAGGAGCTACATGAGGCCAGTGGCAGCCTTGCCCTGTAGCACAGCCTTAACCCCTTGGTAATTCTGATTCTTACATCTGATGCCAAAGTCTCAACTGTCAGGATACAGACAATTCGAGATCACTGGCCTAGTAGACGAATAGGAATCAGGAAAATAAATCACGATCAGGACGTAGAAACACTGGGCTCTGAAGACTCGCAGTGGGGTCCTGAGTAAATTGCTTTAAACTCTCTGGGTCTCAGTTTATTCCCATGTGCAAATGAAGAGGTTGGACTGTCTTCCTCAGTATCCTTACAGCAAAGACAGAATATGAGACAGGTAAATTAAGTGTGCTTTACAAAGAGTTAAGCAGCAGACTATGGGTTAGCTTCCTTCCACTCCTGGGATTTCAGGATTCTAATCGCATCAGCTCTCATCAAAGGAAACTTCATTCTCAACGACAGAAACAATGAGAAAAATGAGCTCAAACTGAAAAATAGTGGTTTTGCACATATCACCCTCTTCCCTACTAATAGGGCGTAAACTTACATGGCTCGGAAGGTTCGGGGTCCAAAATTTCTCATCACTGCACATATATGTTGATTTAACAAACTGCTTTCTCTTAATTCTTTTGTAATCAGGGCTGTCTAGATATACAAGAAACAAGTTGTCAAGAAAGGATGTATTTTCCTTTGCAGGTGCTAATAATTAGAAAACCAACAGCTTCAAGGAAAGCATGAGACCATAAGGAATATTACAAAAATTGCAAACATGATACATTTTTACATTCTCTCTTTCTTTTAGGTTGGTTTATATACATCTATGCCAGACAGATTTATTAAAAATACTCTAAAACAAGAACATTTTAACTTTCATACTTGGGATACTGAGTGCACAACTGTACTTTTAAACTCATTGAAACCTGATGATTTCTTAAATGTCTGCTCTGTCACACACATAAAAGTGAATAAATGATAAGATTGCGTCACAGACTGATGTTCTGGGAATAATCACAGTCCTTAGGAAATTTTTGTTGTATGACTTTTGTTGTGGCAAGTAATTAATTATGGACGTTATTCTCATTCTCCAAACCCAAAAAAGCTGCTCACATCTCCAAACCTACATTTCCTTTCATAAGGTGTTGATGATGTTTACACCTCAAATTTGTTCTTAGTATCAAAAGAAATAATGAACGTAAAGTATTTGTCATAGTTTTCTTTCTCTTTTTCCTCTCTCTTTCTGTGCCTCCTTTTCTCCTCCTGCTCCTTCTACCGCACCTCCTTCCACCTCCTATTCCTCTCTCTTTCATTTATGTTATGACCCGTACCTCTGTCTTCCTTTATCCCACCCCCAGATTCATGTCCTTAGTCATATAATACTTGTTGGCCAAAGGAATGAATACAAAACAGCAAATCCAGCTGTTTTAGCCCAAAGAATATCAGACTGCTAACATATGCTCTATTCTGAAGATGGTAGTCTGCATACAAAGCATATTTCCATTTTTAGCTTTGTTTCATTTTAATGAGCCATAGCCAGATTAAAGGATTGGTTCAGATATCTGTACAAATATACTACCTTTGTTTGGAAGCATTCGACTGCATTTTCAGTTTTGCAGCAAGGTGGAATTATTTTGCCATAGTGGGTAGCCAAAGAAAGAATTGTGGGTGCATACAGAAAGGGGTGCCTTCTTGCTATCTCATAGATGTACCTATGAAATGAAAAGGCACTGTAAGATTTACAAACATATAAAACTAGGACAACCATTAGAACTGGAATCCGGAATCATCCACCTCGACAGTCCCCATTGCAAAGATGGTCTAAGGGTAGGCTCTCTATTTCTCTGGCTTAGACATGCAAGACAGCAGCATGCAAGGCAGAAGTGATTGAGAGTTACATATAGGATCCCCTAACAGAGAACCTGTGTTCAAATCCCTGCTTCGGAATGTACTAGCACTGTGCCCTCAGCCAATTATCTCAACTTTCTAAACTTCAATTTCCTAGTCTGCAAAATGTGAGGAAGAATGAAGTGAAAAAGGACAGGCTTCAAAGGCAGGTAGTGAGCACTAATCTGATCACGCATGCCAAGCACACATGGTCCTACAAAATCCTAAGTGTTCAATAGCTGCTAGCCGTGTTTAACGTATCTTAAACATTCCTGAATCTCTAATTTTTTTTTATTTCCGGGTAATTCAGTGAACACGAAACACCAAGTATTTGGCTCCAGAAGGAACCGCTTTGTGCGGTACTAAAATATTCCTGGGCAAACTAAAATGGAGAGGTTAGAAGGAAGGAAAAACAAAACAAAACAAAACAAAACAAGGTGTATCTCACAACTGTTGGGTCTGCTGAGTGTTGTGTACTCATCTACCTAGCATGCTATGGAAACAAAGTTGCACTTCAAATGGTCCCCCTGATTTCCTAGTGCAGGACCTCAGCTGGTGCAAAATTATTGCCACTTCTCTGCCTTTTAGAGTACCTCTGTAAATTGCAGAAATACTAGATTACGCTTGGTACTACTCTCCTTCTGGGATTTTAATCTACCTTTAAATTGGATCCTTACCTGTTCAGGAACATGTCCCTGTTTTCTTCATATGCTTTACAACTGGTGACAGGTTCTGGAACTTGGAAGGGTGGGATGGATGACGGAGTAGCCTTTTTGTGTGCCAGTAAACAGTTATGTCTTTCCTCTTCACTTTGGCTGCAACAATCTGAGAGTCCATACTTTTCAGAAATTTCCTTCTCATGGCAAATTTCATCCAGAAAGGCAGATAGCTATAGGAAATATTTGTTTTTAAAGAAAGACAACTAACTGTATTTTGAAATTCTGTGAAACACATGAGAAGTTTTCTAATACCCAAAATCAGAACTACAAATTAAAAATACAAATTCCAACATACTTTATTTAGTTTCAGCCAAATGAGAGCTTTCTCTCATGTCTTTTGGGAAGTGGAATTTTGGTGTCCAACCTTGAGAAATACACATGACTATTAAAATTACTTTATCTTATGGCCAAAATGAACAAATCAGGAGACTATAGATGCTGGAGAGGATGTGGAGAAATGGGAACCCTCTTGCACTGTTGGTGGGAATGCAAATTGGTGCAGCCGCTCTGGAAAGCAGTGTGGAGGTTCCTCAGAAAATTAAAAATAGACCTACCCTACGACCCAGCAGTAGCACTGCTAGGAATTTACCCAAGGGATACAGGAGTACTGATGCATAGGGGCACTTGTACCCCAATGTTTATAGCAGCACTCTCAACAATAGCCAAATTATGGAAAGAGCCTAAATGTCCATCAACTGATGAATGGATAAAGAAGTTGTGGTTTATATACACAATGGAATACTACGTGGCAATGAGAAAGAATGAAATATGGCCCTTTGTAGCAACGTGGATGGAACTGGAGAGTGTGATGCTAAGTGAAATAAGCCATACAGAGAAAGACAGATACCATATGTTTTCACTCTTATGTGGATCCTGAGAAACTTAACAGAAACCCATGGGGGAGGGGAAGGAAAAAAAAAAAAGAGGTTAGAGTGGGAGAGAGCCAAAGGATAAGAGACTGTTAAAAACTGAGAACAAACTGAGGGTTGATGGGGGGGTGGGAGGGAGGGGAGGCTGGGTGATGGGTATTGAGGAGGGCACCTTTTGGGATGAGTGCTGGGTGTTGTATGGAAACCAATTTGACAATAAATTTCATATACTGAAAAAAAAAATTACTTTATCTTAAAAGGGAAAACACCATGCAATATTTTATCTCCCCCAGAAAAAAATATTTGAAATATTTCATTTTCCCCTCTTATTTTATCAACACTTTGGCTCCATGATATCTATGAGCCTTTTAAAAATACATAAGCCACTTTTTTTGTTGCCTTAATTTTACCAACATCGGATGATGAGACCGATAGTCCTAAGAATGCCTTAGAAATACATGTTTCATTCATCTCAGGAAATTTTGTATAGCTTCTATAACTGCTAATATTTAGAGAATCCTACAGCTCTTAAGCAAGACTTTGAATTCTCAATCCATATAAAAATCATGCCTTTAAGTTTACAATGATAAACCGCCAATCTGTAACATTAAAGTGAACCTCTCACTGGACGTAAAGTTGCAATATGGAATGTATTTTGCTTAATTTTTACATTAGCAGGACAAGCCAAAAATAGAGATGCAAAACAGAGAGTTTTATGAAATCATCAATTTCAGAGTTGCAAAGTATTTTATATCTTTAAAAGGGCATCTCCTCTAAAATATTCCAAATACATTGACTTTTGGCCATTCATCAATCCCACCATGAGAGAAGATTCTCTGGGCATTTTGTCCCATAATTGGGTAACTCTAATCATTACAAAGTTCCTAGGTTTTTTTTCTATTGAAATAAAATAAGCAATAATAACTATTATTGATTGATCTTCTACATTAAGGTATATTTTAAAAAAACTATTCATTGTTTAACTGAAACTCAATTATAAATGAGTTTCATATTTTGTTATTGTTTGTTAAATCTGGCAACCCTCAGTATGTGCCTCACTTTCACTACAGTGTATAGTGTAATGAAGCCAATAAGGGTGTTAATTTTAAAGCCTGACGGCCTAGTTTAAATCCTTGTTCTGGACTCCCTCAAAAAAAGTTACTCAACCTCTCTGTGCCCCAGCTTCCTCAACTGGAAGAATAGCATTTACCTCCTAGGATTATTGTAAGTATTTAATAAACTAATGTTTGTAAGCAAAGCTGACATTCTACCAGTAACCAGTAACCCCAGTGAGGGGTTCTTCTTCACTCACTTGGACATCCATCTGAGTCATCAGTGCTATGCTCCATGTCATAAAATATTTTTATTATCAATGAGTATGTAACACTCCCTAGGATAATGTCTGTCACATTGTGTGATTAATAAAAAGTGACTTCTTCTGTTATTATTATATCCGTCTTTATGACAAACCTGAACTTAAAGCTACTATTATTCCTTTTTTTACAGATAAGGAAACCAAATCTCGAAGAAGTTAAGTACCATGCTCATGGTCACCCAGATATTCAACTTTCAGAACCTTTGCTCTTAGTCACCATGTTTATATTGTCTCTTTACAACAGGTACTCACTGCTTTTTCTTCAACAATTCAGAATTAATCCAATTCTTCTTTCATACAACAAGCGTTCAAATATTTAAGTGTATTTCTCATGGCATCCCTGTATCTGCTCTTTTGCCTGCTAAACTTTGGTCAAATACTATAGTGGGATAATATTATTATTATTATTATTATTATTCACTCACCTGATTTTCTAAACACCCTACAGGTTGCTCACTGCCCGTGGATTTCTCAATTACAGTTAGTATATCTTTCACCATTTTGCTTACTTCTTTGTAAGTGGCTTCTTGAACAAACTGAGCAAAAAATATGGTAGCTCTGGAACAAAAATACATATGAATGCTTAAGGAATAGACATGTCAAGCTGCTTTTCTTCAAATGTAGTTTTCGTTTGTTTTTGTTTTCTGTTATGTGACTTGTTTAGGGGATGACTTTTGTTAAAAAAAAATTATGTGAAATTAGATTCTAGTCATCCAGAAAGAAACGTCAATCTTCTTGCCCTGTACCCCCAAAGTATACATATATCTATTAAAGAACTCAAAGTGGATTTTCCTTAAGAGTGGTTCCTGCTTTTGTGGTCACCCATCCACTGCAATGAACCTACAGCTGAGGGTATCTATATTCTACAGTGCCTTTCAAATTTAAGCAAAGAATTGGTCATTAGACGTCTGCCTGTATCTACTCTTAGTTGATCAAGATATGATCCAAGATGGTATTCATGGATTGACCAAAGAATTGCCTTAATAGGGTTCTGGGTACAAGCAGTAGCAATAAAACACTATTTTAAATTCCTTATTAGAAACTTCAGGAGCATAGAATAGACAGAACTCAAAAGAAAAACATACTCTCTACAAATAACAAAGTAGAATATTTTACCTCCTATTATTTGCTACTAGGATTTACATAGTATTCAGAATACAGAATATTGTAATATCATCCTATTGGTATTGATGTGAAAAACTCCTGAATTTATATATTGTGGTTACCACTGATCTGATACTAATCTTCAGTTTCTAAAATATGATTTGTTTTTTCCCATGGAATTTCAAGGACTCTAGAGGTTAATTTAATCTAAGGCATAGACCAACATTTCAGCCTCTTCAATATCCATTTGATATCCAATATAAATAACTTCTTCAATTAGCTTTTGTACTTTTCAAAACCCATAGGGCTATCCGGCCTCATTTAATTACCTAACTAAAATGATTATTGCTTTGCATATTTGAAGTGCGTTTATATGAGCAAAACTTACAGGTCAACGAAATTCATCTCTGCAGAACATTGGGAAGAATCCAATATGGAAGCTGGAAAGCAAAAGAAACTCCAGGAGAAATGGTGTTTTCAACTGCAACCAGGAAAGTGACCGTTCTTATATGTAAATGTGTATGTTTAATTTAGAACTGCACAACTGAGAAGACATTAGGGAGCATCTATCCAAACATCTTAACTTTGTACTTGAGAAAGCTAGGAAACTAAGGAATAGCTAAGATAACAAGAATAATTTATAGTAGACCTAGCACTAAAATTCAGTTGTTTGGTTTCCCCCTGTACTGTGATGCTCTAATTGGCTTGGAAATCAAAGGATTAAAAATACATTTCAGACCTCCTTTTGAACATGATTGCATCACAGTTTGCTTGCTTATTTATATCCCAGCCACATTGTTTCTTCTTTAGTCAAATAATGATCCATTTTTTTCTGAAGTAAAGATAAAGATGTTACTTATTTTATCAGTCTGAGGGGGTTTTATATGTGAAGGAGCCAGGATTATAGACTCATATATAGAGATATAATATAAATATATTTCAAAATTAGCATGTATGCCAATTATATAAATAATGTACAAAACATTAATTCAACATGGAATGTATAAGTCATTCGTAGATAATCTGGAGCATTGCCATGATTTTGTAAACCTCTTGTAAAGCTACAAGTTTATCATACATTTAAAGATATTCCCCATTAAATATTTTTCTTCAGTGTGGAGCAGGAAGTATAAATAAATCAGGACAAATGAATAAATTCAAATGTAAGAATTTTGATGTAGAGAAAAGACAAAAAAGAAAACAAAATATCTTACCTATTCCATATGCATTTCTGTGCATTGTTCGGGGTTCAGAAAAATTTAGTAGGAAAGTTAAAAAAATTGATATGACCCACTTCATGGTTGTTAGTTATTTTTTCGTTGGCAATGATGGGGGGAGAGTATTGAAAATCATGCTGAAATTCTTTTATACCCTTCTCAAGCAACGCCTGTTAATTAGTAATCTTCTGTTAGTATATCAGTATATGTGTTACTTTATTTCCTTAGGTTGCAAATGGGACAACTTGTTGATAATTAACAGCACAGGGATTATTTGCATTTTATGTCCAAGGACACAGACCTCTTTTCAAAGGAAAAAAGGGGGAAAAATTTTGCAAATTCATCCCATGTTGCAAATGTTAACAAATACTCTTCTCAATCTACAGAGTATTCAAAGAAATGTTTTTTCCTGAATTGCACAATAATGAATATATTTCAAATTAAAAATCTAATGGAGCCATAAAGATGAAGACTCCAGACTTTGTATGAAATTCAGCTAAATGCATTAATTCCTTTAAAAAATATTAATTGAATGCCTGTAATATGCCAGGCACTGGACACAGTATTTGACCAAATCAAACTTCACTGAAGAATACATTCATTGCTTGATTATTATATGGATTAACTCAAAAATCCTTTTCACCCAATTTCATGCCACTACAGTCCATTTTTAAGTATTTAGTATGCTGTGTATGGCTTAACAGAAAACTTAGAGCACAAACTCTGATGAACCAAGCCCTATAATAATTTTGTTTGTTACAAAATAATTTTGCATGTATGCCAAACTGAAGTGGGTCAGTTGCACTCTCCATTCAGCAACTCGAAATGATTTTGTTAACACTAACAAAGGAGCACTTACAAATGCCACCTGATTCTAGGAGGGGTTCACCTCGTTAAACCACTGGAGGAACTTTTAAAATTCCTGTTGCTTTGACTGAACCCCATACTAATTAAATCAGAATCTTTGCAGGTGGGATCTAGGCATCACTATTTTCTAAAATCTTCACAGATTATTCACTATTCTAAAGTTAAGATTAAAAATAAATGAATTACTGTAGGAAATAAATAGATATGGTGCATTCATTAAAAAAATTTTTTTTAACATTTATTCATTTTTGAGAGACAGAGCATGAGTGGGGAAGGGGCAGAGAGAGAAGGAGACACAGAATCCGAAGCAGGCTCCAGGCTCCGAACTGTCAGCACAGAGCCCGATGCGGGGCTTGAACTCTCAAACCGCAAGATCATGACCTGAGCGAAGTCGGACGCTCAACCGACTGAGCCACCTGGACACCCTGATATGGTGCATTCATTAAGTGGAGTGATATTCAGCCACCCTAGTAATTTTGTGGCAGAATACTTAATGATATGGAAATATGCTCATAGTATGTCACAAAGTAAAAAAAAAAACAGGTGTAAAATTACTGTTTTTGTAATTCCTCCTTCCTGCTCAAAAAAAAAAAAAAAAGTAGAAGACAGGAATAGTCGATGACAAAGTTACAACACTGGGTTTCTCTGGATGGTGGGATTGCAAGTGAATTTCTCTCCCTCGCTTTCCCCCTCTCCTTCAAAACTTGTTCAATGGAAGTTTGATTACGTGATTTAAAAATAAAATTTAAAATACTAATTGAGTGTATTTTTTAAAAAGAAATTATACGGCTTAAGTCAGAGAAAGACACATACTATATGATTTCACTCATCTGTGGGATTTAAGAAACAAAACAAGTGAGCAAAGGGAAAAGAAGACAGAAAGAGGCAAACGGAGAAACAGACCCTTAACTGTAGAGAACAAACTGATGGCTGCCAGAGGGGAGGTGGGTGGGGCAATGGGATAAACAGGTGATGGGGATTAAGGAGTGAACTTGTGATGAGCACTGGATGATGTATGGAAGTGATGAATCTCTGTATTGTACACCGGAAACTAATATTACACTGTAAGTCAGCTACCCGGAATTAAAATAAAAACTTTAAAAAATAAATAAATGAATTATAATGCAACTCACTAGGGCAACCATTTAGGCAAAGGTTTATCAATGCCTTTTTACATAAACTTCTAGCCCTTCTGGGAGATTTGGCATAGCATCGACAAGTTCTTTATTGCTTGCTGGTCAAGTAAAATTCCCATTTTTTTGATAATGTTTGTTTATTTTCTGCCACGTGTGGCTACACTAGGTTTTGCCTCCTAAGGAACACACTGATGGGAACAAACCTCGTTCCTCACTCCATAGTGAGAGGCATTGCTGACCTTGCCTGCCCATTTGAGTATGGGTGGGTCACCACTCTCCTACTATCCCTGATGAGGAGTCTTAACTCAAATATATGAAAACAACAGCATTAATTATGAAGAACTAACCCCATTTTATGGAACAAACTGTAAACAGTGTTGCTAGGCAGGGGCAAAATATCCCAAAACCCTTCACAGTGTCAGATCCATAGTTAACCCTTAGTAACATTAACTGAATGAATGCTGAATGTATTTGTTCAGAGAGGAATTTAAGGTGGAGGAAGACCGTGCATTTGGCAAATCTCAGATTCTATAAGCTCTGAGATCTTTGTATCTTTACAAACCATATTTCAAGTTTTATGCTGGTGTGTGTGTGTGTGTGTGTGTGTGTGTGTGTGCATATATTCTGCATGGCTGGACAATCTAATGTCATTAGTTCATCAAAAGGTTAGAAGGGTCATATGCAAAATGCCTGGCAAGAAGTAGGCATTTACTAAAGTGTAATCATTTCAATACGATAAATAGTCACATAACTACAAATACTATGTGCACATCAGGCTGAGGCGTGTTGTGTCAGCCACCAATTGATCAGGCTGCTGACAAGCCTAAACCAGGAGTAACAACCTGTCTCATCAGCCCAGGTCCTATTTGAATCTTTCCTCTGATAATAAATTGGCTTTGTGCCATCCTTTGATCTCCTTCCATATTCTCCATTATGGAGCAAGTCTCTGATATTCCCTGCCCTGTGATCAGAAAGGCAGTAAAGTGTCACCGTTCAACATGTGAGCTCAGGCACCACGTTTGAATTTCTGCCCAACCACTTAGCCCTACATGACTTTGAATGAGTTAGCTAATTTTTCCGACCTTTATTTTCATCATCTATAAAATGAGGATAGTGATAATACCTCATTCATGACTAGATGAGGATAAAATAAATTAATGAATGTGAATGGCTCAGAATAGGGTCTTGGGCAGAGTAGCACTTAATAGATGGAAGTTTTATTTATTCATTCAAAAAGTTGAAGTCTGCATACGAGACACTGTGCTTTGATGGGAATAATCAGCAAAACCTCTCACTTGGGAGTAAAGAGCAAGGACTGTTCCTGTTAGCATGTTCCTTAGGAAATGAAACTAGGGTGGCCACACATAGCGGAAAATGAACAGAAACCATCAAGTGAATGGGAATTCTACTTGACAAGGAACAGGCACCATCCCTGCTCTCACTGAGCTTACATCTAATAGGAGACAGACAGTTATGCCCACAATCACAACATGGCATGATGGATGCAGTGATAAGTGGGGTCAGGAGGAACATGGGACATTTTTCAAGGGGGTTAGGGAAGGCTTCCTGGAATAAGTAACCTCTCAGTGGAAACCAGACTAAAAAGTGGAGGTGGACCAAATAGAGGGAAGAGTGTGCTGGGCAAATGTACAGAACAGCACAAAGGCCCAGAGGTAGGAGCATGGCGTATTTAAGGAACTGGAAGGAATGCAATTTCAATGAAATACAAAGTTTGATGATGAGGCAACTTGCTCTCTAAAGAGAATGTGTGACACAGTTATCAGGGGCCATATCTCAAAGACTTTTTACATCAAGTTTACACCTCCTCCTAAGAGAATGGCAGACTAAAAAGGGAGCTGATACAAATCACATTTGTGTTTTGAAACCATCTGTCTTATCATAAAAGGGAACACGATTGTGAAGACCACTTAGGAGGTTTTTGCAATAAAGTGGTCCAGTAAGCAGCCTGGATAAGAGTAGTGCTAATGGGAAATGACAGTTGCAGGTAGAGTCAAGTGATATGAGTGAGATGAAATATATCAGTTTGGGATATATCGAGCTTAAGATAGAGTGGCTGGTTTACTCAAATAGTCCTTGTGTTACCCTGTTGACTTAGTGTAATTATTAAGCAGAGCACCTTGGTTTTGCATGTTGAAGTATCTTTAAGACCTCCAAGTGGAGAAGTTGATGGGCAGTTGAATAGTACTCCTTGTCCTTTGGAACAATATCAAGACTAGAGATGGAGGTTCAGGAATCGTCAATTTGTAGAGGGTCATTGTAGCCGTGTGATCGGAGGAGAAAGAGAGACCGTAGTGAAAAGTACCCTGAGGAACACCAAGTTTCAAAGAAGAGCTTTGAACCACAGTTTGCCTACTAACTGCAAACAATCCTTGATCTATATGTCATTGTTCAAAGTTTAGCCCTAAGTACACAGTTCACATCAAACACGTTTCCATTGGTTTGATTCTGATTCTGTTTACTTTTTATAAATTTGTGAAACTGCTCAGAAGCAACACAGCATGGTAAATGGGATTTTGGTATCAGATTCCAATCCTGATTGTGCCAATTATTAGCCATATAACATTTGGCAAATAATTTGCTTTCTCTGATCCTTAATTTTCTTACATATATAATGAAATGATAATATTTACCCTGAATTTTTATATATATTTATATATCATATAAATCTCTCTATATAATATATATTCTCTCTATATGATATATTATCTATACATACATATATATACATATATGAACTATACATATATAGAGAGAGAGAGAGAGAGAAGTAACGTACTTAAAGTATCTGATACCTAAAAGACATTTTTTAAATAACAATAAATACCATCATGATTACCATTGCTATTAGTGTTAAGTGTGAGACGTACTCTTCTTCCAAGCAGTTAAACTGTATGTGTGTTTACTAGAAAGATGCCTTCTCTTATTCTTCTGGGATAATTTTCATATTTGTTGGTTTGAGTGGCTAGTTGTTTGAACATTTGGCTTTTATCTTTTATATCACTTTCCCTTCCTCACCAATGCTTGTAAAAACTTTATCTATCTTTTAAAGTCTATATAAAATAATTTTCCATGACCCCTAACTAGAAAAGAACTCTCTCACCTTTGACAACTTATAACACCCTTTAGACTGTTTTCACATGGTATTTCTTTCGACCTTATGTCATGTTGCTAAGTTTACGCGATTCTTCCTGCATAGTTGACTTCTTGGATTCAAGAACTCATCTTTGTCACTCCTATAATGCTTAGCATATTGTCTGGCACAGAGCAGAACCTTTATAAGTATGAAATGAAAGGCAGTGAGTCAGACTGTCATCGTCAGGATTTATGAACTAACTGCCCTCACTCATTCGTTTGAGTCAAATACCCTTCTCATGTTTACATTTATATTTTCTCTGATATTTGGAGTCTAAAAGCCCTGGGACAGATCTGAGAAGACGATAATACTGAGGGTCTTGGGAGGAAGCTGATAAGTCTGGTTGCAAGTCCTGTAGATTAAAACAAACTCTACAGAGAAGACATAACCCACATTCCAGTAGGATGAATGTCTTTAAAGTCCTCTAGCCCCAATTGGGTCCTCTTGCCCCTTTAGATTTAATTACGTTTAGTCCCATGTTGATCCCACCTATAGAAAGCAACCAGAATTACCACTGCTGCCCTCCCCAGTTTTCTAAAGCTCCGGGAGTCTTACACTTGAGTCCTCCTGGGGACTACTGCTTGCATTTATCCTTGATATCTCTGGTTCTTACTTTCTGGTGCTGCTAAATTCTCTTTACTTGTGCTTTCTCTTTTCTGCTGTACATTTGCCTCTTCCCAACCCTGAACCCCATGTTGCATGTCCCCCAATCACTTTTTCAAAGAGCCCCCAACACAAGTTTGTATCAAAGAACTTGAAATCAAACATGAAAAGGCCTTTTCAGTTCTATCAATACCACCTGATTCCTCGTTGAGCCCTGACTAACCTCCTCCTTTCTTGTTCTCTCTTCAGTCCTCATTTCTTATCTTTTCTTATCTTGTTCTGTCTCCTACACTCCCCTTCCTATTACTGTTTTCAGGCAGAGCATATCATCTCTCCCTTTGCTTAATTTGAGCCTGTCTAAATTATGCTTTGGAGGGAAGAGGCCAGCTTTCACATTTGCCCCCCCCCCCAAGAAGCTATCAAAGTATTTTCCTTCATTCCTTTATCAAAGAGATTTTGCCTCTGGTTTTTAGAGGGGATTTTTTTTCCTTCCTCCTACACAAAGAACAAAGTGAGAGGGGTCAGAATCAGAAAAGGCAGGCAATCTGCCTGTCAAACTTGAAAGGACGGCAGTGTCACGAGGTCAGTCAGCAAGGTGAAGGAAGACATCAGTATGAGTCAAGCACAGATAGAGTGAAGTCAGTTAAGGGTCAATTGGAAATACATTTCATAGAAACCTGTGTTCCATTAACAGAATTTCTCCTTATATGGGTCGGCTGTTTCTGGTAGGTTAGGCACGGGTCCTTAAAACAGCTGAACTGGACCACATACTCAAATAGATGATATTACTTGAGGAAAACAATCATACTTTGTGAGCATCTCCAAAAAGTCCTATACAATAACTTGTATAGGAAAAAAAACATTTTCTAAACACTTTTTGTGCAATGACATACACTTTCTCTGTTGAGGAAATACTTCTGACCCCTCTTTTCCTACCTGCTATAGCAATGACGGGTTATGAGACATAACAAAGGGAGTCTTTAGCCTTACACCATCATCAGTGTCATTACTGGATACTCTCTTTCCTTTGCAAGGTTGTGAGATGGCTTATTTTCATAGGAAATTTAGAAAATATCCCCTACATGATCCAGAGATTTCATATAATTCTTATGGACTGAACGTTTGTGCCCTCTCAAAATTCATGTGTTGAAGTCCTACACCCCAATGTGATGATATTTGGAGACAGGCCTTTGGGAAATAATTAGGTTTAGACAAGTTTATGAGGGTAGGACATTCGTCATGGGAATAGTGTCCTCATGAGAAAAGACACAAGAGAGCTTTGTTCTCTTTTTTTTCCTCTCTCTCCCTGCCATGTGAGGACATTGCAAGAAGGTAGCCATCTGCAAGCCAGTAGGTGAGCGTTCACCTGAAACTGAACCTTGGACTTCCCAGCCTCCAGAACAATGGGAAAATAAATTTCTATTTAAGCCACCCAAGTTAAGTTTTATATGGTATTTTGTATGTCAACTAAGGTGGACTAAGACACACACACACACAAATCCCTGTAAATATACATTCTTCTCCTGGAAAATACATGGAATACGGGGAGCCTGGGTGGCTCAGTCGGTTAAGTGTCCTACTTTGGCTCAGGTCATAATCTCGTGGTTTGTGAGTTTGAGCCCTGCGTCGGGCTCTGGGTTGACAGCTCAGAGCCTGGAACCTGCTTCAGATTCTGTGTCTCCCTCTTTCTCTGCCCCTCCCCTGCCTGCTTGTACTCTGTCTCTCTCTTTCTCTCAAAAATGAATGAATGTAAAAAAAAATTTTTTTAATACATGGAATAAAAAAAACTAGAATTATTATCTATTATTCTTAAGGAAATCACACTACTTTCCAGAACATAGACTTTATATTTCTAAACAAGTCCTCTTTATTTAGGGAAATGCTTCTTCCTTTTGATGTTCCTAAAAAAGCATAAGAGCTACGTGTTTCTAGTATTGTGTGGGAGATAAGAAGTTTGTAGTGGTTTGAACTATGGCCCCACAATTTCTGTCACGAGAAAAGTAATAAAATGGGCCAGAGCATACTTCTATTTCCATCCTCAATACCTCACAATCATTCTTGCATTGAATCAGCTTTGTTTCAAACAATAAATCTGTGGTCCACCCCATCACAAACTTAGAAAGGCTAGCTCTCTTATGCAAGACTGTTCTGAATATAGAAGAGCCATTCTTTCATCACTGAAAGAAAGCAATGGATCAAATATCTGGATTTTTTTGTGGTGGTCTACATTTTTTTTCTTATTGCAATTAAAAAAAAATCAATGGATCATCTTTCCAATAATGCAGTCTTCTTAATTTTGCCACATACTCTGCTTGATAGCCACTGGAGCTAACTCTGCACTCTGCTCTCTCATAGCCTCTGCTCTTGTGCCCAAGTGGCAAGCCCAAAGTCATAGGCTAACCGAGTCTGAAACTTTAGAGTGTTCTGCCTTGTTGAGGTCTCCTTCTATCTCCTTCTTGACTCCTAATACTCAGCTGTGTGGCTCCTCACATCACCAACCAATTATCTGACTCGAGTAAGAGCCTTCACCTATTCAGACAGGATGGACCTCCTGTCTCCGTCACTTACTACACCCTCCCCCCTCCCCGTGTTACTGCCTCTTAGTTTCCAGTGACACTGTCTTTAATTCAGTTCTTCCCTGGAGGTTCTTAAGACCAGCTCTGTAAGGAACCAGCCCTTAGGGTGCAGATATCAATGGATAAGCAAATAAATGAAGAAATATGCAACAGACAGAACTGAGTAAGACCTAAGTGGAGACAAAAAGTAAATTTGGAAAAATGATCTGTTCTTTGGCATGCAGTATTTTTCACCTGTTGTCCTGGTAACTGTTTATAGTCTAGTGCTAAAGAAATTACACAGTTTCACATGAATTAAGTGGACAAAATATTGTTAATCTATATGTCAACCATCATATGTAACATTTTATAAACAAAAATTTTTCATTAGGCAGAAAAAGATTCTACCTTTCCCAAAAGATATATCACAAAATGCTAACACACTTTCTTTGGTGTCATACAAGTATTCACGTACTTATTTGTCAGTTATGCACATAAGAGATAATTTGGGTAATTTTAGATCATTTGAGCTGATGCAAAAGTGACACCATCAAATGGAACTATGGCTAATCAGCTTTAAACATTCAATTCTTGAGGTATCTTAATTTGGGGTAATTTCCTTTATTTGACATTTTTAAATAAAATGTATCATTATTATTATTATCTTAAAGCACAAATTTGCATGATTCAAATTTGCATAAAATTCACTTTACTATATTTACTATTTCTGAAGTTCAAGAAATTATTATAAGCAAGGATTCTGTGATTTATACTTGAGAATATTTATAGCCCATAGCATAAATCAGTTTATTCCTCTAATTTTTATTGAATCTGCATTATGCAGCAGGTTATGTTAAATGCCAAGAGATATACATAGACTTCTTTTTTTTTTAATTTTTTTTTTAACATTTATTGATTTTTGAGAGACAGAGAGAGATAGAGCATGAGCAGGGGAGGGGGATAGAGAGAGAGAGGGAGACACAGAATCCAAAGCAGTCTCCAGGCTCTGAACTGTTTGTTACACAGAGCCCGATGCGGGGCTCAAACTCACAAACTGTGAGACCATGACCTGAGCCGAAGTTGGATGCTCAACCGACTGAGCCACCCAGGTGCCCCGAGATATACAGACTTCTAATTGATGCCCTGTCTGGTGAGAAACACTATCTAGTTGGAGACAGAGATATATAAATGCACTGATACCATTAAATGGGCCTGCTCTCAAGAGTCAGAACCATGTGTATTCAAATTCCAGGCCTAAGATTCAGATTTTACGTTTCAAATGGATATAAAATCTACTATAATTATAATAAAATGTGAATGCTATAATAATTTAAGTTCAAAGAGTGAAGGGGCATCAGGAAAAGAAGTGAGCCACTTAATGCAGGGAAGTTTCCTCAAAGAAGGTGAGTTGAATTAAATGAGTTGAGTTGAGTGAATTGAGTTGAGTTGAATTGAGTTGAATTGAGTTGAGTTGAGTGAGTTGAGTTGAATTAAACAGATAAAGAAGACAGAGAAAGACATCCCAGGTAGAAGGAAAAAGCATACATAAGGAAGCATGGTGTGTTAAGGAATAATATGAAGTTCAAACTGATTAGAATCTTGAAGGGAGGGGCGAGTTAGTAGCTCAGCTGGTTAAGCATCTGACTCTTGATCTCGGCTCAGGTCATGATCTCATGGTTCATGGGACTGAGCTCCACATGGGGCTCGGCGCTGATAGTATAGAACCTGCTCAGGATTCTCTCTCTTCCTCTCTCTCTCTCTGCCCCTCCCCTGTTCTCTCTAAATAAATAATTGAACTTAAAAAAAAAAGAATCTTGGAGGGAAAGTGAAAAAGATACACAAAAGATAATCACTTTATAAAGTGACTGAAGAGGAGCAAAGAAAGATTTAGGTGAGAAGGATGGGTAGAAATTGTGTGATTCAAGGCGTAATGTCCATATATGCCACACATCTGGTATAACGCAGTGGTCATTACACTGTCAGCCACCCTTCGGAAATCGAATTCCTAAAATGTTGGCAATATTGATAAAAAAAGAATTACTGGACCCATGTTGTTCGACTCCAGGTGAATCCCTTCATATTTTATTCCATATTAATAATGTCCTCTGGGTTTATGCAATACCAGCATGGGCCCATGTGAAGTATACTCATTTATCACTTAAGATTTAGAGTAATGAATAGAGAAGCGATACTTACATATTTGTTTATTGTACAGTCAGTGCACATGAAGTTTCTTCCTAATGTGCAGACAGCCTATCTTCCTGTTCAGATCCAGGTATCATCTCTTTGTTGGTACTATCTTCTTTATTGTCAAATGCATCTCATTCTTGGCTAATTTTATATCTGCCATCTCAAGAGTAAGGTAGTGATGTTGTTATTATTCACAATGTGATGGCTCCTTGGAGCCTATTTGTATTGAAACAAATAAATCTTCTTGCCTCTGTACTTCTCAATTGTCATTTACTTAATGTGATATTGGTTACATCATTATTCGTGGTGATGCATCATTCATCATGTCACTGTGAATTCTGGCTTCCAATGATTCTCTTGAATGTTACTGTGCTTCATTGATGACAATCACAAGTGCAAGTCTCTGGTCATCTTAAATTGATCATTATGACTTTCTTAGCACAAACATAGATCAGCACATCTTCCACCCGTATTTTCTACGGAACTCTTATTATATCATAATCACTGCATTTCTAGAATGTGATCTCTTTCAATATTAACTGTGTTTTGGTTTCAACACACAGCCACCAACAAGGACGATAGGTGAGGGTTCTGTGGTGAAGAAAGGAAAGTTATTCCATTTCTGCAAGGGGTATTTGGCAGGGTGTAAAACCAACCCTGGGGAGCATGACATAACCAAATTGACAGAGACAAGAGAGGATGTCAAGTGGAAGGGCCCAGTAGCATTGCAGAGCAACTGTCTCCAGAGCACTTGGAATAGATAGACATGTCCACCTCTGAAGACAACATGGCTTGATGTGGAGTGTTTGAAGGGATTGGAGTGACCATCCTGGGTGTCCATGGAAGGGAATACGTAAAGGACACCTGTCACCACCCACCATCTTTGTGTACTGCAGACAGAGACTGCCCTGTTGGAACACAAACAAAAAAAAGCTACTGGGTTGGCCCACACATGTAGCTCAAGCCAAAAGTCAGTCAACCTCCCAACCCTAAATTCGTCTTGTGTCCAGTGTGAGTGAGTCACCCAAAACTCACCAGTCACAACCTCACTGAAGAGGGTAGGAGAAAAATGGAACTGACTAAATAACTTTGAAAAATAAGGTATTGACTGGAAATTATAAGTTGTATATACACAGTACTCTAGTTGGTAAATGTGTTTCATATGGAGATATAGGCCAATAAATTTGAAACTCCTTCATACGTATCCTGGTGTTGAACAAATAAGTAAACACATGGTAGATAATGGGAGCCAAGTTTCTCCCTATCAAAGAGGGAAGTAACAAATATGAGGAAGAGAAAGACTTGAGTGAACTTTGCGGTTCTGGAGTAGTCAGAGACATCAGTACGAACTCATATGTACATAGATAGGTGATAAATGATGATAGATAGATAGATAGATAGATAACAGATGATACAGAAATAATTACAGGTATGTGTGTATACATGTGTTAGTATACACACCTACATTTCTTAGCTCTGTTCCCTGAAAGAGTCTAGAAGCAGTGATACGTCACTAACAGCAATTGCAACCAGTACTCAGATCATTGTCTAAATACCATTATCTGTGAAATAGAACCAGGGCTCCTTGAAGAAATGGCTGTTTTCCAGGTCTGGGGGAAGGGAAAATAATAAGATGGGCCTGGAGTGTCTCAAAGTGCCAGAAAGTAGTGTTCAAAAAACAAAGTACGGTGGCATATGAAAGGGACCCAAAAGCCAACTGAAAGAACTCACAAAGGCCAAAGCTGAAATAATTTGAGTAACAAAGTAAATAATGTAACATTGAATTATAACCCAAAGTACAAAGCAAATATACATGAATTCATATATAAAGTGAATGAATAAATTAATAAAGTGACAAATCTTTCTTACAGAAGAATTCTAAATAATACCTGTCAATACTCGCACTTCCAGGACCTTCATCCTCTCCCTCCCTCATTTTAAGTGTAGACTAGATTCAGTGACTGGCTTCCAAAAAGACAGTATGTAAAGGGAAAAATAACTTTACAACGGAGTAATCTGGCAAACGCTACCTCAAACAAGTGCTTGATCTTAACATCCCTGGTAATAAATCATACAGATATCATGTGTTCCCTGATATGGTATGAAGAGCACTTCACACACACACACCCACACACACACACGCACGTGCACACACATGCACACACAAACACACACACACACACATACATCACTGTGTCTGCACCGTTCTGGTGGCCCCATCAGGTACACTGTGCAGCAAAGAGCACACTGCAACAACTATCCAGCCTGAATGATGTGCTTTCCAGGCTGCCCTCTCAGAAACAGAGCCGGCCTTGGGCTCCTGGACCACACAGGCTCAAATGTCTGAATTCCCTGGGGGAATCTGACCCCTTGGGAAGCAGGGAAGCCAGACTCTGGGAGTTCAATGTTTCATAGGGTCTTTTCCGAAAGTCTGAAGTCCTCCTTCAGTGTCAAGGTGGCAATGCCATCCAGACAGGGCCCCCAGACTTTATCCCGTGTGGGTTCAGTTCTATGAAAACATCTTATTCAAAATTTCTAGATCTGCCTCCTGGGCCTTTGATGGGCCAGTGCCTACCATCTCCACTTCTCCCCTTCTGGGCTCTCTCCCACCTTTGTGATGATTACTTCCAGTGTGGAAAAGTATTTGATACAGTCAGTGATGAGGCTAAAGTGGTGGGTGAGAATGGGTAGGGATAGGGAGGTGGGGGACTGTGGAATGAAACATTCCAGAAATGGAAGGATCTGTTTTTAACTTGGTACTAAAATCTTTTGTAAGCATCATACTTATAATGAAACTATAAAGTAACATTATTAGGGACACAATAAGCAAGTTGTGGATGGCATGTACATATGAAACCAATTCTATAAAAATTCCTAAAGCACAATAAAACTAATAAGGCTATAAATGACTTTAGGTATGTAAATTCATTTTAAAAAGTATATAAATTCATAGATAATTTCTGGTATCCGTGGTTGCCTCTGAGAACAGGGATAAGGGGTTAGGTATTGAGTATAACATCTCAATTTTTACAAGAACATTTTACTTTCCAATTCTTGCACACCCTTACTCCTATATATCTGGCTCACTCTCTCTTGTACTTTTGTCCAGATCTTCTGTCCCCTCCCCCAACAGTGCTTCTCCAAACTGCTTAAACTTCTTACACTTCATGTATTGTCATCGTAAACTGCCTTAAATCTCTATCTAGCCTGTTTTTTTTTTCAGTTCAATTAGCCATCCTTATAATTACCTCTAACCTCTTTGTCCCTCACATTTCTTAGTCCTCGGAGTACTGAAAAGCCATGTTCTCATGGCTTTGTCCATACTAGTTTTCATTTTTTCATTCAGAATGATCATAATGTTAAAATATTGCTTTGAATGTTTATAATCCATGACTCAAGAGAATATTCATGTTTCTTTTCATCAATTAGCCCCCAAAGAACAAGACTAAAGTGCGAAAAGAGAGGCCAGTGGGACTTGTACAGAACCTACAAAAATTTTCAAGATGGCGATTCATCTGTGAAACATAACAGCCTCGGACAATTATGTTAGATTATTTTCATTTTTTATTAATTACAGCACAGAGAAAAAGGGAAAAATGTTTAAAGAAATGTGTGTTTTCTAGACAGGGTGTTGGTTTTGCACCAACAGAAAAGAAAAACAGATGAATAAGCTCTAGATCTTCATTTCTCTTATTCTCGGGGCAGGCTGAAAAAACGAAAAGACAGATATAAATACTGTTAGTAAAATGGCATGTGTTTGACAAACCTGTTCAAGTGAATAGTAAATTGCTTAGATTGCCTTCCTGCAATTTCTACCAATGAAAGCCCTTCAGCCTGTCCTGGACTCTTGATTCTTCTGTTGGGCTGGTGGAGAGGACACACCGATAAGTGTTGTAAAGTCCTCACTTCATCACTGATGTCATAAGCTCCTCAGGCTTCAAGGTCCCAGGTTTCATCATCCTTCCTCAGGGTCACTTACTTAACTCCTGCTTGTTACCTACGTTAATGACCAACAAAACAAGTGCCTTCTCAAAGTAATACCTTTCAGAAGAAATTCTTGCCATTTAGCAATAAAACAAATCACGTTTTGAAAAGGTCAAATTTACAGAGATACAAAGTTACTTCCTCATCCGAATGCACAATATGTAGGTATTATCAAGTGGGCAGAGAGTAAGTGAAAACCAAGTAGAGGTGGTAGGCCTTACAGTCAGTTTGGAAAATATGAAAATAAATTCATGTTAGAAAATAGTTGGACAATTTGTTTTAAAAAAAAAGGGAGTTGAGGGGTGCCGGGATGGCTCAGTTGGTTGAGCATCCAACTCTTGATCCCACTCATGATCCCAGGGTGGTGGGACCAAGCCCTCTGTAAGACTTCATGATGAGTGTGGAGCTGACTTAAGGCTCTCTCTCTCTCGCTCTCTCTCTCTCTCTCTCCTCTCTCTCCTCTCTCTCTCTCTCTATCCCTCTGCCCCTCCTCTGCTTACTCTCTCTCGGTCTAAAATAAAATGAAATGAAATGAAATGAAATAAATAAATAATTTACAAATTAAAAAAGAGAGTTGATTCTATTTTTTAATTTCCCCCAAATATTACAACCCAAATCACCGAAACATGTTGATGTTTAAACATTTAAATTTTGAAGTGCACCTTAGTAGCAAATTAATCACTATAAAGTGCAAGTTCACGTACAGTAGATCTATCATATTCTCCAATGAAATTAATTTGTTACTGGGCTATTAGGTTGCACCATGTGAAATCATTACTATGCAATTGGTTTTTATCTTTAAAAAAATGCATTTGCATATGGTCCAGCCTAATACCTAAGTACCCCACTACTGAGCCATCATTTGGTTTAGTGATTCTGTCTACTATGTCATAATAGGTCAGAACAGGACAGTGGTTAATTCTCAAGCTTTGGTTTGGATTTTGAATTGTGGCTCCACCTCTCACTAGCTGGGTGGTCCTTGGGTAAATTATGGAAACTATGCTGTGATCTATGCCTTCATTTTCTCATCTGTGAAATAGGAAAAATAATGGCACTCAATTCAGACAACTATTGCGAGAATTAAATAAATTAATATATATATATAGGTCTTAGAACAGTGATTGGCACTGGCCTATATGGCTCTTGGTAAATAGCAATCTTTGCTATTTTAAAAATAAGTATTATAATTACTTTTAAAAAAAAATAATGCAAAGTATAGTTACCTGAGACGTTGTGATTGTGTTGTTTTAGGCTAAGGCAGCTTGAGTTGTAGCAACAAGTTTTGGACCCTAAATAAAGAAAAATGACAGATTTGGGGAAAATATTAGCATCACTATTAGGATAAAAAATTAACATTTATACAGCCGTTTGTGATTACAAACTAATTTTACATGCATCACATTCTTTAATTCCAGTTTAGTACTAGAATATCTACAAGGAAGCTTACTGACATCCACTGTTCCCAAAGGAATAAAAACATTACTGTCAAGTCATAGAGGGAAACAGTAAATATAAACTTCCCCCATTAACCTGTAAAATCAAACTCAGATTCAACCAAATTACAAACCAGCATTTTTCAAGAACATGTTTAAATAAATTCGTGTTCTGGCTTCATGCTATCTCTACCAAAGACTTGAGCCTCACAAATATCTATCTATATTCATAAATATCACAACTTTGGAAACAGAACAAATACTGTAAACATTTCCCAATATGCTCCAGTGAGGCAGGAGATAAAACAAAAACAAGAGCTATTTAAGTAATTTTGTTGGGTAATTGTATGTGGAATAAGATTCTGATCCTAAATGTACAGAGTATCCCTAAGATAGATGAAGCCCTAAGCCCTCGCCTGATCGAACATAACAACAAAGGAAATCAGCCATATGAAAATGAAGAAAGTCCAGCACCTCCTCAGCAAAGCAGGCCTCCTTGTCTTCAGCTGCGCAGCACTTGTCTACAAAGCTTCCAAAATCCCCCATGACAGTTTTCAGTTGTTCATCTGTTGCCTTGGGCTTGTGTTTCAACAGCTCAACAAGTGCACTGCATTTGAATGAAAACAAAACAAGAACGATAAAAGTCAGAAAAAAGTTTACTCACATAAAGAAAAATGGAGATGGAAGGAGAGTGGGAGATGTAGGCTTCCACTTATGGAATGGATAAGTCACAGGAATAAAAGATGACAGCTTAGGGAATACAGTCATTGGTATTGTAACAGTGTTGTGTGGTGACAGAGGGGAGCTAGACTTGTGGTGAGGACAGCAGAATGTATAGACTTGTAAAATCACTATGTTGTACACCTGAAACTAATGTAACATTGCATGTCAACTACACTTCAATTAAAAAAAAAGGAAAAAGAAAAATGGAGATGGTAAAGATAGCTGTATTATTGTTTATAAGTCTTGGAGTGAGGCAATTCTGAGCTTGAGGCCCAGGCTTACCACAATAAGCTTTAATATTCTCATTTGCATAATGAGAATAAAATCTTCCTTCCTAGGGTTGGTGGAAGGATCAAATGAGATAATCAATGTAAATTGCTCAGCACATCTAGTGTCAATAAATCTCAATAAATCAATAGATCTCTTTACCGTAAATGTCTAGAAAGGATAGGTCATTGCATTTT
Source organism: Panthera tigris (assembly GCF_018350195.1). NCBI lineage: Eukaryota > Metazoa > Chordata > Mammalia > Carnivora > Felidae > Panthera > Panthera tigris. Next base: position 145,185,702 of record NC_056663.1, read on the forward strand.
TACATTCTTCACATTTTAGAAGTTATACAATATTGAATTGAATTTTATAGTGATTTAAGAGCTAAAACTGATCCTTAAAAGTTTAATTGTCTTGTTGGACTTCATCTAAAAAGTTTCTAAGAATCTTTATATTTGGTCTGTGAAATTTACTCCATTCAGTTAATACTGGGAAGGCCATCAGTAATAAAACTAATCAAACTTCTGGGAGGTGATGGTTCCCTTTCACTGACATCTGCAGAGATAATAGTACTAGAGAGAGAGTCACATGGGTATGATAAGTTTTGCAATATTACTTGTAAATCTATGACTATGATTAGAACCTCGAGAGATGATAGCAACTTTATGGTGCTAAATGTCATGCACTTTTAACTCCTGTGACATCAATAGGGCATCAAGCCTCAGAACTCATTTTTCTAGATGGTTTCCACCCAAGTTCCATTCTCAAAAGTTACATCTTGGGGATTTGCCTTGTCTGTTGGCTGCCATAGAACAAACTTAAAATAGCCATTCATGCCTAGAAATAAATTCACCAATTCTTTCTACTAACTAACTTGCTCTTTGCACAAATGTATCAGTTAACTGTTCATCTTTTTCTACTGGACTCATCTTAAAACATTATTCCACTGCAGCTTTTATCCACAAGATTATTCTGAATGATTTGTAGGCAAGATTGTAATATAGAGGTTTTTTGCTAGGAAAACAAAAAGCTATCCATTTTATTCTTGACACTTTAATCAGCTTACTAAGGCCAACACTTAATTAAATACTCTTTTCTAAGGAATATAATCACTGCTTCAGAAAAAGTTACTCATTTCAATTTACAATTCTCACTCTCAAAATGATAAATGCTTACAGTAATGAAACACTACTCACGATTGTTTCTTGATTTGTTTCTCAGCCTCAGGAAGTGTGCATAAATCTGCATGGAAGGTGAATGTTTCAGCACTAAATTCTTTGGGAACATATGTTTCATCGACTTGCAGAGCAGAAAAGCATGGTCGTCTGTTCACCAAGGACTCTGTGCAGCATTTGGTAACTCTCTCGCTCACAGGGGTCTTCTCATGCAACACACACAACCGGTTCAGGACCACGGACAGCTAAAGAACAGGTGGAAGAGCAAAAATTGAAAAAGCATAATAAAAGTTTTCCATGAACCTCTACTTTCCAATGGACGAAAAAACATGTTATATATTAACTAGCAAGACTGAATCCAAGGTTGATTTGAGGTAGCGATTTGCTTATCTTTAGAACTACAAGTAATAAGAGACTTTTTAAAGTATTTTCTCCTTTAAATATGTCTACATTTTAAGAATTATTCACTTGAGAAAATAATGATTAAAATAATTTGATGTGAGTCCTGAGATATGTGTTGGAGTGGGAAGGAAACAGTCTTATACTTTAAAAAAAGACCCAAAAGATTAAGAAAGATTTTTAAATGCCAGGGGAAACATTGAAAACTCATGGAATTTTTTTCAAAACAAGTTATCATTTTGGGGATCTTATACAAATTCTCACTGTGATGGCCTGGGTAATATAAGTGGCCAAGTCCTGGCGGCCACTACCACACACATACACACATGTGCATGCAAGCACATGTAGTCCACCCTGCTTCTGAAAGTTAGCTTTGTCAATGTCTAACGGCAAAAATTCATCACGCTTAACTTATTGTACTTAAAAGACTCACATAGTCTTCAGCACAGGACAGTCTTTCTGATTCAGGATGCGTACAACACTTGCTGCCCACTTTTCCTAGGCTTCTTGAGACCTCCACGAGAGTTGGAGTTGACACTTGAGGTACTTTCTTGGTGTAACGAACTAAGAGCCTGTAACAAAATAATCCATGTGTTTTCAGCCAGGCAAGAAACTGTCTTTCTCAAACACAGCAGGTCAAACAAAGAACACTTAGCCAAAACCAACAAAATGACTTTCTGTTCATAAAATTATCTCCATATCCAGGTCAGTGGAATAGCATGGGGGAGGACCTTGTCCTGAGTAACTAGGTAAGCCTATCTTTGATTCCACCTGTGCTGTATACTCTTAAGAAAGTGACTGACCTTATTAGAATTCGGTGACACTAGTATATTTATTAATTGCTTCTTTCTTTCAATAAAACCTACTGACAGCTTAATATATATCAGCCTTGTGCTAAATTTGAAAGATATGTATAAATTTTCTCATCTATAAAATGGGAGAAACTATACCTGACTCAATAGGGATGGTACAAGTATTAAATTAAAATTTTTAAAAAGCACGCAATCAACCTGGCACGATATCTAGCACATCGTAATCATTTACTCAGAATTCCAATCACCACTGAAAGTCATATATGACTATAATCTACTAAAAGGAAGAGACTATACCTGGTTCATTGTTGTTGTTATCCCTAATACCCATAGTTAGAAGAGTGCTAACATAAATATCTACTGAATGATGTGTCTCTTCTTGTCTTTAGCTCCATAGATAAGGCTCTAGTAGATCAGGACATTTGTCCATCGGCTTATATATTACTTCTCGAGCTACTATCATTCAAAGCCTACCATTTCCTCCTTTGTAAAGCATCACTGTATTTTGTTTGCCCATAAGCTATTCTTTAACCTTCAAGGGGCATCCTCAGCTCCTATATTCCAAGATGTGGTATTTTCCTTTCCAATCTCAAGAGACCAATTTTTTAAACCACACTCAAACATAGGATTCTCCATCCCATTAACCATTTTCTGTCTCCTCCTCCAGTTTTTCTTTATGGAGAGAGATGAGAAATATATACTGTATTTTCATGATTAAAATCTCTATGATAAATTGTATCTATATTAAGTTTTAATAAATTACAAATTGATCAAGAAAACAATCAGCCGATAAACAAAAATACATACGCATTTTGGAAGCCATATTCTCCAAGTTTTTCAAAAAGTTCACAGTTTGTTTTGACTAAATTGTGAGGCTCTTCCACAAGAGGTTTAAATTCATCAAACTGAAAGAGAACAGAATTGTGTTGACAGAATTCTGCCTTAGCACCATACGAAGGTTGCTTTTCATCCTTCTAGGCAGAAAGAGATCCTTCCACCCTTTGCCCAAAGTCATTAATTAGATCTTTGATGCCAAATCTATTACAACATGTTCAAACTATTTATTTTATTTGGTGAGACTGTATAGTAAAAGGGATTAAGAAACTCAGGCTCTGGTGTGCTACTGCTGGTTTTTGAGCCAGGCCACTTGACCCATTTTCTAACTATGTAACTTTACTTTCCATATCCAAGGTTCAGAACCCTTACCTCTACAATAGGGATGAAAAAAAAAAAAGAAAAGAAAAGAAAAATAAGAGAAAAAAAGAAAAATAAATAAACAAAATGGGGATGAAGATGGTATTCACCTCAGAGAATTGTTCTATAAACCACCTGAGTTAATACAATTAAAACAGTACCTGGAAGATAATAAAAGCTCAATAAATGATGGCTACGACTTTATGTATCATTATCATTAAACCCTATCTCTAGTTGGATTCTGAGCTCCCTGAGATAAGAGATTTTACCTTGGTCAAGGACTCCAGCATGGTACTTGGCATAGAGTAGGTTCTTGGTAGAGCAAAGAATGACTTTTCTTTGATTCTGAAGTTTGGAAACCACTATATGTGCCAGGAGTGCTAACTATCTTAAACATGTTACAATCTGTTGGGGATGGCTAAATATGGCAAAAATCCTCCAGAACAGGTTTTCTCTCCTTACATAAATTCTTGTAAGACAATTCCTAAACTTTTTCCAAAAATTTTGAAAATATTCTAGGTGAATAGATCTCACAGTCTTCCTTAAGATGCCAATTCTTTTTTTAAGGAATATAAAACTATTTATTAACCACTGTTTACCAGCATTTACAATAAAGTAAACAATGTACAGCTGGATAACATTCTAAGACTCTACTTCTTGATATTTGATCAATCTTGGAATCCGGTTAACTATATATCTAAGTCCCTTAATTGACATTAATATTTATCTTATTTTGTTCCCAGGAACACAAAAAAGAAAAAAGCATGGTCAAGATTTTTTTGAAATTAGAGGTTGCACCCTTTAGATCTTTCCCTTCTAGCCTATTCTAAGTCTTATTAGCCATCTATCTTTCCTATAATGTTTAAGAGCACAGAATTAAAGCCATGTCAAGAAAAGATATAAGTTGCACTATTTAACAATTTACATTCTTGCATTATTTTTCTTTCTCATTATGAAGGATCACCAGCCAGACAGCTCCATTTTTTTTCCCTTGAGAAACCTACCACATGGGCATAGCAAGTAGGAGGATCATCGGTGGCACAGCACTTCTCTAGAGTGGCTTCATATTCCTTGGCAAGTCTCAGTAGCAATGAGACAGAGTATTCAGGGTGCCTTCTTGAGTATTCATACAAAAACCTAATTCAGATGAAAATAAAATAGATTTAATTGGACGAATGAGCAAGACAAATCACCTAACTAGCCTCAAGAGTAACTCATATCCCGAAGATCTGAGTTTGACTAGACCCCATGCAAGGAAGGTTAATGACTAAGAGTCTGGGGTTCAGAACTAAAGCTACCTGCATTCAAATCCTGGCTATGTCACCTATTTTACTATATCACCTTAAGCAACTTATTAAAACTATTACAGACTTAGCTGCCTTCTCTGTAGAATGCAGATAATAACAGCACCTATCTCACAAGGTGGGTTGCAAGAAATGCATGACATAATCAATGCAAAGCATACCCTGTCTGGCACATATTAAATGTTTGATGAGTGACCCCTGTTTTTATTATGTATTTTTTTTTATAATTTGGACTATATCTCAAAAAGGTTCTGATAGATAAATAGAGATATATTCTTAATTGTTTCTTTTTCCCCACTGCATGAATAAAATCTTTAATCTTTACATAAAATACATAGTGCACATTACACTGTTATAATCCAACAACAGAAATGCAAAGTCTAACACCCCACTTACTGACTATATGTAATCATTTATTTTGTCACAGAATTTCATGCTGCCCTGCCATGCTACTGTTATTTCTGGTCTGTTCAACCAAGTATAAAGCAGACTTTATGAACAACCAAATATAAAGCAGATTCCAACTTCTCTTTATATTTTTTATATAGATAGATAAATGGTAGATAGATAAATAGATACAGATATACAGAGATACAAAGATATATTATGTATATTCACACATATGTATTGTAGTAAGTTCAAGAAATGCTCTTTGAATGAATAATATGTGTATAATTTATGTATATACAAATGTTCCTAGAGGTATTTCCAGAAATATCCCTGAGGAGAAAAGGAATGGAATGGGGGCAAGGATAGAAACTTTTACTACTTCCCTCCTCTTCCCTATTCTCTGTTGATTGAGTTTTTACCATAAGTATGTATTCGTTTATAATAACTTTTTAAAACTAATTAACTTTTTCCAAAAAAAAAAAAACTTAAAAACTAGAAGAGGGAAGGATTAAGAAGTATTGTAGACAACACAGAAATTGTAGCAATGTCAAAGGAAAGCCTAGTATCTCTTCCTGTATCTTGAGACCATAGAAAAACTGTGGAGGGATTATTCTTTATCCACTTACGTGCCCAGGAACACATCCTTTGCCTCCTGATAGTTCTTGCAAACTTCCTTATCTTCAACAAAATCAGCAGCTAATGGGGCCAGGTCAGCAGGCAACTCATCTCTTTCCGCCTCGCTGATGCAATGGGATTTTTCCAACACAGGCTTACCACAGCATTCCTTCAGCTTAGTGGAGATTGAATCTTGATTTTCACATATATACTTGGCAAGATCCGCCTGTAAGCAGGTTGATAAAAATTTTTCAATGTAAATTGACATCACTACACTTTCTCCTCAGACCTTTATTATGTTGGCAAAACATCTTTATTGTATTCTAAGACCATACACATACCAACATGCCTTCCATGAACACTTTCAGTCTGCGCTCCCAAAACTAGAGACTCGGATAGAATTACTAAAATATTTCCACTTGATTACAAAAGACCGGTCAGTAACAGGGGCCCATATTGGTTACCATTAATTTTATATTTCTACCATTAAGGCATTTAAATTTTTAAATTAAAACTCAGTACTATTTTTCCAAATATTTCCCTCAAATTAAGTACAGGCATTTTGAAACCAGATAACTAAATAAAATGTGAGATATTTTTGAAAAACTAGTCAAGACCATAGTCACAGTTTCTATTTACACATGTAAAATATTTGCCTTAAATTTTCCAGAAAGTATCCTGAGAGATTAGGATTCTGGTATTTGGTCATATTTTCAAGTTTGGGGAAAAGACATCTCATGCTAAATATTTGCATAGTTAACAAAGATGGTTAACTAAGAGAATATAGAGGGGCAAAAAATTACATAATTTCCAAAGATCTCTTTAGCAACTAGCCCTTCTCCAATTCCACCCACCTCCCAAAAAAGTTTTCTTTGAAATCTACCTTTCTACCAGCTGTCCTACTTCAGTGTAAGCCTTTGTTCTCAGAATATGACTGAAAGGGTTACAAATTAGGGAATGCGTTTATCAGATCATTTCATGAGTGAGGTGGCCAGGTTTAAATAAACGACAACAACAAAAAAGTACCATAAGGCAGGCAAAGAATTGAGCAGATTGTGCATAGAAAACAATCTCAACCCACTGTCAGCTTCACCAATAATACTGAGCAAATTCATACTACCAACTGAACCATGTATGTTAGCAAAGAGTATACTTTACCCTGTCATCTGCACATTCAAGCAGGTCACCATGGCAGCATTCCTTGTGGATTTTGGCAAGATCTGTCACTAACTTGGAAATCTCTGCAAAGTCAGCCTTGGGAAATTTCTGGCTCAGACGAGCTACTGACCTAAGAAGAAAATTTCCCATCCAAACATTAATAACATGCAATATTTTATGTGAAATCACTAGGAAAATACTACTTGAACCAAGAACATTCAGCACAAAATAGCATAAAGAAATAATTTGTAAAATTTGTTGGTTCTTTTTTTTTTTTAATGCTAGTTCTGAACCACACGGTTATCTTAGGACAAAATGTTTCTTTAGGGCAGAATTAGCCATTTTAAGAGTGTGTGTGTTGGATAGAAGTCCAGCCATTCATAAAAACAAAAATCAAAAAGAGATTCTAAAAGAGGCAACATAAGGGACACCAGGCTGGCTCAGTCAGAAGAGTTTGTGACTCTTGATCTCAGTGTTGTAAATTCAAGTCCTGCGCTGGGTGTAGAGATCACTTAAAAATAAAATCTTTAAAAAACAAAGTGAAATAAAATAGGCAACATGTGGAGAAGCATCAAGTTTGGAGCCCAGACCTGGTTTCTCAATCTGGCTTTATCACTTATTAGAAGTGGGACTCTAGGCAAGACTCAGCCTCTACCCAGTCACAACAGCATGCTAAATTGCAGGACTGATGTGAGGATTAAGTTAGTTGATCCATGCTTTGGGGGCGCCTGGGTGGCTCAGCCGGTTAAGTGGCCAACTTCAGCTCAGGTCATGATCTCACAGTCCATGAGTTCGAGCCCCGCATCGGGCTCTGTGCTGACAGCTCAGAGCCTGGAGCCTGTTTCAGATTCTGTGTCTCCCTCTCTCTGACCCTCCCCTGTTCCTGCTCTGTCTCTCCCTGTCTCAAAAATAAATTAAAAAATGTTAAAAAAAATTTTTTTAAAATGAATAAATAAAATAAAATACCATGCTTTGAAAGCTCTTTCTCCGAATTTTTGGAGGCTGGCACACTTGAGTCTCTCTTTGGCAGATGAAGCCAGTACTTTTTCTCTCAAAGCATCAACCTGCAAAAAAGAAATGATTTGGGAAAAATTAGAAAAGGAAAATTCTACGCAAAACACCCCTTCATAAGTTCAGATGAGACTGTGCCACATGGAATTTTAAAGAGATCATTTACACCTAAATTCCCAAGTGCTTACTATTGGCAAATAGTTATTTTGCTATGGAGGAGGAGGACAATCAGTCTGGTCATAGCGTAAGCCTCTAGGTGGTTAAGAAACAGCATGGAGGCTTCACCAGGGAAAAGGGACCTGAAGGGAAATGTGGAGGCACAGAGTACACTAATATCCCAGGGAATACAATTTTTCTGACTTCTTAATTTCACTTACAATTGATCTCAACCCCTCCTCCACCAACTCTCACAACATCAATAAGCTCCTTAGAGAATACAGTCCATAATAAATATTTATGGAATGGGTGAATAAACCCAGCCTTCTAGAGGCAGTTGAATTCTCTGCTTCGAATTCCCTACCCAGTAGAAAAAAGGCTCGTGAAAAGATTAACAAAACTGTGGCCCCTTGCTGTGCAGTTTTACAGATGAGTTTCTGTATGTCACTGTAGTGACCCACGCCATAAAAGACGCAGGATATTTAGACACATACACAGTGATTTCCTCTATCAGATCCACCATGGCAAATCTGAGAAGGAGGAATGAGGAGGTCATAGGTCTTCAAAGAGGGTGAAAGATCTTTGGGGGAGTTACGAGCGAGGGAGGCTTTTCTGTCCATGTAAAGAAGTTTGTATCAGAGACAGGCGTTCCCTAAATCTAGCCATATGATGTGCAAAGTCTGAGGTTTGGTTATGAGTTGGCCCTCCTGTTCCGAGGAATACCTTTGGTGTCAGGCAGGCAGCTTTATCTGCAGCTTCGCAGCATTCTGTAAAAACTCCTTTGTATTCTTCGGCGTAGTAAAGGAGTTCTGGGGCATAAAAGTAAGGATGTCTTCTGGCAATTTCATATAAGTATCTATATGTTTAAAAAGAAAAACAGGCAGTCATGTTTCTGCAGCAAACAATATTACAGGAACAATTGTAATCAACAATCTCATCTAATTTACCAGTTAATCTCAATTTGCACACGATGACCTTGACTTTGTCATTCTGTAAGTCCATGAAAAGGCTAAACTTGTACATATAAATTATATATATATTTATATATGTATAAAGTTTTATATATATGTACACACATATACCCACACACATGTATAACATGGTTAAATTTTGGTAATATAATGTTTTTGACTAAAACAAAATCAGCTCTGAGAATAAATACATATCTTCATAATATTTTAACAGACCTCAATCTCAGTTTTTTATACAGAACATGTCCTGTTTTAATGAACTCCAAAAGATCTTTGATCACATTTTTTTATCATGGAGAATTTTGTAGTATCAAATATAACTTCTTTGAAAATTATCATTAGAATGAAAGCTTCTAAGCCTTAATGCTGAAAATGTTTTTTATGGTAGCAATTGTTATCATAAGCCTTGATCTATTTCCTAATGTTTCATTTTGCAGCATAAAAATCTTATTACTTACTTTCCCAGGAACCTCTGTTCATTTTCGTGGAAGGCAGTGCACATGGCATCAGCCTCTGGGGTCACCAGCTGACCGAAGCCAGGATTGTCATCTTTGTGCTGCAGGAAGCATTCGTTTCTCTCAGGTTCTTTTTTCTCACAGCAATCAGCCATCTCACCATACTTGTCGCGAAGAGAGGCAACTGTACACAGTTTATCTCCAAAGAGTTCGTGCTAAATGGAAGAGAGCAGACTTCAAATCATGGGGAGGTACTTTGTTTTCTTTGCACCCAAAGAGCAGTCTAAAAAGTTTCATGTATCGGTAAACCTTGGTTAGGAAACCATGTAAATTTAACATCCACTTTTTTCCTCAGGTGTAGATAGTTTCCCAGGATTTGACCATCTATGTAATTTTTGCAGGAATTAGCCATCACATGATTACTGACAGTGAATAAAAAGGAAAGGCAACAAGACAATCAATGGCTTTAAGGAATGAACATTGCTCCTATTTCTACGGGCTACAAGCTGGAAGAGCTAATAAAAAAATCAAGGGAAAATAGTCTTGTAAGTAGTAGGTGAATTCACATGAGGAAAGAAAATACTCAGAGAGTTTCTCATTTGATCTGCTCTTTTCTGAGGGTCCAGCTTTTAAGTAGATGCCATTCAAAAACTGAAGAGTTACACAATTTACTGTTTATTAATTATTATATGAAAATATAGATCTTTTTTATTCTAGAAACATTTGTCTCAAAACACATTCCATTAAATGTATTCTTTCTGTCCCCCTTAATTTTTATCATGAAAGTAACTGGAACTCCAGGGAAAATAAACTGCTGAAGACAGAATTAATTTGCAAAGCAAATATATTTCTAGAAGTCATATTTAGAGTCCTAAGATCATGTTAAAAATATTGAGTTAAAGTACCGATTCTACCTGGAGGGGAAGATACATGGAAAGAAGGAAGTAAGAGAAGGGAAGCCTTCACTGATAAATAAAAACTGACCTTGCCCCCAGCAAGGTATATACAGATTGAATGGGGAAAGAAACAAACCTCTCCCTGTATTGAAGACCTACCTAGAAATACCACAAGTTCTAAGTTCTTCAAAATGAATAAATGCCCTGATTGTTTATTGTATGTAAAAATATGACTATCCCTAAAATGAGGACTATATACTTATACTATCATTTTACCCAAGTAACAAAATTGACACAGAAATCAGATGAGTGCCTTCTGAAGATAAAAAACATGCTCTCACTATTAGCCTCTATGATAGAAAGCACACTTCAGATTTTAAAAAGAGACTTTTACAAATAACAAATTTCCATTTAAATACACTATCACTAAAGAAGAAATAGAAGTTGGCAATGAAAAAGCAAAATAAGTCAGTCAGAGAAAGACAGGTATCATATGATTTCACTCATATGTGGAATTTGAGAAACTCAACAGATGAACATAGGGGAAGGGAAGGTAAAAGAAGATAAAAACAGAGAGGGAGGCAAACCGTAAGAGACTCTTAAATACAGAGAACAAAGTGAGGGTTGATGGAAGGGAGGGGAGTGGGGGGATGGGTTAAATTCGTGATGGACATTACCGAGGTCACTTTTCAGGATGAGCACTGGGTGTCCTATGTAAGAGAGAAATCACTGGGTTCTACTCCTGAAGCCAAGACTACACTATATGTTAATTAGCTTGAATACAAATAATAAAGAAACAAATAAACTATCACTATTGTGTGTGGTCTTAATAAAGAAATGTTTTTAAACCTCTGGCTGTAGCTAGAACACCTCTGTTGTAGAAGAAACAAAAGCTAGCCTTGCTTTTGAGACTTGCTTACAAAGGAATAATTGAGGAAACCAAACTTGGATAGTTTCCTTTGAAATTATCAGGATTACCGAAAAGAAGAAATGATAGTCAAAATCAGAATGTACTTACAAGTGACTTTTCACAGTTGGCTGCTGCCTGGTCAGCCACACATCCTTTTGCGAACTCAGTTACTTCATTCACTAATTTTACATGATCTTCAAATGGACACTGCTGGAGATACTGAGAAAAGGCAACCAGTACCCTGAAACAAAGGACATAGAAACATGAAACACGGTGAAATTTTAATATAAAGTAGTTTGCTATGCTAAACAACAAATCATGTATCTGTATATGTTCTATATTTTATACAACTTACTATTAGACAGAAAGTCTATCCACATCAGCTATTATCTGAAGCCATATGTGGCTGTCTAAGCAAAGAAGACATGTATTTATGCCATGTTTACATAGATGGGCACGCATGTCAGCAGATGCACAAACAGAGCAGGCAAGCAAACTGTATTCTAAATAAGTCTAATTATGAGGACTAGGGACATTACATAGGCACTTTGTCTATTTAAAACACACACACAGGGGCGCCTGGGTGGCTCAGTTGGTTAAGCATCCGACTTCGGCTCAGGTCATGATCTCGCAGTTTATGAGTTCGAGCCCCACGTGGGGCTCTGTGCTGACAGCTCAGAGCCTGGAGCCTGCTTCAGATTCTGTGTCTCCCTCTCTCTCTGCCCCTCCCCCACTCACACTCTGTCTCTCTCTCCTTCAAAAATAAATAAACATTAAAAAAATTTAAAAAAATAAAAAAAATAAATAAATAAAACACACACACACACACACACACACACACACACACACACACGTCTCTCATTTAATCAGACTGTAGCATGAAATTGACCTTTAAAACATAAACTATTTTCTCACTTTTTATTAGATTAAATAATTTTAAAATGGTCTCAAGAGCCACAGACCTATTTGCTAGGTAAAGGAATTTAGTAAGTGAGCACCAAAAGAAACCATATAATAAAGTCTTTCCCACCATGCAGGTTATGTAAGCATTCCAGAGGTACACTGTCCCATATAAGTAGCCAGTAGCCACATGTAACTGTATAGACTTAAATAAATTAAAATTAAATGCAACTTAAATTTTTGATCCTCAGTTGCACTTGCCACATTTAACACATTCAGTAGCCTCATGTGGCCAGTGGCTACCATATTGAACAGCACTGATATAAAATATTTCCATCAATGCACAAAATTCTATTGGATAGTATTGTTCTAGAGCCTGGACTCTGATGATATGGGAATATAAGATCTTTAGAATAATAACCAACTCTATTAGAAACTTTCAATTTGGCTCTTCAATATCTTAACTTACAGGCCTCTGAAATGTTCTTCTCCCAAATCATTGAACCGATGAGCAATCTCACTCTGATCTGAAAAGGAGAAAAGAAAAAAAAAGATTTGTTTACATTCTGAAGAAAACAACTTAGTTATAATGTTACTTTTTGTGTTTCTCTCCATGCAAATTAGACAGTCATTTGCTCCAAAACCTTGGCCTCTGATCCCTACAGAAAATCTGAGGATGATGGTGAACTATTTGTTCTGAATTAAAATGGAAGAGTTATTCTACCACCAAAGATACTATTTGAAAAATCATGAAAATTGTTAAATATTTATAGCTTTATATTCAAACTTGGATACGATCTAATGCTCCTGCAGTGTCCATTAAAAGCTACTGAGAGGACAGTCTGAAATGAAAAATATAAATTCTATTTATAAGATTAACAACACAGGTTTTGGGTTTTGTTTCTGTTTTGGGGTTTTTTCATATCTATACCTGTCTATCTATCTATCTATCTATCTATCTATCTATCTATTTATATCTCAACGTGCAGTACCTAGGCCTTTGGGAATGTGGAGCTATGAATTCTAACATTAAACTACATTCTGTGAAGTTGAAGTCACTCTCGGCTCCTTCATGTGCAGAAGGAAATTACAGCTACTAAACAATTCTCACCATTTTTTTCACCTAGGATGTTAGAAATATATTAATAAGATAACTTCCTAAGGGATCACAAATATAAAATACCATCACAGCCTGGAAATAAATGTTAACGGAAAACACTTCTTTAAAGATGCAGGGTTTTCTAAAACCATTCTTTTACTAGGAAAATAAAACAAAGGTTGAATAATAGGAAAATAGAATTCTTACGTGCTTCTCGACGAGTCAAGCCCCTGGAATAAGCAGAGCTAAAGAGGAGGAGGAGGGAAATAAAGGTTACCCACTTCATTGTGCCAAAGGCTTGTGGGGTTGATAGAAGAGAAAAGGTAGGACGAACAGAGGGAAATTAGCACTAATATACCTCTTTAACCAATAATTGTAGATTATTAACCAGACTCATCTTGGTATTTCATTGGCCCCCAACTGATTACAAAATTCATATTATTCTTGCCAAAAAAAAAATCGTTTGACTAAATCCATTGCGTATGTTTGCCATCTGGAACTGTTTTTTCCACAAGACCTTGTCAATTCATTAGTTATGTAAAACATCAAGTTTTACATAAGACTTTAAATGATTTGTCCCTATTATTCATTACCATGTTCTTTATTTGTGATTTACCATTTGAATATTTTAATTTTTAATATGTGCAAAATTCTAACCAGATCGATGACTTAAATTAGAAATTAAGACTTACTAAAAGAGCTAAGCTTTGAACTGTATCTATTACTAACTCCAGCTATGTTTTTATCATCAAGTAATGAAAAATTTACACACACACACGCACACATACACACACACAAGAGGGCTTCCATGTCATTCTCATTCTCCTGAAATGTTCTGTCTTAAAAAAAGTTGATGTTACCTCAGATGCAAGCTAAGAAAAAGCCACAGCCACAATAGCAACTAACGTGGATGTCCAGAAGGTCTACATTCTTATCCCAGCTCTGGTCCACAAATGATTCAGGTCCTGTGGCAGGATATTTAGATGCATTGTAGGCATATCTCATAGAATTTTCAGTTAAGGAGACATGGGGAAGAAAATGGGCACAGTGACAGTAATGACAATCTTTGCCATAAAAATATACACAGGGCAGGTTGAGCCTTGATTAAACCTCTAGAGGTTATAAGAATCCTAAACCTTCACCAGGGATCACATTCTTTCCATCCCTGTTTCACACTTTTTTTCCTTTCTTCCTTTTAATAAAAAAAGTCACATGTTCTTCTTTAATGTTATTTTTATTTCAAAACAAATTTAACATTATGTCTGAAAACAAAGCAAACATGACTCTTCCCGCCCAAGATTCTGATCTCTACCTGTGAAGGGCTGTTCTATCTCTGCCCTTTTGCTTTAAAGATCAAGAACCTTGGGGCGCCTGGGTGGCGCAGTCGGTTAAGCGTCCGACTTCAGCCAGGTCACGATCGCGCGGTCTGTGAGTTTGAGCCCCGCGTCAGGCTCCAGGCTGATGGCTCGGAGCCTGGAGCCTGTTTCCCATTCTGTGTGTCTCCCTTTCTCTCTGCCCCTCCCCCGTTCATGCTCTGTCTCTCTCTGTCCCAAAAATAAATAAAAAACGTTGAAAAAAAAATTAAAAAAAATAAATAAATAAAGATAAAGAACCACAAATTTCAACCAGTAGGAAAATTGACTTTGTCTGACACTACAAAGCAATAATTAGTTTCAAGCCAGTTATTTCACTTAATTAAATAACCAAGTCGATCAAAACTGGCAGTCAAGTGTCGTATGGCACACGGAGGCATAGAGACTAACAAACACCCCAAGAGAAGCATTACCTTTTTTATTCAACCACATGATGAAAGGAATACACTTTCTATGATCATATTTTATTTTATGTCATTTTCAGGTATGGGTGCTATTTAAATAATCAAACACAGAAGAGGAGATCCTAGATAGGGAATAGGAGATAATAGGTAATAGATGATAGATACATAGATAGATGATAGATGGATAGGTACGGAGTTTTCTTAAGTAGCACCAGAGAGTGCTGAATAATGGAGCTATACTTATCTTTCACGCCACAGACAAAAAGAAATCAAAGAATATCTTCCTGTAGAATTATTCCCATTAGGATAGAAATGGAATACAATAGACTGGAAAACCATTTTTAATTCCAAAAGCTTATATTAGAAAATTTAAAAAGAATACTATTTTATAACTTTCTAACTTTGTAAATAGAAAAAAATAATTTTTTTTGGTAAATTATATGTAATTTTTTTTGTCTTCCAAGAGAGTAAGCATCTTTTATTTGAAGTCAGGGTTCAACCCTAGCTTTTCTTTTCTATCAGTCCTTGAGGAAGGCTTGGTCAAACAGGCAGTCCTCATCATTGGATATAATTGTATTGCTAAATCACAAAAACAGGCCTTTGTCATACACACATACACTTTGTGCATGTTCTTTGATGTAACAAATGAAAATAATATTAGTCTCTCCATCTACTTTACACGGCAATACTATATTGTAATATGATGGTAAATATAGATCACAAAAGAAAAATCAAATTCATCATGGTTCTAGAAACTTAGAATTGATTTTCCCATATTTATAAAGACCTCATAACTTTCAAATATAAAATTGAAAATGCCTGAAAGAATTTGTCCTTACGGTACCAATATGGTGTTTCCATGGACATATCCTTATGAGAAATTAGTAGATGGCTGAGAAATTAAAATATTTAATTCTTAACAGTATCTGCATGCTTAAAATACATCTTAATTAATAAGAAACACTTGAACATTTATATTTTGTGGATTCCCAAAGTAAGAATTCCTACATTTATCTTCTATTAGTTCTGCATGTACATTCTATATTGAAAGGAATAAAACCACATATTTGTTAGTTTTTCTAAATATTCTGTTCTTCAAGCTTTTAAACTCTTATGTTTAGTTAGTCATCAAAGGACTCTGGCATGGGAGTAAATGTAAATGTTTAAACCAAAAGTTATAAATATGGCTTACAGAATCTAGTTTCTAAGTAAATAGGAAACTAGCTCCAATGATTTTTAGACATTTTCCCATTTTTGTGGGAGAAGTTTAAAAAGAGAGTAGGTAATAAAATTCCTTCATATGAAAAGAATAGTATACTGATCATTTAGAACAGGAAAAATAGCTTAGTTGAAATATAAATATACCTGGAAATTAAATCTAAGTCTTTATCCCTTTTCTTCTTTGTTTTGCTCTTTTTTTTTTTTTTTTTTTTTTTTTACCAGATAGAAATGGAAGTTTTGAAGCACATGAAACAACTCTTTGGACCAGTCCCTCACTTCCTTGTCACCTTCATCATAACCTTAAACCTATGTATACCTTTCTACTACCCTCTGGGATTCCTGAAGCTTCTCACCAAGTCATTCAAACCAAGTTTCCCTCCATCTGGCCATCTTCTTAGTGCAGCCCTTATGCTGTTTCTTTCTATAATAGATGACTACTACTGGATTACCTTCTCTTGAAATAAAGTGAGGCATGCATAACAATGTGGAAAACATCTCCAATAATAGCCTCAGTATTTTAACAGAAGCTTTCGAGAGACAAACACTTAAGTCATTCCAAAATATGAGAAATTTGGATCCATTTGGAGAGAAAATTGGAGACAGGGAAATCTTTTCATAACCTTCTTCCTACTATCCTGTGGACATATGCAGGTTCTAGCTGACACGAAGGGCCTGCACTGCTACATAAGGAGTATAGAAGAGTAGACAAGTGAAAGACCATGAAGCATCAAACTAACCAGTTGAAACATTTAACTGAGTTAATTTCTTACTCACTTGTGAAGAATACATTTCCCATTAGAAATTCAGAAAATTAATTTTCAAAATGTATAGACTTACACAGACATTTCTGAAGGCAAATTAAAAAATTGTAATCCAAATATCAATTGTCCCCTTATCTCCCTCCATAAGCCAATCCCCCCCCCAAATACCCACTTGCATTAATGAGAAATACAGAATTTGCTGGAGATTTCATAGAAGACAAGGAGAACATTTATATTATAATAACCACACTACATAACTATCTTTGGCTTGTTCCATCTCTTAAGTCCCTCCCTCTCCAAAGCTCCCATGACAGAAGGGCCCCTATTTCTGCCTCTCCTCATGGTACACTGATCCTGTGGAATTTACTGTGAATTTCACAACTCTTTACTATGCAGTTTAATTCAGTTCAATGTGAATTTCTAGCTCCAAACTCGAACACACATATCCATATGGGACAAGTTGGATTAAATTATCTTTAAGAACCCTTCACCTTGAACATTCTCTGATTCATATTCCAAGGTAGCAGTCTTATAAAATGAGAAAAGGGCCTGACTGGTAGAAGGTAGAATGAATACATGAAGTTAAGGTTTTGGGATCCAAAGTTGAGAATTTGTTCATTGCTGACCTGCCCAATGGCTCCTCACGCATCACTCTCTACCTAGTTCAGGTTGACATTTTTAAGAAATAAAAAGATCCTTTAAACTTGCCTAAACTATATAAGTAAAATGACACTTTCTCATATCTTTTTATCATTTTTCCATTTCAAGAAAAATATAGCTAATGCCTGAAAGCCATGCTTATTCATTCTTCATATAAGTTAGCAACCAATAAAATCTATAAACATATATTTTGAAATTGATGCCAGTAACTCTTCTTTTATAATAATAACTACAAATGGAAATCAAACAAATGAATATGCTGCTGAGAGTTTAATAGTGCTAAAATATTCCTCTGCTGAAACTTTAGTGGATCATACACCTGAAACTAATGGAACATTTTATGCCAGCTATACTCAAATTTTAAAAACTAACACAACAGATGAATGGATAAAGAAGATGGGAGATATATATACATATATGTATACATATATGTATATATATACAGATATGTATACATATATGTATATATACACAAACATACATACAAACAACATATAATGGAATATTAGTCAGCCATAAAAAAGAATGAAATCTTGCCATTTACAATGACATGGACAGAGCTAGAAGTATCATGCTAAGCAAAATAAGTCATCAGAGAAAGACAGATACCATATGATTTCACTCATATGTGGAATTTAAGAAATAAAACAAATGAGCAAAGGGGGAAAAAAGAGAGAGAGAGAGAGAGAGACAAACCAAGAACAGATTCTAGAGAACAAACTGATGATTACCAAAAGTAGGGGGGAATGGGTGAAATAGGTGATGGGGATTAGGAGTACACTTATCTCAATGAGCACTGACTAATGAGTAGAATTGTTGAACCACTACATTATACACCTGAACCTAACAGAACAATGTATGTTAACTATACTGGAATTAAGATAATAAACTTAATTTTAAAAACTAACAAAAACTAACAACAACAAAAAACTTCAGTGGATCAAGTTTAGGAAGTTTTCATTAAAGGATGATTTTTTTTTCTTGATGTCTTCTAAAGCCTAGAATTTATTAGATGCTTTGTAATCTCCCAGTGCCAGAATCTAACTAAAACTAGCCCACCACCCAGCTGAACCTTGGAAGTTAAGTCTTGAAATTCTCATCAACTTTTCAAGCATCTATGTATGGGCTAACATTAAGAAGTGAATTATTTGATCCAAAAAAACTTGTAACTCTTAAGAAGTATATCAAATAAATAATTGGCCTACTTCATTTTTTAAAGAGAAATTCATTTGTAGCTTAACTTTAATAAGCTGTACAATGTAAATATTTTCAAATGATTTTTAAATATAATTATTGCACATATAAGCACTGAATTTTTCAAAATTAGTTTGTCATCATAGGGGCACTAATAAAAGCTCTTATTAGAATAATATCTACAGGAATAAAGTTTTTATATATAAATATAGTTAATTTAATAATAATTTGTTGCAACAAAAATATTAATTCAAGTAGAATAAAGAAATAATTTTAGTACCATATGATGTTGATAATGGCTCTCTGTTTCCAAAATGCTTCTGATTCAGTTATGAGACATCCAGTATATTTAACACCAATGGCTTAAGTTATTCAATAAAATCCATACAATTACTCTTTCAATTTAATTTTAATTTTGTCTTCCCACTAAATATTTATTCACTCATTAAAATTATATTAATTAATCTTGCAGCATTTAATGTCTTGAAGGCAAATGACGGTTATTGATGAGTCCAAATTTCTCGTTGTTGTTACATGGAAAATTGGCCAAAAAACGCACATCAAGAAAGATGGTATCTACAGCAAACATTGTGCTGGCATCAACAAACCGACTATTTATTTAAGAACACCAGCGTTCTTGCTGACAGGGCACAATCCAGAAAATCATGTTTTATACTTATTTTAAGTAGCACAATCTAGTCTTTCATTCATGCTAAAAATGTATCAACCACTGAATGTCAAGTATTTGCTGGTGCATGAGGATACAAAAGATTAATAAGACAGTTGCTGACTCCAAGGAGCCCCCAGTTGAATAAGGGAGACAGACACATCGAAAGATCATTATAACGCAACATTATAAATTACTGTGCATGTAGGATACAAGATACTTTATCCTGGGGTGATAAAGAAGTATCAGAGGGGCACCTGGGTGGCTCAGTCAGTTGAGCAGCCGACTTCGGCTCAGATCATGATCTCACGGTACATGAGTTTGAGCCCCGCGTCAGGCTCTGTGCTGACAGCTCGGAGCTTGGAGCCTGCTTTGGATTCTGTGTCTCCCTCTCTCTCTAACCCTCCCCTGTCTGCGCTCTGTCTCTCTCTGTCTTTCAAAAATGAATAAATGTTAAAAAAAAAATTGTTTTTAAAAAGAAGTGGCAGAGAAGCTCTAAACACAAGGGCAATCTCATGTGTAAATAAGATGTGTGGGCTCTTAACTTCCTAACTAACTGTATAATTCAACAGGCTGTAAATCTTCGAATTTGCATTCTCTGGTTCATTTTTGCTTGTGAGGTAACTCTGCCTGAAGAAATGAAATGAATGGGTATAGGACTGAGGGAAGTAAGGTTGGTATGAACATGTGTGATTTCTAAATAGCTGATAAAAGACCAAAATACAAAAAGCAAAGAGTTGGGCCCCAATTTAGAAGATGATGGAAATTCTTTCAGGAGTGAGAAAGAAAGGAAAGGCAGACTGGCAGACAGAAAAGAGAAGCAGAATTTGCAATTATTTAGATTTCCAGGTAAAGCTAAGGATGAGATTGGACATTTTAATATTATAAGCACAAAACAATATTCTTATAGAAACTTACAAAATTTCCGTGGGAAAATAGTTTATCTAAGATGATTGACAAAGCTGTGGACCACCCAAATGTTTAGTGATGAAAAATTGTTCCTGATTCAAGATATATTTGTTTAACCATGTGCCTAGAAGTCTGAGAGGGCTTTTCTAGGGATCTAACGTTTATGCTGAGGAAGTTTTTAAATGGACATGAAGAATAAGGGAAGAAAATAGCTTTCTAGGCATAGGGGACAGCATGTGCAAGTGCTTGAGGCAGGAGAGAGCATGAAAGAAACTGAGAAACTAGGCAGAGTTGGAGAGAAGCACTGTGTGAGATATGAGAGTAGATGGCTTTTATGTCATCCTAGCTCCGGTATTTTTGTTTTATTCTGAAAGCAATGAGAAGTTGAATGATTTTATTAGCGCAATGATATAATCTTATGGATGCACAGAAAGATTATACTGGCAGCAGGGTAGGGAAGGGACTAGAGAGGGCAAGTGTATATATAGGAAGACTAATCAGGAGACTAATGCAGTAGTCCTTGCAACAGATGGTGAGATCTTGAGTTACATCAGTGATGTAGAAACAGAGACAGGTGGACAGATTGAAGAGATATTTAGGGACAGTACTAGCCAAGCAAGAAATCCTCTTCTTTAAAACCCATGCTTTAGAAGGCCTCCATTGGCCTCTTTTGGCTATGCACTGTCTCAAAAGCCATTGAGTCCACAAAACCAAGAGAATGCAACCACCAAAACCTGTCTTCCTCCTTTCCTGAACCATGATTCAGGCACCCAGACCCTAGAACTCTGTCTAGCCTGCCCTGAAATTTTTCAGGAGCCTGAGAGGGCCACTAACTTGGGTATATCTTCCCAAGGGCAGACCATGTCACTGATATATTCACTTCTAGGCCTAAGAAGTGGCCAAGAGACAACTGTTTGGAGGAGATGTGGATAGAGCTGGAACATATGAGGAGGCATTTCCACATGTACATACCTGAGGCCCTTCATAATACAGAATGAATACAGGGGTAGGCAGAAAGGAGAGATAGGTCAGAGGTTGGCGCTGGTTCTTCCCAGCTCAAAACTTCAAGGAGATAAAATTAGCAGGACTTGATGTATTGAAAATGAATGATGAGAAAAATAGGGGTCATAATGACTTCTAGCTTTCCACCTTGTATAATTCAATGTTTGTGGTATGACGCACCGGTCCATGGTACATTAGACAAAGACCAGAGCGATGTAGAAAGATCATTCATTAGTATGACTTAGACATGTTTGGTTTCAGGTATCTTTGATACCTCTAAGAAGAGATGTCAAGTAGATGGTTATAGAGTCCAGAGGTCAGAGGTAAGGCCTAAGCTCGGAATATTATTGGTGAGTTAGCAAGAAGTACAGGATTGAGTTGGCCTGGGGAGTTGGGATGAGCACTGGGTGTTGTATGGAAACCAATCTGACAATAAATTTAATATTTAAAAACAAATCCTAAAAAAAAAAAGAAAGAGAGGGAGAGAGAGACAGCCTGGGGACAGAGTTGTGTGAAACAAGGACAGGCCCATTATAAAGTACTGAGAAAGATCAAAGATCAAAGAACAGATGGCCAAAGAAGAGGGGGAGAAAGCAAGGCAATGCTATATCGGGGCACATAAGTGGAAAAGGTAAAGAGTTACAAATATTACTGACATGAATGGTAGGCAAAAATTGAAAAAACAGGGGTGCCTGGGTGGCTCAGTTGGTTAAGCATCCAACTTCAGCTCAGGTCATGATGTCATGGTTCATGGGTTTGAGCCCTGTGTCAGGTTCTGTGCTAACAGCCCGGAGCCTGGAGCCTGCTTCAGATTCTGTGTCTCTTCTCTGTCCCTCCTTTGCCCACACTCTCTGTCTCCCAAAATAAATAAATAAACAAAAAAAAGAATTGAAAAAACATCTGTTGCAAGGGAGTTACTAATTTCCTGAATAGAGCTGTGTTTGATTAGAATGATAATATCAAAAACCCAGATTGGAGTGGCTAGAGAAGTAAACAGGAGGTGAGAAATAAAATCTGCAGTATTAATAAATCTTCCAACAAATTTGGATGGGAAGGGGGACAAAGAAAGAAGGTTGAGAGTCAATGACTGTTATTACTTGTGATCATTTAGAAGCCAGTGAGAAGGGTTCCGCTCATTGTGATTTCATTTTCTCTGTAAAACAGTGATTGTTAAGAATGAAAGGCTTGGGTGTCAACTATACTCAAAAAAATAAAATAAAATAAAAAAGAATAAAGAGTTTGGAGTTGAATATTTGAGGGAAATGGAGAAAGCTAAAGTAGTCATTAAAAATGAGGGCACACACTGAGCAGGGAGACTTATTGCTTTTGGCTAAATTGTAAAGTAAGAAAAATTAATCCATGGCACTCATCTCCCTCTCCAAACCCTCACCGGGGCTCATGATAATCCCTCTCTCCCATTCCACTGCCCTCTACAAACCTCAAACACATGCTTTGGACTCACCCCCAGCACTGCTCTTCTCTCAGGTGCCCAAAGCCCCCACTGGTACCCTGCCTCCAAGTTCTATGTGCCTCCTCTCTAATGGACACCCCACACCAAAACTGTCATTTCTGAATTTATGGGCAAATTCAGGTAGGTGTTGAACATCAACAATCACATAAAACTAAATCCACAAAATCTAAGAGCCTCTCCTTATCTCAGTCCCATGCTCACAATCTTCTCAATGCTGTGTTTCCTCTACAAAACCACACCTAACCTTCCTAGAAATAGAGCCATCTTAGAAGGGACTGCTCTGCTGTTGATGACTTCCTAATGGATGGAATCTCAGAGAGCTAACAAATGAAGGACAGAACCTGAGGATGTGGTTCCATGGTTCTTCAAATCTCGCCAGGTAGGTCCTAACACACTAGGACAGAAGGTTCACTAACCCTTATAAATAACCACTGGGGCTTGAACTTGGTGCTTTTACTTTGGAATCTCTATTTGGTTGTTCAGAAACATTTTTCTTCTTTCTGTCTTTCTTTTTTTTTTCTTTCTTTCTTTCTTTCTTTCTTCCTTCCTTCCTTTCTTTCTTTCTTTCTTTCTTTCTTTCCTTCTTTCTTTCTTTCTTCCTTTCCTTCTTTCTTTCTTCCTTTCCTTCTTTCTTTCTTCCTTTCCTTATTTCTTTCTTGCTTTCTTTCTTTCTTTCTTTCTTTCTTTTTCTTTCCTCCTTTCCTTCTCTTTCTTTATTTCTTTCTTTTCTTTCTTTCTTTCTGTTCAATTTTAATACTATAAAATTCCTTCCTTCCTTCCTTTCCCTCTTTCTCTCTCTCTCACCATTGAAGTTGTTACATTGACCTTTCCTTACAACTGAAATGCTGCAATATATGTCCTACATCCTCAACATAAGGCCCTTGAAGGCATAAACCATGTCTTATACTCACTATCTAACACCAGATCCATGAATTCCTTGGTTATAGGAATCATCCAAAACTTTCACTGAATGCCAGTTTAATTTGACTAATCAAGAGGCAACCACACCCACATGGTAAGACGCCTTGAGTAATCTGATATACCTACTGTATGTTTTCCCACATTTTTCGTTCTCATTGAATTTCAGTCTGGGAATTCATTTAGTTAGAGAGAGAAAATCAAGGTAACCAAGTTAGCAGAAGTTGACTTACTTTGATCTTGACCAACTTAAAAAACTAAAAACACTCTAGCCAGTAGGCTTACCAGGGTCTATTTAAATAACTCCATGATACATCCTGTTGGCTCAGGAGCCCCATTCATTGCCCAGAATGTTGCTCCATTCTTAGCATGTGCCATACAGCTGACATTTTCTTGCCCTCTCCATCCATATCCAACCAGTTCCAAAGCCAATACTAATTCACATTTATATTCTTTTGTATTCAGTTGAGTTGAGTAAGCAAAGGGGGCACTGGGGTTCAAATATGAAAATCTTTCCAAGGACTCAACCATGTGAAGCAAGGCCATTTGTTGAGAAACTTTGTCAAAGGCACTTACCACATGAGTGCTATTGCTTCTTCATCAGCCAAATTAAACTGACAGCTAGTTAACCTAAGTCAGTCCATTTAGGAGTTATTCTGTGGTTCATTCGAACTATACCTAAAAAATGTGAGCACGTTCCTGGGAAATATAAAATATGAAATGTGTCTACCAGGATGGAGAGGGGAGGGGACTTTACTCTGTAGGAAAAATCTGGTGCAATCAGATATTAACATAGACACCCTTCCTTTTAAACTCAAACATGTTTTTAGAGGGAAAAATTATTATATTGCATACTATTTCTAATATGATTTGTTATCCATACTCTGTGGTAGGTCTAACTTATTCATATGTTAGAATCTCTTTAATTGTAGCCTTGATCATCTAGGAAGAATTTCTATACCCTGTGAACTTTAATTTATTTCCTAATGCCCTACAACACAATCCAAAATCTGTATTAGCTTGCTCCTTATTGCCAAAAATCTCTACAATCTACCAACTATAATAAGATACTGATTTTCATCTATCTTTAGAATAGTTTTTCAAACAAGGTCATGAAATAAATTTAGAGTAGCATGGTCAATATTTTTTAGTAAAATAAAATGAAGAGAATTGATCAGAGTGCATTACATATAATAGGATAAATATCATTCTGTGGAATATTTGCTATATACATCCATATCAGGTCATTGTGTGAAGTGTATTTCTTACTATGGTCACTGTCAAAAAACTTAAAGATCCTTTCCTCCCCTTAAAATCTATTTGAAATAAGCTCAGTATGTCAGTATGTTCAAAATCAATTTGGCATTTTCCCACCAATCTAACTTTTTTTCCAAATCTATCCATGTGGCTTATCATACTGTAATTCTCCATGTCATTCATTTGATAAACTTATAGTAATTTTAATACTAAAAAATTTTTGATCCATTCTTCAAAATCTCACATGTATCCTTATCCCAGGACACTGACACAACTCTGGTTCAGGCTCTCACCAAATCATGCCTGAGTTATTAG
This sequence comes from Panthera tigris, assembly GCF_018350195.1. NCBI lineage: Eukaryota > Metazoa > Chordata > Mammalia > Carnivora > Felidae > Panthera > Panthera tigris. The sequence continues at coordinate 145,210,976 of NC_056663.1, forward strand.
AACAAACTCTTAACTAATAGTCTTACCTTGAGTCCCTATATACTCTGATTAGTCCTAAAATTTTCCTCTCCTTAAAATCCTCTGATGTTTATTTTAAATAAATTCCAGGCTCCTTTCCCTAATATTCAAAATATCCAGGAATCAATTTCCACTAGTTTATAATATAAATAAAAGCAGAGCCTATATCCCCATCACTGCAATATTCCCAGTGGATAACACATGACTGGCACACAACGTATGTTCAATAATATCTGTTGAATGGGGGCACCTGGGGCTCGGTGGGTTAAGCATCTGACTTCAGCTCAGGTCATGATTTCTCAGTTCACAATTTTGAGCCCCACCCCCACCCCCATCAGTCTCTGTGCTGACAGCTCAGAGCATGGAGCCTGCTTCAGATTCTATGTCTCCCTTTCTTTCTGCTCCTCCCTAACTTGTGCACGAGCACACCCACTCTCTCTCTCTCAAAAATAAATAAACATTAAAAACTGCTTTAAAATAATATTTGTTGAATGGGTAAGTAAAGGAATGAACAAATAAATGAAGAAATGGTCTCTGTAACATATCTTTTATTTCTCTTTCACCTGTCCTTTCCTCCATTAAGTCAGTGATACTCATTGTAACATTTTTGCAAGCCTACAAAGTATCAAAGTATACAACACTGCACAGGTGAGAAGACTGTGTAAGTTCATTTCCAGACCAAAGTGTCTCTTAGGCTGTCTCCCACCATGATGACTGACCCCTGCTTTCTATTTACATACATCCTCCTCCTTTTCAGAGCATACCTCAGAACCTCTCTCCCTAGCCTCACGTCTTTTCACTCTCTTCTGCTAATCTCTACTACTTTGTTTTAATTCTTATTCACATCTTTTGAGTTTTTATGGTTTTATTAAATTTTAATTATTTTATAAGAATAAAGCGTTTTCCAACTCATTATATTCTCCACAAAATCTCAGTCTAGTATTAGACACTTAGTAGATACTTGTTAAAGCCACGAATTACATTAAATGAGTAAAACTTTGCAAAGTTATTATATTGTGAAAAACACTAAGGAAAGTTATTGAATACATTTATCTCTAGCAAACTTAAGATTCATATAAGTAATCACATGCACTTCTGGCACATGGTAGATTCCCCATAAATATTTGTTGCACGAATGAACAAGCAGCTTCCAGTCTAGTGTCCATAAGCTCCTTGATATGCATAAAAGCACAATAAAAGTTCATGAGCTTATTGTCAATACTGCAAATAATAGTAATAGAAATTTTGTGTTTATTCATGGTAAGGATGCAGACACAAAAATCTCAAGTGACTATCCATTAGGTTAAAACTGTATCGGCTCTGCTAAAGTACCGGTGAGTATATCAGAAGGAAAATGACAGTCATTGATTTAACATTTATAACGTGCCAGCAGTGCTCAGCATGAGCTCATTTGCTCTTTAGAACAACCTTAGGAGGACAGCACTGTTACTGTCTCTATTTTACAAATGAGGAAACTGAGGGTAAGGTAAAGTGAGATTAAGGAGTTTGCCCAAGGTCAGAAGTTAGTAAGCAACAAAGCAGCGATAATGAACTCACACAGTCTTGTGACAGGAAGGTATAGATCTAATCTATGTATAGATTTAATCTGGGTATAGATCTAATCTGTGAGGTCTTTTCAAAAAAATTTGGGCAGTTATTCTCTACTAATAGTCCCTAAAAAACTTCCATTATATTCACAAAGTTATGTCCATTGGCATTGGCAGTCAAAATATTTCTCCTCGAGTTTGAGCAGCAGAAGCTGGCATGGGGATATATCCCTTTTGTTTTCTGCTTTATTCTTTGTTCCCCTAAAATAAGGTCTCCAAGTGTCACTCAGTCCTTGCTTTTTATAATGCCAGTGGCTATAGCAGCAAGATAAGTAGTTGGTAGAGGTGGTGGTGCTAGCCAGAAAGGAAGACAGACACTGGTTACCATGTCGGGAATTCAGCACTAAAGTATCCGTGAGTATTTTGAATTTTAAGTAATCTGACAATATGTTAAAGCTGGAATCCACTATTCCATATCATTTGATTCCACTATTATTAAAAGTCATACAAAGCTTTATTTTAAAATATATTTAACCAATATTCTTTTCAATTCTTGTTTTGTCACTTCTAGAAGACACATAGAAGGAACACTCTTTCATAACTCTAAAGGCAAAGTCCTCCAACCCACACAAAGACCTGCCCTTCTAGGAAGATTAGGTTTGAGCTTGTTTGCAGTTTAGCTGTACTGATGATTGTCTTTCAAGTTGAGTAGGTTAGATGAGACATCTGTGGAATTTGTTTGAAGACAGATGGGTGCTCAGATACAAAAATGCTGGATTAAGCAGAGGCAGAGTGGACTGGAATGATAAATACCAATGCAAGCCATGTAAAGGCAGCAACCAAGAAAAAAAAAAAACAAGGTACTCATGGTAATGAGCATCCTTTTCATAATAATTATCTAGGAGTGTTGTGGGTGACATATATAGGCACTCCATAGAACTGCCACTGCACATTTTTCTGTCTCCTTCTCATTTCCATTCAGTTCACTCAAATTACTATCTAATGTCCATTAGATTTCCCATATACTTCTAGTATCTATGCTAGCTACCACATGAAGCATTATCATGCATCGGTTAAGAGCACAGTTACTTCAACACTTTGTGCCTTGATTTTCTCTCCTCCATAATGGGGATAATGTTCATTCACGGGGTTACTATGAGAATTAAATCAGTTAATGCGTGTCAAGTGTACCCAGTGCTTGGAACATATTGGCACTCAATGAATTTTAGCGAGCATTCCCATTATTACCATGAGAAAAAACAGGCTGGGACCAGCAAAGTCTCTTACCTAAAGAGTGCTCGAATAAAACTGCACCTATAGACATACATACACACGTACTTTAAGAAGACAAAACAGCATGTGGCTAACCACAGACTGGCTTCCAGAGACTTGACAGTTGTCCATGTAGCAAGAGCTGGAGACAGCTCTGGAGGCAATGTACTCAGAGATGTGACTTGATCTAGGTCTAAGAATATGGGTTCAACCTGGACATGTTGCTATCTTCATTATTCAGATCAATACAATTTTAAGAGACTAGAGCAAAATCTTAGGACTGGCTTGGGGAAGGGTGGGGAAAGGAAGATGGGAGAACACAGGCCAGGTTGAAGGAAGGTAATTGATAGCTCTGTTTGGCCCTTAACGTTTGGCCAAACTTAACGTTTGAAATATCTGTTAGACATCCTGATAGAAATATCATATTGTTCAATATGTGAATCAGAATTCAGGGAAGAAATCCTGGCTAGAGATAAAAAAAATTGAAAAACTCATACAGAGATGTGTTCAAAGGCCTGAATTTAAGTGAGATGATCTGATCACCCAGGAGGAGAGTGTAGACAGAGAAGAGATGGGTACTGAGGACAGAACCCTCATTACTACAAGATGGAGGGGTCTGGGGGTGGAGGAGAAACCCTCATCAGAGACAACTAAAGAGAAGGAATGGCTATGGAGTAAGAGGAAAATGTAAGAGTGTCTGTGGTGTAGAAATCTAGAAAAGAAGACCCAGACCTTATGCCAAGTAATGTTGCTGGTTACTGGAAGTTAAGGTATCTATTGCTACTTTATAGGTACCTTGAAGACAGCAGAAGCCTTAAGTTTCTACTTTTCTCATTTGTGCATCACCAATAGCACTTAACACCTAACTGGGTGGCTCAGTCAGTTGAGCATCCAACTCAGGACTCTCAGGTCATGATCTCATGTTTCGTGAGTTTGAGCCCCACATGGGGCTTGCTGCTGTCAGCACACAATCTGCTTTGGATCCTGTGTCCCTTTCTCTCTCTGCCCCTCCCCTCCTTCACACACACACACACACACACACACACACACACAATCTCAAAATTCAATAAACGTTTTAAAAAAGCAGAGCTAAATATATGATGAAGCATACAGTGAGAACTCACTAAGTCATTGCTGATTGATTATACACACAGGTAACACAATCAAAAATCAAAACCAGATCTACCTTGATAGGAGAGGTAATAAATTTCTGTTTTTACTGATCTCTAGTTCCACTGAATTGGAAATGGGAATCTCTGTGTAATCCCATTTGGCTATCTTCATGAACAATTACTAATGATTGACTAGTCACATCACACTCTGATTTAGTGATGCAATATCTATCTTGGGGTCCATTCCCCAGATATCTTGACCCTAAGATTTAAACAATCTTGTGCAAAAAAAAAAAAAAATGAGATAGATTTATTGTTGTGTTTCATTTGGACAAATAGTTGGTTGAAAACCTTTCTTGAGAATATACATTGTATTAAGACCAATTTGGGACCTTTATGAAATGCACAAAAATATGAATATGCACAGCAATTTCTCCCCACAATTTTACAAATGGAAAAGCAAAGACAGGCCAAACAAAATCTATAATACAAAACACTAGGCCATGATTGCTAGATAGAATTATAAGCAATATGCACTTCTATTCATTCATAGTACTTTAAAATTTTAATGTAACTTAAAACTTTAGAATCACCTCTGCACTTTTTTCTAATTCCTTTTGCGCACAGCAAAGTATCGCGTCGAAATCCCTCAGTATGCTAAAGAATGAATTCACTTACAGGTTTTAAAACTATAATATCAGACCATCCATTGCATTGAAGGTCAATGACCTGATGTTTACACTTTAATCCTCTACCACAGATAATTTGCAAAACCCAGGTGGACAGCAAATACTTTACAACTCTAATCAACAAAGAGTGAACTATGTTCATTGAAAAGTATACTCTGGGCAAATGAATTACAGAAAGTCCACACACAAAAAGTGACCCTCAAAGAGTAGCCTAGCTTTTGGGAGAAGGAGAAATGCTGAGTCTAGTATTTGCACTTTTAGTTGGGGAGATCTCATGAGCAGAGATTCAACAAATGAGTCCCAACATTCTATAACATGAGTAACAGCTAATAGCTCTGAAAAGCTTCGGTGATAAATACAATAAAACAGTCATTAACTTAAATGTGACAGTGATCTAATTTGGGAAAATACTAAGAAATATTCATTACGTCTCACATGTTCTGCTAAACCCATTTTAATGCACCAGTGGAGAGACATTTATAAGGGACAAGGTGCTGAAGTAAAACTAGGGATTATAATACTAGTTTTCTATACCTGGAAAGATCACTTTACCTTTTCCAATATGAAAATTTTTTGAATATTGCCATGGGTGGCCGTAGTATACCCAAATTAGAAAAATAATTCCAGAGACATTAAGCTTAGTTTGTAGAAGTTCTTTCTCCCTCTAATCTGCTGTCAAAAACCCATGATGTACAAAAAGAAAACGTAGCTCTTACATTGCCACTTCTATATTTGGAGAGAGAAGTGACTAAGCACACAGACTGTCCAGGTATGATCCTGCCTCTGCCATTTAGTACCTTTTGCCATTGGACAAGCTACTTAACTTCTTTATGCCTCAGTTTCCTCAGCTATAAATTGGGGATATGAATTGTGTTTGAAAGGATTAAGTGATTTAATACATGTAAAATGTCTAAAAAGTACCAGACACATAGCAAGTAACTCAATATGTATTGGCTTTTATAATTACATCTTTATTATTGTTATACATTGTAAGCACACAAGTACATGTGTATGTGGATATTATGGTGTCTAAAAATAAAAATTTAAAAAAACACAAGCAAATCGAAATGAAGCATCCAAGATGTTTAGCAAACAGAATATACTTTAAACGGCAGGAGAGAGAAAGAGGAGAAAATACATGGGCCCACTCACATATATCCTTCATTACTGAATGATATGTGCACAGTAACTCTAAGAAATATTTGCAAGGCTCACCTACACGCTCTTTGTAAAAACCTTTACATTTTCCCTGTTTCAAAGTCTTAGATTGATACTGTTAAAAGCAGCCAGACAAACAAAAAACCAGACTCTTAAACATAGAAAATGAACTGGGGTTTGCCAAAGGGGAGGTTGGTGGAGGGATAAGCAAAATAGATAAAGGAGATTAAGTGGTACAAAGTTCCATTTATAAGTAAGTAAGTCACAGAGATGAAAAGCACAGCATAGCAAATATAGTCGACAATATTGTAATACCGTTGCATGGTGACTACACTTATGGTGAGCATTGGGCAAGGTATAGCATTGTTGAATTAGCACACACATCTGAAACTTATGTAACATTGTATGTCAACTATACTTCAATTTAAAAGAAGCAGCCAAGAGGCACCTGAGTGGCTCAGTCGGGTGAGTGTCCCACTTTGACCCAGGTCATGATCTCACAGTTCCTGGGTTTTAACCCCACATCAGGCTCTGTGCTGACAGCTCAGAGCCTGGAGCCTGCTTCAGATTCTGTGTCTCCCCCTCTCTCTCTGCCCCTCCCATGCTCTGTCTCTCTGTCTTTCTCTCTCAAAAAATAAATAAACATTTAGAAGAAGAAGAAGAAGAAGAAGAAGAAGAAGAAGCTGCCAACAGCAGACAAGACCTTCCAGCCTTAGCAACTTTAAAGATTTAAGAGTCAAAATTGCTCAGGGAGGGGAATGATGTGGGAAACAAACGCTGAAGGAAATGTAGATAAAATTAAATTTCCTTATAATCTGCATCCCATTGATAAATATTTTGAGGCAGGCAGAGTATAACATTTCTCCAGGAATTCCCTACTGCCTTAATGTTAATATTTTGCTAGAGGGAAAGACAACCTTAGCTTGACAATGGCTAGACCTCCAGGATCCTGTGTCTTCTTTAGCATATAAAAACCACTTTGGAAATTTCTCCTTGCCTTTACTTCCCCCAACTCTCAAGTATATAATCTGTCACTCTTCACAACCCTGGGGCACTTCTTCCTGCCCCTGGGTCTTGTCCCCATTCTTTAATAAAAATCACCTTTTTGCACTAAAAAAATTAATAAATAAAATAAAAGAAGCAGCCAAAATTAACCTGGGATCCCTAAGAGGGAAAAAATTTTAAAAATCTAGAAAATATTTTATTTTATTTTATTTTATTTTATTTTATTTTATTTTATTTTGTTTTATTTTATTTTGTTTTATATATGCATGCTAAGTGCCTAGAAAAGTGCCAGACACCTACCAGAATCCTGATATAAGATGAGTGTTAAAACAGTTCTGGCTGTGTTTGGAGTGAATTACTTCTCTGACTCAGCATTACAGCAACAAATGCAAGAGATAATAGTTACTCTGTATTATTTATAAGTTTCCTTCGGTGTTCAGGACCATTTAAATTTTTTTTAAATAAATTAAGGCTCACTGTTAAACAGTCCTACTTTGTCATTCTCCCAATCCTCAACAGGAGGGCTCATTTCTCTAGATTCTTACCTTCTGTCCTAATGTGACAATAAAGAATACCTCAGGGGGTGCCTGGGTGGCTCAGTCAGTTAAGCGGCTGACTTTAGCTCAGGTCATGATCTCACAGTTTGTGAGTTCGAGCCCTGCATCAGGCTCTGTGCTAACAGCTCAGAGCCTGGAGCCTGCTTTGGACTCTGTGTCTCCCTCTCTCTCTGCCCCTCCCCTGCTTACACTCTGTCTGTCTGCCTGTCTGTCTCTCTCAAAAGTAAATAAACATTTAAAAAAAAATTTTTTTTTTAATTCCTCAGGATCACCTTGCTTCATATGAGGACTCCCAAAATCTTCGGGGTTGATGCTACAATCACTGGTTATTTACCAAATATTCAGAAACTGAAGATGACCTGTCCCTATAACATGAAATATCAGCACCTATGAAATGGGATAACATTTGATCTGAAAATTTTCTCCTTTTGTCCAAAAAATGTTGTTTTTTTAGTCATAAGTAGTTAGGCTATTCTATTCTGAATGCATTGGAGGGGGGATGTTACAGGATGAAAAGCATGGACATAGTTCCTTTTGATGTTGGCTTCTAAAACTTAAGCTCTTGGGGAAGCTGAAAGTATTTGTGAGGTACACAAAATGTTTGAGACAAGTATTTCAGGAAGAACAAAGGACATGAGGAGACACAGGAAATAACCTATCAGGCTGGAGAAAGGAGACATGGAGGGAAGTACAAGAAAATGCTCCCTGGAGGCTGGAAAGAAAGCCTTCCCTAGAGACTCTTTTTCTTGAAAAGTAAAGAAAAGGCAAAGAAAAAATTAGCATCTTGAGAGAGAAGCAGGCCCTGTGTTCTATCCCAGGAAGGGCTTTGGCAGAGTGCAAGACCCCAGAAGAAATGACTGTGTGGTGTGTCTTAAGCAATTCTAAACTGATGAAGCTAAAACTTTCTCCACTGTAGCATGTTCAAAATTGAAATGAATTTGACTTACAAAAAAATTAAGGAAAGTTACATTCTTGCACAGCTGCTTTACTTACAAAACACACGCATGGACACACACACATATACACACACACACATATACACACACACCTACATGTATTTAAGTAAATTAAAACTAATTTTGCAGGGCACCTGGGTGGTTCAGCCGGTTAAGCCTCTGACTCTTGATTTCAGCTCAGTTTATGATCTCTCAGTTGGTGAGACTGAACCCTGAGTCGGACTCTGTGCTGGCAGTGTGGAGCCTGCTGGTGATTCTCTCTCCCTTTCTCTGCCCCTCCCCTGCACGCACGGGAACACATGCATGTGCACGCTCTCTCTCTTAAAAAAAATAAACTTAAAAAAAAACAACCAATTTTACTTTGAAAATTGATCTAGCCCTCCCCCAATTTTTAGCAAACTCCAAGACTTTCACAAATCCATGATACGTTTAAAAACCCAAGAATCATGTATAATTAAAAAATCATTTAAATATCATTCAGGTTCATTTTTTCTATTGTTTATAAATCATATAATTTTATGAAAATAAATAATATTCTAACATTTTCAGAAGAAACCAGATGTAAGTGCCATTTTCAAAAGCCCCTTCATTTTGATTACATTGTCAGTATCTTGAAATCAACATTTTCTAATACATACTCACAAAATTACATGTGTTTACACATATTCAATGACATCACATAAAATGTTTTAATAGTTTCAACTAGTTATTATCTTTAAACAATGAGAGCCAGATTACTGATTCAATCTGACAAACTGAATTTGCTACATCTTTCTGTTTTTGTTTTACTAAGTGTATTTATAGAATTTAATCATATACCCTACTTAAGACTTGTAGAGAGATCTTTAGCTCATTTTGAAATATATTAAGCATTCATTGTTTTAGTCAGTTATTTCCCATATATTTACCAGTGCCTGCAGTATGCCAGGAATTATGCTAAAGACATAAGCAAGGGGCACCTGGGTGGGTCAGTCCGTTAAGCACCAGACTCTTGATTTCAGCTCAGGTCATGATCTCACAGTTCGTGACATGGAATCCCAAGTCAGGCTCTGTGCCCAACAGCATGGAGCCTTCTTAGGATTCTCTCTCTCTCTCTCTCTCTCTCTCTCTCTCTCTCTCTCTCTCTCTCTCTCTTCTCTCTCTCCCTCCCTCCCTCTCCTGCTGCTTGAACATACTACCCCCTTCTCTCTCTAAAAATAAATAAACTTTAAAAAAAAGAAAGAAGCAAAATGCTTTACTCCTGACACACATTGTTGAATAAGTAAAGAGTAAATATTTTCAACAAAAAGTTTTTAACATGTTTTCAGAAAATCCAGTATATAAGTAAAGATTTTAGTGGCATGAGATTACTCTAGTAGGCTTCTGTAATTTGCTAAAAGTGTGAGAAATTGGAAATGCTAATGAAATACCATTAATTTGAAAAATCCAGAGGAATAGTTGCTCAGCTTATCTTTTTTTTTTTAATTTTTTTTTAATGTTTATTCATTTTTGAGACAGAGAGAGACAGAGCATGAATGGGGGACGGTCAGAGAGAGAGGGAGACACAGAATCTGAAACAGGCTCCAGGCTCTGAGCTGTCAGCACAGAGCCCGACGCAGGGCTCGAACTCACGGACCGCGAGATCATGACCTGACTGAAGTCGGCTGCTTAACCAACTGAGCCACCCAGGCGCCCCTCAGCTTATCTTTTTAAATTGCATGTCTTTAATGAAGTTGAAATGAAATGTATACTGATCATCTCATATTTCATTTGGTTTACATGATTCTTTTATGTTAATATGCCATCAGTTATAGATATAATGTAATAATCTAATAATAATTTAATTTAACAGTAACTTCTGTGAGGGGAGGAAAGAAGAAAAAAGAAAGCATTAAAAAACACAAATCGAAATAAATAAAATGAAATAAAAATGCAAATCAGTTACAAGATACTTCCTAATTTTAGACATGTTACAACAATAAAACAAATGTACATCTTAGATTAGGAAACTATGGTATTTTAAAAGCCATCTTTTGAAGTTAGTATTCTATTTCCCTCGAACAGAATTATCTGTACTTCAGCTGAGCGTAGAGAATATAAATCTAAATGACCCTGTTCCTTGAAAATCAATACACTTAACTTTCCTCAGGGAAAAATTTAGCAAAACAGGAAGCTTCACTGCTTCAAATAACAAATCTATTTGAACCTATCGATTGCCATCAGAATTGTTCAGCTGACTTTCATACCTAAGAGATTACACATACCCTCTTGTATACTCTATCAATTTTCAATATACATCAAATTCATAAATCACTGTAGTATCTGATATTCTTGTCTCAATGTAAAAGAATTTCAGAATAAATTGTAGCAAACTTCATGTTTATACCCACACCCCATAGCAAGCTTACTACACGAACAAAGAAATTATAAAGCTAATAAATTTAACACATTTCCACAGAATTTAATTCAGTTTGATTCAAATTAATACCAAAAAATGGTATTCTGGGTGTTGGGGAAAAAATAAACCAAAAGATATGTGATACCATTCAAATAATTAAATAATCAAATAATAGAAATAGTATAGGGGTGCCTGGGTGACTCAGTCGGTTAAGCATCCGACTCTTGATTACGGCTCAGGTCATGATCTCACAGTTTGTGAGTTCGAGTCCCACATGGGGCTCTGTGCTGACAGCATGGATCCTGCTTGGAATTCTCTCCCTGCCCCTCCCTTCCTCAAAATAAAACAATTAATTAAAAATAAAAAAATAAATAGTGTATCAGACCTAATTCATCAGAGTTAGTCACAATGGCCCTTCCATATTAAATACCCTTTTAAAGATTGAAATATATGAGAGAATTTACAGTAGATTTTAAAATTATCTCCCTATCTCTGAATTTGCTAACACCACGGTAATGAGTTACTAGACAGAGCCATAAAAAATGGAAACCCACAAAGCAATATTGAAATACATGTGGGCCTGGCTAGACCCCTTAGGTGACTGGTTGGCACATAGTTAATGCACAACAAATACTTGTTCAGCAAATGAGAGAGTAAGTGAGTGACTCACTCCACATACCAACATCCTCAATTAAAACGTATGCCTCAGGGCAATTATAAACTTGTATACACAAAGGAGCTCTGGAGTTGCTTGAAAATAGTTAAAACTGTGAGTGTTAAATCTGCTATTTCTAGAGATCTACCATGACAGATATGTATTGACTTAGGAGAGTAACATAAAGGTAAGCTCGATTGACTTCAACAAAGAACTAACAGATAACAAAGTTTTAGAGAAAAAACACTTTTCTGGACATGCTCCTTATAAGTAATAGCTGTCCTTTAAAACAATACAACTGTTACTGCCTGTATCTTCATGGGTGCTTTAGTCAATGTGGCACAGAAGATCTCATATGATAAATTGAATCAAACTGAATTTAATTAATTCACACTTAAGAGTTTTCATGCAGAAGCAAGTAGTGCAATAAATTTACTTTTTCTCGTGTCTTATCTAATACAGTGAGAATACTTTTTTATTATAGATTTTGTTTCTTGATCTTACTATAGACTGACACTTTGATGAAGCGAATTCCTTATATAAAATGTCTTAGACTGCTATTGCTCTATTCTCAGTGTTCTATGGTTTCCCTAATCCACCAATCCCTCTTGTTTTGTTTTGTTTTGTTTTGTTTTTAATTTCATTTAATTGATCTGTCGTCAGCATCCGTAGCTTTATGCTGCTCTCTCTAAATAAAGGTTCTCATCTGTGGGTTCACACAACCCAGCAGAAGTATCAGAAAGCAAAAGTCAGAGTTGACCTGGAGAAGCACCACAAAGCAGGAGATTTGGAAATCTGAAATTTTGAAACAGCATATTAACAAGTTTCTCTGTACACATGAAATTTAAATGTGCAAAAATAGAGCATCTTGAATCTGAGAAAAAAAATTAATGTGTATCAGGAAACTTGAGGTTTTCTTATCTCCTTTTTAGCCTTGGGTGAATTGAAGTTCTTAGATCTCAGTTCAGCTTGATGGGTTTTTGTAATCAAAGGAGGCTGGAATAATTTGGATATTTCAAAACTGCAACTAGATTAGGGTGACCATCAGTAACAAAGCTATATTGGGTTTACCTGCCTAACGGAGTTTATTTAAAGTGATGTTAGACCAGTAACTCACTTCTTTGAGTCACAATTTCCTTATCTATGAAATAAAGGGGTGGAGCTCAATAATTCAGAAGGTTCTTTCCACAAGTTTGATTTCCCTGAAACTTCTAAAAAGTGAAGATTTTTCTCTGTGTCTAAAAACTGTAAGTCCCTAAGAGTCAAGGCTGGGAAGCATCAGGCAGGGGAAATGAGTTTTTATTCCTAAAAAGAAACACTTAAAGAGTACTTATGATGAAAGGTACGTGGGTGGCTCAGTTGGTTTAGCATCCAACTTCGGTGCAGGTCATGATCTCACGGCTCATGGGTTCTGAGCCCCACATTGGGCTCTGCGCTGATAGCTTGGAGACTGCTTCAGATTCTCTGTCTCCCTTTCTCCCTCTGCCCCTCCCTTGCTCACACACACACTCTCTCTCTCTCAAAAATAAATAAATAAACTTTTTTTAAAGTACTTATGATGAAACAAAACCAATGAACATAGGGGTAGGTGGGGAAAGAGATCCAAACCAAGAAACAGACTCTCAACTATACAGAAAAACTAATGGTTACTACTGGAGGGGAGGTGGGTGGGGGATGGGTTAAACAGTGATGGGTATTAAGGAGTGCACTTGTGATGAGGACCAGATGTTGTATGTAAGTGATGAATCACTAAATTCTACACTCAAAACTAGCATTGCACTGTATGGTAACTAGCTAGAATTTGAAAGAAAACTTGGGGGGGGAAGTACTTATGATGGACCAGCGCCTGTTGTAAGCACTGTACATACATGCATGAATTTAACCCTCACAACTGAGGCAGGTACTATTATTATGTCCATTTACCAGATGAGGAACTGGAAGTATCAGGTTAAGTAGTCTAGCTTGTTCAAGGGTGTATGCTAGTAAGTAGTGGGGTCAGGATGCAAACCCAGACAGCTGGCTTCAGGTATCAGTTCTCTTAACCACTCCAATCTGCTACATGTCTAAAATTTACAGAGCCCACACACTTGATCCATACGGTTAATGCCTAGATGCATGGATTTCTTCCAGATTCCTTACATATTAACCAAGGTCATGAGGCAGAACTGATTATATGTGTGTTGTCAGAGCTCTGGAAGGAAATATGTCAAAACTCCTGATGTTTTAACTGTGGTTAAAAGTAACCTATCCTTGGGGAGCCTGGGTGGCTCAGTTGGTTGAGCACCCGACTTCGGCTCAGGTCATGACCTCACAGTTCCTGGGTTCGAGACCTACATCAGGCTCTCTGCTGACCGCTTGCTCATAGCCTGGAACCTGCTTTGGATTCTTTGTCTCCATCTCTCTCTCCCCCTCCCCCACTCACGCTTTGTCTCACTCTGTTTCTCAAAAATAAATAAATTTTTAAAAAAAGGTCAAAAGAAAAGTAACCTATCCTTGTAAAAATATTAGAACCCTGAAATTCCATTCAACATTATAACGATATTTGCTATTACATTTTGAAAATAGAAGCCCCACGAAGAATTCAGCTCTCATGGCCATCCTTCTTATTACAGTCTGAATTTCATCTGAATCTCCACCCTGCCTTTTATTTATTTTTTTTTAATTTTTTTTAAACGTTTATTTATTTTTGAGACAGAGAGAGACAGAGCATGAACAGGGGAGGTTCAGAGAGAGGGAGACACAGAATCTGAAACAGGCTCCAGGCTCTGAGCTGTCAGCACAGAGCCCGACGCGGGGCTCGAACTCACAGACCGCAAGATCATGACCTGAGCCGAAGTCAGACGCTCAACCAACTGAGCCACCCAGGTGCCCCTCCACCCTGCCTTTTAAAGGCTTTCAGTGGATTCATCCTCACCCTTTATTATAAAACAACTCTCACTCATTTAGTTTTTAATGTTTATTTATTTTGAGAGAGAGAGACAAAGTGTGAACCAGGGAGGGGCAGAGAGAGAGAGAGAGAGAGATACAGAATCTGAAGCAAGTTCCAGCCTCTGAGCTGTCAGCACAGAGCCCAATGGGGGGCTCGAGCTCATGAACCTCCAGGTCATTACCTGAGGTGAAGTTGATGCTTAACCAACTGAGCCACCCAGGCACCCCAAAACAACTCTCATTCTTGACTGCAGGCTCCTTGAGAATTGAAATTTTATCTGTCTTGATTATCACTTTTCCCCAGTGTGTAGGATACTTGACATTTAATGAGTATTTGTTAAATAAGTGTGTAGATAACTAACAAGTTTTTGTTGAATTAATAACATAAAACATGTAAAATTATTTTTTAGACAAAAGTAGCCAATGTCTTCTGCTCCCTCTTCTTTTGACAAAATAAATACATTTAAGGGAGAGCAATATTACTTCTGATATTATATTGATCAATTTCCTGTTTTCACAACCAAATTATTTGATCCATAAGTATGGCAAATTGTTACTTGAATTTTCTGAGACAAATTATTTTTTTATTTAATTTAATTCTGTCCAATATTGTCTTCACTAAAAAGCATAACTGAATCTGATTTAATTTAATACATTTTAAAGCTTACTATTTAAACTCATAAATAAAAATGATGGTGCACTTGGGTGGCTCGGTTGATTAAGCATCCAACTTTGGCTCAGGTCATGATCTCGCAGTTTGTTCGCGCCCTATGTCAGGCTCTGTGCTGACAGCTCAGAGCCTGGAGCCTGCTTTAGATTCTGTGTTTCCCTCTCTCTCTACTCCTCCCCCTCTCATGCTCTGTCTCTCTCTCAAGAATAAAATAAAAAATTTTTTAAATTAAAAAAAATAAACTCACAAATGAAAATGAAATTATTTGTTAGACTATGAGTATTTATTTTTAGTTAAAAATATGATCTACAGAATTTAATTAAATAGGCACCAGTCTTTCATTTCAGCACCTTATAATCATTATAACAATGCTACATACCAATACAACATAATTTATTCTATAATTTTAAATATAATTCTTCCCAAAACACTGGGACACAAGGAGAATAGTCCAGAGAGAAGAACAAACTTGTCTAAAATTAAAATGCAAATAAATGGTAGAGCCAAGACTAAACACTAGGTTTTTCTAGCTGGGGTCTAGTAGTTTTTCATTATCCTAATTTTCATTGAAATACCAGAAGTAGATAATCAATGAAAGAATCGTGTTGGGGAGGAAAATTTTTTCTCTACTTTTCAAAGATTGTTCTGGCTCATCTAAGAATTAAACTGACATGAGACCAACTAGCAAGAGAAAATAAAATTTAACTTCCTTTGTTTGGAACCCAACATACATGAAAGGGTTAAAAACAAAAAGGTAAGATGAGGTATATATGTATCCTGAACTATAGAATGGAATACTGTCTTGGGCCTTCAAAGGGGAAGAAGGCAATTCACAGGGTAATAAGTAGCGATATTTGGTAATTAGATGTTTGCCCTGCCATACAGATGGGTCACTCAGATAAAATTTACCTTCAGTAATAACTCTTATTCTTGGAAAGATCTCCAATTTAGATTTTCTTACTGAGTGGGCAAAAGTTTTTCTTGGGCCCACAAGGTCGCAACTGCATACAGTTCAAGATAGTTCACATGTTAGCATCATACATTTTGGGGATTCTTGTTCCTTCAATTGGAAGATTTACCAATTACTATCCAAATATCCAAGAAGTGTATATGCTGAATATATGTCTAATAAAATATTTTAAGAGCAGCATTTGCCAAAAAAAAAATTATTTTTGTGTCATGGAACAGAATAAAATCTGGTTTTGTTATGCATTGTAGAGTAGAAAGAGAACTTTGTTCTTTTAGAAACTGAGAACTTTATCACATTAAAACTGGGGAGGGGGAAACTTGAATGAGCTTTAGGAGGTGCTCACTGAGTGAATAAATGTGCTTGCATACTAAACATCTGTTAAATGAGTTTTGATGAAATTCAACCCAAACCAATTATTGTTGGTATGTTTTCACTGAAAGATCAGTCTTTGTTAACCAGTGCAACAAAGAGCTCTTCAACTAAAAGTGAGATATCTGGTTTATAGAATAAAATCAAGTTCTATTTCTCTTTCAGCAACTAAGAAACTAAAACTAAGAAAGCCTAAACCTGAGTTCAGCAATTAAGTTGCAAGCCTAATCCTATTGTTTGCACACAACCTGTTGAAGACCCCTATTAACTGTTTTAGGCCACCTGACATTAAATTGAATAAACTGAATGAAAATTAAACTCTAAAAAGAGCTATTTCAAATGATGAAGCAAGGGAAAAAGCAAACCCAAAAGATAGTCACCCAGCTATAAGAACCAAATAATCTATAGTGGAATATGATTACCTGAATCTTGAGGTAAACATTAATGATTACATTGTGGATGATGGGTCTCAGATTAATAAATTTGTACTTTCACTGAGAGAGAGTCAAGGTTATCACTGCTTCTCTGAACAAATTCTAAAGCCCACGCATGGTAACCTTTGAAATTTTAACAGAACATCACCAGTCTTGCACTGATTGCTTCAGTTTACATGCCACTGGTCATAGAACTTTGAACTGGCCATTTTTGTTTGGAAAACTTGTAGATATTGTATCTCTTTAAGTTAAACAAACCCTTGGACATACACACACGCTGTTTAATGAGCGTTGTCCCCTACAAATGGAAAATTTCACGGGTAAAGAATCAAGTGGAATAGTACAAACCAAACCTAAGAGTTCCGAACTGAAAAATTATTCAAACATTCTGTCTTTTCTCTCACCGCACTTTATATGAAAAGACATCTCTACCTTTCTGTATTATTCTTCAAGGGAATATTTCTGTATGATCTGGAGTTATACCTATTTAAAATTAATGTTAAAATATCTTACTATGATACCATAAATGTCATAAAACTTGCTTCTTTCTGCTTTACAATACCTTCCATTCAATACAGAGGAATTTCTAAGCAAATTTCTGGTACTGTAATTCTATTTTTCTATTGGATTTCATGAAAAATTATAGGCAAATTTTTATAGGGAAATAAAGAATCCCTTGATAAACTAAAGCCACATTTAATTCTATACAAATAGTGTCAGAATTACTTAATTAAATGAAAGAAATTAATTTCCCATAAACACGGCCAATAATGTTCAGAATATTAATAATATTATTGGCCCTTAATTACAACATTTTGCAATAAAAATACTAGACAGAAAACACACAGCCATGTGAAACTTTAACAGCATTCGTTTATATTTTGTTCTTTTATTAAAGTTTTAAATACATTTGCTTTTGCTTTTTGGGTAGGTTTTTGTACTGCTTCAGACTAGGCTAGAAGATGGAGGTTAGAATAAAGTATTTACAATGCAAATTTTAACCTATTCCAAGCCCTAGTATAATACCGTAGTTAGTCTTGGTAAAAATTCAATGAACTACTTTTATTATCTTTCATTTCCTAAACTTTTAACATAATCATGAACAAAGATACGATATAAAAGCTGAGATCCAACCTATACATCCATTTGTTATAGGGCAAGTTGTATATGACTAGCCCATAACATGATAGTAGCAGAAATTCAGTGGGAAGTCCTTCCTTCTACACCTCAATCCAACATAAGTATTATTAAAACATGAGTTCAGGGGCACCCGGGTGCTCAGTTGGTTGAGCATCTGATTTTGGCTCAGGTCATGATCTCAGGATTCACGGGCTTGAGCCCTGCATTGCTTGCTGCTGTCAACACAGGGCCGGCTTTGACCTGTCTGTCCCCCTTTCTCTCTGCCCCTCCCCTGCTTGTGCCCATGCTTTCTCTCTCTCAAAACGAAATACACATTTTTTAAAAACCCACATGTGTTCAAATGCATATATTTTCATGCTGTTTATAGTACAGAGTAGTTTAAAGCGTTTTAATTTGCACACCATTGGGTGAGGCTCCCCTTATCCAGTTTACTACAGGATAGTCAGTCCCAATAATCTTACATCTATCCTAATTCATACATTTGTGTCACATCTGCCTAGTCTTGGTAGACAGTTGATTTTCTTGTGTTAAACCCACTGGTATTCCATCAGAACAAAGAAAACTTTAGGAAGATTCTCTTTTATCATGATAACTAAGAAGAAATTGATTATTTAAAAATCTGGAAACATCTATAATATTTTAATTCCCCCAATTAACAACAACAACAAAAAAAGGAGGGTGCCTGGATGGCTCAGTCAGTTAAGCATCCAATTCTTAGTTTCAGCTCAGGCCATGATCTCACGGTTTGTGAGTCCGAGCCCTGCATCAGGCTCTGCACTGACAGTTTGGAATCTGCTTGAGATCTCTCTCTCTCTCTCTCCCTATCTCTCTCTGTCCCTCCCCCACTCATGCTGTCTCTGTTTCTTTCAATAAACTTGAAAGAAAACATTAAGAAAAAAAAAGTATAGCCACAGCCAACAAGGGGACTGTCAGGGAGCCTGGAGCTCTGGTAGCTTCACTCCTGCTCTGAAAAAGGGATCCTGGGAGTACACGATGCCTGTACAGCAAGCAGAAGCAGGCTTCCCTTAAGGTAACAGATTAACAAAATGGTAAATCCTGCCAGGCACAGGAATCAACACATAAGTGCTCAGTTCTTAACAGGAATTTTCAGCTCAACTTGTAGAAAGGGCCTACCAAGAGAAAAGTGTGTCATAGCCATGGTCCCTGCAGGCACAATTACTTGGTAATGACAGCTGTATGACAACTTCTCATTCTTTCTTCAATTCCCTCCAAGTGATTTCTGTCTCCACCACTACTCTAGAACTTCATCTCACTGCAGTGCTCAACTCCAATAGGAAATATTTGCTACCTATTTCATGCATATGAAAGGACTCAGAGGCATTTGATTTGCCCCTTTTATGTTGACCTCCATGAAATAACATTATTCTAGTTCTCCATTTTCTTCTTGAACCAATTGGTCTCCTTCTTTTTTTTTTTATAAATTTTTTTTTTTACATTTATTTATTTTTGAGACAGAGAGAGACAGAGCATGAACGGGGGAGGGTCAGAGAGAGGGAGACACAGAATCTGAAACAGGCTCCAGGCTCTGAGCTGTCAGCACAGAGCCCGACGCGGGGCTCGAACTCACGGACCGCGAGATTATGACCTGAGCCGAAGTCGGCCGCTTAACCGACTGAGCCACCCAGGCGCCCCTTGGTCTCCTTCTTAAACACTAACAGCTCTCCCTTTTATTTTCCAACCGAGGGCTTTTTTGCCTTCTATTGAATCAGTCAGAAATCATTTAGTTCTTTCTTCTCTTGGTCTCTCGTTCACTCATTTCTATTTGGCTGTAGTCATGTATCAATGGGTATACATACTTCAACCACAAGCAATCTTGCACATCCCTCTCCTCCAAATATCTTCCTAGAAGGTCATGTGTTATCATTATTCTCCTTCTGCTCAAAAATTTGTATGAACTCTCCTTCACCTATAAAATGAAATCCAAATTAATCATGTGCTGACAAAGAGCACAGAGAAAAGCAGCATCTATTCAGTCTAGAAATGAGAGTCTTTCAGAATCTGTTTCACTCAACCAACTTGGGATAAAAAATGCAGGGTCTTTTAAGGCAGTGAAAAGCCAATGGATTGGTGTAATACAACATGACAAAAGGAGAAGATTGTACACAATGAACTGGAGAGCCAGGTCTCAATTATGGGAACAAAGTATTAAAGAAGAGATAAGAAATGGGCTTGGGATAAAAACATTAGGGATCCAAATGTGCCTAACACATAAAAAGAGGTAGATAAGAGGAAACAGTGAACTTAGAATGGCGTGAGATGAAAAAAGGAAAAGGAAAAGGAAAAGTAATGGCATAAGCTAGACGAAGGTAAAAGATCTGGATGTCAACAGTGATCCACAAGTAACTCACACGGAGAGGAGAACCTTAAAGTGAAAGCATACAGTTATTTCAGAAGTAAATGTTGAGGAATAAAGCCAATTTCCTGAAGGCAAGAAGACAGAGACAAGATAAATAGACATTAACCTGAAATATATATACGTATTTAGCAAGAATGATATTTTTTGAAATATTTTCTTTTTGGCTTCCCTTTCTTGGGGAGAATTAAAACTGTTAGAGCAGGAATGCAAAAAGAAATCAGTGTTAATATTCACCTATCATTGTTAGATTTTTCAAGTGACACAATAATCTTGAGAGATTTTTGAGAAAATCTCAGAGAAAACATTTACTTTAATCGTGTTCATCCATATATCAAATGCAAAACTTGAATGCTCTCCACCTACATTGTCTTTCTTTTCTTTTTTCTTTTCTTTTCTTTTCTTTTCTTTTCTTTTCTTTTCTTTTCTTTTTTTTTACAGGCTTAGACAGAGAGAACTCTCAATGAGAATAAGGGACATTTCATTCTAAGAATAAAATGGAGCTACTTTCCAGAGGAAGAATAGGAGGCACAAAAGAGAAATTCAAAAGGAATGAAATTGGAATGAATACACGGCTAATGTCACCCTGAGACCTATTATCTCCAACAGGGAAATAAGATGAAGACGGAAACTCAGATGAGTTGAGGAGGAAGCCCAAAGCAGTTTCTACTGATTCCCATTTGGAACTGTTAGAAAGAAGACGTCTTCTCAGGGTGTTCACCTGGGCCAACATAAGGAAGCCCCTGAAGAGCAAAATTTAACACAATAGCAGAAAGGCAGAGAGTTCTTTCTATGTGATCCACAACATTGTTTTGTCAATTTATAATTATATTTTACATGCATAAATGAGGTATGTGTGGTAAGATCATATGCCCAGCTCATGGGTAGAACAAACTTACTTGGTGAATTTATCTGTTATTATATCTGAGTGTAGCCAAATACAGTCTTCACAGGCCTTCATTTTAAGTACATAAAAGGCTGAATTTAGATTTTTTTTGCCCTGTGTAGATAGCACACTGTAGAATCTTGTGGAATAGGACAATAAAATTCAGGAATGCTAGAGAAAAAACTAAAAAGTAGTCCACAGCAATAGCTTTTAAGAAACTAAATCCTGATCATTCCTTTAACTTAGTTCCAAATCAAAAAAGAAATGAAGTACTGAACAGTGACCATCGTTTTGATCATCAATACTGACCTTCTTGAACTGCCTTGTGATAAGAACATGTTGTTCTGGGCAGTTCTCAAGCAGAGTAGCCCAAACCATTAGGGAGTAACAGTCCCTTTGGCAACAGTTTAATCACTAAGTCCAATGTCACATGGAAAAATAATCTAGAGCATTCACAATGTGTCTTATTCCAGAGAACTCACCCACTCATGTTTGTCTACTATGTGCTCTACCACAAAATTTTACTACCCTTACAGATAGCCTATTGACTCTGGTCATGAAATAGTAACCATGGGGTTAGGGGTCACACACTACCTTCAGGTAGAGATCACTCACCTCCACCCTCCACCACCCCATCCCAACACCAAAAAGAAAGAAAGAAAGAAAGAAAGAAAGAAAGAAAGAAAGAAAGAAAGAAAGAAAGAAAGGGAAAAAACAAAAAAACTTGGGACAGGAATCTCTTTTTTTCTACTTTTCCCACTCTTATTCTCAATATTTTCTCATCATTCTGAACTAAGTGCCATATCTCCTTTATTTCAAATAGACCTTTGGCATTTATTTCTAGACAAGCTACAAGAATTCCTGACTTCCCTTTTTTTGTTTGTTTGTTTGTTTGCTTGTTTGTTTTTAATTTGAGTTTCCTATCCTCACTTTCATAGAGAGAATTTCCTCTCTCTGACCCTTTATTTACTTCTAACTTTGATATATGATGGGATTTTAAAATATCTGGCCTTTTGGGAAATAACCAGTAGCATTTGCCATTCTGAAGCCACCAGATAAATATGAACTAAAGTAACACATCTGCAATCCCCACCACCATTTTAAGGAGTAGGTCTCAATCTTTCATTTGCCTAAAATCATCAGTGGGGTAATAGGACATCTCTTAGCCAATCATATTTTTCCAACAATATTCCATACTAATAATGATTTATTCCTGATTTTAAAATTATTGCCCATATCTAAAGGTAATAGTGCATTAATTCAATGGAATATTTGCCTTGTACAAAGAAAGAAGAAAAGATCCTTATAAATACATTAGAAATGATATCTAAGGTATATCTTTCAGAAAAAAAAATATGTATAATAAAGTAAAATAAGGGTGGTTATATATAAAATAGGAGCAGTGTGTAACATTCTACCACTTAGGTTAAAAGGCAGTGAGCATGTTGGGAGGGACATACTTATAAATACTGAATAGTTCATGACAAAACAATCTGTGGAAGGATTGCAACAAAAATGGATAAAAGGCTATGTAACAAAATGGTAACACTGACTCCTTGGAGAGGAGTTGGATGACAATGGAACAGCTATGGAATGGATGCTTTTCACTGAATAGTCATTTATGACTTTCTAAAAACTTGAATCATATTAATGCATTCACATTCCAAAAATAACTGAAACTAAAATTGAACAAATATTTAAAACAAACAAACAGGGGTGCCTGGCTGGTTCAGTCGGTTAAGTATCTGACTTCAGCTCAGGTCATGATCTCACAGTTTGTGGGTTCAATCCCCATGTCAGGCTCTGTGCTGACAGCTCAGAGCCTGGAGCCTGCCTCGGATTCTGTGTCTCCCTCTCTCTCTGCCCGTCCCTGGCTCACACTCTGTCTCTCTCTCTCTCTCAAAAATTAACAAACATTAAAAAATTTTTTTAAATAAAACAAAAAAAGATTGAAGCTAAAATTAAATAAATACTTAGAACTGGTAAATTTTCTTCCACTATCACATTAATCCTAGGAAAGTATAGATGGTGTCTGAAATCACATATTTCAGATACTTTCTCATATAGTTAACAGAAAAAATTCTGCATTCTAGTTGGACACTAGACATGAAGCTATATTGATGGGCACTTTACTGAGCAGCTCTCTAGGACTGGGTGGTTTTCTCAGGAAAGACACCAGCTCTTATTCATCCCTGTATACCCAGTACCTGGAACAGTAATTTTCAAGTTATGCTCTATAGACCCCTGGGGTGCTTCAGACATTTTGCAATTACTTGATTTGGCTTATTTCTTTTAAAATATATATAGTTTAGGGGCGCCTGGGTGGCTTGGTGGGTTAAGCGTCCGACTTCAGCTCAGGTCATGATCTCACGGTCCGTGAGTTCGAGCCCCGCATCAGGCTCTGTGCTGATGGCTCAGAGCCTGGAGCCTGTTTCAGATTCTGTGTCTCCCTCTCTCTCTGCTCCTCCCCTGTTCATGCTCTGTCTCTCTCTGTCTCAAAAATAAATAAACGTTAAAAAAAATAAAAAAAATAAAAAAAAATAAAATATTTATAGTTTAACACATACAGAAATCCATATATATATATATATATATATATATATATATATATATGGCAGAAAGGAAAATATCCTTAGGTTATGAGTGAAAAAATTTTGTGAGCCTCAGTTGAGATATTAGGGAAGAAGGAACTACAAATTAATACTTAGAAATGCATGTGTCATGCTCAAGTAAAAGTCAATCAACATTTAGGTATATCTGCCTATTACATACTTTTCTCAAATCATAATAATCACATGTGCAAAGAAAAGTGAACTTCTAGCAGGTAGCTAGATACCTTAAGAGTATCATAGTTTTATCACTCACTGTAAATTTGGTTGATTCTTGTCTGACATTTATGATAATGTAAATTGTTGTGTTAAATATTGTTGGTGATAGAGCTATGAAATAAAATTATTTTGTTATTCCTATGATCCGTAGTTATTCTGAGACTGAAAACTATTTTATTTTTCTTTTTTGATTTACTTTTTTAACCATTACCATTTGCAACTATTTTTCTTTTTCTCCAGCTTTATTGAGGTATAATCAATAAAATGGTAATATATTTAATGTGATGACTAGATACATAGATAGATAATAGAAAGATGATAGAATATATATATATATATATATATATATATATATACATCATGAAAGATTCCCACAAAAAGTTAATTAATACATAAATCACCTCACATAGTTACCTTTTTTTTTTATTGGTGAGAATGCCTAAGATCTACTCTTTCAGTAAATTTTAAATTATACAATATAATGTTATCAACTATTATCAGTATTATAGTCATCATGCTATACAGTAATAGATCCTCAGAAATTATTCACCTTATAACTGAAAGTTTGTACCCTTTACCAACCTCTCCTCATTTTCCCACACATACCCCCACCAGCCACTCACAACTACCATTCTATGCTTTCTGTTTCTATGAATTCAACTTTTTGTTTTAAGATTCCACTTACAAGTGATACTAGGCAATATTTGCCTTTCCCTGTCTTGCTTATTTCACTTAACATAATGTCCTCCAGGTTTATTCATTTTACTGTAAATGGCAGGAATTCCTTCTTTTTTTAAGGCTGAATAATAGTACATTATATATGTATATATATATATTATTATTATTATATATTTATATATCATATTTTTGTTATCCATTCATCCATCAGTGGATACTTATGTATGTCCTGGCTATTGTAAATAATGCTGCAATGAACATAGAAATACAGATATCTCATCAAGATAATGATTTAATTTCCTTTGAATATATACCCAGGAGTAGGACTGCTGGATCATATGGCAGTTCTAACTTTAATTTCTTGAGAAACATCCATACTTTAGTGGTTGTACCAGTTTAAATTTCCACCAGTTTACATTGCCACATCCTTGCCAGTATTTATGTCACCTTTTAAAAAAAAATGTTTAGTTACTTATTTTGAGAGAGTGAGTGTGTGTGAGTGGGGTGTTGGGGGGGCGGGTACAGAGAGAGAGAAGGAGACAGAGAATCCCAAAAAGGCTCAATGCTGTCAGTGCAGAGCACAACATGGGACTCAAACTCATGAACTGTGAGATCATGACCTGAGCCAAAATCAAGAATCAGACACTTAACTGAATGAACCACCCAGGTGCCCCTATCTCATCTTTTTTAATAATCAATATCTTAATATGTGAAGTGATATCTCATGGTGGTTTTTACTCGCTTTTCCCCCATGAATAGTGATTTTGAGTGACTTTCATATACCTGTTGATCATTATGTTTTCTGGAAAAATGTATATCCAGGTCCTTTGCCCATTTTAAACTGAGTTATTTGGGGTGTTTTTTGTTTGCTTTTGTTTTAGTTTGGTTTGGTTTTTGTTAATTAGTTGTATGGGTTCCTTGTATATTTTGGATATTAACCTCTTATAGGATACGTGCTTTCAAATATTTCCTCTCATTCCGTAGGTTCCCTTTCCTTTTTGTTGATAGTTTCCTTTGCTACAAAGAAGTTTTTTAGTTGGGTGCAGTCTCACTTGTTTGTTTGTACTTTTGTTGCCTTCGCTATTGTTGTCAAATCCAAAAAGTCATTGCCAAGACAAATGTCAAGAGAATTACCCCCTATGTTTCATTTTAGGAGCTTTATAGTTTCAGCCTTATATTCAAGTCTTTATTCTGACTTGATTTTTATATATCAAGGACAGGAGTCCAATCTGTTTTTTGTTTGTGGCTATCCAATTTTCCTACTATCATTTATTGAAGAAACTGTCCTTTCCCCATTGTACATCCTTAACTCCTTTATTGTAAATTAATTGACCATATATATGTGGGTTTATTTCTGGGCTGTCTATTCTGTTCCATTGATCTATGTGTTTGTTTTTATGCCAATATCATACTATTTTGATCACAATAGCTTTGTAATAGCCCCAGTTTAAAATCAGGAAGTGTGATGCCTTCAGCTGTGTTCTTCTTATTCAAGACTGCTTTAGCTATTCAGGGTCTTTTGTGATTCCATACAAGTTCTAAGATTGTTTTTCTATTTCCGTGAAAAATGTCATTGAAATTTATTTTTTTTTAATTTTTTTAACGTTTATTTATTTTTAAGACATAGAGAGACAGAGCATGAATGGGGGAGGGTCAGAGAGAGGGAGACACAGAATCTGAAACAGGCTCCAGGCTCTGAGCTGGCAGTACAGAGCCCGACGTGGGGCTCGAACTCACGGACCGTGAGATTATGACCTGAGCCTAAGTCGGCCGCTTAACCGACTGAGCAACCCAGGCTCCCCTGTCATTGAAATTTAGATAGCAATTGCACTGAATCTGCAGATCACTTTAGGTAGCATGGACATTTTAACAATATTAATTCCTCCCATGCATGAATATACTCCTACAAACATTCTCCCTGTGTATTCTGTCAACTCCTTCCCTCAGTATGTGCCTGCCTCTGTGTCCAAATCTCCCCTTTTTACAAAGACGCCAGTCATGTTGGATTCAGGCCCATATTAATTACCTCATTCATCTTAATTTGGTTAAATCTGCAAAGACACTATTTCCTAATAAGATCACAGTCTGAGGTGATAGAAGTTGGACTTCAATATGTCTTCTTTTGGAGGATACAATTCAGCCTATAACAGCTTCTCTCCCCAAGTCTCTTAGGTTTCTGCTTTCTCCATTTAATGTTAAATCTTTTCTATCCACTTTCCAGATGTCAGAATTTTGTTACATATTTCTTCAGTGCTGTTACTCATTTTCCAGTTCGCTTGGTCCTTGTAAGTTTATGTTTTTGTTATATTTTTACTATTTTGATCAGGAGTAGAGATAAGTAAGTGTGTGTGCTCAACATCACATATAACAAGAATATCCAGAATAATCTTTTTGAAACTTGAATCATATTACATCATTACCCAGCTCATACCATCCAAAGACTTCCCCTTAACACTTACAATAAAATCCTAAATCCTTATCACAGTCTGCAAAGATCAGCACCAACTTGGGGCACCTGGGTGGCTCAGTGGGTTAAGCGTTCGACTTCAGCTCAGGTCATGATCTTGCAGTTTGTGAGTTTGAGCCCCATGTCAGGCTCTGTGCTGACAGCTTGGAGCCTGGAGCCTGCTTCAGATTCTACCACTACCTACCACTCTCCCCTGACATACCCCACTCCAGCCAAATGGTCTCGTTATTATTCAAAATTTCCATGCATGTTCCCAACTCTGGCCCTTTAGATCTGCTCATTCCTCTTAGGATACTTTCTGAGTAGTGAGGCTTGTATTCAAAAGTCTCCTCCTCAGACCACTGTCTGACTTTGATTTATCCCAAAACCATTTATCAGAGACCAGGAATGGGTGCAGAGTTTATATGGGAGGTGATCTCTGAAGGCAGAGTGAGGAAATTGGAAAGTAAGCTAAGAAAGAGAGGAAAGCTAATGAAGGATGTGGGTGGGTAGGTTGCTACTACGGGGAACTGTGGCTCCATCTCACTGGAGATTTCTTGTGACTGAATGGAACACACTTCAGAATTGTCACCATCTCTACCCCTCACTGAATGAAGATTGTTTCTGGGGACATTAATACCTAGACTGCCCTCATAAGCTGTCACAGCAAGTACTTAAGGAGGCAACATAATAGGTTCCCAAAAAACATTTATCATATGAATAAATGGGATGTGTAGAATTTTTGTAGACATTGGATAGAATAACAATAGAAAAAAAAACATGAAAAAATTATTGAAGTATACCAACGATTTAAAAACTAAAACAAGATACAGAATAGTGTTAGAATGTGCTTCTGCTTTTCTTCCTTTTTTTAAAGATATATATATATATATATATATATATATATATATAATATAAAATATTCTTTAGTATTCTTTAGATTACTTTTTAGATTTTTTTTAGATTCTTTAGATTACTAATGTTCTATATAAGAAAAGACCTCAAAATACAGTGGGTTAAATAAGATACTAACTTTATTTACCTGTAAGTTAAGTCCAGATATAAGCAGTCTGGGACTGATAGGGTAGCCATTCATGATATGATGCTATCCATTTCTGAACTCAAGATAATTGTTCCACTCTCTCCATCCTCCAGCTGTGGGAAGAGGGAAAAGAGCTAAAGGGAAGTAGCCTCTTTCTTTTTAAAGGCATACCCAGAAAAGGTATACATCGTATTTTACTTACATCCCATTGGCTGGAATGTCGTCACATGGACAAACCCAGTCCCGAGATTGGCTGGAAATGCACTTGTCATCTAGGGGTACTTGAGAGCCCATTAGAAAGGGAAGGTGGTATCAGTGGGCAACTGGCCACAGATGGCCACAGTGTCATGCCCACAGATTATTTATCTTGCATATGAAGTAGAATCCCAGAAGCTAGGTTAGAGACTGGTTTACTTGTTTGGAGAACCATTTTGCATGGCTTAAAATAATTGCCATGTATGTATATCACTGTAGTGGTATTAAAAGTTATTCTCAATACACTCAGATGTGTGATAAAAATACAGCTTTTTTGTTTTCCACAAGTAATCATGAATCCCTCCCACTGAGTAGTAGGGAAATGGATACATTTTTATTTTTGAAGTATAGCATCCGTATTTGTTCAGGTTGCCATAACAAAATACCATAGACTGGGTGGTTTAAAGAACATAAATCTATTTTCTCACAATTCTGGAAGCTGAAGATCCTAGATCAGGGTGCCAGCATGGCCAGGTTCTGGTGAGAGTTATCTTTCTGGCTTGCAGATGCCACCTTCTTCCTGTGTTTTCACACAGCAGAGAGAGAAAGAGAGCAAGCTCTGGTCCCACCTTTGTGACCTCATCTAAAGCCAATCACCTCTCAAATGTCTCATTTACAAATACAAGCTCACTGAGGATTAGGGCCTCAATATACGAATGTTGGTGGGGGACACAATTCAGTCCATAGTAGTATCTTTACCCCTCCTACTTTAAATAGTCTGCTTCATAACTCTGTCTTTTGTTTTGTTTTGTTTTGTTTTGTTTTGTTTTGTTTCAATGCCTACTTTTTCAAGTTGCCCCTACCCCCAACATTTTCCCCTCCATGGCAGCAAGCTATACGAATACACAGGGTTCATAACATTGGGGAAGGCGGCAGGTCTGCGTTTGTAATTTGGATGTGCCCAGCTCCTAAGGTATAGGTGGTAAGAACTCATCTCTGGACACTTTGCTATCTGTTCCTGAATCTACAGCCTATGAAGAGAGAGGACACAGAGGGCAGAGTGTGAGGAAGGGTCAGGAGTGTGAAGCATCCCCTGTCTCTATCCATCCTTACTGCTCTACCTGTGTATTCTGTTAGTGTTCCCCATGGTGAAGCAGCACCTCCCTGCAGAGCGGTGGACACCCAGCACACCAGAGGAGTGGATCATAATCCATTCACTAGAATAAATGTACCCAGGCCCTTACTGATCTAACACTTCTCCCCTCCAGGATTTCAGCCTGGAGAGAGGAGGTCAGAGCATGTGTATCTATCTCATGGCTGTCTTGCTCTCTCTCCTCACAATCTCCTGGGGACAGAATAGGCAGATTCAGGCTTTCCTCTTTCCTCAAATCCCTCTTCTGCCCTAGCATCGCAAGCCTCATGGCCTAACCATCATCATTAGAGGCAGTCACAGTGGGAAGAAACTATGATCTAAGTCCCTCTGATCTGGTTCTTGACATTAACAGGAAATAAGCAATTTGGAAAAACTCCTTTTTCTTCCTCCACAAAACCTAGATTTCAAGGCTTCTCTAAGAATTTTTCTTGGCAGACAAAAGTTGCACCATTATATTTTGTTTTCACTTTTTATTTAAAATTTGCAAAATTACGTAATAGCAGAGAGAATAATAAAATGTATGCATCACCCAGGTTCAGAAATTATCAACGTTTATGGTGATGTTTCATCTGTAACTGATCTTTTTCTTCTGGATTATTTTTAAACAAATTCCAGATATCATATTGTTTCCTTTTTTCTTTTATATTCCTTCCACGAGTCCAAATTCTACTAAGTCCCAAAAAATATCAGTTGGGTGCCTTAGGCTAACTAGGAAGAAAACTTTGAGCATGGAAATACAAGAGAAAAAAACTTTCCTGGAAAATTGGAGAATCACCAAAAGACTCATGGTTTTCTTTGTTAATTGCTTTCCATAAAAAATGCTTTTTACTGGGGTGCCCGGGTGGCTCAGTCAGTTAAGCATCCTACTTCAGCTCAGGTCATGATCTCGCAATTTATGAGTTCGAGCCCCACGTCAGGCTCTGTGCTGACAGCTCAGAGCCTGGAGCCTGCTTGGATTCTGTGTCTCCCTCTCTCTCTGCCCCTCCCCTGATCATGCTCTGTCTCTCTCTGTCTCTCAATAATAAATAAACGTTAAAAAAAAGTTTTAAAAATGTTTTTTTAATTTTATTTTTACTGGTAAACGAACACTATTTTGTCATTATTATCTTATTTTGGCCTAAGAAATTTCACTTAAAAGTCTTACATATTTAAAACTTTACCATCCTTTCAGTGACCAATTTGCAACTGACTCACGTTAAACAAAAAAAGTATTTGACAATTTATCTTTCCCTTTTGAATTTTCTGATTTGAAAGTATAAGAGTCATTAGGTTATGATATTAAAGGAAATGCAGAATGGAAATTATATGTGTACTGTGAGTATAATTATATTTAAAAAAATAGATACATAGGAGAAGAGAGTGGGTAAATTAGTAAACAAAATAGTCATGTGATTACATATCTTGAATTGAAGCAGAATTTTTCTCCCACTGAAGTTCCAGATATTCTATAATGTAGCTATAGCTATAGCACTTCCATAGAGAAATATTATTTTTTAAATAGAAAAATATAGATTCTAAGGACTTTTTATGTATAATCCCCTAATCCCTTTGTTTCTCATTGCATTTGGTGTCTTGCCAAATCACAAATTACGTCCAATGTTTACCCAGTTATGCAGCGTATACCAAGAGCTCCAGGTGGCTTTTTACAACAAAGTTAAGGCAATCTTGTTTCTATTAAACACACTCCATGAAAATTTTCAAAGGCAAATGATGCAAATATATTTTGACAGGGAGACCAAACACTTTAGAGTAATTAAATCTCTTATGTGCACTCCAGGTAGCATGCGAAAGCTCTGTACTACCATCCGTAGAGTGAGAATTCTGCTGAGGACACAGAAGACACTGAGCGGGTAGTGAGGAAACCTGAGTTCTGACCTGTGATCTGCTCTAATTGCTCCGCAATTTGATGAGTTTTCTGACCCATCTGGGCCTCAGTCAGCATCTGCAAAACCAAAAGATTATCAGCTTCTCTTACATCAGAGTGCTAACAGGCTGACAAAGTTAGAGAGTGTTATTGTTATTTTAACATTGTTGGTTGTGAATCACAATCCAGGTTAACTGAAGATAATCATGGAATGTGTCTGATTAGCCGCAATACTGAGGCCTAATTCAATTCTACGAGCTGAATGGAAATCAGAGTTTGAGAGAAAAACAGCAAGTTTTGTAATGAAAGGATAAGAAGAAAATAAGTTGTAAAATACCACAAAGTACTCAAAAGAAAAGCATGGAATTTTTCAGAAACATTAGCTTTAATTAGCCAAAAATGTGTATATTAATGAACTACTCCTAAATTATGTTTGCTTAGAGTGCCCCCCCCCCCCATCCACCCTTTGCTAAAATGACATCCCTGATGGTGGCTTAAATTCGTGTGCTCTGCTAATCTTTGTCAATCAGTGCATGCACGTGGATGCCTGGCCTGTTTGCAAAGTTCTTTGGCCTCTTTTAGGTGCTCAGATCACGTTTGCGGAAAGAAATTGAACTGATTATACAGGCTTTTGACCGCCACTTAGTATATAGGCTGGTGCAAAGAAAGCTACCCAGTTCCAATAGGGGCAAAGGGCCTAGGAGAATTGCTGCTCCTTCTTAAAGACAATTATTTAAATGTCTAATAAAGGAACCTCTGGGTGGCTTAGTCAGTTAAGCATTGACTCTTCATTTAGGCTCAGGTCATGATCTCTCTGTTGCTGCGATAGAGTCCCACATCCGGACTTTATGCTGCCAGCGTGGAGCCTAATTGGGATTATCTCTCTCCCTGTCTTTCTGCCCCTCCCTCACGTGCTCTCTCCCTCCTTCTCTCAAAGTAAATAAATAAACATAAAAAAAATAGATGTCTAATACATTTTAACTAGTACATAAATCATAAGACAAGAAATTTACAAGTAATATAATTCACATAAGAGAAAAAGAAAACACTGTGAAAAAAAAAAATCTGTCTCTCGGACTTCCAGGAATCAAAAATCTCTGAAGGGGAGCATACCCCATACACTTACAATATAAAAATATCTTATTTCCCTAAATCTTAGGTACTTTAGAAAGAACTTAAAGGTAAAAATAGCACACATCTAAAAGGAATGTTTGGCATTGCCTTTGTGTATCATTAAGCAACTCGAATTATGTTGTCAGCCAGCTAATATTTCAACCACCTCTGGCTTTCTTGGTGTTTATCCAAATATTTGTTTTTTCACATAATGTCCACTCCATGGCCATGATAGCTTTTAAACATTAAGTTCCCCTACCTTTGGACTTCAGGACATTAGTAGATGATAGGTATCTCTATAATGTTTCATATGAGAGTAAAAATATTCCATAGTGCTTGAATATGTATAATTATAATAAAACCTAGCATTTACTGGGCAGTCATCATGTACCAAGCACTGACTTTTACAAATACTGTTTCATTTAAGCCCTCAGAGCAAATAAGGAAATTGAGGCTTGGAGAAGGTAAGTAATTTACCCAAGGCCATAGACCTAGTTAGTAACTAAATCAGGATTCAAATCCAGATCTGACTTAAGCACTGGCTCTTAGCACTCACCACACCATTAGGTGCAAGAGCAGTTTTTTAAATCTTACAGCAAATGCTGAGTTTCAGGAATGCAGTGTGTATACTGGGAAAGACTTGGATAGCATAGTCTTTCCAGTTCTTCCATATATAACCATGATTTTACCTGTGCTGTCCCAAAAGAAGGAGAGGGAGAAGAGAGGAAAAGGGAGAGAAGGAGGAAAAGAAGAGGAGGGCATTTTGTATTTTTCTCCCCTGGAAAATGAAAGTTAAATTCCAAAAATATATCATTTGGATCATATTGGTGGGTTCTTAAGGGATTATCTCTCAGATCCAAACCCATTCTTCTTTTCTCTATTTTGTAAGGCGGGGACTCTGACTCTGAAAATTTTGTTTCCCTGTTGTAAGAAAATTCCTGTTAAAATCTGTCAAAAGGAGCAGCAGAAGGAGGTTAAAAGCAGGAAGAAGGCCAATATATATAAGAAAGAAACAGCATGGATAAAAGCAGAAGCTGATGGAATGGGAAACAAAGATGAAACAGAAATTCATCAAAAACAAAAATGGTTCTTTAAAGATATAAGTAAAATTTTCCAACCTCTGGCACAATTGATCAAGAAAAAAAGAGAGAAAACACACCAAAAAATTGAACTGGAGAAAGAACACTTATCAGGAATTATAACAGAGATGAAATGATAATAATAATAATGGGGGTTTTTGCCTCCAGGCTTGATGGACCAGGTGATTTAACTCTTACAAATCAACAAAATTCCAACACCCAATGGAAAATGTCCTAGAAATAAAGGGAAAATATGAGATTATCTGATCATCAGAACATATGATAGGAAACTACAAACATATACAAAATAGAAGAATAGTATATGAATAATGGAGGAAGCTGGGACCCGGACATCTAAGGAGAGAGCACCACTACAGTTGCTTGTATTTCTGTGGCAGCACAATAAGGCTGGTTCTGGAAATATAAAGAAAGTGGAAACTAGGGGCACCTGGGTACCTCAGTCAGTTAAGCATCAACTTCAGCTCAGGTCATGATCTCACAGTTCATGGGTTCAAGCCCCTCATAGGGCTCTGCACTAATAGTGTGGAGCCTGCTTGGGATTCTCTCTCCCTCTTTCTTTCTGTCCCTCCTCCACTTGCTCTCTCTCTCTCTCTCCCCTGCTCTGTCTCTCTCAAAATTAAAAAAAAAAAAAAAAAGGCGGAAACTTGAAGCAATTACTGTTGTCAGGGTAAAATTGCTGTAGTAAAACTGACCTGAACAGCCAGCCTAACAAGAAGGAGCAAACAAAAATTAGAAAATATCAAAAATATATTATTCACAGCAATAGTGAAAGCATACAACATTTGTGTACAATAATGTACAATCTTTCTGAATGTAATGTGGCAATATGTACCAAGAACCATAAAAATGGTCATACCATTTGACATAGTAATCCATACTTTGTATTTTATCCAAAGACAGATCAGAAATGTGTCCAAAAATATATGCTCATAGTGGTTCATGACAGTATTAAAATTTAACTACATGCACAAACATGGTCTATGAAGATAGGGACCTCCTATCTTCCTGGTTCCTTGATTACCCTGGTTCCTTGATTACTTGCATAATTTCATTACACTTACGTAGAATGTCTTTAGCCCAGCTTCCAATTAAGCAATTCTAAAACACTAAAGTTTTCCCTAATAAAATAATATCACGATGGTCATTCCAAATGCAAGGTGATAAAAATAGTACTAGAGATCTGAATTGGACAAATTGCTGGTCTCCATTTCAAGCAACTGGATAAAGCATAATTAAGAATTAAGAGAGTAAAATTGGAAAATAAGCAAGAAAAAAACTCATAGTCACATGATTGGCTATAAATCTTTGAAGGGTTAATTAAATAAGAGTTAAATTAATATGGGGAAGAAACAGAAACTAAATAATTTAACTCCACCAAGGAGTTTTCCTGAATCACCTCCTCTAGGAAGCCTTCACAGACAACCTGTGATCTGGAGTTATCACACTCTCTCTGAGCTCTTATTGCCCCTATATATTCCCCTAATATATTATTGCTTACAGTACTCCATAAGGTGAAGCTCTGTTTATTTCTCTTATCCCCTACCTGAGGGTGACCCTTGAGACTCAACAATTTGTGCCTCAAAACCTGCTCAAAGAAGGACTTGATACATGTTGATTGAATGAACTATGGATGGGAAAAGTAAGGAGGAGAGGATATTCTTTCATGAAAGGGGGACAGACCTGTAGAAAAGATAACAAACTGTAGGGATAAATTCATATTTCTTTTAGTTTAAAAAACATGAATCGCTACATTTCTCAGTTTATGAACAAGACCTGTGCTGAATTTGCTCCACTTGCTTCTCCATATCCATGCTACATTCTTCTCCACCCTGATATATGTCACAGGAAGCTAACCTGGGTGACCTGCACCAACCCAATCTCTTGCCCTCCAGGTGCCAGGGGCTTCTGTCAACGGAGAAGCTCTGGTGGCAGACTGGGATTGGTTGGAGAATGAGGTGAGGATGTTAATTTCCCAGGCTCCCTCCAGGCTGCTCACCATGGATTGGCTGTATCTCCCTGTGGAAAGCTTCAGCTCTGGTAAGACAGCCTTCTCCCTAAAGCTACTCTTCCTGGGTCCCAGTATCTGCGCCCTTCCTTTGCTTCTTGAGGCCTTGGGGAGCACGGTTCCCCCATTTTGCTAACCCTGGAATAACTTAGTTTTCTAAACTCTGCCCACACTTTTAAAGCAGTCCTCCTCTCAAATTGCCTACTTTGAGGTGCTTTCTGATTTGTGCCAGAATCCTGACCATTCAAAGGCCTTAGTTCACAATTCTGCATAAGCTCTTGAAAAAGGGACAAATTTTATGCTGGACGTTATGGTCTTCTAAAGGGTTTAGGGAGGTTTTTAAATCAAAAGATATAATAATGAATAGGAAGAAAATATTTTGAGGCAGTGTTAATTAGCAGAAAAGTCTTAAGAGAATTACTGTGGCAAGGGTTAATGCATTTAGGAATTACTAACATAAACCAGTAGAAACTATAACTGTAGTTAGAAAATAATGAAAACAACCTATCAGTTATAATCCAGGAAAAGCATTATTATTACCAGTATACCACCATAACAATGATGCAACTTAATCCTGAAATTTTAAATAACAATAAAATATTAAGAATCACAATACAATAAGTTTCTCTGTTATGCTATCCATTTTTGAATCCCATTCTCTTAGTGTTTAGAACAGTACTTGTACATAGGAACTGAGAAAGTATTTATTGAATGAAATAATCAGGAAGAACACTGAAAACAAAACAGAAAATGTAATCTTACACTTGGCATATTGCATTCTGGTCATTACCTAACAATAATAACATGACAGACCTAAAAACAAACTCAGAAAATAGTAAATGCTCATGAACACATAAATGAAAATTATTGGTATGTAAATAAAATAAAATTATTGGACCTGTACCATAACAATAGATACCATTTATTAGGTTTCTATGCTGTTAGGTATTTTAGATATGTTATATATGTTAGCTTCAATCCTCACATTCCTGCCTGGTGGAGGCAGTCAAGGAAGGCAACTAAGAGGAGGTGACATCTGTGTGGACTTGGAAAGGAGGAACAGGAATCATTCATGAATTTACGTTTGTCCTTTGTCATGAAAGGACAAAAAAAGTTTTAGGTAGAATAATATCATGCACGAAATCACAGAGACAAGAAAGCAGGTTGCATTTCAGGAACTTTAGACATTTCAGTAATGAGAAAAGAAAAAGATTGGAAACAAAGAGGAATTTTATCCCAAATGCCACAAGGAGCCATTATTTCTGCCTAGAAATGTCATTGTCTAATATTTGCTTTAAGAGTGTGTATGGAGCAGCAGTGAAAAGATGATTGTTCTAAAGATTAAAATGGATAATAAATATAAATAATAAGTATACTGTAAAGCACTGTCCAGACACTGTGTCTTATTTTTCTTAGGTTGTCACCATACTAAGTAACCCTCTGACCTCCTGTACCAGTCTACTTTCTCAAACCCACCTATGGCTTTGTGCCTGGTTAACTGTTCAGTCTGTTAGGCAGACTCCCAATGGCATGCAGACCAACCACATCTTTTGAAGTTGTGTGTCCTTTGTCTAATGTGCTGCTCTACAGAACTCAATGGGACAAGGGTGCCACCTCGTGTTGCATCACTGACTGTTCACAGTCCCCAACATGCTTTCTTTTCACTTGAGCTACTTGTGGATGCGGCCACTGAAGCTTCCCCCCCGGTTGTAATTTGGAAAAGAAAATTGTTAACAAATGTTCTCACAAATGCAACAGAAAGGGAGCCCAGGACCTTTTCAATACAGTGATAATGCTAATGTTTGAGCTTTAGTAGATTAATTGCTATATGCTGGAAAATGCTTAGCCTATGTCCTTTAAATTCCTGCTATCATCGTTTTTAACAGAGCTATTGTTAAAAAAAAACACTTATCTTTAAAAATACAATGGGAATTATAATCTAGGAACTGAAATAAGTTAAGAAAAACCTGCCCTGCTCAGTCTCATAAAGGCTCATACTCAATAATAAGTTCTGAGAAGGGATTCCAAGAGGTTTTTTGAAAGCACATTCCTTGATGTCTGCAAAAGAGGCTGCAAGCCTTTGCAGGCAGACCAACTATTTAAACTATTTTCAAAGAATTATTGGAAAAAGAAGTTTCCTTAAATTCCTGGAGAAGGACCATGCATGGATTCTTTTTGCCTCCTCCTCCCCTCACTTCTTCACAAGCAGCTTTGCTTTATTTTTCTCCTCTTCTAGCTTCGCTTTCTCTCATATTTACTGAAAAAAAATGAGCTCCCAATACCTGGGAGCTTATTGCTATTTCTTAAAGTATAAGCCAGTATATTGCTATTGTACACACATGGTGAATATGTAATACAAATTAGCATCTGTCCAAGAAAATAAAACCTAACTTTACTGAACACTTGTCCATATATTAACTCATTTAATCCTCACCAAAGCCCACTAGTATAAGAAATATTGTTCCCATTTTAAAATGGGAAGTTGAAGCTAAGAGAGAATTATATAAGTTCACACATCTAGGAAGTGGTGCAGTCAGTTCAAATCCATAGCCATTATGCCCATAATCATTATGATTTATTGACTCTATAAAACCTCAAATCAAAAGGATATACCAGTACCAATGACCTCATAAGTACAACCAAAAGATGATTAAGTTAGGGGCACCTGGGTGGTGCAGTCAGTTAAGTGTCTGACTCTTGGTTTCGGCTCAGGTCATGATCTCACGGGTCATGAGATCAAGCTTCCCTGTGTGGGTCTCTGCACTGACAGTGCAGAGCCTGCATGAGATTCTCTCCCCACCCACCCACCCCCACCCCTGGCCCTCTCCTGCTCTCTCTCTCAAAATAAATAAACTTTAAAAAGGAGATAATCAAAGTATGTGTAAATGTCAACACAACATAAATTTGGAAATTAGATGATCATTTTGCAGTAATGGAAAGCTTCAGTAATCAAGATAATGTGGTACTGGCATATGGATAGACATAAAAATTAATGTAGTAGAATTGAGAATTCAGAAATAAACCCATACATCTATGGCCAACAGATTTTAGACAAGAATGCCACAACTCAGTGGGGAATAGTCTTATCAACACACGGTACTATGACGACTAAATAGCAACATGCAAAACAATAACGTTGGACCTTTACCTCACACCGTATACCAAAATTAACTCAAAATGTATCAAAGATCTAAATGTAAGAGCAAAAACTATTAAACTTTGTGAAGAAAGCACAGGCAAAAATCTTTGTGATCTTGTATTAAGCAATAATTTCTTAGCTATGACACCAAAAGCACAAGCAACAAAAGAAAAATAGATAAACTGGATTTCATCAAAATTAAAAACTTTCATGGCTCCAAAGGGCACCATCAAGAAAGTGAAAAGTTGGGGTGCCTGTGTAGTTCAGTCAGCTAAGCATCCGAATCAGTTTGGGCTCAGGTCATGATCTCACAGTTTCATGAATTTGAGCCCTGCACAGGCTCTGTGCTGACATCATGTCGCCTGCTTGGGATTCTGCCTCCTTCCCTCTCTCTCTGCCCCTCCCCCACTCATGTTGTCTCTGTCTCTTTCAAAATAAATAAATAAACTTTAAAGAAAAAAACAAAAACAAAAACAAAGTCAAAGTTCAACCCACAGAATGGGAGAAAATGTTTGTAAATCCTATATTTGATCTGTATCCAGAACATAAAAAGGACTATTATAACTCAATAATAAAGTTAAATAATGCCAATTTTAAAATGATATACAAGTGATCAGTAAATACATGAAAGGCTGCACATCATTAGTCATCAGGGAAAATGCAAATCAAAACTATAATCAGACACCATTTCACACCCAATAGGATGATTATAATAAAAAGATAATAACAAGTGTTATGAATGAGGAGAGAAATTAGAACTTTCATACATTCCTTGTAGAACTGTAAAATATTGCAGTCACTTCAGAAAACAGTATGGAAGTTCCTCAGATGGTTAAACATAGAATTACTACATGATCCACCAGCTCCATTCCTGGGTATACACCCAAGAGAAATGAAAATATATTCACACAAAAATGTGTGCACAAATGATCATAACAACATTACACAAAATAGCCAAAAAGTGGAAAAACACAAATTTCATCAATTGGTGAATAAATAAACAAAATGTGGTATAGTTATAGAATGACATATTTTTCAGTAATAAAAAGAAATGAAGTGATGATACGTGTCACAACATGAATGAACATTGAAAATATTATGCTGGGTGAAAAAAATAGTCTCAAAGGAACACATATTGCAGATCACGCTTATAAGAATTGTCAGGAATGGATAAATTGATAGAAACAGACAGTAGATTAACAGCAGCCTAGTCTGGGGAAGATGAGGAGATTGAAGGGTGACAGCTAAGGGATGCAGATGTTTTTTCAGGATAATGAAAATGTTCCAAAATCAACTGCAGTAATGAATCCATAACTGTGAATATACTAGAGGCTCTTGAGAAGTATAATTTAAATGGGTGAATTGTACAGCATGTGAATGTATCTCAATAAAACCATAAAGAGCAAGTTAGTTGTATGTGATGGTCACTTAGAAAAATTTTGCCTTGAACACAGAAGCAGAGATTCACATGCTGATTCTGAGAGAATACCATGAGTCAAATGTGAATGTAAAATGTTGCAAGTCTCTAAGCCTCATGGAGCTGCCATTCAGATATGTATTAGAGACATTACTGGTTTCCAAAAATAAGAAAGTTAATGAGCAAACAAAGGAAACATACACAAAGTAGTGAAACTGCTGCAAAACATTACCTTGATGATATTGAAGATACAAGTTCATGCAGATAAGTCATTTCCAGAGACCACTAGAGTTTACTTTCAGGTTCCCTTTGCTATGGGAGCAAAGAGGAAAATGAGTCTATATTCTTGAGCCACAAATAAAGCATTGGTAAGCTTGGAGACTTTTCAACTTCTTTAATCAATTTTAAAATTACAACAAATAGAGAGTCAAGAAGTTGTATTACTTCAGGAGAACTCCTTGCTCTTGAATTAATATTTGGAAATCATAAACTGCTAAGAAACACTTTCATTTCAGTGATACCTTAATGATGTAGCATGTAATACCTTAATGATGAAGAATTGCTTTTGAAAAATATTCAGTTTTACTTGGAAGAACCATTCAAGAATTCAAGGCAGAAGTTAAAAGGAATATTCTGAGTAGACATGTAGAATATTTATATATAACAGTAGATTAAGTAATATAGTATATATAGTGAAATTTAAGGTAAATTCCATACTTATGTTATTTTTTTAGGTTGCCATACCTAAAAATAGATATGTACTTAATGAAGGCAAGAGATCCAGAAGGGAGGAGAAGGGCTGGGGGAGATGAGATTGAAGGGGTGATGTCTGAGGATACATACATGGATTAAGACATATACATGAATATATATATTACGTTTATTCACTTTATGTTAAATTTAATTGGAAGTTATTGTTTTTTAAATTTTAAGTATGAACTGATATTCAGTTATTAAAGATTTTGCAATCTAAAGATCTTTAGCTATAACGCTGCAGTCACAAAAATCCAAGCCTCTCAGGGGCTCACAACAACAAAGATGTCATCTTACTTGTCATTTGGGAGTTAGCTCTGTGCTCCACATTCTCTCTCCTTCAAGATCCAGGTAGAGAAGGGGCCTCTGTGTGAAGTTTTGTCATTGTTATGGCAGAGGGAAAGGGGAGAGAGCAGAACCTAGGATGGCTCTCAGACCTTTGGATCAGCAGTGGCACACATAACTTCTGCTTCTGTCCCATTGACCAATGCATGCTTGCGGTGATACCTGATATCACTGAGCTGAGCATAATCTTTCCACAGGAAGGGCACTGCTGGTCACATGGCTGTGCCTGACATCACAGGATAGGGAATCATCGACTTGTCACAGAAAGAAGCAGCAAATATGTAAAAACAATAGTCTACCACCACAAATCATAGAAGCTGAAGAAAACCTTAGAGATCATCTGTTTCATCTCATTCAATCTCATTGGTGGATGAAAAGTGGGAGGCCCAGAAAGGGAAAAGTGATTTCCTTAGCTATGTAACTAGCTGAGGCCAAATCTCTGATAATCTCTCCCTATAGTAGGATTCACCTTTTCGTTTACATGAACAATCTATAAATGAAAAAGGAATAGTGGGTAGACCCAACTATGAACCTGTACAATAGAAAAAGAGATGCCAAGAGTAACCACTTTCAACCAGCAAATTCAAATTTATTCTACTACCGGTAAGTATCATTTATATCCAACAGGGTACTTAAATAGAAGAAGAGAAATGACTTCTATTTATTTTTAGATACAAGTCAGGTCTCAAAAATTATGGAGAAAAGGTTATTAATTCAGATTAAACTTTAAAGTGTATTGTGTCACACCATGTTGTGAATAGCAGAAAAAATAAATAGTCTTTCCGTATTTGTAATTTATTATCTGATTCAGTAAAGAAGTCCCACATGATTGAAAAACAAATGAAGTTCTGACATCAGTCTTTGGGGTTTTTTTCTCTTACTTGCTAAGGTATGTGAAAGTGTCAACCGACGTCATGGTGTATGTGAAAGTGTCAACCGACGTCATGGTGTATGTGAAAGCGTCAACCAACGTCATGTTGTAACCACACCTACTCATCAGTTGCAACCATAGAGCAGCTTGGATATAAGAGTTTGGTAAAAGTCAGTGAAAGAATTCTGAAAATCAAATGGCTATATAAAATTCACAATAAAAAACATGATATATTTTATTATTATTTATACATCA
The DNA here is from genome assembly GCF_018350195.1 of Panthera tigris. Taxonomy (NCBI): domain Eukaryota; kingdom Metazoa; phylum Chordata; class Mammalia; order Carnivora; family Felidae; genus Panthera; species Panthera tigris. Next base: position 145,253,297 of record NC_056663.1, read on the forward strand.
TGTGCTATCCATCCTTTATGTCGATAAACTTCATAATAAACTTATGAATATGTATATATAATTTTTTCAGAGAGCTGAGCAAGCATTGAGAATACAGAAAGCTTCTGATATTCATCATTCTTTTTATGCTCATACATTTAAGAACCTGCAAAGTGTTAAAGATCTGTTTCTAATTCTTATGGCAAGTGCAAAAATGTAGCCTCCTTAAGGGATTAAAACCCAACAAGGACAGGGGTGCCTGAGTGGCTCAGTCAGTTAAGCATACTCTTGGTTTCAGCTCAGGTCATGATTTCACAGTTGCAGGGTTTGGGTCCACATGGAGCCTTGAGTGGGGCACTAACAGTGCGGAGCCTGCTTAGGATTCTCTCTTTCCCTCTCTCTGCCCCTATTCAGCTCGCGCGAGTGTGCTCTCTCTCTCTTTCTCTCTCTCAAAATAAATAAATAAATCTTAAAAAATCCAACAGAGGAAGTAATTAGCACAAATATAACTATCATGCAAAGCAGTATGAGCAGCCAAAAAGAGTAGCAAAAGTAGGGGCGCTTGGGTGGCTTAGTTGGTTGAGCATCTCACTTCTGCTCAAGTCATGATCTCGTGGTTCATGAGTTCAAGCCCCACGTCGGGGCTCTGTGCTGACAGCTCAGAGACTGGAGCCTGCTTCAGATTCTGTGTCTCCATCTCTCTCTCTGCCCCTATTCCCAGCCCAGGTGCACTCTGTCTCTCTCTGTCTCTCAAAAATGAATAAACATTAAAAAAAAAAGAATGTCACTTCCTCAAGTCATACACAAAATTTAAAAAAAAGAGATTAGTAAAAGTAGTAATGAAGCAATGTTCTAATGTACTTTTACTAGAAACTTCATATCTAGAATTAGAAATTAGAGTTATATACATTCCTAGTCATGAGAAAAGCTTTATTACAAACTAATAATTAGAATTAGTGCTTATCACAGTGTCTTGTGCATAGTAAATGACCAACATATGTCTCTTGAATTGTGCTAAAGGTAAATGTGCCAGAAAAAAATGAAATGAAATGAAATGAAATGAAATGAAATGAAATGAAATGAAATGAAAAAATAAAATAAAATAAAATAAAATAAAATAAAATAAAATAAAATAAAAATCTGCAAAGCAACAGAGATTGCCACATATTGGGTTTAAGAAGAGGTCTACTGATGGGCGGCTGGGTGGCTCAGCCAGTTAAGTATCCAACTTTTGATTTCATCTCAGGTTGTGATTTCACAGTTAAGTGAGTTTGAGCCTGTATGGGGCCTCTGCACTGAAAGCAAAGAGCCTGTTTGGGATTCTCCCTCTTTCTCTGCCCCTCCCCGCTTGCACTTTCTCTGTCTCTCTCAAAATAAATAAATAAACTTAGAAGAAGAAGACGAACTAATCTGGAAGGGCTTAGGTATTTGGCATCCTCAGATATTCTGGAACTGGGTTCTAACCTTGAACAGTTTCCTCAAAAAAGCAGGCTTGAGGAGAGATAGAGATAAATTAATTTGTCTGGCCCCCCATTTGAAGTTACACTGAAAGAGAAACTTCAGGCTTTTTTTCAGGGCTTCCAGTTTTATATGCTTCATGACATTTCAGGGGTCTCCCAGACTCTCCCTTTAATATAGCCTCACCTCAGGGGCACCTGGGTGGCTCCTCTGATTAAGCGTCTGACTCTCAATTTTGGCTCAGGTCATGATCTCTGGGTTGTGAGACTGAGCCCCATATCCGACTCCATGCTCAGCATGGAGCTTACTACCTCTCTCTCCCTCTACCTCTCCCCATCTAGAAAAAAAAAAAAGTGTATATATATATATATATAGAGAGAGAGAGAGAGAGAGAGGGAGAGAGGGAGAGAGAGAGAGAGCCCCACCTCTCACAGATACTCTTAAAACCCACAGATAAAGAATAGCTTTTAAATGCAGATAGTCGGTTGAGATTCAAATTAGCTTCACAATGAACATAGCCAGACAGCAAATTAAGTGTCAATGATAGATTCTAAGATTTCTCCTAGTTTTGATGGGATGAATAGACAAAGAGAAGAAATCTTGAATAATCTGAAGAAAGGAAAAGACTGCAAAAAGAGAAATCTGGGAACAAGGCAAAACTTTTAGCCTTTACATTTTGACCTCAAGAAAAAAAAAATTGTGAGCACTAGGTGTTGTATGTAAGTCATGAGTCACTAAATTCTACATCTGAAGCTAATATTGCATTGTATGTTAAGTAGCTAGAATTTAAATAAACTACAAGTGAACCAAAAAAAATTGTAGACTGGTATTTTACAACATAATTACAATGTTAGTATAGTATAGGTTTCATAAAGATTTTTTGGTTTTTATCATGTTTAAGCTAAGGAGGCTTCCTAGGAATTTAATTAAGGTATCAAAATGAGTAGATTGATTTTGTTTCCTTGATGTCCACAACAGAATGACATATTTATTGTTCTTTTTTATGATATGATACATGGAAATAAGATGCCATAATATGTGGAGTCTATTGCACTTAAAAGATTAACATACAGGGGAACCTGGGTGGCTCAGTTGGTTGAGTGCCCAACTCTTGATTTCGGCTCAGGTCATGATCTCTTGGTTCATGAGATTGAGCCCTGCATCCAGCTAGACGCTGACAGCCCAGAGCCTGCTTGGGATTCTCTCTCTCCCTCTCTCTGCCCCTCCCCTACTCAAGCTCTCTCGTCCTCTGAAAATAAATAAGTAAATATGCATTTAAAAAAATAAATAAAAGATTAACTTACACAAACAACAGAATTTAACTTGTTAAAATGAATAATAAAAATGGCCTTGACAGTTTAAAAAAACAAAAAAGTAAAAGTACTATATATTAAAATGCATAGGATAAACTCAGTGCATTTGGAAGGAAATTTAAAAATTTAACTGTATTCATGAGGGCTAGGAAAAGAGGAGAAGGGGATTTAAATTTGTTAAGTAAATATTCAAATTAGAGAGAAGAGAGAGAAAACCCAACAAAATAGCTCCAGGAAGGAGCTATTCCCCCACACTAAAGAAATAGCAAAGAAACAATTAAAAAGAATAGAAAATCTGAAAGCTAGTTTTGAAAAGGCTAATAAAATAAGTAAGTTTTTGGCAATCAAGGGGAAAAGATCAAAGAAAGAAGTCACAAAAGCCATATATTAGGAATAGGTGAAGAGGAAATCCTTAAAATCATAAAGTAATAGTATGCCATTACTTTTTATATATTCCATATTTCAATAGATAGTATCCATATGATTCTAAACTCAAAATACTCCAAGTATATATGGTAAAAATCTCTTCCCCACCATATGCTCCAACTACCCTGCATCTTTCCCAAAAGCATCTTAACATTTGTCATTTATTCATGAATGCTTCCAAGGACATTTTACTCATTTACAGATTAATATAAATATGATTTCTCTTACCCCTTTTCTCACACCTAAAATAAATTAAAGTGGTGCGGTTTAAAGGATTCTTCAGGACAAAATTTACAGGCATGCTTCACAAAACTTTAGAGAAACAGATCATTCCAATCCTATACAAGTTGTTTCAGATCATAGAAAATAGGGAGAATTACACACTGACACCAGTGTGGATTGGTTCATTCACTACCTATTTCATGTCCTTAGAAACCATATGAAACACTGCATTTTCTCAGAATCTCTCTTGCTTAAATTCCAGATGTGATTCAGTCTCTGCTGTGTAACTTAACCCATATGAAACTTCAATCTGGAAGAGAATCAAATGGGGAGGGAGGCAGGGTCATGGTATCTACTAGGCTGCAAGTGTATCATGACAAACCCAGAGCTGGTTCCTGAGCCAGTAGCTAGCAGCAGTGTCCTAACCGCAGATGACTTCATGACTAGCAGGAAGTAATGTGATTCTGGAACTGGCAATAGAAAAGTCTCTGGATCCCACCTGATGGGTAACTTCCTACATCATTGGCTTCCTGATTATAGCAGAGATGGCAGGCATAATTTTTTAAATTTTTTAAATTCTTGATTGCATCACTGGCATTATCTATCTTGATGACCCAGTTCTACAATATGGATTTGGGTGTAATTCCTGAAAATTCAGGTAAAAGTCCCCTTCAGCTCTAGTGATATATCTCTAAATAAGCCATGTTACATCCTATAGGATAAATCCCTTTTTGTGTAGCAGAGAATCTGTTGTCTTAAACTGAACGCTAACTAATATACTACTCAATTTAACTTATTTTTATTTTTTTTAATGTTTAGTTTGAGAGAGAGAGAGAGAGTGAGCAGGGGAGGGGCAGAGAAAGAGGGGGAGAGAGAATCCCAAGCAGGCTCTGCACTTTCAGCACCGAGCCTGACACGGGTTTCGAACCCATGAACTGTGAGACCATGACCTGAGCCAAAACCAAGAGTCAGATGCTTAACTTACTGAGCCACCCAGGTGCTCCAACAATTTACCTTAAAACTAAAACTGGACAAGGACAATACAAGAATGGAATACTGTATGTGAATGCCATTTTAAATACAGGTGCAGAATCCTAAATAAAAAATTAACAAATCACATTCAGCACTGAACAAATAGAGATAGAGGTGGCCAAGTGGGGTTTATTCCAGGAACTCAAAAATGACTCAGCCTCAGAAAACCAATTAATGTGATTCACCACATTAACAGATTAAAGAAATAACTTATGATTGTTCCAATTAACGAAAAAATGCATTAGAAAAAGTCAATACAGGGGCGCCTGGGTGGCGCAGTCGGTTAAGCGTCCGACTTCAGCCAGGTCACGATCTCGCGGTCCGTGAGTTCAAGCCCCGCGTCAGGCTCTGGGCTGATGGCTCGGAGCCTGGAGCCTGTTTCCCATTCTGTGTCTCCCTCTCTCTCTGCCCCTCCCCCGTTCATGCTCTGTCTCTCTCTGTCCCAAAAATAAATAAAAAACGTTGAAAAAAAAATTATTTAAAAAAAAAAAAAAGAAAAAGTCAATACACATTCATGATTTTTAAAAGTAACAAACCAAAAATAGAAGAAAATGTGCTTAACTAAAAGTCATTTTTTAAAAACCTTCCACAAACATCATACTTAGTGAAAAATAAGAAATTTTATTTTTAGAATAATAATACAGAGATGCCAACTAAAGCCCCTGCTTTTCAAAGATGTAATGAAGTTCTCAGAAAATGAAGTTAGAGAAGAAAAACAAATAAAAATTATAAAGAAAGGATTTTATCCATATTCTTCTTTGTCCTCATTGTGTAGCATTGTGTAGCTTTCATAAACAGCATCAATCACCTCTGCCAACACCCAAACTTCCTTTTTATTTGTCTAGTGGCATGAATTGCCCAAATGGCCAGTTGGTTCTGTGCACTTTTTTTTAAAGTTTATTTATTAATTTTGAGAGAGAGAAAGAGAGGCAGCATGCACAAGTTGGGGAGATTCAGAGAGAGTGGGGGAGAGAGAGTCCTAAGCAGCCTCCATGCTGTCAGCCTGCTCAATGTGGGGCTCAATCTCCTGAACCTCAAGATCATGACCTGAGCCAATACCAAGAGTTCGATGCTTAACCAACTGAGCCATCCAGGCACCCGGGATCTGTGCACTTTCAATTCAATTAAACTTTATTAATGTTCTCTGATGAAACCATTTATTTTAGGTATTAAGTCTTCTAAACTAGTAAGAACTAGTGTTCTGAAGACAAGATGCAAAAAATTTTATAAATACAGCATTGGGTATAATTTTGTGAACCACCACTTCAAAACATTGCGTCTCAAATTTGTGCATTCTGGCTGTGAGAAAAACGGCACCACACGCTGGTTGCAGGTTTCAAGCACATAATGCCTCATATGAGACAACATCCTAGCCTCTCAAGGTATTGCATTCCCACCTAGCACTATAAGTTGATATTTAGAAGTACATTTTGACAACGTAGAAGGTGAATGGTAAGGGATAAACTATTAACTATAAAAATCAGTTCCTTGGAGTCAGTGCTGTGTGGAATACAGTGACCATAAATAAGACAATCAGAAACTCCATGCAATAGTGGTGCTAACAAAAGCATGGCAGGCCAAGAAATCTGATCTATACTCTTTCTAAAGACCTGCCCTCCATCTACTCTACTCCAGTTTATGGTATTATAGCAGAAAGATGCTAGTGGTGGCCCTCATGATCCTCACCTCCTTGTATTCATGCCCTTCTATAATTCCCTCCCCTGAGTGTGGGCAGGACCTGTGACTTGGTTCTAAGCAACATACTATAGCAAAGGTAATTGGATGTCATTCCTGTGATTATATTATATGGTAGAAGGTGATGGATCTCATTTTTGTGATTACATCATGTTATTAAAGACTCCAGCTTAACACACTAAAGTTAGAGATTCTCCTTGCAGGTCGGACTGGCTACATAATTTGTGGGGCTCGATGCATAAGCAAAATGTGGGACTTTTTATTCAAAAATTGTTAAGAATTTCAAAACTGCTACAGAAGAACATTAAACCAAGTGTGGGGCATTGTAACCACAGGACATCTGTGACCGCGTAGAATACAAGCTCATAAAACCAGCTCTGTTTGTGGTTTGATGAAATAAGTGCCCATGTTCATGAAGACTGTATATCAAGGAAATGTGGACAGCTTCTGGACAACAGTCAGAAAAAAAACAGGGCCCTCAGTCATATAGCCAACAAACTGAATGAGCTTATAATTGGATTCTTCTCCAATCAAGCTTCCAAATGAGAATGCAGTCTGTTCAACACTTTGCTTGCAGCTTTGTGAGACCCTGAGCAAAAGACCCAGTTATGTCATATGCAAATTTATGACCCATGGAAACTGTGAAATAATACATGTGTGTTGCTACAAGCTGTTAATTTGGTGATAATTTTTATGGAGCAATAGAAAACTAGTGGATTTATGACATAAAAGGTTGAGGATAAGTTGTTCTGCTGCTGTTGGTAAATTAGGTATTAAGTAATGGTGAACAAATCACCCTACAGAAGTAAACACTGACATTGTTAAGTCCATATATAGTCTCTATTCCTACAGGATGGCCATTTTATCCATGAGCCTATTAAAAAAGTAATGACGTGTCGATGGAAAGAGGTTGACCCACAGTTAAAGGAATTGTCATTTTGTCCATCTGATCAAGATACTCCTCTATGGTAAGGGCTTTTTGATGAGCATTCATTCAGGACAATGCTCTTATGTTTTAGTTCCATTAAAAAGGGTCTATCCATGTATTTTACTTCTCAAACCCCCTTGTTTCTAAGATTATACTCTTCTTTCTTCCAGTTCCATTAGCCAATGACCATGAGTAAGTCTGGATTTGTGGCTGATAACACACCTTTCATAAAAATTGGAAAATGATCTGAAATACTAAAAATTACACCCATTGGTCCTTAAGGGCCAACCGTGAATGAGGTTGTAAGGCAGTAACAGTTGCACTTCCCCTCGGCACCAACAAATCATTTAGATGAATCTATTAATGAGTCAAGTATGTAGGTAATAAGGAATTTCCTGTGAGTCCCTAGATGAGGCTGAGGGAGAAATGACAGTGTTGTAGAAGTTGTATAGTCAGAATGTGGGTCTTCTGCAAGTTACTTGTGCCTCTAGACATTCTTAGGTATGGTTCCATATATATTACTTCCATTAGATGATGGAATACTGCTGGACATGACCAACTTTTTGGTTATTTTGATTTTAAAATATGTTATTCATCATTGGCAGCTCCAATCAATACTTACTTGGTCTCATGGCAAACAATTTACTGTCTACCATTATTGTAATCATTCCAATTTACCTCTATTGATTGAGTGCTTCTAATCAGCTTCTGCCAATCTACAATCTCTTCATCCTCACTGAAATGAGGAGAGTACCTAATATGCTGGAATTCTCCTCTACAATGTATTTCTCAAGGACTTGGTGAAGAGGTTGTCTTCTGGATCCATTTTAGGAATATAGCTAGGAATGAGGAAAGCAGAATGTATATAACAAATTAATCCAACATTTCCACCTCCTAAATCTTTTAATTCTTTTCTCTTTTCTTCTTTGTGGTATGTCAATTTCTCTTAATATGAGATATTGTCTAGATTTAAGTCAACCAAAAAATAAAACAACTAAAACTGCTCTCAGATGTTTAAGCTAGTACATTGGAAGTCAAATTCCTCATAAGAATACCTGTATAGGTAAACTCAGTTAAATATGAAACTTTAGTCTTCCTTTTTATTGGTCTAGAATGCTCGATTCCATGCTGATATGTATTGGTCATATTTCTTATAGCTAATTTTAAACTTTTGCCATAAGTTAAAATTTTGAAAATGTCATTTTTTTTTTTAACTGTTCAGCATATTTAGAAATGCTCCCAGCCTCCTACGGGTGCTCATCTATATCAATCAGGATTTTTAGTTGGAAACAAAAAATAACCAAGCTCAACTGATTTAAGCAAAATGGGATATTATTAAAAGGATTTGGGGTAGCTCATGGAATTATTAGGAGGCCTAGACAATTAGAGTCAAGACTTCATCAAACAGTAGTTGTTGCTGCCCACAGTGCAAACAGTTGGCTTGGATACTAAATGCCATTAATAGCATGGGTCCTAGTACTGCTACAAAACTTAATCTTGCCGCAATGACCTACACAGCTGTCCAGAGTTCCTCTCATCTAATGCATGGACTCCCAATTCCAAGTACAGAACCAAGATCACATGTCCACACCCTAGGTCCAAGCAAAGTTAAGAAAGTAAGTACTTGACATTTCAGCATTTATGGTGGAAAGTACACTCTGTCTCCCATCATATTCATAAAATGGGAAGTTCCCAAAGCATAGGAAGGCAAATTACTTGATGAACAGCCAAAATGAATGATAAATGTCAACTATGGTTAAAAATCATGTGTAGGTATATGTACTCTACGATCCCCAAATTCTGCTGCTAGAGTTTCTAAAGAAATTCTCATGTATGCCCAAGACAGAAACAAGGATTTTTTTTTTGAAACAGTGTATATAATAACAAAAATGTGAAAAGAACTCAAAGGCTATTAGAATTAGATCAATAGGTTGTGATATGTAAATTTCAGGTCTTTTTTGTTGTTGTTGTTCAGGTATTGAGAAACTACTGTGTCAGATATAATGCTAAACACTGTGTACAGAGACTGGGGTGGATGAGACGTTTACAAATATGAATTTTTAACAATATTGCCTTTAGGACTGCCCCAATGGAGTGGGAAGATAGACACATAAGTATATCACCAGGACATATGCAACATATTGAAGACTCAAATGGATCATGTACATGGTACGATAATGGTACAGTGAGAAAAATATAATTGCCTGCATAAGTGGGAGAAGTCTCACAGAGAAAAAAGATACATATGTAAGTGAGACCTCAAAATGTCTACAAGAGTATGAAATAAATGAAGAGAGATTCATTCCAGGCAGTAAAAATTTTATTGTAAAGTCACTAAAATTTGTTATATATAGCATAGCTCAACATACACAAATCAATCAAAGTGATATACCACATTCACAAAATGGAGGATAAAAACTATGTGATCATCTCTTTAGATGAAGAAAAAGCATTTGACAAAATTCAACATCCATTCCTGATTTAAATGAATGAAGTAAGTATAGAGGGAATGTACCTCAGCATAATAAAGGCCATAAATTACATGCCATAGCTAAGATCATATTCAATGGTGAAAAACTGAAAGCTTTACCTCTACGATCAGGAACAAGATAAGGATTTCCATTTCCACCATTCTTATTCAACATAGTACCAGAAGTCCTAGCCAGAGTAATCAGGCACAACAAAACAAAACAAAACAAAACAAACAAACAAACAAAAAACACGAAATAAAAGACATCTATTTTGAAAACAAAGAAGTAAACCTGTGTCTGTTTGCAGATGACATATTATTATTATATGTCAAAAACCCTAAGGACTTTACCAAAAACTATGAGAACTAATAAATGAATAGAGTTGAAGGATACTTAATCAGTATACAAAAACCAGTCACTTTTCCATACTCTAACAATGAACTATCAGAAAGAGAAATTGAGAAAATTCCATTTACAATTGTGTCAAAAAGAATAAAGTACATATGAATAAAGTTAATACGTAAAAGACCTATATACTGAAAGCTATAAAATATTGATAAAATAAATTGAAGAAGACTCAAATAAAAAGATATTACATGTTCATGGATTCAAAAAATTAGTATTTTTAAAATGTCTATGCTACCAAAGAAATCTGTAGATTCAATCTAATCCCTACCAAACTTCCAATGGCATTTTTCACAGAAATGGAAAAAAACAACCCCAAGATTTGTATGGAACCACAAAACACCTTGAATAGCCAAAGCAATCTTGAACAAGAAGAACAAAGCTGGAGGCATCACACTTCCTGATTTTAAACTATATTACAAAACTATAGCAATCAACGTAGAGTTTGGCATAAAAACAGACACATAGATTAATGAAACAGAAGAGAGCTGAAAAATAAACCCAAACATATATAGTCAACTAATTTACAACAAAAGGGCTAAAGATACACAATAGGGAAAGAATAGTCTCTTCAATAAACAGTATTGGGAAAACTGAAGAGACATATGCAAAAGAATGAAACTGTATCTCATCATTTTATACATCATTTTTCTGTACACAAAAATTAAGTCAAAATAGATTACAGACTTGAAATAAGACCTGAAACCATTAAACTCCTAAATGAAAATATAAAGGGAAACTCCTTGACATTGGTCTTAGCAATGATTTTTTTTATTTAACACTGAGAGTGAAGACAATAATAGCAAAAATAAATTAATAGGACTACATCAAACTAAAAAAGCTTATGCAGAGCAAATGAAACCACCAACAAAATGAAAAGACAACCTACAGAAAGGGAAAAATGTTTATAAATCATTTATCTGATAAGGGGTTAATATCTAAAATATATAAAGAACTTATACAACTTAATAGCAAAAAGAAAAAAACAATTAAAAAATGGGCAGAGGAATGAATAGACATTTTTCCAAAGAAGACATGCAGATGGCCAATAGGCACACACATGAAAAGATATTCAACATCACTAACCATCAAGGAAATGCAAATTAAAACCACAGTGAGATATGACCTCACCTGTTAGAATGGTTATCATCAAAAAGCCAAGACATAACAAGCGCTGGAAAGGAGAGGAAAAAAAGAAACTCCTAATCAATGTTGGTGGAAATCTAAATTGGTGTAGCAAAAAAAACGGTATGAAGTTCCTCAAGAAATTAAAAATGGAATTACCATATCATCAAGCAATTCCACTTCTAGGTATATATCCAAAAGAAATAAAAACAGGTTATTGAAGAGATATCTGCACTCCCATGTTCACTGTGGCATTATTCACAATAGCCAAGAAATGGAAACTTAAACTGTCCATCAATGAATGAATAAAGAAAATGTGTTGTGTGTGCCTATGTATTACATTTATGTATATATGTAAATACACATACATACCACATAATATACACGCAATGTATACAATTGTGTATATATAAAAATAATATATACATATATGTGTGTAAATATATGCATAAATTTGTGTGTGTGTGTATATGTATGCTATGGGCTATCATTCAGCCATGAGAAAGAAAGAAGTCCTGCCATTTGTGATAACACAGATGGACCTTGAGAACATCGTGCAAAGTGAGATAAGCCAGACAGAGCAAAACAAATACTGCGTGCAATTACTTATAAATAAATTCCCCAAAAGTCAAACTCATATAAACAGAGTAGAAAAGTGGTTGCTTGTGACTGGGGTGTGGGGCAGATGAGGAGAAGTTGGTACACACTTCCAGCAGTAAGATGAATAAGGTCTGAGGATCCAATGTAAAACATGGTGACTCTAGTTGATAAGACTATGTTTTATAACTGAAATTTGCTGTGAGAGTGGAACCTAAATGTTCTAAAAATAAATACATAAGGTGATGGATATGATAATTAACTAGATGGAAACAATCCTTTCACAATCTATACATTTATCAAATCACCACAATATACATTTTAAATATCTTACTATGTTATTTAATTATGCTTCAATACAGCTTATATTTAAAAAAAATAATAATAATAATGAAGTTGAATTACTTTTCTACCTTAAACTTTTTAAAGTTTTTTTTAAAGCTTTTGAAAATGTTGCCATCTAGTGGTGTCAAACTTTTTTAAAAAGTTAGTAATTAGTAAATCCTTCAATTATGTTTCCTAGGAAAAGTTGCCTTAGCATTTTTCAAAGAAATGTTATACTTGTGCCTCTGCTTTAAGAGAAAGCACTCTGGATTTAGGATACTGGGTTTTAGAATTTGGCTTCTGAGTGATCACAGGCAAGCTGCTTAATTTCTCTATAAATGCATGTAATAATAGTACCTACCTCCCACGATTGTTAAAGAGAATTAATGAGAAAATCCTTATAAAGTTATTTAGTGCAGCATTTGGCTCATAGTATACACTCAATAAGTAGTAATTGTTATATTGCTCAATAGGGAAAGAGTTGCAATCTTTCAGTGGCATTGAAGTTTGAGTGATACAGAGCTTAAAACTATGGGACTTTATATTGTCAATTCTGACCAGAGTATTACACTTCTTTCTGGGAGTAGTAGAAACATTGTTTTGGTATATGGTTGCTATGTAGATGGAAGGCATTAATGACTAGTATTATCTAACTTTGAAAGATCCCTGAATCAACTATGATTGTGATTTACTGTTAAAATGTTTATAATTTGCCCCTGATTTGGTCTGTTAGCTATTCTACAAGAAAATACAAATCTTTCTAGGAGAGCATGAATGGAAGTAAGAGAAAGACAGCTTCACTAGTTGGCTAAAAAAATTGAGTCTCATAGAAGATGCAGTCAGCCCTAAAACTGCCTGTCAAGAAGGCAAGGCAGATGGAAATGGTCCTCTCTATTTATGACATCCGTTCAGCTCCAGTATTGCTATGATTTATTTTATTCTTCAAGACAGTCCTTGAATCTTACTTTAACTTGATTTCACCTGTCCGGCGAAGCATAAACAGTGCGATTTTAAAAATGCTTTTGACAGAAATGTCTCCTGAGATCTCCAAAGATACGATGACAAAATGTTAGTCAGATGACACCACTATTGAGAATTTACAGTTAGGCATCTAGCAATATTCATAATTTTAGTTAGTGGACTGGAGTCAGTCTGGAGGGAAAAATATGCTGCAAGACTCTGTCACAAACACCCCTTCTCCAATATTTTAATCAAAAACTGGGATTAATAAGGCATGCTTTGTTTAAGTTGCAGAAAATTCTGGATGGGCTGATGTGGTAGAAAGCTTGTAAGATGGTCCCAAGGATTCCTACCTCTTGGTATTCACACCTTCATGTAATCCCCTCTCCTTGTGTGTGAACTGGTCCTAATCACTCATTTCTATAAATGTAATAGAACAGAAGTGATGGGAGTCACTTCTAAAATCAGATTACAAAGAGATTATGGCTTCCATTTTGCATGTTCTTTCTTGTTCTCTTGCTAACTTGCTGTGATGGAATCAAGCTGCCTTATGGAGAGGTCCATGTGGCAAGGAACTGAGAGAGACCTCTGGCCAACAGCTAGTGAGGAGTTGAAACATTCAGTCCAATAGCCCACGAGGAACTGAATTCTGCCAATACCCACGTGAGTGAGCTCAGAACCAGGTCCTCTCTAAGTTGAGGCTTCAGATGGGACTGTAGCTCAGACAGCACCTGAATCCTGGTGAGGGTCTTTGAGGCAGAGGTACCCAGATAAGCCAAGCCCTGGATTATTGACCCACAGAAACAGGGAGATAATAATGTTTCATATTTTTAGCCACTAAGTGAGCTGATTTGCAATACAGCAATATAACCATGAGGTCAGCAAACTACAGCTTGTGGTCAAAGCTGATCTGAGGTCTGCCATTGTATGGCCTTTGAGCTAAGAATGCTCTTTACATTCAAAAGATTCCTTACTTCTTTTCTCTTTCTTTCTCTCTTATTTTCTTTATTTCAGTCTTTCTTTCTTCCAACATGTAACAAAGACCCCTGGCCCACAAGGCCTACAATATTCACAATCTAGAGTTTACAGATATAGATAAAGTTTGCCAACCCCTGCAGTAAATGATATGACTGATAACAGAATAAAGATTCAGAATGATTACCTTAACTGACTAGAATAAAGAAGTGAAGGGGCGCCTGGGTGGTTCAGTTGGTTAAGCATCTGACTTCAGCCCAGGTCATGATCTCGTGGTTCATGAGTTCGAGCCCCACATCGGGCTCTGTGCTGACAGCTCGGAGCTGGAGCCTGCTTCAGATTCTGTGTCTCCCTCTCTCTCTGGCCCTTCCCCTCTCAAGCTCTGTCTCTGTCTCTCTCAGAAATAAGTAGACATTAAAAAAAAATTTTTTTTTAAAGAATTTAGAATAAAGAAGTGAAGTAAATGAGATAAAATTTGGCTGTAGTTCACACAATGTTCTGCTCTTAAGTTCAAAATTTCAATCTCAGAAACATAGGATAATGACTATGTGAAAAGTATGAGAGGATTTTAGTAGGTCCTGCACTCACAAAGAGCTAAAATATAAAATGGATGCTTAAAAATGGTTAATATATGGGTGCCTGGGTGGCTCAGTCAGTTAAGCATCTGACTTCAGCTCAGGTCATGATCTCATGGTACGTGGGTTCAAGCCTTGCATCGGGCTCTGTGCTGACAGCTTGAAGCCTAGAGCCTGCTTCAGACTCTGTGTGCCTCTCTTTCTCTGCCTCTCCCCCACTTGCTCTCTGTCTCTCAAAAAAATAAACATTAAAAAAATTTTTTTAAATGGTTAATAGAATCCAATACTGCATTAACATAAATATAAATCCAGTTCATAAAGAAATACAACCTCAAGACTACTCTACATTAGTCAGAACACACGTAGAGTATGTCAATAGAGATCTTTTAAAAACTATTTTGAGACAATGGAAAAGGCTTTTGTATTTATTTTTATAGAAAAGGCTTTTAAATTTATTTCTTTAAAATAATTGCAAGATACAACTTTTTAAACCAACATGATAGTGGAATCACTAGTGTTCAAAATTATGTATTTTATCTGTATTAATCTCACACCATATTTTTTACTCAATTCTTCCTTTGATGTCTACTTGTGTTGAATAACATGTTTATATTTGGCTTCCTCCTGTCTTTCCGTGTATTCCAAAAGGAGTAGAGGGGAAGGGAAAGACATCTAAGAATATACCTGTGTTTGTGGGAGATGGCTGGCATATTTAAGAGTATTGTATTTTATGGTGAGGATGCGGAGAAAAAAGGAAACCTCATGCACTGTTGGTGGGAATGTAAGTTGGTACAGTCACTGTGGAAAACAGTATGGATGTTCCTCAGAAAATTGAAAATAGAAATACTATATGATCCAATAATTCTACTATTGGGTATTAACCCAAAGAGAACAAAAACACTACTTCAAAAAGATGTATGCACCTTTATGTTTACTGCAGCATTATTTAGAAGAGTTAAAATATGGAAGCAACTTAAGTGTCTGTCAATAGACTAATGGATAAGGAAAATGTAGTATACACACACACACACACACACACACACTCACAAAAACACACAGAGGAATATTATATAGCCGTTAAAAAGGATGAGACAATGCCATTTGAGACAACATAGATGAACTTGGAGGCTATTATGCTAAGTGAAACAAGTCAGATTGAGAAAGACAAATACTATATGATTCTACTCATAGGTAGAATCTAAAAAAACAAACAAACAAATGAATAAACAAACAAAAAGCAAAATCAGATCTATAAATACAGAAAATAAACTGATGGTTGCCAGAGGAAAGAGGAGTAAGTGGTTGAGCAAAATGGGTGCATGGGAGAGGGATATACAGACTTCCTGTTATGAAATGATAAATCTCAAGAATAAAAAGCACAGCATAAGGAATACAGTCAATGATATTGTGATAATAATACAATGAGACAGATGCTAGCTTCACTTGTGGGGAGCATAGCATAGTGTATAAACTTGTCAAACCACCTATAAGTTGTACACCTGAAACTAATGTAACATTGTGTGTCAACTATATTCACATTTAAAAAAAAAGAGAATTGTATTTTACAACCTCTTAAAATTGGGTCTATTTCTGTCTCTCTGTGTTTGCATATACTGTATTTTCAATACTGTACACATCTGTGCTTACAAAAGTATCCCGGTAAACGTCATTGTAGAATAAAATGCACCCAGGAACCAACAAACAAAAAGATAATTTTAAACTAAGTCTAAATTCACATTTATACATGCCATGAATGAGAAGTATAGAGACTAACTAAATAGGTTTCAGCCTACTTGAATACAAAGTGTTTTAAGTCTGACTGATGATATAATGTATTGGAGAGACTCAATGGACTCCATTCTTTCCTTATTTACAATAAAATCTACTCTCTCCTTGCTTTTCTATAAAGCTACTGCAGTTTATTTTAACTTTATAGTCCATGACTCCTTGTTGTTTACTCTTACCCATGAGAAATTGTTCTGAATGTAGTAAGCAGTGACTGACTCACATCTAGTCAGCTTCCACAGCAGCCAGACGGAGGGCAAGCAGGAGAACTGGTGATAAAAATAGGCTTTGATGCTGAACCCTGCAAAGCAGACTGTGGAGGCACTAACAAAGTTCCTCTTGGGAAGATTATTTCTCCTGCAGAATGAGTGAAAAGGAACTGCTATTTTCACACTGTAGAGGGAGGTGCAGGCTTGCACTGAGCTGATTCAGTGGTGAAAAGAAAAAAGAGAGATTAAAGGAAAAGAATAAACACACAAAGGAAAGGAAAGAATTGGAGTGATAACATTTCTGCTTATTTTCAATCACTATGTGAATGAAATTACTTACATACTTAAGGTTAAATTTTTAATTTCAAGCCTACATTTGGGTAATGCTTACATTTGACTTTATTTTGTTCTACTAGCCCAATACTTGTAGCCCTTAACAATAAATTTTATTTAATATTTAAATCGTAGATCATGATACTTAAAAAAGAAAAACACCTTTAACTGCTAAGGATGTAGATGGAAATCACCATGTGATAAGCTTCCTAATTATGAGCATCTGCATAACAAAATTATTTCTTATAGATTTTGACTATGAAAAACTAGCAGATGCAAATAGATATTCATTTATATTTATGTCCAGAAAATACTCTTTTTGGTATGAGGTATATAGTTATGTGGCTATTGAATCTTCATATTAAATTTGAGTTTTCTCTGTTACCATGTATTGACCTTAACAGATTCATAGGTAACTTAGAAATGAAAATGCCTCTAAATTTAGCATTGCTTAATGTATATTTTATCATTTGATCATTATTAAATATGCTATGATTTATATGATTAAATATCATATTGTTATAAACTGTATATCCATACAATGCAGAACTTTTATTTATTTTTCTCCTGTTTTTATGATGTAAACAAAACAGCAGTTACAGAAAACGAAACATTGGCATGCCCTTCTAATTCAGTTACTGTTTCTTTTCCCTAGTTCCCTTATTATTGTGCCCATATTCATGCATCTTTTAAATTGCTTTCTTTTTTTTTTTTTTTAACGTTTATTTATTTTTGAGACAGAGAGAGACAGAGCATGAACGGGGGAGGGCCAGAGAGAGAGGGAGACACAGAATCGGAAGCAGGCTCCAGGCTCTGAGCCATCAACCCAGAGCCCGACGCGGGGCTCGAACTCACGGACCGCGAGATCGTGACCTGAGCTGAAGTCGGAGGCTTAACCGACTAAGCCACCTAGGCGCCCCTAAATTGCTGCTTTCTTAATAGACAAAATGTTATGCCTCACCTTTTTCACTTAAAATTATGTTAAAACTGTTTTTCTGCTTGTTGCATGGATTCCTCATCTTAATGTGTAGATAATCAAAGATTTTGTAAAATGAGGTATCACCTGTGGAAGGCTGGCTAACTAGTCATGTCCACAACATTCCACCCACCTTGTGAAAATTTTCACTGTCCCCTCATTTCACAGGCTGGGACACCCAGTGTGTTCCCTGTCCCAGAGTTAATTGAATACAGGGATATCAATTCATCCTATCAAACCTGAGAGACATCTGTGATGCTAAAATAGCAATTGATTCATTTACAAGGAGAATTAAGAAGTAAAGGTACAAGCCTATTTCCTTGTGCTTGCTTTGACCTATCACATTCTCTCCCTCCAGGCAAGCTGCATAGGAGGTTGCTTGATTAGAATGGACCACAAACACGGAGTCCCTAATGCAATTAAGTGCCTGTCCCCACAATAGCTTCCAGCACTTCTAAGCAGTGTAATAAAGTCCTAAACAGTACTGCATGGGAAGACCTGTTTTGTCTTGAAGATTTCTGCCTTTTTGTCATTTCCACTGGGGATCAATCCTGTTGTCAACTGACACATTCATTAGGAGTGTCAATAAGTTCCTTCTGGTTACAGTTATATTTTTTGGACCTGGGAGCCATTCTCCTTCTTCTGCCTTGATCCATTATGCTTTGAGTTTTTTCTGCCTCCTTTTTGCAAAATTATCTTTTTTCTTTAATCTTAGTTATTGAGAAGCACCTCACTGAATATACCCATGTGCCCCAACTATCCCTTCCAAATGGCAGTATAGTATTCCATTGAGTTTCTCTATCGTTAGCCATTTGCTGTTTTTCCTTCCCCATCCTATCAAATTATAATGCGTGCCATTTTTTTCTTCAGAATTTTTCAAAAGAATAAATTCCTAGGAGTATTAGAAAATCAAAAGGAGAAGACTATGTAACTTTTTATATTATTGCCTAATTACTTCAGAAAATGGTTTGAGCAATTTATCCTGATGCCAGCAAAATACAGCAATTTCAAAATAATCTCACCATTAGTCATTTAAATTTCTCCAAAATTTTAATATGTTAATAGGAATACAACTATAATATGTCACTCTTTGAGGTTGAATTTTTAATTTCTACTGAAACCGGTCACTTTTGCATGTCTCATTATTAATTTTTCCTTGTTAAATTACATTCTTTTTTCATTTTTTTGAGAATTTGATATTTAGGTTTTCACTTTCTATGAACTCTTTATATGATACAGATATTGTTTCCGTCAAAAAAGAGGCTAAACTTTCCTAATTTGTTGTTTTAAAATATCCAGGTATGCTCTTCTATGTTTTATAAACCTTTTCACGTTGTGTCCTGATCACTCATCATAGTTTAATCTTTACTTTTTTGATAAAATCTTCCTCATTCACTTCCCCACTGTTTTGAAATACCTGATTTGTCATATGTTAAATTATTTTTTAATGTTTATTTACTTTTGAGAGAGAGAGACAGACAGGACACGAGTGGGGGAGGAGCAGAGAGAGAGACGGAGACACAGAATCCAAAGCAGACTCCAGGCTCCGAGCCATCGGCAAGCACGGAGCCCTACCCGAGGCTCGACCTCACACTGGAAGATCATGACCTGAGCCGAAGTCGGACGCTCAGCCGACTGAGCCACCCAGGCGCCCTGTGGTATGTTAATATAAATTATTACATATAGCTGGTTTTCCTCTCTAGTATTGCTTAGGAAATTTATCGACCATCCTTAGTAAGGAATAAATTCCTGCCGCTCTGGTTGTGCCATATGCTATGTAGAGTTGTCCCTGAAAGAAGCAGCTCCATTGCAAATCAATGCCAAAAAATCAAAACTTTCTCTGTGAATTTTGATTGAAGCTCATATTAAAAACTGCTATCTGTTCTCTTTGTTCATTATGTTTTAATATGTAGGACCTGTCTCTCACAACTGAAGGAACACAGGCCTGGATTTCAGTTGTTTCAGAGAATTATTGCCTATCTTTTTGAAGTGTTCTCCACAAAACTCTCAAAAGTGATTTATTTCGATTGAGACTTCCTGGGTTTCTTTTTTTGAATGCATATCATATCACAACATATTATATCACATTATATTATATATTACATAATATGTTTAGTCACTTAAATTCTTTTGCATTTTGGCTTTCATCTCAGTATTATAAGATGGAAACTTAAAACCAATAATTATATGTTAAAATATGCTAAAGATAATATTCCTCAAAGTACAGTAAATTCTCTGTGTTATTTATATCACCTAATCAACACTACAGATTTTTAAAAAATGGATGGAAGGAGGGAAGAAAAGAGGGAGCAAGAGAGAATGAAAATAGAATTTATAATTATAGTCGTATAACTTTTTGCAGCATATAAATGAAACATAAATTATATTTCACATATTATTTGTAAATGACTGCTGTTTGCACTTCTAAGACGCAAAGCTCTCTGCCATTTCTGATAATAAATATCACACTTAGACACCCTGCAAGTGTAAGGTATTATTTTGTGTATCTCCCCTTTGTATTCCCAAATTCTAAAAACAGGAATGTATAGGTTTAGATATATATTGCCCAGGGCAACAAAAAGGGCCTTTCAGGTATGCAAAGACAAGTCTTTTCCTGTTAGCCTGGTCTTGTCTGTTTCACTAAAACTCATGTCTATATCTCTAGATTGCCACAATGTTCATCAGCAGTAACACAGTAGTGTATAGGGAAACAGAAAGTGAAAAAAATTTAGAAGAGCAGAAGACTCTGGATTATTGGTTCTGAAATAATTAAGACACCTAAAATATTATTATAATAGGGAGATTTGGTTACAATGTCTCACTCTTAGTGTAATATGTGTAAAAAAGGGGGTTGGGGGTAGGAACAGGGTGGAGAAAGCAGTGGAATGTTGTGATTCTTACACTACCCCTGGGTAAGCCCCAAAACCATGTTTAAAGTTCCTGGTATTCACCTAATGTAGTCAGATTACTTTGGAGGACAATGATTTTTAAGTCTTTACCACCCTCAACAAACATACTTGAAGGTGGAATTTCACACTTAGAGATTACAGC
Organism: Panthera tigris; assembly: GCF_018350195.1. Lineage (NCBI taxonomy): Eukaryota > Metazoa > Chordata > Mammalia > Carnivora > Felidae > Panthera > Panthera tigris. The sequence goes on from NC_056663.1 coordinate 145,274,136, forward strand.
AAAGTTTTCCAGTTAAGACACTTGGGCCAATACGTGGCTTTGTTTGCAAGAGAAAAAAAAAAAAAAGTATTATTTACCTTATGAACATGGAACCAACAGAAAGTATTAAAAGTTATCGAGAGGGGGGCACCTGGGTGGCTCATTCAGTTAAGCATCTGACTTTTGATTTCAGCTCAAGTCATAATCTCACAGTTCGTGGGTTTGAGCCCCTCAATAGGCTCTGCACTGACAGTGTGGAACCTTCTTGGGATTCTCTCTGTCTCTGTCTCTCTCTCTCATTCCCTCTGTCTCTTTGCCCCTCCCCACATGCATGTACATGCACTCTCTACCTCTGTCTGTCAAAATAAATAAATAAACTTGAAAGAAAAGTTATAGATAGTTACAGCGGATTTTATTATTTTGGATTTAATATGCATCCTAAAACCCTAATTGAAAAAAATGTTTTAATAAGAGAAATCTGTCAAAAACATATACATATAAAGAGCTTTGGTAACAGCATGTAACTTGAATTCTCAAGGGATATGACTTGCCCCTAAACACCCTGTAGGAAGTGATTTTTCTAATCTGTTCCTGTTTTTAAAATATAAGATATTAATAGTCACACCATAAACTATCTGAAAAAGATACTTTATTAAATGTATATGACCTTCAGTTAAAGGAAACAAAATGTCAGCCTTTAGATTTTATGCACTATTGCATAATTTTCCCATTAATATTTTCATCCTGCCTTTTTCTAAATGTTCTAACTTCAAGTTGAAGGTTGAGTTAGAAGGCACAGAGTAGAAGTTGCACAAACTGTTGCCAACCTAATCTTTTAAAAAGTGTTTTCAACAATGAATCTCTATTCCCAACCACCTCTCATCTAAACTACTTCTCAGGATCCTAGAGTTTCCAAAATCTGGACCTAACTTTTTTACTTTATTTCCAATAATCCTCAGTGCTCTTCTTTTCTTCCAGTTGGGCCTATTAAATTCATTCATTCAATAAATATTTGTTGAGCATTTATCATGTGGCAGGCATCAAACCATAATGTAGTGGTAGCATGGACTCCAGAATCAAACCACATTAAAATACAAACTAAAATGCCACCTACTATGAGATTCTTTAACCTCCATTTGCCTCTGTTTCCTTATCTGTCAAAAAAGGGTATTATAGTATCATAAGTTTTTTGTAAAGATTAAAGGATATAATACATGCCAAGTACATAGAACAGTTCTTGGCACATAGTAAGCCCTCAATAGACATTAGGTGTTAGGGGCACCTGGGTGGCTCAATCAGTTGAGTGTCCAACTTCAGCTCAGGTCATGATCTCATGGTTCATGAGTTTGAGCCCCACGTCAGGCTCTTTGTTGATAGCTCAGAGCCAGGAGCCTGCTTAGGATTCTGTCTCCCTTTCTCTCTGCCCCTCCCCCTGCTCTCACACACACATTCTCTCTCTCTCTCTCTCTCTCTCTCTCTCTCACTCTCTCTCTCTCTCTCTCTCTCTCTCAAAAATAAATATTTTAAAAAATTAGAAAAAAACATTAGGTGTTATTAGAGAGTGCATAGTATTTAAGAAAAACAAAAAATTACAGCAAAATTGAGTAATTGCTATTCCAGGGGAAGTACAGGGTGTTATGGCAGGGCCAAACACAAAGCAACTACATTGTCAGGAAAGGTTTCCCAGAAGAAGTGACATTGAACGTGAGTCCTGAAATATAAGTTGGAGTAAGCATAAAGGAGTGGTCTAGGCAAGGAGAGCTATACATGGAAAGGCCCAGGAGCACATTAACATGGTACTTTAGAGACACTGAGCGAGATTCAGTTGGGGGGTAGGGTGGCAGGATCCAGGTCCAGAGTCTTAAAGACAATTTCAACTTTAGACCAAGAATAATGAGAAGCAATTTGGGGGACTTTAGGAAGAAAGGCAATGTGACCATATTTGGGTCTGAAAATAAATAGCTGCAGCCTGGAGAATAGATTGGAGGAAAAAAGGGAGAACAGGATCAAAGACTAGATAAAAAGCATAGTCCTTGCAAAGTCTTTCTTTACTGCTTGAGCTCTCATTGATCACCACTGATCACTTTCTTTCTTCTAAACTCCAATAGCACTTTTTTTTTTTTTTTTTACTGTGGCAGTATGCCTTTAATCCATAGGCTTATCACAGTGTTAATATCCGAGAGGAGACAGAATGAGAGAAGAAATAGTCATCTGCCTTTCCAACAAGCACAGCTCCAAGAAAGACTCACAACTGTACAGGTGTTGTAGGTCAGATTCCTAGAAAGTAGTCCCTGAGATTGAGTTTAGTGTATGGGGGGGGTATTCATGGAACAAAGGTATACCCATGGGATCGACATTTATGGAAGAAAGGAAAAGGAAGCAGGAGTGAGGAGAGGAAGAAGTCAAGCGACAGCCTCAACCAACCCCTTTGGAACCTTTGGAGCTAGAATGGCCTTTCAGATGGCAAGGGCTTTATACTCCACATCAATCAACTATTGGCTATAGGACTTCTTGTGTGATTCTCTGTAACTGAGGCAATCTCTGAAAGCTATTTATAGATAGTCCCTTCAGCCGCTGAGGCTCAGTCCTTCACTAAAAAGGGATTCAGGTGGTGTATCAGAGTGTCACCACATTGGGATAAGATAGCCCGAACTCCTTATTCAAAAAACCTGACCATCAGGTCAGCCCATCAAAATCTTCATCACACTTTACACATGGCCATCTTATCATACCGCCTAGTAGCCATGACCTCCTTCTCAGAATAAAGATGAATTTCCAGTGTAGAGAGACAAGTGAAGAGGACTAAGGGAGGAAAAAGAAGAAGCTGTGTTTGTACTGAGCTCCAAATTTAGCTAGAATATTTTGGGAAAATATGTCCAGGTATATACATCAGATAGGCAATTGCTGTTGGAGGGCTATTGTCATCAACTAGCTAGAGGTACACAATGCTGTGAACTCCTGGAGTACTTAGATACTGAACTTCAACTAAACTGAATATAGCATTCCCCCAGGCTATGCATGGGACAACTATTTTACTACCCAATGCTCTCATTCTTGAGGAGATAGATAGATAATTGGTAGATAGATAGATAGCTATACAGATACACACACACACACACACACACACACACACACTTGACCTATTAAATGGTGTTCTCAAAATAGGAAGCAGATATTAACTGTGAATAAAGAGTTGACTGCGTGATCCAGTTTGCATCTGTGGCTCAAATTCAAAAGTGAAAAAGGAATATAATCCACTCTTAGAAGATGTCTATGTCCCTTAGAATACCATAAATTAAATATCTGTGACGATCTCTCAACTTTCTTTGATTCTTTTGCTGGGGCCCTTGTACTCTTGAAGAGAAGAGTGAGAAACCCCAATTCTTTTTTTTTTTTTTTTAGAGATAGAGAGCATAACTGGGGGAGAGAGGCAGAACAGAAGGGTGGGGAAGAGAGAGAGAGAGAGGGAGAGGAAGAATCTCAAGTAGGCTCCGTGTCACCATGGATCCCAAAGCAGGGACTCAATCCCACACTTTCCCATTGTCCCACTTTTCCATTGAAAGTACTGACAATCCTGGGATCATGACCTGACCAAAATCAAGAGTAGGACGCTCAACCGACTGAGCCACCCAGGCACCCCAAGAAACCCCAATGTCTTCCAGAAACTATTGCAACAGTAAATCTGTGCTGGTATGAGAATGTCCATCCCCAAGACCTTAGGCCAATTCAGAGGGAATGTGCAATCTAATCCACATTCGAGAGAACATTATCAGGAAAATGGTCTTCCAGACCCACCTGGAGCAGTTTAAGTATTTGGTAATACTCTTTAGCCATTGGGACACTTAGGTAGCTTTTTGATTCCCCATGATCCAGATATGTCAAAAAATGTAGCCTTGTATGACTGCCTTGGTTTTGTGGCCCTAGCACTACTATACCATCTCATCTCTGAGGAAACTCCAATAAATGTATCTTTGAGAACTTTGGGTTTGAATGTCTGTGATAGATTTTGTTGCATGAATTTAGCTAATGCTGAAAACTACATTTCCCAAAATTCTTTTCCCTGTATAGTACAAAGTTAGAGTTGACCAAAAGAGGAACTACATGAGAAGTTTGGAAGGCAAAAATGAAACAGAAGTCATTACCTTTAGAAGGTCATTGCAGTCAGACATGGTGACAAAAAAAAAGACACAGAGTATTAGTAGGTGCTAGCTTTTCCTCCCCTGCATTTGACTCCTTCCCACCTGCTTTTTCTGCTGGCCAACTGTGACTCCATGCCCTCTACCAGGTCCTTGACTGTAGATCCATGGAGGCAATACCTAAATGAAGGCAATAACTTCCTAGAAGCTGCAATTTCCATAGATCTTACCTTCACTTTGGCATCCTGAAGGACTTGGCTTCTTGATTTTCCCTGCAGGCTTCAACTTGTCCACCAGACGGGTATTGTACTGGTGTGATGAAAGTACTGACTGGTGATGATCTTTCTGAGTTTCTAACTCCTTTCTTCCAGACTTTCATTTCCAAAGCTCCTTTCACGTTTAACAAATCCCGTACTTTTATAAATTATATAGTGGCTTTATTATCCTGAAAGAAGCTTGAATGATATCTTTTCCAGCCAAGTACGTTAGAGAAATTGGATAAGATATTAGGGTCTACAAATGATAATTATCTTTCAAGAGTGGAACAGCTTCTTCACCTCAATCTCACCCATACCCTGCCTTGCATCTCCTTCTCACATCATAAAGAGAGCCCTCCATCATCTCCATAGAGGAATCACCTCTATAAGGGTCCCTCAGATTGAGGTGTACTCTGCCTGTGCACGTATTTCTAGAGAAAGCTATTGATGGCAATAACTAATTACACAATATACAAGACTGCATATATTTCCTATAAACATTGCCTCTAAGGTCTGGATACATTTACCTGAGAGGTCTTAAAACTCTTCTGTGACCTGATGTCCTTAACAAGGAATAGCACAAATGACAAGAGAGCTAAGCATACATCAGGTGCAGTGTATTATATTCTTCTTAGAAAGTTCAACTCCAGGGGTGCCTGGGTGGCTCAGTTGGTTGAGCGAACAACTTCGGCTCAGGTCATGATCTCGCGGTCCGTGAGTTCGAGCCCCGTGTCGGGCTCTGTGCTGACAGCTCAGAGCCTGGAGCCTGTTTCAGATTCTGTGTCTCCCTCTCTCTGACCCTCCCCTGTTCATGCTCTGTCTCAAAATAAATAAACGTTAAAAAAATTTTAAAAAAAAGAAAAAAAAAGAAAGTTCAACTCCATATCATATATAGCAGGTTCATATAAGGCAAGAGAAATCTATAAAATTATTGATGTACAAGGTTATTCATGCCTGAGGGTCTTTGTTCAAAGACTGACATGGCCCTACAACCACAGCTAGAAGTGAAAAACTTCATCAGTGGGTGAGAAGAGGCAAACGCTTGAACCAAGAAGCATCTGAAGGAGCTCCAGAACTACTAGAAACAGCCCTGAAGAATCAAGGTGTTGCTTGCACTAATATGAGGCCCAGACAATGTAACCTGGTTAGATCCATTCAAGATCCTGAATATGACCCATGAGGATGTCTGGTAATCCTTTTTCTGACAGAACTTTCTGATGCAAACCACTATTTATAAGGTTTGCATCTAGAAGCAAAGAAGGTTCAGGATGCCCTGGGAAAAACTATACCCTAATCCCTCAGAGTTCATTAAAAAGGGTTTGACCTAGCCCTTCCCCTTCATATAGTTTTAGCACAATTCTCAGTGCTTCCACCACAATGGGGCACAAAGTATTCGTTACATTGGATCATATTCTGCTTCAGAGCCTGCTGCCTTGCCGATTAAAAAGGTGTTTCCTCTCGGGGCACCTGGCTGGCTCAGGCAGTTAAGTGTCCGACTGTTGATTTTGGCTCAGGTCATGATCTTGAAATTAGTGAGGTTGAGCCCGCATCTGACTCTGCACTGATGCTTGGGATTCTCTCTTTCTCTCTTTCTGTCCTTCCCCTCCTCTCAAAAGTAAATAAATAAACTTTAAAGAAAAGGTGTTTCCTTTCTATAAACGACCTGGCAATATACAGTGAGACCATATACAGTGACTAGCCTTGTATTTCTAGAATACTTCCCTCAAATTCTTCAATGTCTTAGTTCATCCGTTCCTACTCACTATCCACACAGATGGAGGTTAAAAAGAGTGACCAACCAGACACAGAAAGAAATGTCCATGGCTACATATCAAATAATTAATATGACTACATCATCCATCTTAAAACAGAGAAATTGGCCTTTCACAATTTGTATATATACCCTCTTCAATAAATATGTATTTCATGTCTACTGTTTTCCTTTATACCTAGCATCACCATAACTTTTGGCTCGGTCAATTCCTGGAAGAAATCCAAAAGAACCCAAAGGAGTCATGGACATCTCCTGATGCAAGGCTTCTGTGGTTTTCATATCCACTATTACTTAGGCCGCATAGCACGCGAGTCTTCAGTTTCTGCAACCAGCATTGTCCTGACTTCCGACGGATTGCCAATTTCTATGTCTATGACCACCTAAGTCAAATCCTCCAGCTACTTCCCATAGTCTGTCCCCCTCAAAGAATTTCACCAGACCTTTCACCCAGGCTTCCATTATATGGCAAATGGAATTGCTCCATTCATCCTTTACTTTACCATCATCATCATAACACCTTCCATCTCCTTCTTCAGATAAGTTCCTGCCCTTTAACTGAAATCTTGAAGATATCAATTTCCCTAGGCCCTTCTCAAGTGCATGTTTTTGGCAGGTAAATGAGAGAGTTTTTGCCTAATGACTCTATTCTGGTAAAATAGGAGATAAGATCATCTTCTAAAAGGGAAGGGAGGGGAAAGATTGGAGGAAAATGTCATCCTTCATCCTCAATTCATCAGGAAGTCCTATTTGCTCTGATTTTAAAATATACCTTGAATCTAACCACTTTTAGTTATCTCCACTACTAACATATTAGTGTAAGCCAGCATTATGTCTTGCCTGAATCTACTAAATAAGCATTCTGACTGCATCTTTTGGTCTCTTCCACATAAGCAACTAGGATGACCTTTTCAAAACATGTATCACAGCACTTTCTTGCTTAATACACTTCAGTGGCATCCCATCTTTCTTTAGGTAAAGACAGAAGCTTTACAATGGCCCTCTGTGATTGGCCTTTACCTGTTTCTTAGGCTTATATGGCAATATGCTGTTCATAGCTTTCTGACACAATGGCAGTAATAGCCATCTTTCAACTACTTGAAGCCACAATAATTCCTTTTATCAGAAGGAATTAGGATAGATGTACTTTATCCCTCCTTTACCTAGTTATCTATTTCCCTTTACCATGTCAGATCAACAATAATTTCTCAAGAAAGAACTATTGTACTCTTATAGTACCATGTACTTCTTCCCTATAGTAATTACCATAGTTTCAGTTTTCCCTTAATTATGTTTTCCATTAATTATTTTAATTAATTATTGATTATTTTCCATTAATTATTATCTTATTTACATTTGATTACATCAATAGTTACATTATTATATCATATTTATTGATAATCTATAAGATAATTTGTGGATTCTTGTATAATGTCTTTCCCCCACTTAGCTTGTAAGCTGAGTAACAGTCGTACCATGATTATTTTTGCTCACCGTTGTATTCCCAAGTTCTAATCCAGAGCCTAATACATATATGGTAGGTACTCAATAAGTACCTGTTAAACAAATGAAAGCTTAAATTGACAATCTTGAACACTAAGAAAGACAATACAAAGAGCAGACTCTGTGGCTCTTCATAAGAGATATGTACCACCCTTCACTACTTTCTAGATTTCTGACCATAAAGTAGGGGCCTTCTACTTCCAGTTTTACCATTCTTGCATCCAAAATTCATTTTCACTAATCTCTGTACACTTGACATTAAAACTCCACTCTGAACCCAATGCTTTGCAACTTACCCAACTGCCAGAGACAATGAGCCAAAACACACAGGAGGGAATGATTTGGACTTTGCCATTATTATAGCCAGCCCTGGCACTGCATCCAATGGAGACAGTACTTAGTAAAGAAAAACACATATGAACAACCACTGACGCGAATCTCTTATGTAAGGTCCAGTGGTTTTTGTTGAGGCACCACTCCATGGCCAGAAATGGCGGTTATGTTGCCTACAGAAACAGGGGTTGAGTCCCTATAGAATAATGAAAGTGAAGTCATTTGAAGTGGGCATGATCATTAGAACATACTTTTGAGAGCAAGCCAAGAATCAGAAAGAGGAAACCAAATACCAAAGTCTAGTTCAAAGGACAGAAGCAGAACTGTAATCTGGGAATGGAGCCACAGTAAGAGGCTAGATGGACTATGGAATGAATGGGTGCAGATCAGGAAGCAGGGAGTTGTGTACAAAATAATCATAGTGAACAGATCAGAATAGACAAATACCTGGGGCTATGGCCATAAATGACTGATTTAAGGCACAGAGGTGGAACAGAGCATCCCACCAAAGAGATTTGATAGCTAGGTTTTCTAGGGAAAACCTTGAGAAAGTCTTCTCTTCCTTGAGAAGGAAAGCCTGGGTGTTTATGCAGGGGTCAGAATAAAAATCTCTCCAACCAATTTCCTTTAATTCAGGCCCCTCACATATTCAGCATGTGATCCACACCCAATAACAATTAAGCTTTAGTAAGGGAGGCTTCAGGGAGCTTCAAGTACTATAGCCCTTCTCATATCGGGAGTGCTAAGTCCTCCAGCTTCATTGCCATCTTACTTCTTTCTCCCACTGAATTCTCGTGTTGACTCAAGTTATGACCTATGATTTGTCTTCTAGCTTTTGACCTAACATGTATTCCTTGCATTTGACAACAGATTCAGTTTTATCAACTTTTTTCTTGGGTAATGCTTTATACCTATTCTTTTGCCTCCTTTTTCTTCTAGCTATTTCAGATAATTAACTAATTTACTTAATATTTACTGCCTCTGGAGTCCCTTCTCTAGCTTAAATTTGAATGGCTAATTTCTCTACCTAATCTGCTCTAAACCTTTCCACTCTTAGAGTAGCAAGGGCAGGACTTATTGAATATACAACTTAATATGCATTTAATTATTATCTTATAAATATTTGTCCAATTTCTTGCTGTTTCTTGCATATGAGCCTATTTTACTAAGTAAATCTTAACTTTCTTTAGGAATGAGATTGATTTTATACTACCTCTCTCATACTGATAATACTGAGTACTTCATCGATATATTGAGTTTGAAATAATAACAAATTATAGGTGAGGTATAATGGGTATGGCAATGTTTAACCTCATTCAAAAAGCCTTCCTGAGAAGTTAAGTGCTACCAGATCCCATTCAACACTTCTACAATCAAATTTAATAAAGTATTATAATCTTAATAAGTAAGATATGTATATATATCATATACAAATAATGTATTTGTTTTTAAAGAATGTTTATTTTATCAAACCTTGGAAATTTATCATTGGAAACATGCTCAGAAATTATTTAACATAATTTCCTGATATATTAGAGAGTACCACCTTAATATTGATCTCTAACCTATGAGGACAATGATTAAAACATAACTTACTGAGAGAAGCCAAAGACAGTTTTCCTGAAAAAAAAATGGCGTTCAAGACAAACTGATTTGTAGGTATGAGTGAGCTAGGTGAAGGGGGCACACAAAGCATGGGGTAAAGGCAGGGGGAGGAGAGGCAGAGTGTCCACTGAGTTTGAGTAACTGAAACATAGAGTAAAGGGAGAGTAAGGGCACAAGATACCCTAGAAGTGGCCAAAATTTGAAAACCTTGTCGAGAATTATGGACTTTATCCTAGGAACAGTGAGAAGCCATTGACAGGTTTTATGAGTAGCATAATATAAGAAGATTTGCACTTTTTTTTTTTTAAGTCACTGTGGGGACACCTGGGTGGCTCAGTTGGTTAAGCGTCCAACTTTGGCTCAGGTCATGATCTCACAGTTCATGAGTTTGAGCCCGTTGTCGGGCTCTCTGCTATCAACTTGGAGCCTAGAGTCTGTTTTGAATTCAGTATCTCCTTATCTTTCTGCCCCTCCTCTGCTCACGCTCTCTCTCTCTCTCTCTCTCTCTCTCAAAAATAAATAAACATTAAAAAAATTTTAAAGTCACTGTGGACTTCTGTTTCTAGTCAAGATGAGTAACCAGGTTTACGTTTACCCTTCTGCCTGAAATAAGTAGAAAAAATGGATAACATCTGTAAAATAATGGCTTTGAAGATATTGGCTATCAGTCTATGAAGGACATTTGTCCCCTGTCAAATGAGAACAAATAAGGTAAGCTATACTATCCCCAGCTTACTGCCTAGAGAAAGGTTTCAGGCTGCAGTGCAGGAGAAATAACCCTGAATTGAAGAGAAGGAGCTGGGAGTCTGAGGAAGTCAAGTAGGCTAGAAGTGGCAGGAATAGTACAGGAGAGAAGAGAAAGCATGGAGAAAGAATTCTAGGGATCTCCAGAGAGTGTCTCTTGAATATCCAGTTAAGTATTCATTAGCACATACATGTGAGGAAACTATCTGAAGCTGGGGGAGAACGACCCGAAAAGATTAAAGGAAGAGTATTCATAGCTCAATATGGACTAAGATAGTGCATGTTCCCAACAGCCAGAGTGGAAAGCTTTAGGATACTGAGAAGATTATTGCCCCAGTGATTGGTAAGATTTCATCATAGACTAAATCTTGTCTGGTCCTATCTAACACAGCTTAGCAGCAAAATTTCTTAGAACTAGTAATAATAAGCAAATCTTAAAAGCTGCCAGAGGAAAAAGACATATGATACAAGACCAAAGATAAAGATGAGAGTAAATTTCTTATCAGAAGCAATTCAAGCTAGAAGATAGTGGTACAACATCCTAAAAGTATTGAAAGAAAAAAAATCAACCCAGAATTCTTTACCTTGTGAAAATATTTTTCAAAAACAAAAATGAAATAAGGACTTTTTCAGACATAAAACAAAGCTGAAAGAATTCATCACCAGCAGACCTGCACTGTAAGAAATAGTAAAGAAAGTCCTTCAAGAAAAAGGAAAATAATACCAAATGGAACCTAAATCCACATAAAGGCATGAAGAGCATCAGAAATGGCAACTACATGGGTAAATATAAGGACTTTTTCTTGGAGAGTGATGTTAGCAAGATGATGGAGCAGAAGATACCAGTCTTCATCTCTGTACATAAAACAACAATTAGATAGTGATCCAGGAATGAAAATAGCCCTGGAAGAACTCAGAGTCAAATTAAAAACCTATAGCAACTTAGTGGAGCAAAAAAAAAGGGGGGGGGGGAATAACTGTACAAGAGGATCACTGGTGAGATTGGCACAGCTGAGATATCTGGAGGTGGCTAGGAACAAAACAGAAGGATGGAGGCTATCCGTAGCAATTCTACAGTGGCAGGTGCCACTGTGATCCCTAATGGCCAGCTCTGTGGAGAACCCTGGGAGACTTTGCTGCTGATTATCTCAACAGCCCTTGCAACAGCGGTGGACTCTCTGCAGCTTTCATAGCGGAGGACCCTCTAGTGTTCATCAGCAGACTTCAATGTCCTGGTCCACATGGAACACCCAAATCTTTTCCGTTGTAGTGACCAACAGCCATAGCAGCCAGGGAGAACCCCAGAAAGAGAGATGCTGCTCTACCTCCCTCCCACAAAGAAACTGCTGTTGTAATTCCCCAGAACTGGGGCTGCCATCTTCCCTCCAACCTTGCACTTGCCCTGTACCCAACATTGGAGCATCTAAATATATAAAGCAAATATTAATAGATATGAAGGGAAATAGACTACAATGCAAAACAGTAGTGGACTCAATCCCCCATTTTCAACAATGGATGGACCATTTTGACGGAAAATCAACAAAGAGACATTAGACTTGAGCTACACTTCAGAATAGGGCTAACAGACATACAGAACATTGTATGCAATAGCAGCAGAATACACACTTTTATCAAGCACACATGTAACATTCTCCAGGCCACAATTCTTAAGCCACAAAACAAGTCTCAACAAACTTAAGAAGACTTAAATAATACCAAGCCTCTTTTTTTACCACAATGTTATGAAACAAGAAATCAGTAACAGGAGAAAACTGGAAAATTAACAAATGTGGAAAGTATATCTACTCCTGAACAATCAATAGTTCAAAAATTAAATCAAAAGAGAAATTTAAAAATGTCTTAAAACAAGTGAAAATGGAAATACAGCATAGCAAAACTTTTGGTATGTAGCTAAAACACTTGTAAGAGGGAAGTTTATAATGATAAATGTCTACATTAAGATGAAGAAGAAAGATCACTAATAATCTAACTCAAGAAACTAGAAAAATAAGAACTAAGCCCAAAGTTAGCCAAAAGAAGGAAATAACAAAAATCAGAGCAGAAATAAAATACAGACCAGTAAAACAATACAAAATATCAACAAAAAAGTAAGAGCTGGTTTTTGAAAAGATGAACAAAATTGACAATCCTCTACCTAGACTAAGATAAAGAGAGAAGACTCAAATAAGTAAAATAATATGTGAAAGAGGAGACATTACAACTAATAACCCAGAAATACTAAGAATCATCATAAGAAATGATTATTAATATTTATATACCATTAATAGTTAATAATTACATACCCACAAATTGGGTAACCTAGAAGTAATGGATAAATTCCTAGAAGCAAACAATCTATGAAGCCTGATTCATGAAGAAATAGAAAATCTTAACAGACAAATTACTAGCAAGGAGATTGAATGAATAATCAAAAATTACCCAGCAAAGAAAAGTCAGGGACCAGATGGTTTCACTGGTGAATTCTACGAAACTTGAAGGGGAGGTGACACAAACTTATTTTACAAGGTCAACATTACTGATACCAGAGCCAGATAAAAACACTACAAGAAAAGAAAACTAAAGGTCAATATCCCTGTTGAATATAGATACAAAAATTCTCAACAAAATGCTAGAAAATGAATTCAACAAAATATTAGAGGATTATACACCATGATCAAGTGAGATTAGGTATAGAATGAACATTCCAAACATAATAAAAGTCATATATGATAAGCCCACAACTAACATCATACTCACAGGTGAAAAGATGAAATCCTTTCCTCTAAGATCAGGAACCCAGAAATAAACCCACACATAATATGGTCAACTAATCTTCTTCAGAGTCACCAAGAATACACAATAGGGAAAGGACAGTCTCTTCAATAAATGGAGTTGGGAAAACCGGGTATCTACATTCAAACAATAAAATTGAACCCTTACACTGTACAAAACAAAACAAAACTCGGGGGCACCTGGGTGACTCTGTCAGTTAAGCATCTGACTCTTAATCTTGCTCAGGTCAGGTTCTTACAGTTCATGTGTTCAAGCTCCACATTGGGCTCTGTGCTGACAGCACAAAGGTTGCTTGGGATTCTCTCTCTCCCTCTCTCTCTGCTCCTCCCTCACTTGGGTGCACATTCTTTCTCTCTCTCAAAATAAATAAATAAACTTAAAAAAAAACTCAAAATGTATTAAAGACTTTAATGTAAGATCTGAAACTGTGAAATTTTAAAATAAAAGTAAGACAAAGCTCCTTGACATTGGTGTTGGCTATTTTTTTAATTTGACACCAAAAATAAGGGCAACAGAAGCAAAAATAAACAAATAAATAAACAAATAAACAAACTTAAAATTTTCTTTACAACAAAGAAAATAAACAAAATAAAAAGGCAACCTATGGATTGGGAGAAAATATTTGCAAAGCATACATCTGATAAGAGGTTAATATTTAAAATATTTAAGGAACTCACATAACTTGATAACAAAAAACCCAAATAACCCAATTAAAAAATGGGCAAAGGACCTGAACATTTTTCCAAAAGGAAATAAATATATAAATGGCCAACAGGTATATATGAAAGTGCTCATTATTATCAGTCACTGGGGAAATGGAAATCAAACTCACAATGATCATCTCATACTTGTTAGGATGGCTATTATGAAAAAGTAGAAAGATGCTTAATTTTCGAGAGGATGTGGCAAAAAAAGAATCCTTGTATACTGTTGGTCAGAATGTAAATTGATACAGCCATTATCAAAAACAGTATGGAGATTCCATAAAAATAGAACTACTATATGATCTAGCAATCCCACTTCTGGTTATACATTGAAATAAAATCACTATCTTGGAGATATTTGCACTCCCGTATGTATTGCAACATTAATCACCACAATCAAGGTATGGAAATAGCCTATGTGACTACCATGCACATGCACACACATACACACACACACACACACACACACACACACCACATACACAATGGAATATTATTTAGCCTTAAAAAAGAAGGAAATCCTGCATTGCAACATGGATGAAGCTGGAGGACATGATGCTAAATGAAATAAGCCAAACACAGAAAGACAAATACTGTATGATTTCATTTATATAAGGAATCTGGGGAAAAAAATGTGAATTCATAATAATAGAGAGTAGAATAGTGGTTACCAGAGGCTAGGGGTTGAGGGAAAAATGGAGATGTTTGTCAGAGGGTACAAACTTTCAGTTATAAGATGAATAAATTTTGGAGACCTAATGTTTAGCATGGTGACTAGAGCTAATAATAATGTATTACAACACTTGAAATTTGCTAATAGAGGAGTTCTTTTTTTAATTTTTTTTAACATTTATTCATTTTTGAGAGATGGAGAGAGACAGAGCATGAGTGGGGGAGGATCGGAGAGAGAGGGAGACACAGAATTGGAAGCAGGGTCCAGGCTCTGTGCTGTCAGCATAGCTTCAGGGCTCGAAGCCATGGACCACGAGATCACGACCTGAGCAGAAGTCGCACACTCAACCGACTGAGCCACCCAGATGCCCCATAATAGAGTAGTTCTTAAGTGTTCTCACCACACACAAAAAGATAATTATGTGAAGTAATGAATATGTTAATTAGCTTGATTGTGGTAATTATCTTACAATGTAAATGTATCAAAACATATTGTCTCTTTTCCTTCTTGGCTGCTTGAAACTCTGCCACCATCAGGAACAGCACAGTAACCCTTCCAACCAGGAAGTTTATGACCACCAGCTGATTACTTCAGTGGAAAAAAATGGTCATTGATGTTCTTCACTACGGAAAGGCAACTGTCAAGTACCTAAGACAGAACTTCTGGAAAAACTAGCCAAAATGTACAAGACCATAGCAGATATCATCTATGTATTTGGATTCAGAGCCCATTTTGGTGGTGGCAAGACAACTGGCTTTGGCATGATTTAAGATTCCATGAATTATATAAAGAAAAATGAACTCAAACGTAGACTTGCAAAACACGGCCTTATGAGAAGGAAAAATACCTCAAGAAAACAGCAAAAGGAACACAAGAACAGAATGAGGAAAGTCAGGTAGACTGCAAAGCCAATGTTGGTGCTGGCAAAAAGTGAGCTGAAGACTGGAAAACAGGAGTAAAGATTCTGCAGTAGCTTTATCTGTGGTGACTGTGCAGATTTTTTTAAAAACATTTTTTTTAATGTTTATTTCTGAGACAGAGAGAGAGCATGAGTCAGGGAGGGGCGAAGAGAGAGGGAGACACAGAATCAGAAGCAGGCTCCAGGCTCTGAGCTGTCAGCACAGAGCCTGACGCAGGGCTCGAACTCACAGACTGCGAGATCATGACCTGAGCTGAAGTCGGACGCTCAACTGACTGAGCCACCCAGGCGCCCCAGACTGAGCAGATTTTTTATGAGAGGATTAATAAACTGAGAACTTAAAAAAAAATACATTGTACACCTTAAATATATTACATTTTTGTCAATCATATATCAATAAAGATGGAAAAATGAAACTAAAAGACTTTTTCTTATTTAAATATCTTCAAAATATAACTGACTCCTTAAAGAAACACACAAAAAAATAACATATTGTGGGATTTGTAAAATATGTGGAAGTAAAAATATAAGGTGAAAATAGTAAGAAGGCTCGGAAGGGAAAATAGAATTATACTGTTGCAAAGTTTTTACACTACACATTAAGTAGTATACAATATTATTTGAAGGTAGAATGTGATAAGTTAAAGGTGTGTAATATAAACCTTAAATAGACAACTAAAACTCTGTATCTCTTTATTGTGAATAATAAGCAGTTCTAGCTAATAAGCCAACGAAGGTAATGAAATGGAGTAAAAATAACACAATTGTTCTAAAAGAAAGCAGAAAAATAAGAAAATGGAAATAAAGATGGGACAAATAGAAAAAAATAGTAAGATAATATCAATCCAAAAATGTCAATAATCACATTGTATGTAAATGACCTAAACACTCTCATTTAAAAATGATTGTAAAAGTTTATAAAACACAAGACCCAACCATGTTAATGTATAGGTTAAAAGTAAAACGATGGAAAACAACAACAACAACAACAACAACACCATGCTAACACTAACCAAAAGAAAGCTGGGGTGGTCATATAAATACAAGACAAAATAGACTTCAGAACAAATAATATTACCAGAGTTAAAGAATGACATAAAATCGACAAATTCCTTGAAATATACAAACTACACACAACTCATTCAAGAAGAAATAAACTAAATAATTCTGTAGCTATTAAAGAAATAGAATTTCTAGTTAAAAACCTTCTCACAAAGAAAATGCTAAGCCCATATAGCTTCATTGGCAAATTCTACCACACATATAAGCAAGAAATAATACCAATTCCACACAAACTCTTTCAGAAAATTGATGAGGAGGAAATACTTCCTGAATCATGCTATGAGGACCATATTACTTATATCAAAACCAGAAAATGACATTATAGAAAAAGAAAACCTCAGACTAATAGATCTCATGAGTATATGTGCAAAACATCTTAACAAAATGCTATCAAATCAAATACAATAAGGTGGCTCAGTTGGTTAAGCGTCCCACCCTTTGTTTTGGCTCAGGCTCAGGCCATGATTTCACAGTTATCTAGTTGGGGCCTACTCAGGCTCAGTGCTGACAAGGTGGAGCCTGCTTGAGCCTGCTTGGGATTCTCTCTCTGCCCCTCTCCTGCTGGTGTGCACATGTGTGCTCTCTCTCTTTCTCTCTCAAAATAAATAAATAAACTTTAAAAAAATAAAATACAATAATATACAAAATGGATAATACATTATGACCAAGTAGAGTTTATCCCAGGAATGTAAAGTTATTTTAATATTCAAAATCAATTAATGCATTTTAATAACAAATTGCAAGAAAAAAAACACATGATCATCTCAATAAACAAAGAAAAAGCATTTGAGAAATACAAAATCCGGGCTTAATAAAAAGTCTCTTGAAACTAAGAACACAAAGGAACTTCCTCAACCTGATAAACCATATACATGAAAACCCTACAGTTAACATTATACTTACAGTGAAAAACTGAATGTTTTCTTCTGAAAATCAGAAGCAAGAAAAGGATGTCTATCATACCACTTCTAATCAATTTTGCACTGCTGGTTCTAGCCAGTGACAACAGGCAAAAGGAAAAAGAAAAGAAGGAGAAGAAGGAAAGAAGGAAGGAAAGAACATAGGAAGGAAGGAAGGAAGGAAGGAAGGAAGGAAGGAAGGAAGGAAGGGAGGAAGGGAGGAAGGGATTAAAACATCTATATATCCATAGTGGAAAAGAAGTATAACTCCCTTTATTCACAGACAACACAATTTCTGTGAAGACGTCCCATGAAGTATACAAATAAGTAAGTAGAAGTAGTATGGGAGTTTAGCAAAGTTACCGGATATCAGATTTATATATGAAAATCAATTATATTTCTATATAGAGTACAACATCATTTCATGTGCTTATTTGCCACCCATATCTCTTAGTGAATTGTCTAGTCAAGCATTTTGCCCATCTTTAGATACCATATGACCCAGATATTTGAAAACATTCCTAGTCATATCCTAATCTCAGGAACCTATGGATGTGTAACCTTACATGGCAAAGAAGACTGGGAAGATGTGATTAAGGTTCTTGGGATGTGGAGCCTACATTATCCACATGAGTCCAATGTAATAATCCAAGGGTCCTTAAGAGGCAGAAGAGAAAGAGAGTCAGAGAAGATATGATAATGGAAACAAATGTTGGAGGGATACCCCTTAAAATGAAGAGGCCATAAGCCAAAGAATTCAAGCAACCTCTAGAAGCTGGAAAAACCAAGCAAACAAAATTCCAACAAAGCATTCAGAAAGGATACAATTCTGCCAATATGTTGGCCTTTTAGCTCAGAGAAACCCATTTCAGACTTCTGACCTCCAGAATTACAAGATGATAAATGTGTGTTGTTTTAAGCCACTGGGTTTATGGTAATTTAGCACAATGGCAATAGGAAACAAGTACCTCTGATTTCTGAAAAGATTCTTTTATGGAGTCTTTATTTTTACTTGGATAAATTTATATTCTGTACAAGAATGGAATGAAATTAGTAAGTGGTATATTATTGTATAACATCTAAATCTGATATAACATTCAAGGAATAATAAAATAGAGAAAACATATTTGGTAAGTTTTGTCTTGTAAAATACTGGTCAAAGATACTATGAGTGAAAGCAAAAAAAAAAAAAAAGACAGTAACTGAAAATATTTGGGTTGAAATATTTACATATTTAAT
The DNA here is from genome assembly GCF_018350195.1 of Panthera tigris. NCBI lineage: Eukaryota > Metazoa > Chordata > Mammalia > Carnivora > Felidae > Panthera > Panthera tigris. The sequence goes on from NC_056663.1 coordinate 145,292,753, forward strand.
AAAACAAAATCTAACTTGAGAATATACTCCATTTGGAATAATTTGCTCTGAGTTTGCCAGGTACTTATATTAACCTATAGAGACAGTATGTTCCCAAATAAAAATACTGAGGTCAACAGAGGACAGTCAGCTGAGAGCATCAACAATTTTAAATTAATTAACTACAGTGTTAAAATATTAAAATACAATGCTAAAGAAGTTTAGATATATTTTTATTAAAAATTACAAACCTAATACCATATTAAAATGTATTCTTCATAGGGGCTAGGGGTGGGGGGAAATGGGGAGATGTTGGTCAAAGGATACAATTTTCCAACTGTAAGTTGAGTAAGTTTTGGTGATCTAAAGTACAGTATTAACAATAATTAACTATATTAATTAACTATAATTAACAATGTAATTATATATTTTCATATAATTAACTATAATTAACAATAATGTATTATATATTTGAAAGTTACTAAGGAGGGTAGATTTTTTTTTTTAATTTTTTTTTAACGTTTATTTATTTTTGAGACAGAGAGACAGAGCATGAATGGGGGAGGGTCAGAGAGAGAGGGAGACACACAATCTGAAACAGGCTCCAGGCTCTGAGCCATCAGCACAGAGCCTGACGCGGGGCTTGAACTCACGAACCGCGAGATCATGACCTGAGCCGAAGTCGGACACTTAACCGACTGAGCCACCCAGGCGCCCCAGATTTTTATTTTTTAAGTTGGCTTCACATCCAGGGCAGAGTCTCTACTCATGACTCTGAGATCAAGACCTGAGCTGCGATGAAAAGTCAGAGATGCTTAACTGACTGAACCACTCATGTGCCCCCAAAGAAAGTAGATTTTAAATGCTATCGCTACAAAAAAAAAAAAAAAGTAATAATGTGAGGTGATAGAGGTTTTAGTTAACTTTATTGTGGTAATCATTTTGCAATACAGTCTTCAACTTATACTTATGATATTATACCTTGACTTTATGATTGTATGAAAGCAATACACATTCGGTAGAGACATGCTTCAAATTTTGAATTTCGATTTCTTTCCCCAGGTTAGTGATATGCAGTACAATACTTTATCGTGATGCTGGCAGTGACAGTGTGCCAAAGATGCTGTGAACCACGTGGTCATGAGGGTAAACAGCCAATAATACACTTACAATCATTCTGTACCAGAACAGCCATTTCTGCTTTCCACTTCTAGTACAGTGTTCAGTAAGTTACATGAGATATTTAACACTTTATTATAAAATAAGCTTTATGTTAGATGATTTTGCCAAACTGCAGGGTCATAGTAAATGTTCTGAACACTTTAATGCACGTGAGGCTAAACAATGGTGTTTGGTTGGTTAGGTGTATTAAATACATTTTCGACTTAGGGTGGATTTATCTGGACACAACCCTATCATAAGTTGAGGAGAATCTGTATATATGTGTATCAAATCATCATGTTTTATACCTTAAACTTAACACAGTGCTATATGTCAATTATATCTCAATGAAGCTGGAAAAAATATATTCTTCAGAGTAAAAAAAAACATGGTATGAGACACAGATATGGTCAATAAACAGATTAAAATGCATGAATGTCTAGAATAATTATTGTTATTTTTAATATACTGATAATCAGTATTAAGCAGCTTGTTTTTAATTTACTGTATCCAGATTTGTTTTGGAAAATAGTTTTTAAACAGTTTATTTTCTACATCGGTCCATCAATATAATAAAACTAATTTGTCAGTTAATACACATTTGAAATTATTATGTAATTTTAACTGTTTAATGATTTATTTCATTCTTAAAAGTATCTAAGTCTGGACAATAAATTATATAGTCCCTCCAGGCATAAGGTCTAATAGTGATTTATGCCATTCTACTGTCACCCCTTTGTTCTCAGACCTATGTGTTCTGTCTTAGACGAAGCCATATTTGAATCTTGTAAGACAGTATTACCCAACTTGTTCCGTGCATCATAAATGAGTTCTTCAATAGACCATTCCACCATTCTATGGTCATTGCTTTCTAGTTCAGTAATCAACAGGTTTATAAACCATTTAAAACTAGTAATCACATAGTTGTTATTCTTTTGTCTTAGTTCATTTATAGTAAAATTAGTTCTTTGGTCAGATTCAGTGTTGTGTGAGGTTCCCTAATGCTGAATAAGGCATTCTGACATTAAAAAAATAATTTTTTTTAATGTTTATTTGTTTTTGAAAGAGAGAGAAACAGTGCGAGCAGGGGAGGAAAGAGAGAGAAGGAGACACAAAATTCAAAGCAGGCTCCAGGCTCTGAGCTGTCCACACAGAGCCCAATGAGATCATGATGACCTGAGCTGAAGTTGGATGCTTAACCAACTGAACCACCCACGCGCCCCTAAAAGATTTTATTTTTAAGTAATCTCTACACCCAATATGGGGGCTTGAATGCATAACTCTGAGATCAAGAGCTGTATGCTCCAACAACTGAGCCAGCCAGGCATCCCCCACTTTCTTTTTGCTTGCACAGTTTCTAAGGAGAAGGTGAACATAATTCTTATCCTTGCTCCCCTATAGGTAAGATACTTATTTCCTTTGCTGCTTTCAAGACTTTTTCTTCATTTTTTATTATTTTTCTTCATTTTACCTATGCCTATGCCCAGGTATAGTTTTTTTGTTTGCTTTTTGTTTTTTTGTTTGCATATATCCTGCTTTGTGTTCTCTGAGCTTCCTGGATCTGTAGCTTGGTGTCTGACATTAATTTGGGGACCTTTCTCAGTCATTATTGCTTCAAATACTACTTATGTCGCTTTTCTCTCTTTTTTCTCCTGGTATTCTTTTGTAATTTTCCCACAGTGCTTGGTTATGCTGTTCTGTTGTGGGTTTTTTTTTGTTTTCTGTTTTTTTTTCAGTCTTTTTTCTCTGTGTTCTTCAGTTTTGGAAGTTTCTATTGTCATTTCCTCAGGCTCAGCAATTCTTTCTTCAGCTGAGTCTGTCCCACTTATGAATCCAATAAAGGCATTCCTCATTTCTTTTTTATTTCTTCTTAGAATTTTCATCTTTCTGCTTATATTATCTATCTGTTGTTGCACATTATCTACTTTTGCTATTAAAGCATTTAGCATATTAATTATGTATTTTTGTTAAAATTCTTGGCCTAATAATTCCAACATTCCTGCTGTATCTGACTCTGGTTTTGCTGATTGGTTCAGTCTCTTCAAACTGCTTTTGGTTTTTAGTACGCCTTGCAGGTTTTCATTGAAAGGTGGACATGATGTACTGGGTAAAAGGAACTATAATAAATAGGCCTTTAGTAATGCAGGATAGGTTGTGGGGGAAGGGATAGTGTTCTATAGTCCTATGATTAGGTCTCAGTCTTTGGTGAGCTTGTGCCACTGTGAATTTCAATAGTGTTTCTTAGCCTCTCCCCTTCTCACTCCACCTCAGGTGGGATATGATGGCTAGAGTAAGCTGGCATTAGGTTAGGCTCTGATAAAACCCCAGAGGGTTGGGGTTTGGTAAAATACTTTCTTCTGAGGACGGGCCTTGTTAGGAAGAACATAATCATATGGAGTATTTTAAAATGGTTACTTTTGAAAGTAATCAGTAATATCAAATTTTCCTCCAGTATTCACTGTGAGGACCTAGTAGGGCTCCTGGAGGTAAAGATCAGCAAAGCATGGGGGCCCTCGATGATTGGATCCCCCTGGAGTTTTACACTCTCAGCCTTGTCCACACTAAGTCTCCAGCAATTTGTTAATTACAGTTCAGGTTTTCCTACCCCAACACTGGTTGCCATGAAGATTTCTGCTCCTGTAAGTTGTGATTCTCTGTCCATCTGTCTGTTTCTCCAATTTATGAGTGGGGGGAGTGATTTGCCCTGTGACCTCACTTCTCTGACAGATGTAAGAAAAGTTGTTGGTTTTTAGTCTGTTCAGCTTTTTACTTGATGTTAGGATGAAGTGGCCACTTTTTTTTTTTTTTTTTTTTTTTTTGGAGTGGCCACTTCTAAACTACTTACATGCTAGACTGGAACCTCTGCCTAATTTTAAAACTTACTGTTACATGTGAAAATATGAAAGATTAGTTATAATTTACCATATTTTCTGAGTTGTTATATGATATAAAATATTTGCTTATTTGAGAATTCAAGGTCATTGGGAGAATCCCTTATATGTCAAAGGTTTATTATAGTATTTCCTGCATATAATGCCTTCAAAAACTATGCACTTTTTAATGAGCGGTACCCAGTGCTCTAAATAGCGCATATCACATAGTAGTTAATAAATATCTGTAGAATAATCAATAAATGAATGAATGAAAAGTTCCTTTGGATACTTTCAGTCTTAATCAGATCAAACTTTCTAATGAGCCCAATTTGTCCTGAGAAAGATATAAGCCAGGAATTGCTCTAACTTTTAACATTTCTGCTAGTTATTAATATACTTGCTTGCTCTAAATCTGAACTCTGAATATGTTTCTTTTCATGTTCAATTTGAAAGTAAAAACTCAGGAACTCATGAATCTCTATGTAGGAGTTGTTTTATGCAATAACTACTTTACATTCTGCAAAAAAACAAGGACAAAAATTACCACACTAACAAACATAAAATGGAGAACAAAAATTAAATGCATGTAGCTTATTTGTTTAATAACCAATAGTTAGTGCACATTATTTAGTTGTAGATTATCCTTGGCATATTTTACATCTTAGACTGGCTTTCTCTTGCTTTCTAGGAATCTTTACGTTTTTCCATTCCTATATTTCCTTCTTTAACCAACCTAGAACTACATACAAAAAGCAATATGATTTTAATTTTAATCTAAATAAACTTTAAGATAGGAGACATTAAAAAAAACTTTTTAATGTTTATTTTTTGAGAGAGAGAGAGGAGCAGAGAGAGAGAGGGAGACAGAGAATCCTATTTAAGCAGGCTTCAGGCTCTGAGCTGTCAGCATAGAGCCTGATGTGGGGCTTGAACCCATGAACCGTGAGATCATGACCTGAGCCAAAGCCAGATGCCTAACCAACTGAGCCACCTAGGCGCCCCTATAGGAGACATAGTTTTAAAAGAAAATCTAATGTAAGATATATATTCATTACCCAATAACATTTAATTAAATATGAATTGTGTAGCAACTGTGTTCTACTAAAGTGACCGGTAGTTAATTACTATTTCTGTAGATTGTCATCCTTCTAGCCCTCAGCTTAGTTATTTCTTACTTGGCTCTGCTTCTGGAGCAGCAGGCTAAGAAAATTATAAGTTCCAAAAAAGAGTGATCAGAGGGTGAAAGAGATCTCAAAATCATGTCATATGAGGAGTAAATGAAAAGAAGGAAAGAGAAAACCAGGGTCATTGGATGGATAGCAATTAAAGGGAGGCAGATTTCATCTCCACATCTGCTTCAGATTTCTTAGCACAGTCCACAAGGCCCTGAATGATTTGGCTTCTGCTAACTTCTCCAGCCTCATCCTGCAAAAATTATTCCATTCACTTTTTGTGTTTCAGCTCTTTTGACACAATTTGATACCTCCCTTTTCAGGACTTTTATACATACACTACTTTGGCCAGCAATATTCTCTAATCTTTTGCCTAAGTAGTTTCTCCCACAGATATCAGCTCAAGCACTATTTTCTCAAGAAAACTCTACCCTCAAAGAAAGGTCCCTAGGTTAGTTTTCCCTTTAGCAGTTATTCCCTTTGGCAGTTCCTTTGTATGTCTCTCACACTAGACTATATGTGTCAAGGGATAAAGGACCATGTTTGTGTTGTTCACCATTTTCTTGCCATCACAGAGACCATGCATAGTAGGTAGGCAACAGATACCAGGTGGATGAATGAAAACTCATTCTTACGTTGGATAAATTTTCAACTTAAATTCCAAAGTATCTTTAAAAAAAAAAAACACCAGAAAATAGCAACAACATAATAAAAACAGGTACGTGACAAAAACGAAGGAGTAACATTGGATATTAGGAATCTGTGGAAACTGTGGGGAATTGAAGAAAGCATGTGTTGTATAAAGGCATTCAAATTTCAAACAACTTTGAAATGCTGTGATGACAAAATATAGCATGTTCATGTAACAGTTTTGGTTACAGACCGCCATTTTGCAGTGCTTATATTTAAATGATATACTCAGGGGCACCTGGGTGGCTTAGTCGGTTAAACATCCGACTCTTGATCTCAGCTTACTCAGGTCTTGATCTCAGGGTCGTGAGTTCAAGCCCCATGTTGGAGTCCACGCTGGGCATGGAGCCTACTAAAATAAAATAAAATAAAATAAAATAAAATATCCATTTTATATTCAATATAAATAATATTATAGAGAATACTTAATGGCATGAAAGTATGCTCATATATTAAGTTTTTAAAAATCATGTTTTTAATGTTTTACAATGAACTTGTATTGCTTTTGTTTCAGAAATAAATTGTTTTTACAAGGTAAAGAAGTAACTCAGGTGGCAATATGGAGGATAAAATGGAATAGACTAGGACCAGAGGCAGAGATTAATAGACTATTGAAATAGTATGGGCGAAAGCTGGTAGAAGCCAAATTAAGGCAGTGGCTGTGAGGACAAAGAAAGTAATTAGATATGGATGCAGAATGAATAGGATTTGGTAATCTTAGATCTATTTAGGTTGGAGATAAAGGTTAAGGAAGCATTAGCTTAAACACAGTAATTCCGCTAGTAACCTTGAATCTATATGGGTTGGAGATAAGGGTTATGAATTCATTAGCCTTAAACATGGTAATTGAAATGAGATTCCTTTGGGAGAGAATATAATATAGAAATAGGGCAATGGCCTGAATCATGGGGAAACTCTTAACATCTAAAAGCCAGATGGAGGAAGAAATGCCTATAAAGAAGATCAAGTAGGATTGGTTAGAGAGATAAAGCAACTAGGAAGTTGTCATGGAAAATTAAAGGAAGTGGTTTTCAAGTAGGGATTGTTTAATGATGCTAGTAGAGAAAGCATCTTGCATGCTTCTGACGTTTGCTTCCTGTGATAGGACCTAAACTAGGTTCAACGTCTTTCCCTACACTTGGGGAAATTGACTGACTTATATGACTAGTGAATTTGTGAAGAATGTCTGATTTAGCTTTGTCCTCCAATCTACAAGGACAAGGTTGTCTACAGAAACCAAACTGTCATTTGATCCTCCATGCCGTCCTTGGGAAGTGTTGCTCGGGACTGAAGGTATACATTGGCCTAATTGTGGGGATAAGTTGGCAGGCCTATTTGGTTTTCATACTAAACAACATCAATCAACTTACTCTTATCAGTAATAAAGTGATATTTCGGCCCCCATTTCTATCCTTTATTTCTCAAATTGTTCAGAACCTATGCAAGAAGGGAATTAGTTTATTGAGATTCCTTAGAAAATGCGACAACTCATGTCAAAGTCCACAAGAGTCAGGTAAAGTAGGGGCTGAAACAAGGCTAATGACTTTGACAATTAAGAAGTAATCATAAATCATTACTTTCCTTAATAAAGCCAGTTTCTCCAAGGAAGACAACTGAGGGAATGTCTCCATGATGGTGTTGGTGGGGCAACTATAACTACTGTTCCAATCTTTGTTCTGTAAGTTTCTCTAAGAATGGGATTGCACCACCCAGGGGACTACATTAGTCGGGGCTATTTTAGTTGCAAATGAATAAAACCTACCTTAAAATAGCTTAAATGAGGGTGGCAAGGGTGGGTGAGAGAAAAGGCAGAACTTAGTGGCCACTTAATTAACAATAGACCTAACCCTGGATTTCAAATATCATTTGGACTCTACTCTCTATTGCTCATACCTGCCTTCTTCCATCTTTGTTGTGTGGCAAGGTAGGCTCCATGTTATGTCAGCATCTCTAGCATCAGTATAATTTTTATAGATAACTGAAAACATTGGCTTGGCTCATGTGCCTATCTTTACGACAGGGGAAAAAAGTCATATAATTGACAGCTTTATCACATAGATGAAAGGCACTTCTTGAAAAGATGGACATACAAAAAGTAAGTGATGGAGTATTCTCCACAACATTCCACCCCTTGGTTACCTAGCATCTACACTTGTGCTTCTTTCAGTATATATAATCTCAAAAATGTTCTAGCCTAAGACAATGCCACTATTCCACGGACAACTGAAATACTTTCTTGGGAAACATGCTAAAGTCTCATCCAATTATCGAACCTTACTTGAAAACCTAGAGTTCTGATGTGCATTTCTTTTGTTCAGGTCTGGATGTAGCTCTTTGTGGTACAACATAATGAAGATAATTTAATTAGATAGTGGTATAAACTTAACAAGGTGAGTTAAGGGCACCCTTAATTAGCTAGTGGATGAGGTCCTTGGTCGGCTAATATAGTGGTCTTGAGTTTGCTCTCTGAAAGGTGCTCCCTTATTCCTTATACAAAAGTGGGTATCGGAATTATTGGAACAAAGCCTAAAACTCAACATTCAACAGGTTGTTGCTTGCGACAACATATTAAGCATTGCCAAACCTCCTAGCTAGGGATAAGGAATCTTATTATTGTGCACCTCACCTAGACTCATTGGTTTCACATTTTAGATTGTGTCATTTGTTGACACTGGTACTATTACTAATCAAGAATAAAAACACAAACATTGCCATTTTGAGATATTTTATTCTCTTCAACAGTCTGTTTTGAATTTCACATTAATTTTTTATTCAAATTCAGGGAATTCAGTTTAAGGTATTATTATTAGACTGCTCTCATCCCTCCTCTAAGATTTTATCTGGTTTTTAGAGATAAGTTCTTTACCATCATGACTTTGGCAGAAGGGAATCTGGTTTGCTTGGTGTCTAAATTTGTTGCTGAAAGGTCTGTTGTTGATACAAACTGTAATCTACTCTTTCAAAGTGTTTTTCCTCTGCCCTTACCTCTAAATGTATGGATATTAGTGTCTTCTCAGTAGGATCCTCTATCCAATCCATGGATTCATACCATAGCTTCTGACATGAGTTTCCATCACCCTGCCTGCAAGCAGTTAGGCTCACTGTGAACCAAGTTTACATACCTCTTAAGAAATTCCGTATCTCCTTTTCAGTCTACTGTCATCAAGAAAGATGCAAGAGTGGGAGTGATTATCAATGCTGTCTGGTCCTCTCTGCCTAAACAGGTCATGCTGAGCTTCTACTTGATTGTAGTTGCTTGTGTTAGGCAAACTTCCTGATGGGAAGCAGGGCACAAGCCACAAGCTCTGTTTTTGAATTCTGAAATCTTCTTGGCAGTATCTATCCCTTATCATTTGGTGTTCTAACCCTGAGGAGACAGCCAGGAAATACATGTCTCAAATCATGGGCTCTTTTACCCTTTTGTAACACCACTGAGGCTGCCTTTATTTCCTTTTCAGGCAAGTTCACTTCCCATGGTGACCAAAGGCCATAGGTAAAGTTTTTGCTTGATTCCACTGTGACATGTTTCTTTCTTAATAGTAGCTAGCCCAAATGGTGAGGCTGTTTCTCATTGGCTTCATTTTGTTAATCTGCCCATTCCTGAATCAATCATTATGACTGAGTAATAAGGGTACTTTTGCTGGTGTGATTCATGGGTTCACCTCTGCGGTATGAAAATTAGGTCTAGGTAATGGACAGTTACACCTGGGGGAAAGGATAGATCTATATTAGTTAGGATAACTTCCAAATCTGTGGTTTAACCCAAAAGAATATATATAAATTCTAATACAAGTGAGTCCGTCCACCTTGTGGCTTGGCCATCTTCAACACGTGGCTTCTAATACAAATGTGTTCATCTGCCTCAAATTGGTGGGGAACGGGAGATCTTGGACTTCTCATGTGCTGTTTTTATGGACCAGAGCTGCAACAGGAGCACATCACTTCTACTCACATTCCACTGGTTAGAACCTAATTGGCACACCTAACTGGTAAGCCTACTTGCAAGGGAGGTTGGGAAATATAATATGTGTATCCACAAAAAGAATCTAGTGTTTACAAGAGTCCACTATTCTGGTCACTAAATATCTATTTTATCTCTCTTCCCACACAGAGAACATGTCCTACTCCAATGAGACAACCTAAAGTTCTGTTCAGTTACTAGGTCAGGCCTAGAGTCTAGGTCTTTAGGTAATGTGTAGGCCTCTTCATTAGGTCCAAGTGTAACCTATGAACTAAAAGGGTAAGTTATCTCTATTATTACTCCATGTTCCAGCAAACCCAATGTACATTGGTAGATCAGAGACAGGTAACTACACTATGCTCTCATTAGGAAAAGAGAAAGATATGGGGCGCCTGGGCAGCTCAGTTGGTTAAGCATCTGACTTTGGCTCAGGGCATGATCTCATGGTTCATGAGTTCGAACCCCATCTCGGGCTCAGTGCTAATAGCATGGAGCCTGAAGCCTGCTTCAGATTCTGTGTCTCCCTCTGTCTCTGTCCCTCCCCCGCATGTGCTCTGTCTCTGTCTCAAAAATAGACATTAACAAAATTAAATAAAATAAAAAAAAGGAAAAGAGAAAGACGTGAGACATTAGGAAATGTCTAACAATGATGAAATACTGTGCAGACATTTTGTGATCCACCTTTCTTCAGAGTACAGGAAGGCTTGATAAGACCTCAGTCTTTGGGAGGAACTCCCTTGTCCTTTGTCTTCTGTATAGCCCCTTATGTTGTCCATTATTCTCCATGGCCACATCTTATGAGGGTACTGGATGTTGTAAGGTGTTTATGCCCTATTTCCTTATACAAGCTTGGGGTTGAATAGTTGCTTCACTGTTTTAACACTTGAACAACATTTGAACCAGGTTAATGATATGATTATATGCTTAGTAATAAAATTCCTTCAAAAATTTAGTCTTGTGATCTACTTGCTTCCAGTGACTACATCCCAAGTTTTTTGTTTTTGTTTTTGATAGAGAGCATGAGCAAAGGAGAGGGGCAGAAAGAGAGAATCTTAAGCAGGCTCCACACCCAGCATGGAGCCCAACCCAGGGCTTGATCTCACAACCATGAGATCATGACCTTAGCCAAAATCAAGAGTGGGACACTGAGCCACCCAGGCCCTTCCTTTTTTTTTTTTTTTCTTTTTTCAAGTTCATTTATTTAAGTAATCTCTACACCCAACTTCGGGCTTGAACTCATGGCCCTGAGATCAAGAGTCACATTCTCTTCTGAGCCAGCCAGGCACCCTGAGCCAAAGTTCTTTCTTACATAATTCTAGAACCTGATTTACTTCTTTCCTTCCTTGCCACCATGCCTTGTCCCCATGTCTGTTTTTCTAGAACTCCATCCCAGCCACCTTCAGGCCATCTAAAATAATGGCCTTTGATGGAAACACCAAAGCCTCGATGATATGATCTTTGTTCCTGTACTGTACTCAAGGCCTCCTCCGTTTCATTTTTTACCATTCAAGGTCTAGAAAGTCAGCTTTTCCAATCCTTTCAAGTATTCTTATGCATTTTCATTTCAGCAATTCTTTCCTTGAGCTTATCTTTTTAGTAAAACCTTGCTAAAGGCAAAATGTAAAATTCAAAATACACTATTGCTTTTATTCTTTTGAACTATTTCCTCTGGAGCTAGTCTCAGTAGATAGGTGATATGATTTTCAATTACATTGCCATTATAAAACCTGTGTCTCCTTCTTCCAGCCTCCTAAATCAGTTTCTCCAACCTCTGCTACATCATCACTACACCAATGCAACATATTTTAGATTACTGTCCTAGCAGTACCCCACTTCTGGCACCAATTTCTGGATTAGTTATGGTCATTCTAGCTCCTGTAACATAAATTCTCAAATCTCAGTTTTTTCTTATAAGAAGTCCAAAAGAGTTTTTCTAATTTGGAGGTGGCAGTTTTCCAAGTAGTGATTTAGCTACTCATGTTCTTCTCTTCTGGCACTGGCATCTCCAACATACAGTTTTCAGGGTTATGATACTCACTAGCTGATGGAAAAAGAGTAAGGGAGGATGGGAGGAACTTTATTAAGCCTGGAAATGTGTGCATCACTTCCATTCACATTTCATTGGCTAAAAGTCAACTACACAACCCCAACTAACTTCAGAGGAAATTGGGAAATTCAGTCTAGCTGTATGTCCAGAAGAAATGTTTTATGAATGGCTAGTCAAGTCTCTGCCACAAGGTTCTTAAAAAAAAAAAAAAAAAAGGCTAGATAAAAGTAATAGAAAGTCACTCTAGGGGTCTATTCTAATAGGTTTGACTGCATCTTAGTCCCAACAAGATATTCATTTCACTACTATGCAAACTTATTTTCTTCTAAGTAATGGGATTAAAGACAGTATTTTTGATAGTGTTCTAGGTAAAGAAGTTCGATTGCAAAGGGTTAATGAGTTAAATTCAGATAACAGACATTGAACATAGAATCCTCTTTAAAAGCCTAATTGTGAAGGGAAGGAAACAGAGTGGAACCAGAAATGTGGAGGTTTGAAGACAGAAAAGGTAATAAATGGAAGAGAAAGAGGAGATTGAAACTAGAATGCAGATGGATAATTCATCTCGTATAAGAGCCAGAAATGTCTCATTCCTCTGATACTGGAGAAGAGGAAAGTTCTGGAAGTATCTAAGTTTATGGTATTTAGAATATTAAAGGAGTTGACACCTAACAACAGCATCAATCTTTTGGCGTTTGAAGTAAAGTCATATAATGAAATGTGGCTGGGACTTAAACACTGCAAAAAGTATTCTGGTGGGAAGGGAAAAGAAGGTGCTGATGAATATACAGGGTAGGAGGGAGTAATCCACCTGAGGTTCTAGAACCTAAACCTGTAGTGTTAAGATACACAAATGTAGTATCATGTTCTGCACAGGACCTCGGCAAAAACTGTGGGAGAGGAACAGGCAGATAGTTAGCTTAGTGTGTATATTTACTATAGTACTTATCACACCATAAAGCCCCTGGAAGCAGAGACTTTGATTTCCAAAACTTATGCACACAGTAGGAACATGATGAATTTTTGTTTGAATGAATTGATTCAGTCATTGCCAATTCTGCCATAGTACTCTGTAGAGTACTGGCAACTGCCCACATTTCATATGGTATGCCAATGCTAAAAAGAAAAAAAAAAGCTAAAAAAAATTCAGGCACACTCAATTAAACTTAGCAGTCTTAAAATGGCAACTATGTCAGCTGAGACATAATTTTTATCCTGTGCCAGTACATCTGCCTTTGACGTTTGCTTCATTTTCCTTATGCCACTGTGCTCTTATTGGACCAGAAAGGGATAGTTCTGAGTTCAATAAGCCACGCTATTATTTCAAAAGCCCTGGAAGTTCTTCATACACCTACGAATGAACTCAAAACCTCCTTCACAACATTCCAAGAGATGCATAGACAGGGATGATTATTTATGATGCTCACTTCACAGAAACAAAGCCGAATCGGTGAGGGGTGGAAGAACTAAATCAGGGTCATTTGGTGAATTCTCTGCAAAGTCTGGCACGTATCGTGCTTGCTTCTCCCGTCTTTTCCCCTTTGGAAACTTTAATCTCAGACATCACCTAATCGAACTCCTTCATAACACACAACTGTAAACTCAGATTCAGGAAGTCTATACCTCAAGACTCAGGCCAAAGAGGGCTCTTTCCTCTACACGACGCCATCTCTTAAAGATCCAAAGCCTTAATCACGATTTGGCGGTGGAAAAAAAAGGCCAGGAATAAAACTACGTACGACAGTCCAGAAAGAGGCCCCACCTCCCGGATCTGGCGGTCCCGGCCTCCAGCTAACAAAGTGTCTGCACCGCGCGTCCGCACCGGCTTCCCACCCGGCCCGGGGCCGCTGCTCTCCAGCCCGCCCGCCTGCCCCACGCGCTGCAGCAGTGCCAGCCCGCGGGGGCCCGGAATCTGGCCCTGGAAATCTCACTTTCGTCTTTGGGCCACCCGCGCGCCACGGCTCAGGCGACGGCTGATGGCGTCACCTGCACTTCCGCCTGCGGCTGCGTTCTAGTCACAAGCGAGGAAGGAAGAAGGGAGGTCTGAAGGGCTGTATGTGTGGGGGAAATAGCGAGGAAAGAGAAGAAATCCGGGCGCTCGCAGGCGCTACGACTGTAACCGCGGGCCTCTTCTGTCCCCGCCGTCCCTCCATCGGAAGTCGCCCTGGGCACACTTCCCTCGCTTCCTCCTGGTCTCCCCTTCTCTGGGTCTCCCGACACCCGGGTCTCTCTTTACGCCTCACCCCTCCCTCCCTCCTTTGCTCCCTCACACTCCCTCCCTCTCCCTCCCTCCCATCGTCAGGCTCCCCGCCCTTAGTATCGCGAGACGAGGTGAGAGCTGGCGGAGCGGCGGCGGCGGCGGCGGCAGTAGAGGTGACCGAGGCGGTGGCGGCGGAGGCGGCACCGAGCGCTGTGTCGGCCCCGGTGCGGCCGAAGTCGCGGTAGAGCGTAGCCCCCACGCCCCTCCCCCGTCCGCGCCCCCCCTCTTTCCCCGGGGATGGAGAAGGCGACGGTTCCGGTGGCGGCGGCGGCGGCGGCGGCAGCGGCTGAGGGAGAAGGGAGCCCCCCGGCGGTGGCGGCCGTGGCGGGCCCCCCCGCGGCGGCGGCGGCGGCGGCGGCGGAGGTCGGCAGCGGCGTTGGCGGCAGCAGCGGGGCTCGCTCGGCCTCTTCTCCTCGTGGGATGGTGCGAGTCTGCGACCTACTCCTGAAGAAGAAGCCGCCGCAGCAGCAGCACCACAAGGCCAAGCGTAACCGGACTTGCCGACCCCCCAGCAGCAGCGAAAGCAGCAGCGACAGCGACAACAGCGGCGGCGGTGGAGGCGGCGGCGGCGGCGGCGGTGGAGGCGGCGGCGGCACCAGCAGCAACAACAGCGAGGAAGAAGAGGACGACGACGACGAGGAAGAAGAGGTTTCTGAGGCAAGGGCCTGCTTTCAAAGGAAGGAGGGAGGATGGGGCAGTAAAGGGTAGGGGCCGAAGGTGGGAGGGGACTTGCGGTGGGACAGATTCCTGTGGGTCGATCTATCTCAGCGGCCAGGCTTTCCACTGCCCTCTTTCTTTCCCCGGCCTAAATCGTGAGGTGTGGGGATGTGGGGGAGGGTAGCTGACACGTGGGGGTGGGAGGACCACAGAGCCCACGGAGTTGGTGAACAGCAGGTTATCCCGGGATGGTTCACATGGTTAAGGATGGAGGGAATTGGTTAGATTCCCTGTTTGCACACCCGGCGGGGTCTGCCTGGGGTCAGCAGGGCCCTGTTATTCCTGGGGCGGGGGCGGGACCAAAGCGGGAGGGGTAAGATAATAGGTAGCTGAGTCTCTTGGGGAATGACTGGGAGGTTGGTAGATTTCTCCCACTTGTGAGGTGGAAGAGAGAGCAGTTTGGAGGGGAGGTAAGGTTGTAAGGGACTCAGAGCTAAGTATTTGTGTATGTGAGAGACACGTGAGAAGCTGTACTTTTCCATACTGTTCTGCTGCAGGTTTTTTTTTTTTTTTTTCCCGTAACTATTGTGGCTGCTGAAATAGCTTTTAGTTCTTTGCTCTCTCAAGGATTTTGGATGAACCGATCTTATATCCCTGTATATTGATATGGAACTGAGTGGCTGAAAATATATTTGACTCTTACATGTACATACATATACATCTTCAGATGCTTCCTTAGTGAGGAGGAATTCAGCCAGGCTCTCGCGTTTTCCAGATATTCTGGGGCAGCTCAAGAGTGCTTTGAAGCCAGTCTTGGTTGTGGTGAGTTGGAATAGGAAGGCCTCTTGGTTTGTCCTAGTGATCTGGTTTCATAACTGTTTTATAATTTTTCCTGGGTCCACAGACAGGCGGCGTTGCAGGACCTTATTCTTCAAAGGCCATATAACCCAAAAGCTCAGTAAAACATAGCATACTGACAACAAACGAAGAGTTAGCCTTACTAGTTATCAACTCTTTTGTAACTCTCTTGTCCACTCCCTGAAATGGAAGCTAGAAAATCTTGATTCGGAGAAAGAAGTCGTAACTTAAGGCAGCAGAAGGAAAACCTCTTTAAAGGCTGATTTTAAATCCAGTTGTACGAGAACAACTGAATTATCTAGAAGTAGCACTTGCCATTTATTCTTTTCCACAAACAGAATTTATCTTGGTGCAAAGCTTGTTTTTTGAAAATTGCATTATTGGATCTTGAGTTCTGTTCAAATAGAGAAATACCTTTTAAAGAGTTTGAGACTTCTCTGTTGGAAGACCAGATTCTCTTTTACCTCAGACTGGATGAAGTTATATAGGTAGAGATGTAATAGTTAAAGTATGTGTGCCAAAAAGATGAACACTCCCTGCTATTCTGTATCCTGTTGAATTCTAAGCATAGATTTGTATTGATAGATTTTGTATTGATTTTAGTTGGAACCTCTCTATATAGTGTGTTGCTCGGGCTGCATTTGAAACAATGGAGAAAAGGGTGTGACAGGATTCTTATTTTCAATAAAATATTATGGTAGTTAGAATCATTTCCTTGTACAGTTCTTTACAGAGATGAGAAACATTTTAGAGATAATCTAGTTCAGCCCTTTTATTTTAAAAATGAGGAAAACAAGGCTTAGAAGAAACTGATTGTGGTGGAGTGTAGCAAAAGTAGAAAATCAAAGTTTTCTAATGGTTCCGAACAGTACACTTTTTATGGCAGTTTATTTCCTTGCATCCCCCTCCCGAATCTTTCAAAAAACAGGCAATGAATTGCAAGGTAACACAAACATGCAGCTGTGGTCAGAATGCCAGTATTTTATTAAGATTTTAAATACTCCCACAGAATATCAAGCTCTGGTTTAGAACTCAGTATCAAGTTGAGTGTAGTACTTAGGGGAATATTCTGCTGTAAACTTCACATACCTATGTAGTTTTGTTCATTGGAATTTGGCCTAATAAGCAAAACTTTTAGTAAGTTTATAGGTGTGTTAGTTTTGTGAAGCAGGTTTATTTTCTTCAGAAAATGGAAATGATATATTTTGACTTTCATCAACTAGGGAGTTTCTTTGTTTTTAATATGCTTTATTTTGTTCTGTCCACAGTGGTGTAAACAACGGGTTTGTCATTTGTTATGAAGATGAGTCAGGAGAAATAAGTGTAAGAAAGTGCAGCCATTAAAAAAAATCCGTATAGGTACATGATGAGGGATGAGCAAACAGAAAGGAGTACAGTATGTCTTTGCACCTGCCTCCATCCTTGACCAAAATAAAGAAATAAATAAACCTCATAGTCACTGTACACTATAAGCTAATTGGGTGAGTTGTGCAATGTTTTTCATTTCATTATCATTTTATTGACATGTCAGCAGAAGTTTAACTTTCTAGAGCTAGGAAATCTTGTGGCTAATACTCTTTGTATTTAAGTCCATTTTCTAATTCATTCTGTTACTGGCTACACAAAATAAAACGTGGATAACATGATCCCTGAGGTTATCCTTCTAATAAGAATTACCAAAAGGTTAAAAAGAAATATGGAAGGTTATAATTTTTGTATATAGTTTTGGTTTCAGGTACTTAACCTGAAAAAGTGGATGATAATTTAACAAAAAATATGTATATTTACTATGAAGAAATGTTAGCTGGATATTCTCCATATCTGCTGAAAGAGAAAAGTTCGAAGGAAAGGAGATTCAATTTAAAGAGTAAGGAGCTTTACTTGAATGTTGAAGAAGATCTAATTTTTAAAAAAATTTTTTAATGTTTATTCATTTTTTGAGCGAGAGAGAGAGAGAGAGAGAGAGAGAGAGAGAGAGTCACACACACACACACACACACACACACACACACACACACACAAGTGCGAGTGGGGGAGGGGCAGAGAGTGGGGGAGACAAAGAATCCGAAGCAGGCTCCAGGCTCTGAGCTGTCAGCACAGAACCTGATGCAGGGCTCAAACTCATGAACCATGAGATCATGACCTGAGCTGAAGTTGATCGCTTAACCAACTGAGCCTCCCAGGTGCCCCACAAGAATCTAATTCTTATCAAATGTTACAGTAGGTTATTGAGAATTGGATTTTTCTTCAGTGTTTCAGCATAGGATAATCATGTTTTAGATAATTTATGTAACTTCATCTATACCTGAAAACAAAGGATAAGACCAAGAGCTCTCCTCTTCCCTCTCCTTCCCCCCTCATTTGACTCAAAAGCTTAGATCAAAAATTGAAAAATGCATAGTATCCTTGGTTTTCAGTGGATGACTGACTAATACAGAAAATACACAGAAGTGTATTTCCTAGCATGAAAGGCTTGATGCACTTCTTTTCAAATTAGTGGACTAAATTAAATTGCTTACTCGAATATTACAGGAAAACAATGTTGAAATTTCAAGAGTTGATACTTTGGAGATTTCAGAAATAACATTGCATTCTATTGAATGCATTTTTAAATGTAATTGAATGGTTTGCTAATGCAGAATTCAAAGAGGGAAAAAACTTGTTAAAGGTAGGATTCATGTTCAAAAGTAATTTTTATTAAAGAGGTGTAAAATGTAAGTACAGTAGGAGTGGATTAGAATTCCAACTCTTTTTGGTAGATAACTTGGTGCTTTAAACTTAAGAGACAAACCTAGTGAAGAAATTTTAGACAAGGGGAACCAGTGAATAAATTAGTACTGACTTACTTTTGAAAGGATTTGTAAGGCTAGGGAGAATTTGTAGATATGGAAGAAGTAGGGTTGAGAATGAGAGAAAGAAAAATTATTTCAGTATATTATGTTCCTTCAAGTTCGCTTCCAGATCTTTTGTTGTTGTTTTTTAATGGAAAAATGCCACCCCAGTTCCTTTGTTGTAACGGTAGAATCCCAGTTGAGTCCAGAGAAGCTTACTTGTTACCCAGTTTCGTCTCTTAATTGATGAAGCAGTATTTGTAAACTAGATGTTAAGATCTTTGAAGAAATAGTTCTGTCATAATTATCTTGTTTCATAGTCTGTCTAAGCACTTAGGAAAGTTCCAGAATTCATTTAGGAAACCAAGAGGAGTTTCTTCCTCTCATCTTGGATCCAGGGCTGCCAAATCGCCGAAGTTTGGATTTCAATATCTTTCAGTTGCTAATTTACTTCTCTTACTGATGGGGCTGTTCCCTAGGTGTTAGGCTGAAAGACATTTAAAGCCAATTTACTTTGTTGAATGCCTGATAACTACCTTAAGCCTCCTACATATATTTACATTTTAAAAACATAGTAAGAAACTATTACTTATTCAGAGCCTACTGTGTGTCAAGTCTAACATAATGGTTAAGAGCACGGACTAGAGCTTAGAGTCAAATATGATCCATCATTCAATAGGTTTGTGATCTTGGGCAAGTTACCTTAAACTCTCTGCGCCTCAGTTTCTTACTGTGTAAATGGTGATAATGTAGATCCTATTTTATACCACTTATGAGAATTAAATGAGATAATACAGGTATCTGTATTCTCATTTTATTTTCACCCTGTCTCTGTGGAGTAGATGTCCTCATATTTCTTTAATTATTCATTAAATGCTTAGAGTTCCTGCTTTGTGCTGGGCATTTTGCTATACTGGGTAAGTAATGTTGAGCAAAACTGTTTTAATGCACATTGATTTTAAAATGCACCAGTGATTGGGGCGCCTGGGTGGCGCAGTCGGTTAAGCGTCCGACTTCAGCCAGGTCACGATCTCGCGGTCCGTGAGTTCGAGCCCCGCGTCAGGCTCTGGGCTGATGGCTCCGAGCCTGGAGCCTGTTTCCGATTCTGTGTCTCCCTCTCTCTCTGCCCCTCCCCCATTCATGCTCTGTCTCTCTCTGTCCCAAAAATAAATAAAAAACGTTGAAAAAAAAATAAAAAATAAAATGCACCAGTGATTAATGAGAGTAAGAGTAAATGGTTAAATGTATATGCTGAAATCAAGTGGGTGAGTTTCAGAAGTATACACATGTTGGGAGGGGATATTCATAATAACTTTAGAGGCAAAAGATACAGGCTTAGAAGGGTTTTAGGTAGCTTCATCAGGGTCACACAGCTAATTAGCAGAGCAGGACTTAACCTGTTTGATTCATAGCCTACTCATTCATTCATTCATTCATTCATTCACATATTCTGTTATGCTGTTTGATGTTAAATACAGCATCTTGAAACTTGGCATTTCAGATAGTGTGAAAACAAATTCAGGTAGTGTAGGGGAAGATCATTTTAGGCAGTAGGGCAACCAGCTACTGAAGACACGTTGACTATTCCAAGCTTTTCTTTCCTTTTCTTGTTCTTATTTTCTTGTTTCCTTCTCTTTTTCTTATTCAACTCATTAAAAAAGAAGAAATATAGAAAACTGCAGATAAGTATATCCATATTCCCACCATCTAGAATTAACTATTAACAAAATGAACCTTTATAGTGAATACAACCCTCTCTAGAGGCAATCTGTTGCTTCTTCCTCCCTCTCAAGATTTTTACTTTTCAAGGTTGTTTCCAAAAGCTAAAAAACTATTTTAAATAGAAGTTGTCAACTTGGGATCTGGATAGGCTGTGAATACCTGAAATTAAACCCAAGATTTTGTTGAAGGTGCTTGTGTTTTATTCTTTCTCCCCTACCTTCATAGTGTGTGTGTAAAACTGTTATAAGATACTCAGACAGGTCTGTGACTGCCTTCTCCCTCCCTCCCACCTTCTTAGTTTGAAACATTCTCACTGCAGTAGTAGTGGGAATTCGGCAGGCATTTATGTGCCTGCTTATAACCAAGGTAACGTGGTAATGCAGATGACCTATTTGTGTTGTGAAGTCCAAGACTTATTTGTTCTTTCTGGTAAATTAGCCCTATGCTTACTCTTATCTTAAATCCTCATATTTTGCCTTTTAATTGTTTAATTGATGAAGTGGTTTTCATCTAGTCTGCTATGGACTGTCAGATTTGAAGATGGAAATACTGCGTTACACATCTTTATATCTCCTGCTGCATTGTACCATGTGTGTTATGTAAGTCTTAGTGTCTTACCTCTGCTAGGCTTTCATGAAGTCAGATCTCTGAAGTAAAAATAACTAAATAAGTAATAAATGAATAAATATTTCTTCTTTAGCCACTTACTCTGGAAATATTTGGGATCATCAGAGCAGTACATTTTGACTTCCCAAAATTTGCTAGACTGTTTGCTAGATTGCTTCCCCTAGCATCTAGTTATACTATCCAGTTGACTAGGAAATCAATTTTTAGGCAGTGTATTTGTATTTATGACAGTTGTTTATTCTACATTCTTAGCACGGTGATTTAGTGGGTTAGGAAATGTACATATAATGAATTTTCATTATATGTACTTGACCATAGATGAAAAAAATTTCACCTCACAGTAGTATGTGGGTAGTACCTGCTGATACTACTTGTGTTTTTATTAGGACCATTAGAGGGCACCAACATCCATGGTAATCTATGCCAAATCTGACTAACTTCCTTTAATTTTCACCTTTTGGGAAAAAAAAATTAGGTAATTGCAGGTGAAGGGTGGATATGAATACACATCTAGTCCCTGGAACCTTACCTGTCTGATAGTTATGCTTATCCACTTGCCACCCAGAAGCAAAATACCCATCCTTTCTTAGGATTTTTAATTTCTTAATATATATATTTTTGTCTTTAAAAACTTTTCTTATCCAGTTAAGAGGGGAAGTGGAATTGTGGAATGACATAGGTATTATTTTATCATGATTTATAATTTAGGTTTTAATTATTGAAAAGGGACGTGTTGGATTTTATTTTTCCCCAAAATGCTTTGAAACTCAAAATTAATATAGATCTAATTATCGAAAGCACAATGTAAGTTGCCTTCTGTTATAAAACCCTATAAACATTACCTTGATCTTTAAAAAGTTGACCTAAAGGGTGCCTGGGCTGCTCAGTTGATTGAACGTCCAACTCTTGATTTCGGCTCAGGTCATGATCCCAGGGTCGGATCGAGCCCCTTGTCTGGCTCTGCACTGAGCGTGGAGCCTGCTTGGGGTTCTCTTTCTTTTCTCTCTGCCCCTCCCCTCTGTGTGTGTGTGTGTGTGTGTGTGTGTGTGGGCTCGGCGTGCTCTCTCTCTCTTTCCCCTTCTCCCCCAAATTAAAAAAAAAAAAAAAGTTAAGCTTACTTCTGGGTGAGACTAGACATAAAAGAGGGTCAGTTACAAAAATATGTAAAGATCACAGTACTTTGAGAATTCCTTTTGGAGCCAATATTATTTAATATGTTTATAAACAATTTTGATAATATGATGAAATCCCTTTCAAGGTGTATAGATAGATCATAGTGAATTGTGTGTAATGGACAATAAGATTGTTGATAATAGGTTAAAATGTTAAATACGCTTTTATGAGTCAAGGTAAAAAACATGCTCTTTTTTGGTAAATGATCTGAAACAAAGCATGCTTTTTCAGTAAAATTCAGCATAGTATTGAACAAGATGAGTTAAGGTATTGGAGAATTATAACTTATTTTAAGTAATTCTGTGATACATCTGCACAAAACAGATTATGTGTATTTCTGCTGGCTGTACCATGAAAATGTTGACTAAAAGTAGGGAAGTTCTAGAGTGGAATAGTTTAAAAATGATTGGAGGGTTAGGGATGGAATCCATGATAAAGGAGGACCGCAGATTATACTTAATTATATACTTAACTGCTTGTTACTTAATATTCAGATTAATCAGTACTAAAACTTGAGTTATGGAGAAAAATGTGAGGTGCATTAGATACTATTATTTCAATTTTGAAAATAAGTCATCTCCTCAATTCTTATTTCTTGAGCTTATTTGCAAGTACACACTAGACATGACAAATTTACAAAACTAGTATACCCGTGTCTCTCCAGCAGGGCATAGTGCCCTCCTGAGGTACCACTGGGTCTCATTTAATCTTTCGTTTTTGTTTTTTTTTCCTGTTCCCCTTGTCCTCCCCCAAAAGAAAGGAACAGAAAAGAAAATAAAAGGCAAGAAATAACCCCCTAAAATTAATTTGTGGTCTGGGTTTTCCCTCTTGAATTGTCTTTTTTTTTTTTTTTTTTAATGTTTATTTATGAGAGAGAGAGAGAAAGAGAAAACAAGTGGGGGAGGAGCGGACAGAGGGGGATAGAGGATCTGAGGCGGGCTCTGCGCTGACAGTAGAGAGCCTGATGTGGGGCTCGAACTCAGGAACTGTGAGATCATAACCTGAGCCGAAGTTGGATGCGCAACCGACTGAGCCACTTAGGTGCCCCTTGAATTGTCTTTTAATTAAAGAACCTTTGAGAAATATCTCAGAGAGATCTGTAGAAAAATTAGTTTTATCAGTTTTGAATTTAGAATAAGCATTAATGTATAGCTCTGTTTTCCTTTCCCTCTTTCCTATCACTCTAAATTTGAAACCTGATAGGAAAAGGAAGCTTCTTGTTTGTGTTATACCAGTTGTATTTCCAATTCAGTCTTTGACCTCAGAGTCTCTTAAGTTCTCTGTGCAATGTTTCCCTCTTATTTTTTTTTTTTATTTGAAGTTAATAACAGAAATACAAAACCTCTAGTATAGTTTTTAGTAGTTCAAGATGCAGTATAGGAGTTAATTCTTTAACTTGACACACATTTATTATCTCCTATATGTGGCTGATTTCAGTATATAATAATCTCAACCATTTCCCTCTCAGTGAATGTTAAAAAGTTAACTATATTTAAAATAATAGCTGTATATGTTGAACAAATTGATTTTATTCATGTTGTAGGTTAGTAAAACTTAAATTTACGTACATGAAAATTTAGCACAGTGATGGAATTTTTTAAAGATTTTTAGGAAATATCACTATTATTATACTCTTATAAATAAGTTTATTTAAGAGGCATTATTGGGATTATGCAATAATCAGAGATTATGAGGAATTTGAAGAAACTGAGACATTATTCCTACCTTCATAATATTTAAATCATGTTGAGATAAAATTAATAATAATTTAGAACTGTGAAGATGATTTTAATCCTGTATAATTATTTGGGAATCTGTTAGTTTTCAGTGCAACTGTGTGCCTTTAGAATTTATCTCATTATAGGGATTGTTTTATTTCTGTTTTGAATACAAGTTGGGTAGACTTGGGTGCCCAGGGTGGCTCAGTCAGTTAAGCGTCCAACTTCAGCTCAGGTTATAATCTTATGGTTCATGAGTTCAAGCCCCACATCAGCTTTCTGCTGTCCGCACACAGCCCATTTCAGATTCTCTGTCACCCCTGCCCCCCACTCACTCTTTTTCTCTCTCAAAAATAAACATTAAAAAAAAAAAGTTGGGTAGACTTTACATCTTTTATGAGTGCCTCTTGGAATACTCACTAATTTTTGGTGTTAGGTTCTGATTCTTTTTTTTTTTTTTAAAATGAGGTCTGTATTTGCTATTTTTCTAGAATGTCCTTGACAATTAAATTACACCAAAGACTTATCCATCCTAATTTACCCTGAAGATTTTGTAGTAAGAAGAGGTTATAAAGATATACTTGTGGTTAATGCAGGTATAAATATATTAAAATATGAGAAATTGAATTATAGAACAGTGTAGAATACAATGTTAAATATCTTCTAAATTAGATTTTAAATATGGTGTTAAATATGGTGTTTAAACATTATTAATTAATTAAATGTATGCACATGTGTAGAAGCATGTACATATTTGTAGAAAATTTGACAAAATCAAAAAGATCCAAAAAAGAATACAAAAATCACCTATAATTCTACTTTGCAGAATTAATCATTATTTAAAGTTTTTTCTTTTTTTTCCCCTTGGTGTATGTTAATCAAATTACCTGTCACACAGAGTAAAACTGTCACTTAGAAATCTTGTCTGCCAAAAGTTTCATTGGTGATCATACTTAAAATATGTCAGTTGAAGAGATAAATCTTCAGATAATGGTTGCATACTTATTTAACTATAAAAACTAATGAGTGCATTCCTACTTTTAAAAAGTCTTCTAATACATGAGAGTTTCTATCTCATTTTTTCTTAGAGTAAATGCTGCTAACAGCTTGGTGCATATCAAATGTTCTAGTTTCTTGGTGAGAGTGGATGAATGAGTGTGGGGTGGAGAAAGGGGTATGTGTGTCTAACAGTACATTAGGATTTGTCTCATTGTTCTTATTGACTTATGAATGTTCCATAGTATGAATGTTTATGATTTATTTCCTCCTTTATATTGGTAGACATTTTCATTGTTTTCAGTACGTTGCTATTACATGTATAATGCTGAAGTGACCATTCTTTTACGGTTATTTTTAAATAGAAAAATATTAGTTTAGGATGGATTCCTGGAAAGAATTGCTAGGCCAAAGGTTTTGCACATGTTAAATTTAATAAATACTTCCAAGTTTTACTTCCATCAACAGGGTAGTAAGAATATTACCGGAGGGGTGCCTAGATGGCTCAATTGGTTAAGTGTCTGGCTTTGGCTCAAGTCATGATCTTGCCGTTCACAAGTTTGAGCCCCACGTTGGGCTCTGTGCTGACAGCTCAGAGCCTGGAGCCTGCTTCAGATTTTGTGTCTCCCTCTCTTTCTGTCCCTCCCCCGCTTATTCTCTCTCTCTCTCTCTCTCTCTGTCTCTTTCTCTCTCTCTCTCTGTCTCTCTCTCTGAAAAACAAATAAACATTAAAAAAATTACTGGAAATGAGCAATCTTAGTTTTTAAAATCTTTTAAACAAAAAATAATGTTTTTGTTTTTATTTTCCTGATTACTGTTGACATCAGTTAAATTTTTATGTATATTTTTCATTTGTATTTCTTTTGAAAATTTGCTGTTTTATCCTTATTTTTCTATTAGAATTGTCTTTTTTCTAAGTGATTTGGTGCTATTTATATTTATGCATATTAATCTTTCACAGTATTTGTTGTTCTCTGCTCATAGTATTTTCACAATACTATGTGAAACATCGAAACATTTTTATTTTTGTGTAGTAAAATGAATTATTCTATTGTGACTTTTGGAGACCTTCTTTATCCCAATATTTGAAGAAAAAATTCTTAGAAATTTTAATACTTCTGTGCTTTGTTTTCAAAGATACATGGATATCTTTTTGGATATACTATTTCGTTGTAGGGTCCATTTCTTATTTACTCATTTCAATATCATTTGACTTTGTTGACCGATTTTTGTGTCTTAAAAAATGCTACCCTCTTTGCTTCTGTTTTACCGTCCTCTTCTGTTTCTTTATTACTAGCTGCTTTTTGGTTGGTCTTCTTACTTCCTCCTACTCCCCTCATTGTAAATCCTTTGATTATTTAGTACCTTATTGCTCAATCCTGAGCCCTTTTCAGTCTTGTACGTAATCTCATTTCTTAGGTGATTTTATCTAGTCTTGTGTGTTTACATATGCATAAGTTAGGGACTATCAAGTGTGTCTTTCCAATTCAAACTTTTCTTCTTGAGTAGTGGTTTGAACCTTTTTGGTCACCCAACATTTGTGCAAACCTTTGTTTTAACACATACTTTCCTTTGTCAAGGGAATCGATCCTAGGTCCCATCCAGTTACTATATATAGCTCAGCCCTATATAATGCTTTTATTCTTAATTTAGCCAGTAATCTAAATAAATAATGTATCTCTCCTTTTGCCTAGTCCATTGTACAGTAGTTGATAGGAATAGGATGATTATTAAGGATAATCATAATGATGCTTCTTTGGAGAGGGAAAGAATAGAAGTAGATAGCGGTTGTTGGTGCATATTAATACTGAAATCCTTCTGGACAGAAGACTCTGCTTTGGCAACTATGTCAATTCCTTGGTTAAACTCTGTTTTGCTCTATGGGAGGAATGCACTTTGACTATTGCATGTGTCCTTGGCTTTGTTCTTAGGTGATTCTTCCTTGTTTGTTATCTTTCTTTGCTACATCTGAAGTAGAAGGCATTCAAGAGTATGACATCTCTAGGAATTATGCAACTTTTATAGCTCCCTGCCAGTTGGTATAGATTTAGGAGCTGCAGGGTTATGTAAGGTTCAGTCATAGGTTTTTATAGGCCACTAATATAGTTTGGTGGTAAAACTCTTCCAAAAACTTAATAGATTTCTATTCTTCCCTTTTTTAAATTATTTTTTTTATGTTTATTAATTTTTTAAGAGAGACAGAGACAGAAACAGAGTGTTAGCGGGGGAGGGGCAGAGAGAGGGGGAGACACAGAATCTGAAGCAGGCTCCAGGCTCTGAGCAGTCAGCACAGAGGCCTGTGCTGGACTCGAACCCACGAACCATGAGATCATGACCTGAGCAGTGGAAGTCAGATGCTTAACCAACTCAGCCACGTAGGCACCCCTATTCCATTCTCTTTAAGTCAGTACCATATGACATTATCTTCAGCAAAAGATCTCTTTTAGTCCTAATTTTTTGAAATCTACTCATCCTCTTACTGGTCTCTCTCTGTTCTAGACCTGTTCCTTTTTCTGTTACTGGGCTACCTTGAGGGCATCTGAAATAATAGGCTTGAATGGTGTATCTGTCAAAAGTTTTACCAGAGAAGCAGAACAAATAGGAGATTTGTATATGATAGAAAGAGAGATAGACATATATTAAAAGACTTACTACAGGGAATTGGATTACAGAATTCTGGGAGCTGGCTAAGTCTGAAGTTTGTAAGGTAGGCATTTAGGAAGGGAAGATCTCAAGTAGGCTAGAACCCAAGGTCATATGCTGACACGGCTCTCCCAAAGCAGTTAGGAAATGACGATCCAGGGAAGGGGGAGCAATTGTAGACTCAGCTGCCATTCGCAGTCTCATTTGCCAGGAAGAACCCAATCTCCTTTAAGACCTTACCTATTAGGTCATGCTCAGTAAGGATGATCCCCTTTAGCATAAAGTCACCTGATTAGGGACTTTAATTACATCTACAAATCCCTCCACAGTAGCACCAGGATTAGTTTAGCCTAACCAAGTTGACACATCAAGAAACCATCACATATGGGAAAGCAACACTCTTCACCTGTTCTTTGCTACTATGTGGCAAAGAACCTTTGAGGTCACAAAGTTCTGCCCTTTTATTTGGAGCACAAAAGTAGCTGCCTTTGCTGATCTCAGAGGCCTGGATTTACTGCACTAGAGCTTCACTCAGTGGCACTGTTTTTATGTTTATCTCTGCTCACAACTCCCTTATTCATGGTTGAGCTGATCTTCTTGCCTGTTTAAACAACCAACACCCCACCAATATTCTGAGTTTTTCTAACTGCTTTTCTTCAAGCTATACACACTTGGTAGTTATGTAATGTGCCCTCCCCATTATTACAGACAAGAGTTTTACTAAATGGTTTGTCACTGTGTAACAGAGGTTGTTAGTTTTCCAGCCTGACACATTTCCTTGCTATCCTCTAGCCTTATCAGAGTTTTTAAGAATTTGTTATGGCAGCACTTTACTTCTAATTTAGTGTATTGATTAAAATATAAGATAGGTTGTTGGAACAAAGAGACTCCAAAACACTTGTGGTTCAAGCAGGATAGATTATGTGATAATACTCTAGGGAAGTCCTTCAGGTTGTGCATAGGTCTAAGTGTCTCCTGTTTTGTTACACCATCCCTTAACCTGTGCTGTCCAATATGGTAGCTGCTACCAGTATGGCTACTCAGTGCTTGAAATATGGCTGGTACAACAGTGGCTGGATTTTTAGATTTGTTTGTTTTGTTTTAGTTTTAATTAGTTTAAATAGTCAACATGTGGCTAGTGGCTACCATGTTGGGAGAGTGCAGATACAGAACATTTCCATCATTATAGAAAGTTTTATTGGGCAGCTCTGCCTTAGGGTGTTGACTTCATCTACAAAGTCTAATCTGGCTCACTAGCATCACATCCATGTTCCAGCCTGTTATGGGCTGAATGGTGTCCCTCCCAAATTCATGTTGAAACGTTGACACCCATTGTTGTTGAGAATGCAAACTGGTACAGCTGTTGTTACCAGTATGGAGGTTCCTGAAAAAATTAAAAATACAACTACCCTACAGTCCACTAATTGCATTACTGGGTGTTTACCCCCCAAATACAAAAACACTAATCAAAAGGAACGTATGCCTCTGTATGTTTATTGAAGCATTATTTACAATAGACAAACTGTGGAAGCAGCCCAGGTGTCCAATACATGAGTGGATAAAGAAGATGTATGTGTGTGAGAGGTAGAATATTATTCAGCCATAAAAAGTGAATGAAATTCTGCTGTTTGCAACAACATGGATAGAACTAGAGAGTATAATGCTAAGTGAAAATAGAGAAAGACAAATACCATGTGATCTCACTCATATATGGAATTTAAACAACCAAACAGACAAGCAATGGAAAAGAAGGGAGAGACAAACGAAGAAACAGACTCTGAAATATAGAGAACAAACTGATGGTTACCAGAGGGGAGGTGGATGGAAGAATGGGTGTAATAGGAAATGGGGATTAAAGAGTACAGTTAACATGATGAAAAAAAATAACAAAATGATTTTTAAAAAAAGGAAGCCTTAACCCCTAGTAACTCAGAATGTGACTGTATATAGAAGGTAATGCCTTATAAAAGGGAATTAAGGTTAAATCAGGTCATATGGGTAGGCCCTAATCCAATCTGACAGGTGTTCTTATAAGAAGAGGGAATTTGGATACGAAGAGACACCAGAAATGTGTGCACACAGAAAAAAGGTCATGTGAGGACACAGTGAAAAGGTAGCTATTGACAAGCCAAAGAGAGAGACCTCCAAAGAAACCAAACCTGCTGATACCTCAATCTTGGACTTCTAGCCTAAAGAACTGGGAGAAAAAATTTTCTTGTTTAAGCCATCCAGTCTGGTATTTTGTTAAGACAGCCCTGGAAAACTAATGCATAACACATGAGGAATAAGAAACAGGCAAACACAAATAGCTTTCTTTTAATGAATTGGCCAAGAAATTGCAAAATTACTTTCTGGCCAGAACTTAGTTGTATGTCCATTCCTAGGACCTAGGTCTTGTATATGGCCGTCATACCCAGATATAATCTGTGGAGAAGTGTTTTACTAAAAGAAGAGTGTGGATATTGGAGGATAATTAAATGTCTTATACCAATATAATTCTAGGATTACATATCCTTGTGTCTCACAGTACAACAAAAAAAGTCATTCCTGGCTCCTGAAATAATCTTGTTGGCCCAGCTTGGGTCATGTGTCCATTCCTGAACCAGCCATTGATAAGGAAAAAGATGCTTTGTTCAGGCCTAGGTCATGTCTTTCTGTACTTTCTAGGAGATAGACTAGGAGAGGTCATTTTCTCCTGAGTCTCATGGAATGGCTTCCCAAAAAAGTGTTCCTGTTGCCAGAATAGTGAGGTGGCAGAGTGGGAAGAGAAAGAATACTGGACATAAGACTTCCAAGCTATACCTCCATCTTTGCTGCCATCATATTAGTCCAGGGTGCTATCTTACTGGGACTTCATAGTAGCTTCCTAATTTGATCTAGCACTCTTCCTTGCCTCCTCACACTACATTTCATTCTTCATGCAACAGCTAGGCTAATCTTTCTGAAATGTAAATCCTCATTTAACTTCTCATTGCCCTTAGAATAAAATCCAAACTCCTGCCTTGGCTTATAAGACTTCATATGGCTGATTCTTCTTACTGTTCTAGCCTCATTTTATATCCTTTTCAGTTCATTCCCTATTGTCTTTTTTTTTTTTTTTTTTTTTTTTTTAATCTTTGAGCGAGAGGGCTGGCACAAATGGGAGAGCAGTGGGGAGGGGGAGAGAGAGAGAAAGAGAATCTCAAGCAGGCTACACGCTGAGCCCCAACAGGGGGCTCCATCCCATGACCCTGGGATCATGATCTGAGCCGAAATCAAGAGTCAGATGCTCAGCCAAGCCTGAGCCACCCAGGTGCCCCATAGTTCATTCACTATCTTCTAGTCCTACTAGCCTTCTAGTTCTTAGAGCATGGAGACTTTCTCACTTAGGGTCTTTTTACTCTTTTTCTAGGATATTTTTCCTCTGGTTCTTTGTCTCTTCTCTTTTAGGTTTTAGCCTAGCTGTTCAGGGTTGTTGGAAGAAACTTTTCCTCCCTACATTCTCTCCTTTTCTCCACCCTCCCTTTCAGTTTTCTGTCACTGTTACTGGGGTAAGAACTAGGAGGCTCTCTTGGCCTTTTGCCAGGCTTTATTAGTATTAAATACTTGAGTGGACTCCTGTTTCTTACCACTTAGAAAGGGATTTGTGGGTGGTGGAAGTAGGAGAATTTGAGTGTTTAACATTCCCAGATTAATAGCTATTTTTGTTTTTGTTTTTATAAGGGGGGAGGTACACGTGGCAGATGGGTAGGGGGGAGAGAGAGAGAGAGAGAGAGAGAGAGAATCTCAAACAGCCTCCACACTTAGCATGGAGCCCAACATGGGGCTTGATCTCATGATCCTGATAATGAGCTGAAATCAAGAGTCAGATGCTTAACTAACTGAGCCACCCAGGCACTCCAGTAATAGCTGTTTTTTTTTTTGTTTTTTTTTTTTATTCTTGTGTCCACATCAATTTTGGTTATTTGGTTGGACCTTTTGAAATTGTTATTTTATTCATTGAAAGTCATCAAATATCTGTGATTTTGTATGGCTCACCCTAGTATGTTATAATGCTTTGATTTTGTAGAAGGCAGTTGTCATTGATTTGTCAGGAGTTCTAGATAGTGTGCATTTAACTTGTTAGATGACTTTTGTAAACTGCCATAAAATATGCGCATTGATATTTTAATTGGAATTACATTGAAGTATGAATTAATTTGAGGAGAAATAGATGTATAATACTGAGCATTTCCATCCAGAAACATGGTGTGCTTCTATTTTCTTCAGGCTGTCTTTAATAAAATTTTATCGTTTTCATACAGGTTTTGCACATTTTGAGGGGGATGGATTTATTCCAGATTATTTTATAGTTATTATTACCATTATGAATGGTATTCTTTCTTCCATTACACTTTGTAATTAGTTATTGTTGGAGGATAGGAACCTATTGATTTTCATATGTATATGGCCACTTAATTGAATTCTTCTTTTAAGTCAGTTTATTCTATTGAGTTTTCTGACTAAATTGTTATATTGACTTTAATAAATGATTGTCTTCTTTCTCTTCTTTTTCAGTACTTATACTTCTTGTTTTTTCTTCTTCTTGCATCAGTTTTGAACATTCCCAAAATGTTGAATAAAAGTCGTAATAGAGGCAGTCGTTATCTAGGGAGTGCTAATGGGAGCGATGCTGTGTCACTATTAAGTATAATGCAAATATTCTTTGTTAATTTAGTATACTAAGCTAAAGTAACTCTTTCTCCTAGCTCACAAAGTTTTATCGGAAATGTATACTAAATTTTATCAAATGCATTTTTGGCATCTGTTGAAATGAGTATTTCTTTTCCCTCCCTTCCAGTCTATTCATATAATGAGTTCCAATACTAAATTTCCTAATAGTAAACTGTTTGGAATATTTAGTGTTATGTATTTTTTTTTTTAATACACTGTTGGATTTGATGTCATTAACATTTTAATTTGTATTTTATGAGATCCATTTCATATTAGATTTTCAAATTTCTTGGGAGAAACTATATATTCCTTTCTTCAGTCTTGTAAAAACAGATTTGTGCTTGATAGAAGCAATTTTATGTATCCTTTTTCTTTTTAATCTTAGTTGTTGTGTTTTTTTTCCAATGCTTTTTTAAATGTTTATTTTGAGAGAGAGTGTGTGTAAGTTAGGGAGGGGCAGAAAGAGAGGGAGAGTTAGAATCCCAAGCAGGCTCCACACTCAGTACGAGAGCCTGACGCGGGGCTTGATCTCATGACCACGAGATCACGACCTGAATCAAGAGTCAGACCCTTAACTGACTGAGCCACCCAAGTGCCCCTAGATGTTGTGTTTTTAACACTTAAATGTCAGAAAGGAGTTTGATAAAGGGCTTCATTTGATCTCTTTATAGCTTGTTAATTTTTAGAAGTGGCTTAAATAATGCATACCTCTTACTTTTTTCATAATTGTGAAAAATTTAATTGTGGTAAACAACATAACAAAATTTTACCATTTTAACCATTTAAGTGTACAGTTCAGTAGTGCTAAGTATATTCACATTGTCGTGCAACAGATCTCTAGAAGTTTCTCAACTTGCGAAACTGAAACTGTACCCGTTAAACAACTCCTCATTCCCCTCTTGCCCCATCTGGTAACTACTATTCTACTTTCTGTTTCTATGAAATTGACTACTTTAGATGCCTCATATAAATGGAATCACATAGTATTATTTTTTGTGACTGACTTAAATTTCACATAGCATGATGTCCTTAAGATTTTTCCATATTATAGCATATGACAGATTTCCTTCCTTTTTAATAAAGACTGAATAAGCCATTGTGTGTATATGCCACATTTTGTTTTTCCATTCATCCATTGATGAACATTATAGTTGTTTCCACCTTTTGCCTATTGTACCTTTTGTTTTTTACAGTTAATTCACGTATTTTAAATTTAAGTTGGCTTATGGAGGGAGATAAGAACGTAATCTTACATTTTTAAATGGTTAATCAGTTGAATTAGCTATTTCAGACTATCCTTCCCACTATTTGAGGTACTACCTTTATTTCATGTATTTGGATAATAGAATAACAGACTGGATTATATCTGCTCCGTATATACATTTTTATGCACTGCATTTGTATAACCTAAACGCCCACGTACTAAAATTAGTTGTTTGTACTAAATAGTTTCCTGTGTTATTTGACACGTAGCTAACATATGCACGGTTTTATGGTTAACAAAGTAATTTTCCATGTTTTTCATTTAATGTAGTCTGTGGTCTTTTGAAACAAAATTTTTTGTTTTCTCCTAACCTCTAAGCCTCTTAAGCAGGCTTGGCTTCTTTCTTTCCTTTCTTCCCTCCCTCCCTTACAAATTTCTACTTAAGAAGCACATGTGCTTTTATGAAGAAGACAAGAGCAGTGCCAGCATCTATGTAGTATTCTTATTGATTTGTGATGTCATTAGTCTTAACTAGGCTGTCTTTGTTTATAATATTTTCTTTAAGTTTATTTATTTTTGAGAGAGACAGAGACAATGTGAGCAGAGGAGGGGCAAAGAGAGAGAGGGAGAAAGAGAATTCCAAGAGATGCAGGGCTCAAACCCACAAAACTGTGAGATCATGACCTGAGCCAAACCAAGAGTCGACTTGTAACCAGCTGAGCCACCCGGGTGCCCCACTGGGCTGTCTATGAACTTGAACATCTCCATACATACTTAGGGCAGGACCTACAGATTTCCATGATGTATTTTAGTTATTTTGTACTATCATTCCAGTGTTCTTTAGTTTTGTTCCATTGTTTTTGAAGTATATTTCAATAAACTAGGAATAATTTATAACTTACACAGTTGGTAATTAAGCAATACCAGAATAGAGGAGCTACTTACAAGACTCAAAGTGGATAAAATTTTAAATTCCATTGGCGAGATGACACGTGTTTTGAATTAAACCTGTGATAAAATATGCAGCCATGACACTAAACTGTGACTGGTCTTTTCAGTCTTTCTAATTTTTTTATGTTGGAGGAATCTTAAGGGAGATTGCATTATGTTTTTTTCTATTTTTGTTAAGGCATATAGTAAAAGTAAACTGTAAAAATTTAAATAGTAAAGGAAGATAAGGTATAATATTTGAAAATCTCCCTTCTTTTAGAACACAAGGTGTAAATTTTAAGTGAACTCAATTTCATGGTTTTTTTTCTGTACATTTGCACACATATATCTACATGTGTATTTATGTAAACAAATTTTTGTATAAATGTCATCATAAAAGTATTTTGAAAAATTTTTTTAACTTAATGGTTCATTGTAGTCTTCCCATATAAATATACATATCGTTTATCTTATTTCCCTTAATGGTTGGGGAGTATTTTCTTGTTAGGGATCATGACTTCCCTGGTTTTATACAGTGTTTGTAGCCAGTGTTTTGGTTGTGCCCAGTGTTCTGCTATTAACAAATAGTACTGCAGTGGATTCTTTTTGATATATTTATCTTTGTGTGTATGTTGCTCTAATTTGCTAGGATATATTCCACTGGTGAAAGTGCTAGACCAAATGTGCACGGGTCTGTTTTTATAATTCCCATTTTATTATGTGTGTCAACACCATATTTTTTAAACTAGTGGTTTAGTATGTTTTGTGATATGGTAGGTCGAATGTTAGCTTTCAAGCCCTATTAATACCTGTTCTCTCTGGGTGTTGTGCTTTGTTGACTGCTTTATCCATGAACAGCCAGATAAAATATCCCCTCTTCCCTGAAGTTGTTCATAACACTTAGCCCACTGAGTAATTATAATCTCAATAACTAATATTTTAATAACTAATATTTTAATGAGTGCTTACTATATACCAGGCAGTTTGAATTGCTTTATGTCTCATTTAATCCTCACAGCAACTCTGAGGTACATAATATTTGTATATACGTTTTATAGTTGAAAAAACCAAGACAAAGAATAAGTTGCTCAAGGTCACAGCAAATGATGGAAGTGGAATATAAACCGGGGCAGTCTCACCTAAAAGTCTGCTTTTCTATAAGCCACTGCCTTTTTTACTATTCTTCTATGGCCTCCTCAGTAGTTAACTCTCAAGAAATATGTTTTGTATAAATTTTTAGAGATCACATGCTGATTTCATCTTTCGTCTAGGTCCTCTTTACAGATCTGTGTGAATGACACCTTATTCTAATTATGTAAGTAGTAATAGTCCTGGTATATTTGAGTTGATTAGAACACCAGGCTATAAAATTGTTCTCACCTCTCTCTTCCACTCCCAGAAGACTTTGTCAAAGTGTAGCCAGTTAATATTGCTCTGTTCTGTTCTGTCTTATTTACCTAACTCCATTTTGGGAAAAATCACATGAGTGATTTTGGGATCGATTTTCATAGATTGTGAGTGAATAGTATACTATTCTTAACCTTTTCTGGAACATCATATCAAAATACATACCTTGTAGATGATGTCTTTTATAGTAAGTTCTCAGAATGTAAAGTGAGACCAAGGCTGTTTTAAACCCTGCTATACCTCTTAATTCATGTTGTCAAGTAAGTATGATATGCGAACTGAACCTCTCAGAGACTCACATAAAAAGGGACATAGTAATACCTTCTTTTGGTGGGGGTCAGATGAGCTAATGTATGTGAAAACATTTGTAAACTATTAAGGGTCTCCATAAATGTTAGTTGTTAAAAGTGAAGGATTAGGAAGGATGAAGAGCTTTGTGAAAATAGTTACTGACCAGTAAGATGTTTGGCTATTTAAAAAGAAATACAATTTAAAATCTATAATTTAGAAAAATCTCACTCTTTCATTTAAGTTCCTAATTCTGTTTATTTTATTGAGTTCATAGATTGCCAGTAAAACTCTTCAGGGGTAATTGTGCATGTGGGTTAAGATGGAGCCAGTGTTAGCATAAGGAATGAGATTCTGTAATGAAGATTCTACAAATGATAGTTGCATGGGTTAGATGCCCTTTTAGGATTATATTCTGGATTTATTAGGTCTTTAGCATTTAAATAGAATATGTCCTTAAATTGTCCCAGAATTGAAAAAAATTGTAGTACTTTATCTTACTGTTGTTAATAAAGAGGGAGTGATAAGAGTAATGCAAGATTCAACATCCTTTTCTTACTCTTGTATCTCCTTTTCTGGGAGTGGTGAAGCAAACCATATTTCTGTGACTTCTGCTGTAGGTTTAGCAGATGATTCTATGATTCTAGATAAAATGGCAAAGTATCAAAGCAAAGATTTGACCACACTGTTTTCTAAACTTGGAACGTTAAAACACATCTCTAACTTGCTTTGTGGATTGTTTTTACATTTGTACATTTTCTTAATTTCTTTTCTTATTCTGCCCCCATGTAGCCATTACCTCACAGTCCAACGCCTCTCCCTCATTTGACCAGTTTTCTGCTCCAACCCAAAGTTGGAGTTGAGTTCCAGATCCAAACTGGAATGTTTTAAGTTGTGGATGTGCCTTAGTATTTGGGAGGTCTTTTCATATGTGGAAGTTTCTTACTTATTTTACCCTTATCAGCAGATCCTCTTGTCTTTTATACCAAAATATAAAAAAAAACAAGGGCTTGGCATTTCGACTTTTTGTCCTCCATGCATGAGCAGCTTCATTGTGTATCCCATGGAGCCCAGAATAGCAGCTTTGCTTGGCTCGAGAACCCATTCATTGGCTTAGGTAGCCTTGAATGTTAAGTTTCATACATCTTAATTAAATAGTAAGGTCTTTCTGACTTCACTACCAGAAGCAGAAGTTTTCCTGAATATCTTAATCAAAGGACAATTAGTAATAAGGGTCAGATTCTAATTTCATTACACTCCAGGCATGTGAGTACTTGACAGTTTCTGTTCCTAACATAAAATTACATTCCATTATGAAATAACCCATTCGTTGCCTTCATATTTCTTTTTTATGAATATTTCACCTGGAAAAAAGCATTTATGGAAAGAGTTTGAAATTAAGTTGGGAAACTTGTTTTTGAACCCTGCCTTAATACTATGTGACTTTGGGAAAGTTACTGCTTAACCTCAATTTTTTTCATTCATATTAGGGCTGATTTTTTTTTTTTTTTTTTCCTAACAGTTTTTCTAAAGAATGGACATTGTATATCTAGCACACTGTCTTACATGTTGGGAGGTGTTAGATACTTTTCTTGATTTAATTAAAATCTTGAGTGAAGTTGTCATTGTTCTTTTTTAGTCAGGAGCAGTTTTCTTTACCTTTTTTAGGTCATGAATTTTAGTTATTAGATTCTGATGAAAACTGTGGACCTGTTCCCCAAAACGTACTTAAACGCATACATATAGCATTTTGTATACTGTTTCAGGAGGGGTTCTTAAGGCATAAGTCTATGAACCATGAATCATGAATCTTAGGTGAAGAGTACTTCACCTACTTCTTAGGTGAAGTATTTTGTCTTTTATCCGTTGAGGAGTTCAGTGACCTTCTGTACTTTTTATCACCTCTAAAATTAAAAAGAAAACAGTATTTTTCCCTACCTCTGCCTCAGTAATAACACCAATAGCTACAAATTTTAAATTATTGTCACCTTTCTTCCTTTGTTCTTCTTCTTGAAACTATTGGAATCTTGACTCAGAAAAACCTCTTTGAGAGGTAATTGGTTTTTATGTCTGCTTTTTTATTCCTAGAGGTATGAAGGATATCTTATGGAACAATAAGATGTACTTAATAAAGTTTACAGCTGTTTCCTCATGTATTTAAAAGCAAACTGTAAACATTAATTTTCTTTCTTCAGTCTTATTTTGCAGTTGTTCTTTTAAATATGGTGCGTTGAGCACATTCCTTAAACTTCCTTTTTTCCCAGTGTCCCACTGATATTTTAAAGATTGAATTAAACCACAATTCTGAAAAGCAAGAACAGATGTTATCATATTAGTCAAACTACCTTAAAGAGGAACAAAAGGACCTCATTAGGTCTGTGAGTTTAATGTATGTTAGCATGTGTGTGGGGAAAGAGGGGAGAAGATCCAACCTAGGTGTGGATAAATCCGGATTTGAATGATGTCATCAGCACTGTTTCTCCCAACATTTTTAGTCTCTCTTTTCTTCTGTTTTAGCTTTGTTTTCAGCCAGGCAATGATGGCTGCCAAAGGAAAGGGGATGGGATATCCTAGCCAGACCTGAGTCATGTTGCCACCCCTGTTGTGGTTGGGAAGAATCACCTCCTAAATCACATGGAATGTTTTCCCCACAGACAAGAGGGATTATGTTACTAGAAAAAGGGGGTGGGGAGAAAGCATGTTGAACAGTAAAATTACAGTTCACAGTCCACTACAGGTACCATCAGAGGACCAGAAATTTTGAAGAAGATAGAAAGTTCACCGGATCGGATTGACAGCAAAATCTCAGAAGGAACGGAACCCAAGATACCAGAGGTAAGCTCAGGTTTTCCTAGGGGAACCTCGGAAAGGCTCCAAGCTTGGAGTCAACAAATGCAAAGAACAGTAGTGGGTAATTGGGTAATAATCAAGAATTTTTAAAAGAATTAGTTTCCAAAATGCTGTTTGGTTGGGCCTCCTTCCCGCCCTTTCTTCAACCTAAACAACTCTGGTGGCAGTGATGCCTGCCTTCAGGCCTGAAGTCTAAGAACTGTGCTCTTAGGAAAGTAGACCAACAATTCAGTAGGGCAACTACTGAGATGTTGGAACCTGAGAGAGAAGCAGAGCAACTAAAGCATGCTACTCCAGAGGAAAACGGTTTTCATGGTTACCAGTGAGCTTGACTTCCAATGCAGGTACCTACCTTTCTTGGATGCCTTATTTATATGCCCTGACTTGCTTAAATCATGCTTACTACTGTCCCTTTTAAGAGAGAAGCCACTTGGGTAAACAAACCTGAACAACCTCAGAGAAAGCGCACTTTGGCTTCCCATAGTCTCTAAAGTAATCTTTTCATTTGCCAATATAAACAGACAGGGATAATCAGACAATTGAGGAGAATCAAGATGGAAGAGGATTAAGATGAATAAAAGAACAACTGATGTCAGATATAATTCGAAGAAAACTTCAAAGAAAAACTGTAATTGGTATTTCATTTAAGATATAAGAACATGTTGCAATCATTAATCATAATTTCACTGAAAAAGGGGCTGAGAACCAGAAGAGATTTTGAAAATTATAAAAGAAAAATTTTAATGGATTAGCTAAATAACAATTTAGCATGAATTAAGACTGAGTGGTGATTTGGAGCTAAAGAGCAAATCTCTGCGTATATGAAGCAAAAAAAAAAAAAAAAAAGAAAAAAAAAACAAGAAAAATAAAGAGATATGGAGAATACCTCACAAAGTTTTCACATCTGTAAATTTGAAAATACGAGTTCTAGAAGCAGAGAACAGGAACAGTGGGAAGGAGAAAAATAATGAAAGAAATAATTGAAGAAAATGTCATGAGCTGGAGAAACATAATGAATTTCAGATTGAAAGAGCCCAAGCAGGATGAATGGAAAAAGAGTTACATCTAGACACATCTGGTAAAATTTCAGAACTCTAAGGATAAACAGAAAATCCCCAATTATTGCCAGAGAAAGGGAGTAAAAAATGGAAAATGAAATGACTGAGTTCTTAGCAGCCTTCATGAATGCTTGAAGACGGTGGAACAGTATCTTCACATTTGGGGGATAAGAGATTTGGACCTAAATTTTCTATACTCAACCACACTATTTATCATAAGAGGACAAGTACTTTTTTTATACTTGGAAAAGCTTTGCACCTTATATGAAAATATTTGAGATACTATAGTACAATGAAAAGTTTAGTCCATGAAAGAGGATATAGTAGTAGGGCAGTGTGGGTGGGAGGAAACCTGGTAGTAGTTACAGTGGCAATTTTGGGCCTTCACAAAGAACTGAAGAAACCTAAAATAAAATTCAAGACTCATCTGCCTGGGATACATGTTCAATTCTCTTTCAATTAGTAATGTCTAAATGGTAAAAAATTGTATTTCCCTCGGTAATTAGTATTCACTTAGGTACATTATAAATGTACTTAATTGATTTTTAGTTTTAGAATCAACTTAGAAGATATATAAAATAGGTTGTATTATAAAACTTTATAATGTAAAAAAGAATAATTAGTAGGAAATTGAGGGCAAGAGAGGAAGGGTTAGTGCTCATTTCTTCAATGGACAAGTCAATAGATAATATAAAAATGGTGAATTAAGAAACAGAAGTAAAATAGTATTAAAGTTAACCTGTAACCACACTAGACACTAGAAACCTATTAACAGCGTAACAGTGTATTGCCATGTTGATGCAGACAGGTATGAAAAAGACCTGTTGTTCATTTTGTGCCTTTGTGGCCTTCGAATTTTGAAAAAAAAAAAAAATCTTACTTGCATATATCACATTTATAACATTAAAAAGATTGCAGAAGTTTCATCTATCTAGTTAGATAATAGTGATTTTATTTATCAAGTGACATTCCAGGGTCACATGGTTTTTAGAAACTAAGGTAGAAGTAGAAGACACTTTGGGATTAATTCCAGGAAATCGGAAAGTTGCATAGAATCCAATGTGGCTATTTTTATGTAGAATGCATAATTATTTCTTGACTGGCATATACTCTTGATTTTATATGCCAATTTCTGAATCCTTTCCGTGATTCTTTTTTAAAAAAATATTTATTGTTAAAAATTTGGATATATGGGAAAATTTTGGAGCGATTTTTCCCACCAGTGACTCTTAATAAGATGACATTTTCTTTGATGTACTAAAGACCAGGATTAGAAGCCTAGTTTGTCTGTAAGGAGGAAATCCTGTGATCAGGGAGAGCCACAGCTAATAGACGCAGTGTGTATTTTCTGGAAGAACTGGAAGAAGGAAGATGGCGGTAGAAATGGCCTTTTTTTATCCTTCTAGAGATGGCACTGATATTATGTCCCTAGCTAGATGATATTTGTTGAATGAAAGGATTAATTTTATTTGTGTATTTTAATAAAGTTAATTTTATTTTGATACCACTTTAGTGTAAGGTGGGTTAGCATCCTGTTTATGGTGTATGTAGGTAAAATGTTTTTGTTTTTTTTTTTTTATATTTATTTATTTTGAGAGAGAGAGAATGGAGGAGGGGCAGAGAGAGAAAGGGAGAGAGAGAATCAGCACAGAGCCTGACACAGGACTTGGTCTCATGAACTGTGAGATCATGACCTGAGCTGAAATCAGAGTTGGACTCCTAACTGACTGAGACACCCAGGAGCCCCAGTAAAATGTTTTTCTTT
This sequence comes from Panthera tigris, assembly GCF_018350195.1. Classification (NCBI taxonomy): domain Eukaryota; kingdom Metazoa; phylum Chordata; class Mammalia; order Carnivora; family Felidae; genus Panthera; species Panthera tigris. The sequence continues at coordinate 145,334,315 of NC_056663.1, forward strand.
AAGCTTAGTTATAGGAGTCTTGCATCAGAAACTTGATCTTTTGGGAAGCGGATTTCTACTGGTATGTTTTGCAGATTTGATTTTAAAAATTACAAAATTTTATGATATGTGCATTTAAGTATTGAAAGTGTAAACTGCATAAGACCCTATATTAAATTGTACATAGTTTTCTAAGTAAGTTGAAATGCTAAAAAAAAATCAAGTTATGCAAATGTATGTTCTTGAAACAATTATGAAAAATACTTTAAAAACTAAGTGTTTTACTGGAAATTGTGGAATTTGTATAAGAGGGCAATGGTTTCTTTAAACATACAAAACATATTAAGTATAAAATTATGTTTGGCAGTTCAGTTATGCTTTTAAATATTTTGAAAGTTATTAGTTATTCAGTGTCTACCCTTTAAAAAATATTGACTGTCTTCACTGGGAGACATTGGCATATATGTTCCTGAAGAAAATGGGAGTTGATAGGCTTTCTAAAAATACTTGACTGTGATAAGAAATTGGTGATGGAGGAGTCGAAAGATACGAATGTGGGTTAAATTTGACTTCATAAAGCATGCTAGTGAGATATCTGTCACACAAATGAAGGTTGTTAAATAATAACTTCTATTTTCTTATATTGTGATATTTTTCTGTTGGAGATTTGGCAGTAAAAGTGGCTATTTGAAATTTGTGGGGGGAAGTTGAAAGTAATGGTAACAGATAGGTGTGTTGTGAGATAGCCTCATAATGACCAAAGAGATAGTTTACAGTTACATAGAATGAAATCAGTATTTCTGTATACACACACACACACACACACACGTGCGCGCACACACACATACATATATATATATATATATATATATATATATATATATATATATATATATAAGGGTTGTGTTGGAATCCTGTCTGTATATCCACCTTGGGAACTTCCGAAAGTCAATTATGCTCTGAGATACCTTTATGTGAAGATTCTTAAAGATTCTTTATCTATGGTCAGGATGAGGTTAGTGGAATAGGGAATGGTACCCTATTTTGTAATTTTTGGTCTAGTGTTTGGTGGATAGAGACAATTTAATGTAATACATTTCTTAGGATATGGAGTTATGAATCTGAGAGAGTAGTCAGTCTTTTGGTATTTGCAGTAATTGTTTGCCAACAAACTATTCGAGTTTTGTTATGAATATATTAGACTAGAAATAGAGTGGTAACAGGCATCGTGAGAGACCATATTGATTGGAGCTTGTTGCCATTGACTTCAAACCATTCAGGAACCAAAGGAGGAGAGCCAGTGACAGTATTGGAAGTCCAAGGTTACTTGGATAGTTTTTACACCCTAATTATTTTCCATGCCTTTGGAAAATATCTTAAGCATGTTACCTGGAGCTGTTTCTTCAGTCTCCTAGAGTAGGACAGTTGTCCTTCAGAAGGGTGGTGGAATTTGATGACTCTAAAGAGTTGGTTTTGGACTTAAGTCTTTTCTTTTAATTTGTATTTTTATCCTCAGCCCCTTTTCGTTCTCTACTTTTCTGCCTGTGTGGGATGTGGATGTGTTGGGGGTGGGAGGTGGAGGGTTGGGACTGTAGATGTGTTTGTATTTCATTTTGTTGGTAGCTACTTGTTGCTTTGGAGTAGAAGACAGCTAATGTTTTGCTGACCAAATTGAGAGTGCAATACTGTCATTAGATTTAGCCAGTTTAAAACTAAACAAAAAACCATTGAAATAAGTAATTCCTTTTATATATGTACTTATAAATTTTTATTTGAAAATGTACAGTACAGACAAATTTGGGAGGGGTGAGTGTGACCTAAAAACAATAAATATTTTATCAATTTTGTATACATAGAACCTATTGTGAAATACTGGAAAAAGAATGAATTCATGGTGTGACCCATCCTGAGTAGAGACAACAAATGCAAGTGTCCAACAGGCACACTGTTATTGGAGATGTGAAAAGAGGAACAAGCTGCTTTGTTTCTTACTTTGCTTACTATGTTACTTATATTTGGACAAGACTGTGTTTGTATTCCATTCTGTACATAAGACACATCTGGATGAAATATTTTATTTAAATATATTGATATTTGACCCTTTTTGAAGAAGAGTTTTAGGTTTTATTTATTTGTTGGCTTAAAGAAAAATGAAAAGGGATAGTAATTCAGAGAAGAGGGAAAAAAATCATTGAAGATTTTGATGTTAAACTTTGTGGAGAAAGAGGTTCAATTTTTTCTAGATTATGGACTCTTGGAGGTGGACTGACTTTGTCATTCTATATCCATTATGCAGTATAAACCCTGTCACCTGGTGAAAACAAACGTATTTGTATTAATGCTTGACGAAAATGGTAATGATGATCTATCTAAGAAAAAAGTTTGCTAGGGCTTTTTATAGTATTAGTATTGAAAAAACTTATTAAAGCAATAAAACAGGTTATTATAAAATATTTCATATGTTACCTCAGTTTAGAATATACTCCTGGATGGCCTTTGTATTACTCTCTTTATGAAGTTACAATTTTAAATATCCTTACCTAATCCTTCATTACCTAAACCTTTTAGGTATTCCTGCACATATCCATAAGCTTGTCCAACTGTTAACATTTAGTATGGAGGTTCTAGTGTAGGTTTAATCATTCTTATTTGTAAACATTTTTATCAAAATTAAACCTGGAATGTATGACAAGAAGCTGAGATAAACTGTTTAGTGCTCTTTATGTTGATAAAAATTGCTTATGTATGGCTCTATCTTCTTACTGTGTATTTGATTTTTTTTTTAATAATGATGGAAGGAATCCTTTAGAATTTTATGCCTTTTTTTTTTTTTTAATGTTTATTTTTGAGAGAGAGACAGAGTGCTAGTGGGGGAGGGACAGAGAAAGAGGGAGACAGAATCTGAACTAGGCTCCAGACTCTGAGCTGTCATCACAGAGCCTGACCAGGGGCTTGAACTCCTGAACCACGAGATCATGACCTGAGGCGAAGTCAGATGCTTAACCGACTGAGCAACCCAGACACCCCATAGAATTTTATGCCTTAAAAATGTACAGTTTGAAATAAATGTGGAAGGGAAGCAAATATATCCACCATTATTTAATTAATTTCCTTTGGTAAAAATATACCCAAAGAATTCTGTATCTTTAGAATACTAAATTCTGGCAGAAACTTCAATTTACTCCTTAGTTAAAGAACCAATTAAACCTGGATAGAATTTATAATTTAGCAGAAATAGATGTAAAAAAAATTGTTTTTAATTTTTAAACAGATTTCTTAATGCCCCATTTTTTCTCTTCTCCCATCCGCATCATTGCTGGGTTTTTTTGGTTTGTTTGTTTTGTTTTGTTTTGTTTTGTTTTTTGTTTGGTAGACAGCAATTGAAGTTCCTAATCTGTCAGGGAATGAATTTATGTGATTTATTTTGGTAAGGGGCAGAAATTAATTGAGAGGAGGTGTAACTTTCATTTGCTATTCCTTGAAAAGTAGAAATGATGAACTAAGGATAAATCTAGATATGTTTTTAAAACTGAAGCTGAATTTTGATCTGGGTTTTTAAATAGATTTGTATCATTAATACTTAATATTTCTAGGGAAGCAGTCAGTCTCATTTAGTGTCAAATATAAATTAGTCCAGCTCCTTTAGAGTATGGTAACATAAAAATTTAAATACATATGTCAAGAAATGCACCATACAGTTATATTAAGGTATGTATAGTGTGTATGCCGTTTTATTGGGCATGCTTATTGCAGGATTTTGAAACATAGACAGTAGAAATACCCATCAATAGGGATGGGTTAAATCAATTATAGTACAGTTTTCAGTGAAAATTTTAGCAACTGCCAAAATGGATAGATCTGCTTGTGCTAACCTGAAACAATTATGGAGTATTAAATTACAAAAATAGGGATGCAGAAAAGTATGCATAATATGCTTCCATTTGTATAAAAAACTAATCTTACACTAAGATATACATCATGTATGTAGGTTATTTCTGGAGGAATACACTAGCTAATTGTACCTTGTAGGAGTTGGTAAGAGGTAGGTTAACTTCTGTTTTCTTTCATATTGAATGTTTTCCACGAACATGTATTACTTTATAGATAAAAACCATAGTTAATAAAAAAGTAAGTTATGGTGGTAATGAAAAGAATATTACTGTGCTACTAGTAGATAGACATCTAGAATCCTCAGTTTATAGCATGATTGGTTTAGGAGAAATATTATGTAAAATCATGGAGATACTGTTGTTTTAAGAATGTTTGGGCTTTCAGAAATTTGACCAGATTTTATTAGTCTTTTAAGTTCTATTTAATTCTTTAATATATGTGTCTCATTAATGCTTGGTCCAGGCTATTTCACACTTGGGTTTCAAATTTCTGCCTAAATAGAACTTACAGTTAGAAAAGAAAAAAAATGAAGATATTATAAAATAATGACTACATTTCGTACATTTTGAGAGGTGAAGTTGGTTTAGATTTTATTTTTCTAGTAGTTTGCTTTTATGTAGGACAATGAAATTGTTACATTTGTCCTGCCACCAATGATCTGTCCTTGTTTTGGTCGAAAATGTGGATTTTGAAACAAAAAAATATTTGATGGGAATAAAACTCCCTTAACTAGGAATTCTTGATTAAAAATAGTTTTATATAGATGAATAAACAAAATGTTAAATCATACAAAATAATGTTGCTTGCTTGTCATCAACGCATTTCTCTCTCTCTCTCTGTGTGTGTGTGTGTGTGTGTGTGTGTGTTTGGTTTTCTTGTTCCTAATTCAAGGAAACCAATGCTGGTCCTAATAAATTTTAGAAGATTTTTACCCTATCTTGGTATTTATTGAGGTTCTTCTGTCCTTTTCCCCCTTTTTTGTGAGAGGCTTTTCTCTCCACTTTGGCCATTTGAATCTTTACTAAGTATTTTCTTTTATAATTTGTTATTTACATATGTTGGTTTGAATTTGCATAACTGTTCATATGTTAACTACTATTTGCACTTTAATGCTTTTGCTGCTGGCAAAAAATAAAAGACCTTGTGCCATTGAAATCAGTTTTAGACAAATGGCAAAACAGGGTTTTTTTTTTTGCCAAGATATGAGGTTGAATTGGAAGGTAGGTGGCTCATTTTAGGATGTAGGATTTTAAGACTGATACATATGAATCTCTTTCATAACCTTTGCCCAGAGTATTTAATGCTGTGGCATAGGTTATCATATTAACAAAACGTACTCTTAAATAAAATTAACAGTAAATAATTATTTTGCTTATATAATAAAAAAACTAAATAAGTTCTGAAATATATATTCTGCTTATAGTATCAAATATTTCTAATATCTTATTTCAGTGACCTAAATAATGACCTAAATAGTGACCTAAATGATAATGTTTTTGTCATCAGAAGTTATTTCTAATGGTAGCAGTAATTTAAAAGAGATTATGATGCATTACTGGATATCCAACAATTCCTTTATTCATGCATTTATTGTTTAATCAACAAATGCTTAAGTGCTTGCTCTATGCCAGATACTTTGCTGGCCCTGGTTATATATTGGCGACAAAATGTTTCCTCCTTTGATCAAGCTTCTGATCCGTAAGAGAGAGAGGGAGAGGGAGAGATGATAAATGGTTTGTAAGCATCCATAATTCTGTAGGAAAGCTGTAATCACATATTTTATTGGTAAAAATTTAACAGTAAATATCTAAAAAGATAAGAAAAACACCCTGTAATCCTAGAATGGAAAGGAAGGAGATAGTAAATGGTTTGATTGGTTTGAGGCATAGAGGGCCTGATTCCTTGTCAAATAAAGTTGGAAAGACTATTTTTTGGTTTATGGGGGAAAAAAAAGTGCCCTAAAGTGAGTTCTTTGAACTCAAATCTATCTTTGCTTGCTTATGTTGGAGGAAGATTTGAAAAAGAGAAACCTTGTTGACTTCTCTTAATCCAAGGGTGAAGCAATTTATTTGATGCATAGAAAGAATTGACCTGGAAGAAAGGAAATCGTGAAAGCCACTTTGCTAGCTAGTTTCTCTTAAGCTAGGTCTTAACAATGGAAATTATTTTGTTTGAGAAGCCTCCAAATGCCAGGCATACCCATACTTAGATGTAAGCACTATATATGGCTTGAGGGAAAACATTTTTAATATCATTTGTTTCCCATTAATCCCACACAAGCCTTTGGAGTCAGACCCATTCTGGATTTCAGTTCCAACTCTGCTATATAACTGCACACTGTCTGAGACTTGATTTCCTTATTTGTGAAATAAAAATAATATCACCTGGAGGAAGTATAGTAGATAGAGGACGGACTCTGGAGCCAGCTGCCTAGGTTTAAATCTTAGCTCCTCAACTTAATTAGCTTAGTTGGGAATAAGTTGAGCAAATTTCTTAATCCCTCTGTGCCTTAGTTTCTATATATGTAGAATGGAGATAATAGTTCCTCCCTTTCTTTTAGGATTATTGTGAGAATTAAATGAGTTAATACATACAAAAGACTTGAAATGGCGTGTGGCATATAGTAAGTTTAATGTAATTGTCAATGTTATTTTAAATTTTTATGGGCAGGGTTATTGTGAGGTTTAAATAACATATTTATTAGGAAAAAAAAACCCTTTTATATTTCCTGACATATTAAGGGTACCCCCTAAATGTCAGATATTAAGTAGTAATTTTTCTTATTTAATATTCATATAAATCTGTTAAGAAATTTTATGCTTTATTGCCTACACTTGGAACAGTTTCTGATATACAGTAGATACTCCATGTTGAATGAATGCTATGCTGTTTTACAGGTTAATAATCTGAGGCCCAAGAGAACTACAAAATCTCTTTCCACTAAAACATGACATCATTTTGAGGAGACATTACTGGCAATGTCATTCATATCATGACTTTTCTCAGCTTAGATTTGGCCAAGTTAATAATAACTCCTTCATCTAATTTTTTCCTGTTTTTTTCCTTTCTTTTAAAAATTCGTTTTCTTTAGTTAGGAAAATTTAGACTAGAAGACTGTTCACCTTAGGAATCACACCAAGTTTAATTTGTGTGGCACTCCTACATGTGCACAGTTATTTTATTAATGCCACAGAGCATAAAACATTGTTTCTTTCCCATTGCATTTTTCATATTCCAGATTATGTAAGGAAGCAATTTGACAAGGTAACAAATTTTACTAAATAGAGGATCAGTTACAGTAATGAATATAATATAATTTGGCTCTGCAGTCAGTCAGCAACTTTATTTGCTGTTTAATGATTCAGGTACAGTTTTTTGAATTTCTTTTATCTGAAATATTTTAATCTCTTATAGTATTTGTGATAAGGGGGTGAAGGACCATTTCTTTGGTTAGTAAATGAAATTAAAGACTTTGTTAGAAAATGAATATAACCATGATGGGTTATGTCTTGCCTCAGAACTTGTAAATCAGTTGAATGTTAATCTCATTCTCTTAGGTATTTCCAAACAGATTAGTTTCTAGAATACCAGTTTACTATTCACAAAATCTACATTAAGGGTTATTTTTGACACCCTTAAGTCAGCAACTATAATGTGTATGTTATGTAATGCATTTGCCTAATGTAGCAAATTCCTAATTTGGTATTACCTTGCCTCTTTCTTTGTGTATTTAATATAGCCATTAATCTCACTACAAGGCTTTACTAAGGATAAATTGCTACGTAACCCACTTCAACCTCTTTTGTTCAACCAGGAAGCCAGACGTGTTTAAATAGCTTTTTAAAAAATGTATAATTATTTCTTTTTTTGAAATTTTAGGATTTTAAAATTTGGAATGATAAAATAAGAGACTTTATTTATTTTGTCTGTTAAAATTACTTGACAGAAGTTTGCTTTGGAATAGAGCTGCTGTATCTTTAAAAAATACACAGTGAGTCACCCCCTGCTCTTTTGGTAGATGCCTGGCTAGTGAACAGCTAAGCTGCTTTAGGCATGTAATAGAACATTCCATTTCCTGTTCCCTTGCTGACACAGAGGAGTGTTCCTGCTGGCAATGATCTAATCATAGTGCAGTAAGAAACATGGCAGTTTGATAAAACATGGTGGAGACAGCGGCTGAAATGGAAGCATATGTTCTAGAAGACATTCTTGAGGTAGGGCTAGGTTTGTAAATGAAATGAAAGTTGAAATCTGAACAAAGAAATCTTATCTGCCGGAATTATTTTACAGATGAATAGATTAGAGGAGAGAGCATAGAGAGACAGAGCATAAAAGCAAGATCTGGTCAGACCTTATTCCTTGTGAAAATGTGCCAGTCTGGTTCACATGATTATTGAACAAGTCTAGAATTATTTTGTTTAAACTTCATGTTTTGTAAGTTGTAGATGTATGCTTAATAGGAAATAAAAAAAAAAGAAGAAAGGGCCTCGGACTTAGTGAAAAAATGTTGGCTGGTGGTGGTGACCTTTAGATTAACTCATTAGAAGGTGGGGTCTACAAAGCAGCTTTGAGTAGGTTTAGTGTCATATGTCTTAGAATTCATTTACATATTTAAGCCCAAAGCTCTGCTTGCTGTAACTATTAAAAACAGCTGGTTATCTTAGTTTCTAGGGTAAAATTAAGCATATATATCAATCTGATTGCTTAATTTAGCTGGTACATTCTGGTTCTGGATTTTTCATGTGACTTTGACATTATAAAATTAATTATTAAGTTAAAAAATAAAAGGCCCTAAAATTTAAGGCACTAGTGCTTGAGAGCTCACAATAAAAATCTGCATTTTGAGTCATGAAGATTTTAAATTAATTTTCTTTTTATTCCTGGTTGTATCAATTTTATAAGAACCTCTGAGTATAAATCAGTTCAAGGAAATACATGTCAAAGTGGAAGTATAATGGGCTTTGGCCTTGGATATAGTATAACTACCAAACATTTGTATTTGTAGGTATAGATATTTAAAATACATTTTTAAATCTGTGGATGTGTAGAGTTTTTTCCTCCATCATTAAGAAAAAACTGGCTAATTTAAGATAAAGAGGCTCATGATGGTGAGTGGTATTCCTAATATTTAGACTGTAAGACAATTTATTAAATATGTCACTGTCTTCAGGAAGAGATTGTATTAGGAGGAGAGGGCTTGGGAAAATAAGCTGCAAAGGGAAGCTAGGCGGGGTTAGCAGGAGAAAAAAGCCTATGCGCATTATAAAGTGCTGCATGATCAATGAGCATTTTCTGGAGTCCCTCAGTGTGTGCTTGGAGCTGACATTGCAGCAAGTCTCATGGCTGTTCTGCAGAATGAAAACTGATTCCATTGTATTATCTAGCTCCTTGCAGACACCTGCCAACATACTCTTTCCCCCCATCCTAAAAGCTTATTGTCTGAGTTGAATTCTCTGGTTAATTTCCATTCTTTCTGTCTCTCTCTCTCTCTCTTTTAAACTTTGATACTATCGGGTTTTCTTAGAGATGGTACGTATTATCTACTTAGAAATAGGGGTATGTACTTTCATCAAGGAACTTCAGTAATTAGGAGTGGTCACATGACTTGGGGGCTCAGTTTAAATAAGTCTGATTAGATTATAAGGTCTAGTGGTATATTTTAATGTGTTTTTAAAACATTTTTTTTGTGTGTGGATTTTAAAGAACTGTACTTTACAGATTACAGTAAATCTATTGGTGTTTTCATTAGCCATTTAAAATTTAAGTATGTAACAGATTTTGGAAGTCTGAGTTATTTTCTGGGAAAAACCCACTTGAATATAGTTTTGTGCCTTATGTATATGTTTTTCTAATGCTGTCTTAAAAATTGACATTTCATTATTTCCACTAAAATTGTTTAGTGTTATTTTCTCAGTTTGTTTCCTGTATACCTGTTGCATTAAACCATACTGAGTGGTTTTCTCTTTATTTAATATTATTTGATTTAACTGCATATTCATCAATAATTGGCAGACTAAGTATGAAAAATTACCAAGTAGTAATAAAATATGCTTCTTTTCCAAAATTGTAAGTAGTCATAATGACCTATGTAAATAAACTTATTAACTGTCTGAAACTAAATGTACCATTTTTTAAAGTACCTCATATTGCAAGTCAATAGATAACATTTTGCACTACAAGATTTCCAGGAAATTGTTTTGCTTTTTTAAAAAAGAATTAACTCTTTGTATAAATGTCCAATAATGAATAATGACATTCATCTATATACCACAGTGATAATTTTATTATTATACCTAATATTGAGCTATTTTAACTTTGTCACTATAATTTTCATCTTTGTGACTTTTTTGAACATCTCAAATTTTATGTAGATTTCTGCTTATTTATAGTAAACATTGGACCCCTTCTGTTTTTCTCTGTGTTCAAGTGTAACCTGGTCCTTTGAATCATAAATTTCTTAAAGGTACGTTTATTAAATCTCAGTAAAAAGAAAACTAAAATCCGTATTAATGGATATAGTGCAGATTAATTCTCATGGTGCTATATAGTTTACCTTTTAAGTTGTGATTGTTTATTATGTGTACTTAGGTGTATTTAACTTGAAGTTTTAAGTGATCTTCAAAATCTTAAATAAAATATTGTAAGTATCTAAAACGTGAAATCAAACTGGCAAAGATTGATTTCAAATTAATATCATTGCTTCCTAGCTCACCTTAACTAATAACTTGGGAAAATAGCCAAATATAGGTGATAGGGCTTGGGGACCAAATATATGTCTTTTTAAAAAATTAGGTTATTTTTGCTGAGACATGATTATAATTTTAGAATTGTGATGCTTTTCCTATAGGTCATATGTAATAATGGATCTTAGTACTTAGATCAGTAAGAAGAAATAGTCCTCCAAACTTTTTTTTTGTATATTCCAAATTTGTGTGGCCGAATGATGTGTATATGTCTGAGAGGTTTATATATAAGCTTTTTATAAGATGAATCATATGAAAGGTCATTTCAGAAACTTGATTACTATATATTCTAGTTTTATTATTTATAATTGAACCAGTTTTAGTAGTTGTCTATAAGAATTACAAATGAGAAGACTTCACAAATATTTTTATCTTTTAATTTTAATTAAATTCAGAATGCTTTTTTGGGGGTATAGCATTTGATATATTTTTGTTTTTAAAAAATCGCTATTTTCGGGGCCCCTGGGTGGCTCAGTTGGTTAAGCGTCCGACTTCGGCTCAGGTCACGATCTCACGGTCTGTGAGTTCGAGCCCCGCGTCGGGCTCTGGGCTGATGGCTCGGAGCCTGGAGCCTGCTTCTGGTTCTGTGTCTCCCTCTCTCTCTGCCCCTCCCCCGCTCATGCTCTGTCTCTCTCTGTTTCAAAAATAAATAAACGTTAAAAAAAAAAGTTTAAAAAAAAATCGCTATTTTATGAAAATAAGAATATTTACAGTGTGAAGTATAATAACTGTCATGCCCAGTCTTGTTCCTTTGTTAACCAAAGCCATGGTTTCTAGCTTCATTTGCACTTGATTTTATAGGTTGTTATATGTAAGCTAAAAGCCCCCAACTTTGTTTCTTCCTTAAAGAAAGACCCAGTAGGTTGAGGATTTGGCTGAACCCTTTAGGGTAGAACTAAATTAAGGATCAGATTTAAACATAGGAAGTAGATTTATTTATTTTTTTTTTAATTTTTTTTTTACATTTATTTGTGAGAGACAGAGAGAGACAGCATGAGCAGGGGAGGGGCAGAGAGAGAGGGAGAGACAGAATCAGAAGCAGGCTCCAGGCTCCAAGCTGTCAGCACAGAGCCCAATGTGGGGCTCGAACCCACGAACCGCGAGATCGTGACCTGAGCCGAAGTCGGACGCTTAATCGACTGAGCCACCCAGGCGCCTCAGGAAGTAGATTTATTATAGAACCATTTATATTTATCGTGACATTAGAGGGTTTTCTTTCATTTGTTTATGTTTTCTAAATAAGATTGAAAGAGTCACAGGGAAGTTATGTTATCCTTTTGATTTGTCAACATGATGGACTAATGGTAGATAGTATATTTTAGTTCAAATGGGAAATCCACTTTCTATTTACCATGAAAATTATTTTTAGTAATTATATAAAATCTCCATAAAGTAGACTCTGACCAGCTACTTGCTATATATCTTTTTATTCTGTAGAATATATTGCTTTATAAAATGTACACTATTTATATATTGTATCAGCAAGTCTTCTGTGGATTTTTAAAGTTTTATATTTAGTATAACTATGGTGACATTTTTCACAAGGAAGAATTAGAGTAACCCAATCTTAGGATGTAAGTATAAGTTTATCTAGAGACAGAAAAATTTAGCTAAATATGTAAATTATTTGAATTGATATAGATAACATTTTCCATTTATTAAGAGGTTTTGGAAAGATTAGATGTGTTGGGCAGATTGAATCTTATAATTTCACTCCATTATTTATTGAGTACCTTCACTGTGCTAGGTGCTTGAAATTCAGTGAGATTAGTCCAGCTAATTTTGCTTCACAAACTAAAAGTTTAGAAGACAGAATGTCTGCCATTAGTGTTTAAGTATTCTTGCATTCAGAATGCATTCAAGTGTGTATTTGAATACTAGCATTTTACTTCATTTGTTCGAACGGTTTGAAACCCATGTTTTCAGTATTCTGAATTTTTCAGTAAGCATGTTTTCCTTTATCTGAGCACATGTTTTTCTTTATTTAAGCACCTTATTTTTTTTATGCTTATCTGTGTAATTGTTAGGAATATTTATCAACGTTGGGCTCTCTAGAAAGTCTCCTGGATCCCATTTTCTACCTTTTGTCCTTAAAGATTTTTCTGTTACCATTTAAATCAGCATATTGTGTATATGTGTATATGTATGTATACATACAACACACACATATATGTTTGCATATACTGTACATAACACACATTCATGTTCTTGCTGTATTATGCATTATGAATACTTTTATTTAAAAATTGAGTTTATCTTGGAGGGAGGGGCAGAAGTTGTAACATTGCTTTCATACACCAACTTTGGGGGAATAGTAGATGGTAGCTAAAAGACACACTTGTATTAGTTTATAATCCCTATAAAGAATACTTATTGTTTTAGTAGAGTAGGAAGACTCCACAAACAGCTTGCAAAAACATAGTGTAACTAGAAGTATGTGAATTAATCTATTACTTATATGAGAGTAAGGGCAGGGTTGTCCAGATGCCACTAGTCCCACATTAACCCATCATAGTCTAGTGGTTAATACATGCTGTGGTGTATGAATTAGGAAAGGTCTGTGTCATGTATTATCCGCATATACATACAAAACCATTGACACTTCCCTGGCTCTGCATTGTTAGGGGTCCTTGTTCCAACACTTGACTAAAGAACTCATTCTGATATGAAATGAATTGATCACTACAAATTAGCATTAAAGTTCTGCTAAACCACTGGTGTTTGGTTTAGTGTATAGCTTCCAGATTTGCAGACAAAGGCCTTTCAGGAGGTGTTTGTAAACATTTAATGTCTGTGATAACTTTTGGTTAAATGAGTGTTTAGATCAATATTGGTCATTAATAATTTGGTCTTGGATTTCGGAATCAGGCTTCTAACTAGCTGGTTAAATATGGATATATGTTGTACATTGGACGCCCACATAGTTTTATGGTGGCAGTATAATTGAGCACATTAGTTACCATTTATTGAAAATTTATTGTATAGAGGGACTGTGCCAAGTACTTCACAAACATTATTTTATTTAGTCTTCTGAATGACTCTCTGAAGAGGTAGGTATCCATTTCCTAGAATGCTTATAAGGAATAAATGAGATAATGCCTATAAACATTCAGTGTAGTACTTAGCACACAGTTAATACTTAACTGTTAGCTATTTTTTAAAGTGATGATAACCCTCAATACTATTTTATGTTAGTATCATCCTCCCATTTGACAGACCAAGAAAACTTTAGCCTCAGAGAGGATTATCCTCACCAGTTCTCAGTTTTTTTGATCTCAGGATTCTTGTACATTCTTAAAAATTTGGGGGGACTCACTAGGATTTTTGTTTATGAGAGTCGCATTTGTCAATAATTTGGTTAGAAATTAAAATTCAGAAAGTTAAAAAAATTATTCATTAAAAAATAATTAGTATAAACTCATTACATGTTAACATACTTTTATAAAAAAAATAACTTTTCCAAAAGAAAAGAAAACTATGGGAAGAGTGGCATTGTTTTATATTTTTTTCAACTATCTTTGAAATCTGGCTTTATAGAAGATAACTAGATTCACATCTGCTTTTATATTCAGTCTGGTGTACTACATCATTTTGTAGGGGGTCTAAGAAGAAAATCTGATCTTACGCTTATATTAGGATAAAAAAAGGAAGAATATTTTAATAACTCTTTAAGATAATTATGGATATTCTTTGATACCACTCTTAAAACTACACAAATTGTAGTTTCCTAGAGGTTAGTTGCAGTGTGGACTCTAAAAAAACATTATCAGGGAATTCTTTGAACTTTGTTAGATTAAAATCCAGTCGTTTAGTGCACATTTTGAATGGATCTTGTACTCCTGCATGAGTTTATAACATCATACATTGGTCATTTTGGAAAATGATTTCTAACATACTTATGGACCTCCAAATATTGTTACATTTCATTCTGCAGTATTAAAAAACACATGTGTTCGTATCACCATTTATCTTATAAACGTCAAAAACTAGGAAGCTGTCACAATTCAGTGTCTGATAAGACTTTTCCAAAATTCTCATTTTTGCTTTCAAGCCTTCAGGCTTGAATTTATTACTGGTGACAAAGAAAATGAGTTTTCCTTGAAAATGACAGTCTCACTTCATTCATTTTGAGAAAATGTCTGCCAAATAAGTATCTGTCTGAAGTGAAAATGGTATTCCATGAAAAAAAGCTACTGGTTTAGGTTACATTTATACAAGTGTTTGTCTTGAGATAACCACCACACTTAAGTATGTAACAGAAATGTTTTCCATTTTGTCACACAGAATATTAAAAAGTCATATACTCAAGGATGGAAATTTAAAAATTAGTACTTTCTTACTGTTTGATAATGGAAACAGGCTTTCTCCTCTGCCCCCCTTTTTAAAAATTATCTGTGCATGGCAGAAAAGAATATGATGATTGGTACCATGGCCTTGATTCGTGTTGAGGAGCCAGCATTTTTATCCACCATTACTTTTATATCATCAGTACAAATGTCAACACAGTGAAACAGGCAAACATCATCTTAGTTATTATAAGAATAGTTTTGACCTCACAGATTCTTTGGAAAAGTTGGGGATCCCCATGGATGCTGTGGACCACACTTGACTAATGACTGGTTTACAGTATATTGCCCAAGTTCTAAGATTTAGATTTAAGTCTATTTGATTCAAATGTTTTCTTTTACCATTTTGTCAAATTTCTTAATTCATCACATAGTACCAACTTCTTTAATCTCTTTTGAAACTCCCTGTAGGACTTTTTCACTCTTCAGGTACAATATAGCAGGCTTAAGAAGTGGGAAAAAACTGGGGCACCTGGGTGGCTGTCTGTTAAGCGACCCACTTCAGTTCAGGTCATGATCTCACAGTTTGTGGGTTCGTGCCCTGCATCAGGCTCTGTGCTGACAGCTCAGAGCCTGGAGCCTACTTCAGATTCTGTGTCTCCCTCGCTCTTTCTGCCCCTCCCCCACTCGTGCACTGTCTCTCCATCTCTCAAAAATAAATAAATGTTGAAAGAATTTTTTAAAAGGGAAAAAACTTTGGAAATTTAAATAATTGCTTAAAATTTTAAGTCCTAGGTTAATCATTCGGAATTTATGAAAAAGGAGCTTGAGGACTCCTAAGTGAAGTAGTGAGTAAAAGGAGAAGCTAGAAATAAGTAGAAATGGTTCTACTTATAGAATAACATTAAATAGTAACACTTTTGATTTTGATAAAGACAGTTATTAAAAACTGAAATGGATTTGTAAATTCTATCAAATGTTTTATGTTCTAATTCTACTGAATGATTAGGAAAGGAGTTCATAAACTTGAATACTCATTTTAGCAAGTGAAACAAATATATGAAGTAGTTGTCAAATTTTAATATTTTTCATTTTAAAGGCTATTTATTGGCTTCTTTTCTATGTCCAATGTCAGGTGTCAGCTGGTTTTCATCCAGCCAAGGAAGTTTTTTCTATGGGACTAGCTCTTTCTTATATTATCTATGAAAATGAAAAATAAGATTCAGATCAGGTATATCTTGATTATTATAGAGTAAGCTGTTAGTTTCAAATTCCTTTGTGTATTAGCAAAATTATATTATTTAAAATCTAATTTATACCTTTCTTTTGTATTTATATAAACATGTATATTTATATCCCTACATTTTTGCCAGTTTTGAAATTGGCATTGAAATCATGTGTTCCCATAAGAAACAAGGAATGTCAGTAACATCTGTACATCTCTTGTCTTTTCCACTTCTCAAAAGGTAATAACTCTTCTCCCCACTTGAAAATTCCAAAAGATTGTTGAGATGAGAAAAAGCGTTGAGCCAGTGTTAAACAGCTTGTTGGTTTTCTCTGCTATCTTAATTTTTTGTTTAGTTTTGGACCTTTTATTATTAGTGGCCTTCTCTGAGTTTGGAAACCTGCTGCCCACTTCATTTGATTTCCTTTTTCTTCTGTGAATTGTCTCCATTCTGATCCTCTACTTGATGTTTGGTTATTGTGTTCAGCCTGACTCCTTGATTTCACACAGATATTCTCATTTGTTGACCTTCTCATTTGTCTGGCTAGTGTTTATCCTTAGCTAGTTCTATCCTTGAATTTGTCCTGATGCCACTTCCCAGTCCTTGTCACATGTTCTGCATTTTTAATTTATGCCCTGTCATCGTAACAAAGACCAATATATATTTGTGTGGACTGTTGAAGCAAGTTTGAGAAATACAGTTTCTAAATTCTTATATTTCATGAGGAAATACTGATTAAGATTTTCCAAAAACATGCTGGTGTTTAAGTGTTCGCACATACTGTAAAGTTTTCCTTCTTAATATTTTGTCACATGTGTAATAATTTGTTACCTTCTCAAAATATCTTTCTCAGTTTCTCTTTCCTGTTTTTAATTTTCTCTGTGAAATAAAACAAATGGAGAAGAAAGTTGCCCTCCCATAAAACTGTATCTATTTAAACAACCCAAATATTAAGAGTAAGCCTCACTTATGTCATTTTAAACAATCTTGGCAGGTGAATCATTATTTTATAAGTGTATGAATTACAAAGATTTATCTTTTATAAAGTAAGAGTGCTAAATTATGTTGACATTGACTTTTAAGTATTTTTAGATTATATTTAATGGACTTTTACATCTTGAGCTTATAGTGTTGTATGATTTTCTGTGAATAGTTTCATTCTTCTCGTGTCTTTAGTGACTTAGCATTATATATTGAACACAGTAAATGCTTGTTTTTCATTTTAATTTGAGGTATTCTGTATAGTGAAGGAGCCATCTATCTTTTTCCCTTGAGAAGTTTTTTGAACTCTTAGCTTTGCTCTGGTGTATACTGTATGTACGTGGAGTGAGGAAGAAGAAAAAGTCATTCATATAGTTATATTTTACAATCTTTGTATGCTATTTGGTATAAATATATTTTATTCCTGATTTTCTTAATCTCTAAAGTTAGGTTGTAGCATATAGTTTCTCTATGATCCCTTCTAGATGTTAAAGTCTATAACTAGTCCTCTTAAGATATTGACTTCAATAACTTCCAAACAGAAAATTTGAGATAATGGTCCCGTATATTTCAAAAGCTTTATAACCCATTTTACTGCTTCATTTCACATTAAAGAAACAAATCCAAATTCAGTTTTGCATCTGATCTATTATTTGACTTATTCTACCCACCCATCTTTATCTTTACCTTATTTATTCTGAACTGCTTCCCTTTACATTGTATTCTAATATTCTGTTACTGCTCACATTGTCTACCGGCTACCCTCTTCACTATCTATTCATTCTTTAAAGTCCTATTCCTTCCCTAGGGTTTTTCTCTCCTTGGTCTCCCTTTCAAGTTCATTATGTCTCACTGTTTTCTGCTCTTAAAAAGTTACATGACACTGTACATTTAAAATATTACATGGTCTCTATTATATCCTTGAATAAATGGAAATTCTCTAATATGGCTACCTTGGCACTCTTTAACTTTTTTTTTTTTTAACTTTTTTTTTTTTTCAATGTTTTTTATTTATTTTTGGGACAGAGAGAGACAGAGCATGAACGGGGGAGGGTCAGAGAGAGAGGGAGACACAGAATCGGAAACAGGCTCCAGGCTCCGAGCCATCAGCCCAGAGCCTGACGCGGGGCTCGAACTCACGGACCGCGAGATCGTGACCTGGCTGAAGTCGGACGCTTAACCGACTGCGCCACCCAGGCGCCCCGGCACTCTTTAACTTTTTAAAAATTACTCATGTATTTATGTAAGATATTTTATCCTGCAAAAGAATTTGAAGTAGTTTATAAGAATATATACTCTAAAAGTACAAAAGGCAAAATTAGTAAATTAAGACCAGAGATAAAAGTAGTATACAGCAACGTATAAACAGTATGTGATTGCTAAACTTAGATCGGATTAACTAGCAGCCAAAGCCAAATTGGAAACTTGATGAGTTTTGAGGTTTGCATTGTCCATAAGTTTCACAGGCATACATTTTGTGCAATTTAGGTCTTAGAAATAATTTTTGTTTGGGCCCCCATAAGGGAGGTACTGCATGTTGGAGTAAATGATGTCTTCAGCGTTCTAAAAATAAGCTTAATATTGTTTCTATAGAATGTAATCTAATAATTATGATAAAATGCAATTTGGTTAAAAAAAATATATGGTCTGAGTACTACTCAGTTTTCTGATGGTCTGGTTTGTTCCAGGGATAAAATTTAGAACATCCAGAGCAGAGATTGCAGACTAGTGGGTTCTTGGCCATACCAGACTTTGCAATGTGCTTTGGATAGCTGACATAACATTGACCCATACGGTGACCACTTATTTACATTTTCCTTAATTTTCTTTGCACTGTTGTGTTTTGTTTTTGTTTTGATTCCCGTATCTGGTTGAGCTGTTCCCTTATATTACTAATTTGCTAAGGATTTTTATCATCAAAAAGTATTGTCAGGTACTTTTATCTGTATCTTTTGAGGTGATCTTATTATTTTCCTCCTTTATTCTGTTATTATGTGAATTATATAAATTAACTTTTAGATTTCAAGCCAGCTTTGTATTCTTGGGATAAATTCCATTTTGGTTATGATATATGACACCTTTTTGATATGGCCAGGTTTGATTTACTTATATATTGTTGAGGATTATTGTTCTTTATAAGGCAAGGCATATTGTTCTTTAGTTTCCTTTTTATATAAAACCTTTGACCATTTTTTTGTATCAGAAAGATGTTAGCCTCATAAAGTGATTGGGAGTGTATCTTTTCTAAATTTTTTTTTAATGTTTATTTATTTTTGAGAGATAGACACAGAGCGTGAGTGGGGAAAGGGCAGAGAGAGGGAAAGACAATTCAAAGCAGGCTCCAGGCTCTGATCTGTCAGCACAGAGCCTGACGCAGGGCTCGAACTCAAGAATGGTGAGATCATGACCTGAGCTGAAGTCGGATGCTTAACTGATTGAGCCACCCAGGCACCCCATGGGAGTGTATCTTTTCTAAAGTGTATGTTTTCTAAAAGCTTGTTTATAATTGAATGTTTGATTGAATTGGCCACTGAAGTCATCTGCAACTAGTATTTTGTTTTTGGGAAAATTGTTAATTAAAAATTCACTCTCTTTGATAGAAGGCTATTTAGCTTTTCTTTCTGTCTGTAAGTTTTGATAATTTGTAAATCTTGTAAAGAATCTATTTCAATCTAAGTTGTTGAATTAATTGACAGTTGTTTATCATAGTCTTGTATTCTTTAAATGATGGTAGGAGCTACAGTAGTGTTCCCTCTTTCAATCCTGGTTTTGGTAATTTAGATTTTCTCTTTTTTTTTTTTCCCTTGGATAATCTAATATGAAATTTGTCACTTTTATTTTTGTTAAACCTTAAGGTTTTCATTTCATGTCATCAATTTTTCTGTTCATTTTCTATTTCATTAATTTCTGCTCTTGGATTTCCTCCTTTATATTTTCTTTGTATTTAATTTGTTCTTATTACTTTAGTCGTTTTTAAGTAGAAGCCTAGATTACTGTTCTCAACTTTTATTCTTTTCAACTATGAATATTAAAAGCTATAAATGCCTTTATGCACTGCTTTAGTTTTATATATATATATATATATATATATATATATATATACACACACACACAGACACACACACACATATATATACATATATATATATTACAAATTTTGATGTGTTATATTTTCATTATCATTTAGTTCTAAATGTTAACTAATTTCCCCTGTGATTTCCTCTGACTCATTCAGCTTTTCTCAACTGGGGTTTCATGGGACAATTAAGCTCTGATTTTTAAGACATCTGTTTTTTCTGTGCATGTAGAATAGTACTGATTATATATCATCCTTGAGAAAATTGAGAATATAGTCACTCAAATCATTTTTGGTCATTTGTGGTTCAGATGAGGAGTTCTTTTCTGAGAAAGGTTCTAGGAGTTATTAAAAAATGGTATATTTCATTTCTCATATGTTGGGATGCTGCAGGTTTCCAATTTAATTATGTGTGGTCAGAGAATATACTATACTCTGTTTCCAGTGGTTTTGTTTTGTTTTTGTTTTTTGTTGTTTATTTATTTATTTTGAAAGAGAGAGAGGGAGGGAGGGAGGAACAGAGAGAGAGAATCCCAAGCAGGCTCCCATTGTCAGTTCAGAGCCTGACATGGGGCTCAGTCTCATGAACTGTGAGATCATGACCTGAGCTGAAATCAGGAGTCCGGTGCTTAACCAACTGAGTCACCCAGGTGCCCCTGCTTTCAGTTTTTAAAAAAGTATCGCATCATGATTTGGACATTTTTTGGACATTTTTAAATGTTTCATCTTTCAAAATTTGGTCCATTTTGGTAAATGTTCCATACGTACTTAAAAAGAGCATGTCTTCTGCAGTTGTTGGTTGAGTATTCCATAAATGTCAATTAGATTATATTAGTTAATAATGTTGAAGTCTCTTATATCCTTACTGAGATTCTATTTGTTCTATCAATTACTGAGAAACAAGTTTCAAAATCTAGAATAACTCTTTTTTTTTTTTTTTTCTGATCCATCAGTTTTTGTTTTATGTATTTTGGAGCTCTGTTATGAGGTATATAAACTTTTAGGATTATTATATTTTCTGGCTAAATTGATCCTCTTCTGTAGTTAAATGTCCTCTTTATCTTTGTTGGTATTCCTGGTTTTATCTGGATTCTAATTTGATATTAATAATAGCTCTACCAGTTTTGAAACAGTTATTTTTTAAAATGTTTATTTATTTATTTTGAGAGCACGTGTGCATGAGTGGGGGTGGGGCAGAGAGAGAGGGAGAGACAGTCCCAAGCAGGCTTTACACTGGTACACAGAGCCTGATGCATGACCTGATCTGAGATCAAGAGTCAGATGCTTAAGTGACTGAGCCACCCAGGCACACCACAACTAATATTTCCATAGTATATTTTTCTCCGTGCTTTTAACCTTTCTCTGTTTCTATATTGAAGTATGTTTTTTGTAGACAGCATAGAGTTAGCTCTTGCCTTTTTATCCAGATTGTCCAATCTCTGCCTTTTAATTGGTGTTATTTAGTTCATTTTTACTTAATGTAATTATCAATATTTTATGTTTGAAACTACCATCTTGTTAATTGTTTTGTTTGTCCCATTTGTTTTCCTCCTTTTTTCCTTTGTTCATGTCTCTTATTTGATTATTTTTAGTGTTTTATTTTATCACCTCTCTTGCCTTATTACCTCTTTTTATTATTTTTTTTTGAGTGATTGTTTTGGCGTTTCTAATATACATGTTTTAATTATAGCTACCTTCACATAATTTACCATTTCACATACAATGTTAGAAACCTTACAGCAGTTATTTCTCCTTTTATGTCTCTTGTAGATTACTGTCATATATTTTATTTCTGTATATATTGTGAATCTCCAGAATAGATTACTTAAAAGTATTTTTTAATAAGGAAGACACCTATTTTTATATCATTTCTGATGTTCTTTATTACTTTGTGTGAATCCATTTCATTAGGTATCAACTTGAATAATTTCCATTCACCCAAATAATTTCCCATAATGTTTTTTATAGTATAGGTATGCTGGCAACAACTCAGATTTTGTCTGCTAATGTCTTTTTCCTCTTATGTTTGAAGTATATTTTCACTGCATAGAGTATTCTTGATTGAGTTTTTTCTTTAACACTTTAAAAGTTGTCTTTCTTTTGTCTTTTGGCTTCCATTCGTTTTTTCTTTTCTTTCTTTCTTTCTTTCTTTCTTTCTTTCTTTCTTTCTTTCTTTCTCTCTCTCTTTCCTTTCTTTCCTTTCTTTCTTATGAAAGAGTATTTATTGAAAACATGGTTACTGACAGGAAGCTCCTGGCTGCTGCTGGGTTACTCTCTTGACTCACAACTGGAAGTGTTTTTTGTTTTTGTTTTGGGGGGATGGGGAACTTCCAATTTTATTTTCTCTTCAGCATTCCATTCCAAGATAGGTAGATCTTGTTGGCTTCCATTATTTCTGATAAGAAGTCAGCAGTCACTCTTAATCTTTCTTCCTTTATACATAATGTTTCTCTCTGGCTGTTTTAATATTTTTTCTTTATTAATTGATTTTCAGTAGTTTCTGTTTTTTTGGGTTTTTTTTTAGTGTTTATTTTTGAGAGAGGGAGGGAGGAAGGGACAGAAAGAGAGGGGGACAGAGGATCTGAAGCAGGCTTTGTGCTGGCAGCAGACAGTTTGATGTGGGGCTTGAACTCACGAACTGAGATCATGACCTGAGCTGAAGTTGGATGCTTAACCGACTGAGCCACTCAGGTGCCCCGGATTTTCAATAGTTTTATTGTGACATGCCTTAGTTCAGTTTTCTTTGCATTTATCCTGCTTGAAGTTTGTTGAGGTTATTAGATTTGTGAATTGATGTTTTTGTGTTTAAACTTTGAGAACTTCTAGGCATTATTTCTTCAAATATTTTTTCTACCCTTCTTTTCTCCTTGGATTTCAGTTACATACTATATTGTATTGTGTCTGTCTCTTTGTTTAAAAAAACAAATGTTTATTCATTTTTGAGAAAATGAGCATGAGCAGGGGAGGGGCAGAGAGAAAGGGGAACAGGGATCCGAAGTCAGCTCTGCATTGACAGCAGTGAGCCAGATGTGGGGCTTGAACTCACGAACCACGAGATGTGACCTGAGCTGAAGTCAGATGCTCAATTGACACAGCCACTCAGGTGTCCCTATATTGTATTCTCTTAAAGGTAATGTTGCCTCTTTATATTTTTTTCAGCCTTATTTGTCTTCATGCTTGAGTTTGGATAATTTCTATTGCTCTATCTCAGGTTCACTGGTCCTTTTTTCTGCATTGTCATCCATTGAAATCTAATAACACACACTGTTTTTTTCAGCTGTGGAAATACTTTTTGATCCCTTATTTTTATAAATTTCATTTCATGTTCATGTTTTTCTTTGAATTGTTGAGCGTTTATAAAAGAGCTTAGAAGTCCTTGTCTGCTAATTCCATGCCTGTCTTTATTTAAAGCTCCATTTCTATTTATGTGTTTCTTCCCTAGTTATGAGACATATTTTCTTGCTACTTTGCAGTTTGAGTAATTTTTATTTGATGCTGGATAATTTGATACTACATTGTTGGATGTCTGAATGTTATTGTCCTTCTTTATAGAGTATTGAATTTATTTTGGGCTAGCAGTTAAGTGACTTGTGAATCAACTTTATTCTTTTTATTTTTACCCGTCTTTCTTTTAAAAAATTTTTTTAAATTTAAATATTTATTTATTTTCATTAAATTTTTGCTTTTAATTCCAGTAAACACACAGTGTTATATTAGTTTTAGGTATATAATATAGTGATTCAATAATCCTGTACATTACTAGGTGCTCATCATGATAAGTGTACTCTTTAATCCACATCACTCATTTCACCCTTCCTCCCAACCACCTCTCCTCTAGTAACCATCAGTTCTCTATATAGTTAAGAGCCTGTTTCTTGGTTTCTCTCTCTTTTTTTTTTTCCTTCTCATTTGTTTTGTTTCTTAAATTCCACATATGAGTGAAATCATATGGTATTGTCTTTCTCTCACCTTTATTTTTTTGAGATTTTGAAGCATTGTTACGGCATCTTTCTAGTAGCCTGTACACTAGAGTAGCCCTTTTATATGTGGCCTTTCTGGAATCTCTACCAAATACCTCATGTTTTCAATGAAATCCCTGTCTGGCTGGTTGGATATGGATGTATCCCAATCTTGTAGGAGCTCCTACAGTTGTTTCACTTACAGCTCCCTAGTAGTTATTTTCTCAATTCTTCTCTGCAGTTTTTTTGTTTTTTTGTTTTTTGTTTTTTGTTTTTTTGCCTCACACATACTAACTTTTCTTAGCTTCTGCAGTCTCTAATCTTTGTCTCCTGAGCGAAGTAGGACTTCAGCAGTTCTTTGCTTTGTTTTCCTCAAATAGTGCTGGATGTGGCAAAACGATGGGAAGGTAGTAGAGTTCCCTTCTTTGTTTCTTTTTCGTTATCATATCCTTTTTGTCTGTTGTCCATTGTTTGAAAAAAGATGGGAAGCCCAGTTAGGTACCAGTTACCTTGTTACGATGGTAAAACATACAGTCACTGTATTTAAACTGCGGGGTTGTGGAAAGAATTATGTTAAGTAGACTGAATAAGCTCTGGCAAATTTGCAATGGAATATCTTTCATTCCTAACACAGTGCCACATCTTACAGTCTTTCTAGTCCTCATCTATTTACTTGTAATGTCATTTACTCAATAAATGTAGGCAGTATGTCCTCAATAGATACAGTGTCATTGGCAGTTCCATTGTAGATGCTTCTGCAACAGATGACTGCCAGTATACCATGTTTGTATAGCACATCTAATATGCTTATGTTTCATATTTCATGGTACATTTTAAGAAGCCGTAAACATTTTTAGTTAAAAATTCCAAAAATTGCTCTCAACTGACTATGTTTAGAAAAGTGAATGCATTTTGAAGTAATTTAAAATAAAGCGTTTCAGGTTATTACTAATGACTCTATTGTCAGCTCTTTAGGAATGGGATGGAAAACTTCATTAATTATAATAAAATCTCCTAGAAGACTTAGAAGTTATAGAATGATTCAGAGAAAGATAAATGAACAATGTTATTTTCTGATATATTTCCTTTTAGTCCATTTCTTTTTCTTTAAAAAAAAATTTTTTTTTAACATTTATTTATTTTTGAGAGAGAGAGCCAGTGAGAGCCAGTGAGGGGCAGAGAGAGAGAGAGGGAGGGGGAGACACAGAATCTGAAACAACCTTTCTGTTAATTACATTAATTACATTAATGTGTATTCGTTGTAAAGACTCTTGAAACGTAAAAGAGAAACACAGATATTTTATTATTTGTATTGTAGCCTGTATGTTCACATCTGAATTGTTTTTACTAGACTAAAAATTTTATGTCTTGAACTTTTTCCTGTTTTATTAATTTTTTTTTTTTTTGAAAATAATCCTTTCGGTGATTACCTAATATTTTGGGTTGACAATATAATTTACTGTGTGTGTGTGTGTGTGTGTGTGTGTGTGTGTGTGTGTATTTTTCTAAGAAAGAGTGAGTGGGGGAGAGGGGCAGAGGAAGAGAGAGAGAGAGAGAGAGAGAGAGAGAGGGAGGGAGAGAATCCCAAGCAGGCTCAATGTTTAGCATGGAACCCGACGTGGGTCTTTATCTCACTACTCTGGGATCATGACCTGATCTGAAATCGAGTTGGACACTAAACCCACTGAGCCACCTAGGTGCCCCTTACTGTGTGTTTATATTGTTGGATATCTGGGTTACTTCCAGTTTTTCAATTGGAAAAAAGTTTTCAAAATATCCTGTAGCCATTTTGCTAATGGAAATGTGACTTTTTTTTTTTTTTGAGACCATCTTTATGTATTGATGTGAATCTTTGTCAAATCTGATAGAAAATTTTTTTTTCTGAATTTAATTTATATTTTTTGTTAAAGGTATTTTTTGCAGAACTTTTATATACATGTGTCTTTTTTGTGATTAATTTCTCTTATACTTAGAAAAATCCTTTTCCTTTTGGAGGTTAGATAATATTCATCTATATCAAGTCTTGCTAGAATTTATTTTGAATTATATATTATGTGATAAGAATCTTAACTTTTTTCCATACGGCCATTAAATAGATGATTAATTACTGAGAACATACCCTTTGTATTCCAGGATATCTATTCTTTGCAGAATGAATTTATTTTCTTTAACTAGGATTGACTAAATTCTGTGAATAATCCTTGAGTAAAAACAGAGCTTGATATCCAGAAAACCTATAGTTAACCTTGAACACTAGTACCCAAAAAGTATACATTTGGCATTGAGTTGTACTCCTATATAGTCTATCCCTTGATGGAAAGGAGAGAATGATGGAAAGGAGAGATTGGTAGTTGAGATGGGGACATCTGAAATCTAGAGATTGATGCCTGATTGTAAGAGTGCAGGATTCTCTTTTCTTCATCAGTATCTAGCATAGTGCTGGTACATTATAGGTATCTTGAAGTGTTTGTGTAATACCTGAGAGAAAGCATGAGAAAGAAAGGTTCTGGTGTCTTTTATGTAACTTATAAAATGTTTGACTAATTTTGAATCTAAACAAAAGATAATAGGCAGAATGATTAAATGCCTTTCAATGAAAAGAAGTTATTTTTATCTTCATATAATAAAATGATTTTCATGATATAGCTATTAATTTTTATCTATTAAACCGTAGTTTAACCTTGGTTTTGCATTAGTATCACCTAGGGTGCTTAAAAAAATATTTATGCCCAAACCATACCCCAGAATGATTAAGTCACAGGCATACATATCTATGCCTCCTATAATTTTCATCTCCTTAAAAAAGTTTTTGACAACACAGCAAAGTGTATCTTTTGCATTTAGAGGAATACTTTTGCAATGAAAATTTATATTGGTTTAGTATGTATCCTTTTTGAAGCCAGAAAAACATCAAAAACCAAAATGTTCTCATGCTCACAGAGGTTTACATATGTTTTTTAGTCTATCACGAGTTTTAGAATCCAAAACAAGAAACACCGAAGATCTTTTGTCTCTTTCTGCATCAGTTATGGAATGGTTTGGATTACAAAATAAAGAGAGAAGAAACACTTCTCTCCAGATTATGTGAATATTGAAAAAGTCTACCATGACCGACTATGGAATCTCCCCATCTGGGATTTTTTAGAAAGTACCGGCCAATTCAAAGGTCGGTTTCCATCCAGTGGAATAAAGAAGCAATTTTACTTCCTTGGCATTATGGACTAAATTATCTTTGTCCCCTTGGAGGACATTAGTACTCTTTTTTGTTGTTGTTCATTCTAATGTACAGCTAAAGTTGAGAATCATTGCTGTAAGACTGTGGATAAAGAGAATTTAAAACAGTGTGCCCGTAAACTCTCCAAGTGTCTTAGTCAATTTGGGCTGTTATAACAAAGTAACATAGACTGGGTGCCTTATTAAACAACAGAAATTTCTTTGTTTTTTTATTTTTTTAAAGAATGTGCACAATTTTTAATGTTTATTTTGAGAGAGCAAGAGCACATGAGCGAGTAGCGGAGGAACAGAGAGAATCCCAAGCAGGTTTCACGCTGTTAACGCAGAGCCCAATGTGGGGCTCCATCTTGGACCCTGAGAACATGACCTGAGCCAAAATCAGGAGTTGGACACTTAACCAACTGAGCCACTCTGGCATTCCTAAACAGAAGACATTTTTATCTCATAGTTCTGGAGACTGGGAGTCTGAGATCTCACGATGTCAGCATCGTATCGGGTTCTGGTGAAGACCTTCTTCCAGGTTACAGACTGCCAACTTTTTTTTTTTTTTTAAGTTTGTTTGTTTGTTTGTTTAGAAAACCAGGAAGTGGGGGGCAGAGAGAGAGGGGGGACAGAGGAGCCAAAGCAGGCTCTGTGTTGACAGCAGGGACTCCAATGTGGGGCTCAAACATAAAAACTGGGAGATCATGGAAGCTTAACCGACTGAGCCACCCAGGTTCCCAGCAGACTGCCAACTTCTTGTTGTACCCTCATGTGTTAGAGAACAAAGAGGGTACTTTCATGACCCTTATAAGGGCACTAATCTCATTTGTGAGGGCTCTATCTTCATGACATCTAATTTTAATTACTTCCCAAAGACCCCACCTCCTAATACCATCATCTTGGGGGATAGGATTTCAGTATACGAAGTTTTGAGGGGACACAGATGATGTAGTCCAAAATACCAAGGAAGTAAAATTGCTTCTTTATTTGAATGCTAGATGGAGACAGATCTTTGAATTGCTGGTACTTTCTAAAAAAATCTCAGATGGGGAGATTCCATAGTCTGTCATGGTAGATTTTTTCAATATTTAGATAATCTGGAGAAGAGTGTTCCTTCTCTCTTTATTTTATTTTGTAATCCAAACTATTCTTTTCCATGATTAATGCAGATAGAGACAAAAGTTCTTCTGTTGTTCTTTTTTTGAATTCTGAAATTCATGATGGAGTTAAAATATATGTAAATCTCAGCATGAGAACATTTTGGTGTTTGATGTTTTTCTGGCTTCAAAAAGGATACATACTAAACCAATAAAAATTTTCATTGCAATAGTTCTCCTCTAAATGCAAAAGATACACTTTATAGATACGCTGTGTTGTCAAAAACTTTTAAGGAGACAAAAAATATAGGAGGCATAGATATGTATTTGAGTCCCCAAATAAAGGTCTTGTCACAGTTAAATATCTTTGGTGGTATAATAGTCACTCAGCAAATGTTTATTGACTCTTGTGCACTGTTCTTGGCTTAGACTACAGCAGTGAAAAAGATGAAGTTCCTACTTTCATGGAAAGTCAGTTGGAAAGACTGACAATGTACAATTTGACTAGAAAATAAATAATACAATGTATAGTCATCAATAGTATTAAAACATAAAGCCAAGATGATGGGGTAGACTATAGCAGAGAGGAGGAGATATTCATATAGACAGAAAATACCACTCTGAGAATTGATGGATCTAGGCAGAAACCTGAATGCTGAGAAGAAGCTAGCCATTTGAAAATCTTGGTGAATTACAGAGAGAGGGAACTGTAATTCTGAATTCCTGGGTTATACTTCTAGTTAATGTTAAGGCATTAGAAGAGGTAGACTTAATGCGGGTATTTGTGTAAGATAATGGGAAATTGAGACCGTGTTTTCTTCAGTTAACTAGAAGACTTCTTGCCAGGAGGTGTCTGGGAGCCTGACTTCTCTTTGTCCTTCTGGGTTTCTATTTCTGTTTTTTTCTTTTACTTTCCTTGTCTCTTTTATACCCTCCCTCCCCCACTCCCCAACACATAGACTATATTATTTATTCTGCAGTCTGTGGGAAAGGGCCTGGGGCAGGCATGGGGATGACTTCTGTAATAATCTCGAGGCATAATTTGAGGCAAATGCAGCCAAGACTAGAATGAGATATTTTGGGAAGAGACTGGGGAGTTTTTAAAATGTGCTACAGCCACTTTCTCTTGAATTTGCTCCTAGGGAAGAGGAGTTACATGTTAAGTTTTTTATTTAAAAAAAAAAAATTTAACGTTTCTTTATTTTTGAGACAGAGACAGAGCATGAACGGGGGAGGGTCAGAGAGAGAGGAAGACACAGAATCTGAAACAGGCTCCAGGCTCTGAGCTGTCAGCACAGAGCCCGACGTGGGGCTCGAACTCACGGACCGCGAGATCATGACCTGAGCTGAAGTTGGCCGCTCAACCCACTGAGCCGCCCAGGCGCCCTGAGTTTTTTAATGATGAACTCTTCAAATTCTTGTGTATCTTTTTATATAGCACACGTTTTAGGTTACCTTCCTTAAACAGGATGTTTAATCTTCACAATTCCTAATATTTATATAATGTTTTGTTTGTGATTCATCTAATTTATTATGTAATTCATGGAGAATATGTGTTTAGTATTATTTTGAAAGTAAAGAATGGCTTTGATTTTGTTGGGGGATGTGTGGTGGGGATCAGATATCCAACAAAAGGCATTTTATAATTTTGGTTTAATCTTTGTGACTTGGGGTGAGGGTGTAGTATACTAGAAGTAAATTATCTTTTTTTTCTGATTCTGGACTTTTTTATACTAACAGATTATTCTTGAGGTATAGTGTTTAATTATGTGACTGGCAGCATTCCAGTTAGTCCATTTCTTTTACAAAAATATGGATTTTTGATGAAACTTTGCATATATTTTAAAGCTATTTTGTCAGTATACCATGTAGACAGCCACATTTCATAGGAATTCTTGAGTTTTTGTTTGTCAAATAGATCTGTCCTTAAATAATTTAACTCTTTATCAAACGAAGCATTCCTGATGGCTGTTCAGTTAATTTGGTATACATTTGCAATGTACCAAATGAGATTTTTCATTTGCAGTGAGAAACTAAATAATGTGTTTGGATAATTTAAGAGTTTCAGTATATAGACTTCTGTATTTTTGTTACTAATTAAATGATAGTTCACATTATTTTATTATTATGACACTAGGTTATAGACAAAATTGGTGATATTTTAGTAAAACTCCATTGAAGGTTTTATTTTATTTTATTATTATTTTTAATATAATTTATTGTCATATTGTCTTACATACAATACCCAGGGCTCATCGCAACAAGTGCCCTCCTCAGTGCCCATCACCCACTTTCCCCTCTCCCCCACCCCCGCATCCACCCTAAGTTTGTTCTCTGTATTTAAGAGTCTCTTGTGGTTTGCCTCCCTCCCTTCTCTGTAACTATTTTTTTCCCCTTCCCTTCCCCCATGGTCTGTTAAGTTTCTCAAGATCCACATATGAGTGAAAACATATGATATCTGTCTTTCTCTGCCTGACTTACTTCACTCAGCATAATTCCTTCCAGTTCCATCCGTGTTGCTGCAAATGGCAAGATTTCATTCTCTCTCATTGCCAAGTAGTATTCCATTGTATATATAAACCACATCTTCTTTATCCATTCATCAGTGCTGGTATAAACATTGGGGTACAAGTGCCCCTATGCATCAGCACTCCTGTGTCCCTTGGGTAAATTCCTAGTAGTGCTATTGTTGGGTCATAGGGTAGTTCTATTTTTAATTTTTTGAGGAACCTCCACACTGTTTTCCAGAGCGGCTTTACCAGTTTGCATTCCCAACAGTGCAAGAGGGTTCCTGTTTCTCCACATTCTCGCCAGCATCTGTAGTTTCCTGATTTGTTCATTTTAGCCATTCTGACCGGTATGAGGTGGTATCTCAGTGTGGTTTTGATTTGTATTTCCCTGATGAGTGACATTGAGCATCTTTTCATGTGTCTCTTGGCCATCTGGATGTCTTCTTTGGGAAAGTGTCTATTCATGTCTTCTGCCCATTTCTTCACAGGATTATTTGTTTTAGTGTTTATTTATTTATTTTGAGAGAGAATTCCACACTGGCTCTGTGGCTTATTCCTAGGAACCATGAGATCATGACCTGAGCTGAAATCAAGAGCCAGACACTTAACTGACTGAGCCATCGAGGCACCCCTCTGTTCAAGGTTTCTATAAAGCAAATGCTTATATACAATTAGTAGGTATATGAAGTACCCATATGTTTCAGTTAGCTTAGGATACTTTGAGTTTATACTTGTTTTTCTGGGATAGTTTAAAAAATGTTTTGATTTAGACTATATATATACACACATACACACATACACACACACACACACACACACACATACACATATATATATGTGTGTATATATGTGTGTATATATATACACTCTAATGTTAGGGTAATTATGGCAGTAGAACTCTGAAGTTACATTGGTTCATACAGTTTTTCCCAATATTTTTAGGTTTTGTATCACTAGATAACAGGAGCTGAATGCCAAGTATACTAATAACACAGTTGAATACATCAAGTCAAAGAGTAAATAATATGTTTAATGAGATGCTCATTCACCTGAATTTCTGTGTGTTGGCTCAGTTTGGTTAATTGTTTTCTCTTGAAAGTGATTGTTACAGGATTCTCTTCTTTTAAATGTTACCACATATTTACTCTATTAGGTCCTTATTTGTGAGAACTTAATATGTCTTTTCAAACATGCCAGTATTTTTATTACAATTGTTATTTGCTTTTGTTAATGTTTTGATTACAGTTGCATAAGTTTTAAATGTCCCCAGTTCTCTTTTTCCCTGAGCCATGTTATTTTAATGTGCTGTTTGCAGAATGTGAGGTTTGTCAGGATGCATTTATTGCATTACAGCACAGTTGTCTGTATTGCTATAAACATTACATGATGTAAAACAGTATTCACTATATCACCATCGGAATATAAGACTTGAATGGTATTTGTATAGTATCTTCTTTCCCACCTTCTACCACAAGAAATCTTAATGTATATGGGATATATTCGCAGCACATGATCAAAGAACTTTTTCAGAGCTGCTTAATTTAGAGTGATCGGTGGGGAGTTGGTGGCTCAGTTGGTGCTATTCAGAATATATCCTGAGTTCTAAATAAGCAGCAAACAGAACATTTGAGTCAGAGAATGTTTATAGATCTCCTTCTGAAAATTGAATATTAAACTTATTTCAAACATTTTAAATGCAGAAATAAAATATGCTTTTATTTTAAATTTAACAAGCATTTACGTATGACCTTTGATGTATAAAGAACTTGGTGGAAATCGAGATGACGTAGACATATACCCAGACATGGACCCTACCAACCAGGAGTTACTGATCTATAATTGAGACTTATGTCCAAATTAATTAACTTAACAGTGTCTATTAATTTCCCCATGAGATTCTTTCAATAATGCAAATGATAATTAATTTTTAATCTTTTAATATCATATTTGCTTAAACCAACTACAAAATAACTCTTTCCCTAGGATGAAGACAAGTTTTTTGTGGAAACACTATGTGACTCAAACTGTGTGTGCCCACTGCTTCCTGTCTGCCAGTAGATAACAAAATCAGTGAATTAAAAAAGTAAGATATCAGTGGAGAAACCAAGCCAGGGCAAGTTATGATGAATTCCCTTGAACATGTATTTTCATGATTGCGATTTTATTTATGTCTAGTGAAATTATTCCAAAATAAGAGTTATTTACCGATAACTTGATTTTTCAGGGGCCATTTGAATAATTCTGTGAGCATTTTATCTGCCTGTGCCAAAAACAACAAACAAAAAACCCCCCACAAACTTAGTTATGGAAAGCTCTTAATATATTTCAGTCCTTGGAAATGGTCCTTGAGGTCAGGTGCTAAATAAGCAAGGGATCTAGTATAATAGACACTTAAATATAAACTTTAAGATATAAAGGAACTATTTAAATGTCTAATTATTTTATAACGTGTGAAAAATATTAGTTCTTGTCCAGTCTGACATTTTATAAAAATAGTTTTATTATGATTCTTCACATATACCTTTGACATTAATGTCTTTAACACTACATCAGTGTTTTGGGTCATTAGCACTGTTTTCCAAAGCACCTCTTCCCCTTCAATTTAAGATGCGAGATAAAGTACTGACACAGCTGTATATGAAGGTTGTATCTCAAGCCAGAGACATCTATACCTTTAAGACACTTAGGATTTTCAGTTTTCCTCTATCTAGCTATTTTTGACTCCACAATGAAAGCATTTTCTGGGTAGTTTTTAAAAAGTTTTAAAAGTCTTCTTTATAATAACATCAACATTTAGAATTGAAGACCAAGAATGCATTTTTATTCTTATTACTTTTCTTTGCCTTGAAAAGATTGGCATGTGAATTTTATATTTACTTTATTTATATCCTAGATATAGTTACTATTCTTAGACTCAGATAAAACAAAATTGTTGGGTAGAGAACAGTATTTATTGTAATAACAATGATCTGTTTTGGTAATTACTGAAATTTATCAAATATGGTACATATATACTTATAACAGTTTGAGTGAGCAATTATCTAGTGTTTTAATGTTATTTGTGCTCATTATTGTTTGGTGTGTCAAGAATATTCTTTTCTGGGGCACCTGGATAGCTCAGTCAATTAAGCATCCAACTCTTGATCTCTGCTCAGATCATGATCTCATGGTTCATGAGTTCAAGCTCCAAGTCGGGCTCTGTGCTGACAGCATGGAGCCTATTTGGGATTCTGTCTCTCCCTTTCTCTGCCCCTCCTTTCTGTTCTCTAAAAATAAATAAATAAACTTAAAAAAAAAAAAAAGATGAAAAAAATTCTCTTCTCTTAGATTTCATCCAGCCTTGGAAATTATTCATTTAACAAATATTTTATTGAGTACCTATCCTGTTCTTCGGAGCTTGGGTTATGTAAGTGACTGAAACATAATAATCTTTGCCATTTTGAGATAGTATAAAGACTTCAGCATTGATTTAAATGAAATGGGAACCATTGGACAGTTTTGAGCAAAAGAATGATAAGATCTGACTTATATTTTAAAGAGAATTGGAATACTTGGAAATCTGACTCTTATTATTTGAGCTTGATTCAGTTTTGGATATTATATATATGAAATTTATATATATTATACATAATATATATGAAGTTTAAGAAAAGTTCAGTCGTTTATATGGGTAATGAGGGTCTGTTAGAAATCTCCTGCTTTGCTGCCTCCTCTAGGGTATTTTATTGATGAGTGGAGCCAATGAGAAGGTGAAGATAGTAAAGGCAAGGCTCTATACTTTCCTCTGAGGAAAAAAATCCTGGAGGAAGAAGAGCTCTCTTTTCTTGGAGATGGGGAAGAGAAACAAAAGATAATAGTTTAAGATATGTAAGTTGAGGTATCTATAGCACATCCAGAAAAAAATATCTAGCAATTTAGATAATAGAGAACTGACACTCAGCAGAGAAGTCTGTTTGAGAGAGAGAAATATTTCAAAGTTATCAGTAGAATAGGTCATATTTAAAACTTGTGTTTATAGATGACATTACCTTGCTTGTATAAGTTAGTTAAAAAGGCTGAAGTTTGAATGGAGAGGACGTATCAGTATTTAAATGATTTGGGCAAGGAAGAGAAGCTCAAAAGGGCCTGATTAGAAATACTTGGAAAAAAAAAAAAGAAAAAAAATAGTTGAGATAATGGGCACATTTAATTGTGAACTGAAAAATGATCATAAGAACACAGACTGAATGAAAGTGGAAAGGTTTAGGGTCTTAAAATGCAGTTAGGTACAGGTGTAATAGAGAATAACAAAATGATAGAATTAGAGTGGGTAGATGTTAATAAATGTAAAACTTCAGGGTTAGAAAAAGATACAAGTGTTCAAGATATAACCATGAATATAGGTTCTCATTTTGACTAGGTTATCTTTATTACACCTTTCAAATTTTGGGATTCTTGGAATGGAGCATTCATGTTTTTTCTCTTTCTTTGTTGAATTCAAAGGAATTCAACATAGCAGCAATCTGTCTTTTTAATTTACTTTTTAAATTCCTTCTTAAATTTGATGTAAAATTTGGAGAGTAAAATTTGCAATTATTTTTCCCTTTTTTATGGTAAAATATACATAACAGTTTACCATTTTAACCATTTTTAAGCATATGGTTTTGGTGCATTATGCCCTTTTGTCAGTTATCTTTACATTAACTTTATTTCTGTGAACTTCAAAAATATTTTTATTTTGGTTAAAAAGGTTCTTTGACCATAATGGAATTAAGCTTAAAATAAAAAATAGACTTCTGGAAGATCCCCAAATATATGGAAATTAAACAGCACATCTTAAAAATAATGCATGGGTCAAAGGAGAAGCCACATAAAGAATGAGAAGATATTTTGAATTGAGTGAAGTATACCTGAGTTTGTGGTATGCAGTTAAAGCAGTTCTTAGAGGGAAATTTATAATATTAAATGCTTATTTTTTAAAAAAAGTTTTCAAATCAATAATTGAAAGTTTTACATTAAGAACTATAAAAAGGGGCTCCTGGGTGGCTCAGTCGGTTAAGCATTGCTCAGGCTCAGGTCATGATCTCATGGTTTGTGGGTCCAAGCCCCATGTCAGGCTCTGTGCTGACAGCTCAGAGCCTGGAGCTTGCTGTAGATTCTGTCTCTGTCTCTGTCTCTGTCTCTCTCTCTACCCCTACCCCACTCACACTCAGTGTCTCTCTCAAAAATAAATAAACATTAAAAAAACTTATTAAAAAAAGAACTATGGAAAGAATAAGATCAAGGCAAGCAGTATAAAGATAATAATAAAGATAAAAATGGAAATCAATGAAATTAAAACCAAAAACAATGAAAATAAAACTGAGTTTGGTTCTTCGAGAGGATCATTATGATAAAACTTTAATCAACACTGATTGGGAAGGAAAGCAAGACAGACAGATAGACACACAGGTTACCCATATCAGCAGTTGAAAAAAGGGACATTACCACAAATCCCACCCTTATACCTTAAAAGGTTAATTAAAAGGGACTATTATGAATAACTTTGCCACCCAGTTTAACTCAGGTGAAATGGACAAATTCTGTGGAAAACAGACTATCAGGTTTCACTCAAGAATGCATAACCTGAATATTATCTAAGAGAGAAATATTTCTAATTAAAAACCTTCCAGCAAAGAAAACTTCATGTCCAAATGGCTTCATCTGTGAATTTTTTGAAACATTAAAGGAGGAAATAATTCCACTTCTATACTAGCTTTTCCAGAAAATAGATGATGAATGATTACATCCCAATACCTTCCTAAGCAGACATTATAAAAAAATAAAATTATAGACCAATATGTATTATGACCCTAGATGCAAAATCCTAATAAAATATTAGCAAATAGAATCTAGCAATATATAAACAAGTTTATACAACATGAACAGATGGTGTGTATATGCAAAATTCATTTAGCATTTGCTAGCCAATCAATGTAATTCACTATATTAACACATTCAAGAAGAAAAATCATTTTACAATCTCAACAGATACAGAAAAAGAGTTTGATAAAATTAAACTTGCGTTAATAAAAAAAAAACATTGTCAGTAAACTAGGAATATTAAGAGAACTTTCTTAGTTCTGATAAAGTGAATTTATAAAAAATCTACAGCTTATGTCATCATACTGAATGGTGAGATTGAATACTTTTCCCCTAAGATTGAGAACAAGGCAGAGATGTCCATCTTATCATTCCTACTCAACATAGTACTGGAGATCCTAGTCAGGTAACTTAAAAAAAAACAAAACAACAGCAACAACCACAACCCAGCACAAATATAGGAAAGAATGAAATAAAACATCTTTTATTGGTAAATGACATGACCGTCTATGTACAAAATCTGATGGAACCTACAAAAAAGATAATAGAACTAATCAGTGAGTTTAAACAAGGTCTCATAATTCTGTATATTAAGTATGAACTTTCAAAAATGAAAATTTTAAAACATATCAATTAAAATAAGACCAAGAAAAATGCAACACTTAAGAATAAACAAAACTTAGGCGCCTGGGTGGCCCAGTCTTTAAGTATCCTTCGTCTCAGGTCATGATTTCACGGCTGGGGAGTTTGAGCCCTGCACAGGCTCTGTGCTTACAGCTCAGATTCTGTGTCTCCTTCTCTCTCTGCCCCTCCCCAGCTCATGCTCTGTCTCTCTGTCTCTGTCTGTCTCTCAAAAATAAATAAAATATTTTTAAAAACTTAAAAAAAAGGATAAACAAAACCATGTATATTATTTATGTGCTGAAAACTACAAAACATTCATGAGAGAAATTGAAGGTGATCTAAATAAATGAAAACATATATACTATATTTATGGTTTGAAAGACTCGGTACTGTTAACATGTAAATTCCATCCCACTCATCCCCCTAATATGGCCTGTAGACTTCAACATAATCTCATTCAGAATCCTATCAGAGCTTTTTAGTTTTGTTTTTGTTTTTAGTAGAAATTGACAACTTTCTGATAACTATAAAGAAAAAGACCCTAGAATAGTGAAAACAATTTTGTAAAGAATAAAGTTGAAGGATTTCAAGACTTAACTATAAAGCTGTCTTAACTAAGACAGTGTAATATTGATGAAAGGATAGACACGTAGATTAATAGAACAAAATAGAGTCTAGAGAAGATCTGTGTGTGATCAACTTGATTTTTGACAAAGGCGCCAAGGCACCTTTCCTCTCAATAGAGAAAATGTAGTCTTCTCAATGAATTGTGCTGAAACATTTAGATATCTTTTTATAGAAGGAACTTCAACTCATGCCTTGCACTTTATACAAAAATTAACTTGAATTGGATCATAATCCTAGGTATAAAAGTTAGAACAATAAAACTTCTGGAAAATAACAGAAAATCTTTGTGACCTTGGTTAAACAAAACTTTTAAATAAGGCACAAACAATGCAAACATAAAAGAGAAAATTATAATTTGGATTTTATCACATTTCAAAACTTATGTTCTTTAAAATATACTGAAAAGAAAATGAAAAGATAAGCCATCAGCCTGGAGAAAGTATTTGCAAACCATGTGTCTGATAAAGGATTTGTATTCAGAGTATATTAAGAATTTTTACAACTCGATAATGAAGAAACAACCAAAAAAAAAATGGGGAAAATGTTCTTAACAGATCTTTTATTGAAGAAATACACCAATGGCAAATAAGCAGAGAGAAAGATGCTCAATATCATTAACCATTAAGGAATTGCAGAGTAAAATCACAATGTAACTTCATCCTAGGAAAATAGGAGGAATAAAAGAAAGGAAAAAACCTATGGTACCAAATGTTAGTGAGAAGTCAGAGCAGCCAGAACTCCAACAGTGCAGGTACAAAAGCAAAAAACTATTATGATTTGGAAAAGTCTGTCAGTTTCTTATAAATTTAAATATAGAGTTACCATATGACATAACCATTTTATGTATGTACCCAAGATAAATTAAAACATGCTCACATGAACCTTGTACTCAAATGTTCATTAGCCAGTGAATTAACAAATTGTGGTACCTCCATATGATGGAGTACTATCCAGCACTAAAAAGGAATGAACTACTGTTGCATGCTGTAGCATCACTGAATCTCAAAGGCATTATGCATTTTGTGAAAGCTGCAGTTAGAAGTCTGGATGATTCCATTTCATTCTGGAAAAGAAACACTGAAAGTAACAGGAAACATGGTTGCTAGTAGCAGAGGGTAGTTATAAGGAATTGAGCCTACAAAGGGGCAAGAGAAATATTTGAGTGCTAAGAAAGACTTACGTGATTGTGATGGTAATTATATAACTATGTATTTGTGAAAATTCATAGATTTGTACAACTAAAAAGGTGACTTTTATTCTAAATTACACTTCAGTAAACCCGACTTTCATAAAAACTTAATTGAATACAGAGGGAAAAGAATGAAGAGAATATAATATTTTTCTGATTTTGCTTCTCTTGAGAAATAAGCAGTTGCTTTAACTGAAACTTACTATGACTTGATTTTGATGCCTGACTTTTTTCATTCATTTAAAAATAATTAGGTTGCATGTACATACTTAAAAATGAATTATATATATCAGGTTAATTCTTTGTATCTAAAAATAATACAGATTGTTATGATAGCTCTTTTGGGATTTTTGTTAGAATTACGTAGAGATGGTTGGGTTATTCCTGATATTTTTCTTTAAAGATCTGAAGTAGTTTTTTTCTTATTTGCCAAAATCACACACTAGGAAATTACATCATCTTTTTTTCTTTTAAAGTAAGCAAGATAGAAGGGTACAATCAAGTAAAAAAATTCTCTCATTGATTTCAATCTTCAGTTACCACTGTTAATAACTTGGGTTTCTACATCTTGAAATTTTTTGTTTGTATTTTACACATCCATATGTTTTGGTTTTAAAATCAACTTAGATGGATAACATACCATGTTTGCTTTTCTGTGGCTTACATTTTTCACTTAGTGTAATTTGGGTATCTTTCTGGATTGATAACCATATATTCATTCGGTACATGTTTTTAAGTATTTACTGTTTAAAACTAGCAAGGAAAAAAAATAGGGTCCTTGCCCAAGCAACTGATATTCAAAAGATAATAAACAAATTGGGGGAAAATGTCACTATTGATAGGTTTAATGAAGGTAATTAGTTAAAGGGTAAAAAGATGAAAAGTGAAGGGACAGAATGAGCAGGAAATGTGCATTAGATAGTTGTAGTATAGGACTTTATATCTAGATCTGCTTTATTCTGCAACTAAATTAATCGTTCTGTTGATTGGCATGTGGATTACTTATAGTTGTTTTCTGTTATAGTCAATACCGTGATGAACATCCTTGTACGTGTTTTTTACATGTAAAAGTATTTCTGTAAACTAAATTCTTAAAAGGAAAATCACATTTTTAAATGTTGATTATACATTCTGCCAAATTATCCTGTAAAACATTAGACATTATCTGTCAGTGGATGAAAATTGCCTCATTTTAATTTGCATTTACCTGAATCCCAGTGAAATTTTGCATATTTACTGATTGTTATTTCTGCCATAAATTGCCTACTTACACCGTTTTGCCCATTGTGGGATTTGTCATTTTCTTACTGAGATTTTAGGATTTCTTTATAATTCTGTTTATAA
Organism: Panthera tigris; assembly: GCF_018350195.1. Classification (NCBI taxonomy): domain Eukaryota; kingdom Metazoa; phylum Chordata; class Mammalia; order Carnivora; family Felidae; genus Panthera; species Panthera tigris. The sequence continues at coordinate 145,374,904 of NC_056663.1, forward strand.
TATATACATCATATTTTATAATACTTTCTCAATCTGTCACATGTCTGTGGAATCTTTAGATTTTTCATTTTTATGGTGTCAAAATCTATCACTCTTTTCTTTCCTAGCTTCTCAGTTTTGTGTCTTTCCAGAAAAGCCTTCTTATATTAGTTTTAGTCTCATATTTTTTTTTCTGTGACTTCTTTAGTTTTATTTATGTTCATAGTAGATTTTAATTCATCTGGAATAATATATATATATTATCTGGAATTATACATATATAATATAATCTGATATATAAATAAAATCTAGAATTATATATATATAATATAATCTGATATATATATATATATATATTTTTTTTTCATTCTGTGATAGGGACCTAACTTTTTCCAGTTTCCTAACCATTTTCCCCAAATAATTTATTGAACAATATATCTTTTACCCCCACTGACTTGAGATACCACTTCTATCATATTTAAAAGTCCAAAATATGTGTGTTCTGGATTTAATACTCCATTGTTTTAATTAATTTCATTTTACATTTAACGCCTGATAGGGAATCCCTGCCCATTGTCTTTTTCAAAAAATTTTTGGCAATTTCTGTGTATTTTCTCTTCCAGATGAACTTTAGAATCAACATGTCAAGTTCCATTAAAAATCCCTTTGGGATTTTGATTGGAAGTGCATTGAATTTACAGATTAATTTGGGGAGAATTGACATCTTTACACTATTGAATCTTCCCATCCAAGAACATGGTATGCCTCTCCATTTCTTTAGGTGTTCTTTTATGTCCTTTAGTAAAGTTTTATGGTTTTTTGATGTAGGTCTTAGACTTTTCTTGTTAGGTTTATTCCTAGGTAGTTTTTGTTGTTATTGTGAATTACATCTTTTCTTCCAGTTTACATGTTGTTTTTCAATTGGTTATTGCTAATATGTAGGAAATCTGTTGATTTTTGTGTGTTCATCTTACCAAGTACTTAGTTTTCAATGGATTCTCTTGAAATTTCCAGAAGGATGATTATATTTTCTGCAAATGATGGCATTTTGTTGTTTCCTTTTTTTTCAGTATTGTATGTGTTTAGGGGATTTTTTGTTTATTTTGTTTTTTTCTGGTCATATTGCGTTGGTTAGGTTTCCAGATCTGTTTACTACTAGCTCTGATTTGGGCATCTTTCCTGATGGAATCCTTTCCAATTTTTAAACTTTTACATTTATATGTGGCTGACATTTCTGGTAGAGCACGTTATCAGGAACAAAAGTTTCCTTCTTGACTTAACAAGTATTTTCATGGTAATGAATATCGTGTGTTATTATGTGTTCTTGTTGAGATGATATATATTCTTTTCACTTCTAAATTTTAATGTAGTGCATTACATTGATACATCTACCTACTGGTTATGATGTTTTCAATTTTTAACTGTTACTGAGCAAGTATTTATTTGGATATTGCATTATACCAGGAACTTTGGCACACACTGTTGATAGTGCTAAATCTGAATGGTTCTTGTCTTTCTTTAATTGGAGAAGAGAACTAATTAACAGATATCCAAGAATAAGATAATTTTAGGCTGTGATGGTACTGTGCAGAAAATACGGATAGTGGTGTGGTAGAGAGATGAGGCTGGTACTTTCTTTGGTAGTACAATCTGAGAAGGTAACGTATGAATTAAGACATGAAGAAAAAGCATTCTAGGCAGGGGAAGATCACTATTTCTGTACTTAAAGTGAGTTGTATTTCTTAGTATTTTCTTTATCAACCCTTTCTTGTATGTGTTGTATGACACAACTGCTGAATTTAATTTACTAATGATGTGTTTCATTAAGTTTTTGTTTTGTTTAGTTATTTTGCTATTCCTGCTCAGGTTTGCTACTAGAGTTTTTATGCTTATGAGCTAGGGAGTTTTCCCATCTCTTTCCTGGGCTTTGTAAATAATATCATAATGCTCTGTTCCATCTAAAGGGTAGATCTATGACTACCTTTAAGATATCTTCTGTTGATATATTCTATTATGTTTCTACCTTTTCTTGAGTTAGTTTTGATTATTCCTTTTCCTAGAAAACCATCCATTTTGTTTAGATTTTCATGTTTCTTGATTTATAGTTTTTCTTAGTTTTCCGATTCTAATGACTCATGTTTTTTTTTTTCCTATTATTTTCTATAATCGAATTGCCAAAGGCTTGTCTCTTTTATGCTAGACCTACCTAAGAAGCAGTTACTGGCTTTATTAATTACTTCTGTATCTCTTCTTAATTTCTTCATTTCCATTATCATTATAAATTATACTCATACATTTTGACTTGGATTTTATTTTTGAAGATTTTTAAGACTCTACATTTTTTCTATAAGGACAGTTATGGCCAAATCCCATAGGAAATAATATGCTTACAATTTTAATTTTTATTTTGTCTGTATTCTGAGATGTTTTTTTTTAATTTTTAGGTGTCCTTTATTGTTAAATTTTAGTTTCTGTTAGCTTTATGGACCAAGAATGTAACCTGTATTATTATTATTTTTTTAATCTTTTGAGATTTTTCCTTTCTTTAAGGTATGGTCAGGCTTTTGTTTGCTTTCAAAGACTGTATTCTCTGTTCATGATATATCAGGTTCTGTATTCACTATGATACATAAGTATAATTCATTAATTCTATTTCTGAATCCTCCATATCCTTGCATAATCTTGCTCTCCTCATTTTCTGACATAGATTATGTGGAAAGTATCCCACTAAGTTGTGTGACTTTTCTAGTTGCTTTTATTTCTAGTATTTTTACTTTATATATTTCAATGTTATATTGTTAGGCACATAGAAGTTTGGCTATTACACACTCTGGTGTATTAAATCTATTATCATTATAAAATATCCTTTTTCCATTTAATGCTTTTGCCCTTGAGTTCTTTGATATTAATAGCACCTTTGACTGGGCTTACTTTTTCATGCTTCTGTTTTTAGCCTTATGACTAAAAATTATAGCTCTCATGATAGCATATAGTTGAGGTTTTTTTTATTTTGTTTTGTTTTAAATCCTATTCTGTTTGTCATTTTTTCAAATAAGAGAAACTTTCCCACTTGCTTTTCTATTAACTTGGTGTTTTGGTCTTTGGTCTTTTTCTTCCTATTGATGGTTATTATAAAGATGTATTTTATTGTCACTCCCCATTCCACCCCCACCTGCTGCCCCTTATCTTTAGACATATTTATTAAGTTTTCTGTATTTTGTTTCCTTCCCACTTTGAAAACTATGTGTTTCATTTCTCTTTTTCAGCAGGCATTGAGTTCAATTAAACCGTACTTTTAATTAGTTGCTTTCTTTGCTGAACATAGGTTTTTGGCATTATATCATTCAGTCTTGGCTTTCCTATTTTTTAAACTGATATTTTAGTAATATGTTTATGTTATAATGTGTTTTCACTTTCCTGACTTTAAGGAATCACTTATTAACAACCAACCTGCGATGATAAAGATAGGTTGTATTATACTAGTTTCTTTTCCAGCTGCTTAGTGTTAATGATTCCCAGGGCTGTCCTTTTCTTGGATTCATTTTTGTTGTCGAAGGCATACATTCTGTAAAGTTAGAAATATTTGTCCTTTTAAAGCTTTCAATTTGCATATCTAAAAAAATTATTCTACAGTTTAGAATTTTACTTTCAAAGTACTTTTGCTTCAAAACTTAAAAAAAAAAATCTTTTTTAACATTTATTCATTTTTGAGAGAGAGAGCACACGCGTGAGTGTGAACAGGGGAGGGACAGAGAGAGAGAGAGGCAGACACAGAATCCAAAGCAGGTTCCAGGCTCTGAGTTGTCAGCAGAGAGTTTGACGCGGGGCCCCAATCCACAGACCATGAGATCATGACCTATGCTGAAGTCTGTCGCTTAACTGATTGAGCCACCCGGGTTCCCCTGTGCTTTAGAGCTTTAAATTGCACAATTTTCTTCTAGCATCTTCAGTTGTATTTGGGGAGTCTGATATCAATCTGATTTTTAATTCTCTTATTAACCACTCTCCTTATAAAGTTTCTACACTTTACATCCTTGGAATGTTCAGATTTTACCAGGTTATGACTGTGTATGTTTGCATCTGAGAATGAGTATGTATATCTGCATATGCATTTTAAAGCCATTTCATAAGAATCATTTTATTCTAAGGCTGTTTTTATGATGACTGATGGATAATGATAAATACCGGAGACAGGTTATAATAACTTATAATTAAAATGCATTGTACTCTTGATATTTTGAATTTGGGTAAAGTTTTAAAAAATCTGTAACTTTAATTCTATTGTAGAAAAACTACTTATAAAATCTAGATTTGAGAATTCCATATAATTTTACTTATTTTAAACATTCATATTTGTTCAGTTTATAAAGTTTATAATTAATATTCATAAAAATTTCATATTGAATTGTGATTTCATACCGAGTTGTTGTAGGCAGATAAGTACTTTGAAGCTTAAGAAAAAAAGTCATGTTTTATATTAGTTCTGTGACACCAGTGCTATGCTAACTGACCATTATATCACCAATTCTTAGCGTATTCCTAGATCTTAACTAAAATTTATTAGATGGATAGATGAGTATGAATGAAACAGTGTAGGAATAAGTCAGTGTTTTCTTAATAGGTTTTTTGAAAGCTAAATTTATTTTTAGTCAGGTTCACTTTAGTTTATTTACATGAATCTCAGGGTACTGATACCATAATGAGTCATATTATTAATTGATATTTTTTACAGGAGGACTTTAAGTGGGTTTTTATTTTATGTTATTTTATTTCAGCATATGCATAGATCAGTGTTCAGTGATTGTATTGAAGGTTTTATCTTAATGCTACAGAAAAACTATATCCAAATATACTAATTTTGGAATACTTTACTGTTTTAAGAATTGTAGTATTTTAGCTGAGGTTTACCCTATTTAAGACTACAAAAAATACGGGTCAAAGAAATTTTTATTAGACTTTAGGGCCAGGTGTAAAAGAGAAGAAATTATGATGAAGGTAATAATGAGTATTTCTTATTTTATCTATAATTAGTCTGTGTTTGTCTATATACAAAGAAATAGGAAGAAAATATATTTTACTGGTCTTGTTTTGGAGACATAAATCTGTTTATTCAGTCATTGTTGTAAAATTATACAGATTGAAATTAGTTTCTTAACTTTAATATATACCTTATTATATGCAGCTTTTTTAGTATCTTCTTATAAGCAACAGATATTTTCGTAATGGTAAATAATACCAAGATTCAGAAACTGTTATTCCTTTGAATTAAGTTTATGTAACCTATTCTGAATATTGCTTGAGTTATTCTGTAATTCAGTACATGATGATGGTCTCAAGTCAAGTTGTTCTAATGAACCTTTATTTTTGGTAGGTGAAATGGTATCAGTTATGATCTAGTCTTTAAACCCAGTCTATGTCAGAAATGACAAAACTGGTCATAAAAATCAAACACTGACATTTGCTAAAAGTAAAAATCATACAATTTGTAAAAAGTTTATCATAAACATTGTTTTGGAGGGATTTTTCTGCATTGACTGGATTAAGAGAGCTTCAGATTTTAAGTATGGTGAGTTTTGGTTTGAAGATACCTTGTTTTCCTGGAGCAAGTGTAAGAATTCTTTGTTACTCTAAAAACATTTGTAATATAATCAAGATCTAGATGATCTTTCTTGAAATGTAGATTATCATCTTAAAATTCTGATTACCAGCCTTAAATTGAATGATAAATGGGCAAGGTAGTTTCCAGAACAGCAAAAGTGGTAATTGATGGATAGGGGTGGGATAGAAGGGTGGGGAGTATTAAAGGTCAAGAAGTCCAAATTCTGGAGCTGCTAGCATTCTCATTTTTTAAAGTATTTTATCCTCAGAGGGTGACTCTTTTTCCCATTCTCACCTCACATAGTCTTTCATTTGATGTATTGAAGTAAGTTCCTAATTGATTTGTCTTTGTTGTCACATCTGTCCAAAACCATCTTTTTAAAAATTGATTATCTTAATACTTAAATCCTTCAGTAACCTACCATATGAATTCTGAACTTCTCAGCACAATATTGAAAGGCCTCCTCTTCCTTAAACATTATTATTTTTTTTTTTACCATTCTCATTCAGAATTGTTTTTTCCTTTTTCTATATAATGATATATTAGTGTCTATTTAGTACTGTTTTTCAATCTTGTTTGGTATAGTTACTTCTTTGCACATAGAATTGCCTTTCTCTGTTGTATATTTGTGGAAGGCATCGATTATAATAAAATGATTTTTGTATTTCCTTTCTCCTTTGGCTGCCTTACTGCTTTTTGCACATTGTATGTAATTGGTGGTGAATATTTGTTAAATCAGATGGAACTGGTATATTTGATGTCTAGTTAATCAGAATATACTATATCTTTATTCTGGGGAGTAAATACCAGTTTATTACTAGATGAACTTCTGTCTTTAATATAGCAGTGATAATTTATCTGCTTTGATAAGGAGTTAGTTTGAAATGTAATGCTAATATTTACAGTTTGACCAGATGGCTCTTCTTTTCCAAATGTTTATATGGCATTGTGTTTTAGTATAAAAGGACTGGGAGTACCATTAATGGTATAAGCAAATTCCTTTAGTGCTGACCTTTTTGTTTTTTGGTTTTTTGTTGTTTATTTTTATTTTTAGAGAGTGAGAGTGAGCATGAGTGGGGGAGAGGGGCAAAGAGAGAGAATCCTAAGCAGGCTCCATTCTGAGCCTGACATGGGGCTTGATCCCACGACCCTGGGATCATGACCTGAGCCGAAATCAAGAGTCAGATGCTCAACCGACTGAGCCACCCAGACACCCTCAAGTCCTGACCTTTATTAAAAGACCTTGGTTTTCATTGTTAAGTATTTGCATATGAGAAAGTAAAAAAGAATTTTGATTACCTTGTTAATCTAAATAAATAGTAGTACTGTTAAATAACGATTTTTTTTTAAACAAAAGCAACTTCTTTTGATTAAAGCATCATCTTTAATCTTTCAAAACCAAAAGGGTTTAACTTGCACAAAAGCATAGAGACAAGTATGATAACGTCACTATAAACCTTTTTCTCAGATTCAGTGTTATCAAGAATTTGCCACACAACTTTGTTTTCCTGAATATTTTATGGCACATTTCTAGAACTATTCCTATATATGGCTACTGTAGTATGCATCTCTAAAAGATGAGTGTTTTCTTACTTAACCATAATTTCTTTATACTATGTAATATCCAGTTCATACTCAGATTTCTTAACTTACAAAAATTTCGTAAGGTTTGTATTATTTTGCTGGTTATGTCTTTGGAGTCTCTTTAATTTAGAGCAGTTCTTCATTTTTACTTTCTCTGCCTTTTTCAATAAACATTTTCCACATTTCACTTTTGTCTGTCTGTCTGTATTTCTTTATTTATTTACTACTTAACTTTGTGGTTCTCAGCTTCTCACCTCCCAGGGTCTTTTTGTCTGTTTTTGTTTTTCCTCCAAGGGGACATTTGGCAATGTCTGGAGATTTTTTGGTGTCACAACCTGTGGTAGAATTGCTGCTGGCCTCCAGTAAGGTAGAGGCCAGGGATACTGCTAAACATTCTGAAATATAGAGGGCAGCCCCCAACAACAGAGATAATCCAGCCCAAAATGTCAATACTGCCAAGAATGAGAAACAATGATTTAACTTGCTCCATTAACTTTGCCTTCATTTTTATAAACTAGAAATGATTTCTGAGGGCTCTATTAGATTATTGTTTTCAGAGGGGCAAGAATACTTCATAGGAGATACTGTGTATTTTATGTTGCATAAATCAGGGGCATATAATGTTAGTTGTCTTAATATCAGTAATTACATAGTATGTTCAAGTAGTGACAGCTTTGTCCCTAAATATAGAACTTAAAGTCAGCTTTTTTAGAGCAGAGTGAAAAAACCCTTTTACTCCAGCATGGAATTTTCTAGTGGAAAGAATATTGAACTAGTTAATTGGATAACTGGTCTCTTTGTGCTAGATATTTAGAAACCTGCTATTTAAATGAGGGTCCTGTGCTTCTGTTTTCTCATCTGTAACAATGAATTGAACCTGGTAATTTCTAAGGCCCTTGCATTTTGATGAATCTTTATATTAGACAAGAACTTGATGTACACACACCATTTCATAAAATATCCAGCTAGTGAAAACAATATATCCAAAATAGTTTAAATATAACTTAAATTGTCATGCTTTGAATATTAATAACTTTGACAAGTTATTTCCTTTAAAGAATAAATTTAATAAGGACCTATCTTTCCTTTATATCTCTCCCCTCTTCATGGAAATTATCTTACATTTCATTTAAAAAAATGTTTCAAGGGTGGGAGGGAGGGAGGGTAGGGGATGGGTATTGAGGAGGGTACCCGTTGGGATGAGCACTGGGTGTTGTATGGAAACCAATTTGATAATAAATTTCCTATTAAAAAATAAATAAGTAAATAAAAATTCTATGACAAAAATGTTTTAAAATATGTGAATTTCTTTTATCTTTTAATTTTTTTAAGTTTATTTATTTGAGAGAGAGAGTATGTGTGTAAGCAGGGAAGGAGCAGAGAGGGAAATACAGAATCCCAAGCAGGTTCCATGCTGCCAGTATAGAGGCCAACATGGGTCTTGAACCCACAAACCATTAGGTTATGACCTGAGCTGGGATCAAGAGTCAGATACTTAACCAACTGGGCCACCCAGGTGTCCCTATGTGAATTTCTTATTCAGGCCATTTTTAATGTTCTAGAACTTGGCTGTGGTTCAAAATGAACTTTTTTGCTATGGAAATAATGTAATAAAAATGAGTAAGGTCAGTGGGAAAACACATTTTAGTTTTTAATCCGAATTGCTCAGGACATGGTAGAGCCGGATATGCTAATAACTCAGTTGACCTTTGAATAAATGATTATTTATTTTTGTATTTTTATGACTGCATCCCCTATGTCAGTCTCTCTCCAGTTGTTCTGTAATGTAGTGGAAGAATCTTTCCAGTTGAGGAAAGAGGAATTGGTATTAAGGGAGGAAGTTCTCTTCTACTTCCTACAGCGTTTTTCCTCCTCCCATTCCCTTCTGTACTTTTTACCCTGTAATAGTGTTCATTTGTGTGCATACTTTGGCTCTCTCATTAAAGGAATAAGTTCCTAGATAGTAGAGTTGATTTTGCACATTTCTGCATCTCCTCTACTGCTAACTAAACAGTAGTATCTCCTGCACAAAGACTGTTGGCCAATGATGAGCATTTTGCCCTACCTGTTACTTAATGTTGCCCTATGTATGATTTTTCAATAGCTGTAAGATATACCTTTAAATTTATTTTTTCTAACTACGTCTCCCCTTTCCAAATACACTACAGCCTTTTGGAATCTGAAGGTGAAGAATCCCCAAACCATCTTTTATTTACTCAAGAATTATTTGAGTCCTGACAATAAGATGGGCATAGTTCCAGTTGGTGGATATGTATCAGTGAGCCAAACAAAGTTCCTGTTTCCATGGAGTTTAGAAAGGCAATAAATATTATAGTAAGTCACATGTAATACATTTATGAAAAAACTGCATTATGAATAAAGATCTAGAGATGGCTGAGAGACTTGCTTAGGTTGCACAGGTAGCATCTGAACCAGTGTTGGTACCTAGGTCTTTAGATCCTAACAGTGTCCTTTGAATTAATTTCTTCTTCATTAATCCCAAACTGGGGGGATATCTATTTCCATTCCTATTCTTTTCTTTCTCCTCAGTGCCTTAAAAAAAAATCTTACATATAGGGGCACCTGGGTGGCTCAGTTGGTTGAGCATCTGACTCTTGGTTTTGGCTCAGGTTATGATCTCACCATTTGTGAGTTTGAGCCTGGCATTGGGCTCTGTGCTGAGGGTGTGGATCCTGCTTGGGATTTCTCTACCCTTCTCTCTGTCTGCCACTTCCTGGCTTGCTTTTTCTCCCTTGCTCCCAAAAGATAAACAATTTTTTTTGTGTGTGTGGGATTGAGGCCTGGTGTCGGGCTCTGCGTTGAACATGGAGCCTGCTTGAGTTTCTCTTGTCTCTCTTTCTCTGTTTCACCTCTTCTCTTCTTCTGTCCCTTTCCCCTGCTCATATGATCTCCCCCCCCCCCCAAAATCTATATTTTAACTTATCAAGATTTTCACAAAATAAGAATAGTGGACTTAAAAATCAACTTTTGTGGAGAAGTTTGCGATCAATAAGAAAACATATTTCTCTTAAAAAAAATTTTTTTTTAACTTAATATAGAGAGCAAGCATGGGAAAGGGGTAGAGGGAGGGAGAGAGAACCCAAGCTCAGTCCCAAGACCCTGGGATCATGACCTGAGCCAAAATCAAGAGTTGGTCGCTGAACTAACTGAGCCATCCAAATGCCCTGAAAACATATTTCTGTACTTAATACCGTCATGAAGAGATTGAAATGTATTTTTCTTAATAAATTTTCACCGAGCTCAAGTAGGGCAACAGCGTGGCATAGGGGACTTTATGTCAGAAAATCACTTTTGATTGAAAGTTAATACCTTCTGTGAGCTAACTTTCTGACCTTCCCTACAGTAAAATACTCTGTTCTAGAAAATAGAAGTTTTATGCTTGTCTACCAGTGCCACATTCCTTTTTCTGTTGTCTTAGATAAATTTGTTATTTTGGTCAAAATCTTTTCATATTTATCTTTCTGCAAGCAGTATCTCTTTGAACAGTTTTAATACCTCTGATCTATACTTTCGATTTGGCACTTAATCATGCACTGCTCTTTGAGATACTTTATTTTCTAAAATTCTAGTCTGAAATATTATTTAATTTTTCATTTGTTTATTTTACCTATGTTCATTTTTCCATGTTCATTTCCTTGTTTTTCTTTTGTCTTCTCCCATTGGATTGGAAAGTTGTAGATATTTTAACAGAAAATTTCACAGGGAAACAACTTTTTCTTTAAAAAGACTTATCTGGGGGGGTGGTGTCTGGGTGGCTCCGTTGCTTGGGCATCCCACTTTCGGTTCAGGTCATGATCTCACGGTCCATGAGTTTGAGCCGCGTATTGAGCTGTGTGTTGACAGTTCAGAGCCTGGAGCCTGCTTCAGATTCTGTGTCTCACTCGCTCTCTGCCCCTCCCCCACTCACACACTCTCTCACTCTCTCTCTCTCAAAAATAAACAAATTAAAAATTTAAAAAGACTCATCTGGCCTTCATTGAAGATAAGAAGACATAGTTTTTATTATGCTATAATTTTGAATCACAACTTGCTATGGCTAAATTGTGTCCAAAAGTCTACTTCTTAAAATATAACATTTATGCTTATACCACTACCTTAAAGGATAATTTACAACTGAAAAGAATATAATCTTGTTTTTTTCCTAACTCCCTATCATTTTAACAGTTGTTATTGATTGACTAAAGTTAATATACTGCAAAATTTTGTGAAATTTTTCAAATATTTACAGAGATTATTTTCAGAGTATTCAGTGTCTATTTGTATTTGAAGCATTAGAAATCTGAAATCATGCTAAACTATGTTAATCTAATGTAAATTTGGAGAGAAACATATTATTTCCTCCCAGATTAACATTCAGTATTAAATATGTGTTGGTTAAATATAGCAGTTATTCCTGGTTATTAGATAGGTGATTTTTAAAGATGAAATGACTCAGTTTCTGATGTTATAATGGCTAAAAATTTATTGCTTACGGTTTTTTCATATTTCTTACATTTAGATAGTAGGCATGAGCATAATTGTGTTCTAGATTATTAATTTCTTTTCTATTTTAGTTATTAGTGTTAGAAGTACTTTAGATTTGTGAAATAAATATGTAAATTACTGATATTTTATATAGTAATTATCAACTTTTTATCAGCAAACAGGAGAATATAGCTCAGTACTTACTTGTAAGTAGCAGAATGGTAAGGGAGATCACAAGACTTCCCCATGTCTTAGGTGTTTGCTATATTCTAATTCTTTACATTTTAAAAAATTGAATTTGGTATATGTTACTGTATTACTGGTTCTCAGTGGGTCCATAGTCCCTCAGGGTCCCAGAGACCATTTCAGGATATCAAAGAGGTCAAAACTATTTCATAACAATACTGAGATGTTATTTGCTTCTTTTACTGTATTGACATTTGCACTGATGATGCAAAAGCGGTGGTAGGTAAAACTGCTGGACTGTAGTCAAGGCAATGGCATAAAATTGTACTAGTGTCGTTTATTCTTCTGTGTACTCACAGTTAACAAAAAAAGCCAATTTCACCTTAGAAATAATCTGGGGAAAGCAATAAATATTAATTTTATGAAATTTGCACTTTTGAATACATGCCCTTTTAATATAATTGTTTGTGACAAAATGGGAGGTACACATAAAGCACTTCTGTGTTTTTGTTGTTGTTGTTGTTGTTGTTGTTGTTGTTGTTTTTTGAGATGTGAGGAGAATTAGCCATTCTTATTTTCACGAAATGCCATTTTTACTAGAAAATATAACTGATGGACACAGTACACTTACCAAACTTGGGTATTTGGCAAATGTTCTCATCAGAAATGATGGAAATGAGCTTGTCACTTTAAGGAAAACTTTTGGCAGTATTTGTTGCCAATGATAAGATTAACCTTTTAAGCACAACTTGGAATTTTAAATTGTATTTGCCTGGGCTTTATAGTACTTAAAAACTTTTCTGATAAAACCAGTGGTGATATTAACAAATGTGATTTTTTTTTTTTGATATTGTAGGTGAATATTAATATATTTAATCCTTCTCTGAAGTTTTTGAGAGTGCGGTACTTTATAAGTGTGTAAGGGGTCCTTAGAGCAAAACTTTTAAGAACAGCTGATTTAGGTCCTCTACTAAAGTCAGAGGTTTCACAGTCTAAGTCCTCATAGCTCCCCGTATCTCACTCTTGCCCCATTAAATTAAAATAGAAAAGATTACCTAATTTTAGTTAAAAAAAAAAAAAAGAGAGACCTGCATATGAGTAGCACATTCTTAAGTTCTTCTACAAATGTAATTTCTCCTTTAAACAGTGGGCTTATCTATCGCTTGAATTTATTTAGGATTGTATTTATCATGATATTTAACATTAAAATATATTTTTTCTCTCTTCTTCCTTTTTCTTCTATTTACTTCTCTTACCACTTCCCTTTCTCCTTTCATTTCTCCCTTCCTTCTTTTTTTTTTTTTTTTTTTTTTTTAATGTTTGTTTTCTAGGTGGAGTCTTTCATTTTGGATCAGGATGATTTGGAAAATCCAATGCTGGAAACGGCTTCCAAGTTGCTCTTGTCAGGTACTGCTGATGGTGCAGACCTCAGGACAGTAGATCCAGAAACACAAGCCAGACTGGAAGCTTTACTAGAAGCTGCAGGTAGGTCTGCAGACTTTACATATGTAATTAATCTATCTAATTTTCCAAAGTTACATATAAATCTAATAAAAACTACTATGATTAGGGGCACCTGGCTGGCTCAGTCAATTAGAACATGAAACTGTTTTGTTTTGTTTTGTTTTTTTAATTTTTTTTTTTTTTTAACATTTATTTATTTTTGAGAGACAGAGACAAAGCATGAGCAGGTGAGGGGCAGAGAGAGAGAAGGAGACATAATCTGAGGCAGGCTTCAGGCTCTGAGCTGTCAACCCAGAGCCCGACGCGGGGCTGGAACCCACAAACCGTGAGATCATGACCTGAGCTGAAGCTGGACGCTCAACCGACTGAGCCACCACCCAGCCACCCCATAAGAGCAGTGTTTTAATTAGAGATTATATACATAGTCAAAGATTTGGCACCATATATATAAAATATAAAGGAAAAGAAATTCTAAATCTCTGTGATCGTTAAAAAAATTTTTTTTTTACATTTATTCGTTTTTGAGAGATAGCACGAGCGGAGGAGAGGCAGAGAGAGAGGGAGACACAGAATCTGAAGCAGGCTCCAGGCTCTGAGCTGTCAGCACAGAGCCTGACATGGGGCTTGAACCCACAAACCATGATATCATGACCTGAGTCAAAGTCAGATGCTTAACTGAATGAGCCACCCAGGCGCCCCTCTATGATCATTTTAAATAACCATAAATAACCAGATTTCTGTCCACTTTAATTTTTCTAAAGTGTATATAAATATGTTGTGAACATTAATTGATCATTTTTTTAGCATCCTGATTTGCTATACAGTGTACATGCAGTACATGCAAATTGCTACTTTATTATATAGCATAAAACCAACCTACTAGTATTTGGTAATCCTTTCAATAAATATCTTGTAACACAGCATCTAAATATTTGAAGCACTCATGGTTAAATTTGATTTCTATCCTGAGTAAAATTATAGAATGGATTATTAAAGGGATCTTGACCAAATACAAATGAAAACATAGTAGGGGCACATGCAAGGTTCTGTTCTGGAAGATAGAAAACTATTTGTACAGAATAGTTGATACAGAATGTTAGCATTTGCCAGAAATTTGGTGTTGCTCTGGGAGTTTATGTGAGAGAAATGAGAATTGTGAAATTATTTGAAAATGTGTCGTAAGAGGAAAAGAGAATGTTTGTCCTGAAGATGGGAAACCTCAGGTTGAATATAAGAGGGATATTTGTTTTTGTTTTTGTGCTCCCAAGAGGCAGAACCAGATTGAAAAATGCTACATGAAAGTAGATTTCAGCTGATGAAAGGAGTTACTACTAATGGAGGAAGAGTTCCTTTCCATAGATACTAATAGTTGCCTCATTTTCTCATTTCTGTATTTATTACCATTTTTTCCCTGTTTTTTCTACAGTAGCTAGCCTCCCCCTCCCCTTCCTTCCTCCTCTTCTTCTTGTCTCCCTTTCTCCTTTATTTCTTTCTTTAAATGAAATATTTTACATATAAACCCAGAGGGAATACCCATCATCCAGCTTAAACAGCCATCAGTGCGTGGACAGTCTTGTTTCATCTTAATTTGTTACCACCCTGCTGAGATCCCCTACCCCTCCCCCCCATGTTAATTTAAAGCAAACTAAGCATTATATAATTTCATATATAAATACTTCAGTATATACTGCAAATTAAGACCTTTAAAAAAAATAACCAAATACCATTGCATATAAAGAAAAAAATAATACTAATTCCATCATTATTGCCAAATACCCTGTCAGTGTTCGATTTCCCCACTTGTTTCATAATGGTCTTTTTTAGTTGGTTTATTTAAATTAGGATCCAAACAAATTTTTCATTTTTTGTATAAGTTTTTAAATTCCAGTATAGGTAACATGTAGTGTTATATTAGTTTCAGGTATACAATACAGTGATTCAGCAATTCTATACATAGTCAGTGATCATCATAAGTGTACTCTTAGTCTCCTTCACCTATTTCATATTTACGTATTTTTGTATGTAAAATTATACGTGTTTTTCATGTTAAAGTTTCAAGTTAATTTGAGTTCTTAATTGTTAACAGGTTCCTTCTTCCTCTTTTTCCCCCCTACTTATTTGTTGAATAAATAGATTTTATGTGACTCATTTTATGGCACTTGTGCATGTTGTATTTCCTGTAAATCAGAATTCAGACCCAGATATTTGACCAGATTCAGATTCATTTTGGCTTTGGCATGAACAGTCATTCATAGTGTATGTATTTCCTGTGTATCACAGAACCACTCTTGTGGTTTCATTTTTCATGGTGTAGAGATTGATCATGGTTTAAGTATCCTGAGAAAGTATGCCTGAAAAATAAGAGTTTTTGATTCTGTCTGAAAGTGCCTTTGATGCTGTCTTCATACTTGATGGTTTGACTACGTATAGAATTCTAGTGTAAAAATAACTTTCAGACTATTGAAATTATTACTCCATTGTCTCCTAATTTCTGGTGTTGCAGTTCTGAAAGTTAATGCCACACTTATTTATAGTAGTCTGCTATCTCTGCAACTTTTCCTATGTCTTCCTTCTCCATATCATTAGAATTTTCGGCATTTAAAATTTTGTTCACATTTTGAATATTTTGGCTGCCCTTTACATTTCGGATTTTCTACAAAAAAGTCTGGTTTTTTGTTTTTGTTTTTTTTTTTTTAGTCAATAGCATAGCCATAAAAAGCTACACTGGAAGGTATATGTGCATGTTTTGTCAACTGGTGGGTTTCACTATGCAGTATTTATTATATATTGTAAATGATATATATTATATAATTGGTTTACTATTACAGCACAACAGTTTATTCTAAACATAGTGGCATGACATTTACTATTCCTTAGTTTCTGTAAATAAAGACATATGGGCACATAGTGTGGCTAGATTTTCTTGCCCAGAGTCTCAGGGGCTGAAATCAAGGTATCTGCTGATGAGTAGAGTTCTTATCTATAGGCTGTAGGAGAAAATCTGCTTTCAGGCTTATTGTTGTTGATAGGAGTTGTAGGACTGAGATCCTGATTTCCTGTGGACTGTCAGCTGGGGCTGCTCTTACCTTCTTGAGGTTGCCCTCATTCTTTAACATGTGGCCCAGTCCATCTTCATGCCAGCACAGTAGAATCCTTCTAATGGTAAGAATCTCTGATTTCCCTTTCTCCAACTAGCCTAGAAAAGCTTTGTTTTTCATGGGCTCATGTGATAAGGTCAGTCTCACTCAGATAATATTCCTGTCTTTAGGTCAACTGTGCCACATTATGTAACCTAATCATGGGGATAAAAGCTATCAAATCCACAGTCCCAAGAATTACATAGAGTGAGTTCACCAGAGCTGGGTAATCTTGGGAACATTGTAGAATTTCCAGTACACAGTGACTTGGTAGAGACCCTTTCATTTCTTTGAGAACTCCCCAAATGTCAGTATCTTTAAGTGTTTTCTCTGGGGTTTTTCAATTTCTTGACAGAGACATTTACCAGTTTTTGTCTGGTGAATGATAAACCTGGCTACCTGAATTTTGGGAGCTTAGAGTGGGAAGAGGCTGAGGATCTCACTGTTTGACATGCATACACTTATTTAATCTTCATTTCCATTTAGTATAACGTCTCTTTCTCATCTGTATCTGATGACTACTAATCCTGGGCCTTTCTGGTTGGTTTCTATAGAGAACAATCATCTGGCTGTGCTGTTTGGGAATGGAGTCTTTGAGTGTTTGACTGCTTCTCACAGTGTTCAGCTAGTCTCTCTGTATAATGACCCAAGCCTCACCCCTGTATCTGGGACCTGTACTTCCTGAGTCCTGATGGGCTGATCACCTTGTTTCTCTTTTGATATCTATGTTTCTGTTTATTCTGTTCTGCTAAGTCCACTATTTCTCCTTTTTTTTTTTTTTTTTTTTTTTTTTTTTTTTTTTTTTTTTTGTCTTCATAAGTGGGAATTAGGTTGAGTAAGTCTTAGGGAAAAAAGAGAAAATAATTATCTTAAAATCAGAAATGTAGGTAATTTTTCAATGTACTTTTTTTCTTCTGTATTTTATGTAGCCTATACTGCCTTATTAGGACATTTTTGGTCACAAGTGACAGGTTCTGTTGTTCAGTTGATTAAATGTTAGAATTGGGAAAGAATCATTTGACCACATTTTTTCTGATTTTTGATCTTCATTGATTAATATTTAATAACTGGATAAGACCAGTAAAAAAAGGATCATCATAATCCAGAGTAGCTACAATGAATTCATTTTCAATCAGTGTGTTATTTGAAGGGTTACCATTTATATCTTAGGTTACTTCCTACCTAGTTATATTTACTAAAATGGTTATCTTTACTTATGAAGATATGAGAAGATAAAAATTTAATATGGAATATTTTGTTTTCATTGTTCTTTCTTTTTAAGGCAGTGGTTACTTTCTGCTAATCCAGATATATCCTCTTCCCTAGTTCTCTTGCTGTTATTGACAAATAATTGTTATATAACTGATCTGAATTGGCTAAAAAATTGGAGCTATTGTCTCATGTGAAAATGCATCTGTGGCTTTGGTTTCTATAGTGTTAGGATACTTAACTAATCATAAATATCTTAATAAATACTACTATAGCAGATTCAGACTATGGTTGGATTTTATTTTTAGTGACACAAATTATATAGTAGGTATCAGTTTTATCAGACTGAGACTGTCTTTATTCCTTGCACATCTTGATTGTAACACATACCAAATTTGATTGGTCTGACCATTTGTAATATCTAAAATCATAATGGTTTCCTGCCAGAATTATTTTTGGTTCTATAAGATGTAGTATTTGATATCTTGGATTTTTCAGAAATAAAAGGAGATAAGTATAAACTTTTGTAAAACTTTATTATTTTTTTTTAATTTATTAAATGTTTATTTATTTTCATTTTTGAGAGAGACAGTGTGAGCATGGGAGGGGCAATGAGAGAGGGAGACACAGAATGTGAAGTCGTCTCCAGGCTCTGAGCTGTCATCACAGAGCCCGACATGGGGCTCGAACTCATGAACCGTGAGATCATGACCTAAGCCGAAGTCAGATGCTCAACTGACTAAGCCACCCAGGCACCCCAATTTTTGTGAACTTTAAACACAAACTTATATGATGTTATTAAGCCCTTCCAATGTGAAAGGATATGTTTACTATTACCATTTGAGTGGTTTTTTTTGGATTGATGTCTTAGTTAATTAGTTTGCTTTAAAACCTGTGATAGTGCTTCTTGAACTTTACTGTGCCTCTGAATTGGTTGGGGATCTTTTTTTAAAAATGCAGGTTTTGGATGAGTAAATCTTCGGGCCTAAAATTCTGCAGTTCTAACATGCTCCCAAATGACAGCAATGCTTTTTGTCCATGTACCACATGTTGAGGAGTAGTGATCCAAAATATCTAGGTGTTTATCTTCAAGTTGGAGCAGATGTTTTTAATCCTGGCTGTGCATTAGAATCTTGGCACTTTAAAAATATATGTATGCCTAGGCCCCACCTCTTACTTAATACATCTTTAGATGGAGGAGAGCTTAGCATCTGTATTTTTGAAAAGCTCTGCTGAGATGGGAAGCCTGGATTAAGCACCACTGAGTTAGAATAATAAAGGTTAAAGATAAATTTGCTTTGTAGTGATATCTGGAAAAGCAGTAAATTATATTCATGCAGGTGGTTACTAACCAGTTCTGCTTTTGAATTTGTTTTCTTTTGCTGTTCTGAATGATTTTTAGATATGATTTTGAGTACATGTAATAAGTTATAGATGTAATTTGAAATAAATAGGTGCTTATATATAGGTTATCTTTTGTATGTATGGCCTATTATGTCTTGTTAGGCCATTTTTGGTCACAAGTGGTAGTAAGCCACCTAAACAGTCTTAAGCAAAAGTGGGGATCTACCGAAAGTATGGGGATTGTTCTGATTCCTGGGACTAAAATAACGTTATCAGAACTCTGTTTTCTTTATATTTCTCTGCCCTCCTCTCCTCTAATTGACGTATTTTGTGTGGTCTTTTTTTCTCCGTAGTCATGAAAGTCGCCAAATAGCTCATCACTCACATCTTAGCAATTTAGTAACCTTTGAACATATAGGTCCTACCAAACCAACGCAAAAGTCTGAGTGAGGACTCCTAGTTGTTCCAGCATAGGCCAAAGACCCATTTCTGGCACCAGAGAGTCACAGGGTCAAGCACTTACAGACCACATGGAAGGAATAAGATTATTAGAGAGTTGGAGAACAGTGATCTCCCAAAAGATTCCAGGCAGACAATATATATGTCAAGTGTAACATTTGAAGGTTGTTTGCTAACATATATAGAGTTAAGTAACTTGACTTTTGCTTTGTTTCTCCTTTTGGGTGTGTCCATATTGGTGTGAAAATAATATAATAGGAATAGGCAAATTATCTACGGCTGATGGTAAAGCCTTTGCAGATCCTGAAGTGCTTCGGAGGTTGACGTCGTCTGTTAGTTGTGCGTTGGATGAAGCTGCTGCTGCACTTACCCGGATGAGAGCTGAAAGCACAGCGAATGCAGGGCAGTCGGACAAGTAAGAACATTTTCTCTGTGATTGATATAAAAACGTTTTCTTAAAAGTAGCTAATGTTCACTGAGCTTTTATTTTTGTGTATGGCATGGAAGTATATGTGAAATACTATGTGTGATATCTCGTTTTTACTCACATAAAGCCCTAAAGCAATGGATTTTGTTTTTACTCTCGTTTGACTCATGAAAAGCTCAAGGGAAGCAAATAACTTAATCAAGATCAAATAGCTGACAAGTGGCAAAGCTCAGACACCAGTGATGCAAGACTGACTTCTTAGCCAATATGTTATAAAAGAGCTTTTGCTTATTTAATAGATTTTGCTGTCTTTTAATGTTTTGGTGACAAAGAAATAAATGCTTTCTAATTAGTCATGCCATTTCTAGTTCATGTGCATTGTTCTGACCATTTGATTTTATTTAAAAAAAAATTTTTTTTTTAATGTTTATTTATTTCTGAGACAGAGAGAGACAGAACATGGGTGGGGGAGGGGCAGAGAGCAAGGGAGACACAGAATCAGAAGCAGGCTCCAGGCTCTGAGCTGTCAGCACAGAGCCTGATGCGGGGCTCTAACTCACAGACCGCAAGATAATGACTTGAGCCGAAGTCGGATGCTCAACCGACTGAGCCACCCAGGCGCCCCTGTTCTGACCATTTTAAATAGCAAGGTTTTAATTTATTTGTTTTATGAATGTTCAAAAAATATCATGGATCTAGTTCCCATAATTTGAATGTAAGTGAGTCCCAGGGATTTTATTTTTGTATCCCCTATAATTTCTTTTCTATAGTACTTTATAGTTACAGCTCAGTGAATATTTTGTGACTTTGCTATTTTAAGTTTTTCTGGTGATCTCACTCAATAAAAATCATACCATATCATATATAAAACCAATTATGGATAATATATGAAAAATGGATATAAGCTTTAAGGAAGCAAATGTAAAAGAATTATTAATATGTTACATTTTTTTGATTACTCAGAGGCTTGTTTTAGCAGTTGCCTTTAACCAGTTGAGAAAATGGGAGTATTCTTTTATATATGGGTTTAGAGTGTAAAAAATAGCATTTAAGGATTGTCTTTTGGGGCACCTGGTGGCTCAGTCATTAAGCATCTGACTTTGGCTCAGGTCGTGATCTCAGGGTTCATGAGTTTGAGTCCCATGTCAGGTGAGCTTGAGCCCCACTTTGGTGAGTCCCACTTCTTTCTGCCATCCCTCCCCAACTCTTCTCCTGGGATTCACTTTCTCTCTCTGCCCCTTGCTCACTTGTACCCACTGTCTCTCTTAAAAAAAAAAAAAAAAAAAAAAAAAAAAAAAAAGGATTATCTTTGTATAATAGTGTTTTTATGTAACATCTTTTAAGAGCATGAAAAAGAAGTTGTATAGTATTAACAAGAAAATTTGCTGTTTCTCTTGGCTCTGTATTCATCTTCATTGGTTTAGATTTTTGTGTTTTTATTAATTTACTGTTCTTCTCATAGATTGACCCTCTTTCTTTTGTTAACTTCAAGTTCTGTTTCTTAATTAACAGTTTTA
Organism: Panthera tigris; assembly: GCF_018350195.1. Lineage (NCBI taxonomy): Eukaryota > Metazoa > Chordata > Mammalia > Carnivora > Felidae > Panthera > Panthera tigris. Next base: position 145,396,294 of record NC_056663.1, read on the forward strand.
CTACCCTGTAATATTATTGATATTCTCTTAAATATGGTGCCTGTTTAGACTGTCAAGAAAGAAAGTTAAAAGCACCTTGAAGAGTATATTAAGGCTAGTTCAAGCAGGAAATAGAACAGAAAAATAAAAAGTCACTGATTCTTTGGCATTGAGTATATTAGAAGAACAGAGCATGTTTGTGACAATCATTTATTCAGCAAAGCTTGAGAAGTATAGTGGAGTGCATTGATGTTATATGCTAGATTTTATTAGTTAAGTGTGGTGCCATGTGCCAGATCTCATAAGTTTGAAATTTGAACTGTTGCTACAGTAATTCCTATAAGCTTGTTTTAAAGCTAGCATACACATATGGAAATGTCTGAATGCAAGCCTGAATGGGATAGTAGAGTAGGGTGTGTGTGTGCCTGAGGAAGAAAGAAAATATAAGAGTCCATGTGAAAGAGAGAAAAGATATGTTCTTACACAGAAATGTCTTGTAGGAAGGATTTGTCTTACATTTGTTTAAAGGTAATAGACAACACTGGGTCTGAGGACCGTTAGTGTCCTTTAAAATGGGAAATTACGAGACAAGGACACTAAGTGTTGTTCAAGACATTGACGTAGGTAAGGGGACAATACAGTTAACAAGTAAGTAAAATATGTAACATGGCACACGATGATGAGAACTATGGGGAAAAGTTGAATGGGAAAGTGCCAGGGCAATGTTTGAGGTTGGAAGTCATGGTGCATTTTTAAGAGTAGTCAAGGAGATCCTCCCTTAAAAGGTGGCATTTTAGCAAAGACCTGAAATTGGTAAGGGTGTGAGCTGTGTCTGAGAGGTCTTGCCAGAGGAACAGCAAATACAGGTATCTTAGAGTTGGAGCTTAATTAGCATTTTTTATGAAAAGCAGGAAAGCCAATCAGTGTGGCTAAAGTGGAAAGAATAAGAGTGATGAATAGGTGATGAAACCAGAGAGGTAAAAAGTAGGAGTGTGAGACCCTACCACTGGACAGCTCTTGTAAGTACTTTGGCTTTTAGTGTGAGATCAGAAGCCAAATGGAGGATTCTGAACAGAGGAATGCCATGATATACTTTCCTTTAAACAAGATCTCTCAGGCTGCCATGTTGAAAGAGTCTGAAGAGAAACAAAGGTAACAGCAGGGAGACTGTTTAGGAGACTTTGCCATTAATCCAGGCTAAACATGATGTTCTTGGATCTGGGTGGCAGTAATAATAAAGGTATAGAAAAGAGGTTCCATGGATGACTTCAGTACCAGAAGTGACAGGACCTTGAAAAGGATGATATAAGAATTGACTTATATTTGAAATAAAGAGAATGTTAATTAAGAGCACTGGATTTAGTGTTTTTCTTCGGATGGGTTTTATCCAAAAATAGAGAGAATTTTTAGAAATGTCCATAGTTGGAATTATTTTGGGAAGTTTATAGGGCAAACACTTTACTCTCAGTCTAATTTTCTGTTGTTCCACTTTTTCTACTTTCCTTTTGCTTGAATTTAGCATTTGTCTCGCCTGGGTATTTTTCAGATTTCGACAAAATACGATACATAAGTAAATACTTCAAAAAAGAATTTCCTTATTGTTTATTCATATTTTACTCAAAATTATATGTTTGTAACTTTCCTGTATGATTTCCCTTTAATTGATGGAAGGATTCAAGTAGACCTTTATAATTAGTATAAGTTTTACCTGTTTTATTAAATACATTTTTATTAACTTTTATATAAGTTTTCTCATGACCAAGCAAAAAGGAAGTATAATTATTACCTGTATTTTGTTCATGTGATTTTCCATAAATTTTATGTTTTAGAATTTTGGGTTTTTTCCAGTGATAGTAAAGTGGGCTTTGTACTTCAGTGCATAGCTATAAACATCTTATAATGTTGATAATTCTAATTCAGTGAATTTTATGAGTAGATTTTAGTGAACTGAGTCATTTTCAGTTTTCTGTTTCTTATGGATCATATTGAAGTGATCATTCTTGTTTAGCACGACTGTCCAGATTAACCTCAAAAACCAATACTTATGGTGTGTAATTTTTAACATTTTTATATGCTGATGTTATAATATTCTTCCCTAATAGCCGCAGTTTGGCAGAAGCCTGTTCAGAAGGAGATGTAAATGCTGTGCGAAAGTTACTCATTGAAGGGCGGAGCGTAAATGAGCACACTGAGGAAGGGGAGAGCCTCCTTTGTTTAGCTTGTTCTGCTGGATACTATGAGCTTGCACAGGTTTGTAGTATCAAAATAAAGCACATGGGCTATTTTTGTTTTTGTTTTTTAATCTGGCCTACTTAGACAAGAAATAATAAACTCAACCATTAGGCTCATTTCAACAAATTTTTGTTAGATACATGTTGTGGTTATGGGCTGTGACTATAAATCACTAGGTAGGTGTTAACGTAAACATGTTCCACATGTTTTGATGAATATATTGTTTTCTAATATCATTTAAACTTTTTCTTTCATAAGGTTTTGTTGGCAATGCATGCAAATGTGGAAGATAGGGGAATCAAAGGTGACATTACACCTTTAATGGCTGCTGCTAATGGAGGACATGTCAAAATTGTGAAGTTGCTGCTAGCTCATAAAGCCGATGTCAATGCACAGTCTTCAACAGGTTATTCATGTTTCTTCTTTAAGTTTTGTTAAATATTAGCACCTTTTGGTAATAACTATGTCACATGAAAATCATCATTAGTACAGCTTTTGCAGTGCTCTAATTACGAAGTACTGCACATTTTCCTAAGTGTATGCATTAGATTTAAAGTATAGAAATATTTTGAATAAAGTTTCTCTTTTGTGTCTGAGGATGATTACTTGGCCTTTTGAGGTTCTTTTAGATTAAATTAAACACTGGCCCAGTTAGAAGGACTACCCTCTTGGAAATGGGCTATAGTTCTTCAATCCAGGTTTCCTATTTTTCAGGGAAGAAGGGAAGGGAAGATAGGGAAAACAAGAAGGATATGGAACAAAAGGCAGGTCTATCATTGTCTACTGTTACTAAATTGTGGCCTATAGAAAAAAAAATTATGAAAACATTGTGTCCTACAATGGACATGACTTTAGTTTAAACTAACTTTTTTTTTTTTTCAAACTTGGGCATGGATGGATTTATATAAAACTTCTAAAAATTAAATGAAAATATATTTTGTGCATCTTCATGCAGGATTTTCAAATTTGTTAAATAATTGAAAGAATTTTTATGATCTTACAGGTTCTGGTTGGAAGGGGTTTAGAAATCGTTATTTTACCCAGAAGGTTTTTTTTTTCCCCTTGTAACACAGGAGATTTTTATCATCAAGAAGGAATGTTTTTGAAATTATGTAGCTTTGATCAGTTAACTGATAATTGAATTTGTAGGAAATCAAATATGTATAATTAAAAGGAACAGTATGAGATGTACCTATATGTGATGAATAATTATCCTCCCAAAATAAAGCTTCTGAAACATTTCTCCAATTAAGGTTACAATGAACATAACTTTTTTTTTATATGAAAAGTTAGTTTCAGAATTGCTCAGTTCTTTGATAACTCTACAGTCGTGTTAAGTGTGTCTATTTTCCATATATATTTGACCCTGATACTAAATGGAAAGAATTGGGAGTTGATTTCAATAAGATAAAAGGCAATGGGAAAGGCATGATATATATTTTCTAAATTTATTAAAATTATAGTCTCCCATTTCAGTTTTCTTCCTGATGCTAAATTAGGATCTTTTTATTTTGATATTTTATGTTAATGTCTTTTTGTTTTTCTTAAAATAGGCAATACAGCACTTACATACGCTTGTGCTGGAGGCTATGTAGATGTTGTAAAGGTGCTCTTGGAATCCGGTGCTAGTATCGAGGACCATAATGAAAATGGTCATACTCCTCTTATGGAAGCTGGAAGTGCTGGACATGTGGAAGTAGCCAGATTGCTGCTAGAAAATGGGGCTGGCATTAATACGCATTCCAATGAATTTAAAGAGAGTGCCCTTACATTAGCTTGTTACAAAGGTACGGTATAAAACATTTTTTTAAAACAAAGTTTTTAAGTACATGAGATGACAGTTATTTTATATAATAGAGTTTTTAAATTAAAAAGCAAATTAAGAGGTGGCAATAGAATATGGTATGTAATTAACCTAAAAGGGTTTAAAGTGTTTCAGAGTTTAATATGTAAAATTTTAAAATATAGACTTAATATTATAAATATATGTCAATGAAAAATGACTGTTACATGATTCAGTTGTTTTATCAGAAACAGTTATTTAATTTTAATTATGCACTGTACTTTTTAATGGTTTTTGTGTCAGAATATTTTTCATGGTTCACACGAAAGAATCCTATTGACTCCAGAAGTATTTAGCCTATAAATTTAGACGTAAATACAATCAAAGTAGCTAGAATGATCCATTAATAGGAATGTTCTTAAGCTATTTCTCATGATACTAAGAAGAAAGGAGAAAAATTGGAGAGACTGGAGGAGATTTGAGAAATGAAAAGTGGTGTGAAGAGAGTTTGAACTCTAAAGAACAATTCTAGAGTATCGTCAATACATTTCATAAAGTTAGAAGGAAGAGCTGGTTGAAAGTGAGAAAAACACGTACCCATACCTTTGTATATGTATATGTGAATATAAAAGGGGTATGTGATATTTTAAATGATGTCAATCAACCTGAAAATATGGGTAATACAGAAACATACCCTCCTTTGAGAGGGCAAGACAATTGTCTGGAAAGTGTCTTGGTCTTCAGCTAGTTAATGCTCTAGATTCTAGATTCTAAAAAAGATAACCACAGAGCCAATACTTCTCAAAGTCTACCCTTTCGACAGATAAATGGCTATTAACTAAGGAACTTTTTAAAAACCAAATTTTATGTCTGCTTTCATACCATCTGCAGCTGTGTCATCTTTGTATCATAAAATAAGTGATAATCTTGACCATTAGGTGTCAAGAAACAGCGCTTACAAGGCAAGGTACAGAGTTCAAGGAGGCACTTACTCTCAATGGCTGAATCACTTCACCCACCAAGCTTGTGAGAGAACACTTCCTTAAATTTTACACGTAGGCCCTTGATTGCCCTACCCTAGTACTGGCTCTGGTGTTGTTTTGTTTCATTCTATTTTAGAGTGGCCAAGGTTGTGTAAGGTCATCTGGAAAAATTTCCTTTACAAACAATGGTTAAAATAACCCTTAAATACATACATGACTAAAATATAAGTTAAATGTGAAAATATGCTCTATCTAAAGTGCTTTTGATTGGTGTTAACAGAGCTTCAGGTAAGGATGGTTAGGAAACACAGCTGAGATCCCTTACTTCCCTAGTACTGTTTGGTAATTAGGCAGAGGCTTATGTTCATTGGGAGGAGAGGAATTAAGCCTTGGGACAGCCTCTCCAGGACAGGCTGATTGATTGGGTGTCTCTCTCCCCTTTTCACAAATACTTTTGAACCCGGAACTGGCTGTTTTTACCACTTAGTCCCAGCTGGCCAGAAGAGCTTTGAGACCGGGCTACATATAACTACTCTTCCCTCTCTCCTTTGCTTATAGCCCCACCCTGCTTTCCAAGGGGCGTCTGAGGTTGGGGCTTGCGGGCTTTAATTAGAAGCTGGATATAGAACTGAGCTGGTGGAGAACATCTCTGCTACTTACAAGGAACCATGGACCCTCTCCCTTTCCTCTAATTTTGGGTGAGGTCTTCTAGGACATAGATTGACAAGGAGAAGATGCGGAAGGGATAGAACTCAGGCTGAGACTGAACGTTGATGTGGATCTTTGGGAAGGGAGAATGACAGAGAGGAAAGGGAGGTAGGTGGGTAGCAAAAACAAAATACGGCAGATGCTAAGTTACTTATTGAAGTTAGTTTTAATTGTTTATGATTTTACCATCTGCTCCTTCCCCTTGGTCCTGATTGAGCATTGACTGCAACTCTTAACAAACAATATTGGAAAAAAATTAAGTCACTTTTCTATTGTTACTTGCATAGTGTCTGAAGTCCTTGTCTTTTTAACTACTCATAAGATGTCTTTATTTGAACTGAAGCATATGGTTTATTTGGAACTACATAAATGTAAATACAAGGGTAAGAGTGTGTGTGTGTGTATGTATATATTATGTACACATATATGTGTGTGTGTGTGTATGTGTATGATATCTAAATAAATGCGTAAGTGTAAACTAAATGGTGTGGTTTCGAAAATATTTTTTTATATATACAGTTCCCAATTTACAGGCAGATTGTTCTTAAAAAGTTTATGAGTTAGTAATTGAAACTTAAAAACACATTTCCTCATAGAAATAACTTCAATTATTATTATCCCAGGCAACTAATTCACAAAAGCTAATTTGTTCCATACCATAAATAAATAGAGCATACCTCAGCTCTTAGAAAAGGTTATAGAAGGGTTATTTGGGGTTTTAGATTTCAGTGACATCTTTGCTTAGTTGCATTGGGGTTGTAGTAGCGGCAACAGGGTAAAGAGTAGAAGAGCAAGAATCACTTGTATAATTTATGTGTGACAGTTGAGGGTGGCTTGTAGCTGACTTTAGTGTTATGCTTATAAATTTATTGCTATAAGTTAAATATAACTTTTTAAAATACTGTAACTTTTTCTTACATTTTTTGGAATAATAAAATATCTTATAATAATCTTACACATTTTTGGTTTAGGACACCTAGAGATGGTGCGATTTCTTTTGGAAGCAGGGGCAGATCAAGAGCATAAAACAGATGAAATGCACACTGCTCTAATGGAGGCTTGCATGGTAAGACTGGTGAAATACATACATGAAATGTATCTGTATATTTCATAAAGATAGTGCTAGCGTATGTTGGGGACCTTATTCTTGAATTCAAAGATTTGTTTATTATAGATTTATTGTAGAACAGAACCTCAGCTATCTGAATTGTGACCAGTGTTCAGAGCCAGTTGTACAATATTAACTTCTATTAAAGATGCTTTCTGGAATTTTACAGAACTACTTTTGTTTTCCTAGTCTCCCATAACTATGCTGGTTTTACATAGTTGGTACAAAAAACAACTATTTAAAAAATTGATCAAGGATATTAAGAAGAATATAAACCACAAGTATGCATATAATACTAAGCATAGCAAATACATCAAACCAAAAATGTAACTTCTGAAAAATTTGAAATTAGAGTGTTATTTGTGTAACATAATTCCCCCTATATGAATGGTGTTTTCTGAGCTTTTAATTCCTTTTGCAAGAACTCTCTTTTTAGAGTTTGTACTTAAGAACAGGTAATAATAGTCCTCTTAAACTTTTGTATCTCAGTATATGAATTGTGGCATAGAAATGGATCAGAATAACATTGTAGACAGATTTACGAGAAAAACATGCCAAAGATGGAAAAAGGCACCAAATGAATTTAAGTTTCTTATCTCAACTTCCCTTCAGAGAATGATTATTGAAAGGAAGTTAAATTTTAATTACTAATTTTTAAAAATATTAGGTAGCTAATTAAAACCTGAGTTATCTTTGTTTTCTTTATTGTCATGCTAATATTTTCTTTAGTAAATTATCCTTTGAAGAAACACGAGTTTTCTTTCAAGGTCTTAAGTTTCCATCTGTTAAAATTAGGATAATATCCTTCTCTCGGGTTGTTGTGAGGATTAAATGGTATAATGCATATAAAACACATCAGTAATATCCCCATGATAAGAAACTTAAAACATCCTTGTGACCACCACTAGATTAGAAAGTATATAGATTAAGAAATTAAAATAGAGCATTTTGTAGACCTAATCAGTACGTACTGGAAGTGTTATAAGTAGATGAAAGATATTAGTAGTGGCCCGACATTTCAAAGCTTGCTAAGAGAATGGGGTTTTAAACTGGACTTTAAAAGAAATGTAGGAGTTGACTATATATGGAGGTAGAAAATTCTGAGCCAAAGGAAGGCAAAGTAACCATTGTAATGGGGCATTAAAGTTGTGTAACATGGCAAACACAGAGGTAAAAATGGGTGTGATGTGTACAAAAAAAGATGAAATGTCTGTGAGGTAATATATAGAAGGAAAATTTATATTAGTGGTTAAAAAAAAAAAATTAGAGCATCTTGGAGTTGCCAGTAGTTAGGAAAGCTGTTGGAAAGGGAGACCAGCAAAGGGGACAGAAGATAGTAAGAGGGAACTCCTTTCTCTTTTAATTTTTACTGGCATTTAAATGTTGAAAAACAAAAGGAAGTACCATCTACATATTGTGTTCCCTTTCCCCTAACACATTATCTACAATTCTCTACCTTCTCCAAAAAATACTGCCAATTTTTTTCCTGCCTAATCAGAAGTTTGATTCTCTTTAAGGTTTCGATGAAAATTGTACTTTCCCTTTCTAAACTTTATCTAGTTAGCATTTAAGTATATACCATGAGGTGCTGATGTTATTTCATAGTAGTCTTTTGTTTCATGTACTTAATGTCTTTTTTTCCCCTAATGGTTAATAAGCTTCTTCATTGAAAGAAGGTACTATTTTTCTACATGTTTCATAGCCTCAACCTCTATTTCCCCATTTATGCCACAGAAAGACAGATAGGTCTTAATTAATACTTGATTTCTCATCTGCTAAATGTAGATTTATTATTCTTATTTGACTGTCAGTAAACCTTCATTGTACAGTAATTGAGAAATCTTCATATTTTTAACAATTGTTTTTAATGGTGCTGATTTAATTTTTTTAATTGCATTGTAATTAGGATGGCCATGTTGAAGTAGCTAGGTTACTTCTTGACAGTGGTGCCCAAGTGAACATGCCTGCTGATTCATTTGAGTCACCATTGACTTTGGCTGCATGTGGTGGGCATGTGGAACTTGCGGCTTTACTTATTGAAAGAGGAGCTAGCCTGGAAGAAGTCAATGATGAAGGTTATACACCACTGATGGAGGCAGCTCGTGAAGGACATGAAGAAATGGTGGCATTACTTCTAGGCCAAGGTAACCACACCAGTGAAAACAGTAAAGCATAAATGTGTAAAACATAACATTATAATAGTACAAAACTGGGTTTCTGTATTTTCTCTTTCTAGTAGATGTGTAACAAGATGCTGTCACAAAAACAACGTATTTGCTTTGAAAATAGCTTCCATACTGTGCTAAACAAAATCAAATAGACTGCTTTAATATAGAACTTTTCAGGCATCATGTGCTTTGTGAATACAAGCAGAGAACTGGGGGTGAGGTAGGGGTGTAGATTATGTAGAGGCATATATGAGATTTGACATTTCTCAAAGTGGTATATTGAGAGAATTTCTCTTGCGGCAGGATACCTATTAATAAATACTTGATATATCTAGGGTTTCATGGGACACAGTATGGGAAATCCTACCATAAGGATGAACTTGAGGAGAACGTAAGAATGTATTTATAAGAAGCTGTAAAAGAATCGGCACACAGTAGACTTTTCTTTTGAGAAAAGTGAAATGGTTACTTTGCAGTATTAAGCCATATTCAGTGTAGAAGTAATCTTCTATCTCTCTATATATTTGTAGCCAAGTTTTGTATCTCTTTTAGTAGTAAGGTTTTTGTTTGGACAAATTTAAGAGGAGTGGAACATTAAAAAAAGCATATTGGCTATAACTTTAAAAGCAGAGGTATTGTAGCACACTTCTTAGGTTTGAATCACAAGTTTCTAACCTTCTGTGCCTGAATTTAGGCACTTCTGTAGGGTTGCTGTGAAAGTTTATATATCTATATCTAGAGATATAGATATATAGGCACACTTATGTGCCTTCTGGCTGAATAAATCTTACTCCAGCTGTGTGCATCAAATGTAGACTCGTGGATGTATTTTTAATAACTTTTTCTTTATTTGTACTGCCTCTCAGTAGGGGAGAAGCACTATATTTAGTAAAATAATATATTTTTGAAGTATAGTTTATTAGGAAACAATCATGTTTTGCTTATCTCTGAATAAGTTAGTGACTTCCTTAAAATAATTAGAATTTTCATTCTAGGAGCAAATATCAATGCACAGACAGAAGAAACTCAAGAAACTGCCTTGACTCTGGCTTGCTGTGGAGGCTTTCTGGAAGTGGCAGACTTTCTAATAAAGGCAGGAGCTGATATAGAACTAGGGTGTTCTACCCCTTTAATGGAAGCTGCTCAAGAGGGTCATTTGGAGTTAGTTAAATACTTATTAGCTGCAGGTAGGCATTTTTGCATTTGGAAAGAGTTTTTTACATGATTTATCCAAGTAAAAATGTTATAATGCAAGAAACTTTTTTCTGATGTTATGATACACTGATTGTGTGTTTAAAAATGTGGTAAAAAGTTGTAGTAACTTTATAACTAATTTACCTTATTACTGTTTGAAGTATCTGTAGCTTTAATTTCAAGCAATAATCTATTTCTGATTTTTTTTATTTTTTGCTTTTAAAGATGCTGACAGTCTTCTTTATTTCTAGAAATGGCTGACTATTTTGTCTAATTTGAAGACATATGGCTTATTTAGAAATTTCTGTGTCCATCATTTACGTCTTACAATTCTTTTATTAAGTCTCTGTATTGTTTAATACTACTACAGGAGCTAATGTTCATGCAACAACAGCAACAGGGGATACAGCACTAACATATGCCTGTGAGAATGGTCATACCGATGTAGCAGATGTCCTACTTCAAGCAGGAGCAGATCTGGTAAACTGTGTCACTTTTTAAATCCTAATACTTAAAACCAAGATAAATTAATTAAAAGTTTAGTGGAGATTACAGATAAAAGGTATTTCTTTTAATTTTCTGTTGGCCTTTTTGCTATTTGTTCTCTCATTTGGTCATTGTTTTTTCCTACACTCTTTGGTGTCTGTTTTTTTTTCTTGTTAGTGGGGTCATACAATCTATTTCCCCTTGTCCCCCATAAAAGGGAAATTTTGTATTAGATACATTAATACAAAGTTTTTCTTAGGTACTTAGCTATTTTTAGAATATAAGTATTTACTACTCCTCAACTTACAACTTAGTAAGAAGGATGAAATACTGAGTTTATTGTAGGGTGGATTATGAAGAGATGTCACAGCAAAAGTACAGACAATAAAGAAGCTCAGAAGACGCAAAGACGTCGTCTGAGATATTACATTAAGGTTTAGAAAGGTGGATATGGTGATGTGACAAAAGAGATATTCCTGTTGGAAAAAATAGTGTGAGGACAGCCTGACGGGGAAGGAAAAGCAAACGTGTGGGGAAAATAGTCTTCCAGTTTCACGTGTGAGGAAGTAGAAGTGAGACATGAAAAGGTAGTTAAAACTTAAGTACCCATAAGTTCATGGGGCTGAGATTAACAAGCAAGTGTGTGTTCTTGTAGAAGTTCATAGTTTATGACAAAAATTCACAGGCAAGCAGAAACAGACTCCTCCATTAACTAGTTTTGCCAACTTTAACTTCTCTTTCCTCATTTATGGAAGGAGAAGAGTGGAACTGGATTACTATTGTGGTCTCTTTCAGTTCTGTGTATGTTAGTACAGCTCTTGAAGCCCTTATGGCACATATTATACTCTAGTTAGTTGTGTGCCTATTTCTTCAAGATTAGATTTTGAGCTTTCCAGTGTTTACCACAGTGACTGTGAAACATACAGCAATGTATCTTGCTTAGTTAATTGCAATTCAAACAACTTAGTGTGTGGCTTAAGAGAAGACTCAAAAGTTGTTCATCAGATGTGAGTGTTAAAAAATATATATATTATATGTATTATAACTCAAATCTTTATATTCTAAAATATAACTTGGAAAATTTCTCCAAGTGTTCTCATTACCCAGCAATAAGAAGAAGGCAATAGATTCTCCATTTTTTGAGACCCAGAAATCTCTAGTAAGACGTTGTAATTGGTGGTTTTTGAGATATTAAGTCACTAGCCTTGTTGTTTTCATATAAGATAATGTGGTTTTAATGGGAGGTCCATAAAGAAAGGGAATGATGTACTTGCAGAAATTCATACAGGTAGGATGCAAGGTTACAAAAGGAAAATCACTTGGAGTAGATGGGGATAATGCTGATTGGAGAAGGATGTGCTAGAGTGCCATTCACTGGTCAAGTTCCACAGTCCTTTTGGTAGAGAGAGAGAGAAGGAAAAATTACCCAGATGGATTTAGATGAAGGTGTCACAATCACATGAATATAATTTCAGTTCTTAAATTATATCTGTGGAACATGTTTCTAATTTGAGTTTTAAATTTAAAAATGTATTCCTTAAATTTATTTCATTTCAAAGCATGATATTTAATATCTTTAGACTTAGAAATTAGTCAAGTTCTTTTCCTTTTTATTTTCATGAAAAAGAATAACTGTACACTAGCAATTAAATATCAATTAAGTCTGTGTTTTTTACATAGGAACATGAATCTGAAGGTGGAAGGACTCCTTTAATGAAAGCTGCAAGAGCTGGTCATGTTTGTACTGTTCAGTTCTTAATTAGTAAAGGTAGGTTTGGGTAAGCAGTAGTTTTTTTTTCCCCAAAGGTGTCTATTCCCTGCCCTTGGATATTTAGAGATTGAGAGGTAAAGGACAATTTTTGGGTATGACTGGTGGAGGGATGCTACTGAGATTTTGTGAGTGGGTGGTTGATAAATATCCTCAATGCATAGAGCATCTCCAAACAGTTCCATAGTCCCAAACTATGAAGGATTGTCATACTGAGTATCATCCTTGTGAAGGAACACTTACATAAAGAAAAATTTCTCTATGTAAAACTTTGAGGGTTTAGATAACTTGAAGTCTGTTCTGTTTATGTAATAATGTATCCTGAAACCTGGATTCTTATGCCACTGAATTAAAGGCAAGTCACTTTTCTACTCTACATATCCTTGGGCCTAAGTTTCCTTCTTTGTAAAATATAGAGAAATGGTCATAAATACGGTATAAAAAGTATTCAGAACTGAAATGTGATAAATACCAAAATGCATGGAAGATTTTCATCTATGGTCAGTAATTCTACTTTGAATATCAAAAACCATTTTAAATGACTAACGTATCATATTATTACTTCCTTTAAATTATTTGTGAGGTGTTTACTGTGTAAGTTCAAGTTGAAATAGTTTTGTATGCAGAATTCATCATACTTTTTTTTTTTAATGTTTATTTATTTATTTTTGAGAGGAGAGCATACACACACTTGTGTGACAGGGGCAGGGGCAAAGAGAAAGGGAGACAGAGAATCCCAAGCAGGCTCCATGCTGTCAGCACAGAGCCCTATGCAGGGATTGATGCCACGAAACCTGAGATCATGAACTGAGCCAAAAGAGGCAGATGCTTAACTGACTGAACCACCCAGGCGCCCCACAGATTTCATCATATCCTTAAGTATAGGATATGAAAGATTTTACTGTTGATTCAACATTGATAAAAGAAAGACTATACAAGCCATGTACAATTAAAATGGCAATATATACCATTTCCTTCTTAGCAAAAATACTAAAGAAATCTCAAGTTTGTAATTGTTAATAATAGCAAAAGAAACTAAATCAGAAATAAGTTACTGGTCAAATTATTTTAGGCAATTTGAACACTTATTTGTGATGTATATTTATACCATAATATTTTCAAGAATGGAATTATTTATATAATCACAATCCTCTCTTTGATAAATTTTAATTAATCAGATTCCATTTTCTTTCTGCTATTTTATATCCATTTCCTGCATTGCCTAGCACACTGTCTAAATCAGAGATGAATTCATATTGGAGGGGCAGTGTACCTGTTTTCATGCTCAGATATTTCCCAGTGAAAGAAGCCAGTAGTACTATTACTTTCTATTCCCTGGTAATTCTCTACATACCTAGAGAAGGACTTAAAATGTAGATAAAATTTTGTTTTACTTTTTTAAAACTAATTACATTAGGAGTAATATATACATTTATCTTTATCTTCTACCAGTGTATACTAAAATATTCACGGATGAAATTATGTCATGTTTGTCTGAGATTTGCTTTAGAGTAATTCAAGATGGGAGAGGAGAATTGATAATGGGTTTATGTGAAATGAGATTGGCTGTGTGTTTATAATCATTGAAGCTGGGTAAAGGGTATATGGATATTCATTATGCTATTCTCTCTATTCTTTATGATTTTGAAATTTACCATAATTTAAGAAACCTCAATCTCCTAACATGATTTCCCATGTCTTGTCTGTTTTAGGAGCGAATGTGAATAGAACCACAGCTAATAATGACCATACTGTACTGTCCCTGGCTTGTGCAGGGGGTCATCTGGCAGTGGTGGAACTACTTTTGGCTCATGGGGCAGATCCTACTCATCGTTTAAAAGTATGTAACTCAAATGTTTCGGGTAGCATTGTGAATTAATTCTTTACTCTTGAACATTAGAAAATATCATCTACCAGTTCAATTTATAATGGCATTCTAAACATATTCATTTTCTTCTGTTTTATTAGAGGAAAGTGTTGTTTACTAAACCTAAGATTTGAATTGCTAGGGCCTGTTAGCTTTGTCATCCTTAATGGTTCTATAAGTTAACTTATTTTTTTTTTTTTATTTTTCCCTCTCTGTGTCCACTCTTAGGATGGCTCAACTATGTTGATAGAAGCAGCAAAAGGTGGCCATACGAGTGTTGTTTGCTATCTTTTGGACTATCCTAATAATTTGCTTTCGGCCCCTCCACCAGATGTCACTCAGTTAACCCCCCCATCCCACGATTTAAATAGGGTAAGATTCAAGACGAAAGCATTTTATATCATATCTTCTTTATCCTCCTTTGGCTCATAGTTTCAGTTTAAACAGATCTGACTATACTTTGTTATAATATGTAGTTCTCTTTATAGGTATGCAGTTGAAATGGTTAATGATATAATCTGGTTTAATATTCAGATTGTAGATAGATGTGATTTTGCTTTGTTTTCTTACTATGGCAAGAATAACCATTTGAATTCAAAGCACATTAAAAAACTGTTGTGGAGAATAATTTGGCAACAACATATTTTAAGTAAATATATCAGTGTCTGAGATTAATACCATATTACAAATATTTTGAAGAAGTCTTTATAACTTATTCTTAAAGCATGTTATTTAATGGAGTGTGTAGAAAAGCAGAGATATAATCTGTTTCCTTTGTCTTAGGCTCCTCGTGTACCAGTTCAAGCACTGCCCATGGTTGTCCCACCTCAGGAGCCTGACAAACCACCTGCCAATGTTGCCACTACTCTTCCCATCAGGAATAAAGGTCAGTTATACTTCTGAAGACTGTTTTGTACATGTTATCCAGGTAAAAATGATAAGATTACCAAAAAACCTAGCCATTTATAATTATTTTTCCACAAAAGGTGAATTTTACTAAGTTGACATAATTAAAAATTTTTTTTACTAGTGAAAAAGGCATGTTACTGTGAGAGAAGATAGTTAATAGCACTGATTTATGCTAGAATTGTCAGCATTAGCAGGAGAAATTCAGATGCTCATCTCTGATGCAGTTCTGATTATCCACCATTTCTTGTAATAACTGGTCATTTCTATTCGTGCTAAACTGTTAGGCTGGGTATAGTTGGATGACATTTTTGTAAATTACTTAAATTTCTGTAGCGATCTAAGGCATAAAATGAACAAGTTAGATCAAAATTAAACTATATTTTAGAGTAACTGGTTTAATGTAGATTTTATATCTGGGCTACCTTTCTCAGTCAATAATTGAAAGTTACTTCAGATATGCTTGTTTGTTTCTCTAGAACTCTGAGGTCCATATTTGACTTGTGGATGTTACACCATGCATGTTTTAAGTCATGTCCCAAAACATTAACAGCTACCAGTTTGAATCAGTTTTTCTTTTTAAAAAGTTTCACCTGAAGAACCAATGTGGTTTTAATTTTTTGGTTTTTAGCTACCTATATTATTTTACCAACAAGAATACTAAGTATTTCCACCAGCTCTTTACAGTCACTACTACCAGTCTAGAGCCTTGGCACCTTTTTCAGTTGGTGTAGCAAACAACTGATTGCTGTACCCATAGCCAGATCTGTTTATTCACCTGGCTGTCAGAAGATACAGTGGATGGCGTAGTCCAGCATCTTTTCTTCCAGGGAAACTGAATCCCAAATCTCTACTGGCCAGGTAGCTGTGTGAATATGTGAATTTATATCTTGCCTTTATCAGTCTTGAAGATGGTAGTCCCCCAACAAAGACAAATTTTAGCTGGATTTAGATTTCCCGGTACTTCTCAGTGGTTTGGGTACTCTTTGTGTGTATGTGTGTGTGTTTAAAAGACATAGACTATCAAATGTGGAAAAACCTTGACTTAGAGGTCTGAGTTTTCCTTACATCTTAATAATCTAGCATTATTTTTCTGTTCTGATGATAAGTTTTTACATCTCTATGACCAGATGAAGTATCTACACATAGCCTTAGATTTTACTTTAATTGCACCACTTAGATCTCACAGACCTGCATCCCTCTATTGTCTAATTTTAGCCATGTGATATTTTTAAAATTAATTTCCCAGAGATTTCTCTATGCACATAAAATACATACATTTTATATTTATGATAAAGAAGGTGGATTTGTTTTTAAACTTCTTAACAGTGCATTTTCACCTTCTGTGGATATGATAACTTGGTGCATAACTGTTGGCACTAAACCTCCCAACAGTAACTCTGTAATGAGGATGCCATTCATGTGCACTTCTGAGGGGGTTTCTTTTTCACACAGCTGCTTCTAAACAAAAGTCCAGCAGCCATTTGCCAGCAAACAGCCAGGATGTACAGGGTTACATCACCAATCAGTCTCCAGAGAGCATTGTAGAAGAGGCTCAGGGAAAGTTAACAGAACTGGAACAGAGGATAAAAGAAGCCATAGAAAAGAATGCACAGCTGCAGTCCTTGGAACTGGCTCACGCTGACCAACTTACCAAGGAGAAGATCGAGGAGCTGAACAAAACAAGGGAGGAACAAATTCAGAAGAAACAAAAGATTTTGGAGGAGCTACAGAAAGTAGAACGAGAGTTACAACTGAAAACTCAGCAGCAGCTAAAAAAGCAGTATCTAGAGGTTAAAGCTCAAAGAATTCAACTTCAGCAGCAGCAGCAACAGTCTTGCCAACATCTGGGACTGCTAACTCCTGTTGGGGTTGGAGAACAGCTTTCCGAGGGAGACTATGCACGGTTACAGCAAGTGGATCCCGTTTTGCTTAAAGATGAACCCCAGCAGACTGCTGCTCAGATGGGTTTTGCACCAATCCAGCCTCTGGCCATGCCTCAAGCTTTGCCTCTGGCGGCAGGTCCCTTGCCTCCAGGGTCCATCGCAAATCTTACAGAACTGCAAGGAGTGATAGTTGGACAGCCAGTACTGGGCCAAGCACAGTTGGCAGGGCTGGGGCAAGGAATTCTGACAGAAACACAACAAGGGTTAATGGTAGCCAGCCCTGCTCAGACCCTCAATGACACGCTGGATGACATCATGGCAGGTGGGTTTATATTGTTATGAGCAGGTATCAAATATGATTTGCTTAAGGCGAGTAAGAGTGTGCCAGAATTTTTTGCCATTACCCAACTTGAGAACTATTTTTGGACTCTTGACCCATGTATATCCTTAGAAGTATTAGTTCAATCTCAGAAGTTCTCAGACGGATACAGGTCGAATTAAAGATTAGCTCATGCAATACAAGTGACTGAAACTTTTTGGCTTAGCTGGGTAGGCTGGGGATCTAGGTTTTTTCAGTAGTGGGGTTGATGTTTGAGTTTTTGTTTTTGATTTTGTTTTTTCTCTTTAAGTTCAGAATACTAAGATTGAATTTTGGCTTTTGTGCTTCTGTATTCACACCATTAAACTGGGAAATTGATAGAAGTTGAAGTGCAAAACTAGTAGGACACATCAGGAAGCTTATTTGTGAACAGAAATACTTTATATCCTAATGGATCAGACTTCAAACCTGATGGATATTTAAAAAAAAAAAAAATTAAACACTTTTACAACGATAATAAAGTACCAAACCAAACCAAACCAAATAGGGTTTGATTGTATGTCAGTGATTTTATCCCCTGTGAATGTTAATGTGTAGTCGCTTTCTAATTGTATTATGGGAAGTTGTGGTCCCCTGACAGTATCATAAATGATATATCTTTCAGTGTGTAGCCAGAGAAATTATATTCCATTATAATTAGTTTCATTGCAAGAAGAAATATTTTAGAAGGTTGTTTTAATGATTCTAGTTTTTGGTACTTACTTTTTGTGAGTTCTGTAACAAAGTAGTAGAATGAGATTCTACAGGATTCTAAGCCATAAGAATGCTATACTGCGAAGGATAATTTTCTTGATTTAAGAAAAAGATAAAAAAGAAAATTTGAAAAGGAAGGAAAAGAGAAAAAGGCAGCAAGTAGTTGAAATTTGATAGTATTTATCTGTTCTCTTCCCCTTTTTTTATTCTTTGTTCTATACTTCTATATGATTAAGGTTTTCTAATTTTGAAACTGTTTTGGCAGCATTATATAGTATGATGAGGTTATATATAATTTATCTTTCATCTTTTAAAAACATAAAAGAAAATTAAATTGTATAGTGTTGAGATATTTAGCTAACATTCAGGAATTAAGACACCAGCTAATGAGACAGATTTTGTTCTTACAAATTGCTCTAAAGTTTCCTAGTTCTCTTTTAGTATCACCCCAGCAACAATATGTGGAATGAAATTCTTTGCTAATCTTAGAAGGTGCAATAGTCTAATAATCATTAGTAAGAACTGTAAAGATTCTTATAGTGATAAATATAAAATATTTCTATATATTTGAAAATTACTATTAATCACCATTAGCTGCTTATAATAATTGGGATTGCAATTAAAGAAATGTTAGTATCTTATGAAAATTGTACATACAATTTTTCTATAGATTTGAAAATTACTATTAATCACCATTAGCTGGTTATAATAATTGGGAATAGAATTAAAGAAACATTGGTATCTTATGAAGATTGGAGCACAGTAGCCAAAAGTCCCAAATTTGGTGTTACTTACATGGCCATTAATCTAGGTCATAATGGTCTTCTTTCTATTATGTTGGTTGAACTACCAAAAAATGTATCAAGTTATTTAAATGAAGAATGGACATTCCTACCAGGGAATACTTAAAAAAAAATTTTTTTTTGATATGCTATCAGAATTTACATGATGTTCTTGGGCATAGTTATCAACCTTGATTTGCCAGTTGTACAGTTTTTATGCTGATCAGAATTATCAGAGGTTTGTAAAGTAGTTTTTCTGTTAATTGGTTTACCAAACAAAAACAATTAAATTCTGCCTTTGTGTTCCAGGTGTTTTCATATAAAAAAAATTTCAAAAGCACACAAGTTTTTAGGAAATAGGATAAATACTTCCCATTATAAAAATACTTTGCCTCTTTATTATGCCCATTTATATGGAGAGAGGAGAGATGACCAGACGGAAGAGCAGGATTAAAAACATCCAACAACTTACCTGCAGTCCATCCCTGTCATCATGCATGTGCAAATGCATAAACATACACATATACTAATGCACTCACTTCTACGACTTTTTTCTTTAGACAACTTCTTTGGTAGTATTTGTTCTTTCAGTTGACTAATGATCATTTCCATTTCTTTCTTTGGGTTTCTTAATATTTTATAACCTCATTAGGTGCCGTATTCCTTCCCCACTTCAGCATAACCTCTTCTTTTTCTTTAAAGAACCTAAATAAACTTGTTCTTTATTCCAACTTATTAGATTCCTCTTGTAAGATTCAGTCTCATTTTCTGTAGTACTTGGCTGACCCAAATCTTCTGTCTTGCCTGTTCTCCATCCTTGTCAGAGCAAAATCAGTTCCCTATTTAGCCAGTCTTAACACCTTGCCTTTGCTGTGCTCTCAAGTTCTTTCTTTCCTTACCTAATGTTAAAACTTTTCTAGAGCATCTGGTGTTCCTTCTCTAAAATCAGACCCTAAAATGAAGTACCACATGTAAAGATCTATACCAGAGTTCCTTCAGGTACCTGCATATTTATAAGTTGTTACTTTTAACTGTAGGGAATGATTGAGTGACAGGCAGGTATTTAGTTCTAATAAACCAATTTCGTAACTACCCGAAATGAAATGAAATGAAATGAAATGAAATGAAATGAAATGAGGGAATTGGTGTTTCCTCTCCTTTTAGATGAGGTGGCAAGAACAAACAATTTGACCCAAAATAAGAAAACTAATTTTAGTGTGTTCTTTAAAAGAACTTATTCCAGTTAAAATGTAAATAACAATATAGTCATTTACCAGTAAAGCTTAGATTTTTTTTACTATTGTGAAATAAAAATCAGTTCTTTGGACAGATTGGTGTTCATTCTGTTTAAGCTGATTTTTGTATTTAGCATTTTTATTTGTGAAAATCAGTCAAATCAGAGGAGATTATGGAATCTATTTTAAGAGCCATAGATTTTATATGGTTTTGAGATATATCTAGAATGTGTACATTTAAATTAACTTGATTTTTTTAACATAAAACTATCAATATGGAATAACAACATCAAGGTCATTAGATGATCAATTTAATATATTAGTACATGCCCTTTTCTATTTATCTGGATCCCTAAGGATTCAAACAGTGTTTTGTTTTGTTTTGTTTTGTTTCCTTTCTTTGTTTTTTCTTTAGCTTTTAAGTGGACTTAAAAATGTATAATCATAGAATGTGTGTTGCTATAATGTATAGTGTATGTTTGTGCCTGAACTAAGGATTTCATGTAAAATAGATTTCTTAATTGACAATCATGTTTATAATTGTTATAATAAGGTCAATTTCAGTTTTATTCTTGGCAGGATCATAACCTCTTTTGCCTGGTTTCAGATCCAGTTGTGAATCATGATTGTTTTCTGTCTGATGTAGTTGATAAGTATGTTGGTAACACACATCCATGCTACTGTTGACCATTCAAAGATTTATGCCCACACTTCAGTGCTATAGCATTTTTAATAGGGGGGAAAAAGGGTTGGTGTTCACATATCAGCTCCAGAAGTGAATCCATGAGGGAATATAAATACCCTCAGTTGCCACCACTTCTGGAGTCCTCCCACCTCAACTACTGACCTAATTAGCCCCTTATTAATTTGCATATTTTGGTGAAAATAATATCATGGAAAAAATAATACTTAGAACTAACAATAATCTATATTTGAAGGATGATTGTGCATACATTTATTTCTACCTTAATCTTTTAATTTTGTCCTCGTCAGTGTGATTGCTGGTTTGATTGGTGGGCATTTTAACCCCCTCAGAATAATTCTACATGTGGGAAACTATATTTCTGTGTGAGGATCAAATTTTTATATTTTACTATACAGTCCTACTGAGGACTACAATTCAGAAAGTTACCATCCCCCAGTCTGCAGTTAGTAAAAGAGTAGGAAGTGTTTTAAATGATTCTATCGTGAGGTTCTCCCCAGTGATACTACTTTCATTGGAATATAAGGTGTGACATTGGCAGGTTAAAACTCACACTTTCCTCCGTCTGAACTTGACTGTTTTACCTTTTATTCGTTTTCTGATTAAGAAGCTATAATGAAAAAAAAAAAGCTATAATCCATTTGCATTTATATTCAATTTTAATTCATAAGAATATTTTTGTTTTCAGGGTTATTTTGAATTGAGGTTTTATGATTACATACTGTAAGAGAGGAATTTGGTTTTCACATGGATTATTATTTAGAAAATGGGTTATTCTCCATATACTTTTTATTTTTAGATTGTTATCCCAAGTCAGAAATAACCAGAAAAGTGAGTTATTAGTGCTGTGACAGTTTACCTATAGACCTTTTGTTTTAAGAAGTCTTTAAATATTTTCTAATAATTATTTCTTACTGTTACCTAACAATGTTTCATCCTTATTAAGTGCAGTTATTTTGTTCAACAGCAGTCAGTGGAAGAGCATCTGCAATGTCAAACACTCCTACACACAGTATCGCTGCTTCCATTTCCCAACCTCAGACTCCAACTCCAAGTCCTATCATCTCTCCTTCAGCCATGCTTCCTATCTACCCTGCCATTGATATTGATGCACAGGTAAGCTCTAAATTCAGGATGGATGGTTTTTAACTAAAATTATATCATCAGTAAAAACATTAATCATCTTAGACTTAAGTCATCTTAGGTTGTTTTGTCTCCAGCCAGAGATCTGAGCCACAGTTAGGAATGCGAATCCACATTTTAAAAAATAAAATACCAAATACAGATTATTACTGATAATTATGTGATGGTCTGGTTTTCAAGGTCATCAGTAACTTTTTTTTTAACTGTAGTCTAGAAGAGGTTGTTAAAAGAAATAACTTATTTATAATTAGTATGTATTTTCTTCTAATCTTAAATTAGAAGCTATGCTTCTAATTTATAATGGGTTACACATAAAAGATTCTTCCATTTATGTATCGTATATACTTAATTGCATTTATATTGTCTTTGAAAGTTCTGATCTCGCCAACTAAAACATGTAGTGACTGTCTGTGTCTTAGGACTAAGTCAAAACAAAACAAAACACAAAACCCAATTAAAAAATTAGTTTACCATGTAATCTCAGGTCAGAGTGAAGTTGGAGAGAGGAGGATAGCTTGTGTTTTGTCCTGGAAAAAAGCTTAAGATAAGGCCTAGCTTAGAAGACTGCTGAATAAGGTAAAGGGTATATGGCCTTATTCAGTACTGAGAACTGTTTGGTTTATTTAGTTTTGTATTTTGATTTTTACCTGGGGTTGGGGAGTCCCTGGCTAGCTCAGCTGGTAGAGCACATGACTCTTACTCTCAGGGTCGTGAGTTCAAGCCCCACTTGGACATGGAGCCTACTTAAAATAAAAATTAAAAAAAAATTTTTTTAATTAAAAAAACATATATCTGAGGTGGGGAAGGCATGACATGGATGAAGGTGGCAGTATACATAATAAAACTTTTTATTTTGTAAATGATCAGTTCTTTGTAACCCTGAATTGCCTAAAGTGTGTGTGTGTGTGTGTGTGTGTGTGTGTGTGTGTGTGTGTGTGTGTTACCATTAAGGCTCTATACTCTCAACCTATTGAAAATAAAGCTTCTGGGGCTTCAGGGTGGCTCAGTTGGTTGAGCATCTGACTCTTGATTTCAGCTCAGGTCATGATCTCATGGTTCATGAGTTCGAGCCCCACTCGGGCTCCAGGCTGACAGTGCAGAGCCTGCTTAGGATTCCTGCTCACTCACTCTGTCTCTCTCTCAAAATAAAGAAATAAATTTTTTTTAGAATGTTTAAGAAAATAATGCTTCCTTTTCATTAAAATGTTTCTTGGTAATACTGTGAAAAAGGAATTACATTTCTATTCTTACTTGCTTTCCAAATGTTAAGTTATATGTACTTTTTTTTTTAAGCACTTAAAGTTGTCAGGGCTATTTTAAGGAATTGTCTGAGTTTCAGACCTCATATATGAAGTAACTACTTTTAAATAACCATTTTCCTGATGAAGAAACCAAGGCTAAGAGAGAGATTAAACATATCGCTGAGGATCAGTTCATTTAGCTAAGTGATGGGGTTGAGAGTCATACTTAGGTGGGTTTGACTTCAAAGACACCCTCCTTAACTACCGTACTCTATAGTATGTTTTTAAAATTTTTTCAAATTAAAAAAACTATGAAATAATCATTTATGAACCACATGGTTTATATTTAATAATATATAGCAATATAGAACTGGATTGAATTTGCATTATTTTCCTCCAGGCTTTTTTCCCTCTGAGGCTGTTATGTTGTAACCTATAGCTGTTATGTTTTAACCAGAGATCTAATTTCTAGTTGTTTTTTTTTTTTAATTTTTTTTTTTTTTCAACGTTTTTTAATTTTTGGGACAGAGAGAGACAGACAGAGCATGAACGGGGGAGGGGCAGAGAGAGGGAGACACAGAATCGGAAACAGGCTCCAGGCTCTGAGCCATCAGCCCAGAGCCCGACGCGGGGCTCGAACTCACGGACCGCGAGATCGTGACCTGGCTGAAGTCGGATGGTTAACCGACTGCGCCACCCAGGCGCCCCTAATTTCTAGTTTTTATATGGAATTAAGAATTGATCCATAAGGAAAACTAAAAACCTCACCAAATATAAAAGGATTTTTTAAAAAATTCTTTTGAATAAAATAGCCACAGAAAAAATTCCTCATATGATCATGATTTTATTGAGTTTGAAATTGTTATAGTGGTGGTGAAATTTTACCTGACTATACTACTCAACCAGCTATTGCTATGTTATAAGTTAATTTCTAAGAAGTTACATACAAATATTTCTAATTTTTTTTAATTAAAAAATCTTATATGTTAATTGTAGTTGACATGCTTATGTAAAAAGATTGACTGTGTTCTTCTTAAATATGTGGTCTCTATATTGAGGTTTTTCAGTTGGGATAGTCTATCATGAGTTACACTGCTTGTCATAGAGTTTACAAAGTTCCTGCTTAGAGATACTAACTATTCACCCAACAGCTAATTTATGGTGGAGCTGTGTTTCAAACCACCCCATCAATCTAGGTCTGGAATCTATGCTCTTAACCACTGCACTATGCTACCTCCTTTTCAACTTTTTATCTTAAGTATGAACACTGATTTTAATTATATTAACCTGGTAAATTAGATTATAGAAAATAGGTCCACCACCTAGATGGCATCTTTTCTTTCTTTCATCTTTGCATCTTTTCAGCATGTTTCCTTGGCCATAGGGCATATTTACGTCAATTCTTAATTTAAAGAAAAACAAAACAAATGTTAATTTTTTTAAACCTTCAGCGTATAAGTGTCTTTTAAAATATGCTAATGAGTCTTCACATGATCATACTTTAAACTCATTTAATTGATCATTATATGCAGAAACTAATATTTTTAACAAGGATGAACAGGAATCATGTTCAATTTCTGGAACTTGAAGAATGCTGAAGATGAGAGTTTTCACTCTTTATAAGGTTCCCCAAATCTTACATTCTATAACTAAAAATTACCTTTGGTGTGTAAGTATGTGCCACAGGCTCTCTACCTCTCACATAATGATTTTACTGAATCAAGTTTGTCAGGATATATTTGTTTTTATTCGTTTTGTTTGGTTTTGGTTTTGGTTTTTTTGTTTTGTTTTGTCTTGTTTTAAGTAAGTTCTGTGCCCAGCGTGAAGGTTGAACTCACGACGCCAAGATCATGAGTTGCATGCTCTAGTGACTAAGCCAGCCATGTGCCCCTTTCCTGAATATTTTTAATATATTTATATTAAGTTATATCTATCTACCTATATATATAATTTATAGATATAATTTATTTATATATAAAGTAAATATATAAAATATATATAATAACATTTAATATACTTTAATAGCATATACTGTGCTGTTATCAACATTTACTTTAGGAAACATCAATAAATGATAGTTTGAAGGAATTATTTGAGACTTTTACTGTATCTTTTTTCATAACATAGCTCTAATCTTTATTTTGCTGGAATGGCATAACAAAATTTGTATCTGGGTACTGTTAGATACAGAAATTAGTAATCATGTAGAAACTTTTAAGAACTATAGGTTTTATATGAAACAGTACATCTGGTTGAAGGTTAGAGTTGAATACTGGTAAATTAAATATTTTCTGTATTTATTGTGTGAAATAACATAAATCCATGATTATCTTTTAAAGAGGGTAGACATTAAGTTTAACTTATATGTCAGGACTGAAATGATAAAGTATGTAAAATTATGTTTTGCCTTTAATGGATAAATATAAATATCTTTTGGATATTTTTCCCTTGTTGGTTTTGCAGTATGGAGAACAGTTTCATCACAATGATTTAATGAGAAATATTAAAGAGACCAGGAAAAATGAGTTAATAGTGGTATGCAGTATGCTGCCATTAAAGCATTCTTCTTTCAAATGCATGCATTCTACTTGTTTATGTGAAGTTTTAAGCAAGTTATTTATTATTTAACTGATTATTGTCATTATTCCCTGATAATTCTCATTCTTCCTAAATGCTTGTTTTGTTTTTTTTTTAATCTTTTTTGTATTTTATGTGCTACCTCTGACATGTTTAGAGAATGAGAGATTTGGGATTATGAAGGTTATGGAAGTCTAAAAAAAGCTTAGCCCTTGAAGTCCTAATAATTTTCAAAGTAATTTAATTATGTAGGTATAATTAATAGATATATTTCCTTTTTTATTTTTTGTTTATTTTTACAGACCGTTCAGGTATATTTTTCACCTATATCCCAGCTCATTAAAAGTTGCTTTTTCCATTAGTATTGCATCTGTCTTATGATTCCTTCTTATTTTTCATTCCTACATAATTGAATAGTCATGTTGATAATTTACATAATATTTTTACATTGAATATAATTTTAGCATTTTTATAAGAATAGAGTCATCATAACAACATCTGTTACATACAAAATTGTATATTTTATGGTATCATAGGCTAAATGGAAATTTTCTTTAGAATGTAGACCTGAATGAGCTTTTAACAAAGCTTTGGGCATCTCTCTCCCTTTCAGGTTTCTCTTAGATATAGATACATGACAATGTGTGTGACTTCTTAGCCAGTGTAATATAACATGACTTTAGTGATACATTGCCTTTCAGAAAGTCATCAACCTATATTGTTATCATTATTTCCTTGATTAGTAATCTTGAAAACACCTATTTTTTTTTTTTTTCTTTGCCTTATTAATCATTGTTAATTTTAACCCAGACTTTTGCTTCAGTTAATTTGTTTCTTGAGGTATTACAAATCAGGATAGTGTTTCTTACCGTTTGGGGATTGTGTAGGTGTGTATTAGGAAGGTGGAAACCTCACTTCAGAATCTTTAAATTCTTTCATTATTGTCTTTAGAAGATTATCGTAAGATATTAATGAAGTTGCCCACTCTTAAGTTCCCCAAGGAATTTGACAAGCCCTCTTTTCTTAGCTTTAAATATTTTTCCTTCAACTCTCATAATACCTTGTTTATATTTCTTTCATAGTTTGAACTTAAATTTTCCCTTTGCTGTAATCACTAAGCTCCTAGTGAGCAGGGACTGTATTTATTTATCTTTGTCAACCCTGAAGTACCTAACAGAGTACTTTGAACATAAAAGGTGCTTAATAAATGTCAGTTGAGCTGATGTTTTATAATGTGGGAAAAAACCAATATTTTACTAATCCACTAAAATTTCCCATGCTGATCTTTTTCAAATTTTGTTTGTTCAGTTTCTATTTAAAATTGGCACCGCTTTCCTAAATTACTCTTTTAACCCCCAGAAACTCTTAGAAACCTAATAAACTTCATCATAAAGTGGACTCTTCATCATAAAGTTGACTCTTCTGATGGTCTGTACACTAACAGAGAGAGCATATAAGGCAGAGAGACTTAACATTATATTGACCTCCATTGGCCGTGCCATAGGACTGCTTTATAATGGGGAAAGGAGGATTTCGATATCCAGGATCTCCTTGGTTTTTTAAGCCGATCCTTATCAGTTATTAGCTTGTGTGACCATTGGAAGGTTATTTCTCTGAGGCTTTGTCTCTTTTTTTCTGAAATCAAACATAATAATTCCTTCCTTATAAACCTGAAATGAAGATCAAATACTATTACACAGTCAGAGCGGTCACTCATTTAAGTATTCATGTCCTTCTTCATTGTTGTAGTTGGTGCATCTCTCCCTTGTGGCCATCCCTGATCTCTGCAGTCAGTAGCTCTGCTCTCTGCCAGCCTCTTCTGCAGAGCAGCTTTTGCGGTCTCCCTCTTCATCACTGACTAGTAGGCTTTTTCTTATTTCTTGACTCTATCGATTTTGCCTTTTGTCTCTTGTTATTCTTTTTTTTTTATGACAGAGTTTGGTTTTTAGAGTTATTGACCTTCTGGGAGAAAATGCCATTTCTTTTTGTATTTATTACATAAATATAATAAATGTTATATAAATATGTAAACATAATAAATATATATTTCATATATGTAGTCGTTTGTTTTATTAGTAATAGTCTTTGAATCTGTAATCCCGTATAGCTGTTGTCATTCATTTAACTTAACTATCATTTATTGTTTCCTAGGCAGAGCATCACTTAGTGTTGATAATCTAGAGTACTCTTGTAGTACTTTCCTCTCTAGTAGTCTGCCCCATGAATTCCAGCCATCCTGACCTCTCCAAACTCTGCCTTTTCAACTCAGGGAGATTGACAGACTGTGTTTGGGTACCCAGTCTGCCCTGAAGCCTTGAAACTCCAGGCAATAAGTTGAGTTAATCATTTCTGTCCTCCGAGATCACTGCCATCCATGCACTGCCTCTCTAAACACGATCATTTCAAATAGTTTGCCCCCTCCCCCCTTTTTTTTTTTGGTTCTTTGAGATAGGAAAACAAATCTTGTCTGTGCTGTTGTCTATGCTACTCCATTAATGGCTAGAAGTAAAAGTGAGTCCAACAGTGTTTAATTTAATCATGTAGTTGTAAATAGCATATGGGTGGAAAATCATACTTTTTTTTCCTTCATGCCTGCTTTAAGAATTGCCCATAAAGTTCAAATGTTATTTTGTAGCCTTTACAAAATCACACGTTAGCCGCTGATGGAAAAAGAACAACTTAAGACCCGAATGTTTGATACAGTAGAATGGTACATCTGTCTCTGTATTTGGTATAAGTATATATTATATAATTGATGCTGTCATTTGAAAATTATCTAATAAGCTAATCAAAAAATAATTTTTTTATAGACTGAAAGTAATCATGATACGGCGCTAACACTTGCCTGTGCTGGTGGTCACGAGGAACTGGTACAAACACTGCTAGAGAGAGGAGCTAGTATTGAGCACCGAGACAAGAAAGGTAGGGCTTACTTCTGTTAATTTTTTTTTTCTGGAATATTTGTATTCTGTGAAGAAATACTGCTTCTAGTCCTATTGTGATAGATATAATGGAAAACACTATTGTTCTTTTGCTTAGCATGTAGTGAGAAGATCATTATTTTTCCTCTAGGTTTTACTCCACTTATCTTGGCTGCTACAGCTGGTCATGTTGGTGTTGTGGAAATATTGCTGGACAATGGTGCAGACATTGAAGCCCAGTCAGAGAGAACCAAGGACACACCGCTATCTTTGGCTTGTTCTGGGGGAAGGCAGGAGGTAACGTTTTCTCCATTGTAATAATTGTCCATCTGTTTTTAGCAAATATATGTTTTAACTTTTATGATTTGATGGTAATAGAGGATTGGCATCTGGATTTATCACAGTAACTGTCCTTTTGCTAATAGATAATAATTTCAAGTATCAGTGTTAGCATAAGCTATCGTGTCAGAAAAATCATGTTTATTATTCTGTTCCTCTGAAAGTAGTATCTGCCGTAGGAATCCCTGTGTGTTGCATTCAGGCTAAGGAAATGATTAAGGCATTCCCAATCAAATCTGTAAACTCCTCATAAGCAGGGCCTATAATCATTCATCTTTTCCTATCCTAGAGTACCTAGCATGAAAGGTACTTAAGCTCAGCTTCTTTTGCTCTCTATGTATAAGATTAGTAGGGAATTAAGAGCATTCAGTTTTTAGTTGTTCTTTTCATCTTCCCCCACTCCTCAAATCTGGAAGAAAGGTTCTCGGGTAAGATTGTATGATCTTTTCATTTTTTTTTAAGGAAAGTAGAACAGCTGGTGTGATCAGGTATAGGCGTAAGAAGTTATAGCTTTACACCCATGTGTGTTTTCTGGCATTTAATGAGCAGCTGGGCAACCTAATGTTTTAAATCTGTTTTTTAAATCCAGTTGTAAGGATTTTGATTAGCCAGTTGTGCTGTCTCTGTGGACTGACAACTTTTCAATTAGGGAGTTGTTGAATCTCAGATTTAGGAAGTACCCTGGGTTAACCAGGTCAGTGTCTTACTCAGTTTAGAAATCTTTTACTTTTTTTTTTTTTTGCCATCCTATTATAAAGTTCTCCTAATTATCAGACCTGAATTATGCCTTCCCTAAGTTTCCCCACTATTCTTAATTCTGTTCTTTGATTAATTGAAAGAGGTTTATACTCTCTTATATCTACAGATATTTGAGGCTGTATTTGCCAGTTACCTGTTCTCTATTTGAAGTGTACCCTATTCTTTTGATTATTGGTTTGAGGATATCTTTTCCAAATCCTTCAACTGGCTGTTCTATCCATTATGTCAGTATACCTTCTGAAATACTCTATCTAAAATTACTCTGGCCAGGGAGGTGGTAGGTTATTACTTCCCTATTTGTGCAAAACCAAACTGCCTCCCACCCTTTGCCTATCATAACACATCAGGTTATATCGAACTCTAGTCAGCTAAACCCACTGGAGTTTTTAGTAAACCAGAAGATAAAGATTTTTAAGAGGTAGAATAATCCTTGTGCAGAAAGAATGGAAAATCTAATAAAATGGTACATGTATATAGAAAGATAGGAATTAGTGATCCTTTATCTTGTGGATTAAAAAGAATTGGAGCCTAGTGATAATAGTCTTTTTTTTTTTTTATACAATTGTTGCTTTGGCCAATTTATAATTTTTAAATTTATAATTTTTGCTCCTTTATATTTGGAATAGATTATAGGTGTGTGGATAGTTAGACACACTTTCTAGAGATGTTTTGCGTAGGAGACAACAAAGAATGTGTTTCTACTGTGCTGTTCCTTCTGGTTGATAACGTGAATACATTTGTATTGTTTCCAAAACTTCCTGCATTCCATAGTAGAGGTGATTGGTATATTGAAAGGATTTTAACCCAAATAATAGGAAGTAAATAGTGAAAAAATAAGCTACTTAATTTGATAAATTATCTCCACCACATCAGAAAATGTAGAGATTCCTATTAATCTCAAGTTGAAATGGTATGGCAGAAAATTTTGCAATTAATAACAACATTAAATTGAAAAACTTAGTTGGGAATGAAAATGGTTCTGTTTTGGAATATGATGAAGGTAAAATTTTGATATAACTGAAATTTTCAATCATTGTATAGCTTGAAATAATACTTCATAAAATAACAATTTTTTCAGTGTTGAATCAAAAAAGAAGTCAGTTGATTTCCTTCCTTTCAAAGCAGTATTAAAGCCTACAGCATACTATAATCTTTGAGTATTTATTGCTTTCTGGGAATAGACCATTCCCTTTGAGAGATAACTAAGCTCAGTTATCTTTGTGTAATGGAATTAATAACTTTAGAAATTTGATTAGGGTTTTCTACTTTCTTGCTTAAGGGACTCTGTAAAATTTAGCCTAATACCATTTTTTGGTCTTGTGTTTATAACCTTGTCACATAAGCCACCTACTGTTTCTGGCTCTAAAAGCAAAAAAGTGATGGACAGAAAGTCATAATCTAAAATTAGTCACAGCTTTATTCCTATGAGGAAAGTTTTAGCTTGTATGTTAAGATAAAGCACTGTTCATTAACATTTATTTGTTATTTCCTAGTTAGTATTGTAGGATATTTTACTAATACTAAGTGCAAGGTAGGGGCTCCTGGGTGGCTCAGTCGTTAGAGTGTCTGACTTCAGCTCAGGTCAGGATCTCGCAGTTTGTGAGTTCGAGCCCTGTGTCGGGCTCTGTGCTGACAGCTCAGAGCCTGGAAGCTGTTTCAGATTCTGTCTGTGTCTCCCTCTCTCTGCCCCTTCCTCACTCATGCTCTGTCTCTGTCTCTCAAAAATGAATAAATGTTAAAAAAAAAAAAATTAAAAAACAATACTAAGTGCAAGATAAGAGCTATGATCTTGGACAATCCTTAACTTTTCTCTGCCTCATTTGTAAAATGAAGGTGAAAATACTAGCACTTGTGTCAAAGAGTTGTTTTGTGCATTAAATGGCATAATGGACAAAAGACGCTGATAAGTACTTAAATAAATGGTAAATGTTTTTCGGCTATCAGGGAATGTAGATTAAAACCCCAGTGGGTTACCACCACACACCCAACTAGAATGGCTAAAATTATAAAGACTGGCAATACCAATTTTGCCAACGATGTGGAGCAACCAGGACTCACTTATTATTGGTGGGAGTATAAATGGTATAACCACTTTAGGAAAAGGTCTGGCAATTTCTTATAAAACTGAACATACACCCAGAAATTCTACTAGGTGGAACCCATGAGCAATGAAAATGTATTTCTGGAGGAATGTTCATAACAACTTTATTCAAATTTACCAAAAACTAGAGACAGCAAAGCTGTTCATCAGTAGGAGAATAGATCACCTATAGTATATTCATATAATGGAATGGTATGCAATACCCGCATATGACTTTCAAACACTGATTTCATCTATATGAGGATTTAAGATAGATGAAATTAGTCTATAGGTGAGACTGACTGGGAAAGGGGCATGAATAAATAACAGGATTTAAATTACATTAGTTTTGGGGTGCCTAGGTGGCTCAGTCAAGTGTCTAACTCTTGATTTGCCTCAGGTCATGATCTCATGGTTGTGAGATTGAGCCCATGTAGGGCTCAAGATTCTCTCTCTCCCTCTCTCTGTCCCTCCCCTACTCATGCCCTTTCTCTTTGTCCATAAAAAAAAAAAAAAAAAAAATTATTAGGGGCCCCTGGGTAGCTCAGTCTGTTGAGCATCTGACTTTGTCTCAGGTCATGAACTCAGGGTTTGTGAGTTCGAGCCCTGCATTGGGCTTGCTCCTGTCCGTGCAGAGTCCTCTTTGGATCCTCTGTCCCCCCCCCACTCTTTGCCTCTCCCCAGCTCACGCCTTCTCTCTCAAAAATAACCATTAAAAACAAAGTATTAAAATTAAAAAAAAAAATTACATTAGTTTTATGCATTTGTCAGTACTCAGTGAATATACACCCAAGTTTTGTGCATTGGTTGTAAGTTATATATTTTACCCCCAAAAAATTTAAAGCAAGTAATATTCTAGATAATGATACACATGCTAATGCACTTAAGGGAAATTGCAGGTGTCCATTTTACTTTGAAATGAGATGCATCAGAAAATGGACAGATGAAAGATGTAATAAAGTAAGTGTAGTAGAATATTAATGGTAAAATCTAGGTAGCAAGTATATGTAAATTTCTTAAGCTTTTCCATATGTTTAAAATTTTTCATAAAATATTGGGAAAAATAAATATTACTTTTATTCCAAGTTTTTAAACATTGTTATTGATTATAAGTTTAAAAAAATATTTTTAAATCATTATAAATGAAAAAATCTTATTCTGTTTTACCACTATGTGATGAAATAACAGAGAAATGCTAATTGCTAAGATAGCATTGCACAACAACACACTGAGATCCAGCAGATCTGAGACCCTGGTCTTTCATGAACACACTGTGCCATTTTAACAAATTCCAAAATGGATTTTTTCCCCCCAAAATGGATTTTAATTGAAAAGCCTGCTTTCTGTTGGCTTGTAAGAGCTCTTGCTATCATTTGAAGCTGATTTTGTGCAAAGGATTAAAAAAAGGACTTTCCTCTGTTTTCTTATACGATATACCAGAAAAATAAATCAGAAATACACACTTTGCAAATTGTTTCACCATAAGAAGAAAACACAACTTTTCCTCTTTTCTTTTCAGGTGGTGGAGCTGTTGTTAGCTCGAGGGGCAAATAAAGAGCACAGGAATGTTTCTGATTACACACCTCTAAGCCTGGCTGCTTCTGGTGGCTATGTGAACATTATCAAAATATTACTAAATGCAGGAGCTGAGATTAATTCTAGGCAAGTTTTATTCTCTCTCTATAAGCCCCTTAAGAGTGTTATGACAAAGCTATTTGTAGAACACTTGTATTTCTTATGCCATATTTAGAAAATGCCTTCATTACAAGTTTAGAATCCAAATTGTTAGAGATTTTTAAGATTAATTTTATTTAAGTATTTAAAACTATTTCTATTGATATAGAACTTGAGAAACCATCACTTACTCTATTTCTTATGGTACTAAAAGTAAACACAGTTTTTATGCTTTAGGATGGAAAGCCCATCTTAATAATCACTTAATAATTTAATAGTTACTTTTCAGCCCAAGTCATTATGTTGGATGAGCTACAGAAAGTAGTCTAGGTCTAGGTGGTAAAAGATTTCTAATGGAGTCTTGGTAGTATCTCATAGACTTACTAGGGCTGAGAAAAATTATTATTTTAAATAGTCCTGCAAACTAAAGAATCAAATCCTGAAATAGAATTCTATAAAATTCATCCAATTTTTTCTGGGACATTTAAATTTTATATCTTTTCCTTTTGTTCTCCCCATACCTCCACCCCCAGAACTGGTAGCAAATTGGGCATTTCTCCTCTGATGTTAGCAGCTATGAATGGGCATACAGCTGCTGTTAAGCTCCTGTTAGACATGGGCTCTGACATAAATGCTCAAATAGAAACCAATCGGAACACTGCCCTTACCTTAGCCTGCTTCCAAGGAAGAACTGAAGTGGTTAGTCTTCTGCTTGATAGAAAAGCAAATGTGGAACACAGAGCTAAGGTAAGAAAAATCTGAGATTTATACATGGATTTATTTATTGCTTCGATATTTAAGGTGTACAGTAGCATTACGCTAATTATAATTTTAGTATTTTCTTGTAACATATATCTTACATATGTATTTAATCAGAAATCATTCTGTGTACTCAGTCAAGCGTTAACTCTTGAAAATACTTTAACACTAAATTTTTATAGGTAAAAATGACATACTAGGGTTATCAGCTAGAAAATACATACTTTATGAAAGAGAAGAGAGGAAACATTTATTAGTGTCAGTTATATGCCAAGTGCTTGCATCTTGGCAAGTTTTTTTCACAATAAATTGACATTAAGTAGAATCATCTTTCTGGATCACACTGTAACTCAGGCTGTAGTGTCAGTGCTGAAATTTAGTTGTGACTCTTTGTAGCAACTATATCAAGTTGCTCCCCAGGTGGTTCTTTAAACATTTTCGCTCTTTTCAGTCTCTCATGTGTTGCTTTTATTTTTCGCTAAACCTAGACTGGCCTCACACCACTCATGGAAGCTGCCTCTGGTGGATATGCAGAGGTGGGCCGAGTTCTTTTGGATAAAGGTGCTGATGTTAATGCCCCTCCAGTGCCCTCTTCGAGAGATACAGCTTTAACCATAGCAGCAGATAAAGGGCATTATAAATTCTGTGAGCTTCTCATTGGCAGGTATGATGTTATCATGCCCTTCATATGTGACTATGGTGTTACTAGTGATTACTATTCTCTCTGGGCAAATTGTACTATTAAAATATCAAATGTGGTTACTTCTGTAAACTACAATTGCATGTTTTGTTT
Organism: Panthera tigris; assembly: GCF_018350195.1. NCBI lineage: Eukaryota > Metazoa > Chordata > Mammalia > Carnivora > Felidae > Panthera > Panthera tigris. The sequence continues at coordinate 145,431,440 of NC_056663.1, forward strand.
TATTTTTTACACCTACTTCTGTTATTTCCCACCTATCTAGAGCTATGCTACGTTGTCTGATTTATTTCAGTGCAACCTAGAAATACTTCTCTTCTTCCTTTCTTGGGTGTGTATACACTTTTAAAGTACTATAATACGCTATTGGAACATCCAGCTGTTGGCCTGCGTATTCACATCTCCGACACAGTTTGAGTTTTCCAGAGAGTTATTGCTGGAAATCTTAAAAATCTAGCAGCAATCTAAGATTTTGTTGTTGATTTTGTTGTTGTTGTTTTTTTTTAATTTGTTTATATTTTGTTTTTGTTTTTAATAGCAATTAGGGCTTTTAAGTGACAGTTACAGAATTGTTCAAGGTATCAGACAGGATCCAGGGGAATTCCTGCTTTCACTCACTTAGAAGTTCCTGCCAGTCTTCCAAAGATGCTTGCCAGCTGAATTGGATTTCTTGCTTTAACAGTCTTAAAGACATTTGCATGGTATCCTAAGCAGTAGTATTTAGTAGTGGCAGCTATCACCTGTTATTCATCATGAGTCTTACTATGATGCCCACTGAGTGCTAAATCTGCATGTTATTTTTAGATTCATTCTTTTCTGAAGCCACATAATAAAAAATACATAAATACAAGTGATCTGAAATAGATACAAGTGCCTTGTAAGATACTGTTTATGTCTCTTGCATACTGTTTGTTTAATGTATTGATTATGCTATTAACAGGATGTACTTATATTTTTCACTAAATAAAACTTCACATTTTCTCAGGATTGAAACCCAGAATTATGCAGTCATTAAAATAAGAAAAGCAATTATTAGTATACAGTTGTTTTTTAATTTGAAGACTTTTAAATTTGATGGTTAGAAATTCCTTGTAATTTTGAGAGAAAAATGTATTTAAGTCCTTGAATATTATATCTAATATTTCACTTTTACAGAATATTTTTCATATGTTAATAGTTGATTTTTATCGTTATCTGTGTCATTCCATTTATTTTAAACAATACCTGTGTCATTCGTTTAGGGGAGCTCACATTGATGTACGTAATAAGAAGGGGAACACTCCATTGTGGCTAGCAGCAAATGGCGGACACCTTGATGTGGTTCAGTTACTAGTACAAGCAGGTGCAGATGTGGATGCAGCAGACAACCGCAAGATAACTCCTCTGATGGCAGCATTTAGGAAGGTAGAAGTCTTTCATCCTCATTCACTTGGATGTTTTTCAACTTTTCTGGATATGTATAGTTTAGTGATTACTAAAGAGTCTCATTTTAGGATTTAGCGGTAGTGATGAAAGCAGTAAAATAATAAGCAAATAATCACTGATGGCAACACTGAAAGGTAGACACAGGTATCCCAGAAAAACCATTAATATTACCCATATTGATAAGTTAAGCTAAGTAAACTTTTAAAAAGTAGTTCTAAGTAGTATTTCCAAAATCTAGTTGCAATCTTAATCTTTCACACAAAATGTAAATCCAATTAAAAGTAACTAATTACTTATGGATGAATGTTTTCTTGTATTAGCACAGCAGGGAAAAAATTAACTTAAATTGGTTTTATTTTTAATCATTTGCTTTAATTACTAGGAACAAGAGAATTCTATAATGAAAACCCAGCCACCAATATTTTGAAATGCCTGAAGATCAAATGAACTACATTCAGAAGTAGAGATAAATTTTGTGAAAAGAGAAACTTTGTTTCTCTTCCTATAATGCATAGCACAGAGTGATTTAATAATTTGGTTGGTCTCTTAAATTCAGCTTTAATTTGTTACTAGGAAAACTGGATTACTGTTCAGTGTTTAAAATTCAAGTTTTGTCATTTTGAGACAGGTAGGTAAAATCCCTTGGTAGGTTCCAAATTATTTTGTTGTATTGAAGATTTTAATATATAAATTGCAAGAAATCATATTTCTTCTTTTTTTTCTTATTATTCTCTCTGTCTGTGCTTTGTACCACCTCGTCCCTAGGTATTCTAGACTGTCTAGACACTGAATCTCTTGTTATTTCCTCTTTCTTTCTCTTTCTCTTCCTCTTTCTCACTACGTCTTCTCCAAGCAAGGTAACATATCATTCATCTTCCTAACCACTCCACTATATTAGTATCCTCTTCTAGAACTTTTTCCTCCCTTCAGTCTCTGTCATCCTTTGAAACGCAATGTTAGTTTGTTAGTCAAAACCAACATAATCTGGTGCCGTTAGAGCTCATCCCCTATTTTGAATTTCTGATGTGGAGTCTTCTCCTTGCTTGGTCTTTTGTTTGTTACCGTCTCTTACGTCACCATTGTTCTCATCTCAGAAATACCCGTATTCTTCATTATTTTTCCAGACTTATTCATTCTTTGTGTATCGTTTAAATCTCCCATTCTACAAAAACACTTCCAATCCTATTTGAGCTCACAGCAGGACATTTAATCCTCTAAACATTGTAGAAGTTCTACAATCTGTTATTTTTATCGTTCATTTTGACAAAAATTATCTTGTTACTACTCTATCACACATATGTCTTCTCTTTCCAAATAGGCTTAATTCCTTAAGAACAGTGTTTATCTTTTATATTCTTTTGTATTCATCCCATTATTTATTTTTTAGTATTTACCATGTGTTACTGTAATGGTTGGCTTATTACATTGTACAGAGTACAGCAGTTGCATTTTTTTTTGTTTTTAAAGAAATATATGATTTAATAAGAGGGAGTAAGATCCACATACAAAGTCAGGTAACTGTGAGGTGTCCCATATAATTTAAATACCATAGAAGTGTTGGCAAGTTATCAAGAAATGATGTAAATGGCATTGAACTATTCATTAAAAGATAGGAATAGGAATAGTTTAAAAAGATGTAGATGAAAAGGAAGAAATAGGGAAATATACTAAATATATATAAACAGTCTGTTTATCAAAACTAGCTAATTCATAGGAATTGTGTTCAGAGAGCAATAGTATAGATTGGAGAAAGTTAGAGTCTCTTGAGTCCTGGTCTAAAAGTTTTGAGCTTTACTTAGTGAACTGGGTTACAGTGAATAATATAATCATAGCTCATGCTTTAGGAAAGTGTATCTTATTTCTTTTGTACTACTAGTATAGTGTTATGCTTTTAGTTTTTATCTGAAAGAACAAAATTGTTATTTCTATTCTTTCAGGGCTTAGAATTGAAATAGGATGCTCACGTATGAATTAACTAGAAACAAATGAACTTTTTTTTTTTCTTCCAGACATATCCCCATTTCTTCATACTAATTTTTGGCTTGTTGGCTTTTCATTCAGTGTTGTTTAGAATTTTAGATCAGGTTATTCTGTACTGTTTTGGAGGGGTGGGATGAGAATGAACAGTGTAGATTTAACTTATCAGAACCAAAGTTTGTCTCTTTTTCATTTACAGTGCAAATGATATCTAAGACTTTATTCTGTGGCACTGATGTCAAAGTAATCTTAGTTAAGACAAGACTATAGATTTACTGAATCCTGTTAAGAGTCTGTTTTCATTCTGATATTGGTATCTGTTTTTTAGGGTCATGTGAAGGTGGTGCGCTACTTAGTCAAAGAAGTCAATCAGTTTCCATCAGATTCTGAATGTATGAGATACATAGCAACCATCACTGATAAGGTAATAATAGTGATTAAGTTCATCTCAGTATATGAGCTAGGGATCTCATTTGGTTTTTTTGTAAGTGTGTGTGTGTATCTCACGCTAAGAAAAAAGTCTTAGTCTAAGCAATAATGTGTGATATGTAATAGTTTTCATTTATCTAGTATTTGGGAATGCAGTATTGTATTTAAAAGGTGCTTCAGATTATTCAGTTACCTAATGAAGCAATAAAACATTCTCTAAGACCTAACTAAAACTGAGCATAGTACTTTTTATAGTCATGGGCAAGGAAACTTTATGTTTTCGATATAATATAAAAGTTGGAGTAATTATCAGCTTAAGAATGAATTGGCTAGGATTTTTGCCGAAAAAGTAGAGAAAGTGAAATAAATCCTATTAGAGATCTAATTGAGATGTTCCCCTGGTGATGTTTTAACTTGGGGTTTATACTAACATTTGACTAAAATCCTAAGACATGTGTCTGAAAATGCAAAGAGGTCAATAAATCTAAAAATGTCTTGCTCAGCAGTCATTACATAATAGTGATCACTTTTTTTTCATGAGTTTTATTTAACATAGCTAATTCATGGTCTCGCCCGCCTGTACATTTCTCTATGATAATTAACATTCCTGGATACCACTGTTTTTTGTTTTTTGTGGGATTTTTTTGGAGGGGTGGGGAGATTAAAAGTAAGGCTTTCGTTGAATAGGGAAATAGCCCTTTCCTGTTAAATAGTATGTCCCGAGAATGAAATCACTGAGAAAAGTATGTAAGTACCCATGTCTGTGATTTCTTTAAGTGTGATTCTTGCACAGGAAGTTGTAGCAACAAAGCTTAAATACTTGAAACAGTTCCCGTCAATTAAGTTCTTTAATTTTTTAAACCCATTTTCTTTGTTGACGTTGACCTTTCCCTTCAGCCCATTAACCAGCTGGCATAAATTATTGAAGCTGTGTTTGCTATATGATTTCTTACATTGAAATTTTAGGAATGAGTAATTTTAGTTTCCAAAATACCAGTCACATGGATGTTATTTTGAAGGACAGTAGAGGCTCTTTGCTTGTGTAACTTAAAAAACATATACCATTTAGATTATGGTTTTGTTTTTACCCTTTTTTGCCCTACCACTGATGTTTATTGCTTATATGTTCATTCAAGTACCTTAATTAAATATCTTTGTGTTTTCAGGAGTCTCTCTAAATGTGAATTGTGTTTTGAGGCTGCAAACATCTTAATTTTTTATTTTAGGAGATGCTGAAGAAGTGTCATCTTTGTATGGAATCAATAGTACAAGCCAAAGATAGACAGGCTGCTGAAGCAAACAAAAATGCCAGCATTTTATTAGAAGAGTTAGACTTGGAAAAGGTAATGATAACCTTTACATGTGAAAAATACCAACTTTTTTCCTTTTCCTTCTCCCTAATTTGTAATCTGTTATCTTTTATTTTTCTTTCATTTTGTCTTTTGTTTTTGGTTTAAATTATGTACATGTTTTTCCCTCAAGTTTGGTTCAAATTGAATTATGACTATCTTAAATATCATTAAAAGAATTTTCTTTGTAATCAAATTAACTAAATTTTATTATAGGAATTGCATTCATCTGGAAGTCAGAAAACCTAGCCTCTAATAATCAAGTTGAGTCTTAATGAATGAATGATCTCTTAATCCCCATCCAAATTGATCTTTCACTGATCCTTGTAATTTGTTGCCAGCAGATTTATCAGAGTACCAAATGCATTACCAACACATAACCAACCAGTGAGTTACAGCCACTTGGTAGAATGTTTAATGAGTTCATTTTTTAAATGGATGATTTCTTTTGTACTTTTCTCTTTCAGGCAGAACAACATCATTCCCACCTATTCTCACGGGCAGTAAAATACTCCAAACAACATTTGGTTTTGACAGTCCCATAGTTCCTTCTTTCTCCCCCTTCCTGTCAATAACTCTGCATTCTGGAATGTAATGCAAATAGTAATCACAGCAAGAAAAGAGTTGGTTGACATTGAATATTATGGAATACATATTCTGCCATATTTCATCTTTTTTAAAAAGGTTAAAAATGCTTCAGATTTAATATTACTGTTTAAATTTATAAAGGATATAGAGTGATAATTTTAATCTTTTTGATTTGAGTCAGCTCCTTTTTTATTATACTTGCTGACTTTGTTAAACTGTGTATTTCAACTTACATAAACAAAATATGAATTATTCTCAACATTTTATTATAATTTATTTATTTTTTTAAAGTTTATTTATTTTGAGAGAGAGAGAGAGAGAGAGACACTGTGCATGCACGAGCAGGGAGAGGCAGAGAGAGAGCGGGAGAGAGAGAGAATCCTAAGCAGGCTCTGTGCTGTTACCACAGAGCTGGACTCGGGGCTCAATCTCACAAACTATGAGGCCATGACCTGAGCTAAAACCAAGAGCCAGATGCTTAACTGACTGAGCCACCCAGGCACCCCCATTTTGTTCTAATTTAAATGTGAAAATACGCTATTATTTTTCAGAAAATATACTTAATACTGGAGGTTCTTCATTTTTTAAACTCTGGTTTAATTTCTGATCAAACAAATTCACTTTTTGGTCATTTTGAAATTTTAATTTTTTTTTTAATGTTTATTTATTTTTGAGAGAGAGAAAGAGACACAGAGTGTGAGCAGGGGAGGGCCAGAGAGAGGGAGACACAGAATCACAGCCCAGAGCCCACCGGGGCTCGAACTCATGAACTGCGAGATCATGACCTGAGCCGAAGTCGGACGCTTAACCGACTGAGCCACCCAGGCGCCCCATCCATTTTGAAATTTTAAAACAACATGAGCACATTGAGAGGTAGATAGTTATTATAACTATTACTTGACCTGTTTTCATATTCAGTTTTATCTAATATTTAATGCCTTTTAAATACCGAGCAAAATAATAGGGCCAATTTGTATGATAAAATGTATTATTTTCGTCTTCTCACTAAAAAAAGTATTACTCCCTTCCTCTTACAGATGGAGAAATTAAATCTATGGGAAGTAAATAACTTGATTAAGCTAGGGTAGGATTCGAACCCAGTTTTTTCCTTCCAAATTCCCAGGGTCCCACTCGTTCCTTAACTGACCATAACATACCTCTTAGTTCTTTTTAGTTCTTTCTTCACAAAGTATTATAATATCCTGTTTTTGCATTACTCTCCTATTTTTGCACTAGAATTCTTCTGTTTCTAAGTTATATTATGATACTTACTGTTTCTTTTTGCATTTTTATCAAATCTAGAAAGCATCCTTTCTACAACTGAGACATAAAAATCTGTTTTTAAATAAAATCTTTAATTTCTTCATGCCTTTGGTACTTACACATTACATTAAATACATCTAGGGACTTAGTGCATACCTGTAGATTATAGAGACAGGAGGCCATTTATAGGAGATATCTTTTTAAAGATATCTGTTCTCAGTCAACTTCAGTTTTTTTTTCTTTATTACAATAATGTGTTCAATTTAAACTGAAATATGCATAAAGAAAAACATGTCACCATTGTAAGATAACTAAAGCTAAAAACCTGGCATGGTAACAAAGTCTGCACTTCTGCAATTACTTACAAAGTCTTTTAAGACTGTATGTGATATGCCCACCTATAATATTTCTTACACCTCTGATCTTATTTTTTTATTACTTTTGGTCACTCTGCTCCATCCATACAGACCATCCTCTTCTGCTCTTCCTGTGACTTCTGCCTTGAATGTCGCTTCATTTGCCTCTTATTTTAGTCTCCCTTCCACAAACACTCTTGCTACTTTTCTTCCCTTCTTTATTTTCACTCTGTAACGTTTGAAATGTATTTTATTTAGTTATCTTATTGGACTCTCTCTACCACTACAATGTATGCATCACAAAATGGTGCGTGGCATGTCATAGGCACTCAATAAATATTTCTTGAGCGAATGAATATTCGCACATATGGAGATGGTGATACTTTTTATTAAAAAGGGTCATGTGAACACATTGCTCTAATACTTGCTTTTTCCTCTCTCAGTAATTGATGGATATTGTCAGTTGTTAGTGATTTAAATAACTGTAGAATATATGCCATAGTAAGTTTGTTGCCAGTTTTTTGTCACTACAGGTAATGTTACTATAAAATCCTTATACATATTTCCTTATATTTTGGTGTTTTTATTTTTATAAAGTTTCTTCACTTGGGTCAATATATTTTAAATTTGATATACTTCCAAAATATTTTCCTACTGTTATCAGCAACACAGGTGTCATTTTCTTGATTTCTTTCCAACATTTCTTAACCTTGATGTTCCAAGAGCCTCAGATTTAAAGTAAGTCAAAAGGAACTGCTTTCAAATGTCACTGCATATTTTTCCATAATATTAAAACTCAAAGTAATAAATAATTCTTCATCGTAAGTTAATTAGATGTAAATTGATTCTGCTGCATGCACTGATACTTTATAAACAATTTTGAATGGGGGCGGTGTAGAGGTAAAATTCTAGATTACACAGGAGGTACGTCTCTCCTAAACTCTACCCCAGTATTTCTGTTTGAAAAATTATCAGATTGGTATCTGATAGGGTTTGGTTCACTTTTTTCACTTATTATTTATGTCTGGGAAAATACCTTTTTCTTTTTTTATTCTTTTGCCTTTTGAGACACAGTATATTCTGGCTCCACCATTTCTGATTTAAGAACATCTTGGAGTTGGTCTTGTCTGGTCCAAGTTGAATGTTCTATATAGGTAATTTATTGCTTGTATAATAGTGCTTCTCTGATCAGCCTTTCTAATTTGAAAATTTTGGTTAATAGGTTTGTAAAAACTGCTGCTGAAAATACTGCCCATTATATTTATCAGATTCTCTTATCCTTGTTCAGTGAACATATATTTACTCAGCATTTATTATGTGGAAGAGTCCCTGCTTTGGAGCAGTTTAGCTGGTCAAACTGAGGACTTCTCTTACAGTTAATTGCTTGCTCTCTTAGGCAATTAACAACTAGGTTATACTCATGGCTGTTGGTATCCTAGTGGATACTGTTGATCTGCATTTTTGATATATTTCTTTCACCCTTGTACTTTATTACTTATTGTTTCTCCCCCTATCTTTTTCCTTATAAACTTGCATTACCTATGTAGGGTGTAGTTTTACAATATTCCTATTAGATATTTTCCATTGGGCTTTTTTGCCTATACCTGAAGCTTTTAATATGCCCATCCCATAATCTTAATTTTATACATTTCATTCTCTGATTATCTTTTCAGCTTTACTCCCTCTAGAATTCTACCTCCAACAATCCTGACAACCCTGCCTACCAAAAAATTTAGGATCCAATTCTACCACCCTTCACTGTTCTTTACTCTTTCTTTTATTTCACTCCCACCTGTAGCCTACTAACTAAACGTGTAGGAAAAAAACATTCACTTGATGACGAATTTTACTTTAAATGGGTGACAGTGAACCCTTTAATGCTACCTAGTATACTGTGCTTCCCTAATTTCATTCATTCTCCCACTTATCAAGACCACTATTACTTTCTCTCCTTTATCCTCACTTCCAATACATCTGCTCCTTTATCCTCAACTAATGACCTTACATTTTACAGTGAGAAAACTGAGCATCAAAAGTAAACTGTCAGACTTTTCCCCACCCATTTCCCCATCCACCAATTTCTACCCATATTCTTCCTCCCAGTTACTAAATAAACTTTTTTGTAACCAGCCCCATCTGTTGAACTAGATCTGGTCACCCTTACTCAAAAACATTGTGGCAATTTTTTTCTCTTTGTCCTATATCATTTTTCCTCTTCTTGTGGATCATTCTTATCTTCATACAAGCTTATTTCTCCAATCTCAAAAAACCTTTTGATTCCTCCACTCCCTGTCTCCAGTTTTCAGCTACAAACTCATCCCTTTGCTTCCCTTTGCAGCCAAACAATAACAGCAAACTCATCTATTTTGGCTCTTTCCAATTCTTCCTTCTTTTTGAATGTACTCCTGTCAGGCTCCCACTCTCACAACTCCACCAAAACTACGCTTTTATGGTCTCCATTGACTTTCATGTAGCCAAACCCAGTGCTCAGTGCTCTATCCTCATCTCATGGAGCCAAATAATACCTGACCTACTTCTTCACTTGACCTCCATTGCACTACACACTCTTGGTTTTTCTCTTACCTCCCTGGATGTTCCTTCTGTGTCTTCTTTGCTACTTCCTCCTCTTCTCCTCTCTTAGTTGGCAAGCCCCTTGGCTCATTACATTATCATCTTTTTCCACTGGTTACCTCATCCTGCTTCTTAAATTTAAATAAATAACAGCTGATCCCAAAAATATATCTTTAGCACAGATATCTTCCCTAAACTCGTCTCATCTCCTACTAGTTACTCAACATGTCCATTTGGATACCAATTAGACATCTCATACTTGTTTCCGATGTCAACTCCTAATCTTTGCCCACCCTAGAGCCATAACTCTGTCTTGGAACTGCTTATGCTAAAAGCCTTGAGGTCATTATTGATTCCTCTCTATCCTCCATTGTCTTAGAAAATCTTGTTACCTTTGCCTTATAACTGTATCTAGAATCCTAGTCTCTTTTCATCACTTCTCACCCTGGTTCAAGTCATTAATATCATCTCTTACCTGTATTACCCAGTAGTTATTTAACTGACCTCCCTGATTCCCATTGCTCAGCAGTCTGTTCTCCATCCTCTTAAATCATTTAAATCAAATCTGACACTCTTGCTCAAAACCCTACAGCACTATTTCAGACTAAAAGATAAAGTCTTTGAGACACCAAGGTGATCAGACAGACCCTCTGATATTCTGTTGCAAAGTCATTTTTCTACTATTTTCAACCACAGGGGCCTGCTTGAACATACAGCTTATGTATTGGCTGTTCTCTTTGCCTGAAATATTTCAGATCTTTTAGATATTCACTTAAACTTTACCTTTGTGAGACTTAACACTGATTACCTATTTAAAGTCAAACCCCCTTACCCATCCCCATATACATACTTCTCTTCCCCTTCTCCAGTATTATACATTGTACTTAACACCTTTTTGAAAACTAACATATTGTCATCTATGTGCCTCCCCCCAACTAAATGTTAGTTTTATAAGCTTCATGAGGGTAAGGATATTTTGTCTGGTTTACTGACTAGTCCTAAAAGATTAGAACCATGCTTAATATATAGCAGATTATCGATAGATTTTCCTTGGATCCTTCCCTTCCCTTCCCTTGAATACTCCTTGATCTCTTTTTCTGTTATTGGTGTCAGTACCTATGAGTCAGTAATGAAATCTTGATATCACTTTCAGCTGCTCACTTACCCTTGCTTCCCTTCCCGTTCACTACATCCATCAAATGAATTCATGTAGTAAATTAACTTAATCCAGCACCTGGCACATTTAAACCCTCTACATTTCGTCATCACCTTTAACTAAGCTTTGGCAGTCTCTGTTTCTTCCTTTCCTCTCAGTTATCACTCCTGATACCTGAAGTATCGCAGTAGGCTTAATAGTCTCCCTATATAAATAAATAGTTTTGCCTCCGTCACCTTTTGCCTTCATTTTAGTCTTTCTCCTTTCCAATGTAACTTTTCCACAGTTTCCATAGTTTTCTAATACACAGGTGGAATTGCGTTACACCCTTCTCAAAAACTTTCCGTCTGTCTTAGTTGTCTGCTTGGGAAAATCCAAATATTCGGGTCCTCCTAGCTTACTCCTCCAGGCTCATCACTCGCTGTGGTTTTCTACTGCTCACATAACTTGTTCACTTTCATATATCCAAATTTGCAGATGGTTTCTCTTTAGTCTGGACTACTACTTCTTAAATTCTTAAATTTTTACCTTAAAAAGCTTAACTCTCAAATATCACTTTGTTTCCTAAACCTCAATTAGAAATCACCAGTTAGTAGTGCCCTTTCCTTTTCCACAATAAGGTTATTCTACAACTTGACTCTTTTCTTCAAAGCCTCTACCCTTCCCCCACATATACTGAAAAACATATAGCAGTTCCCCAGTAAGTGAAGTGAGGTGCAGGTTTGTACCTTGTGAGAAAATAGAGGATGTAGGCTGAATTTCTAACCCTGTTTTCTGTACCTCCAGACTTTCTTAAGTCTTCATGGCTTATTCTGTTTTCATCTGTTCTCTTTGGGACCTTGCATCAGTTGTTACCACCTCCCCCATACTTTTTTATCTTTAGTGTCTACTGTTTAACTCCTACCCTCTGCCTGCAACTTAAGGTAATTATTATAATGAAACTTTACCTCAAATTTAGCATTTTGTTTTCCAGATATTTTAAGAGAATAATCTATGTCTTGTTCACTCTACTTTTTAATTTTTTTTAATAATTTTTTTAATGTTTACTTATATTTGAGAAAGAGAGAGAAAGCACAAGTTGGGGTGGGGCAGACAGAGAGGGAGACATAGAATCCGAAGCAGGCTCCAGGCTCTGAGCTGTCAGCACAGAGACCGACGTAGGGCTCGAACTCACGAACCGCAAGATCATGACCTGAGCCGAGGTCGGATGCCTAACCAACTGAGCCACCCTGCCACCCTCTACTTTTTAAATTTTTAATCCTCAGAACCATTTACCTACTCCCTCACTACTGCAATGAACTAACTATAGCAGGGTTACCAGTGGCATCTCAACTGCCAAATCCTATTACTTATTTTCAGTCCTTATTGATACTTGTGATACTTACCAATGTTGATTACCTTCCTTCATAAAACTCTTCTCACTGAAGCGATTTTTCTCTTGATTGTCTTCCTCTGCCTGATTATGCCTTCCTAAAGTCTCATTTGCTCTTCCTTTTAAATATTGGATATCCCATACACACACACACATACACACACATACATACACATACACATAAATACATATTCATATAGTTAATAACTTTTTCCCTTTGGTGATCCACTAGTTTCATATACCTCCTGCAAACTTATGATGCCTCTTAATAAATATGTATCTATCTTATCTAATTCTGCTTAATTTTTTAGAGCTTCATGCCTTTATTGGTTCTTTCACAGCCATAGTCTAAGATCTGTCCTTCAGAAAGAGTTTCCCTAGGACCTCTGAATTTGTGCCCCACTTTTTAGTGAGTCGAAAGGGTTAGTAGAATCTATGAGATTATCAAAATACTAGATAAAACTTAGAATTTATAAGATGTAGAAACGAGTAAATACCTTGCCTTTAGGGCTGAACTCTACTGTGAGTCTGATAATCTAGACTTACTGTTGTCAAAGGCTAGACATACTGTTGTCAAAGGGCCAGTCTCCACTGACTGAATTCTGTAAGCCCTAAGGGCACTTGCATACCCAAGACCCAGCTACACCTACAAACTAGTCTACCTCAGCCCATCACCCCTACCCACATCTAGGCCAAATAGGTTTAGATGACTGCTTTCTGATTTAAAGCTCTCTATTCTTTTTTTTTTTTTAACGTTTTATTTATTTTTGAGACAGGGAGAGACAGAGCATGAACAGGGGAGGGTCAGAGAGAGGGAGACACAGAATCTGAAACAGGCTCCAGGCTCTGAGCTGTCAGCTCAGAGCCGGACGCAGGGCTCCAACTCACGGACCACGAGATCATGACCTGAGCCGAAGTCGGCCTCTTAGCCGACTGAGCCACCCAGGCGCCCCTAAAGTTTTCTATTCTTAAGGTAGTTCTTTCCCCCTTGATACCAGTCACAATGATCTCCTACCACTAGACAAATAAAAAATCCAGCAAAACCAAAAATCCATCCTTGGCTTAACCAGTGGGTTTCGCTTGTTATTTTGATCGCTCATAAGCCTTTGTCAAGGCTTTTCTGTACATACAGCCATGACACAGATAAAGTATATTTTATTATTCCTAATTCTGAATTGGAGAGTCTTAATATATTTTTTAAATTTTTTTAATGTTTATTTTTGAGAGTGAGAGCGCAGAAGAGGCTTAATACATATTTATGGAAACGGTTGCTTTGAAAAGTTTTTTTGGCACATCCTTCACGCCACTTTGTACTCCTCCTTTTCCTCTTTAACTTAAGCTTATGTGACAAAGTCAGCTAGGCAGGCTAACCTCACTAGAGTTCAGCGGGGAGAATGCACGTTTTCCCAAGGGCAGGCAGCTAGCTCCATTAAAGCAAGGATTCAGTGAGCAGAGTCACACATGCTTACTTCCTTCGTTCAAACTCTCCAGTCAGATACTATTCCTCCTCCCATGTAATGATCTAAGGAGTGAAGGTCAGCAGTTTTTTCTTTCCAGTCCTTCTGCAAGGTCAAAAGCTCCTCTTTCACTTGTCTTCAGACTGGAGTTTGTGTGCTTCTGGAGGCCTAGCAAAACTTTCTAGGGCTACCATGCAGACAACTTTTGTATCTTTAACTTCCATTTGTATTCTTTCCTGAAATTCCTCTACCTGAGAAAGTAGCAGTGTTCTACAGAGTCTCCTTAATTATTTCCCTTTTCAGGAGCAAAAGATTTCTCTTCACCAGAGAGAATGTAATTATGGTGCACTGCCCCAGGGTGTAAAAACTTTCAAGGTGGGCAGAAACTTTCAGGTACCTAACAGACATAATTTGAAACGACAGTAAAGTCCAGCAAAAGCAAAAACCTTAAAAAATTTAACAAAAATGAAATGATTTGTCTTTTGGGCTTATATTTGAGCTCTGGTTTCATTAGTTAGCATATTGTGACATTTTCCATAAACTGAGTGTCATTGTTTTGACACATATATTTAAATGTACACATAATACACAAAACACTAGATTATGGGCAGGGAATACACAGTTTGAAAACATCTTTTAGAGGACACGGAAAGAAAACAGTTTGAAGATGATTTTCTCACTTTATGAATCAAAGAGGAAAATTTAATTGTTAATGTCACTTATTAAGAGATGTTATACTTTTATTCTTACTCATTGTTTTGACTATGAAAGTAACACCATTAAGTGCCCACTTTCACAAATAGAAACAGGGTACAGTTATATAAAATAAAATTGAAAGCCACCATCTTTCTGCCACCCCTCCTCCAGGCTCACTTTAGAGTAGTCATTAGCTTTATTTGTATCCTCTTTGCCTTTTTCTCTATTTCTACAAACAGAGCCACATAACAGGTTCCCTTCCCAGTGAGATCATTGGACAGCCATGTGCATTCTTTTCTTCTAACCAGTGTAATTTGGGAGCATATTACCAAGTATAGAACACTTAAAAAAATTGTTTTCACGTTTTTTTTATTTTGAGAAAATGTGCAAGCAGGGGAGGGGCCGAGAGAGGGGGAGAGAGATTCCCAAGCAGGCTCGGTGCTGATATAGCATAGAGCCCAATGCGGGGCTTAAACCCGTGAACCATGAGATCATGATGTGAGGCAAAATCCAAGAGTCAAACACTTAACTGACTGAGACACCCAGCTGCCCCATTAATGGCTGCCTAGTATTTTGTGAATGTGTACTGTTGTTAATTTATTCCCCCCATTCTTGGCATTGATGGATTTACCTTGTTTCCATTTATTGCCACTATAATCAGCTCTGCAATAGAAATTATTTTTTCACTATGGTTATTTTATAGAATAAATTCTTTGGATAAGCAGTTTGTAATTTTAATAGGAGGCTTTTGAATTACCTTTTCTAAAATACAACTATTTATACCCACAGCAGTATAGGAAGGAACTCATTTTCCCAAACTTGTGTTGATCCATGTTATCGTTTTTAATTTTGCAAAATTAATGAATAAAACATGGTAACTTATTATTTTAATTTACATTTTTTAGTGATTGTGAAAGCTATGTATCTGTCATTTATCCATTTTAAAATTAGATTATCTTATATCATTAATTTGATCTTGACATTTAAAAATATTATTTTCTCTTTACAGCGATTCGACTATAATCTTGATTAAACAGTAAATTGAACTAGATGACTTTGAATTTTATGGTATTCTAGTTCTCTTATGATAAAATGACATTGTGTGACAACTTTTTTTACAAAGTAAATCTGTTTTATTTATCCTTTAATAGTTAAGAGAAGAAAGCCGGAGGCTGGCCTTGGCTGCCAAAAGAGAAAAGAGAAAGGAGAAGAGACGAAAGAAAAAGGAAGAGCAAAGAAGAAAACTAGAAGAAATCGAAGCCAAAAATAAAGAGAACTTTGAACTCCAAGCTGCTCAAGAAAAAGAAAAGCATAAAGTTGAAGGTATTTTCTCTAACTTACCATCTAATTTGATTTGTGTAATACATTGTATTCAAAATGATATTTCCTTAAATATCAATAACTTAAGGTAAAAGTAGATTTCTGTCATTAGCCCTTAAGTATTGTGTGCTATTTTCATTTATTGACTTCTCCCTAGCTTTTTATTGTGAAGAATTTCAGAGCTACAAATTGAAAGAATGATAAAATGAACACCTGAGTACCTTCTACCTAGATATTAAAAATAAACATTTTACCATATTTGCTTTATTTTTTTTCTTTCTAAACATGTATATATTTTTTCTAAGCTATCTGAATGTATGTTGCAAACATCTTGACATTGTACCTACAAAACTTCAACACTTATCCTAGGATGACATTTGCTTACATAATCACAATACCATTTATTATACCTACAAAATTAAGTGTAATTCCATAATATTGATAATCTTAAACATATTTAGAATTTTCTCAAACTGAGAAAGTTATTTTAACTGGATTCTAACTAAAAGATTATTTGATATTGAAAATATTGTGAGGAGAAACCACTGCCAGTAAGCCGCCAAATGTATATGTAGTGTGTGTGTGTGTGTGGTGTGTGTGTGTGTGTGTGTGTGTGTGTGTGTAATTTCCCTCTCCTCCAGCCTTTTATTTTGAAAAATTTCAAACTACAGAAAGGTTTATGGATTAGTATGATAAACACCTGTATGTCACCTGGATTTTTATAATATTTTTGGCACATTAGTTCAATTTGTTTTTTTCCTTTCTTTTTGAATAGATTACATGTAAACTGGGCACCCCATGCAGAATCATCACTAAATACTTGAATATGTATTTCCCAGAAAAAGAACATTATTTTATATAACCACAATAACATTATTATACCTGAGAAATTTAATAATTATATAATATGTGATATACAGTAATTGTTCACATTTCCCAAATAACTGCCTACTATGTATTGTTTAGGACTTAGCACAGAGAGGAGATCAATCATATCTATTTCATTACTAATGAATGCTGGAATGATTGATGACTTTACATCTAATTGTCATCTAATAGTTGCAAAGTTACTCCTGATTTTATTGTTCTTCAAGTGCTTAAAGCTAAATATATTCTATGGGGCTCCTTGGTGGGTCAGTCAGTTAAGCGTCCAACTTTGGCTCAGGTCATGGTCTCACGGTTTGTGGGTTCGAGCCCCGCATCAGTCTCTGTGTTGACAGCTCAGAGCCTGGATCCTGCTTTGGATTCTGTGTCTCCCTCTCTGCCCTTCCCTGGCTCGTGCTGTGTCTCTCTCTCAAAAGTAAATAAACATTAAAAAAAAGAAAAAAAAAGCTAAATATATTTTGAATCACTTAGAACTGTCTAACTTGGTATTACTACTTTTACAGATGAGCCTGAAGTCTTGACAGAGCCTCCAAGTGCCACAACCACTACTACCATAGGTATATCTGCAACCTGGACAACTTTGGCAGGTTCCCATGGTAAAAGAAATAATACCATAACCACAACCAGTTCAAAGAGGAAAAACAGGAAAAATAAAATTACTCCAGAAAATGTTCAGATTATATTTGATGATCCACTACCAATCTCATATAGTCAGCCAGAGAAGGTAAATGGAGAGTCCAAGAGCAGCAGTACCAGCGAGAGTGGGGACAGTGATAACATGAGGATTTCCAGCTGCAGTGATGAAAGTAGTAACAGCAACAGCAGCCGAAAGAGTGACAATCATTCACCTGCTGTGGTGACTACCACGATGACCAGCAAGAAGCAGCCATCAGTTCTGGTTACATTTCCAAAGGAGGAGAGAAAATCTGTTTCTGGAAAGGCTTCAATAAAGTAAGTCCCAATTTTCACTTTTATTATTTATAGTATCATCATGAAATGCTTTGTTGCTGAATTTTTTAGTAAAGCAAGCAAATTAATTGGCAAAGTAAGGGTTTGTCTTTGTGCTAAAGAAGTCAGTTTCATTTTAATAGAGAATAAGCTATTTTTTAAGTTTTGTGTTAATGAAAGATAAAATTATTTTTACTATGTAACTTCTTTATTTTAGTTGTTAAATTTAGCCCATGAAAAGTATTGACTATGGTTTCTCAGGGGTTATTACTGTAATTCATCTCTGCTAATTTTGACCTCATGATAGTATCTTCTTAAAAATTGTCTGTTCATATTATGCTACATATTGAAAAGTGAAAAATAAGTTCTTCATTTGCTTACCATATTTACTCCAAAATAAAAGAATAAAATTATGTAATAGATTGCCTCTATTATTTAAAACTCTATATTCTGTATTTAATGTATTTTTCCCCTCTGTTAAAGATTGTCAGAGACTATCAATGAAGTGACCAGTAATTCTCTGTCTACTTGCACAAAATCTGGTCCGTCTCCCCTTTCCTCTCCAAATGGGAAGTTAACAGTAGCAAGTCCTAAGCGTGGACAAAAGAGGGAAGAAGGATGGAAGGAAGTTGTAAGAAGGTGAGTGACTGTTCCTTGTTTTTCTCATTCTTTATATGTGAGATGTTGTTTACCTTACAGTTAGATTCCTCCAACTATTCCAAAGGTTGCAAAGAAACGGGTGGCCCTAGGCTGAATCTGAATCTAGCCAACAGAGATAGCCTATACCATACTGTAGATGAGAAAAACAATTGGATATAAATGCTTTTAAAATTAGGAGATTTTACATTAAAAAGTTACATAATTGCAGTATCTGCTTGACCCTAGGTATTTGCTGTCTGGTAGAAAACTAATGTAAATACTTTAAGGTGATAAATTGTGTTTCGAGTACTCAACTTGGTAATCTCAGAGCCCAGTATGTGGTATCTTTTACATACTTGTAAGTATTTGAAGAATGAATAAGTATTGGTTTTAAACTATTGTTGTTTGTAAACCACAGGATATCTTTATTTTAAGAATTTTAGGACTAAAATATTTGTTTATAGTTTGCTTGAAATTTTTAATGTTATGTATATTAAACAAGTAAAACAGTATCCCAGAAACTAAAAGGTCATAAGATCCCACAGAGGATGTATTGTAAATCTTTGATAACCTATTTTAAAGAACTTCCCACAAATTCCAACAAAAAATTAAAGTTTTGAGTATTTGAACTAAGAGCTGTGATGAACCAAACTTATTCCTATTAATCCCACAATGCACTGTATAGTTTTTTTTCATATTTTTGACCAAAGCCTCCCCGCACCACCATCTCTATCTTCATCTCTATCTCTGTCTCTCTCTCACATTCATGCACATCGCACACGCACTCATTCACGTACACACACTAATTTTGTACTAACCAAAATCACAACATTAGAGTAATGTCTATACAAAAGTATGGTAACTCAGTTTTTCTCCATGTATTTTATATTGTGGTATACTAAGAAATTCTTAACTAATTTGAAAGTAATGATCACTGACTTATTATTATTCCCTTCAAAGGAATTATTAAGTAACTTAGTTATGTATATAAAAGTACAGGGGTCATACCTTACCTTTTAAAAAATACAACATTTTAATTTAATATCTAATCTACCATTCTAAATAAATAATTTGCTTCTTCAATAAAGCATGGTTGGCTCATCTTCTGATGCCTCTAAAATAATACAAGGTAACAATGCATTTTTAATATCATCCTTTCAGTTACATATTAGAGAATAAAAAGAATGTGAGTCAAACACCCAGAAGTGCCCACAAGAAGCGTTACTTGTTTCTTTAGGCTGGATTAGGTGCTCCAACCAGTGTATCTCCATGATACCTTATTGGAGCACTCGTGGCATGATGTTCTTTTCCTACTTGGTATCTACATAGTCAGTCTATGTGGGCAGGAACCTATGTCTGTCTTATTTGCCATTAGTATTTGCACTAACACAGTGCATGTCTACATAGTATGTACTTTATAGATATTAACAAATGATGAAAGTCAAAAAACCAAACCATCTTTGGTAATGAGATGAGAAGCTATGATAAAAGCGCTTGCTTACGTGACCTCTCACATTTTTTCTCTCTCCTGTCACTTAGTTGTCTTTTATCACCTAGAGTAAGAATAGATAGAAGAGGCTAACTCAACAATAATCTATTCTCTGTTTATAGAAATGTATTTTAGTAATCCTCTCTTCTCAATATTTTAATCATAACCACTGATATTAGTGATATATCTTAATTTACCTTTGCAACTTTTAAACAGGTCAAAGAAAGTATCTGTTCCATCAACTGTGATATCCAGAGTGATTGGAAGAGGAGGCTGTAATATTAATGCCATTCGGGAGTTCACTGGTGCACACATAGATATTGATAAGCAGAAAGACAAGACAGGAGACCGGATAATAACCATAAGGCAAAACTTTGTCTCTTTTGTTTTCTCCCTTTGTGTTTTACTGCATTATACTTTAATGAAATACAAGCATTTGAGTTTTCACTGGAACTTTGTGTTTAATAGCATACTTTTTTTAAATGGGAATTTGATTAGTGTTTGAGAAGAAAACCTTTACAGTTTTTTTCTCTAATTCATATGCTCTTGTGAAATATTTCAAAGGGCTCTAAAGAATTTTTCTTTTGTGAGTGTGTGACAGAGGCTTAGATAATCTTTTCCTTACATAAACTGTTCATACAACATTCTTAAAATTTTATTCTGAGACTTTTTAAGGAATAGGTTTCTTACCCATTTTAAGCAGTAGGTTTCCCTTTTGCCCTTAAATTAACTTTTGAGATTTATTATTCTGAGGTTGTATCCTTAGACTATGAGGTCAGTAATAGATTTAACCCTGAAATGGGTATTTGTCTTACATTGAAGATGTCTGTACCTTAATCCCCTTTAAATAAAGATAGGATATTCTAAGAAATCATAAGTTTGGTTATGAAAGGCAGGTGCCCCTTAGGAGCTGATAGTTATATAGTCTACCTTTAAGGGAGGCAGTTAGCCATCTCTATTTTGTATTTGTTCTCCTATCTTGTTTTTCCCTTTCCTGGGATAGGTGGGTAGTCCCAACCTGCTTTATCTAGACAAGAGGGAAGCAGATACCTTCTATGAGTAATTTCCCCCTTAGGGTTTCCATAAGGCTTTCCTTGCAATCAAATATTTTCCTGAAGATTTAACACTAGGGTTTGACCTGATGCCCATTGTTGGCCCTGTCAGGATTCCTCTCTCCTTCTGAGACATCTTTTCAGAGGAAGTATGAGAATCATTCTAATAGAGTTTAGTCAGAGGTGGGGGTCATAGATGGGGTCATCTTAGGTACCGGGACTTAAAATAAAACACTACTTTTTTTACTCAGTTTTTTTGTTATTGTTCTTTGTTTACTTATATTGCTTTTAACATTGACCAACTGTTTAATTATAGTGTTATGGATTACACAGGCTTTTAAATGCAGTGGTTTTTCTAACTGTAATGCATTTTACGATGGGAAAATGACTTCTTAGTCTAAGGAAACAATAGCAAAATGCATTTTTGAAAAGTCGTTTACTATTCCTTTGAAAAATATAACGGCATACCAGGCCAGTTTATTGCTCTGTTTGCAGAATACCTCAAGAATAGTCAGAAAATTGCTGCCTAACCTTTGTTATTTGTTCTCTGTATGTATGTGTACACTCACACAAATGAATTTAGGCTATACCTATTAAAAAGGAGGGGAAATTGGACCTAACTTTTTCTTCTTGGTCAACTTACAGGGGTGGCACTGAATCAACAAGACAGGCAACTCAGTTGATCAATGCTCTGATCAAGGATCCAGACAAAGAAATTGATGAACTTATTCCAAAGAATCGTTTGAAAAGCTCCTCAGCAAATTCCAAAATAGGGTCATCAGCACCTACCACCACTGCTGCTAACAGTTCCTTAATGGGAATTAAAATGACGACTGTAGCTCTGTCATCAACATCTCAAACTGCCACAGCACTCACGGTGCCTGCAATTTCTTCTGCATCTACTCATAAAACCATTAAGAACCCAGTGAATAATGTGAGGCCTGGTTTTCCAGTTTCTCTTCCATTAGCATATCCTCCTCCACAGTTTGCACATGCTTTGCTTGCTGCTCAGACTTTCCAGCAGATCCGTCCACCAAGGTTGCCCATGACCCACTTTGGAGGTACTTTTCCACCAGCTCAATCCACTTGGGGTCCTTTTCCTGTCAGGCCTTTGAGCCCTGCCAGAGCTACTAACTCGCCTAAGCCTCACATGGTGCCTCGCCATAGCAATCAGAATAGCAGTGGTTCTCAGGTGAATTCAGCAGGTTCTTTAACTTCAAGTCCAACAACTACAACCAGTTCATCAGCTTCAACGGTGCCTGGTACATCTACAAATGGCAGTCCAAGTTCACCTTCTGTCAGAAGGCAGCTTTTTGTCACAGTTGTGAAGACATCCAATGCCACCACCACAACAGTCACAACCACAGCAAGCAACAACAGCACTGCACCCACAAATGCCACATATCCTATGCCTACTGCCAAAGAACACTACCCAGTATCATCCCCATCTTCCCCATCACCACCAGCCCAGTCAGGAGGGGTTTCTAGAAACAGCCCTTTGGATTGTGGAACAGCATCTCCAAATAAAGGGGCATCTTCCTCTGAACAGGAAGCAGGTAGTCCACCAGTAGTAGAAACAGCAAACAGTAGACTTTCAAACAGCAGCAGTTCTTCTGGGAGTTCATCAGTTCATTCTACTCAGCAACAACCTCCGGGATCTGTTTCTCAGGAGCCAAGACCACCTCTTCAGCAGTCTCAGGTTCCTCCCCCGGAAGTTAGAATGACTGTTCCTCCTTTAGCAACAACAAGTTCTGCTCCAGTGGCGGTGCCTTCTACTGCCCCAGTGACTTACCCTATGCCTCAGACACAAATGGGATGCTCCCAGCCTGCTCCTAAAATGGAAACCCCTGCTATTAGACCACCCTCTCATGGCACAACGGCCCCTCACAAGAATCCAGCTCCAGTGCAGAGTTCATCTGTTGCAGTCCTAAGTGTCAATCACATTAAAAGACCTCACAGTGTTCCCTCTTCTGTCCAGCTACCTTCAACCTTAAGTACACAAAGTGCTTGTCAAAATTCAGTACATCCAGCAAATAAGCCTATTGCTCCCAATTTCAGTGCCCCCTTACCATTTGGGCCCTTTAGCACATTGTTCGAAAACAGCCCTACTTCTGCTCATGCCTTCTGGGGAGGATCTGTTGTTTCATCTCAGTCAACGCCAGAATCTATGCTATCAGGAAAATCCTCATATTTGCCAAATTCAGATCCTTTACATCAGTCTGATACTTCCAAAGCTCCAGGTTTTAGACCACCATTACAGAGACCCGCTCCAAGTCCCTCAGGTGAGTTTGTATTTTCTAACATTCTGCAGCTGTTCCTTTATACAAGTGATAGGAAAACTCTTGGTCATTTTCTAATATTTTTATTCCATGAATGGGCCAGATAGAGATTGTTGTATTTAGTTCACTTAAATGCTGTTTTGAGTATTAGATGTGTTGAGTATGGGTTTTTATATTTTATTTTTTTTTAAGTTTTTTTATTTATTTTGAGAGAGACACAAACAGCGCAAGTGGGGAAGGGGCAGAGAGAGAGAGAATGAATCCCAGGCAGGCTCTATGCTGGCAGCGCGGGGCTCGAACCCACAAAACCTTGAGATTATGACCTGAGCTGACACCAAGAGTAGGACGCTCAACCGACTGAGCCACACAGGTGCTCCAAGTATGACGTTTTTCAAAAAAGTCTTTTTAGAAGCCACAGTGGACTTTATCTTGAATTTCCCACAGATAAATTTCTTCGTTAGATATATTTTTCTCTCTCAAAATAAAGCAGTCTTTTTTGTTTTAATAAATTAAAATTAAAAAAGGTTTATTTCAAAAAGTAATAAAGCTTTTTAAAATTTGATTTCATTTCTGTCTTTTTTGTTTTTAAAATAATGAGAAAAACAGGGGCATCTGGGTGGTTCAGTCAGTTGAGCGTCTCACTTTGGCTCAGGTCATGATCTCACCATCCATGCGTCCAGCTCTGTGCTGACAGCTCGGAGCCTGGAGTCTGTTTCAGATTCTGTGTCTCCCTCTCTCTCTGTCCCTCCCCCACTCATGCTCTGTCTCTTTCTCAAAAATAAATAAATATAAAAAAAAGAAAATAAAAAAAATAATGAGAAAAATACAGAGCCACATAGTTTTAATAAGGTAGCTCCTAATCGTATGTGCTCTTCAAATTAAAATTGAATAAAATTAGAAATTCCTCTTGGTCAAACTAGCCGTTTATTGAAAACTGTATAAAACTGACATACATCACTGTGTAGGTTTAAGGTGTACAGCATAATGATTTGACTTATATTGTGAAACGATTACTGTAATAAGTTTAATTAGCATCCATCATCATATAGATACAATAAAAAAGAGGGAAAAAATTATTTTTCCTTGTGATTTTTTTTTTCCTCTTAGGATTTTACTCTCTTAACAACTTTCATATATATCCTGCGGCAGTGTTAACTATAGTCATCATGTTGTACATTACATCCTTATGGTACTCATTTATCCTATAAATACCTTTTCATCACCTTCCTCCAGTTCCCCTTTCTCCCACCTCTGGTAACCACAAATCTGATCTTTTTCTATGCATTTGTTTGTTTTTAGATTCCACATATTGAGATCATACAGTATTTGCCTTTCTCTGTCTGACTTCAATTACTGTAATTCCCTCCAGGTCCATCCATGTTGTTGCAAATGGCAGGATTTCCTTCCTTTTTATGGCTGAATAATATTCCTCTGTGTGTGTGTGTGTGTGTGTGTGTGTGTGTGTGTCTGTGCGCGCGCATGCACGCGCACATATGTATGCATGTGCACCCACGACATCTTTATCCATTCATCTGTTGATGGACACCTTGGTTGTTTCCATGTCTTGGCTATTGTAATAATGCTTCTGTGAACATGGGAATGCAGATACCTTTTTGAGTTAATGATTTTGTTTCCTTTGCTATATTTCCATAAGTGGAATTGCTGGTTTATATATAGCAGTTCTATTTTTAATTTTTTGTGCAGTCTCCATACTGTTTTTCATTGTGACTCTAAGCTGGCCTTATTTCAATATTTAATAAGCACATATGGCTAGTGGCTACTGTAATAGAAAGTACACTATCAAATATATGTTTTCTTGGAAAGCTCTATTATCATTTAATATGATGCTGGTATTTATAGAGAACTTAAAGAAAGATCTCCTAGTTGTGAGTGATTGCTTTTTTTTTTAACTTTTTACTTTGAAATGTTTTAAATTTATAGAAGAATTCTTCTGTAATTACCCATCTTCCCCTAGTATAAATATTTTATATAATCCTTTATTTTTTAAAACTAAGAAGTTAATATTGGTATAGTACAATTGACTACAGACTTTATTCAGATTTCACCGGTTTTTCCAATAATGTTCTTTTTCTGTTGCATTGTCCAATTTGGGATACCAAGTTGCCTCTAGAGCTATGTATTTTGATGTGAACATTTCAAGTAATTAAAGATAAGCCGTACCAGAGATAGACAAACTATTGTCCATGGGCCAAAAATGGCCTGCTGCCTATTTTTACATTTGTTACGTTTTAAAATTGAGATTTAATAATAGTGTAAGATTTTTTTAATGATTAAAAATATTTTTTAAATAATATTGTGTGGCACAAAAAAATAGGAATTTGAATTTCAGTGTTCATAAGTAAAGTTTTATTGGAACACAGCCATGCCCATTCATTTACATATTGTGTTATAGCTACTTTCATGCTTTAATGATAGCCTGAAAATATTTACTATTCAGCCTTTTGCAGAAATGTTGCTAACCTGATCTGTGTTATTGAAGGGACTAAAAATTTCTAAATTTAATGGGAACTGGATGTAATTTTTACCTATTCCTAGGACATGTGAATACAATGTAATGAACATGGTCAGTAAATGTTTCTTTGCTGGGGACTGATGGAAGTATTTATGTGTACTTACAAAATAATACAATTTCTCTTGAGTACTGAAATGTTAGAATTAAAAGATCATCATATGCCAATGCATTGGAAATGTTTTTATATTTCATATTTATGATAGTTGGAATTTATTGAAAATACTTCACTTTTCAAAAGAAGGTGAATTCTAGGTAGTGTGTTGAGAAAGACTAAAATTAAGATTTAGAGAAAAAGGAAACAAATTCTTATTTTTGTGGAAGGGTAGGAAAAAAAGGCCAGCTCTATAAAGGAACTGAGGTTTTGGGGGGTGTATAGTTGATTAGAGCCAAAGTTAGCATGAAGTTTAATTTGAGAGTCTGTTGGGAATACTACTCAATTCAGGTCAGCAAAACAGGCATGTTTGCCTTCACAGTTCTACCACAAATACCACACTCAAGAGAATTAACATTAATTAGACAATACCAACCAATATGTAGTACCATCCTCCCATATATAACTATTGTGCCTGTGTGTTTCTTTGTTTCTTTCTTTTTTTTTTCTTTTCATCCAAGATTCAGTCAAGGTTCACACATTGCTTTTGGCTGCCATGTTTCTGTGGTCTCCCCCAGTCTAAAATCTCACTACCTTCCTTTGTTTTTCTTGACATGAATCCTTTGAAGAGTCCAGTTGTTCTGAAGAATGTCCCACATTTTAGATTAGATTCATCTGTTTCCTTAGTCCATGATTGATTAGATTCATCTGTTTCCTTAGTCCATGATTACATTCAAGTCAGACATTTGGCAGGAACTTCAAATGGGTGATGTTTTGAACCTCACACTGTATTACATCAGGAGGCATTCACTGAAGATTGTTTCACTATTAGCTATAGAAAGGATGGCCACTTAGTTAAGATGCTGATCATCAGATCTATCCATTCTGGAAGTATAGCTATGTTTTTCTCCCCCCTATAGTTTTTTTAGACTTTTTTTTTTTGCATATACATGATTGAGTTTATTATAAAAAAGGTAAGAAAAAATGGGGTTTGAGATAGAAGGATACAGGTGGATAGGCCTCAACAGCACTGCCACTGATCTACCTGTTCTTTCACATCAAGAAGTTGATCTTGCGAGTCATTTCCATGTTGTAGATCCACTGGCAGGTTTCATAGCTTTCCCTCTGTCATCGGTGACAAGGCTTTTCATAGTACCGCCGCCATCGCTTAATGTCCTCAATGAGCCCATCCATGGTGAGGATTCTGTTTAAGGTCCTGTGGGTACCTTCCACATTTCCTTCCTGTACCATCACAGTCCTGGCAATGAACTTCAGATGTTTTGCCATGACCTTGGGATTTAAATCTTTACTCTGCAGGACCCCATGCTCTCCAGAGCCAGCTGCTGGGAACCTTAGCTCCTAGACTTTATTTTTTAAATAGCACTTTTAGGTTCACAGAAAAGCATAAAGAAAATTGAGAGGAAAGTACAGAATTTCCCACATATCTCCTGCCCCCAGCAGGCAGAGCCTCTTCCATTATCAGTATCCCTGACCAGAGTTGTGTATTTGTTAGAATTGATGAACCTCTATCAACACATCCTTATCAAAGTCTATGGTTTTCATTACGGTTCACTTTTGGTGTTCTACATTCTGTGGGTTTGAACAAATGTTTGATGACATGTATCCATCAGTATAGTATCATACAGAATTTTTTCAGTGTCATAGAAATAGTCTCTGCTTTGCCTAGTCATCCCTCTCTCCCTCCTGAGTTTTTTAAAGATAAGTTTTTATGTAATTCCTTGGCCATTAGGCCAGTTGAAATTCCAATGTTGATATTAAATCTACATGTATTCTATAATTAAAGTATCATATATTAAAATTAAATATAAAAATAATTTTCCTTGATAATTGTTCCTTTTTTATAGTTCTCTTTATAGAAGGGAAAATGAGTCAATGGACTGGAAGAAATAGCAAGGAGAAATCTAAAATATTTGGGGGTATTTTAGAGGTCTCCTAATTTTAATTTAGTTTTTTTTTTTTAATTTTTTTCTCCTATAGGTAACTATTATAAATTATCTTCTGTCTTTCAGGTATTGTCAACATGGACTCGCCATATGGTTCTGTAACACCTTCTTCTACACATTTGGGAAACTTTGCCTCAAACCTTTCAGGAGGTCAAATGTATGGACCTGGGGCACCCCTTGGAGGAGCACCTGCAGCTGCTAACTTTAACAGACAACATTTTTCCCCACTTAGTTTGTTGACTCCATGTTCATCAGCATCGAATGGTGAGTATTATACATTATAATTCCATAAGAAGAGTTTGTATATGTTTCCTTAAGAGCAAGAGGTTTTAAGTGGGCAAAGACAAAAGATGACTTACGAGCTGTGAACAAGTCTTGAATATATCAAGACTAATGAAATGGGAACAGAGGAACAAACATTTTTATAAATAGCAAATGATTAAAAAGTCTGAAATACATTATAATTTTTGAGTGATTTCACCTGCTTAGTTTTTTCTTATACTCCTCTGAACATTAATTTTTATACCTAAATATATAACAGATCTGGATCAGTGTCTTCTATGTTGAGCTGAAACTAAACCATCATAGGAATAAACATATTCCTTAAGATGTCTACATATAGGTGATTCATATTTGTGTGTGTGTGTTGGATAATTTTTGATTTTTATGTTCATGAAAAAATAGGAATTGGGAGAAAAGGAGTTAAAATTGCAACATGACTGCTCCTTGAAAAGGGTTAACCTGAGGGGTAGGTGCCTGGGTGGGTCAATCAGTTGATTTTTGCTCAGGTCATGATCTCACAGTTTGTGGCATCGAGCCTCACGTCGGGCTCTATGCTGTTAGCTTGGGGTGGATTTAGGATCTTCTCTCTCTTTCTCTCTCCTCTCTGCCCCTTCCCTGCTCATGTGCGTATTACTCTGAAATTTTTGGTAGCTAATCTTTAGAATGGGTTCTCAGAAGCAGAGACTGTTTTTATGCATAATAAAAACATACTTATTAATATTTATTTAGGAAATAGATTCAGGGATTTTGTGATGAAATTCAGAAAGTATGATAGGTTGTTTTGCCCTATAGTTTGTTTCACTGTGTGGACTTTTCATTGTTTTTTTTTTTTTTATTTTTTGTTTTTTGGTTTGGTTTTAATGTTTATTTGATTTTTGTTTTGGTTGAAAAAACATTGTGCTTTTTGTAACAATGCAACCAGTATAGGTTAAGTTTTCTAATACATTGCTGATTGATACAGAATATCACTGAAGCTATTAAAATTGTTTTCATTGATGCATTCCAACATTTTTTGAAGTTTCAAAAAGTTTCAGGGGTGCCTGAATGGCTTAGTCGGTTGGGCATCCGACCTCAGCTCAGGTCATGATCTCGCAGTTCACGAGTTCGAGCCCTGCGTTGAGCTCTGTGCTGACAGCTCAGAGCCTGGATCCTGCTTCGGATTCTGTGTCTCCCTCTCTTTCTGCCCCTCCCCTGCTCGTGCGCTCTCTTGTGCTCTCTCTCTCTCTCTCTCTCTCTCTCTCTCTCTCTCTCTCTCTCTCTCAGAAATAAACATTACAAAATTTTTTTTTAATTTTCTAAAAGTTTCAGAAATTTTCAAACTTACAGAAAAATTGAAAGAATACTTTAAGAAGCATCCATATTCCTTTCAATTGTTAACTCCTTAAAATTACCAATTTTTTAAACATTTTGCTCCATTTTATGTAATCTCCAGTTTTTTATTGTTGAAACATTTGAAAGTAAGGTTTAGCTATGACACTTGTGACCTAAAAACTTTAGTGTCCATCTTAAAAATAAGGACATTTTCTTACACAGCCACAATACCATTATCAAATAAACGTTAATATTAGTAATGTCACGTCATACGTACTTCCTATTCAGATATCCCCAATTGCCCTAAAACATTTTTTATACATTTTTTTTTCCCTTCGAACCATGAATCACTCAGGGTAAATGTATTACATTAGACAATGTCTCTCAGGTCTATCTTAAAATAATTTTAAACTTGTAAGCATAGTACAAAGAACCCTTATATATTTTTCTCAGATTCACCAGTTGTTAACATGTTGCCACATTCTTTCATTTTCTGGGTGTGTAGGTGTATAGAATTTTTTTTCTGAACCATTTTAGAGTTAGTTGCAGGTATCAAGCTATTTTCCCCTGAATACTCTAAAGGATTATATTTCTTAAAAATAAGAATATTCTCTGCTACAACTATGGTACAATTAGCAAATTCAGCAAATTTTATGTTGGACAGTATTAGCTAATACATAGTCCATATTTACATTTACTAGGTGTCCCAATAACATCTAGTAATTATAAATATTATAATTATAAATAATAATAATTATATAGTTTAAATTATATAGTTTAAATAATAAATATTATTTCCTCTCATCCAAGATTCAAATCAAGATCACAGATTATATTGAATTCCATGTCTTTTTAGTGTGAAATATTCTGGAACTGTTCCCTCAGTCTTTCTTTGTCTTCCAAAGAAAGACATTTTGAAGAGTACAGGTCAGTTGATGATAAAATTCCCCTTCATTTGTTTTTCTGATATTTCTTCATGATTAAATTTAGGCTAAGTGTTTTTGACAGGAATTTTAGTATGTAGTCAATGTTGTGTCCTTATCTCAGTATATTGCATTAGAAAATATAAAATGTTAAGTTTGTGCCATTATTGGCACTGTTAACTTTGAATCATTTTGTTAAGATCATGAATACTAGGTTTCTGTACTGTCAAATTAGAATTTTTCCCTTTGTAATTAGTACGTAATCTGTGTAGAGTTTCTGTGAGACTGTGTTCTTATTCCTCATCATCCTTTCAGGCAGATTATAAGGGAACGGGGGAAGAAGTAGCACTTGTCTGAGTAATATAAAAATTTTACTTTTGAAATGATGTTAATGTTTATAAATTCCAAAAACACCACACCCAACTTTGTTGAAGGAAAAATGCTAAAATTGAACATAAATAGAAACAAACTTATCTGTATTGCAAATTATTAACATAAACCTACTAAAAAAATAATCCAGGGGAGCCTAGGTGACTCACTCAGTGGGTGTCCAGCTCTTGATTTCAGCTCAAGTCATGATTCGCGATTCACAGTTCATGGGATCAAGGCCTGCGTTGGGCTCTGCGCTGTCAGCGCAGAGACTGCTTGAGATTCTCTGTCTTCTTCTTTCTCTGCCCCTTCCCTGCTCATGTTCTGTCTCTCTCTCAAAAATAAATGAGCATAAAAAATTTAAAAAAAAATAGAACAATTCAAAAAACTTGTGAACATAGTACTTTATATACCCTTCACTCTAAAGACAACGAGATTTCAGACAAATCTTCAATTCTGCTTAGGACATGTGATTTTTATAATGTTACGGATAAGCAGTTCTAAAATTATGGGGTTTATTATAGGATTGGGTTAATAAGTATATTGATGATGCTGGGATGCATGGTCCTCACTGTGAGAAAAGAGAGGTGTAAAATGGGGTAAGGCAAGGAAGAACCCTATGGAATTGGATTAGAATTAGAGGATCACTGTGAACTCATGATTTTTCAATTATCTATATATTGGAGTGAATCATATAAAATTGCAATTTTCCCTCTAGCGCTATCTACTGAAAGGGCCTAAAAACAATCTTTAATAGCAGTGAGCACATCCAGTGTTTCTATCTATCTGTTAAATATTTTTGTCCACTGAAAAAAACTATGCCTTTTTTTTTTTTTTTTAAGAGAGGGAGCGCATGAGCACAATTGGGGGAGGGGGCCAGAGGAAGGGAGAGAGAGAGAATCTTGAGTAGACTCCATGCTCAGTGCAGAGCCCGACATGGGGCTTGATCCCATGACCCTGGGATAATGCCTGAGTTGAAATCAAGAGTCGGATGCTCAGAGGACTGAAACACCCAGGTGCCCCAGAAACTAGGCTTTCTTAGCTGATTCTAGAGTTGGGGGAGGGAAAGCATAAGGGGAGCCTGCAAAGTCTTCTGGTGTTAGTAATTGTTTAAAATGATGGGGACATGGCAACACACAGGAAGCAGCTTTACTAAAGGGACTCCCACTGGCCAAATTCAGGAAAATTTGACTACCATAATGAATAATGGCAGCTCATGGGATAAAATAAGAATCCATAAGTTCATAATGATTATGAATAAGATTTTAGAATTTAATTTAATTGGTTTTTTTTTAAGAAATTAAAATTTTACATGGGAACTCTCTTCCTTACAGTATAACGACAACTCATACATGTGGGAGTTATGATTTGAGTCATTGTTTTGCAACCATTAAAGTGATTCAGGCAAGACTCTCACTTTTACCTCTAATACTGAATTTTTAACCAGTCTGCACTTTCTTCACTTAGTATAGATCTTAATACTGTTATTTTTTAATGACCATTTACTTTGTTAATCTGTTCATAGGAATGTAATTTTGTATTTTCATTTCTTCTAGTCTTTCAAGATTTTGTTTTCAGTATTTATCTACATACTTTTAAAAGTTGCTGTTCTGGATGCTTTTGTAGAACTAACCACAGAAGCATGTGACTTATTTTTCATAATGTATTTGTCTGGTTTTATGTGAACAGGTTCTGTCATATTTCTCCATGTAGTCTATACATCTTCTCACTCCCTCTCCTTTAGGACACCAGATATTAGGACCTGGCAAGTTAAGTTGGGATGTGGTGGACACAAGACCCTTCTGTAAATTTTTTGTTAGAAAACAAAGAACCCTTTCTTGAGGCCCCAGAATAATAGATTGGTGATACCCAAGAACCTTCTGCATATAAAGGCTAGGTAGAGATCACCTGAGCCCTTATTCCACTCAAACTACTAAGATCTGTTTTACCAACACTCAGTCAGCTCATGCACTGGTACTGATCACTGGCTCTAGTCTGTGCATTTCAGTCCTTGGCAAATTTAGTCAATGGACCGTGTTGACATTCAGTCTTATAAAACTGTTGTCAGATCAAAAAGCAGTAAAACATAATTTTGAAAGGAAGAAACTAATTTTACACTGTGACACAATATACGTGTGTGTGTGTAGTTGAAATAATATATTTACAAAATAGTTGTTATCCTTACAATGTATGTTGCATGCTGGTGTTTTCTATTCTGTTTTCTTTCCCCTTTAAAAACATTTTTGTAAGCTAGTCATGACCAGCCACATTAATCTCATTATCAATGGTAGTTCAGTAAACACTGAACAGAAGCATGAAGAAACAGAGTAATTTTCTTGAAGGAACATTTTTTTTTTTTTTTAAATGTGTAAGTCACTTTGCTCTTTCAGGACCTGTTGTCATTTCAAAACCGAAATGGATTTACCACGAAGCCAATGAAGTTTAAGCTTCAGGGTACCTTATTTGCCAAGGGACCCTGCCAAAGCCATATACCTAGTTTTGTGTTTGTAATTTTATATTCTTTTTCTAAAGAAGGTTCTCCAAGCCTGAAATGGATCATTCTTCACTCACATGCCATCATTAGTCCAGTAAGCCTGCAGGGAGGAAGCAGTAAACAGTCATCTGATAAAAATATGGCTATGAGATTGGCAGAATCTGTGGAGAGGACAGATTTCTTAAATGGGGCAAGTCAGCAGGCAGGCCTCATTATTCTGTCCATTTAAACAGAACATGGAGGGTTGCTGTTATTTTGCTTTGTTTTGCTTTTGTTTTCGGAAGGATTCAGGAAAGGAAGGAGAGACTAGATCTAACACTGAGGATTGGGCAGGTTTCTAGGGGTGATTCTAGGAGAGGTAGAACTCATTTGTCCATCATTCCATCCATCCATCCTTCTTGCCTGCCTACTACTTTTGACTTTGTCTTGACCTTAGTTATAATGGGTTGATTTTTCTCAGGTATGTAATTATGCCCTTTTGGTACATAGTTTAAAAAACAAAACCTAAAACTTTATCCCTTGTGTTTACACCTTCTGGAATATTCTCTTATTTCCAATACTTTCCCGAGTTTTGTCATTGTTTCCAGCTTTACTGAATTATGCTGTTTTTCATATGTTTTTCTTGCATTTCTCTTAGCCCACATTAGAATTTTAGAATACAGCTTTCTTTCTGATACACCTTTGGAATATTAGAGCTTTCTTTCTGGCATGTTTTTATTGTCTGTAAGATGTTATGGGTTCATATCTCTGTTAGTTCACATAAATAGCTTTGTATGGAATTTGGCTTCAGTTTTATTCTGTTTTACATTTTTAAATGAAATGAGTTTTCCTGAATATTTAGAAAGGGTAAGTGGATCAGATATCTTTTCTAGCTTAAAAGCTCTAGAATTTTGTCTTTTAGGTAAGTATGCACAAATATGGCCTTGTACTTCATTATATTTCCTGGCTTTGTTATCCTTACCCTCCCACCACCCTCACCTCTGCCTTCTCTTAAATGATCTTGTGTTTGATTTGCTCTGTTGTCTCTTTCCTGCTCAATTTGGAATCTGTTCCCAGAAGTTTCCTATCTGTGTGGCGCTTTATTCTGGAATGAGATTTCAGCAGATACTTTTGAGAGTTCATAGGGCCACTATTGCTCTGACTTCTTCAGACTTTATTGTAAATCTCTTGTAGTTACCCAGCATAGGCAGAAGTATCCCACTTTCGCCTGCTGTTCTGATTGGCCTTTTCTGCTTTTCCTCTGACTACCTTTGACTGTTTTGTTGTTCTCCTATTCTGTTCTTAGGTCTGGAGAATTGCTTCTTTTCACACAGATGCTGACAACACAGAGGTCTTGTTGTAGCTGTTGGTGATTTGTCCCATTCACTTGTATTATTCAGTTCATTTGGATACTTTGTTAGGTTTGTAATAGATGTTATCCATGGGTTTTTGGCTTTGTTTACTTGGTAGATTGTTTTATGGAAGGATTTGGGAAGAATCAAAACTTGCTGCTTGCTGAACCTCCATCTTCTTAGAATTCCCTCTTATACCAGTATAATTTTAAGGTGAATTTTAAAATACTTTTAGTTGCTTCAAAGACACATAGTTGGCTTTTCTATTTTGTTACAATTTGTTAAAAGTAATGCTGTCAAGAAATGCTAATGGATCCATGACCACATATATATATATTTGTAATGTTTTATTTACTTTTGAGAGAGAGAGCGTGAGCAGGGAGGGGGCAGAAAGAGAGAGAGACAGAGGATCCAAAGCAGGTTCCGCACTGTCAGCAGAGAGCCCGATGTGGGGCTTGAACTAACAAACCGGGAGATCATGACCTGAGCCAAAGTCGGATGCTCAACTGACTGAGCCACCCAGGTGCTGCCCCCACAGGAGATATATTTTAATTTTTTATTAAATGGTAAAAGTTTTCTTGATTTACTTTTACAGATAAGCTCAGAAGTTTCATGTTTTTGTTTCCCATTATCTATATCTTTATAATAAATTACAATTTATAAGGTACTTTCACATTCTTTTCTTTTTTTTTTTTTTTTTTTGGTTAATAATATCACCACAACTCATTGAGAGAGGTGGTACTATTGATTTAGCCTAAGTGGACCTCTGTAAGCACTAGTAAAACAACATTGATCTCCACAGTATAGTACTTTCCAAGTCTATATGATTCTAAAATATGTATAGCAAATCATTTTTAAGCATATTTAGGCTAATAATATCACTGAATTTTCTTTGTCCTCCAGATTCTCATAGCTTGGGAAGTAGAAGCAATATGCTTTTGGGTATGTGTATTTGTATGTAGATAGATAGATGGATTGATTGATTTTGCAAATTTATTAGCTACCCGAATCCTTTTGGAGGAATACAGACACACACACACACACACACACACACACACACACACACACACACACACGGAAAACGTAAATGTTAAAAAGATGGTTAAATGGAAAAATAGTATTAAATGACTATCTCTAGGGCATACAGTCAGGCAGTTATGAGTAAATTGTAGATAGGCAGGTAACTGTTTAAACTTTTAAGCTTCAAGCTCCACCATTTATACCCTCTTTAAATTTAAGTGTGCTTGATACTTAAACTTTTCACAAGATATAAAGTTTTGGTTTTCTTATTTTTTTCTTCTCTGTAGTACATGAAGAGATTGAATCACTAAAGAATACTCCCACATTGACTATATTAAGAACTCACCTTGTTTTGATACATAAAGCTTAAATTGTCATTTCAGAA
The DNA here is from genome assembly GCF_018350195.1 of Panthera tigris. Taxonomy (NCBI): domain Eukaryota; kingdom Metazoa; phylum Chordata; class Mammalia; order Carnivora; family Felidae; genus Panthera; species Panthera tigris. Next base: position 145,467,169 of record NC_056663.1, read on the forward strand.
AGCTTGCTCTGTGGAATACCATGTAATACAATAAAACAAAGTTGGGCAATGAGGCATAGCTTTCTGTTGGAATTTTATTAGCATGTTAAGGTTTCTTGAAGTCCTGATTGAAAGAAACTAATTTTTTTATGTTAGATTTTCCAAATTTGTTGGATACCTGAATCCCTTTGTTTTTGTCATTGTATACCAATGGAGACGTGTTCTCAAGGAGTGCAGTTTGGAAATTGCCAATACAGGCATGATTTTCCCCACCTCTGTTTTGGTGTTGTTCACCTTTTTTACTTTAAACATTGTCTTCTTATTGCTCTGGTGTTTATTTTACTCAATGTCAAACATTAATTTATTTAAATATTAATTAGTTTAATGGGTTATATCACATGTGTAGTTGGACATCTTTACATTCTGTCATGTAACTAAATGGAAAAATTGTGAATCAAATTTTTAAAAATTATTGCAAAGTCCTGGACCTTAACCAAATTTCAGTATACATAATTTTCTAGCACTATTTTCATGCTTCATTTTCCTCAGAGAACACATACTTATGGTGTCTTCAGGATTTAAGATTTGATTTTACAAAATTACATGTATACTCTATAGATGACATGTATACTATTTCAAAATATCTTTTCTCTAGATTCTCCTGCACAGTCAGTATCCTCTGGAGTTCGTGCACCTTCGCCTGCCCCATCATCAGTACCTTTAGGGTCAGAGAAGCCCAGCAACGTCTCTCAGGACAGAAAAGTTCCAGTCCCCATTGGGACTGAACGTTCTGCACGTATCAGGCAAACTGGAACTTCAGCTCCATCTGTTATTGGGAGTAATTTATCTACATCAGTAGGGCATAGTGGAATCTGGTCTTTTGAAGGGATTGGTGGCAATCAAGGTAAGACCTGCTATCCTGCCTACTAGAAATTAAGTTTATGCATTTAACTAAAATATCATAAGTAATATGTAACTTTTACAGTCATTCTTAAAAGATCTGTGTTCATATCTCTTCGTTTTGACTAATCAATTTTAAGAGTTCACGCCATTTTTTTATTCCCATGTGATCTCCCATTGAATTTATCATTGCATTCTGGAAATTGTCTAATACAAGCATATTGTTTTCTCCATTTCACTGTATTAAGGAGAAGCTAGTATTTTCCTGGGACTCCAGCTCTTATCTTACCTTAGCAGTTTTTCTTTTGTAATAACCAGTGTTTAGGTTATTTTATTAGCCTATTATATCACTACCTACCAACACGGAAATACTGCAGTAAATATATAAAAGTAGGTCATTATTCTAAAGGGAAGCACAATTCAGTGTGGAAAATTCTAGAAAAAAAATACAGAAAAGACTTTATTTTGCTGTCTTTTGATGTTAAATATCAACTATTTTTTTCTGCCTCTTTGTTTTCCCTCAGATAAAGTAGACTGGTGTAACCCTGGGATGGGAAATCCCATGATTCATAGGCCAATGTCCGATCCAGGAGTGTTTTCACAGCATCAAGCAATGGAGCGAGAGAATACAGGAATTGTAACTCCTTCTGGTACATTCCATCAGCATGTTCCTGCAGGATACATGGACTTTCCTAAAGTTGGGGTAATGGTGACTTAAATAAGCATTTTTATATCTCTAAATGTTTTTCTTATTATTAGCCTTATTTTACTTCCAAGTGGGTAAGTATTTATGAGATGATATGTGGGCCTCAGACTGTAATTATATGTCAAAATCTGGCTAAAATATAAATATTTATATCCTGATATTGTCCCAGTTGTTTAGAGAAATGTTCTTTGAGAAAACATTTTGGCTGTATTAGGCTTATATATAATCTAATGCTAGAAGAAATCATATGATGGAAAATAATTTTTAGATTACCTAGATAATGTATATTTTCAAAATAAGATGAAGTTTCAAATATCAATTTTAATGCCATTGGTTATATTGGGAAAAGTAAGCAGTGACTTGAAGATATGACTAATGTGCATAATTTTTCCTTTCTTCTTTTTTAAGGGTATGCCTTTTTCTGTGTATGGGAACGCAATGATTCCTCCAGTAGCACCTATTCCTGATGGTGCTGGAGGACCCATATTTAATGGCCCTCATGCTGCAGACCCCTCTTGGAACTCCCTGATAAAGATGGTTTCGAGCTCCACAGAAAATAATGGCCCTCAAACGGTAAGGCTGATCATTCAGTGAACATTTAGTTAGTGTTTATGAGGTGCCAAGACAAACAGGATACAGGTAAATCATGGTAGTGAGGGAGTATGGTGAATATGGGAAGTTGAGGAAATTGAGGGAAATTTAATAGAGCTTAAATACAGTAGAGAGATGTGGAAAATGGTACCAAAGGCATAATATATTTCATTGGGTAGCGATGGTAGGCAAAAGGTTTTAAGTTGCAAAGTGTTATAATTTTATACATCAGAATTTACTAATGGTGTGAAAAGGGCCATCTAGAGGTTACTTCTTTTAAGTATTTTAAATTGCAAAACAATGTAGAACTCTGAAAATTTACAGAAATTATTAGTGTATTTTAGTTTATTTTGGTGTATATATCATATCTTTGTCTCATTTTCCTTCTTTAATCATCAGTCTATATGTATTCAGGTAATGGTTTTTAAAAAATGATAAATCAGATCCTGTTTGAGAATTAAGGGCTTATCATTGCTTTTCTTCATTGTTTCTAAGCGTGTTGCAGATTGAGTGAGATTTAGCTATTTTAGCTTACAGATATTAAGAGCACTTAATTTTTGTTTTTATCAAATATGTGTTACAGATGTAACACTTAATAAAATGTATGCTCGATTTTCATAGGTGTGGACTGGACCCTGGGCACCTCACATGAACAGTGTGCATATGAACCAGCTCGGCTGATGAGGATCGGCTTGTTAGCCTGCAGATTCCTTTTCATTCAGAGGAAATCACAAGTGGCCGAAAAAAATTCATGCTCCCAAATCATTCTACTGATGTGCTTGACTGAAGTGTGTAGGCTTTTTGCAGAAGAAGTTACTAACTGACCTATTTTCTGTGAACATTTGTGACTGCCCATTCCCCACCACCATCCGTTTTACCTTAGTTAGCATTTTTCTTATCATTTTTCTTTTTTTCTTTCCCTCTTCCCCTTTGGACATAACTTTCTGTTGAAGCTGTTCTTTGGCTGGTTGGTTTTAGTACTGTAAACTGCTTCTGAGCAAACACGGAAATTTAGCAAAATTATGTAAACTTGATCCTGAAGTTTTAGAATGGCAAATAAATGTACAATTGTTTACATAACAGAAAAGGCTAAGCAGAAAGTAAATTTCAATATGTCAGTATAGAGGCTCTACTTTATGTAGACTTAAATTAATGTGAGATATGTACCTTCATATTCAGAAATCTGGATGTTTCCTTCATACATTAAACTATTAATAAGCATAACTTTTCTGCTTGTGTAATTTAAGTATAAAGTAAAACAATGGGCATTATCAGTGGATGTTTCCCGATGCTGGCTTTTAAAGTACCCATCTTGCTCTCTTTAGAGTTTGTTTGCAGCAGGGCACATATAGAAGAAATCTATCACTTTTTCATGTTTTTTTATTACCTTCTCACACTTTTAAAACTAATACACACTTCTCTTCACTCTTCTCTCTTCACTTTTACCGCTAATACCAGTAAAATTCTCTTGCTGATCGTGAAGTAATTTTGTAAAGATTTTTATTGTAATGGCTGCTACAGAGAAATGGAGCACCTTCATCATCACTTGTGGTTGCTTCTAACCATAAAATGTTTAGTCATTCTGAGAATTTAAAAAGCCACCACTGGTTCCCAGTCAGCATATATAGGCTCTTAATATACTGTTTATTATTAAACAATTCAATGTACTATTTTATATTGGAAAATATTGATTCTTAACATTGGCTTTCCAGTCATCAAGAGTCAACATAAAAATTCCAATTTTCAGTAATCTAGTGGAAAGTATCTTTCCCCCCCTGCCCCCCCCCCCCCCCAATTTTAAAGGCTTCTTATTCTCTACACTTGTATATTATCAGTGAAAGGGATCAACAGCTAACTTGGGGCAAGTAATAAGGGTAATTTTGCATTTGTCACTAAGACAGTTTATGATATACGTGACTACACAGAATACAAAATAACGTCTTCATTTTACCTGTTTATATAAGATACAGAGCCACACTAAACTACTCAATGGGATTTATCTATTCCATTCACTTAAAACAATAAACAATAACGTATTCAAGAAGAATATGTGTCCTACCCTGTCTCATATGGAAAAATAAATCATATGGTTGAAATATAAAAGAAAGTAAGCATAAAAGTGAAGTAATGAATGCATCAATAATCTCTCTCTTTTTTTTTTTTTTTTAATTAAGCAGATTCCACAGTGGTAAAACTAAAATTTAGGTAAATGACTCAGAGTTGACAATAGTAATATGGTTCCTTGGCTGTAAAGTAAATGAAATGATTTCTTTATGCTGGTAGCTTGAATAAGGGGTAAAAAGATTTCTCAAAAATGTCTAGAAGTTTGTAAACAACACATTTATATCTTTTAATTTAGGAAGTGGTCTTAAAATATATAAATTTATGATTGATATGGCCAAATTTAAGGGAAAAGCTAAATGATATCCTGCAAACATAGCTATGAAATAAAATTACAGCACTTTACTAAGAAAGGTGTGTAATGCTATTTAACAGTATTTTATCTATGACTTTTGCCACTATCCTATAATTTTTTGCTTATTTTTTTTCCCTGTGTTAACTAGGATTATTTTATAACTAAAATAATCCTGCTAGGTAATAGATACCACCCAATAATTATTACAACACATGAGTTGTGTTCATTCACCAAACAATTTGTTAAGATGGGGGGTGTCTTACTAAGAAAGAACCTATATTTTCCTGACTTTAAACCTATGGGACAGGGGGATATAGATTGTATGCTCCATATTTAGTTTTAGAGATCAGTCTTGTTGAGTACAATACCATGATTTTAGAGGTCTGTACTGGGAACATTTTTCAAATACATTTTTTATATTTCAGATGTAATGCACTGCATTTTTATTTGAACAATAAAAAAGAACCCATAATCCTTTGAGACCATGCAGGTCTTTTTTTCCCCCTTTTTGAAAGTATATGGTTTGTGTAATTGCAGACTACATAATGTATTTCTTTCATTCTTTTAAGAAGTGACTTAACTCTTGGAAATAATATTTGGGTTAGATCACACTTCAAATACTGAAATAATTAATATCTCAATTGTGTAATCTTTTTATATCAAGCATTCCATTTTAGAGCTGATTTTGTTCACCAGTGCCAACAGAATCCCCTTTTCATAAGTTCTCAACATATATCAACATATTCAGAAAAACTGATTTTACTATTCATATGAAAGATATTTTCCCCTTCTGTTTACTGTTGTTGTAAAACTAAGTCATTTTGTTAGTAGTTGAAAATTAACTTTTTGTTAAATTACTTATTGTGATTTTTCTTCTCAGGAAAAAAATGGCGGTGGGGTCAGTAGTTCACTGACTGATTCTGTCTTGTTTTTCATGAAAATATTACACCATCTTTCTTTTGACTCAAATGACCTAAATACACATTTGCTAAAAATTATTTTGCACACTATATTATTCACTTCATCTTTCAAACAATACAAAGTGATAGACTAAAGAGGGAAATTCAAAATCACAAAGCTTCTTCAGAGCCTCTGTTTTATTTCATCTATTTTTCACATTGAGTTTTTCAGAAACACTCTCATTCCTGCAGATCTGCCAGTACAGAACTTTTGCAATGCCAAGTAGTGTAACGCACACCCTCAGAAAGCAGAGGCTACTCTGCTGTCCACCATTTTGGCCTATGAAAGATGTGGTAGGAGATAGCAGGGAAACCTGTATACATCCCACTGATCAATGCTTGCTTCAACAAGTCCCAACACTCAACTAACTGGTGTTATTTCCAGGGGATGAATTTAGGATGAGAGCTTCATTAGTGCTTTAATGTGACTTACCTGTGTTACTTACATGATTGCAAAACTACTGTCACTTGTATTTTGGGTGAGTAAAGAGTGTGCAACTATGGCTTGACATAAATAAGAGTTCTGTAATGTGACAGAATACATGACTAATAGATGTGTTATAAGAGGTTTCATATTAGACTTCTACCTTTAAATGCATTCACACTTTTGAAAGCTGAAAGCCAATTTTGCATACTCAGTACTTAAGAACCATGATAAGAAAGATGAGAGGATGTTTTTCTTTAAAAAATTTTTTTTATGTTTGTTTATTTTTGAGAGAGAGAGGGTGAGCATGAACGGGGGAGGGGCAGAGAGAGAGGGAGACACAGAATCCAAAGCAGGCTCCAGGCTTTGAGTTGTCAGCACAGAACCTGATGCAGGGCTTGAACTCACAAGTTGTGAGATCATGACTTAAGCGAAGTTGGACGCTTAACCGATTGAGCCACCCAGGTGCCCCAAAGATGTTTTTTGACCGAGAGAGAGAAGCTAATTTTACATTATGTAGCTTTGGTTTTGAAAAGCAATGCATTAAGTAAGTAGAGGAAAAAAAGAAATTCAACCTAAATCTGATTCCAAGAGGTCACTTTAACAATTTCTTATGAAAATACCTTTTAAAGGTTCTTTTGTCAAACATTTCAAAAGGCATATTTGGAAAATGAGAAAAGTACAAATATACAGTTTATGTGTGTAAATAGCCTATATTCAAATTTTGACCCCACTCCTGTGTTCAGCACTGATGGGTAAGAATTTCAGAAACTGCAGAAAGAAAATGAAAGTCTGTTTTTAAGGAGCTTAAAGTTAAAAAAAATAGTGTGTGACATAGTGAAGACAAGAATATTATAGGCTAATTATAAGCTAATTATAAATGTTGAACTTTTAAAAAGTGTTCTGGTATGTTGTGCAAGTTCATTTGCAGTGTTAGAATTGACAAGATTTCATTTGGTTTGCTAGGTGTTTGTATGGTCATTTCATACTGTATTCTGCAACTCAAAAGATACAAGTTACCACAGTGTTGGATAACCAGTACATACATACACATCAGTGCTAACACTCTACTTTTGTATTGGGCTTTTTATTTTATTTTATTTTTTTTAAGATTTTATTTTTTACGTAATCTCTACATCCAATGTGGGGCTTGAATTTACAACCCGGAAATCAAGAGTTGTACACTCCACGGACTGAGCCAGCAGGAACTCCTGTATTGGGCTTTATAATCGACAAATACTTCCCCCGCCCCAACATGCTTTACCAAGTAGATAAGTTTCGATCACCTCTAATAAATGAATGTTAGTATATGTGAAATTAGTAGAAAAATATCCATAAATTTTATTTAGATCACAATATTGAAGCTTACAGTAGCAACACTTTAAAGTGAGAATATGTGACACCAATATGTATCCGAAAAGGTGGACCTCATCAACTCCGTGTCTCCTGCATATTAAAAGGTCAGAGTACCTAGCTTAAGTGCTACTGTGGAAGGACCAATTTCCAATGACATCAGTTCTCTGGAAGGAGAGGAACGCAGCATCATAGAATTTGCTTCTTTATTCCCACAATCTTTAGGTGAAGATATTTCCATTTAAAATTCGTTTCCACTTAAAATCAGTAGTGAGTAGCAACCAGTTGTTTCTTATTTACCTTAAGTAGAGTGGTACCTTAGTTTTTTTTTGTTGTTGTTTTTCCTTTCAAAAAGGAACATCTTAGGGGCGCCTGGGTGGCTCAGTCAGTTAAGCATCCAACTTTGGCTCAGGTCATGATCTCCCAGTTTGTGAGTTTGAGCCCCGCATCGGCTCTGTGCTGACAGTGTGGAGCCTGCTTGGGATTCTCTCTCTCCTTCTCTCTGCCCCATTCGCACTCCCTCTCTCTGTCTAAATAAATAAATAAACAAGTTTTAAAAAATTTTAAAAAGGAACATGTACATATAGCATAAGTTGGGATTTGTGTGTTGAAACATTTCAAAATTCATGTAGGTGCAAAATTTGTAACTGCAGTTTGACATTACCCCAACATTTGTTGGAGGCTTGTTTTAACCAACATTTTACTCTACACAACACAATTTGGGGCCTAGGACTAGGAGTAACCCCTATGTGAGTAAACTCCTTCGCGTCATTCCAGTTTGTGTGTACTGTTGTCAGGAACACAAAACTAAAAACTAGTCCGTGTAGATTTAGCCTATTCCTTTTAACCCGAAGACACAATGTTACTGTTGAGGCTCTTGAACGTTTCTATAGGATACATGTAAACTAGTAAAGAATACACCGTGCTGCCAGTGATAACCCCTCTTAAGTAATGAGACTGTCTTAATAAAGTTTTGCTCTTTATAATGGAAGATAAAATGACACTCAGTTTGCAGTTGGGCTTGAAAATGTTAATTGGAACAGGTAAACCAATTAAATCTTTATACTGTAGATAGAACTATGCCTAGTACGTAATGGATGCTCATTGAAACTCAGGGTCAGCCAGAAACACATGCCTTTCTCCAAGCAGGCATTTCGGCAGTATAATCTATTTCAGTAAGTAGCAGAAGCAATCAGGTTGCACGTAAAGAGGTGGGGGACTACCCTCTCTGGTCACAAAAACCACCCACCCAGTCTTTCCACTAAAATCACACAATCGGTTTGAAAGTGAAAAAGAATAGGGACGCCTGGGTGGCTCAGTCCGTTAAGTGTCCAACGGGGCTCAGGTCGTGATCTCCTGGTTTGTGAGTTCAAGCCTCCCATCAGGCTCTGTGCTGACAGCTCAGAGCCTGGAGCCTGCTTCGGATTCTGTGTACCCCTCTCTCTCTGCCCCTGCCCTGCTCGCACTCTGTCTCTCAAAAAAGTGAATAAACGTTAAAAAACAAACAAACAAACAAACAAACAAACACAAAAAACCTGCTAAAGTGTAAAGGAATGGAAAGGCTCACGCCTTACACCGACTTAAAAGGCGAGGGCGCCTAGAGAGAGCCGGGTCCCGCCCAGGGCAGCAGGCCCCGCCCCCGGCTCTACAATTCCGGTCCAGCGTCTGAGGCGCTCCAAGCCAGCAGCGGGAAAGTTTTGTGTCTGCGCAGGAGGCCTGCCCGGTGCCGCGTGGGAAAGGCGGGACTTTCCTACCTCCTGCGTCATCCCCAGTGCGACGCAAGACGTCACTGGCTTGAACGGGAAGGTCAATAGTAGTGCAGCGAGCGCCCGTTTTTCGCCTTGGGTTTCCGGCGCGTGCGCTTGGCGGTCTAGGTGCCGCGGATCGTAGCCCGATTCTAACCTCTGATGCCCGTGTTTTAGCTCAGCCCCGGCGCCCACATGCTGTGCCGGCTTGGTGGTAGGTGGCTGCGGCCGCTGCCTGCACTGCAGTTAGGAGTCCGGGTCCCGCCTCTTGCGCCAACCTCGACGGGCGGCATTAAGCACTCTGCTCTGCCCGCTTGGGCCGTGGCGTCAGTCTCTGCAGTGGGCTCTGGCGGCCCTGGCAGCTGGTACGAGGCTCTGGCCACGTCGGCGCCGGTGCAAGGCGCGGAGGAGGTGCTACTCGGCGTGCACACCGCCACGGGTCTGCCCTGGTGGGCCTGCATCGGCCTCACCACCGTGGCTCTGCGCGGCGCCGTCACTCTACCCCTGGCCGCCTACCAGCACTACATCCTGGCCAAGGTGAGGGCCACCTGCACCCTGCGCATCAGCTTCGGCGGTGAAGGGTGGTAGACGTCTACCGGGGGCTTAAAATCCCTGGCTGCCGCCGGAGTGCTTAATGTAAATCATCGTGACCGCCTTCTTTGCTAAGAAATTTAACTAGCACTGGATATGGAATTGAGAGATGTCTGGTGATATGTGTACTTGTCATGTCGTTTACCCTGCTGGGTTTGTGCTCCAAGCCCAAGTGGTTGCTGCTGCTTGCTGCTAGAGAATGAGAGAAGTAAAAGAATTAGCAGAAGAAGTTGTGTGGAGAAACCTGTAAATTTGCCGTCTTAAAGGTTGTAGTAGCCTGTATGCCTGCAGCATCTTTTGTCTCCGAGTATTCCAGTTCACCTTATTGAAAACAACTACTAAACTAGCGATTTGCAAACTTGATTCCTTATTCAGGCCGTGCTGCCTACAACTCGGGTTAGTCGCAGCCACTTGACCTTCAGTGTTTCGTTCTTTTTTCTGTGGAATCAGGTAGTAATGCCTTCCTGGCCTACTTCACAGTGTTATGATATCAAATCAAATACTGTAGGTTAAAGTGCTTTGAAAGCAAAATATTATTCAAATGGGAAACTTCAAAAATAATGTCTTAACGTGTTTTCAAATAATTATTGAGGATGTGGAGACCCGGAAACAAAGGAAATTATCACCATTAAGACAGTGACGTGCTGTACAGAATTAACACAGAACAGAAATAAATACAAACTTTTTGTGGCTCTGTCGCTGTCACAGAGCGTATTAAAGACTCTTAATTAATAGACTTCTGTTTTCTCAGTTTACATTATTGGAAAATCCAGGGGTGAAACATTCTAGGATTCAGTTCTTATTTAATCCTTATAATAATTCTGTGAGGTAGGTGTTGTTAAACATTTTATATTATGAGGAAACAGGGTTTTACAGCTTAAGTAACTTGCCTGAAATCACATGGCTAAGAGTATGAGCTGGAATTTGAAATTTGGTTGTAACTGAAGATTTCTTAAGCAAATTAACATCTTCTGCTTAGACTTAAATTTTCTTGAGATGATCAGTAAACCACATTTCTGAGTGAGTTAGAGGAATATTATGAGTGGTTATGGATAAGATCCTTTATGTGCTCATAACAAATTCTACGTTTTCTTTAGCTAGGTGGAAAATTTGCAGCCAGAAATAAAAAACATTGCAAGGCATCTTAACCAAGAAATTGCAGTTCGTGCAAATCAGTTGAAATGGTCCAAAAGAGCTGCAAGGTGAGCTAATTCTGTGCATATAGACCTACATGTGTATGTATATATATACATACACTTACATACATCCCCAAATTGTGTCTGTGATTATGTTAATTAGAGGTTTGAGTATTCTGTAGCTGTAGCAGCAAAGTAGTTCTTTCACTCTTTAATATTTTAATGTGTTTGTGTGGTATGACAGTTTTATATAGTGGACTGAAAGCAAGAAGTAGAGAAACAAAGAGCAAGTTCCTTCTTGAGGGACTCCAGCCTCCTGAAAAAGACCGATAATCAAATAATGACGTAACAATTATAAAAAAGGTTATGTACAAGTTCGGTCATCATGGAAAGTCAGGGAAGGCTTCACAGGATGAAGGTACCGTACCAGTCTGTTGGAAGTTTAGTCAGCAAATGATACAGAATATTTATACACTTGACTGTTTTGGAAAGAAAGGTACAGCAGACAATAACCCACAAGAAGGGGGAGGTAGAAAATGTGAATGTGTGAATGCCAGGTTAGAAGAAATTAGATAGCCAAGGTGCTGTCTGTCCACTGTGGTTACCCTGTGTAGTTGTCTGCCTGGGCTCTTAGCCCTTAGAAAGTGCTTGAATGGGCTGCAATTCTATGCCTGCACTCAGCCACTGAGAACTTCTAAGTCCTGCTTCAGTCAGCCTAAGTTACTACTTAGTCAAATTCTGGTCTTTACTAGACTAAGTGTTCACCGGTTCACAGCAATGAGAAAAATAAGGGTTTTTATTATGAGTATATGATGTATATATGGTTGTTCATATATTTTTACCTATATGGGTAGACATTTGCCTACTATTTTCAACATGAAATTGCTTCCCTCTTCACTTAGTGTTGAAAATTTGGAAAGACCTGCCATTTATTTTTATTTCAGAGAGAGAGAGAGCAAGCAGGGGAGAGGGGCAGAGGGAGAGAGAGAGTCTCAAGCAGGCTCCACACGCAGTGCAGAGTCTGACTCGGGACTGGATCCTGCAACCCTGGGGTCATGACTTGAATTGAAATCAAGAGCCAGATGTTCAACCGACTGAGCCACCCAGGTGCCACAGAAAGACCTGACATTTAAAAAAATCATTGTGGTAGCTTAATATCTTTACTTGATAAACTTAACAGTGTTTAAGTTTTATTGATCAGAGAAATCTAAGGACAACAAATCTAGGCCAAAATAACAGATTCATAGCTGCTCATCTGAGTTATAAATGCAGCCTAGACAAGCCTGATACCTTGCTTATGCAGTACTGGCAGAATGATTTTCCAGATACATCTTCACACAGATAGATGACTTTCTAGAAAGACACATCTGAGGGTTTCCTGCATTTTCAATGGAACTGAGTCTTGAAGGGTAAAAGTGAGTTTGTCAGGTGGATAGCCAGGTAAGTGGACTGTCCACGAAGATGATTTAATGACTTCCAAAAGCATGCTGATGTAGAAGTCTGATATATTGGATAGCCTATGTCATTTAGGCACCAGAATATATAGGTGTGTGTAAAAGAGTAACAAAAAATAAAGTTCAAACCGTAGGCAGAGTCTAAATTACAAAGCCTGGGATATCTGTGTACTGTCTTAATGTAATACTACACTATAATTGTGTTACCTTCAAGCGTATTAAATGTCTACCTTGTACAAAAACCTGCTACAAGAGAATTAGAGATGAGTAAGACCCAACAGTTGACCTTCAAGGAGACTTTGATCTAGAAAGTGGGACTTAAGGCAAGAGCAGGAGTAACTAATAGGATTAACAGAGAAACATGAAGAAAATCTTCATGAAAGAATTGAGGGGCACCTGGGCGGCTCAGTCAGTTACACGTCCGACTTCTGCTCGGGTCATGATCTCAGTTTGTGAATTTGAGCCCTGCGTCAGGCTGTGTGCTGACAGCTCAGAACCTGGAGCCTGCCTTGGATTCTGTGTCTCCTCTCTCTGCCCCTCCCATGTTCATGCTCTGTCTCTCTGTCTCTCAATAATAAATAAACGTTAATAAAAAATTAAAAAGAAAAAGGATTGAAGAATGGAGACCATTTTAACAGGTCAAGAACCTGTTACATATTACAGAAGCACATTGCTATAAAAGGTATATTCAGAGATCAAGTAATTGAGCTTGCCTGGAATGGAGGGATTTTAGTTAAATGTGCTTTCACCTTTAGAATTTCTGGTACAGACTGGTCAGACCATGTCAGTAGTGAAATTTCACTTGTTAAAACCTAATTGGCCAAAGACCATCAGAGACAAAGCTTATAATCCGACAATGTCAGATTTATCAGATTGTTATATAATTTGTGTACATTGCTAGAGAATTTTCAGTAAAAGGCCTTATTTGCCTTTTGTTAGGCAACCCCTTAATATAGCCTATGAGAACTAAAAATCCTGCACAAAACTTAAGCTAATAACCACAACATGGGTGTGTTTGTACTATGGGTATGAAGCAATGTTAGTCAAATGACATTTTCTCCTTTCCCTTTTTTTCCCTCTTCCTTCAAACTAGACTCACTTATCTAAAGAATATGCGGAGGCTTGTTTCAGAGCTGTATGTTCGGGACAACTGCCACCCTTTCAAAGCCACTGTGTTGGTCTGGATTCAGTTTCCAATGTGGATCTTCATGTCCATTGCCCTCCGGAATTTTAGCACAGGAGCAACACATTCAGAAGGTAGTTATTATAGAAGTCTCTTTCCCCCAAATAAGTTCTCTAACAATGTTTTTGTACTCAAAAAACAAAAACAAAATGTGAAAAATCCCTATACTTTTTATAATTAGTATATTGTCACCATCTTTCTTACAAGGGTATAGGTTTTAAAATATCACGTATTAGCTAACTAGCCATGTTGAGAAAACAAATGAATATAGAAAGGACAATAGTAATAGAATTGACCCTTGAACAACACAGGTTTGAACTGGGCAGATCCACTTATAGGTGGGTTTTTTACAGTACGGCACCATACATGTATTTTCTTTTCATTATGATTTTCTTAATAACGTTTTCTTTTCTCTAGCTTTATTGTAAGAATTCAGTATATGATACTTGGGTTATAGGTAAGGCTTCCAGACAACAATAGGCTTTCAATAGTTAAGTTCTTGGAGAGCCAAAAGTTATACACAGATTTTCAGCTGCTCGGAGGGTCGGCACCCCTAAGCCCTGAGTTGTTTAAGGGTCAACTGTACTTCTTCATGGAAGTCATAATAAATTTAGTGTTATAATTCCATGATTACGTTTTCTGGCCAAGAATTTCTTCTGTTTATAAAATTAAGAGATCAGAAAAGTTTTCACAGTTATGAATGTAAACATTAATTAAGAAACCGTATAATGAAAGCATGTATTTTTTACTTTCATTTAAAGGCATTTCTAACCAGAAAGTAATCTGAACAGAAAGAAAGTAGCCTATGGACAAATAATTATACAAACACAAGTCTGAAAGAGTGCTGCTACTCTATGCTCCTACAACTGTTTGCTACAGAGAGCTTTCTCAGCACAGGAAGGACTAGTTTATGTTGTGGAATGAAAACGAATGAAAGCAATACATGTCTTCAGTGTGAAAGACCCCTTATTTGAATTAGACTACTTATGTCTTGTGTATTTCTTCCTGCTATGTTTTATTTATGAAACTGTTTTAGCAGGTTTTTCTGTTCAGGAACAGTTGGCTAATGATGGGATCCTGTGGTTTCATGACCTCACTGCACTAGATTCCACTTGGATTCTGCCTATCTCTGTTGGTGTCATCAATTTACTAATAGTGGAGGTCAGTGGTTTTAAATGAGATTTGTTTGCCATTGGAATCATTGAGATTTTTGTTGCTGTTGCACCATTTGAATTGTTGGTGATAGCTCTGAGCTAGAATTGAGATTCCTTGGTTTCTGGTCATAGATCAGACATTGGCAAACTCTGTCTGTTTTAAGCCAGTTCCTTAATCTCTCTGGGGGGCCACATGCTTATAATTAAAATGGAGGAGCTGAATTAGAACACTTCCAAAGTCTCTTTCACCTTTACAATGATCTGAATCTAATACATACAATTTTGTGATTAGTTTTTGGTAAAGAGAGTAATTAAGATACTTATCAGTCTGGTTTTATTCTTCCAGTAGGTTGGCAATTTGTGTATATATTTAAAATGTAAATTTGTAAGCAGGAAACACCATATCTGATTGTCATTTTTTAGCTGTATGACCCTAGAAAAGTTAGAACTTAGCTTTATATGATGGAGTGGAAAAATACAGATATACAAAATATGAATTGTCAACTATGTCTCACCTTTATCCCATGCTGTGTTACTCAGCAGTTTAGGGAAAGCAAGCTTTTAGTTGTATGAGGAGCTATTCTCAGACTTTGAGTAGGACATAGTCTCTTTGAACTGGAACAAACCTTAGAAATGATCTTTAGAACTTCAGTTGAGATCTCACAGACCTGTCACTGGTCTCTGTTTGGGGAATCTAAAATACCATCCTAAAATGATGGTACTCTAATGTCTTGGGTTAAAATTTCTTGAGAAAAGACTCCATGTGTAGTCTAAGTGTTTTCCTAAGATCACCTAGCACAATCCTATGAATGTGGTTGGTACTTAGTAAATATTTGTTAGAACGAAAGAAGTGGTAAACACAAGGTCACAGTGAATTAATGTCAATCCTTAGTCTTTCCTTTTAGTGACGAATGACCCGGTATATATAAGTTTAAAAAAACTTATTTTTTATTTTTTTAATTTTAGAGAGAGGGAGGGAGAGTGCGAACCGGGGAGAGGGACAGAGGGAGAAAAGAGAGTCTTATGCAGGCTCAACGCTCCATGCGGAGCCCAATGCAATGATCTCATGACCCTGGGACCATGACCTGAGCTGAAGTCATGAGTCGGATGCTCAACCAACTGAGACACCCAGACACCCCAAGAAAATTTATTCTTACTTAATATACACCATGTGGCAGGCACTGTTGTAAGCAATTTACATGAATTAACTTACTTAATTCTTAGAATAATCCTGTGATGTAGCTACTAATATTACCCCTGTTTTAAGTTAGAGAAAGTGAGGTACAGAAAGGTTAAGTAACTTGTACAAAGTCACATAACCACTAAATGCAGGGCTGTTCACATGAATCTAGACAGTTTGGATGTAGATTCTGTGTTCGCAGTTATTACACTATGCTGCCTCTTAAGTAATTCATAAATCATAACTGCTTTTCCTAGCCTGGTTCTCCCCTTATTCCATGGAGCCAGATTACAAACCTTTGAAGTACCTATTAAGTTCCTTCTTTATGCCAGGCACTGTATGTAGGTGCCAAAACAAGGGTAGTGATTCATACATAGTACCTATCTTGAAAGGACTTTCAGTCTTACAATCTTTAAAAAAAAAAACACAGATGATCAACTATATACATTTATCAGTGTTTTATTTTTAACTTTTTTGCTTCTATTAAAATATATGTAGGTGGAGGTCAGTCAAAAATCAGGTTGTATTTTAAAGCTTGTCTAATTTAATATGCTTAATACTCATTGTGTGTGTTTATATTCTACTCTCTCAGATTTTTGCTCTGCAAAAAACTGGAATGTCTCGTTTTCAGACGTATATTACGTACTTCGTTCGTGCAGTGTCAGTGTTGATGATTCCAGTTGCTGCGACAGTACCTTCAGTGAGTAAGCACCGGCATTGTGGGTAGTGTGCTAAATCCTCTCTGTGCATAGCTTACACTGGCTAGGATTCTGCCTCTTTTTTTTAATGTTTAGTTATTTTTGAGAGAGAGGAAGAGAGATCTGAAATGGGCTCTGCTCTGACAGCAGAGAGCTCCACATAGGGCTCGAACTCATGAACCATGAGATCATGACCTGAGCCGAAGTCTGACACTTAACTGATTGAGCCATCCAGGTGCCCCAGGATTCATCCTCTTCTATTGAGCTTCATTTGACTAAGTCCCTTACTGGTTTCCAGGTTTCTGTAGTAATTAATCTATCACCAAGTGACACTCGAATATTTCTTGGGTTGGTTAATCTTCCTCTGTGTGAAAGTGAGTTAGCTGTCAACTCTGTTTCTTTTTTTTTTTCAGTCTTACACAGCGCTGTGAACATAGTATTTGCTCTGTTTAATTAGTTGAAATATTGAATTCCTTCTGTCTACATAGACTGGGCCAAGGAATTTAGCTCTTAAAAAAGAAACAAAACTTCATGCTGAGTCCATAATGGCTCATATATAATATCGCTTAACCTCATAAAAATTCAGTGGGATAGGTACATCTGTCCCCATTTACATGTCATTACACTCTGATAGAAATGGAAAAAAATAGTTAACGTTTGCAGTTATTTCCTATTTTCAGCCTTTGTTTATTTCCCAATGAAACTTTAGTGCAAAGAGGGCAAAAGCTGTATTTGGCATTATCTCTGTCTTTGCTGAGGGCCAACACATAGACCATGAAGTAGAAGTCATTTGTGGGTGGTATGTAAAGTTATATCTGCATATATGAAAGTACTTCATTATCCTAAGAATCTGAACCGGTATGTTTTTAGCATCAAAAATGTATTTTTAAAGCTGTCCCTTGGCCATAATACTGTCACTAATCCTGTGTAAAATAAGTAAGTCTCCACATTTCTAAAATAGACATCGTAATGTCTGTGAGAAGTAATGAAATAGCAACAAGTGCTTATTATGGTACTTTTCATGTAATAGTAATGTTGTAAAATACCCTGTGAAAATAGAATAGTACAGAGTCATCGCATTTCTGGGGGAAAATAATACCAGTTATAACTAAGGAAACTCCCTGGTCAAATAAGATAGGAGCAGTGAGTTTTCCGTGAGGGATTGGGTTTGAAATGGGTGACAGATCTACAAAGCAATGTCTTAAGTACCCAAAAGTTTATTCTCTCCAATATAGGAAATTCAGAGTTAGGCAGTTTGGGGTAGAGCTGGTATAGCAGCTGCGTGAAGATAGGAGAAACCCATCCGCCTTCTCTCCCTGTGTTCCATCATCCACAGCCTGTAATTTCTATCTGTAAGGCCACGGGATGGTCATGATGGCTGCTGGAGCTTATCTTGCAGGATTGGTAAAAGGGTGCTTCAAGTGCAGTTATCCTCTTTAAGGAGCCTTGCCAGAAGTCACACCCAACACTTGTGCTTACGTCTGACTTACATGGGTCATAACCTAATTGCAGAAGAGGCTGGCAAGTAGTCTTTTTTTTTTTTTTTTTTTTAAGATAGCAGTATACCCAGCTAAAAAAGAGAAGTTTATTACTAAGGAAGAATTATTCTTAGTAGGCAATTTCAGGGTAGTTTTTGTGTCCTGGGTAAGTTCAGATGATGATGATTGCCAGTATTTATTTGATATTGACCTTGTGCCAGGCACTGTTTTAAATGGCTTACATATTTTAGCTCGTATAATTCATCCAGTGTGCACTGAAGTGGGTGCCATTATAATCTCCACTTTAGTGATGAGGAAACGGGCACAGAGAGGGTAAGTAACTCACCCAAGGTCACTCATTTATTAAGTGATACTTAACATCTCTTAAGTATCTAAGGCACATCCAGGCAGTTTGGCTCCTGCTCATAACTACTATGCCAATCTCCTTTGAGGATGTATTACGTTCTGCCCCTAAGAATTTACTTTGGAACAAAGGCAGGTAGGTCACCTACTGTGCTTAGCAGTCTCTGTAAGTTATCACATTTTTTCCCCCCCAGCAACCTTCTGAAGTAGGTATAGTTCAGTTCCCATTTTATAGATGAGGAAACTGAAACAGAAGGAAAATAACTTCCCCAAAGTCAAATAAATGGAATTCAGAGTCAGGCAGTTCTACTCCGGGACCTGGACTAAACCACCATGGGGTCATGCCCCTGGAGCCTGATCACATTCTGATGCCAAAGAAAAGTTTGGAACAGGGATGTATGTATGGGAATATTTTGAGAGGCTACAGAACTTAGCCCTTGACCTAAATAAGTCACCCTGGATGGAAGTACAAGAGAAAGTGGAAGAGAGACTGTCTCTGACAAAGGCTAAGATGCTACATTCCTGACTAAGAAACTGATTACTGGGGACATTATTTATAGACGATAGATCACTGTGTGGAGGGAAATGGGATCCAGGGAGCCTGAATGGCTGTGCCCCACAGTACCCTACCTCCAGTACAGCAGCTTGTCAGGACTCTTGTTGGGGGAAAAGTGTGCTGTATTGCCAAAGAAGGGAGGTGACATCTGTCTTGAATCTCTGCCTGGGAGATGCTCTCTGTCACCCACTTTCTATCATGAATACCTCTCCTTTTGCTTTCTTTTCACTTTTTGGTCCTTTCAGCCTCCTTTCTTACTTACTAGATTCATGACAGGTATCTAATAGCCGCTACAGGTCTTGCTCAGTCTGGTGCACTGCTATTTGCACTGCTATTTACAGAGATTGTAATTTTCCTTTTTTATTGCCTGTCTGTCTCTGGACATCAGTGTTCTTGGAGAATGGAGAAGCACTAACGTTCACGTCCTTTCTTCTCTTTACAGTCCATTGTCCTCTACTGGTTGTGCTCCAGCTTCATGGGCCTTTCACAGAACTTGCTGCTGCGTTCTCCCAGGTTTCGCCGACTTTGCCGAATACCATTGACCAAGTCAGATTCAGACACTCCTTATAAGGACCTCTTTGCTGCCTTTTACGCCAAGTTCATTTCAAGAACATGAGAGGCTTTCCAGTAATTTTGAAACAATTGGAAGTATAACTATCACACTACATTTAAGTTTAGAAATTCAGATGTGATTTAATTTGTCTTTATTTAAAATCATGAATTGTGTGAAGTACTGTGGGTTAAGATATAATACAAAAGTAGAATCAAAGTGTCTGGTTCTGCTTATAAAATTACAACTTGCTAGAGGTGCCAAAACTTTGGAAAACAGGATTAGATACTGAATGATGTTAAATTACACTGACCAATCTCATACATTAAAGTTTTTTAAAGTAAGAGAATCCAGTGAGGTGATTCTTAAAATTTTGGTGGTGTGGAGGATCATAGACCCGTTTGCACATCTGCTAAAGCTATGGTTTTCTTTTCAGACAAATCCTGGAACTCACAGTATGGGGGCCTTCATTGACAACCCCTCTGCCCCACACCAAGGCTCTCTGGTGATTTCCTGGTTGAGAACTCTTATTCTCATGGAACATACAATGATGAGTTAATGTGTGACTTTTAAAAAATGGACTTAAGATACATGCAGTAGAGTAGTCCATACAAGAAAGTACCTAATATGGTAGGTGATCTTGCCTTAAGACCTGCTCTGAAAAAATACGAAACGGGTACATTCCTTTTTCTATAATTTAAGACGTCTGGAATAGAGTACAGCACTAAGTATTGCTAGAGCCCAGAGTGGAAAATCTTAAGCATTCAGTTTATTTAGTCAAAGGAAGAAAACTGGAATGGTGGCTACCTATTGTGGATGTGATTTTATAAACTTTTTTATTTGGAAGATTAAGTACTTTAATGGGTTTATTATGGTAGACATATAGGTGAAATTAACAGGTAGTATAAATGGTAGATCCAGTTGTTTGATTTGAAAAGATGATAAAACTAATTGTGGAATAATTTGACAGTTACTTAGGAAGGTGATAAATTGTAAGTTTTCATTAAGTTGGAATGCGAATACAATCCGAGATGCCCTGCCATCCCATCTCATGTTTTACAATAAAGTAAAAACTAAAGCAAAATCAATTCTTTCTTAAATAATGTCTATTACATCTTAGCCATTTTAGTTGCCACCTAATTGAGAATTTAGAGGTAGCATTTAGGATCTGGTTTTCTTTTCTTGACTTCCCAGTCCTGGGTTGTGACTGCCCTATTGATGGAACTGTCTTTCTAATCATAGTGAAGGAATTGAAACATATGTACAGTCAGTCCTCATTATTCACAGATTTTGTATTTGCCAATTTGCCTACTCGCTAAAATTTATTTGTGACTCAAATCAGTACAATGCTTTTGATGCCACAGAGTGGCAAAAAAATTGAGTCATTCGAGGTACATGTTCCCAGCTAGGTCAGATAAGGCAACACTGTGCCTTCTTGTTTCAGCTTTCATACTATATAACCAA
The DNA here is from genome assembly GCF_018350195.1 of Panthera tigris. Classification (NCBI taxonomy): domain Eukaryota; kingdom Metazoa; phylum Chordata; class Mammalia; order Carnivora; family Felidae; genus Panthera; species Panthera tigris. Next base: position 145,488,049 of record NC_056663.1, read on the forward strand.
GTGTCCTTTACTTGGTCTATTTAGTGCTATGTTTTTTCTCATTTTTGTGCTTTTTGTTGGTGATTTCGCTATTTAAAATGGCCTCCAAGTGTTGTCATACTGAGGTGCTGTCTAGGGGCGCCTGGGTGGCTCAGTCGGTTAAGCGTCTGACTTTTGCTCAGGTCATGATCTCGCAGTTCATGAGGTCGAGCCCCATGTCAGGCTCTCTGCAGTTAGCAGGAGCCTGTTTCAGATCCTCTTGTCTCCCTCTCTCTCTGCCCCTCCCCATCTTGTATGCTTGCGCTCTCTCCCTCTCTCCCTCTCTCTTTCCCTCTCCCTCCCTCCCTCCCTCACCTCTCTCAAAAATAAATAGATATTTAAAAACAAATCAGTCAATCAATGAAGTGCTAGCTGGTTTTCCCAAGCACAAGAATGCTGTGATGTTCCTTAAGGGGAAAATACCTACATTAAATAAACTTCGTTCAGGCATGAATTATGGTGCTTTGGCCATGAGTTTACTGTTAATGAATCAGCAATATATTTTATTGAGTTGACAAAAACGTGACAAGAGGCTTCCGGGAACATGACCCTTTTTTTTCTCTTGGAGCAATGGTTTATGTTCACTAAGTTAGTTTTTGTGGTAACTTTGTAGAATATAACAAGAATTGACTTTCTGTAATGTGCAATCAAGGAAGCAGAGGCAGAAATGGGTATGGTAGTTGTATTATAGCAAAAAGAGGAAAGGGAGTTTGAAATATTGGAACAAGTTGACTCTTGGCATGTGTATCATTGTGTACTGATACATACATTTTTCTCATAATGGGGTGAAGGAATTCAGCCCTCTTTCCCCATCTTACTCTAAGAAGTTGTCACTTTCTGAAAGTAAGAAATAAAGGAATGCTGTAACTCCCTTTTCCAGTAGGTGAATCTGCTTTCATGAGCATGCTTTTCCTTGTTTACTCTGATTCCTCTTGATTTCTAAATATATACTCAACATCTTTTTTCATATAGATATAATTTCCTATTGCTCTCCCATTTTCCGACTTCTTGAATTGCTGTTACAATGTATGTAAGTTTATTTAAGAATATTTCTCCCAGATCTCAAAATAATTTCTGATAGGGTTGGAGGTAGCTGGGATCTTGGAAAATACTCATGAATAAAGAAAACTGATACATTATGAACAGAGTTGAATTAGTCACCTGACTTCAGGCTGGTAAATATTCCTCTCATTTCTTTCTCTAGGCAGAGTTGTTAGTAAATAGCAAGTCCTAGTTCAGAAAATTTCATCTGTGGTCTTTGCTCTTACTTCCCCAGCAGTTTGTCATAGTCTGGAGTGTTTCCCGAGCCTGAGGTCAGGGGAGGTGGGTACTGGATGCACACAGAGGACACACATGCTGTTAAGATCCCTTGACAACTTCCTGTTGGATGCTTCTCTGTCCTCTGCCGCTGAGGGACTGGCAGAGCTCTGTCCTGGACACTGCAGAGTTCAGGAAATCTTTCTGTCTTTTCAGATGGAGAGCATAATCTATTTGTGTGTGTTACCCTTCCTCATTTCTGGAAGTCAGTCTTTTTGTTTGTTTGTTTGTTTGTTTGTTTGTTTCAGGTGGGCCTTGTTTTTGTCTCTCGCCCAGATTCACTTTTTTTTCTGGGTATGACTCAGCCCAAGAGTTAGGAAAGAGTTAGGAAAGAAACAGTCCTGGATCTGTTTATATTATACCATGATGATACTGGAGCTCAGGAGTATGTTAGGAGATGGAACTGTCATACCCAAATAACTAAATTAGTTTTCCCTGGAACCTCTGTAAGAGAAAACCCGAACAGTCCTGTCTTGGCCAGATGACATAGGTGGGAAGAGGAGGCTCACTTAAGTTAAAGGCAAAATCCTTGATTGCCACCTTCACAGATAACCCAGGAGAGGATGGAGAGCAAACCTTTCTAGGTACATTTAAACGTGCTCAAGAGCTAAAGACCAAACCCTACCCCCTCTCAGAAGAGGTACAGCTAGTTCTAGACTATATTGGGGAAATTGTAGTTTCTGAGGAAAAGTGGGAAAATGAGGGCCCACATAAACCTTAGTAATTTCTCTGTTGTGCATGTATGCTTCGTTCATTCCGTGTGTCTTCATAGGTTTCTCCTCTGAGGATCCCACGAATCCCCCCGCCTTTTTTTTTTTTTTTTTTTTTTTTTTTTTTTTTTTTTTTTTTTTTTTGAGACTCAACCTGTTAAATTGCTTCAATACCAGAGTAAGCCCTGAAAGCAGTAGGAACTCAGATCCTAGAAAAAAACTAAAGCATGTAGTTTGTTTTTCTCCTGGGATGTTAAGTGAAGTTACGACAGAATGCAGAATTTTAAATTTCAAGTATGACCTGTGAATCTGCGCAAGAATTTGGGTTTCTGTATTAAAGCTAAATATGCAAATGTGATGTAAAACATGAGACTGTAGTTATAACAGATCATTACCGACACTTGTCTGTTTTTGTGAGCTGATTCTACCAGAACAAAGATTATCTGGAAATGCTGAGAATCTATAGAAAATGTTCTGAATGAACCTTATGGATATATATAGTTTAAAGTTGTAATAACTGATATTTTCTAATTATTTTTGTTATCTTTTCTTTTTATATATTCTGTATTTTATGAAATCAGTATTTAGCTTTGGGACATTTGAATTTGTGTAGTATGAAAACCATAGATATTTCTGAAATTTTGGACCTGTGTTTAAACAAGTAAAATAAGTATACTCATATATATTTTTAATATATTCATATATATAATATGTATGAATTTTCGTTCATGAACATTTCAGGCAAAACCTAAAGACTTTGGGGGTACCTGGGTGGCTCAGTCGGTTGAACGTCTGACTTCGGCTCAGGTCGTGATCTCACGGTTTGTGAATTTGAGCCCCGTGTGGGGCTCTGTGCTTACAGCTCAGACTGGAGCCTGCTTTGGATTCTGTGTCTCCCTCTCTTTCTCCCCTTCCCTGCTCACACTCTGTCTCTCTCTCTCTCTCTCTCCCTTTCAAAAATAAATAAACATTAAAAAAAAATTTAAAGAGAAAACCAAAGACTTTGAATTTACATGTATTCTTTGCTAATTATATGAAATACAAAGGTACAAAGGTACTCTCTCAAAATCTTTTGAAAAAATGAAAAACTGGTACTGTGGTCAAGCTAGTGCTAATTGGGGGCATTCTTTGTTTTTCATCAGGTTTTGTTTTTTCATAATGTTGATCAGATTTTTTGCTTCTATAATTATTACTTAAGGTGTTTCTGTACCCATATACATATACTTTTAAATTTTAATTTGAATATAATTAACATACAGTGTTCAATTGGTTTCAGGCATATAGTATAGTGATACAGCAGTTTTGTACATTTTTTAGTACTCCACATGACAAATGTATTCTGAATTGAATTGGGGGAAACCTTTAAACCTGTAAACCTTGGTATGATAATACATTACATTAAGTTGGTATAAGTATCTTATATATTTCAAGATTTATGGTATCGTAGCTTGCAAAAAGCAAAATAAGTTTAAAAAGCTTGAAAAATCAGGGTAGTACTTAGCAAATGTTTAAAATAATGACAGTATATAAAAGTACATTAGTTTTAATATTACTAAAATTAAATGATGGGTGAAGAATTAGCTTATTCAGCCAGAGAGTGTGCATAGGAATTATGTATTTGTAATTATGTATTCAGTCCTTAGAGAATGTAAGTAGATCATATAATTGTGAAATTAGATTGTTGTGCAGAATTCTGGAGACCGGGGTTTTGAATATTTTACATCATCTCAAAGTACAGTAGACTTTTCTCTGTTCTGGCAGGTGACAGCCACAAAAGAAAGCCACCTCGTAAGAGCTTTGAACTATCAGCGGCTGCAATGCCGACAAAGCAAACTGAAATAAATGAACCAAACGTCATCAGATAAGGACAGACATTGTCACGGAGAGGCAATGGTGACTCTTGAACAAAAACAAAAGGAATGATGAAAAAATCTTTATTCAGTAATTGTATTGCTCTAATGTTGCATTGTTATTTTGGAACTCTTATTGTTAGGTAAAATATATAACGTCTATTAGGTATCTTAAGTTTTCTTTGGATGCTGTAACACATTCCTTTATGGCACTTAGGCGACTAAGAGGGAGATGTTATTGACCATATTTGTTGGAGATTTATTTTAAAAATTTGTTAAGTGAAGTATAGTTGATGTACAGTATCATATTAGTTTCATGATATTGCAGCACAGTGGAGATACATAAGATAAATTCTTTTCAAGTTTTTCTTTTAAGATAGCTTCAGGAATCACCCCTGAGAAAGCAAGTGGTCCCACAAAGAGGGTCCTGCCTCCCTGCGGTTCACCACCACCATCCTCAGAAAGCCTAGCCTTCATACCTGTTTGACTTAAGACCTTCCACAATCTCAATTAGGAACTATACATAAAAGCATTTTGGTCCTGGTTGATTTCCATCCATAGGAACATAAGACCCGGCCAATACCACAAGGGGAAAAAAGTTACCAGCTTGGCAATGGCAGCAAAATTCCCACGAATCAGCTAAACCAAGAAAGTGCTTTCATACAGAGGCCTTGCCTAGTTCTTAGAGCCATAACCTTATGCTCTTCTGTAACTTGAACGTGAGGGAGATCCTGATACAATTGCCCCAAAGGAATTGCAGAGAGAACCCTGGCCGCTTGCGTTCGATCACAGACTGCCTTCTTGAACGCCCTGTGTTTTGGTAAGTTTTACAGAGTCTTACCTTTAATTACCTAGTCCTATACCGCTGGTTTTGTTTAATAAAATGAGGACTTCTGGGTGTTGGGGAACAAAAGCACTGATGGAAAGACCTGAAATAAAACTAAAAGTACTCCTAGAAAACATCACTTCTACTGAGGTAGTCAATCTAAGGTAACAAGACATTTCTATCCTTGAAAGTCTCTGCTAGACTCCAAAGGGCCAAGAATTTCATGAAAAAAGAGGCCTCCAGGGAAAGTGCCCAATTTCTGTCTTTTCCATTTCTAGGAAATATCACAAGCACACTTCTCTCCCTTTGCATCCCTGATAAGGCAGTTTACATTTGTTTTGCCTTGGTTAGGAAAGCAGCACTGTATTTAATTTAGCTTTGATTTTTGTCTTCTGGCTAAATTGTAGCTCTCCAGGGAAATTTAAAAATGCATTATGAAATACACCTAACTCTATTCCTTTCATTGCAGCTGCATTTCTGCATGTTCCAACCGTAGTACAAATAATTTGAGGGATTTCTTCTAATTACAACCTCAAGCCTCCTGGATCTTCTGTGAGTGATGGCTGCTTCTGAGGGTAAGGAGTATTAAAAATGTAAATTCTTTATCTATGAGAGAGCTAACAGCTTCATATTCCATGCTATTTTAAATTTATCCTATATGTTGCTACAGGTAGGAACCCTCATAAAGTTTTATTATAGAAGCTTCTGTTGTGCTTGACTTTCCTAATAAAACGTCTCTGGCTATATCCAGCCTGATCACCAGCCCTTTCTGTCACGTATTCTCCAGAATTTTTCTTCTTCTCATCTAGGCTTCCTTTTTCTTAACTAAGTCTTCCACTGTACCTCTACTCTCCCAAACCTTTCCTCTGTTCTTACGTCCATTATACAGTAAACAAAATTCTCCTTGCAACTCAGGATGATGGAAGGTGAAAGACCTTTTATTTTTATTAGTAGATCATTATTTCCCTACTCATATGTAAGAAAAACTTTCTGTATACACGCCAACTGGATCTACCACTTCCTACGCTTGTTTCTGGCATCTATTGGCCATCTGGTCACCCCTGTCATTTACTGGCTTCCTCTCTGTCTTCAGGGCTGCCATCACAGTGGATGACTTCAGTAGCTAAGTGGACGTCTTGGTAGGTTAGGCAGTTTGTTAGGTTCCTAACAGGATACCTGGAGGTCACTAACGAAGAAGTCATGGCCAGCTATGGGGAAGGTCAGAGGCCTGTCCTGGCAGCACTCCACAAGAAGCAGGATCAAACCAGACAGGCCCAAGATGGCAGATGCCATGAAAGGAGACCCTTGGCCAAATCAGGAAGAAAAAGCTCAGAAACCCTGCTTCCCCACCACTACCCAAGTAATAAATATTCTGCCACCTACTTCACTGTAATAAAAGATAGAAACCCGACCGCCCGCGTACACAGCTCCCTCACTGGCCAGCTTAACCTCCCCTTCTCTCTCTCTCTTTCCCTCTTTCCTTCTTTCTCTGTGTCCCTCCCTTCCCCCTTTCCCCTCCCTTCAGCTCGCCTGTCTCCTATCTCAAAAGCGTACTTTTCGCTTTAATAAACTTTGCTGCTTGTGTTACTTGTCTGCTATGCTGTGTGTCTGTCCTCGAATTCATTCTTGTGACAAGACCAAGAACCTTTGGCAACTCCTTTGGGTCTGGCTGGGTCGAGGCTCCAGGACCCAGGGACTCCCCAGTTCACCTGGCAACAGTCTCATCTGACAACTTTGTCACCCAGTCGTTTCACCTGCTACCTGAGATATGTTAGTAATTCCTTTCCAGTCTTCAGGACTAAGTATTTCACCAGGTGATGACAATGTGTACCCTGCAGGCCATAGATTATTGGATCTGGGTTGTTCATGTAGCCCAAGCAGGACCATCAAATCTCTAGGAAATTTAATCTAAGAGCTATGAAGACACCAAGTCAATTGAGTAATTGGTTCATGCTAGACCAGCCATCACACCAGCCCAAACCCACAGGCATGCTACAGCTAAGACTTTGCATAGAAGACAAGGGTAGCAGAGAAAGCTTACGCAAGAAGAGAAGAGACAAAATAACACCATCTTGCAAAAGAAGCTGAGACTGAGAGATCCCAGTCTCTACCCCCATAAGAGATAGAGTGGGTGGCCAAAATCCAAAATTTGAAATTGCAGCCACGTATGACTTTCCTATTGCTGCTGTAGCAAATAAACTTAGTGACTTAAAACCACACAAACATTATCTTACAAGTTCTAGAGGTCAGATGTCTGATATTGGTTCCACAGGGGTGTGTTCCTTATAGAAACTGTCAGCGAGAATCTGGTTTCTTATGTTTTCCAGCTTTTAAAGGTTCCAGTTTATGACCTGCCTCACTCTTTCAATTGTTGGATCCCCTTTCACTCTCACCCTCCTGACCCCCTCTTATAAGGACCCTTGGGATTATTATATTTGGCCACCCTGATAATCCAGGATAATCTTCCCGTCTCAAGGGGCGCCTGGGTGGCTCAGTCTGTTAAGCATCTGACTCTTGATCTCGGCTCCGGTTATGACCTCACAGTCGGCGAGTTTGAGCCCCACATTGGGCTCAGTGCTGACAGCATGGAGCCTGCTTGGGATTCTCTCTCCCCCTCTTTCTCTGCCCCTTCCCTGTGTGCACTCTTTCTCTCAAAATAAATAAAATCTTCCCATCTCAGGGTGTCTGGGTGGCTCAGTAAGTTGGGCATCCAACTCTTGATTTTGGCTCAGATCGTGATTTTGCGGTTTCTGAGTTTGAGCCACACTGGGCTCTGCCTTGGCAGTGCAGAGCCTGCTTGGGCTTTTCTCTCTGCCCCTCCCGTTCTCACTCACATGTGCGCACGCACGCTCTCTCTCTTAAAATAAATAAATAAACTTTAAAAAAAAAAAAGTCTTCCCATCTCAAAATGCTTAACTTAGTCACATTTTTGATCTCGTTCCTCAGGTCCAAGCACATCTTGATTAAGATCTGTGGAGGTGAACATGCGTCTTTATCTTCCATGCCACAGTGGTAGATAGTCCTGCACTCTCTACGTGCAAGGAGTCATTCCGTCTCCGTCTGCTCCCTTTGTCTTCCTATCTGTAGCCCCCTGTTTGCTTACAAGGGTGGTGGTAGGGAGAGCAGGGCAGCTTTTTTTACTCTTAATTGGAGTAATCCCTCCAGTTTTTGTGTTAGCTGATGTCAGTGCCTTAGGCGGGGTGTGTTCTCTTCCATCCTCCCTTGGGCAGGAGGTTATTAAAATGCCTTACCAAGAAAATCCTGACCTTGGCTTCTGATGCCGTCCATCTCCAGGAGACTGCCCATTCTACCACTACATAAATGAGCTTACAGTGGTCAGTTGTTTTTTTATGTCTGAAGTGCACAAATGCCATTTTGGGGCTTTTACCTGTCTTGCCATACCTGGTGCTACCCCAGAGTGACAGATGTCTTCTATATCTCAGTGATGTGCTGAGGGATAAGACGTTCATTTCCCCCACCCCACCCCACCCCACCCCCAGCTTAATATCGCTGACACCTTGTCACTGATCCTAACATTGTTTAATGGAAGCAGGGCACACACTCAAAGATCAAAAATGACGAGGCAGTCATGCAGCTGGTAATTCCTTGTGGCCTTGTAGGCATGGCAACCCACACATTGACTCTATTGTTATTTTTGTTCTGTATGCAGAGTTGCTGACATCATTAGTGAAGTTTTGTTAAAATCCTTGGGTTCCCCTGAGGATAAAAGGGAATAGACACACACACACACAAAGTCCTTCTAAATGGGACATTTCATATGGCCACTTTTCACCTTTCTATTTTTCCTTTGATCACATAGAATAAACAAAAATATTTTTCCCTATTTTTCTCCACCAGAAAGTTGGCATAAAATGATCCATCAGCAAAACTGTGTATGCAGATTTTATTCTCGGATTTTATGAAAAAGGTCCCTGGATACAAATTCTATGGGTTTGGTAGTTAAAATCAGGTTACCACTGTGGTGGGTAATATGTTCAAACGAATGTATTGGCCACAGGAGTCACATTTCAGTCAAAATGGTCAGTTCTCTTTGGCCTGAAGAGGAATTCCTATGTGAGCTCTCAGAGTTCATTTGTTCCCCACTTACACACAGAATGCTTACCTGCAGACTTCTTCCCCCAGTAGGACCAGGAGGGAGTGACTCCACTCTTCTTCCAGTGCCCATGGCCACCAGCAGTCATCAGGAAAGAAAAGACAAAGTGGTTACCTAGTGAAAGAGTAACCTCAAGTGAAAATAGAGAAATTCGAAATCTGAATTCTTGAAGGAAAAAAAAAAAACCCCACCTGTAACTCCCAGGAGTAATATCTCTAGTTCTCTAAAGTAAATGGGACAGGGCCAGGGTTTCAGCTGAAGTCTTCTAAGGGACAGATACAATTTCTTCCAGATTTAGTGTTTTTGTTCCACCTCAAGTAGGGTTAGCTCTTTTTTTCTGAGCTAGACCTTTATTTTATTTCAATTTTCTTTACTTGCCGTAAGACTGCTATTGACTGGTTTATAGGGTTATTCTTTTAGTCCCAGGTATATTCAGATATTACATGCATACTGACCTTTATCCGAGGCAAGGGTCTTCAAACAGGTCTAAAATGGAGTCAGTTCGGTTTGTCTGAGAGGTCAGATCTCAGGCCTGCCGCCATCAGTCAATCCTTTGCCCACTTCTGGAAGAAGGTGTTCTTTCTTGCTTTCTTTCAAGAAAAAATAGTGGGCCTGGGGAGGTATTAAATCAAAATTTTCTTCTCTCATTCAGTATACTGAAGAGAAAAGGTTTTCCTCCTCTCTTTCTGTTGTAGACAGTAACCATCCAGAGCACCATCAGCATAAATCTTGATCCAAAAATGCTGGGCTTGAGAAGAACATTCTAACTTGGGGGCAGAGGGAGGGGTATAAACTTTTTCTTGAGGTTTAGCAAGAAGGGGCACTTGACAATTAGGTAGTTTGGAGAATTAGGCAAGGGTGTTCTCCTGAGAGGGAGGAATAGTTTTCAGATTAGTAGCTATGGTTTGGGCAATTTGGATTTTATCAAGAACAGTGGAGAGCAGTGAGGGGCTAAGGTCATTGTGTAGGAGAGAATAGATAAGAATGGTTGCAGGAACTCTGGAAGCTTCTCAGTTCCTCAGGGCCTCTTCCACTATTTTTAACACATAGGAAAGCAAGAATGTTTTTGCACATAAAAAGGAGGCTATTTCATAATATTTTGTAAGCATCATATATTCACTTTCCTTGTAGCATTATGTACCTCTGGCCGAGACATAACAGATCCTTGCAGTATGTTGTGGAAGAACAAGAAACAATATTCACAATCTACCAACTCATATAATTTACAGGAGAAGGAAGAACTGTTCTGTGGTAATAGCTGAGAGTCCCGGTGTTTCCCATAATAACAGTATGAGTCCTCTGGGAAAATAGCCATTTCTTAAATTTAGAACTGCCACCACCACCACCACCACTGAGCACTTGGCTCAACAGTTGGGGCATTTTGAATTCCCAACAGAAAATACTGATCTATTTTACCCAATTTTTCCCATGCCATATTCCATATGTATCTTAATTTTTCAGGACTCCAAAATCCAAATACTCTGGTATTAATACATCAGTAATATGGTTTCGTAAGTCGGTAATTTTCTCTAATGAAACAATTATTTTTCTAGGATACTCCTTAAAAAGTGGAGGGCCTCATATTGCTAATGTTATTTCTCTTTAACACATTTTCTATCTGATTCAGTGATGGATAACACCTAAATTCCAATTAATCATTTGCTTTTCCATTGCTTAGTTTCATTACTAGGCCTCTTTTTATTATAATGGATAGCAGCCTAATTCAATCTAACTTCTATTAGAAGGGGAATCAGGGGCGCCTGGGGGCTCAGTCGGTTACTTCGGCTCAGGTCATGATCTCACGGTCCGTGAGTTTGAGCCCCGTGTCGGGCTCTGTGCTGACAGCTCAGAGCCTGGAGCCTATTTCAGATTCTGTGTCTCCCTCTCTCTCTGACCCTCCCCCGTTCATGCTCTGTCTCTCTCTGTCTCAAAAATGAATAAAACGTTAAAAAAAAAAAAAGGGGGGGAATCAATTTATGTAGCTAGCTATATATAGCTATAAGCTAGAAGACTACCTTATGTGGTCTAGGTAATGTTGGTTTTAGGCATGGGTGGTCCTGGAGCTTGAAAAATATTATCAAGACCATTTTCCTTTATCTTTCAACTTTGTTTTCCTTTGGGATGCCCTGATTCTTGTCTCAAGTGGCAGATATGGCCACTAGTAGTTCTAGGCTCATGATATTTCTTCAGTTAGTGTTTTTTATATTTCTAGAAAATGTTCCAGGAAAGACCTTGATTGGCTTATGTGGTAGGTAGATTAATGGCTTCCCAAAGATATCCATGTCCCAATTTTTAGAACCTGTGAATATGTTACCTTACATGGCAAAAGGAACTTTGAAGATGTGATTAAGTTGTGGCTCTTAAGATGGGGTGATCAGGGGTGCCTGGGTGTCTCAGTCAGTTAAGCATCCGACTTCAGCTCAGGTCATGATCTCACAGTTTGTGAGTTCAAGCCCCACATTGAGCTCTGTGCTGACAGTTCGGAGCCTGGATCCTGCTTTGGATTCTGTGTCTCCCTCTCTCTCTGCCCCTCCCCTGCTCATGCTCTGTCTGTCTCTCTTTCAAAAATAAACATTTAAAAAAAAAAAAAAAAAGACGGGGTGATCATCCTGGAGTATCCAGGTGGGTCTGAAGTAGTTTCAGGAGGAAGGCAGGAAGTCAGAGAAGAGAAAAGATGCTGTGCTACTGTCTTTGAAGATGGTGGAAGGGGGCCATGAATCAAGGAATGAGGTGGCCTCCAGAAGCTACAAAAGGCAAGGAAACACACTCCTTTCTAGAGACTCCAGAAGGAACACAGCCCTGAGGATCCATAATAGATAATAAATATATAATAAATTATTTTAAGTCACTAAATTTGTGGTAATTTCTTACAACAGTAATAGGAAACAAATACAGCTTTTAATGATTGCCCATCCCCGAACCAACTGGTCAAACCTTAGTGTAAGAGTTTAGGTGTAGTACACTGCTCAGATATGGGTTATGTGCACTCCCAGAACCAGGGTTGAGGTAAGTCCAACCTAAATCACATGTGTGGAGTGAAGGAATGAATCCATCCTGTTCTTAACTACTCCGCAGCATGCATACCCGTATGTGTGTGTATTTATATACATTTATATTCTCATGATCCAATTAGCAGTCTCTTTGGCCTCTTGTTGAGTGATCAAACACTGGTATGAAATTTCTCAGTATTTTTTAGTGTTATATGGAGGCCACCAATCCGTCATGTATCAAGGCCAATGCATTTGTGGCATTTAACCCACATATCACCTTGAAGGCAGAGGCTACAAATGTTTCATAACTCTCCTCTGTTTATAGTTCTGATACACCTTATTCTTACTCCTTATTCTTACCACAACCTATAGTCCAGATTCAGCCCATCTGGGAACCATTTTGTGCTCTGACAGATACCTTTAGCTTTCTCTATCTAGTAACATACAACATAAGCTACCTTAGCTCTTGCCCTGACCATCATAGGCCATCACATTGGTTCTGATGTAATCACTGCATATCTATTCCCCTGGTCAAATTCTGTGAATGTATCTTCCCTTTCTAGATGTGATCCAGATTTCAAAAAGGAATCATCAGTCTGATAATAAGGATGTATATACCACTTTTCCTATATTGCAAAGAAGCTCGGTAAAGGAATTGACCTATTGGGTTTGAAGAAGGCATGGTTCCAGTCTTCTCAGTTTATATACTCACTCACTGACTTCACTGACCAAATCACAAAATGAAACACTATTTCTCTCTCCTTATGAAGATTCCAAACCCCAAAACCACCTTATTTTGGATCCACTTCTCTTGGTACCATTTTGCTAATAATTTTGGTTGCCAAGGTGGATTGTCTCTTAGCTCAGTTCTTTTTTATGATTTGCTTCAGGCACAACTTGACACTCACATGCCCCTGGGGACACTCCTGTGGGAAGCTGTGAACTATAACTTGGTCACTCTGCCTATTATCTTAGAGATAGAAAACTGATGATAAGGAGAAATTGTTAAAGGAAAGTTGGGCACTTGTTCCAACATGGCTTTTTTTTAACCACTGGAGAAATGCAGGTGTCTGCTGTTAACTGATGAGGGAAAGCATGCCCTACCTCTTTCTCAGCTGGAAAAACAACAACAAAAACACACACACACACACACACACACACACACACACACACACACACACACACAAAACAGAGTTGCAAATGAGGTTCATTCAGCTCTCAGTTCAGGTTTGCACTATAGTTTAACCCATATAACATCCATTGGGGGTGAGAACTTAAGAATGACTTTCTTTATTTTACCCATTTCATTCTCCATTCATGTAGGTGAGCTTTCACTTATAGCCTCCAATGGGGGCAGGGAGGGTGGTGGCATAAGTCCATCCTCTTCATCACAGAATCTTATCTGGACAGTCTTTTTTTAAGTTTATCTTGAGAGAGAAAGCAAGAGGGAGGGGCAGAGAGAGTGAGAGAGAGAATCCCAAGTAGGCACTGCACTGTCAGCTTGGAGCCTGACACAGGGCTCGAACCCATGAACTGTGAGATCATAACCCGAGCCAAAATCAAGGGTTGGATGCTTAACCGACTGAGCCACCCAGGCATCCTGGACTCTCCTTGAGCTATTCCCATGGTCCTTGATCCTCTTAACTACTTCTCTTTCATCCTAATCCCAACCTACTCTGTTGTGGGTGCTCCTGAAATAGGTCTCCTTTTCTGTTCCCCAAGATTTCTGTGCTGGACAGGTCCAGAAGATAGAGGAGGGTAAAAGTGCTAGTCTGGCTGGAAAGTAGAATATAAATTTTAAAAAGATCTGACACTTTATATTATAGATGTTTATTTCCTATCAACATATCCCTTTCCTTTTATATCTTACATTAAAAGCCTGTCCTCTGCCCAGCACAGACAGCCCGCATTCTATCACCTAGGTGTAGAAGCTTTCAGCTTCCAGGAAATAGGGATGGGTGAAAGAAAAACTCACCTCACTATGTCAAACAAAAAATAAGGTGGCAAATGTTAGCTTGGTCAACTTCCTGACACCAATTTAGAAACTTCACATCCACTATCTTTACCCCCACTTTCTCTCCTGGTACTATAAAACACATGTCTTTTTTTATTATTTATTATTATGTATCATTTGTTACTCTTTTTTTGATGATCCCTCCAGCAGGGACCTCACTGCCATGCTTAACTTAATGGTTCTCCTCCATCATCCAGCATTGCTTAATCTGTATCTTTCAGTATTCCATGTTACTCTCTCTCCCTCCTATCTCTCTTCTCCCATTCATACTCATTTTATTTATAAGTCATTCATACTAGCTGTCTCCACTCTCTCATTCTTCATTTCCCCCCAGTTTTCATCACTTTGACCTTTTGATTTGTGCTCTAGTTCACTAATTTGTTCTTCAGCTGTCTCTGTCCTTCAGGTGTGTCTACTCAGTTCATCTACTGAGTTTTATTTCAGTTACAGAATTTTAAATCATAACTAGTCTTATAAATTTTTGCACCAGCCTATTTTGCTACAAGAATATGGTATCTTTTTTTATTAACGCTTCTAAAGATATTAATTATACTTTAAAAATCACTCTCGGGGCACCTGGGTGGCTCACTTGGTTCAGTGTCTAACTTCAGCTCAGGTCATGATCTCATGGTTCATGAGTTCGAGCCCCACGTTGGGCTCTGTGCTGACAGCTCAGAGCCTGGAGCCTTCTTCAGATTCTATGTCTCCCTTCCTCTTTGCCCCTCCCCTGCTCATGCTCTGTCTCTCTCTTTCTTCCAAAAATAAACATTAAAAAAAAAAAAAAAAGAAAGAAAAATCACTCTCAGTTTGTTGTATTTATTTTATTTCCTCAGGAGTTAGTTCTGTGTATTTGGATTTATGCTTATGTTTCAGGGTGTGATTTTTGCTTAACTATTTGGTGATTCTTGGTTGTGTTTTTGTCTTTGACTTAACTTTCTCTGCTAGCTTCTGTTATTGTAGCATCTTCCAGTAATTATGAGGAAAAGATACCAGGTCTTCTATGGAGAGTGCTCCTTGTAACTCTTGGGTGTAGCTAGCCATTCAGGACATAGCTTTGCTTTGTGTGAGGGCACGGCAAGAGGACAGCTGTCTGGGAACCAGGAAGTAGGTTCTCAGCAGACACCAAATCTTCTGGCATCTCATCTGATCTTGAATTTCCCAGTCACCAGAACTGTGAGAAATAAATTTCTACTGTCTATAAGCCACCCAGTCCATGTATTCTGCTATAGCAGCTGGGGCGGATTAAGACAGCATCTGAGTTGGTATAAGTCAAGATTAGAAAACTCACCACCAGCCTTCTTCAAGTATTCAGGAATCTATTTAAAACTGTCTGAGACAAAGACATCTGAACTTTGAAACGACTGGAATTGTTGCCCAGTTTTTCAACCTTCAGTTATGCTCAGATAGCATATCAGAGACTTCTCACTAAGGATATTCATTTCTGTGTGAAATTAGAAATAATCTTATAGGGCACCTGGGTGGTTAAGCATCTGACGTCAGCTCAGGTCATGATCGTGCAGTTCATGAGTTTGATCCCAGTGTTGGGCTCTGTACTGATATCTCAGAGCCTGGGAGCCTGCTTGGGATTCTGTGTGTCCCTTTCTCTCTGTCCCTCCTCTGCTCACACTCTATCAAAAATAAATAAACATTAAAAAAAAAAAAAAAAGTAAGAATCTTAAGTTTCCAAAAAAGACAGCTGACTCGATTTTTTCTTGTCTTTATAATGCAATACAGTGGAAATGAATGAGGCTGATGGAGAAGATAATGTCATTGAAATATTCATGACAAAATTAATGAGAGAAAATCACATTATAAAACAATATGTGCAGAGATTCTTTAAAAGGAAAAGCTAGGGGCACCTGGGTGGCTCATTCGGTTAAATGTCTGACTCTTGATTTCATCTCAGATCAAGATCTTATGGTTTGTGAGATTGAGCCCTGTGTCAGGCTCTGTGCTGACAGTGCAGAGCCTACTTGGGATTCTCTCTTCTTCTCTCTCTGTCCCTCCCATGCCTATGCTCACACTCTCTTATTTAAGTAAATAAACTTAAAAAAAAAAAAAAAAGAAAAGTTAAATGCTTATAGA
The DNA here is from genome assembly GCF_018350195.1 of Panthera tigris. Taxonomy (NCBI): domain Eukaryota; kingdom Metazoa; phylum Chordata; class Mammalia; order Carnivora; family Felidae; genus Panthera; species Panthera tigris. Next base: position 145,503,973 of record NC_056663.1, read on the forward strand.
AAGGATAAACCACAAAATATAAAGTGATATTTTCAAGATGTTAAGATTTGGGGGATTTATATAGCCTTTTCTGTGAAGCTAAAATTTATTTAGTGAAATGTATTACTTTTGCCATCATAAAAAGTGTTGCTGTACACACATTTTCAGAAATCTATCTATTTGGATAAATCAAAATCCTATATAATTGTTCTGGATCATTAAATAACATCCTAATTCTTTCATGCACAATTGTAGTTTTAATGAGTTGCTATAATAATTTAGGTGATTAATTAAAGATTGAGCTAAAATTATACCACTTAGGAGACTCATGATCAACTTATGGTAAAACAAGAAAACAACGTCTAATGTTGAGCCTTTTATTCTTTAAATTTTCGTTTTTGTATCTTATAGCAATAGCAAGATAGCAATTGCAGCAGTGGGTAGGTGGGCACAGTTCTGAGAAAAATATTGCAGAAGTGGTTCTTCATTGCCAGCAGAAGTTCGTTGCTCACCCTGCAGGCTGTCTTAGGCAGTAGCCCAACACTGCCCACTAGTGGTTTGTAGAAACAAAGCATCAATGCCAATAAAGGGCAGGTGTTTTGCGTAAGCTTTCTTATACCTAGGACTTTTAAATTAGAATGAAAAGTTGTTTATGCTTATAGAGTTTTGCAATTCATAATAAACAGCCTCCTTATTTTATAGATGAGAAAACTGAGAAGTTAAATGAATAGCCTTAGATCCCACAGCTACATCGTAATAAAGATGGGAGTGGAACCTGGGACTCCATTGTCCCTAGCCAACATAATTTTTGCCAATCTGAGCTACCTTAGCTTTAAATTGGTTGGCTTAGAAGTCCAAGGTATTTGTCAAACATAGTCCTGAGTTGTAGACTCAATTATGCACAGGAAGCTCATGGCTCCTCATTATTTTCAGCCATCCCTTAACTTTGCCTGGTGATTTGTGATACTTTGGATATAGATAGACCTTTGAATTTTGGGGACCTATTTATTTATTCAAGTTAATGTTACATAGATGAGATGTGCAGATGGTTAATTTAAAACATCACCCAGATATTTGGTTATTGCTGATGAGATAAAGCCAGCACAGGAAGGCTAAACTTTCTGGAAATGCACTCCTTGTCCCTGATAGCAATGGTAACTGGCAGAGTCTAATAACATTTATTGCAGACATATTTTCATTGTTAAAAGGGCATGTTGTTTGTTGAGTTAAGGCTTATGTGGAATTATTATGGTTTCACTTTCCTGATCTCCTTGACACCCACAAGTAGAATTGTGGCCTTTATGTTGTGCATTTTCTTGTGGAAGAGGCACAAGTGAAGAAACCACAAAGGTGTTAACAAGTGAGATGGTGATACAGCAAGTCTAACAATTTGACAGGATGTGTATATTTGCATATCTCCTCTTGATTTGGCCTTACTTCCTCCCCCGACTGCATTTAGATATGGGAGCACTTGATTAATTTTCAAGTCTGTGATTAGAGGGAAACTCAACTGCATTTTGAACTGACTTGTAGATAGAGTTCACTGAAGTGAGAGTCAGACTTATGATTAATGCCTCTAGGTGGTGCCTGTGACCTGTATTTGGATTCAGTAGCTTATCAGAGACAGGAAGAATACTATAGAGGAGTGTGTGTGTGTGTGTGTGTGTGTGTGTGTGTGTGTGTGTTCCACTTTACAAGCTCTGTAGGGAAACAGTGTTAAAGACCAAAGAGTGAGCTTGGGGACCCTTTGTGGTTACTCAGTTTTTATTTTTCCAATATCCTTTGTTTTTTCCCTCCTGGGAAGGAGAATTCACGAAGTTGACATAAAGAAGGAGGTGAAACCCAAGGAAGAAATTTGGAATTTTTAAAACTTATGACTAGCAGTTTATGTTTTTAGGGGTGAAAAAAATGACTCTTTCATGTATATATTGCATCTAATATTTGTCTAATAAGCATATGCAGAAGGCATTCTGTTAGCATGCTACTCTTTTTCTGTGATGTGTCTCTATAGCCAGTCTTTTTCTCTCCCTTTGTTTTAGCCCTCTCTACTGTTTGCAGCTTGGGAAGGTTGATTTGATCACTCAGGTGTTTTTTTCTGAGTTGACCTCCTGTGTGATCTGGAGGTTCTGTTAGTGTTACAGTGTAACTAAGGTGTATGTCCATGTATTAGTCTAGAAAGCAGAGCTGGAAGGACCTTTAGAGATCAGCAAGGAAAGGAGTTTTCAGATTCTCCGTTTGTGTGATCAATAACATTTCAAGCACAGATTGCCTAATCATATCTTGGGTTTAGAATAATTAAATAAAACAAACAAATAAAAAGGTCGCATAAGTCTGTAATTAACAGAGCCTGGATTGAATTAACAGAGGCTCTCAACTGTTTACAGATTTCACTATCATTCTACCATATCCACTCTTTCAGTGAATTTCAGTGGATTTTCAGTGATTTCATAGACCAAAAATTTGGGGAGTCAGTTTAGGATTGGCAGTGTTTTACTTAGGACATTAAAGCCACCCCTAATATCATGTCACCACTACTTCACAAAAGAAGAGATATTTTAACACCATGTGGGTAAGAAGGATTTAATCTCAGAATTGATGACAGTCTTTCGATTTAGTAATATATGTAAAACTCTACATTGTTCATTTCACCAAGGACAAATGAGCTCCTCTTAGTTTATTGGTAATCCATGAGCAGCAGTAGAGAACTATCTAGGACAGTCTCTTCATTTTTTGGGTGGAGAAACTGAGACCCAAATAAATTGACTTGTTTAAGGTCATATGTCTTGCAAGTAGCAGAGAAATGAGTTTTCCTTATTAGTTCAATAGTTAGAAAATTGGATGGCCCTTTCCCCATTTTTCTTTTTTTCTGCTGTTGCTGAGCGAAGGACACATACAAAAGCTAAGAAAAGGCAGTGTATGTCAGGCAGAAAATAGATCCCATAGTGGAATTTTCAATTCTATGTCATAATGGTATTTTTATTTTCTATGAAATCTAACTTGTTTCTTTTTTTCCTTTGTCATCTGTTTCCTTCTTTTCCAGGTTTCCCCCAAGATTTACAGAGGTATAATTGAAAAATAGAAGTGCATATATATAAGGTGAACAACATGATGATGTGATAAGCATATACAATGTGAAATGCTTATCACAATCAAGATAATTAACACATCCATCACCTCACATAGATACCATTTTTTGTGTGTGTCGTCCATTTTGTTTCTGAATCCCGTTTAGAAATATATCAGTACGTATTTAAGAGAAAGGAATAATGTTTACTGAGTACTTGCTCAATTACAGGGATTTTGCTAGGTGTTTTGCATAGTTATTTAATCTTTGCCTGTCTCACAGCAACATCTGAGATCTGGATGAATAACATTAAATGCCAAAATTTCCCACACCATTGATTTTCCTCCTGTTCGGTATTTTCTTTAGAAATACAGAACCGTATCTTCTTGCCATCTGGAATTAATTGTATTATTGCCTATATATCTACACATTCTCCCTCGGTCTTCATTTTACTACAGCTGTGGTCAAAGGAGGGGCTTTTTAGAATTACCAGACAGTGCTGGTGGAGGGAAATAAATCAAGATGAGCTGCATTTGTATGCAAATTAATGAAGGGGAAGGAGAATCAAGTCAATGAATGCCATTTCCTCTTTGGGAATCATTCCCCATGTAGCAAAATGGGTGAAAGTTCCCAAGTAACCAGTCTTCACTAATATGACCACCAGGGGGTGTTCAATACTGTCAGATTCTGGTGGTTCTATCTCCAGCAAAATCACAGCACAAGTTTTCTGTAATTATGTCTTTTCTCTCTGTCCATCCTTTCTGCTTTAGAATGGGATCATGAGGCAGATGTTTTATCTTTACTATTCCTTGACTTTTGGAGCTTTAATAATATTCCATAGAAAATAAGTAGTCCTTTTATGAGATTAGACTATATATTATACATGAAATTTTGAATTTACTAGTTACGTTGACCATTGCTTCTTAGACTTACTAGTTACCTTAACCATTCTAGAACCCTCCATGAAATGATGGAGGATAAACATGCCACTGGAAGGCCCTCTGCCTCTCACCTTTAATTTTCTCATTTTATTTCATTTGGTTCCAGGCCATCCTTTACATCCACATTTAAATTCCTTTCTTCTTAATAAAATATTTTCTGGCTATTTGATTCTAGAGAACTTTCTTCTAAACTCCTACAGTTCCTAATTCTCCACATAGTCCTGTATTGTCTAACACCATTAGCTTCTGCATTGTTGCTTTCTTTCCTCTAGAAGGTTAAGAACTCCTGGAGGAAAAGCCCTGCAAAACCTTTTCCTCAGGCCACAACAGTGTAGGAGTGAAACTGTGGTCTCAATGACCATGGCAAGACATATTTTCAGGCTTCATCCTCACCCACTGTGTGAGAACTCCACCTCCCCCAGATGTGTCCAAACTAGCTCTACAGGTCTGCCTGAGCTTACTTCACCTGTCGGTCGCTGTCAGGAGGAGCTGGTTCTGGCTCCTCTCTCCTTCAGGGATGCTGTTGCTGGGGCCACAAGAAGCATCTAGAGTCCCTGCTGTTGCATCTGCAGTGCTAACCAGCAAGCTGGTCTCCTCTCCGGTTCCTCCTGCAGAACAAGATTTTAGTGCTTATTGACCTTTATTTACACTTTTTTTTTTTTTTTAAATGAACAGCTATCTCTCTTTTTTTCTCCAGTTTACAAAATCCAAGGCCCTTAACAAAAAGTTTTAAATACAGAAATGTTTTTCTCTGTGTTGAGGCATTAGTGTATGTGTGCGTGTGTATATGTGTGTATATATATGTTTACCTAAGACTTTTTGTTTTTATGAAACAGGTATATTACTGTATACTTTACATAATTTATTTCACAAAAGCCTGTGTCCATAAAGTAAAACAGTCTTTCTATGAAACATTCAAGTAACAATGGCTTGGGCACCAACCAGACACAGGAGCAAAAAATTCACGCTTTTCCCTGGGTGTTTTTTTCCAAATATCTTGAAACTTGCCAAGGTCTCTTATACTCTTACCTCAATTCCATTCCCTAGTTGCTTACCCACAGCTGCCTTCTGAAACTGAATACAGCCCTGAGGGCCATAGGCTGCATTCCTAAGCCCCAGGAGAATTCTGCTATGAACTCTACTGCACCCAGGCATTTCCTCAATGTGGAGGCACCACTGTCATGGTGTTCCTAATGGCCTACTGCTCCTGGTGAAAATATCTATGGATCCACACTTTGAGGTTTGAAAGAGGATACTTCTCAGCATCATGCTTCATTGAGGTGCCCACAGTAAAAATACATGCCTCAGGCTAAATAATTTTTGATTCACTTATTGATTCATTGACTCACATGTTTTTTTCTTTCATTCAAGAAAAATGTTCAATGAGCATGAACTCCATGTCAGGGACAGTGCTAAAGAGCTGGATAGACATTGCCCATCTGGTGTCCTCAGAGGACCTGGGGGTGGTGGTGGTAAGAGGCTGTGTTGGAACAGGTTCCAGCATTAGATACACACCGGTCCAGAAACCCACTTTCCTTTCAATGACTTTGGCCTTAGGTCTCAGTTTGGGTGATCCGTGGCCTAACCTTTCTTATGTGAGTTTCCTTGTGGACAACACCTTATCTTGTTGACATCTGGCTTGGGTTTGGATATCTCCATCCTCTCCCACCCTAGCTCATCAGACATGTTTTTATATCTTTGACTCTCTCAAGAGTATGGCTTTGGGATTCATTTCATTTTTTACCAGGATGCCCTTTTACTTCATACACATTTATAAAAGCAAATGGTTCTACTCTACCAAAAAGACCTGGGCTCTAAATTCAGTTACTGTGTTGAGAGAGACATAATTCTTTTAATCTACAGAATCTGAGCCCTGATTCAGATGTAATATCTTGTAATAACTGTGTATATAATTTTGAATTCTTTTTCTCCTCCTTTCTTCCTCCTAACTTAACTTTATATATAATAAATGCTAGCAGATATTATTAAAGATTCTTGAAAACATATTTTAAAACCTGCATAATCACCCATTGTGTGAATGTCCCATAAATGATTTCACCATATGATTGGGGAGTTTGTGTTTTGTTTGTAAATTTTTGCTGTTATATAAAAAATCTTGTGATGAGAAACTTCAGATATAAATCTCAGTCCACACGTATTTCCTTAGGAATAACTTCTAAGAGTAGAGTTACTTATTAAACAGGAAACTTTTTTCCATAATTTTTCACCAATTTTTCTTTCTGCCAGCAATGTATGAGAACTATCCCACTGCATCTTTATTAACTTTTAGCATGTATTATTTTGGCATTTTGATAGAGGCATTGTTTTAATTTATATTTTTTGATTACCACTAAGAATGTACATTTTAATATGTTTGTTGGCTTTTGTATTTCTATTAGTTTTTAATGCTTTTCATGATGATTTATGAGCTTGCTTTATATGGTAAAAATACAATGGCCCTTTGTCCTAATTGTGCCAAGAGTTCTTTCTCCATTATGTTGTCTTTTCATTTTGGTTATAGCATTTTTGATGTGTATAAACTTAAAATTTTTATATGTCCAAATTTTTTCATATTTTTTGTGATTTCCTGACAAGTATAATTTACATCCAAATATCAGCAAAATATTCACATATTTTTCTATTTAATTGTTTTATTTTAAAGCCATTTTAAAAACATGAAGTTTACTAGATTTTATAGAATCTATCTCTTCCTCAAAGATTGATCTAGTGTACCTTACATTCTTTGTTGAATAATTAATTTTCCCTCTTGTTATGATGTTGACTTTATGATATGTTCTTTTATGAACGATGGTTATTCTGAGTTTGTCAATTTTGTTTTAGTAATCTGCCTGTCTCCCAGTACAACACTGACTTAATTACTATGATTTTGTTTTTAAGTTTATTTATTTATTTATTTATTTAGAGATAGAAACAGCATGAGTGGGGAGAGGCAGAGCGAGAGAGAGAGAGAGAGAGAGAGAGAGAGAGAGAGAATCCTAAGCAGACTTCACACTGCCAGCCCAGAGCCTGATGTGGGGCTCAAACTCACCAAACCATGAGATCATGACCTGAGCCGAAACCAAGAGTCGGACGCTTAACTGACTGAGCCACCCAGGTGCTCCAGTATGATTTTACAATAAATGCTAATATTTGGTAAAGCAAGACTCCTTTATTATTGCATTAAGAAGTTACTCTGCACTCTTGTCTATTTATAGTTCTAGGCTAAATTTAGAATAATTTTATCCAGTTGGGATTTCTCATTATTCCATTCAAAAAGTGTTTATGGAGTCCTTCACCGTGCCAGGCATTCCTTATTCTAGGTGCTGGGGAATGGAATGCACTTGTGTCCAAGATAGACAATCACTGCTGTCATGGGGTTCATGATCTCTCAGAGGAGACAGACGGTAGACAAATAAAGGAATGGCTGTACGGTGCAGTATCAGGTGGCGTTGGTGTGACAAACAAAAAAGCAGGGCAACGGCAGAGAATGATGGAGATGGTGTTAGAGAATGTTGTTCAAGAATATTTCTATGAGGAGGCCATGAGAGAGTGAGTGGAAAAGAGTAGTCACAGGCAGAGGGATCATGGGTTCCTGGTGCCAGAGGAGCGGGAGGAAGGCTTGTGTGATCCGAAGGAATGAGGGGTTATAGGGATGAGGTCAGGAATGGAGTCAAGGGCCAGATCATGTGCAGCCCTGTAGGGCCTGAAGAATACTTTGGATTTTAGCAAGTGTTTTGATTAAGATTATGAAACATTTATAACTTACTTTGGGAAAGAGTTGATATATTTTCAGAATTCCATTTTTCCTTTGAAGAAAGTAGTCTCTTACCATGTTTTCGTTTCCTTTTATCCCTTCACCTCCTTCTACTTTACACTTTATAGTAAAAATATGTCATTTTGTTTGTGTAGGTTCCTCACATGTTTTTGGGTCATTTCTAGATATTTTATATATGCTTCATGGTACTGTCAGTGGAATATATATTCTATTGTGTTTTCTAACATACTTTCTGGTGTACAAGAAAATGTGGATATACATTGTATATCTTACACTTGAGTACTGAATTTGAAATTTTCGATTAATTCTTTACCAGTTTTGTGTAAACAGTTTTAATTTCATCTTCCATCATAATGACAGTATGTCCTCTCCATTTACATAGCTCTACCAGATCAAGAGTGATATTGGATAGATATCTTTGCCTATTTACTATTTATGTAAATGCCTCTAGATTTATTTTTAATATAAGGTTATTATTTTAGAATATTTATTTGCACATTAAATAATTTCCTTCTAGTTCTAGCTCTTAAAAGTTACTTTTTTCCCTGTAAGAATGATTTACTGACTTTCAGATTCCTTGTTAGCATCTTTTGATGATTGTATGGCTTTTGTTCTTTGACTTGCAGATTTAAGGAAAGATTTCTAGAAAAAAAAAAGATTTGTAGATTTCCTAATATTAAACAATTATTGGACCCTTTAAATCAATGCTGTTCAGGGGCGCCTGGGTGGCTCATTCGGCTAAGCATCTGACTTCGGCTCAGGTCATGATCCCACAGTCCATGAGTTCAAGCCCCGTGTCGAGCTCTGTGCTGACAGCTCGGAACCTGGAGCCTGCTTCAGATTCTGTGTCTCCCTCTCTCTGACCCTCCCCTGTCCATGCTCTGTCTTTCTTTGTCTCAAAAATAAATAAACGTTAAAAAAAATTTAAATCAATGCCGTTCAATTATGGTAGATGTTTGCTCTAGTCTACTGATCAATTTACTTTGTTCTTATTTTATTTGGTCCTTGTCAAATTCACATAAGTAAGACCAATTTATAACTTTTGTATTTTGGACTCACTTTGGTCACCTTTGCTATTTTGGTTATGAAATTAACTGGATCACCTACCAGTAAAAATGTCTGGTCCTAAAATCTTTTACTGGATATAATTAGATGATAACCTTCAATTTCTTCAAAGCTTATCGATCTTCTCTTGTTTGATATTTTTCAAGCCAGTTTTGATTCCATATATTTTTCCTCTCAACCTTTTATTTCATTGAGATTTGGGGATTTGTCAGCACAGACAGTAATTATTTAATTTCAGGAAAATCTCTTTTCATCGTAAGGCCCTTCTTGTCCCTGTAATTTAGACTTGAGACCATAGAGGCAGGACTGGGGTGATCTGAGAGACTGACGTTGGGCTCCACTCATTTGTCCTTATCTCATTATCTATGAACAAATATATTCAGATGGAAGCAAAGGGAGGCAGAAGGAGATGTTTAATTATTGAACATGGATTTCAAAAAAATGCATATTCTGAATACTTTAACAACACAAGGGCTGGTACATGATGTAGACTAGTGTAGATTGATATAGAGGGTTTTGTTGGCAGACCACCTAGGTTTAAAACCAAACTCCATCACTGACTAACTGTTTGACCTAGGGAAAATTGCTGTGCTTCCCTGTGCTCCAGGTTTTTCATTTGTGAAATGAAGATTAATTAATTTGCTGATTCAACAAATATTTATTATATTTATTGAGAGTCTCCTATGTGTTAGGCACTGCTTTAAGATCTGCAAATGCCTCAGTAAAAAAAGTACTTGATCTTTGAGTGTATCCTACTTGGAGTTCTTGAGCCTCTTAGATATACAGATTAACTTTCCCCACCTTCATTGAGATATAACTGGCACATAACATTGTGTAACTCTAAGGTGTATAATGTGCTGATTTGATGTACTTACATATTGCAATATGATTATCATCACAGTGTTAGCTAACACCCCATCATTTCACATAATTGCCATTTCTTTTTTGTGGTGAGAATATTTAAGATTTACTGTTTTAGCAACTTTCAAGTGTACATCATAGGATTGTTATTGATTAATCACAGTGCTGTACATTAGATCCCCAGAATGTATTCATTTTCTAACTAGAAGTTTGTACCCTTTGATGAGCACCTCCCCATTTTCCCTGTCTCCCAGCCCCTGTTAACTACCATTCTGCTCTCTGTCTCTATAAGCTCAGCTTTTATAGATTCCACCTATATCATATAATATTTTTCTTTCTGTGTCTGACTTATTTCACTTAGCTAATGTCCTCAGGGACCATCCATGTTCTTATAAATGGAAGGATTTCCTTCTTTCTCATGGCTGACTAATATTTTATTATGTAGAAATATAATATTCATGTGTACATATTTATGTGTATGTAAATATATATATTTAATACATCTACTTTATCCATTCATCGATCAGTGTTCATTTAGGTTGTTTCTATATCTTGGCTATTGTAAATAATGCTGATATGAACATGGAAGTGCCCATACAACTTCAAGATCCAATTTTATATCCTTTGGATGTGTACCGAGAAGTGGGATTGCTGGATCATATGGTAGTTCTATTTTAGATTTTTGAGGAACCTCCACACTGTTTTCCATAGTGATTGTACCAATTTACATTCCCACCAGCAGTACACAGGGGTTTTCTTTTCTTCATATCCTCACCAGCAGTTGTTACCTCTAATTTTCTCAAGGATAGCTATTCATTCTAATAGGAATGAGGTGATCTCTTACTGTGGTTTTTAATTTTTTTTAATTTTTATTTATTTTTTATTTTGGGAGAGAGAGAGAAAGGGTCCACAGATCATGGCTTGAGCCAAAATGAAGAGTTGGACACTCAACCAACTGAGCCACCTGGGCACCCCTCAACCTTTTTTTAAAATCAAATTTGAAGTTATTGGTCACTATTTCTTCACATTTTTTTTCTGCCCCTTCCTCTCTGTTCTTTCCTCTGTGACTCCTGTTGTACATACTTTGGTAGCTTGTAGTTTCCCACAGCTGCCAGAAGCTCTGTTCATTTTCTTCATTCATTTTCCTTTCTGTATAATCTCAATTGACCTGTTTCCACATTTTCTGATTCTTCTACCAGTTCTGCCATGAAAAAGTAGTTGGGAGTAACTTTGGGGTGGGCACTTCTTTATAACACATATGGAAGTCCTCTTAAATGACATTTGAGTTGAGACTAGGTCATAATAAAATCTGGTTTCCAAAGGTGATGGGTTATTCTCCAACTGAATTGCAGACTCTCCCTCCATGGGTTGGAGAAGGGGGTTTGATCCTTCCCTGGGCATCTCCACACACCAGTGCACTTGATGGGAATTTCTGTGTTCCTACTTTAGCTCTCCAGATATGCTATACAGACAAGTGTTCTAGTTCTAAGAACTTTATTTTTTAATAACTCGTTGCCAATTGTTCTAAAACCCCTTCCATTTGCAAAGGAACTTTTACGATTTAGGCAGACATGAATTTTTCATAGAGAAGTAGGAGGACTTAATTATAGTTTCAACACACATTGGCATGCTTGGAAGTATCCAAAAGGAAGTCAAAGAATTTTGAGAATTTAAGCCAAGATACTTATTTCATCTTAATAATGTTGTGGCTTGATGTTATTTTACCAGTAAATATTCCCATAAGTATCAGATAATTGGGCTTTATTCTATGGCCTGAAGGCCAATATTCTTGGTGCAACCAACTGAAAGACTGAATTCCAAAAATGGAATTTCTCCATGGAAAATATGTTGTTTCCAGCCCTTGGTATTCACACCTAAGGCGTGTTGGCAGCTGTTCTTTGGCCAGCGGAAACAGGCATGGTGGTACATAAAGGCAGTTTCTATGGAAACCTGAACCCAAATGATACTGGGGCTGTGAAGATCAAAGGCAACACCCTGAATTGTTTGGAGAGCCCAATGAAGGTTTCAGAACTTTATCGTTCTCCACAGAAAACACTACAGCCAAGAATTTGAAATGCTTTCTTCTCCAGGTGCATTAGAACTATGTGCATAAAATAGAAATTTGTAGTTTGCTCATGAATTTATCTGTTCTAATTATTTTGCCAGCTATTTTACAACATCCTTCTCTGCCATAAAGAGAATTGTCATCTTCCATTAATGCTGTGATGAATACGGAAGTGTTGATACCACTTCAAGATCCTATTTTCATTTCCTTTGGATGTATACCCAGAAGTGGGATTGCTGGATCATATGGTAGTTCTATTTTTAATTTTCTGAGGAACCTCCACACTGTTTTCCATAGTGATTGTACCAATTTACATTCCCACCAGCAGTACACAGGGGTTTTCTTTTTTTCACATCCTCACCAACAGTTGTTACCTCTTATTTTCTCGAGCATAGCCATTCTAACAGGAATGAGATGATTTTTTACTGTGGTTTTTAAAATTTTTTATTTTAATAAATAAATAAAGCAATAAGACACACAAAATATGCTGAGCCTATAAATTTGGTGGCAGAGATTGATTTATTTTCATAAACCATGGATAATCTATTCAGTGTGTTATTTTTCCCCATACACTCTTCTTCCTATATACAAACACCCATGTTGCCAGATGCACACACAGCTAAACCACAGTTCTACCTGTAAAGAACATTTTGACCTACAGTAGTATTTTCTCACATTAAGTGTCATCCTTACACTGATTCTTTGTTTAGTATTTTGATACAAATCCCATTATCACAACCTTAGCAGAAATTAAAGTGGAAGAAAATATATTCCCATGAACGTGTCTTCCCAAGAGTGCATTTTGTTTTTATTTTGTGGAGCTTGATGTGTACTCGTTTCTTCTGACAAGCTCCCAGTTTATTAAAGTCCTGGTGAATGACAAAAGAGCATTTTCTTCCTGGCTAGTGCAGATTGTCAAGATAAAATCTCTGAACATACTACATTTGTCTGTGGGGATTTGCATCCTTGGTTTCAAGGGCCATTTTAGAGTCAAGTGGATATGTTAAGGTTAGTTGAAGTAATCAAAAGCATCATATTCACCATGAAGTAATGAAATGAAGACTGGATATGTTTATGCCAAGATTTATGATTAATTTGTGCACATGAAATATGGAGGGAGGGAATGGTATAATTTGAAGAAGCTCTCTATGAAATACTTATTAAACCTTACAAGGCCTTTACTTCTCATAGACATCCAGAACCAAGTAATCAAGCTACCTAGACCGTATTTATTAGAGTCTAGTTTTCTTAACATTCCTGAAGGGAAAAGTTGCTTTTTCCCACCTTACAGGAGCACTCCATCTCTGCTTCTCCTCTCTGAGACACAGAGTACCAGCCACATTTCCAGGCTGGTTCTACATATTTTCTTTACTTTTCACTCCTGCTTTCATCCCTCACCTATGAGGGGCACACTTGCCAGAATCTCCTCTCATCATACCTCTACTTTTTCCTTTCCCCACCACAAACAAAGGACTTTTGACTCAGAATTGTGATAAACCTCAATCTGGAATTTTCACTTTTCTTCTTGCAAAGCATTACGTTTTAATAGTGAGCTATAATATAACTAAGGTTTAAATCAAACTGGCAAATTGGCTGTTTGCCATTTAATACACAGAATCATAGGATGAAAAGATATAGAAGGGAACTTGGAGAGTATTTATCAGTATTTTGCCATCATTTTTCACTAGAGGACTTCTGCAGAGGAAAAAGAGCCAATTCAGCAGATGTCTGGAGGCACAGAGAAAGTTCCAGTCAGAATGAATATAATATATAATGTCTTTGAAGTTCACTATTTTAGCTTTAAAATTTTCTGCAACTTTGAAGTTGATACTAAATTTTACCTTTACTTGTTTTCTAATAAAAGTAGTTCTAGAATTACTTACCATTAAGTATAGTGGTCCCTATTTTTCCTTCACCTTTGTGTAGCATCTAGCACGTATCTTTATACCTTGAGGAGAATGTAAACCCCAATACAAAAAATACAGACTGGACAATTATATCCTATGGTAGGTGAGTAAACTGAGACCTAGAAATGTAGAAATTTGCTTAAGATCACCATGGTAGAATCAACATGAGAATTCAAGTCTAATGGCGTTCAGCCCAGTGAGCTTCTCATCAAACTCAGACATATGTTTCAACCTGATATCTTTTCCACATGTGTTCCTGGAAACTAAGGTTTCTGTAAGTCAGGAACATCTTTGGAACCTGACTGACCTCACTTAACCTGGTTTTCATGCCGTATAAGGATTCCTGAAAAACCACTGTAAGAGTAATTGTGTGTCTATATATGCCTCTTTCAGTAGCTTTGCTCACAAGGGGAGACGTGAGGGTGTGTGTGTGTGTGTGTGTGTGTGTGTGATAGCAGGTGAAGTAGGGAAATGGTGAGTGGTGGTGGTGGTGGGTAGCATTCAACAGATCATTTTTTTCCCCATTTTCTGAAACCACTACTTTTTCCTGAAACCCATTAGTCTGGTTTTGGCTTTAAGCTGCTGAAGGAAAGCATTATTCAGGGAGTACTGCAGGGGCTGATTCTTGTGGAACTCATGAGAGTTAGATTTGGCTGATGTCAAAATTTTCATCAGATTTTGAATTTTCAGAGACATTTTGTACTCTGCTTATGAGATTGATATAAATAGTTTTGTTCTCTGTCTCCCAGATAGAAGCATGGATAAAAAGAAGAACTTCATTTGTTCCACATGGAAGATAACAAAATATATTTGAGTGATTGGATGGATGGATCTTTGTGGATAATCATTAATCAAATTTACATAACCATTTTCATGAATAAGGGAAAATTTGCTATTCTAAGCTAAGTTGACAAAAAGAGGTAATACTATGTCCCTTAAAAAATATAGTACAAGTGAAATGTACACACTCTAACCAACCAGGTAGAAATAAGGAAAAATCCTTATTGCTTCCTTTCATAGGTGAGATTAGAGAATTCTGACTTTTCTCTTTGGTCAGGTGAACCATTCATAGGTATTATGTGAATGCCTTTATCAAATAATCCTGGACTTCTCAGGATACCTATTTCAGTGCCAGCCACTCAGATAGAAGTTGGGAATATAAAAATAGCTAAGGTCAGTTGTGCCTCAAGTTTCTTACAGTCCATTGGAAAGACAAGTACATGAATAACTAACCATAGTATAACACAACAAAGTTTTATGCTGGTGGTACAAATGAGAAGAGAGATTCTGTTAATTGTTGTTACTGCAGGGGGCTACAGAGGGTTTCACTGAGAAGATAAGTTGTAATGCAAGGATGTATTAACTTGGAAGTGGAAAAGTGGAAGGAGAAAAGCGATGGCAAGGCGATGGTTGGAAATGGGAGTGTGCCATGATCTGTTGAGGAAATGGCAAAGAAAAAAGGTAAGTGCAGGTTCGACCAAGAAGGGCACTTATGGCATGCCAGCATGAACCTGGGAGCCAGCCAAGGTTTTAAACCGAGAAATCATTGATTGGGTTTGGGCTCTTTAAAAAGCTATCTCTGACAAGAGCTTGTAGAATCGATTGGGTGGTGGGTGGTGTGAGAAGATTAGAGAAAGGGGGACCAGTGTTATCTAATTCTGTAACCCTTTTTTCTTTTCATACAAACTCAAAAGTTGCTAAAAATAAAGGAAGGTTTTAGAAAAGCTGATTTTATCTCTGATAGGTGAGGTGACAATAAATAGAGATAAAATGAAGTTGCATGCAATGAGAAGGGGAAGTGCAGGTGCAGGAATTGTGTGAGGAAAGACTAAAAATCTCTTTGAAACAAGACATTCAGAAACAGTGATTTGTCCAAGGTTGTAGGGATGTTGGAAGCCATCACAAAATGATCCTTTAGCCAATTAGAGAAGAGTGAGAGAGCAGTGAGAAGACATATCCGTATTGTGTATTTATTCCATATGATGTAATGTTAAATGAAAAAAGATATAAATTTTTTTTAAGTAAACATACTCTCTGCCCTCACATAATCACAGCCTCCCACAGTACCAGCATCCCATATTAGAGTGGTACATTTCTTGCAGTTGACGAACCTACACTGACACGTTACTGTCCCTCAAAGCTTTGTAGTCCACATTAGGGTTCCCTCTTGGTGTTGCACATTCTGTGGATTTTGACAAATGTACAATGACATGTATCTACTATTATAGTTTATTACAGAATAGTTTCACTGCCCTAAAAATCTTTTGTGCTTTTTAACACTTTTATATAATAATCATAACATTTTAAAGACATATATATGATATATATGTACGAAAGATTGGAACTAAATTGAGCAGCATGTTTTAAGAGTACTGATTCAGATTTCCTGCTCACTTATAGATTCATATTTCTTGCTTGGCCACAGGACATACTAATGTCCTTTCCTACGATCTGGCCATTTACTAGATCACTCTAGGCCCATTGGGCATGTTTTATCATTAGGCCTAAATAACAGCGAAACAGGATTACTTGTGACAGGAGACAGTTCCAGTTTTTCATGAATGTTTACAATTCATTAAAATATGTGGGGAAAGAGGCTTCATTTAATCCAAGAGCAGTGAAATAAACATGTTAAGAACATCTAAATAATTTCAATATATTCATTTTTGTGTTGGGGGAGGACAGTCATTTAGAGTCCCAGGCTCTGATATCTCCCATACTCTCAGACCCTATAGCAGCAGTGTGAAGGTGTTAAAATCCAGCATACCTGTTCTCTGCAAAGCAGTTATGGTAGTGATAGGGTGGTATTGGGGCATGGGTTGTATATGTGAAGAATCAGGTTCTGTGACTTTAAAAAAGTATAATTACCTACATGGCAGGGAAAAAAATTGAAACATTTAAAGAGAAAAAATGGTGCAGGGAAAAAACATTCTAGGAAAAAACACCTAATAATCTAAATAAACTAGATGACTCTCATCATCTTTTGTTCCTTTTAACTCTGGGAGTATCCTGGTTGGAGCAAACGAATAAAAATAAGAAATAAAATGTTGTTCAGTTATGAATGGGACAAAAAGGGATTTCCATAGTATTCTTTAAATGGCAACGATAACTTTTTCTGAAGATAGATGGATACTTGTAAGGTTACAGCTGGGATAGATCATGTTCAGGGATAGTTTTGGAAAATAAAAAGCTGCTATTTTAAATAAATACAAAATTGGAAGATTAAAAAAGGAAATGATTGGTTGTGTTTTGCTGCAAGAAAGAATAATTCTAAGAATGCTTTTTCTTTTGTCTATCTACCATCTACTTCCTATGAATTAAATATATGAATGTCTTCTTCAGAACATTGGAATGCCACCTTTTAGAATAATTTCCATTTTTTGGTAAAGGTGCTTAAATAAAGACATGTTTGGGCTATGCTTGAGAAGGCAGGAAAGATTTGGCTGTATTGAAATTTATATCCAGCTATAAATCCAGTATCTTTACCTCTTGATTTTTAAAGGCAGTGGTGAAAGGGAGCACAGCATGTGGTGAATTATGAATGAAGACACGAAAGGATTTCTTGGTCTGATGTGAAGCCAGTTCCTCCCCCACCACACTCTGTTTCTGGAGTTGTCTTGAGTCCATTATAAATATGACTCTAGTGAACCATACAAATATCTCCTTTGGAGTGTTATGCACAGTGTTAATATGTAGTCTATCCCTGAGATGCTTTTGTGCAAATAAGAAGTGCTACTTAATAAAAATCAGTGTGTGCAAGGGTACAAACTAAATATCAAACCTTCAAAGCGTCTTCATGACAGAGATTACCAATTCTGACTCTAATTCATTATTTATATAGCAAAAGCATGTGGGAGTATGTGTGAGCAGCAGTAGAGGAGTGGGGAGAATCTTCCTGTTCACATCAAAGGTGTTAGGATACCAGGGACTGTTATCAGGATTCCTTTTTGAAAAGGAGTCTCCAAGACTTTGGGGGAAAGCTAGCTAACTAACTCTCCAACTAACTAACAGCAGTGAAGGGATTCGCTGAACTGGACACTTGTGCTGTGAGTACCCTTCTAAATATATGTTATACTTAACAAAGTTTACATTAAAAAATAGTGGTGAGTGCTTTGGGATTAGCAGGCACCTAGGCCACTTGGATTAAGGCACTTAATTGAGAAAGACAATTATTGACTGCTAGTGTCTGGTGAAAATAGGTAGGCAACTCAGGTGGAGATAGCTGACAACTGGTCCTAAAGCTTGGGATCTGGTTTGCTACTGGGGAGAAATGGTTTTGAGAACATCATGTATAAATATTCTCCAACACTGCTCTGTGTGAATGTGTCCCACGTAACACCAGGAAGGGGACTGTAAACATTGAAATAGCAATTGGCTCTTTAGTTGCCAAACAAATACTTTTACGTGTCGGGATGGATCCTTGTGTGCTGGAAAGAGAAATTTATCAAAGGTGAGATATCAGAATTAGTTAAAAAGTGGGCCAGCAATAGTAGAAGCATGGCTGCCAGGAGAAGAGAATGGAAGTGACAGCAGCAAACACAGAGGATATAATCCAAGGAGAAAATGATCCCTGCAGGACTCAGTGAGACAGAGAAGCTTTCAGGATTTGAAAGAATAATTCAGAGCTCAATATTCAAATGCCACTAGGATTCTTACCTACACACTTGATTGTCCCTGTAACTTCCTCCTCCTCAGAATAGCCCTTCTCCTACAAGTGACCTGGGAAAACAGGGATTATATTCCAGTTGCCATTTTGATTGCATCAAATCTTGGTTGTTTCCTGATTGGAATGATTTCAGAAAATAAGGTTTATATTTTAAATTAAAATAGCCAGAGTGGGTGGGGTGGACTTTATTTAAAATATGTACATGTTTAATAAATATATTTATAATTTAATGTATTTATTTAGGGTATTGTGCTAAGTGTTGAGTGGAGTACCAAGAAGTTAAGACCCAGTCTTCTCTCGCAAGAAATCTAGTGAAAGAACTGGTAAGTAGTCATCTGTTTCCAGATTTTCACATCTAGGATTGGGTGGTGGTGGTAAATTATTCAAGATAGGCTAACTGGTGTAAAAACAAAACAAAACAATTCCCAGATTGAGCTACTTACATGTCATATTTTATTGCAGGTCAGTGGAGGTGAAAGGATCATTTACACTCTTTCTATTCCATGCCTCTTACATCACAAAGGGCCTTGGAGTCTTCTATGGGATCCTCTGCATCTGAGCTTCCGTTAGGGTCAGGACTGGAAGATTTTTATACAGTCTAAGCCTGAATGTCACTTCACTTCATTCTAATGGCCTCACGACCCACTGATTACAAGGAGGTCTGAGAAATGCCGTCTTTCTGCATTCCCAGAGGGAAACAAAGTGGGGTCTAGATGGCATACAACATAATCTTGTGCCATCAGAAGGGATCTCTCAGGCTTATTTTTTCTAATTTCTGAGAGTTTGAATTGGATTTGCTTTTCAGCCATTAAATTTCCCGCCTTTTAATAGGAAATAGAAGCAGGGAAGACAACACTTATCAAATATCTACTGTACATATACATGAAATCAATTAGCCCTTAACCAATCTACTGAGATGGGTATGGTTCTGGGTTACATATGTAGTTGATGAGGCTGGGAGAGGGTAGGCAGCTTGTTCAAGGACACTAGCTAGAGATCAGTGGAAGAAGTGTTTAGATCTGCATGTCTGTTTCCAAGGCATTTATTCTTCTATTATCTCTGAAGTAGGAAGTTTAGCTAAGGAACAAATACTTGTTGAATTAATTAAAAAGATAAAAGAATTAAGTTACGAAAAAAGGCAAAAGTAAGCAATGAAGAAAAAATTTTAAGAAACATTTATGGGGTTTAATAATTTTTTTTTTTAAGTAAATGTATGCTTAGAATTATAAGAAAAAGGTGCTCAGCACTTAGCTGTTGTCCCACCCTTCAACTAAACCTAGGGAGCAGTGACTAGTTCGTTCGTTCTCTCTCTTTCTTTCTTTCTTTCTTTCTTTCTTTCTTTCTTTCCTTGTTTCTTTCTTTATTTCTTTTCTTTTTTTTTTTTACCATTCATTCAGCAACTATTTAATGGAAGCTTAGCATGTATGCATCATGAGGATCAGGGATGAAGAAGACAAACATAATTCTTTCTTACACAAAGCAAGCATACACACACCTAAGCCTTAAACACCACTCTCATGTAGCTTTTGTTGGGTTTGAGCAGCCCTTTCTCTTCAGGTGCTGCACTTGAAATCTGCTGATCAATATCTTTGTTCTTTCAAAGCAGAGGGGAGACGTCCTTCTTAGAAAGTAGTGTTTTGAGAATTCTCTCTGTGGGGAAGCACAGTAATAAGAGACTTGTTCTGTATTCCTGAATGCTTCCAAACAGCAGTCTGCTTTTCTAGAAATTGTTGGATGGCTTCTCCCAGGCACAGGGGGGAGCTCAACATTTAAGAATCCTACCCCAAAGCGTCTTTGGAATGGAGTGGTTAAATTGGTTCTTGAAGGTTGAAATGTATCTTTTCAGCTCTGCAAAATCAGCTTCCTTCATGCTTGTATTCTTCCTTTTCAACCAAATGCTGTGATTTTGTACTTGCCAAATTGATCTGTGGCAGAAAGGAGACTCCCAAAAGCTGGAGATAAAGAGGAGGAAATGTCAGGTGCTAGCCAGATTTTTTTCATTAACTCTGCAGCCGGGGAGTCCCTGAGTAAAAACCATACAAGTTAAACTCAGCATTATAGAAGAATTGTCATTATTTGTTTTAAAGCTAAGATTCTAATTATAATTTTAATACATATTGACATACTAAAATAATCTATAGTACAATTAATTTTTAAATCAGGTTATATTTAATGTGTTCAGTAGCTGGTGTAGATGATCCTTTTAGATACAGACTCTCTTCCTGAAGTTTTCTGAAATGTCAGTTTGGAAAAGCACTTTCTTGTATTTAAATTCTCTGTCACTTTCAAAAATTATTAAATCCCAGCAGTGTTTCTTGAATTTTTCCCAGAAATACTCACTTTGTCTTGTTGTATAGTTAAATTATTGTTTCTTTTTCAATCATTCAACAAATAATCATTCAGCATCTCCTGTGTAGCAGTTCCTGTACTAGGTGCTTTGGAACCATCTATGAGCCAACTGGTAAAAGTCCTTGCCCTTTACCTGAGTTCTAGCAGAAGGAGATAGACAATAAACAATAAGTGTATTAGGTAGATGATGTCGTTCACTTATTTGGGCATAAGCCTCCTTCATTGAAAAGGTGACTTTAGAACTAAGACTTGAAGGAGATGAGGAAGTATCCCAGTGGAAACCTCGAGGGAGAGACTTCCAGACAGCAAGAGCACTCATTGCAAAGGCCCTGAGGCAGGAGTATGCTTGGCATACTTGAGGAACAGTGAGGAGTTGAGTGCCCAGAGCAGAGAGAGCCAGGGGAAAGGAGTTCAGAGTGGTACTGTGGGCCAGATGGAGGGTGGGGTGGGTGTAGGCTATTGTAAAGACCTGGGCTTTTGTGCTGAAGGGGATGAGGACTCATTGCAAGTTTTTGACCATAGTAGGAACATGATCTTTCCCTATTTTCCTCTGTTCTTATACTTATTTGCTTTTGGGCATTTTTGTAATATTTATAATAGTGTTATTAGTAGGCTCTAGTCATGAGTATATTCAAATTTTTATCTGGTATGTTGCCTACAAAATGCAAAATCAGATACTGCAACAGCTTAGTTATATAAGCAAACAATACTCTATTTGTGGATTCTAAGTGGCCAGGGGATTTCTGTATTCTGATTGGTTGACTTTGTGACTCAGTCAGTCCAAATATCATCCCTGATGCAACTTTTTAGAGTGCAGATTTTAGTAACCAATCTTACAGTGAAGCAATGTTTGCATATTTTATAACTTATTAGATTCTATTTTTTTCTAGATGGATCTCTGAACATTTACATTTTAATAAACTTCCCCCAGAAGAATACATTCTTCCTGCACACAGTGGCTCCTTACATGTTTGAAAATATGAGCAAGCTTATATTTTGTATTTTATGCCCACTTCCCTTCTGTGAATGAAGTATGTGACTTCACGTTCTGTATTTTCCAGTTAGGTTCAGAGGGTGTTTTTGGATCTTGCCTCAGGCCCACGGACTAGAGAGGCTGTGGCCTGGTTCACCTCATGGTAATGGCTAGTAGTAATGTGTGTGGATGGATGTACTCCTGACCTGGAGCCCTGGGCCCATCTAAGGAGAGAAGTGTTATTTAATATAATTTTGTTTGCATATAAAGAGCCAAATGATTAGAGTATTGAATTAGTTGTTAGATATTTCTACTAATGGAAGCAATTTTATTTTGGCAGCTGGTGAGGTAAAGGGGTATAGGGGAGGAAAAAGTTTTTCCCTATCCTCTTAGGATAACTGGCTGAGTCTGAAAAGTAAACTAATACAGACAGATTAATAGGAAAAATGCATACATATTTATTAACTTTTTACATGTATATGGAAGCCTTCACAAGAGGCTGAGGCCTGGAAGAAACCACGGAAGCAGGAGGCTTTTATACCTTTGAGACAAAGAAGCAATAAATTGGTGAAGGATTGGGGCACCTGGGTGGCTCAGTCAGTTGAGCGTCAACTTTGGCTCAGGTCATGATCTCACGGCTCATGCGTTTGAGCCTTGCACTGGGCTTTGTGATGACAGCTCAGAGCTTGGAGCCTGCTTCGGATTCTGTGTCTCCCTCTCTCTCTGCCCTCCCCCTCTCACATTCTATCTCAAAAATGAATAAACATTAAAAAAAATTTTTTTTTAATTGGTGAAGGATTGACAAGGCAAAGGAGTTTGGGCTTAGGGTAGTGGTACTGGGGCTAGTAGGTCTTATCTTCCTTAAGTAGGGTTAATTTAATAAAATTTGTTTGCAGATTCCTCTGGTGCTATCTATGAGCTAATGAGAGTTTGTCTTTAGTAAAATAATTTATTTTCTGCCTTTAGGTAGAAAACAGGGAGTTTTTTCCCTAGGTTTACTGCTTAATTGCCTTTTATTCAAATTGTCTTTAATTAAAGCAGCATATTTTAAGGTAGCATATTCTGGTTACCTTTGGTAGGTTGCTGACAATCTCTTTAAAAACCTAAGAAAAAGGGTAAGAGAAGCCTCAGTCTACCCATCTGCAGGCCTTAGGCCAGAGGCAGGGAAGGAATCCTTGAATCTTCCATATGGTTCAAGCCCCTCACCAGGAGTAGGGGCTCCATCAAGGCTCAAAGGTGGTGAGATGATTCAAACTCCTTAGCCTTGTCCTCTATGCAGAGAGAAAGTAAGGGTTCTGAGAAAGAGCATGGGAGGGACACTTAACCCAGATTTACAAAGCAAGGGGCAGATAAGGCTTTCCAGATGAAGTGAAATTGGAATTGAGGCCCAGCAGGGTAAATAGAAGTTAGCAAATCATGAGAAGACAGAAGAGGAGGAGTGGGAAGAGGAGGAGGAGGAGAGGACGATCTCGAACAACAAGAAGAGAGCTTAAAGAGTGGGATTGGGAGTTGAGTAGTGGGTCAGGGAAGAATGAAGACTCATTAGAGGAACTACAAGGATTTTGGCATGGATGAGTCATAGAATGCATTTGGGAAGAAGAGAAGAAGCTAGAGAGTTAGGCAGAAGCCATAGAGGTAGGGTCTTAAAGGTCATGGTGAGTTTCTAGTTTATTATAAAAATATCAGGGAACCTTGCTGGGGTTTTAAGCAGTGGAATGATATGTTTATGTTTGCATTTGAGAAAGGCCATCCTGATAATAGAATAGATTAGAAAGAAACAAGAGTGTGGGGGGAGGGAGGGGATGGGGAGAGAAGGGACCATTGCCATTAATTCAAGTGAGAGAAGATGCTGATGGCTAGAGCTACTCGGATGGCAATGGTTATGAAGAAAAACAGATGTGTCTGAGAAAGAGTTATGTAGTAGCTTTCATTGACAGGACTTGTGACAGACTGGTGTTGGAAGCTAATGATACCATTTAACATAATGGTAAGGAATAGGAGGATTGAAATAAAGATCACAGAGAAGATCCTCTTTGTAGGTTAATATGGAACACACACTGTTCACATCACATCTGGGTTTGGCAACCCTATAAAACCACTGCCCAACTTGGTCTTCATGATGACCACATTCATAGAAGCAGCGTGTCTAATAGACAGCTACCCTCTCTTCTTGTCTTCCTCCTCTGCTTTTTACCTGATAACCCTCTAAATTTTTGTCCCAACTCTCATCACTTTAAAAGGAACAGCCCTGGAATGCCAATCTCATGGTGGGATTGAGTTTCAGCAGGAGACTTGACCTGTAGCCTCTGGCAGCACCTTGCTTTGGCTCTTGGATAAGAACCCTAGACAAGAATGTGCTGTAGTTTATTTGGGCATCACCTGATTTTTGAATTAGCCAAGGAACGCCATTGCCTCAGCAATTTGCAGAGAAAAGCAGATTGTTACTAACTTGTCACCATTCAACCTCTAAATCTGCCAAACTTGCCTTGATCTGGACTAGATGTGATTCCATCCCTTAGGCTAATTTTGGGGACAAGAGCCCTGGAGTGGTGGGGAAGAGAAAGTTGTGTGGAAGTTTGAGGGGCAAGTCCTATCAGATAATCTCTCTAGAGATGATGTTCTTCTCTGAAGAAGATTTTTCTTCTTTTTTAACACATACTCTCCATCTCCTCTAATTGTAAAGTCATGCAATCCACAGATGTTGGCTTGGCAAGTGTGTCCACGCAGTCAGAAAAGCGAAGCAGCAGAAGGTTCAGTGTGCCAGGTACCAGGGCATGAGTTTTCAAGGAAGTGGTACCTTCCCAGTGCAATGGTCAATAGTCAAAACATTTTACCCCCTCTCCTCCTTTTTTCTTTGGAGGATTAGAGAAGGGCTGGGGGGGTGGGGATGTTGGGTTGGACTGGGGAAGAACCACAAAGGTGTTTTTCTGTAGAACAGATGAGGTCTCTGTACCGTATCTTGTGTTTAGTTTGGTTTTTATGGGTCCACAATTGAAATACACAAAAGCTAGGTGCCAAAAGGATTGAAAAGTCATTTGGAATAAGGATAGGAGCTGAACATGACCTCATGGGAAGAATGTCGCTCAGTGGAGACAAGTGGGAAACTTACATAGATGTGGGGGGCTGACACATTGTTCGCTTTCCAGAGAAGGGTTGGTCAGGGGCAGCATGCCAAATGCTGGTAAAAATGTTCTGAAGGGCAAACCTTACATGGCCTGAGCATTTGGAATTTTTTGTTGGCTTCTTTAAACTGCTATATTTTCCAACTCTTTGGGCATACGAAAGCTCTCTTCATTCCCTTGCAGGCTATTAATTTCCTAATATGTAGGTCTTTGTCTCATTGACTAAATCCAAGCCAAAGTTAAGCAAATGAGATATTTATTATCTCACAATTCTGTGAAGATTGGAATTACACTGCCACAAGCCAGAAAACTACCAGAAGGGAGGAAAGAGGCCAGGAACAGATCCCCAACACCTTCAGAGGAAACATGGCTCCACTGACACCTTTGTCTCAAACTTCTAGTCTCCAGAACTGTGAGACAATACATTTTTGGTGTTGAAGCCATTCATTTTGAGATACTTTGTTACAGCAGCCCTAGGAGACTAACACACCATCTGAGCCCCTTGAACAAATTGAGTGTGAGAATCTATGCTTCTAGTGCGTTCTCTCACTGCCTCTTTTGCAAATGTTTCTTCCTAGAGCGTGAAGATACTAGTTCAGATGGAGTCTGTTTAGAGTATCATTCCCAGTGGTTATGTTTCTGTGTGCACTCGGTGTTTGTGGTTGAGGTGAACTTTGCTGAGTTATATGAATCAAAGTGTTTCAAAATGGACCTCCACATGAACTCTGGATGTCCTTTATTTTTGAATCAAGAAAAAAAGTTCTTAAAATGATTTGAAAAAAAAAAAAGACTTTTACATTTTAGATGGATTTCAAGGAATTAAATGTTTCCCACATTAAATATCTGTTAGAATGAGTATAATTGGACAACTTCAGATAAGTCATTTACCTGAGTTACATATCTTAAAAATGGTGGTAACAACAGTTTCCTACTTGCATCAAAGAGTTGCTTAAAAAAAAAATAGTGTGAAAGCCCACTATGAACTATAAAATACTATACACTTTTGTTGACATAAACTAAATTCATGATTATTGTTTTATTTATAATTTGCACTCTACATTCATTTAAAATATATTTGAGACATAATGAAATACAGATAATTAAAATAGAAAATAAAATACAAAATCATCTAGGGGAAAGAGAACACAAATATGCCTCAAATCCTAAACTAAAATAGTGTGGTAGAAACTGCCTTAGCAAACACCCAGACTACAATTCCCAGTTTTCTTTGTAGTCAGATGTGGTCATATGATTTGGTTCTAGCCAGTGGGTCCTAGTGAATGGAAGTGATCTGTGCCACTTCCTGATCTGACTCATAAAGGCTTCCATGGTGTTTCTTTATGCCATAACCCATTCACAAAGGGTGGAATGGTGACCCGAATACCAGAGTGATTTCGGAAGCCATATATTGCATATGACACAGATCTGTTAGCCTAGAACAACTGTGAGCAGCAGATAGACCCTTTCTCTTCTCCAAAGGCAACCAGAAATACCTGCCCTAGGCTGCTCTCTGAGTGTCTAATGAACCTCTGCTGTCATTGTATTTTGGACCTGTCATTTTATAGTAGTTTAGTCTAACTAACACATACAGTTACTATATCTGAGTATTAAATTTAGTTCACTTAGTTCATTTTTCAGGTTATCATCTTTCTCTGTTAATCCTTCCGTGTCTCCAGATTGCCTTCACAATTAAATTCAAAATCCTTAACATGGTTCACAAAACATGTTCTGATTTCTCCCTACTTCTCCATAGTGTTTCTTGCTACTCTTTATTTTGCAGATAATTCTCCAATGAAACAGAAAAACTTGCCTTTCCTCTAACATTCTCATTTTTGTGTTTCTTGCTCTCCCTGAACTGCTTTCTCTTTTTCCTGCCTAGTTTTAGATGATCTCAACTCTCACCTGTGGAAAGCCTTTCTTAATTCTCCCACTCTCCTGACTAAATATTTATCTTATAGTTTCCCACAGCACTCCATCTGTTCTACTAAGACTTACTTTCCTCTATTGTAATCATTGGTTTGATTTAGGGACCTGTCAACTGACCTAGAGTTCATTGATGGCAGAAGACTTTCTTTGAGACATCTTTGTATCCCTAGTTTCTACCAGAGTACCTGAAATGTTTTTCAAATAAGTAAGCAAATTATTTCAGTGCTATTTATTGAGTGCTTCACATGTGTCAGGCCCTTTAAGTGCTGGGGATCCAAAAAATGACAAGGCCTCTGCCTTCATGGAGATCACAGTCTAGTGGAGGAGACAGACATCAATCAAATAATCAAACAAAAAATGTACAACCTTGGTAATGCTGTACATATGCATATATCAGCCATTAATAACGTTCCAGTCTGACTTCTCAGCACTTGAGTACAAGAAATTTAAGATTTGGCACTCAAAATTATTGCAGTTTGAAAACATGTAAAATTATTGAATCCTATAAATATTAATCAGACCTATCACATATTGAGCTTTTTTTATGGGTGAGGCACTTCAAAAAGATGATCACATTAAGATCTTCTTGAATTCTCAGGAAAACCCTATCAGTTGTAGACTATTATTACAGAGAATGAATTTATAATTATGGTCTCTAGACCAAACACAAAATCAGAACCATCTACCTAAAGGTGCCATCAGGCATGGCTTGGGGAATTAGTTTTTGGCCATGCCTTGTACCAAGCTCTGATCATGGTATTGATCTACAACTTGCTCTTCCTCACAGAAGAAAGTAAAAAGTGAGATGCTTCTTAGATCTGGTGAAATTTCAACTTCAAATCATGGGCATCTAATGTATTCCTGTGAGCTCTTAGGGAAGCCTGAGAAAGTATACCTCCTGGTGAGGGTTTACTGCATGTTTTTTCCCCTCACCTTTCTTTTCTTTTTTTCCACTGTTTCCATACAATCATCCCCATTTTTCAGATAGAGAGTTGGGGATTAGTGAGATAACAAGTGCTATGTCCAGAGGTGTGATGTGATTTGCCTAAATTCAGGTATGAAAAGTAAAGAAAACTCTGTTTTCATAGATAGGTAGATAGATAGATAGATAGATAGATAGATAGATAGATAGATAGATGGCTTATACAGACAGAAGAAAATACATAGGTTTATAATTTTAGCTATTTAAAAAAGGAAGCACTCAGATTTTTCAGGTAGTACATTTCTGGCCTTTGATTGTAGAAGAAATTGGAATTTTATGATCATTCATTCATTCCTTCATTCACATATGGGAGTAAAAATGTTCCATAGGGACACTGTCCTTGCTCTGGAGGAGAATGAAAGAGATACACAAGCAAATATAGGAAAAATACTGATTTCTGTGATAGACCAGCTGTTACATATTATGAACATGTAAAGAAGGTGGTAGCTATATTTCCATGCATGGTCAGGAACAGTCTGAGGAGGTGACATTGTCCCCTTGGTTTGAGTAGAAATTCATGAAACAGAGAGAGAGAGAGAGAGAGAGAGAGAGAGAGAGAGAAAGTATATACAGGGAAGAAGTACATAGTGTGCAAGAGCTTGGAGATATTACAGGGAACATAGGAAAAGAGCAAAGAGTTCAGTTTGCTTGTTATAGAGGATACTAGGAGTGTGGCTGTGGTGAGAGTGACTGGGGGAAAGGTAGACTAAATCATGGAAAGCTTTGTAGACTATTACAGGACTAGAAGTTAAGATATTATCTTATGTAAAATATAAAATGTGAGGTTAATGAAGACATTTAAGACAGGGAAAGGACATAAACATATTGGTGTTTTCAAATGGTAACAGTGCAGTTAGGAAAGAAGAATTGCTTTGAGAAATATCTTTTCAAGAAAAATTTAGGAGATAGAAATTATCTTATCGGAGATAGAACTGATAGCAAAAATTATTTAGGTGAGAGGAAGGACTGGAGCTGTGCTTTCCCATAGGATAGCCACATAAGGCTTTTTAAATTTAAATTACATTAAATGCAGTGAAAATTCATCTCCTCAGCCACTAGCCACATTCCACGTGCTCTATGACCATGAGTGTCTTGGACACAATATTGGACAGCACAGACACAGAACATTACCATAATTACGGAAAGTTCTTTTTTTTGTTTGTTTAGTAGAAATTTCTATTGGACAACACAGGACTAACATATCACTCTGTTTTAAGTTTGGGTAGTGAATGACAATGGCACTTATCAAAATAGGGAATATAAGAAAGTTTGAAAGGGAATAAAAGGACTTCCATTTGGATACAATGTGTCTGAGATACTGTTGGACATCCAGGTGAAAATGTCAAGCAAGCCGTTATTAGATCTGGTACTCAGGAGAGGCAAGTTTAGAGACAGATAGATATCAGAGTCTTCAACTTACAGGCTGAAGCCATGGAAGTGGTAAGAGAAGAGGACCAGGAATACCCCATAGGTCTTCCTCACTTAAAGGGAAGCAGAGAAATAGTAGTACAGTATGAAAAGTGATCCAAAGAAGAGCAATCTGAAAAGCCCAGAGAAGAATTCTGATAGAGTGATAAAGTTAGTAATGAAAATAAATAAATAAAATTAAAAATTAAAAAAAGTGTAGACCCTGAATATTCTTTACCTGTAAGTAGGAGTGGGTGGAGTTGAAAAGACTTAAATGGCCTTGGAGTAAAGGTGTAATTACTGAGCCAAATGTCAGAGACAGTGGAAGGAAAGATGGGTGAATCTTGAAAAGGGAAAAAGATTACTTCTGTTTCCCAGAGCCAGGGTGGAAGGAGAGAATGATTA
This sequence comes from Panthera tigris, assembly GCF_018350195.1. Taxonomy (NCBI): domain Eukaryota; kingdom Metazoa; phylum Chordata; class Mammalia; order Carnivora; family Felidae; genus Panthera; species Panthera tigris. The sequence goes on from NC_056663.1 coordinate 145,533,460, forward strand.
ATAGTTGCGGGTGGAGGTAGAGAAATTTGGAACTGTTCACATCCTAGTTTTGTAACTAATGTTTTCAAGTATGATTTATAGACTATACAGAAACATTATGTATATGGCTAATGTTGAACCTTGACAAAAGCCAAAGGCATGTCAACTCAATTCATAAGATTTTGCATCGGAGGAAGCTAATGAAGTCTAAATGGACAATTTTCCAGACTGGGATGATTTATAGTAAATCCATTAAGTAGCTTCTGATAGGTCTGTGTCTAAATTGGACTTCTGTAGAGCAGGTTAATAATCAGCTCAGAGTTGAATTTTGTGGTAAATAAGCTCTAAGAAAGACAAAATGAATAAATGAATGAATCTACTTTACACATCAGAATCAAACTTCAGAGTACGAAATACAGAAAATAAAAAGAAAACCTAAAACACTAACAGAGAAGAGAAAACATTAACTACAAGGGTAGGTAATTAGATTGGCAACAGGCTTCTTAGTGGCAACAATAGAAGACCTAAGAAAGAAGGGAAATATCTTTAAAGAAAACATAGTTGCCAATCTAGTATACCCAACTAAACTATGATTCAAGGGCAAAGATAAAATGAAAACATTGAAGAGTAATCCTGAAAGAATTTACTAGTTATAGATTCTCATGGAAAAAATTAAGGACACACTTTAGGAATAAAACTTTTTAATGTACAGAAGGAAAGAATGAGAAGCAAGAGGCAATGTGATAAAAAGAAATGGGTATGCATGGCAATATCTAAATAATCACTAACTCTGTAAATAATAAAAATAGAACTGATTAGCTTGGAGATAAAACATATATGGAGGTAAAATACTGACAATAATGTATAAAACAGGAATGTGAGTAGAGTGAAAAGTTCAGCAGAACTTTTACTTATTCAGGAAGAAGAGAGTTAAATTGTTTCAGATTTTAAGTCAAATTATGCATGTGAAAATTATAAGGGTAACCGTTCAAGTTATAGAATATATAAAATTCAAATAACTCAAAATCTGAAAACAAAAAAAGATCAAACTTAAGCCAAGCAAGAGAATAGAAAAAAAGAATTATAGGGAATTTTTTCATATTGCCCCTATTGGCTCTGATCGATCTATCTATCTATCTATCTATCTACCTACTATTTATTTATGAGAGAGCTGCAAGTGAGTGAGGGGCAGAAATAGAGAGAGAGAATCCCATGAGGTGCAGTGAGAGAGGGAGAGAAAGAGGGAGCGAGAGTGCAGAGTCCAAGCTCACCTGAAGTGGGGCTCAAACTCACAAACTGAGATCATGACCTGAACCAAAGTCGGATGCTTGACCAACTGAGCCACACAGGCACCCTGGCTCTTTTTTAATTTTAATTTAAAAATGTTTCACTATCAATTGTGAATGTTTTTGAGTCTATGGGTTTAAGAAAAAGGGAAAATATGCAGTTTTCCTCCAAATCTATGACATGCCAACCAACATAGTGCTACATGTTAGTGTTACATAGTGTCATTTTGGTGGTGAAATGACTGTATGCATAGCAATTCTAGCAGAAATAGGAGAAAGCTATTAGAACTAAAGAGTTTAGCAAAGTTTTAGATATATGACCTATTTATAAAAATCAGTAGTATTTCTCTATGCAATTATCAACTAGAAAATATAACTGAAATGAGATGTTATTTATAATATCACCACAAATGAATAAATTTCTACAAATCAATCTAGAAAAGAAAGCCAATATCTTTGTGGAGAAATATTCAAAGCTCCATTAAAAACATAAAAGACACTTTGAATAAATGGATAGGCTGATTTAATGTAGTACAGATGTCACTTTTCCTCAAACAAATCTACAAACTCAATACAATTCCAGTCAAAATTCCATTTATATTTTTTTGAAGAACTTGAAAAACTGTATAAAATCTAGGAAAATAAAAGTCTATGAATAGCTAAGCCACATTTGAAAAAGAAAAGAGAGGATTTACTACATCAGATATTAAGACACTTGACAATTATGTGGTTTAAAGTTGTTAAAAAATTATTGGTTATGGAACAAAGAGTGGAATGGAATAAAGACTCATAAATTGAACTTTGAATATGGGAAACATACAGCTGACAGGTAAAGTGACATAATAAAAAAAAAAAGATGTAAGAACAGATTATTTTAGTGTCACTGGAACATTCCTCATACAAGAAGAAATTTGGACCCCTATTTTATACTGTATAGGAGGCAGTTCTGCATAAATTAGAGACATCATTGTGAAGGTTAAAGATTCTAAATATAATAAAATATTTATTAAAAAACGACAACATCAATGACAAAACACAAACCCAATGAAAAATGCGTTAAGGATATGAAAAGGCAGTATAAAGCGGGAAGTCTGAATGGCTAACAAATTCCCAAAGAGATCTCAAATGTAATCAAAGAAATTAAAGCCAACAGTGAGATGCTCTATTAAAGCTATCAGAATGGCAGACATTAGAAATGTGCATACCAAGTAGAGGTCAGGATATATAATGATAGATACTCTAATGTTCTCCTGTGGATGCATGCAGTGGTATGTTCATTGCTGTTACACCCTATGGTCTGGCAGGCTCTTGGTTGTTTATCCCAGAGAATTTCTTGCACATATCTATGAAGATCCATATAAGTAAATGTTAAAATATGAAATAATGTGTATGTTAGACCTGATGAAAGCATGAGATATTTGAAGAGAAGAGAAAGTAGGGCAGCAGGTTGGTGGGATGTCCACAAGTTTGTTATTTTTTCTTTTGGGTTTGAGTTTTGAGGACAGGCTATAAAACCATCTGGATAGGGATGGGGGAAGCACAGTGACTGGGCTATTTGTGCATATTTTTATGCAAAGCCTTGCCTTTGGCATGAGCCATATCTAACATGGTGAGAGAAGGAAATAAACACAGATGGAGGAAGGTGCCTAGAGGAATGAACCTGAGGTCTTGTGCCTGATTCCACACTGCAGGTCATGTGAGGGCAATGAGTGCACTGGAGATATGGGCCCGCAGTAAGGAGGCAGCAATGTGTGGGGACTTCCTGAGAACCAATGGCTGTATCTACTGACTCCAGCAGTGGGTGTCTGCATGATGCTCTGTAGGGCTAGGAGTGATCAGCCACATTTCAGTAGATGTCATCATAGAATTCCCAGGGACCAAACTGTATCCAACTGCTTCCTAAGCCCACATACTAAGAAAAGGCATAAAGACCTACAGGTGAGGAATGTAAACACTCCTTCCTCGGATAGTTAAAATCACATGATTTCTCACATACCCACAGACAACATATTGGAAAGGAGAAAGGGGAAGAGGAGGTGTGCTAAAAAGATTGGTAACTTACCCCAAAAAGAGTTAACCTGAAAGAAATTGTTAAGCAGGAAGAGATGTCTTTAACTGGCATAGGAGATTAGATCAGTTTTAAAATAAGAAGACACTGCATTTCCCCCTTGCATATATGTGTGTAAAGTTGGTGACATGACCTTGCTACATTGCCATATGTATTGTCATTGCACCAAATTAAGAATGTGATTCAGGCAGTTCTTTTTCATACTTGGTCTAAACAGATGGAAACCCCATGGAGCAAATTATAGGATGATTCAGAGCAGGAAACACACTTTCACAAGGAAACAAGAATCATAAGGCTATGGTAATCATGTGTAATGGGTTCACCCACGACTATTAAACAGAGGCCCTTGTGGGATAAAATCAGCCTCTATGACTCTTAATGGTGTTGACAAGCTGAGAAACTTGAGTCAGCCTGCCTCAGGTGATTTCAGGACTCCAGTGGCATTCCTCATGTCCTCACTTTTTTTTTTTTTAAATCTGACAGATGCTAGCCTTTGCTTTTCAGTTCTTGGCTATTATTTTCCATTCATAAAATTCATGTACCTTGATTTAACACCGATTTAAAGCAATTCCTCCCCCCCTTTTTTTGGTCACCAAATCTAGTTATTTCTTCCTACTGTGTTTTGAGTAATAATGTCTACCAGCAGGGAGAACTTGTTTTAAGATAGTAGTTTCTCATTTTTAATTAATCAAAGATATAGAACAGTTCAAAGTAGAACTTCTGGTCTGCTTCTAGCCACTTAGTATATATAACCACCTTAGTATATTCTAGGCTACAGTTTCCCTCTATGCTCATTTATCACCTTGAGGACCTCTAAAATGGAGACACAGTAAACCAAGAAGCCAGTACAGTACAGTTTTGGGGAAAGAACATGACTGATTATTGAACTGCTTCACATCCTAGTTTTGTTTTTCACTTAGGCAAGACATTAAACGGAGTCTCTCTCATTTATTTAAAAGAGATAAGACTTTCTGCATTATTGTGAGAAAGTTTAGATGGTTCAATATGCATAACAGTAAAGAGGGGGAAAGAAACCACTTAGTTTCCAATATTTAGGGTTATTTTACCCTAGTTTTATCTAATGTTAGCTCTATAAACAAGGAGGCTCTAAATGAGAATAAAAAGTAAAGTTAATTGAGAAGTTTTGGTAAATCCTCCAGTGGAATTCCTCCCAGAACATGAGAAAGTGAACGAATGACGCTAAAGTGAGTAACAAATGTTTCTCAGAGGGAGGTAGTATCCAGTTCTTTAACAAATCAGCGGATAGATCATTAAACAAATTTTGGCGATAGATCATGGTAGGAATTTCCCCAAGCTGCTATAACAAAGTACCACAAACTGGGTGGCTTAAGCAACAGAAATTTATTGTCTCATAGTTCTAGAGGCTGGAAGTCTGAAACCAAGGTGTCATCAGGGCCATATTCTCTCTTAAATCTGTAGTGGAGAATCTTTCCTTACCTCTTCTAGCTTCTGCTGTGTATCAGTGATTCCGGGCACTCCTTGGCTTGCAGGTGAATCACTCCAATCTCTATAATCAGATGGCTCTCTTCTCCCTGTGTGTCTTTACCTTGTCTTCCTTCTGTGAGTGTTTGTGTCCAAATTTCCCCTTTTTATAAAGACACTGGTCCTACTGGATAAAGGGCACATCCTGTTCCAGCATGACCTCATTTTACCCAATTACACCTGCAACAACCCATTTCCAAATAGGTCACATTCTAAGGTACTGGGAGTGGAAACTTCAACATACGAATTTGTAGCGGGGGGAGGGTGGGGTGGGAACACAATTCAACCCATAACAAGGAGAAAGGCTAACTCATAGCCAGAGGACTAACCAACAACTTTGGGACACCTGGGTGGCTCAGTCAACTAAGCGTCCACTTCGGCTCAGGTCATGATCTTGCAGTCCGAGAGTACGCGTCGGGCTCTGTGCCAACAGCTTGGAGCCTGGAGCCTGCTTTGGATTCTGTGTCTCCCTCTCTTTTTCTGCCCCTCTCCTGTTCATGCTCTGTCTCTCTCTCTTTCTCTCTCTCAAAATAAATAAACAAACACTAAAAAAATAAAAGGAAAGAACTAACAAGAACCTTGATAATTTTGTGTATTCTGTTTTCTTTCAGTCCTGAGTCAATAAAAATTGGGGGTTTAACTGGGCTCTTGGGTATTCATCACTGGTTAGAGAGCTGTTTGGAGGCTGGGTAGGTTCATTGGAAGCGTAGTTCTATTCCAGAGATGGTTTGGCATATGGAGCTCACCAGGGGTAAAGACTGTGGTAATGTGTGGGTGAGCCAGCAGGAGAGGTAGACAAGTCCAGACACAAGTTGAAAAGAACCTTTCTACTCTGGACTCACTTCCCAGCGCATTGCAGAAAGCAGTTCCTACTGGACCCAGGGAAAGCGCCTTCTCAATAGAATGTGACCTTCTCCTTCCAGAGTCACAGATTTATGAATTTTCCTGTTGGTTTCTTTATTTTCATCTCTCTAGTTGCTCGGAGGAAAATCAGGATAATTCTGACAGTAGAACTTTCAACTTAAGGCCTTTTATTGCTCCTGGGTTTGTGGTTTTGGGTATTACTCATACATTTACATCCACAAAGTAACCTTGAGTTGTTGAAATGTGGTCATTAATTAATCAAGTAATCTAAGTAAAACCTTCCCTGTTAGGCATTTCTTGTATCATTTTTCCAGTGAGTTTGAAACTGGGTTTCCAATAATTTCTGATCATGAAGGATCCTCTGGCTTAGGACTCACAGTAGAAAAGTTCATGGAAAGCCTAGGGTGTTAACTTCTTTCCTGGCTGTATTCCAGTTGGTTTTAAATCACTCTGCTTGCTTTGGCTTTCCCACATTACCTCTTTATGTGGGTGTTATAGGAACCTTCCACTAGTGTCCAGTAAAACTCACCCCTTCCCTCTCAGTCTTGCTACAAAAGGTTGGAAAAAAAAAAACCTGGTGGTACCCTTACCTTAAAAGTCAGGCCAAAGGATAGACAGAGGTAACAAAGAGGGGAAGCTGGGAGTGGTCATCATTTTTCACACTTAACTGTTTGTGAAGGACAATCAGAAAAGAGCTCTATGGAGGGAATGGCTCTTTATGGAGTGAGCCCTTTGGAGGAAATATGAGTCCCATGAGAATTTGAAGTTCACCTAGAGGTTTAAGAAAGGATTAGCAATTCATGTGTGCTACCAGCCAAAGGCAGAAAGGAAGTTATTCTTGTGTTGTGGGTGGTCAAATGTCCATGGAGCTATGAGATTATCTGACGGAGGTAAATAGCAGTGAAGAAGAACAAAGAAGGGATTTTTTTTTTTTTTTTCTAAGCATACAGCTGTACTACTAAGTCATCCAGGTTAGGACTGAGCACTTAGGGGGATGTTCAGATATAGAGAGCACCACACACTCTCATAATATCTCTTCATTAAAAAATTATTTTTATCCCCCATTTTTTCATTATGAAAATAATAATACATGCACATTGAAGAATAATCAGACTGTATGGAAACAAATTAAGGAACTTAAAAAAATATATACTATAGACCTTCTACCACAATTATTTTCATTATTACGTATTACCTTCTAGTTTTTGTCTAACGCATTCATTTTCCTTGAGTTGCAATCTGCTTGATATTAAATCATAAACATTTTCGCATGTCACAGTCTTTATCATTATCATTTTACACCACAATATACTAGTTCATTGTATTATGTATGTTAAACCATTTTCCTATGGTGGGATATTGGGAAACATGTACTTTTATGGGTAACTTGAATTATAGTCTTCGTTGATGGTGTTTTGCTTCATTGCATTTGGGGCGAATACATTTTCCAGGAACCATATTGGGTTCATTAGACATAAGAATTTGATACCAGTACCTGAATTTAATAAAAAGTGAGAATTACCCAGTACCTGTACCACCAGCCATTTGTAGGAGATGAGTATTAGAATGTTGGTAACATGGAATTGGTACTCTAAAAAAAAAAAGAAAGAAAGAAAGAAAAAAGGAATGAAAAGTACTCTCTGGGTGTCAAAGAAAGTCAAAGAGAATTTTGAGGCATTAGCAGAGAGATTAGTGACTATTATAATGTATTTCTGTGTTCTGGATAAGAAGGCATTCGGCATGGTCTGCCCAAAATGAAGCCAGAATTCCAAGTAGAAATGCAATAACGTTAAGAAAACTTTTCTTGGCATTATAAGCTCACACATGTACTTTTATATGCTACAAAGTTGAAAAAAAAGTTAAAATTCTGAAGTATTGAGGCCACAGCTATAAAAAATTAAGGTTTTAAACTAGATTTATGAAAGTAAGAAAATATATGTTATGGTATGCTAAATGCTATTCTAACTACTGCTTTTTCATGCTGGCAAATGTTCTGCTTCTGCCAATGTGAACAATTATTTTTGCTGGCCCAAAACAGTTCAAACAAAAACAGAAGTCAGCCACCATTTCTTAACATAGTAAAGTTGAAAATTTCAAACATTTAATGGAAATTATTTTCACATTTATTTCATTGGTATTCAAAGGAAGTAGTAGGAATTCCATAAGAGTTTGTGTTTATGACAAAAGTAAATTGCTAATGTAAAGTTATTTGGAGGTTAGAAGTATGGTAAATGGAGATGATTTAGAAAGAAACAAGAGTATCTATTTTAAAAACATTATTATTAGCTTCTTCCTTCTTTGACCCTCACAGACTATGTAAGATTCTGAAAAAGACACGGTGAGTGGACTACCAAATATTCATTCTTTTTTCATGTTTAACAGAAACCAAATTCCTCAGTGAGTTCCACAGATTCAGCTAAAATACTTTCCCAGACTTGCTTACAGTTTGGAGTAGCTACATGACATTTTCGGCTGATGAAATAATTGACAAAAATGCTAGATTCAACTCCTTTACTCTTCTTTCCTTCTTGTTCTTGCCTGGAAGACAGGTAGTTAGGTTGAAAGTAACATCCAACTTGGGACACCCCACAGCAAGGATGAGGAATTAGCTATATAATGAGAATGAGGAATGAAAAGGAAGTGGGATCCAGGGACACTGATGACACCATGGAACTAACCACTGGGCTGCTTGTCTATGCACTTCTTTTTATGTGAGGCAAATTATGTGAGGCTCTATGGTTAAGCCACTGGCATCAGTTTTTTGCTACATACAGTACACACAAATGCTAAATGAGGCAGAGCCCTTGATATAGCCTCTTTTTGTATCTTGTACTTCTATTTACAAAGTGTCTGCTATGATAATAATGTGTTTAATGATTTTTGTCCTCAAATCTTCTGAGCTATTAACTACATTAATGACTTAACATTTGTAAAGCATCCTGTCTTGTTCATCATTGTATTTAATGCCTACAAGTATCTGACATACCATGTGAACTTAATAAATTATATTTCCAGGTAATTTGGAAAGCTGTTTTGACTCCAAAATACACACGCATGCGCACACACACACACACACGCCCATCTTTACATAAATACATGGATGCATAAACACTCTATATATTTATGTTATGTGTTTTAAAATACTTGTATTGCTTTGAAGTACTCAGATATTAAAGAATTATTCTATGAGAATAATTGTCACTATTTCTTTTCCAGTTAGGATTTGTGTATTACTGTAATAATGGACATTTATGTGTCTCATTGAATGCTAAGGTCTTAGAGAAGCATAAGAGAACTGATGTGGCTGAAAGGGAGATAAACAGTGACTTTGGATCTCCAGCTGCATTTGTCAGGCCACAAGCATTCTGTAAAAACAAAACAAAACAAAACAAACACGCAGGATTTTAAACTCAAGTAACTTTTGGAAATACAGCATGTTACACCGTCTTTATCCTGGTGATTCATGGGTCCATTAAAGTTGCCTACAGTAGAGAAAACTGTTTAACTCTGTGTAATCTGGAATTTTCCAATCTTATGTGATCATCAAGCCCTTCTATTCAAGTTACACCTATTAATAATGCTCAGGGAAGATACTTCTGTGACACATACTCTGAAAAACCCTACAATTCAGTGACCAGAAACCTGAAAAATCATCGCTATTACATGGTATTGATCTACATTAGTTAGTGTAACTAGATAGTAATGAGAAATAAAACATATGACTTTTGGAAAAGAGTAGAAAAATGAAGACTTTTTGCAGAAGACAGAAATACCTAGTTTACCATGAAGGTGAGGCATTTATTTTGTTCCCTATTTTAGCTCCAGTGGCCAGAGTAACACGTAAGTGTTACTTGTTGGTGGAAGGAAGGCTTGGTGGAAGGAAGGATTGATGGAGAGATAAGGGATCTCATGGGATCCAGTATTCTAGAGAAACATCCTGAGAAAGTTGCCTAACAGGTATGGTTTGATAACCTTTCTGAAGACTTGAATGTGCCTCACATACTGCTTTTTATCCAAATTGTCATTGTTTAAAACTTTTGAGTTTTACTCTAATGATAGAAAATATGTGGACTTGATATCTATCAATCAGAATTTTCTCAACATAGTACTCCAGGCAACTACTACCAGCTGATTAGCATAAGGAAGAGAGCGAAAACCATCTCTAACATAACAATTTCCATCTCTAACATAAGGCTTAATATTATTTTTTTCCTGCTTAAATAATTTATACTTATCTCATAATCATTAGTCTCATGTCCCTAGCATTATCTGAGGATGAATTATTTACTTTTTTCTCTCAGATGCTATTGTGATTGTTTTAAAATGACCACAAATTCTTTGATGTTTCTCTTCAATAGATGGAAACTAATTCCTTGTCTACTAAGTGTGGGCTGGAGTAGATTTAGTGAATCTCTTCTAATGAAAAGAATTTAATGGAAGTGACATGTGAAACTTTGAAGACTAGATATAAAAAATACTGTGACTACCTGCTAGTTTTTTCCCCTCCTCTATCTCTATTTCTTGTTTTCTCTCTCTCAGATAATTCAGTGTGGAGGAAGCTAGCATCCAGGCTAGAACCCCGTGTGGTGAGGAACTGAGACCTCACTCACCAACAGCCATATGAGTGAGCAATCTGGAAGTGGTACCTTCAGCCCCAGTCGGGCCATCAGATGAAACTGCAGTGTCTGCCAGTACCCTAACTACAACCTTATGAGAGTCTCTGAGCCAGCGCCACCCAGGTGAGCAACTTCTGAATTCCTGACCCATAGAAACTAAATAATACATGATTACTATTTAAACCACTAAGTTTGGGGATAATATTTAAAATATAAATGGATAACTAATTCAACAATTTTAGGAACTTTTTTTAATGTTTATTTTTGGGAGAGAGAGAGACAGAGTGAAAGTGGGAAAGGGGCAGGGAGAGAGGGAGACACAGAATCTGAAGCAGGCTCTAGATTCTGAGCTGTCAGCACAGAGCCCCACTTGGGACTCAAACTCACAAACCGCAAGACCATGACCTGAGCCAAAGTCAGATGCTTAAACAACTGAACCACCTAGGTGCTCCAACAATTTTAAGAACTTTTAAAGAAATAGGATTCATTTACAGCCCCTTTAAAAACCCACCCTCCTCTACTCCCAATTTTATTACTTTGGTATGGCCAAATTAACTAGTTATCCACCAATTCCTGTTTGTTTGTTTGTTTGTTTGTTTGTTTGTTTGTTTTTTCTAAAGCAGGGGTAAGAAAACTATTTAAAAAGGCCAGATAGTAAATACTTTAGGCCTTGTGGGCCATGTGGTCTTTGTCACAACTACTCAACTCTTGCAGCATGAAAGCAGCTGTAGACAATACTTACATGAATGAGTATGGCTGTTTTCTAATTAAAGTTTATTTGTGGACACTGAAATTTGAATTTCACAGAATCTTCACATCATGAAGTATTATTCTAATTTTGATTTTTTTCCCCAACCATTTTATTTTTTATTTTTATTTTTTAACGTTTTATTTATTTTTGAGACAGAGACAGAGCATGAACGGGGGAGGGGCAGAGAGAGAGGGAGACACAGAATCGGAAGCAGGCTCCAGGCTCCGAGCCATCAGCCCAGAGCCCCACGCGGGGCTCGAACTCGCAGACCGCGAGATCGTGACCTGAGCTGAAGTCGGACGCCTAACCGACTGAGCCGCCCAGGCGCCCCTCCCCAACCATTTTAAAATGTAAAAATCTTTCTTAGCTTGTAGGTCACTTAAAACCAGGCAGTGGGCCAGATTTAGACCACAGGTATAGTTTGCTGATTCCTGTATTAAGTTAATAGAATTCTTGATATTTAACTGTCATGAATGCCCAAAATAAAGACATATTTCAGACAATAGCCATGTGACCACATTATGGTTAATGGGATGTAGGTGGAAAGGGTATGTGCAAATTCTGAGTCATGCTATTAAAGAGAAGTAGTGGACTCCCCCACCCCACCACCCCCTTTATTCCCCTTTCTCACTGGCCAAAGTGAAGATCATCCTGGACCATGTAGATGACAGAAATGTCCTTGGGGTGGTGGAACAAACAGAGCCAGAATTCCTAGTTTTGGATCGTGTGCAGTCATACTTTTATAAGGGTAAGAAAGAGACTACAATCATGTTTAAACCTGTCTGGTTTTAGATCCCTCTTCACACGTCACCAAATGTGAGCTCTAACTGATTCAGCTGGTTAGTGGTTAGCTACCATCTCTTAATGTAATGCCAGGTTGACATTGTGTTGTACTTTCAAGAATCACTGCAGACAGTGGTTAACAGCTATATGTGGAGTTAAAAAAATAATTCTTGGTTACTTATCAAGTCAGAATAGTCTGGACATAGGATAGCTTTGACTTTATTAAAAAACCAGAATTTCTAAAAAATGGCAGGTATTTGCCTTTTCTTCTGATTGTTGATTTCCTGCAAATTGGAAGTGAACAAATGTGCTTTTGTATCCATTTTCTCCCGCCTCTATCATACTTATGGCCAAGAGTGGAATATGGTTAATTGAGAGACACATAAACAATACACTCTTTATAATATCTGAGGAAGAATTAATTCATAGTGTCCTTTGTGGAGCTTATTTATATAAATGAATGGGTTTAAAATCTCCCACCCCCACCCCCCCAAAGTATCCCATGGTCCTATGGATCTTCTCATTCATATAACTAGAAGAAAATGTAATCATAATAGATATACCTATCTTCTGAGCACTTTTTATTTTCCACACCAGAACATGGGGGTCCCAGGGTGTGAACAACAGTGAAAAAGAATCCCACAGTCAAAGTCTGGAAAGCACTATGAGAATCATCAGCCATCACTTGGCAGCATCAGAGCATCAGGCATTGTCCAAACACAATTGTTTGAGTTCTTGTGCTGACACACAGTGTTTCCCATTCATCTCTCCCCCTTTCTCTCCCTCTTTCTCTCCCCGCCAAAAACCCAACTCGCTTTAAATAGGCACCCTCTTCCAAGTCCTGGCTGTTAGTGTCCCCAAGAGATTTCAGGGAGATGCAGCCCTGGCTGAGGGTTAGAGCCAGAGGCCAGCCAGTGAAGGGAACAATGTCTGGGTTTTGAGAACAGCTGGAGCTTCAGAGGGAGAAAAGCAGCTTGGCGAATGAGGAAAGAATGTACTTGTCACTTCAGAGGCAAGAAACTTCGATTTCTCTCCTGCTTCTGCCAGCAAGTGTTTATTGGAAAGGAGAGTGGTGGTGATGGGCAGGTGACTTTCAGTTAGGATTTTATGGAATTTTTCATGTTTATTTTACCTTTTCAAAGAGCAGATAGATGTACAAATCCCACAGTATAACTATTCTGAATTCTGCTTGTGTTTTTATTGGATAAAGGAGTGTTGTTCCTCAGAGCTATTTTTACGGATGCCGCCCCTGGCCCATTTTGAAACTCTGCTTGCTTTCCTTGTATGTGAGCTAATATTTGTTATAGGGATTTTGGAGAAAAGTAGTAGAGGGTATTCAATGGAAGGTGAAGGCCGAAGGGAGGAGAAATCCTGTTCTGAGAACATGAGCTGAATTTACAGATGGGGGAATTGGATGGGCCTTTTCAGACAAAATAGGGATGTTTTAGCTGACACCAAGGTGAGCTTATAAAAAGTTTGATGAAGTTGGGGGGAAATAAAGTTTTTAAGATGTCATATTCTTTGGTCATGTCTTGAGTTCTCTGATTTTCTTAGATTCTTCTGGAAAAGGATAGAACAACAGAGACTATTTTCCCACTCTGAATTCCTTTTGTTAGACTTGGAAAGTTTGATCTGATTTTAAGTATCCCTTATAAAATGAACAAGGAGTTCAATATTAATATTCAAAAAGTAATAATTGTTACCATTTAAAGGTCTCTTATCTCCTTTTCTCCATTCCCCCAATTTTTTTGTCTACTTCAGGATTCTTCTTTTAATTGTACCTGTCCTTGTGTTTGTTTTTTAATTTTTCTTTAGTTGGGGAAGAAATATATCTAAAAGTTAAAATAGGGAATGAGACTTTATTGCAAGAATGTAAGGGACCAACTATATAGTCACTCTGGGTCTCTAAATTTCCCCAACTAGAATTAGTACTTCTGAGAGAAAAATAATATGTTGTGGTCTATTTGTCAGTAACCACAGTGAATTTCCTGACCTGGCAAGGTTCATGCAAGCCACTTCAGAGGCGTGGCCTCCTCCACATCAAACTGTGTGGTAACTTAGCCTTTAACTTGGACACTCTTGTCTGAGGCCAAAGTACCAGGTTTCATTCAGCATATATGGTGTGAATCACAGCAACTGTTTGCAAAAGGTGTCTCTTAGAAGGGGCTTGTGAGCAAAACAGGAACTTAGAATTTCATAGACGCCTTCCCAGCACAAGAATAGTCAGTGAACTCCAGGGACTATCCTGGGAGCAACATCTATCACAGTTCTTTATTCACCAGCATCAAGAGCATCTCCAAAGGGTTGACATATTTTTGTTGTTGTTGTTTTTTAATTTTTAATTTTTAAATATTTATTTATTTACTTATCTATTTATTTTTAAATTTTAATTCCAGTATAGGTAACAGACTGTATTATATTAGTTTCAGGTTTGTAATATAGTGACTCAACAATTCTATAAATCACCCAGTGCTTATCATGGTAAGTGTACTCTTTTTAACGTTTATTTGTCTTTGAGAGACTGAGAAAGAGGACAAGCGGGGGCGGGGGTGGGGGCAGAGAGAGAGAAGGAGACACAGTATCCAAAGCAGGCTCCAGTCTCTGAGCTGTGAGCACAGAGCCCAACGCGGGGCTCAAACCCACAAACCATGAGATCATGACCTGAGCCGAACTTGGATGCTTAACCAACTGAGCCACCCAGGCACCCCATAATAAGTGTACTCTTAATCCCCATCACCTATTTCACCAATCCCTCCACCCACTTACCCTCTGGCAACCATCAGTTTGTTCTCTATAGTTAAGAGTCTGTTTCTTGGTTTGTCTCTCTCTGTCTCTTTTTTATATTTGATTATTTCTTAAATTTCACATATGAGTGAAATCATATGGTATTTGTCTTTGACTGACTTATCTTGTTTAACATTATACTCTCTAGCTCCATCCATGTTGTTGTAAATGGCAAGATTTCATTCTTTTTTATGGCTGAGTAATATTCCATTGTATGTATACACACAAACATACCACATACATGCCACATCTTTAGCCATTCGTCTATTGATGGACAGTTGGGCTGCTTCCATATCTTGGCTATTGTAAATAATGCTGCAATAAACATAGGAGTGTGTGTATCCCTTTGAATTAGTGTTTTGTATTTTTGGGGAATGCAATTGCTGGATCACAAGGTAGTTCTATTTTTAATCTCTTGAGGAACTTTTTTCCATACTTCTTTCCACAGTGGCTGTACCAGTTTGTATTCCCACCAACAGTACACAGTGTTCCTTTTCCTTCACATCCTTGCCAACACTTATTATTTCTTGTGTTTTTGATTTGAGTCATTCTGACAGATGTAAGGTAGTTTTATTGTAGCTTTGGTTTGCATTTCCCTGATGATGAGTGATGTTGAGCATCTTTTCATGTGTCTGTTAGCCATGTGTATGTTTTCTTTGGAGAAATGTCTGTTCATGTTTTCTGTCAGTTTTTTTTTATTGGATTATTTGGGGGGGTTTGGTATTGAGTTTTGTATGTTCTTTATATATTTTGGATACCAACCCTTTATAGGACACATTGTTTGCAAATATCTTCTCCCATCCCATAGGTTGTCTTTTAGTTTTGTTGATGTTTGCTATGCAAAAGACTTTTTTTGATGTATTCCCAATAGTTTATTTTTGCTTTTATTTCCCTTGCCTCAGGAGACATATCTAGAAAGATGTTGCTAAGGCTGATATCAGAGAAATTGCTGCTTGTGCTTTCTTATAGGATTTTATGGTTTTATGTCTCACATTTAAGTCTTTAATCCATTTTGAGTTTATTTTTGTGTATTTAATATTTAGGGGTGCCTGGGTGGCTCAGTCAGTTAAGTGTCTGACTTTGGCTCAGGTCATGATCTCACTGTTCATGAGTTCAACCCCCACGTCGGGCTCTGTGCTGACAGCTCAGAGCCTAGAACCTGCTTCAGATTCTCTGCTTCAGATTCTGTGTCTCCCTTTGTCTCTGCCCCTTTCCCTGCTCACGCTCTGTCTCTCTCAAAAATAAATATTAAAATTAAAAAAAAAACATATTTCTTAAGGGGCTATTTTTAATAGATTTCCTAATTTGGGCATATTATTCTCAATATTTTAAAGGCTTGCATGTTTAAGACTAAAGAACAGCTATATAGGGGAGCCTGGATGGTTCAGTTGGTTTAGCATCCAACTCTTGATTTCAGCTTAGGTCATGATCTCATAGTTCCTGAGATCAAGCCCCATGTCAGACTCTGCGCCTAAAGCACAGAGCCTGTTTGGGATTCTCTCTCTCCCTCTCTTTCTCTCTTTCTTTCAAAATAAATAAACACTAAAAAAGGAATGGGATTCTCTCTCTCCCTCTCTCTCTCTTTCTTTCAAAATAAATAAACACTAAAAAAGGAACAACTATATATAAAATGTCCATACTACCCAAAGCAATCTATAGATTCAATGCAATCCCTATCAAAATACCAACAGCATTTTTTACAGGACAAATAATACTAAAATTTGTATGGAACCACAAAAGACACTGAATAACCAAAACAAATTTTGAGAAAGAGGAGCAAAGCTGGAGATATCACAATCCCAGGTTTGAAGATATACTACAATAATAACCAAAACAGTATGGTATTGGCACTGGCACAACACATAGATCCATGGAACAGAATAAGAGCCCAGAAATAAATCTATGCTTATATGGTCAATTAGTCTATGACAAAAGAGGCAAGAATATACATTGAGGAAAAGACAGTCTTTTCAATAAATGGCGCTGGAAACACTGGGCAGCTACATGCAAAAGAATGAAACTGGACCTGTTTCTCACACCACACATTAAAATAAACTCAAAATGGATTAAAGACTTAAATGTATGACCTGAAACTATAAAACTCCTAGAAGAAAACATAGGTAGTAATCTGTTCTGCTTTTTTTTCTAGATAAGTCTCCTCAGGCCAAGGAAACAAAAGCAAAAATAAACTACTGGGACTACACCAAAATAAAAAGCTTTTTCACAGTGAAGGAAACCATCAACAAAATTAAAAAGTAAGCTACTGAATGGGAGATGATATTTGCAAATGATATATCTGATAAGGATATAAAGAACTTATGAAAAGAACCAATAAATAGATAGATAGTTAACTTCTACAACTAAAAAAATCCAATTAAAAAATGGGCAGGGCTCATTATACTTCAATTTTTAAAAAATGGGCAGAGGACCTGAATAGGTATTTTTCCAAAGAAGATATACAGATGGCCAATAGACACATGAAAAGATGCTCAACATCATTAATCATCAGGGAAATGCAAATCAAAACCATGATATCACCCAATACCTGTCAGAATGGCTAGAATAAGAAAGACAAAAGATAGTGTTGTCAAGGGGGTGGAGAAAAGGGAACCCTCTCATGCACTATTGGTGGGAATGTAAATTGATGCAGCCACTGTAGAAAATAGAATGGAAGCTCCTCAAAAAAGTAAAAATAGAAATACCATATGCTCCACTAGTTCTACTACTGGGTATTTACCCAAAGAAAATAAAACACTAAATCAAAAAGATATATGCACCCCTGTGTTTACCGTAGCATTATTTACAGTAGCCAAGAGATGGAAGCAACCCGAGTGTCCACCAATAGAAGAATGCATAAAGAAGATGTGGTATATATATACAAAGGAATATTGTTCAGCATAAAAACGAATGAAATCTTACCATTTGTAACAACATGAGTGGATCTAGAAGGTATTATGCTAAGAGAAATAAAAGAAAGACAAGGACTATGTAATTTCACTTACATGTGGAATCTGAAAAACAAAACAAAGCATAGCAGACACATAAGTACAGAAAACAAATTGATGGTTGCCAGAGGGGAGGAGGTTGGGAGGAAGGGCAAAATGCATAAGGAAGAGTAAAAGGTACAGGCTTCCAGTTATGAAATGAATAAGTCATGGGAAGAAAAGGTACAGCATAGGAGGGGATATAGTCAGTGGTGTTGTAATGGCATTGCATGGTAACAGATGGTAGCTAGACTTGTGTTGAGAATAGCATAAGGTATAGACTTTTGAATGATTATGTTGGACACCTGAAACTAACATAACCTTGTGTGTCAACTACATTTTAATTTAAAAAAAAAAGGAAACATTATCTGGGTATATCAAGTGGTCAACATACCAAGTCTGGGCTTTTCTAGATCTCTGGTTTACCATTTACCATAGCCTTTATTTTTTGGCCGAGGTATTCAGTTTTGTTAACGCTTGAATTGCCTGCCATCAGGGAAACTAAACATAGCTTAGTAAATCTACCAAAGCTTTGTGTATAACAACATGGATTAACCACATGGGTTGCAGGAGACAGACCGCTCGATTAGACCTTGGCTTTGCTTTTTACTGGATTTTGATCTTGATCAAGTTATCTGACCTCTGCATCTGTGTCATCATCTGAAAATGAGGGTAATAAGTGCCTCCTATGTTACTATTGTAATGAAATAATGTGAGTAAAATGTGAGGTATGAATGAAATGATGCTTGTTAAGCACTTCACCCATTCCTGGCAATACTTAAAGGCTCAGTAAGTATTAGATGTTGATAGTGATGTTATGTTGTAGATTTTCATCATTTTATTATTATCATGGCTGGTTTTATCATACGAGGCAAAAAGTTAATATAATGAATTTATAATAAAACATAGTATAGTACCTGGAATACTTGAGTTACCTCTCAATAGTACTTCACTTATTGGTTTAAAGATAATTTAAATATAGAAACCAGTAGTTAGAAAGCTGTCTGATTAATAAGGATAAAAGATTAGTTTATGGACAAATTGAAACAAGTTTTTTTTTTTTTGTTTTGTTTTGCTTTTAGCTGGTATCAACTCATATTAAGAGAGTAACTTCTGGTTATCTCTGCTGATAGAATGATGATTGGCCACTAAATTTACTGTTGATTAATTCTTTTGATTGAGGTGAATTCACATAACATAAAATTAACCATTTTAAAGTATATAATTTATTGGCACTTACTACATTCATAATGTTGTGGAAACACTTCCTCCTAGTAGTTACAAAACATGTTTTTATCACCCCAAACAAAATCTCATACCCATTAAGTAGTCACTTCTCACTTCCTGATCCCGCTAACCCAAGGCAACCACCAATCTACTTTTTGTCTTTTTGGATTTATTTACTTTAGATATTTCATGTAGATGGAGTCACATAATATGTGAGCTTTTATGTCTTTCACTTAGCCTAATATTTTTGAGGTTCATCCACACTGTAGCAATTATCAGTACTTAATTCCTTTTTATGGCTGAGTCATATTCTGTTGTGTATATAGGCAATATTTTGTTTATCCATTCATCTATTGGTGGCCTTTGATTACTTTTTACAAGTGTAAAATTACTTAATAAATACAGCCTGGTAGAAAAATACTTTCAATATGGGCTTCCAAAAGGAAAATGTTAGGATCATGAGACATAAATGGTACATTTACCTAGCAACCGTTGACTCTCCAATGACGAGTACAGAATGTGACACGTGAATGAATTGAATAAACTTGCATGAATGATGATGTTAGAAACTGACTTACAGATGGAATCAGTGTTCCCCATTGCACCAACTCAACTGAAAGGCAGAGGGTAAGGGAGCTCACTGCTAGAGTCTATGCAGGTCAGCCATATGGGCACAGGGCACTATGGAGAAAGGCAAATCTGGAAGGGCAAACTGAGAAAGCCAACATATGTACCAAAAGTCACTCAGGTCAGAAAGGGGCAGGTGACTGCACCTCTCATCTTATTCAGGGCCATAGAAGAATGAGTGATGAGTACCATACACAACCCATGCTCGTGCTTTCCTCCATTAAGCCTTACATCTGGTTCTAATACAGGGAGTTAAAAAAGTAATATATAGGGACGCCTGGGTGGCTCAGTCGGTTAAGCAGCCGACTTCGGCTCAGGTCATGATCTCACGGTCTGTGAGTTCAAGCCCCGCGTCGGGCTCTGTGCTGACAGCTCAGAGCCTGGAGCCTATTTCAGATTCTGTGTCTCCCTCTCTCTCTGACCCTCCCCCGTTCATGCTCTGTCTCTCTCTGTCTCAAAAATAAATAAACGTTAAAAAAAAATTAAAAAAAAAAGTAATATATAAAAATTAATGGTTTTGATTAGTATACAGTTACAATTTTGGAAACTGCTGAAATTTAAGGCCCACAGAGTGACGGTAATAAAGGTAAACTTGAAGAAAAATTGAGACTTGCCACACTATATATATCATATGCCCTAGATGGTGACTGCAAAGAAGCAAAATAAACTTCAAAGAAACTGTGCCAGTTTAAGGAATCTGGGGAAAGATACTTGCTGAAAGAGCTCACCGCATGTTTGCAAACATAAATCAAATTTAAGACAAAATTTTCCTTGAATGTGGTAGTTGAAGAATGAAGCCTGGTTATGAGCATAATCAGAACACTTTCACCACCCAAAGTGCCATTTATTCTCAAGATTGTAATGAATTTATTCTGCTTCAGAATTGCTTTATGTCCCACATGCTGTAATTTTTTATCTGGGAGTAATTTCATGATGCTTTTATTTGGCTAGCATAATTTAAGATTTAAACATAAATGCTTATAGATAATTTTCAATAATAGTTTTGTGATTTATGGACTTGCCAGGAATTAGATGAGGTCTGTACACGCAGCAATTTGACATATTTTATTGAAGAATATATAAAATTAAGAGGTTGGGAGACAGAAACATACATGAGTAAAAGGGAAATAAGTTATATTGGGGGGGCAACTGGGTGACTCAGTCAGTGAAGCGTCCGATTCTTGATTTCAGCTCAGGTCATGATCTCACGGTTTGTGGGATCTAGCCCCACATCGGGCTCTGTGCTGGCAGCACAGACACTGCTTGGGATTCTCTCTCTCCCTCTGCCCCAACCCCCTCAAAATAAATAAATACATTTAAAAAGATAAGTTATATTAGGAACAGCTAAATAAATGAATATAATTTAGCTTAAAGAGGGGGTATTTGAAGAAGAGTTATATGGAAAATGCTGACTAACTGGATCTTTCTCTTTGTTAAGGACATGGGATAATGAACTTAATGAATATAAGTGAAGGATATGAATACTGGATTCAAAAGGACTTGCGTTAGAGTCCCGCCTCCAAACACTTACCTGCAGTCTATAACTTTGGACAGATTCCTTAACTTATCTGACTTTGGTTTTCTGATGTGAAAAATTTCAGATATAACAGTAATTATTAGGTTGTTGGGAGGATTAAATGAGCTCAGCTTTGCATCCTGATGCACAGTAAACATCCAGTAAATGTAAGCTATTTTTATTGCTCAGAGTCAAGGACATTTAAATACTGGACTAGATCATCAAAGGAATAGATTCTTCCTTTGAGAGCAGAGAGAATGTGAGAGGGTCTTCTCTGTCTGCAAGAAACATTCTTCTCCAGATGATCCATTTATGTGTTTTTCTAGTTCACAATCCTAGCAGGAACGTATAAATAAGGAGCAACTGTTGTAAAAATCCTTTTTCCTCTTTCATGTCGGCTTGCTATCTTTGGGAAGAAAATTTTTGCTATTTAAACTCCACATTGGTCACAATGCTTGTGGGTTGAAATAGGGGCCTTACTGCTGATGGGGGTAAACCAAAGCTTCCAAGGGGGAGCCAGTGCCTGAGAGGTATGCTGCTATTGGTGCCCTGCTCTTATTTCTCAGGCAAGCCTCCCCACTTCAGTTAGACAGGCCAAATCTGCCTGATCTTTTCTTCCAAGCCAAGGGTGACTACCCTACAATGGCACGTGGCAAGTGGAAGGACCAAGGAATTGACATTCTCCAGGAGCAGTCTTCCCAAGTGACTGGTAGAGGTGGTGGGTGAATTCTTGAGCTCAGGTAAGAAAATTCTCTTTCACACTGTTTTCTCATAGGAGTTCACACCTGGCACTGAGTGGGATTCACTTTTATTTGTTGCTTCCTTTTCCTTTTCTCATTTCCCCCACTTTCCCTTTGGTGTTTTGGGGATTACCTCAATTACCTCAAATAAATTGCTTGCATTAAAAATCCTTGTTTCAGAGTCTGCTTTTGGGAGAGCCAAACTGAGGCAGGGTGTGAGTGGCTGTCTTTCATGATTTGTTGATTTATTTTTTCCAGCTTTATTGAGATACAGTCAGCACATAATTGTGTAAGTTTAAGGTGTACAAAGTGTTGATTTGATGCACACATATATTGTATCTTTTATGTTTTCAGAGCAGCGAACATCAAAATAGAGATTATGGGAGATTTGATGTGAATGGGAAAGGATGATATTTATGGGGGAATTCACAAGAGGAGAGTCCATTTATTATAATTACAGACATCTTATTGAACACTAAGTGCCAGACACTGGGCTAAATCCTGCTAGCATAAGAGATGGGTGCTGTCCTGGAGAGAGTCACACTCTTCCAGGAAAGACACTCCTAGCAATTCATCAATAAATTCCAAGATGATTCATGACTTAAGAAAGCTGAGAGCAATGTGCAATGGGAGTACTGATGAGAGAGAAGCTTGGAAGGCTGATGAAGATGTACTCCAAATTCACAAAGGAAGTATATCTGTGGTAAAGGATGAATAGGACTTTGGTGGACCCAAGTTGAGAAGAGCCTTCTAGACAGAGAAAACAACCTGCATAACGTTTGAAGTTACATGGAGTGTTTGGGTGGACAGCTGGAGAAAAGTTCATCGTGGGGTGGAAAAGAGGCAGGAGATAAGGCTGAGAGGACGTGAAACATCTGATTATAAAAAGTCTTGTCTCCTTCAACTGTAGAACAGATGATAGGAGGAGGAAGGTCTTGATGCATCAGAAAATGCAAGTGCAATGCCTTGTTCGTCACTTCCTTTTCTGCATGTCTCTGGTGCAAGGAGAAAAGGGAGAGGAGAAGAGACTCAGGAGAGAGGCTGTGTATCTTCAGGTACATCCATCATTGATGATCACATGCCTGACACCATACTAGTTCTTTCCAAACCTTATCCCATTTCATCCTCACGGTAAGCCAGTGAGGGAGGACTGTTCAACTGTTTTGCTGGTGAAGACATTGAGGCTTAGAAGAGGTCTAGAAAATTGTAAGATTTGGAATCATGACTGCCTGCTTAAAAAGCCCTTAACCACTACATTATACTACTTCTCTTTGGGAAGAAGCAAATGTGGAGTGGACAGCAGCTGCTGTGGTCGCCTTTCCTGGATTGGGTGACAGCTAAGTGCACTGAGTTCTGCTTATGGAGCCACAAAAATCAGAAGAAACCAGAAGGAGCAGCCATCATGTTGGAAGTCATTTGTTTTGGTATTTACTTTGGTGAAGTCTCCAGAAGATATTTTGGACTTGGAGTACTTGCTTTTTCATCAGATTCATCCTTAGCAACTGCTAAAAGCATTCAACAGAGGACAAGAGAATAAAAAAATTACTTAATTTACACAGTGGCAATGCCAGCGCTCAAGTGACTATTGGCCTTTGGTGAACCATTTTCTTTAAGAGCCCTCGTATAGCACTATCATAATTCTGTAACACCTCAACGCTGACCTTTTCGTTTGTAAAAGGCTTAAGTAAACAAAATTATAGCTTTTCTGCTACACTCCCAGCATTTTTGAGCTACTTAGTGTTTTTGAACTTTAACATTTGTCTGAAGAACTCAGTTACTTGAATGAAAAAGTTTGTCATTGACCTGTCATTTAACACTTGAGAAAGTGGGGTCTAATTAGTGTGGCTTTTAAATTTTTTTCTACAAACAGAATTCTGAAATGTAGATAGATAAGAAATATAAAGTGGATCAGATGTTCTCATAAATAATGAAAACCAGACATTTGAATGGTTTGGAAAATTTTAATCACTGTATATTCTCATGCTACCCTGAAGAGGGAAGAAGTACAGAGACAATCTAGAAAATGTCAAAGTACCTTTTACACATGTAACTGAAGTCTTAACTAAAAAGCTCTGTTGGGGCACCTGGGTGGCTTAGTCGGTTAAGCATTGACTCTTGATTTCAGCTCAGGGTCATGGGATCGAGCCCTACATCAGGCTCTGCACTGTCAGCCAACCTGCTTGGGATTCTCTCCCTCTCTCTCTGTCTCTCAGTCTCTCAAAATAAAGAAATGAATGCATGAATGAATGAATGAATAAAAGAAAAGCTCCATAAATTGCAGAATAATCAATTATTAATCTTCTGCTAGACTGATAATCTTATTTTTATCAGAAGTCTCACAATAGTGCACTGTAAAAATTTTTTTTCAAATAAAAAATTATTTGAAACAACCCATTTCTGTAATGCATTTTAAGAGACCCACATCATCAGATGCCCTAAAAACTGGCACACCACCATTATAAGATCATAGCATATGGGGACTTGGCATTTTGAACAGTGATTATTTCAGGTAGCAATCTTAAAATAAGCATTTAAGTCATTTTTTGCATCAACTACTAGACCCCTGTCTTTTAGAACTGGCACAATGTTTACTCTGTATCAGAATCCCAGTGATCTTTGAGAATCAACCTGAAAATGTTAACTTGCTGCTTCTGATGATGGTTGATGGTTATTCCTCTTTAGACTGAAGAGGGAAAAATCTAATGCATTCATCTAAAAACTTTATTTGCTATGGGAATTTGCTTTGGCTAATGCAATGTTTAAGACCTGCTGGTTCACTCAAAGGTCAAGGAACATTTATGTAAGGAATCTTCAATAACATTCTTTCAGCTTGGCGAGCAGAGAATACCCTGATGCCAGTTTTCCCCTCTTTTGAGTATTAAATTTGTGTATGTCTGCATTTAAATTCCTACCAAAGAGTGAAATTGTTTTCAAAATATGCAGATAACATCATGTCAAGTTAGAGCATTGTTTTAATTTTATTTCCTTTTCAGTGATTTTCCTTGTTGGTTTATCAAAAGCACTACTTTGAAACATTGATCATAACCAAAGCCTGCACTGTGAAAATATCTTTTACCAAACAGGTCGGTTTGCATTAAAGATGCTTCCTAAGGGGATGTTTACCTGCATTTCCCAAAGTATGTTCCGCAAACCTCTAATTCTAAACACTGGCTATGAGGATGGTAACAGTTGTTCAGTGAAAGTGTTCTTTCTGTGATTAAATAAATTCGAGTGATTCTGGGAATGTGGTGACACAACTTCCTTTCTTCCACTTTCAATTTGAAACTACTTGACTCTCCTGAGCCATGTATCTATTGAGCCTGAGGACCTGGGGGTGCGGAGGAGGCTTTAGGCACCGTTGGGTCCTTTTGGTGAGGAGTGGTCCAGGGCTTCCTTGGATTAGAGGGTACTGTGTAAACACTTTGAAACCCAAGGCACCTAATCCTGGGAAATTCTCCACCTCCGTTTCAGATGAGTGTCCCCCTCCCTAACTGTCCACAGATCAGGAGAGAGCTGAAAGACTAAGTGGCATCTACCCTGCCATTCAGGGTAGGAGACGACAGGGAAGTTCTGCAGGACTGGTACGCTGGGTTTTCATCACATGCCCCAGGTCCTGAGAATATTTTGCCTATCACTGCCCTTTATGCTTTCTCAACAATAAAATCCAAGTTCCAAAGAAGCTACAAAAAAAGATAGCAGCCCAGTCGAGAGGGTCCAGCCACCCAAGAGAGAAGGAACAAGTTGAGCTATCAGAACGTATGTCACAGAAATACAGAAATAGAAGCGCTGGGGACAAGATTACGGTTCAAGATGGTGACGCAGGAGGCTCCCGGGCTCATGTCTTCTTCCCACGGACAAACCCAGTCTGCAGCTACATACGGCACAAAGTCTTCAGAGAAAAACTGTCCGAGCAACTCCTGTGCATCTGGTGAGCGAGAGAAGTCCTACTTTGAAGCAGGTAGGAGAGGCTGGGACACAACCTTGCCATAAGCCCTGTTCCCAGTGCCGTGACCCGCAATTGGGAGGGAACTCAAAACCCCGAGCTTCCCCTGGAGGGTTTGAACCCCACACATGCTTGCCTTGTGTCTCATTCTGATTGGCAGGTGCCATCTTCTGTTGTACCCCTTTTCCCCCAGGAGGCACCACTTATATGTTCTCCCTCTGCCTGATTCCAGCCAGTGGGCACCATCTTGGTGCCCTCCCTCTGTTGCACTGCAGAGCATCACTATCTCCTGGAGGGGAGCTGTTGCACGTGCCTGGTGCCCCTGGTTTTATAGCTGCCACCCAGGGAATGCCCCTTGATCATCTGGCTCTGTGGGCCAGGGGTGCTTGTGATCCTGAGTTTCATGGGAGTGTAACAATCAGAGAGACAGTTCTTGGCAGGCTACCGCTCCTGGGGCACTGCACAGACAGCAGACTGAGACACACCCCAGTCTTTCTGTCAAAGAGGCCTGCTTGCTAATGCTGGCAAGGGGTTTGGCACACAACTAGAAACCAACAGAAGTGCCCTCAGGGAATGGAGGCTGGAGAACTTTGCAGTCTCCCTCTGCCTAGCTACTACCACTCACCGTATCTCCCCCAAATGAGCTTAATGCTTGTATGGCACCCTGAGCTTTGCAACTCGCCACCAGGGGACATCTGTACATTGCCTGACACTGGTGGCCATTGGGGACCATAGGACTGTATATATTTGCATCCTTTAAAAGCTGCTGCCCGAGGGCCTGGCTTCTAATCAGCTAGATGGAAATGATGATGGAAAGATAAAAGATTGGTGGGTAAATCCAGGAAACTGAACATATGGGTAGTAGGTATTCTGAAGGGGAAAAGAGAACAGATGGAGGAGAAACTGTACTTAAACAAATTCTAGGGGAGCATTTTTCAAGCCCGAGCTGACTTGAGTCTGCAGATTTACAGCACTCTCAGGGCTCTAGGCTGAACTGTTAAGAAAAGATACTCACCCAGTTATTTTCTGGTAAAATTCTTAAACTTTAGTGGATAAAGAAAAACTTTTTACAGTCTTCCAGGAAGAAAGATCAAATTGCCTCTTGAGCAAAAAGAATCATAATGCCACTAGAATACCCATCTGTAAACAAAGGAAACTAAAAGACAATGGAATAACATCAGAGAAAAAGAATAACACCTCAAGAATGCTGTATCCAGCTAAGGTATTGTTTACCTGAATAAAGACATTCAAGGATAGGTGACAAAATAGAGTTATCCAAGTAACCCCTCTGGGATAAATACTTGAGATAGTCTAGCTAAGATATAAGTGAAACCCAAATGAAGAACTCAAACCAGAGGCAAGATGAAGAGGACAGGAATAAATGATAAACAGGGAGCCTCACCATATGAACAGATTCATTAATTCAATCAAAAAATAATTGTTGTGTGCCTGATACATACGAACATAGTTGTTGACAACAGGGATACTGTAGTGAATAAGATAAACAAGAATTAGATCTTAATGGATGAATCTAATCTGAGAATAAAGAACATAATGGTAACTAAGGATGGCTGAAAAACAGGGAATACATTGTAAGGGATTTTAAAATAAATACTAAAAAAATTCCCACAAAGCCTAAAAGAAGGGGGCGAGGAAGAATGAATGCATTCTGAAATCCTAATGGCGGGGGGGGGGGGGGGGGGGGGGGGTGGTGCGTGGGGGAGGAGGGAAATGACAGGTGTTGGGGGTTGGGAAGGTGACATTAAAAATATTCTAAAGAACTTTTGCTATTGGGAAGAGTGGCAAAGCAGTTGTTTTAATTGCAGATGTCAGCTGTGGTAGGTAAAAATCTGAAGATGACTCCCCAACATCTCTTGCCCTAATCCCTAGGACTGTGAATATCATGCACGTGATTATGTTATCTTACATGGCAAAGGCGTTTTGCAGAGGCAATTAAGGTTACTAATCAGTCAACTGAGTTAATCAAAAGAGAGATCATCAGGGTAGACCTAATGTAATCACACGAGCACTTTAAAAGCAGAGTGTTTTCTCCAGCTGATGGCAGAAGAGGAAATCAGATAGATTCAAAGCACAAGAAGGATTTGATGCACCACTGATGGCTTGGAAGATGGAAGGGGCCACATGAAAGAACTTGAGGGTGGCTTCTACTTGCTGAGAATAACTTCTGGCCAACAGCCAGCAAATAAATGAAGACCTCAGTCCCACACATACAAGGAGCTCAAGTCTACCAACAATGTGAATGAACCTGGAGGCAGATTCTCCTCAGACCTTCCAGATAAGATCCCACCATGGCCATTCACCTTGATTTCTGCCTGTCAAACTCTAAGCAGAGTTTCTGGGTGTCCAGACTTCTGACATACAGAACTGTGAGCTAATAAATGGGTTTTGTTTTACACTGGTGAGTTTATGGTGATTTGTAATGCAGCAATACAAAACTAATATGTCAGGTTGTGAAAGTATTGACTGATACTTGACTTTTATTACATCATCTTGATGCTTTTGATTAATAATAATTTTATAACTTACAATTAATGACAAATAATTAGCTTAGAATAATTTGATAACAAATATCTAAATTGAAATAAATAATAAAGAAAGTAATGTATTTGGAAGCCCTTTGTAGACCATAGAGTGGTATACACTGTATAGAAGCATATACAGAACTTTAGGAAATGCATACAGAGTATTATTCTTTAGTTTGTTGACTCTTTTTCCTCAGTGTGACACTTATTAACATTAAGTGTGTTAACTCAAATGGAAAGTGATCTTTAAGTTAATATGAAGTGTTTTCATGACAAACCTATAATTAACACAAAGAAATGTTATATGCTTTTTACAGAGATTTGCTTGGTTAATAGATTTTTCTCATGCCTTATTACTGTAGTCTTTTATATTTAAGTATATACTTTATGTAAATTTTCATCCTTTCTCTTAGCATATTCAGCTTTGTTTTCACTCTAATGGTTTATATCCTCCTCAACTTTTACAAATGCAAATCAACCTTATTATTATTTCTATCTGTAGAATATGGAGTATAGTATTTCTTAAATAACTAATATACAGTTTCTAGGTTCACCTAATCTCATAGCTTCTTAATTAAAAGACATTTAAAAATTATCCAAAGCTCAAGAGGCAGTATGAAATAGTAGAAAGAATGTTGTATTATATTAGAAGCTGGAGAATTGAGTTCAGTCTTCAGACTTCATTGGCTAGTATTGCCATCTTTGGCGAATCTCTTCTCATCCTTCTTGGGCTCTATTTTTTAACATTTGTAATTCAAAGGAGTGGTGTCCATACTGCAGAACCCTAGGCTCTTCTTTGGGGTCCCCATGTTTGCTCTAGAAATAAGTCAGAGCCAGTGGGGTGGCTTTTGGATGCCTACTACTGTTTTAATTGGTGTAGTTCTTTTATCTGTTTCATATAGTGGCTTCTGTATCATATTTCATTTCAAGAAATAGCTATATAGTTTTTAAAAAATGAACACCAGAATACTAGATGATTTCTAAGATTTATCCTGGTTTAAATATAAGTTCCTCTTTCCACTTGAATTTTCTTTTCTGAATTCAGTAACTGAATAGATTCAGATAGCAAGGTATATACATTATATACTATGTATTACTTCACAGAAACAGAACCAACAGGATGTGTTTATTTTAATGAATTGACTCATATGGTTATGGAGGCTTTATAAGTCCAAAAAATCATCAGGGTAGGCCAGTAGGCTAGAGACTGCACTTTGAGCTTTGCTTTGAGTCCAGACAGTCTGCTGACAGAATTCCCTCTTGGTTGGGACAGGATGGTGCTGATGGTCTTGTCTGTCTTTGATTGGATGAGGCACATCCACATTTTGGGTGGTAATCTGCCTTACCTAAAGTCCACCAATTTAAATGTTAATCTTAGCCAAACAAACACCTTCACAGAAACATCCAGAAGAATGTTTCATCAGTTTCAGGGCACTGTGGGCAAACCAAGTTGACATACAATTAACCATCACATACTATCAGGTGCTTGGGTGGCTCAGTCGGTTAAGCTTCTGACTTTGGCTCAAGTCATGACCTCATGGTTGGTGAGTTGAGCCCCGCATCAGGCTCTGTGCTGAGGCTCTGTGCTGACAGCTCAGAACCTGGAATCTGCTCCAGAATCTGGAATCTGCTTGGGATTCTGTGCCTCCCTCTCTCCCTGCCCCTCCCCCGTTCTCACTCCATCTCTCTTTCTCGCTCAAAAATAAATAAACATTAAAAAAATTATTTTAAAAATTAAAAAAAATCTCACATACTATGAAGGAAAAATAATAGGACATTATAGCTATATAATTGGTCTTTTGCCAATAGACAAGAATATGCACTAATAAAAGATAAAATATCTTCTGCCCATTTCTTAAACGGATTATTTATTTTTTGGGTGTTGTGTTTGATAAATACCTTATAGATTTTTGATACTAGCCATTTATCTGATATGTCATTTGCAAATACTTTCTCCCATTCTGTAGGTTGCCTTTTAGTCTTATTAATTGTTTCCTTCACTGTGCAGAAGCTTTTTATCTTGATGAAGTCCCAATAGTTCATTTTTGCTTTTGTTTCCCTTGCCTCAGGAGACATGTCTAGTAAGAAGTTGCTACAGCTGAGGTCAAAGAGGTTGCTGCCTGTTTTCCTCTAGGATTTGATGGTTTTCTGTCTCACATTTCGGTCTTTCATCCATTTTGAATTTATTTTTGTGTATGGTGTAAGACCCTTTTCCAAAAAAGACATATAAATGACTAACTGATACATGAAAAAGTGTTCAACATCACTCATCATCAGGGAGATACAAATCAAAACCACAATGAGATACTACCTCACACCTGTCAGAATAGCTAATATTAACAACTCAGGAAACAACAGATGTTGGCAAGGATGTGGAGAAAGGGGAGCCCTTTTACACTGTTGGTGGGAAAGCAAACTGATGTGGGCACTCTGGAAAACTGTGTGGAGGTTCCTCATAAAGTTAAAGATAGAACTACCCTACCACCCAGCAATTGCACTACAAAAGATACAAAAATACTGATTCAAAGGGGCACATGCACCCTAATGTTTATAGCAGCACTATCAGCAATAGCCAAATTATGGAAGGAGCCCAAATGTCCATCAACTAATGAATGGATAAAGAAGTGGTATATATACACAATGGAATATTACTCAGCCATCAGAAAGAACGAAATCTTGCCATTTGCGACGATGTGGATAGAACTAGAGTGTATTATGCTAAACAAAATAAGAGAAAAATACCATATGATTTCACTCATGTGGAATTTAAGACACAAAACAGATGAACATAAGGGGAGGGAAGCAAAAATAAAATAAGATAAAAACAGAGAGGCACTCCATAAGAGACTCTTAACTATAGAGAGCAAACTGAGGGTTGTTGGAGGGGAGGGGGGTGGGGTAGATGGGCTAGATGGGTGATAGGAATTAAGGGGGGGACACCTGTGATGAGCACTTGGTGTTATATGTAAGTGATGAATCACTAAATTTTACTCCTGAAACCAATACTAAAAAATGCAAACAATCAAACAAACAATAAAGAAAGAAAGATAAAATAGTCACTGGGTTTTATTTTATGGAAGATGACAGAATTAGAAAAGTCAACGTTCATTTTAATAAGTAGAGCATAAGTTAAATTGCTTGGACAAGAAATTTCTCCTCTTTGAGTAAATTTGGGCCTAGATTTATAAATAAGTATCTCCTTCTAAATGATAGCTATTTCTTTCATTGAAGAAGTATCTCCATAGTTCTTAGAGACCATGGATTCATGATGTCCCAATCTTTACTTAATGTCTGTTCCTTCCTAAGTCTTTGCTTCTTGCATCTGCTTACTGTTTCCCTTTGTTGTTCCTTCCATCTTTGTTCATTTGTTGCTATTGTCTTCAGTAACTTTTCAGTAAATCATGGCATTTTGCAAAAATAAAATGAACATATTCTTAGTAGATTGCTCTATATAAAGAATGTATGTATCTTTTTTATATTTCTTCATTTGGTAATTGTCTGATGCAAGAGGAAGGGGCAAGGTACATTCATCTTACAGAACAATAGAGAAATGAAGCATTTGTTCAAATTTAGTGATAAACATAATGAATAATTAAGGTTCCCTTTTCTCTGAAGACTAAATGAAATTTACATAATTTAGCAATGTATATCATAGAATAAAAATAGTTTGTGCAGTGCTGTAGCTCCCCTTGAGGTAGATTTCCCCCACAGAATGGCATTCTATTGCTAATTTAATTATTCTCTTCTTTGTACCTTAAGAGTTCTAGAGCTATCCAGATGTTAAATATCCTTTTAAAAAAGAAGAGTTTCATTATGAAATGATGCACATGACATATTTGCTTACAATGACACTATACAGCCAAATTCCCAAAGCAGCAACAGCAAAGTTTCTCAGGCCCTCTTAACAACTCATTTGTATTCTTTCAACATGATTCCTTGCTTCTATGCTGCTTCCTTGTGTTGGGTCAAGGTTATAACTGATTTTTCTATTTTGCAGCCTCATGAAGAAGCTTTTTTATTTCCTGAAAAAAAAAGATGATGAATAAGACTTTCAATATTTTTTAAAGACTGAAAAGATTGGACATAAAACTCTGGAATAGAGGATACAACTTTTTCATGCTTTGAAAGTAAGTAAGTGCAAGGAAAAAGGAGTTGGTCAGGGTGAGCTGTGAAGACAACAATCTGATGAGCAAGAGTGATCTTCCAATTTTCAGGAAGTGGCCAAGGAGCCAACTCAAAACATCACCAGCTTTTGAGAAAGATGCCATCACCTGTTAACTATCCTGGATTTGAGGTTACTTTAGAAATGAGAATGGTATGTTCACAGTTATCTTTGAGATTGTTCTAGAAAAAAAACACTTACCCATTGCCAGAGGTTGAAGGAGGAGAGAGGAGCAGATTTTAAAATTTTGAATGTAGTGTTCTATAGTTAGCGTTTCTCTCTCCACAGGAACATGTTCTACCCTCCTGCTTCTCTTAGACAAGGACTGTTTTATTTATTGTTGTGTCTCTGGAACCTCACACTGGTCTTAGGTAAGATTGCATACTAAAGAAATATTTGTTAAATTGAGCTAACTAATTTCTCACTATTAATATGCCATTTATTCTAGCTTTTGCTTATGCTGCTGTATTATGAGATCTTAGAATTACTATGATTGATATTCTTTTAAAGCCCAGTAGAAGCAATTACGTAGCAGTGACATAGTAGTAACATCATTTGTTTTTATGAATCAACATACAAAAGAAGACTTAAAGGCAAATTTCAGGTTTGAACCCAGAATGTCCATCTCTGTATTAAGTTAAACTGCCATACTTCCAGCACCTACCCAAAGAAGAGAAAATGTTGATTTGCAGTGAGTTCAATCCAATTTAAATTCCTCAGAATTTTTTTCCCTAAACCTTCTCCTGAAGGCAACCAATCCCTAATTTGCCTAAAGCAAATATGAGCCATGCCCCTCTGTGCCTACTCATACATTAGTGTTCCACTTGACCACCTACATTTGGTTATTTCTAATTTGTTAGGGGTTAGAACTAGAATCTGAAGTTGCAGACTGATTGTCTGCACCCAGATATGGCTCACATAATTGATTTTGTTTGGTATTTTAAAAATTAGTGTTTGTATTTGGGGGTCCTTAAAACCATCTTTGGGTTCAATGATTTGCTAAAAGGACTTACAGAACAAAGAAAAACTGTTACTCATGGTTACAGTTTATTACAGCAAAAGGATAGAGATTAGAATTAGCAATGGAAAAAGGTTCATAGTGCAATGTCTAGGAGACACAAGGCAGAAGTTTCCAGCTGTCCTATCCCAGTTGTCATGGAGACGGTGCTTAATTCTTCCAGCAGTGATATTTGACAGCATACATGGAGTATTGCCAACCAGAGACATTCACCTGAACCTTGGTGTCCAGTGTTTTTCTTGGTTAGTCACACAGGTATGACTGCCTGCCTGTGTAACTGACCCTATCCTCCATTCTGTCCAGAGGTCAGGCTGATATCACAGGACCCTACATCTGTACCATAAATCACACTGTTGGCATAGACTATGTGACATGGTCTAAGGCCCTTAGGTATGCAAAACACCCTTATCAG
The DNA here is from genome assembly GCF_018350195.1 of Panthera tigris. NCBI lineage: Eukaryota > Metazoa > Chordata > Mammalia > Carnivora > Felidae > Panthera > Panthera tigris. The sequence goes on from NC_056663.1 coordinate 145,567,266, forward strand.
GCAGGGTATTCCAAGGGTTTGGAGGTTAACTTCCAGGAACCAGGCAAAGGCCAAACCTTTCTTTAGAATGTGCAGAGGGTAGTCAACCTCGACCTGTTGTTGATTGAATCCTTTGCTGCATAGTATTAATAGTAAACCTATGAGGTTTAAGACATTTCACATTACATATGGATTTAGGATTCTCTTAAAAAACTGGACAAAGTGGCCCATGTGTCAACCTGGCCACCACTGATAGGAGCTGAGCAGCTATTTTTACTTTAGGTAAGTCATGTTCTTTTCAGCTTACCATAGTCCTTCAATATTATATCCAGTTTGTTTCACTCAATTACATGACTTGTTCATCTCTTATAAGCACTAAATTAAACCTGGCTTGGAAACTAAGAGATTTGCTGAAGATTCAGAATGAAAAAAAAAAAAAAAGATCATTTTTTTACCTACGGAATTTGTCATGTGTCTCCTGAAGTTGTTTTTCCTATGATACTTTGTTCACCATTTCGTTCCTTAACTCGTGGGATAGTTATTTCTGAGAATATCATCATTATCCAAGTTAAAAACCCCAGATTACTGTGGAACAAGTTTTCAAAATTTTTTAGTCCAGTGACTGCAACAAAGTAATTATAGATCATCTACTCTTTTCTTTTCTTTTCTTTCTTTCTTTCTTAAATTTTTTTTTTAACATTTATTTTTGAGAGACAGAGAGAGACAGAGCATAAGCAGGGAAGGGGCAAAGAGAGGGAGACGCAGAATTCGAAGCAGGCTCCAGGCTGTCAGCACAGAGCCTGACACGGGGCTCAAACCCACGAATCACAAGATCATGACCTGAGCCAAAGATGGATGCTTAACCGACTGAGCCACCCAGGAGCCCCTCTTTTCTTTTCTTTTCTTTTCTTTTCTTTTCTTTTCTTTTCTTTTCTTTTCTTTTCTTTTCTTTTCCTTTCTGTTCTTCTTTCTTTCTTTCTTTCTTTCTTTCTTTCTTTCTTTCTTTCTTTCTTTCTTTTTCTTTCTTTCTCTCTTGAGAGCAGGGGAGGAGCAAAGAGAGAGGATCTTAACATGGGACTCAGCCTCATGACTCTGAGATCATGGCCTGAGCCGAAATTAAGAGTTGGTTGCTTAACCAACTGAGCCACCCAGGTACCCCCAGATCATGTACTTTTTCTAACCTCACTCATCCCTTTCTCCTAAACTACTCTTACCTAAATTAAAGGAATAAATATTTTTTTCTTATTTTAATGATATTTTATTCAATACCACACAGAAATTTTAGCTGGAAACCAGGACACAAATTTTTAGACTACATACGGCCACTTTTTCTTGGGACTTGTTCTAAGTTGATCCCCTATAACCTGACAACTAGGTTATAATGAAAACAATTTGCAGAACAGAAATGCCACACATTCAGGTACTTTTTAAATAAATGTTCTTTAAAAATAGGTACAAAACAGTTTATATTCTTTGCTTGGTAGGCTTGATGAAGTCCCAGCTCTGTGTCCTTTTAGAAGCTTTGGCTGCCTCATTACAAGAGCAATTTGCTCAAGGCACACATCCATCAGTACAGAGGCAGCAATAAGACAGCTGAATTCCTCCTAATCCAAGGGCTCAGAGCAAGACATTTAAGGATCAAGCCTGAGCATTATGCATAAGGGTGCAGCTGTAGTCTGAATTTTATAGAGTGATTGCTTGCCTTAGAGTTGAAACTTAAGCTAACTGGCATATCTATAATTATATATCGTCTCTACTGAATTATTTAAAAGTAAATTATAAATATCTTAACACCTTTCCAGATTGCTAGTGATAATGATTTGTAGTGATAATGTTGACCTGTTGAGAAAGAGAATCGATATCATATGATCTGTCTCCTAGTCCAAAGCAGGAGTTTCATTTAAAATATCCATGTGTATAGTTATCTGTCATATGGAGAAAGTTGAGACTCTATCAGTGAGTTGGTGGTTATTATACTTTAATTCTTTTGCTGATACTCATTTTGAGAGGAAACACATGCCAGTTTTCTTAACTTAAAAAGTAATGATTAATAAGGGAATATGATTGATATTACATAGAATGTATGGTCACAATGCAATAAATCATAATGAAAATGAATGTATCAGGTTAAAGAAAAACCTCTTGGCTTGCAGCAGCTTGCTTGACTGGCTTTGAGATTTATTCTTAATAACAATAGGCAAGACAATTATAAAAATCTAAGAAATACTGTGTTAGTACAAAACTATAAAAGCACCGTCTTTCTCTTGAGTTGGTAATTATCAAGAATTGGAAGTTCCATTTAAAGCTATATACTTGGAGCCATTAAGAAGTCAACTTATTACTGAGAGCCCTACAGGAAAACTAAATTTGTTATTAAGACTCTGGAACTCTCTAGCCCCCAATCTCTTTTTCCCTCCACTGAAACAATTGTTTTTATAGCATGATTTTAGATAACTAAGGTTTCTAAGGAACATAAGGATCACATTATAACAGAATAAATAGCGCTTAATGCGACAGTAATAGTATACACGGGACTAGAAAGAGACAGGTGGAAGGATTTGTGAATATCTGAGCCATTTCCTTTAACACTTATGATTTTGTCTCACATGCAGGCTTTCAGCTTAGTAAGGATTCATTCTTTTGATGTTTAAAAAGAGAATGATGATTTTTTCTTTGTGTAAAATTTATATCAAACAAGTACTTACTCTTTCTGTAGACATAAATTAAAGGTTACATTCTGTATATTCATGTGCTCATTCACACAATACACATATAGTCATCCCCCTACATGCAACTGTTATGGATGCTCTTTTCTTCTGTCAAGAGCTCTCCCTTCACATACTCAAATTGTATCCACCTTAGTGTTTCTTTTCTTTGCCTACTCATGCAACAACACTCCCACTGAGACATAAATGTGATCAGGAACATGTATAAAAATACAACTGGCAAAAGAGCAGGGGGAAAAAAGAGGGAAAGGTTCCATGTCAGGGAAAGGGATATTTTATGGGCAGGAACTACAGAAGTCAATAAGATACGGAGTAGTACTTCTCCATAGTTAGAAGGAATGTCATAAAATGTGTTAATCATTCAAGGAGCCAAACACATTTAGATACCTCATTCATGTGTTATCTTTCATTAAATCTGAAGCTGGGGCTTGTTCTACTATGATTTTCTGCCTACAAAGAGGAAAAATGAGTTACTATTCTTAATTACCTGATAGCAGTAGGGCACATTGCCTTTGTTTGAGAAATGTTTTATTGTTTTTTATTTCAGGAATGTTAACAGTATGTTTTATCAGTTTTGAAAGTTTTCCAGTTAAAGGTTTAACCATGGGTGGGGTGAGGCTGAGGGGTGAAAGGGACAAAATAGGTCTCAAAATTCTCTCTTTCTAGCACTAGCCAGAAAGTACTCTGTACTTTGAATTCTCCCTCTAGACAAAGAGTCAGAAGGAATGTGGTATGCATTTTAAAATATATTCATTAACTTGGGGTGCCTGGGTGGCTCAGTTGGTTAAGCGTCTGACTTCGGCTCGGGTCATGATCTCACTGCTTGTGAGTTCAAGGCCCATGTCGGGCTCTGTGCTGACAGCTCAGAGCCTGGAGCCTGCTTTGGATTCTGTTTCTATCTCTTTGCCCCTCCCCTGCTCACATTCTCTCTCTAATATAAAATTTAAAAAAAATTAAAAACATTAAAAAATAAATAAAATATGTCCATTAACTAAGCAGGAAAAATAATTCATAGGGTACCAGTTATTTTTATCTTTTAAAATATGAAGATGCAGAGTCCCAACATTTCGAGAGAATTCTCAGTTCATCTTTAGATTAAGCCCAGTCAGCGTCCTAATAGTCTAAATTTTGTTACTGTCCTAAGTATACCCATTTTTCAAATCATAACTTTATTCACATGTATATACTAAAAACTTCTAGCACATAAACACAATCGGCAGTCATTTGTGGGATTATTATTATTATGTGATATTTAAAGGGTTCCATTAAAGAGCTTGGTTGGTATCAAGATACCAACCAGTTTCGGGGCATTTGGGTGGCTCAATCGATTAAGCATCCAGCTCTTGATTTTGGCTCAGGTCATGATCTCATGGTTTCTGAGTTCGAGCCCTGCATAGAGTTCTGTGCCGACACTATGGAGCCTGCTTGGGATTCTCTCTCTCTCTCTCTCTCTCTTTCTGTGCCCCTCCCCTGCTCTCTCTCCCTCTCAAAATAAATAAAGTAAAGATTAAAAAAAAATGAAGACGATAGCAACCAGTTTAATAATGGTTATAGAGGAGAGTACAAGACTGTGAGCTCCCAGAGAGACCACCGTCCGCATCACTTTTGTCATTGTATTCCTAGCACCTGGTATGGTATTGGCGTATAGACAGCAGGAGGTTAATACGTGGTTTAGTCTGAATAACTGGAAAAGAAGATTGCATAAATTCTGTGATTGACATATACAATGCATCATCTCATTTAATCCTCAAACCCCCCTCAAGTAGGTACCATTTTTATCCATTTTATTCATGAATTTAACAACTTAATGACTGGTGAGTTTTTGTAGCTTGCCCAAAGCCACATAACACAATGTGGTGGAGCTGAAATTTGGAGGCAAATTCTTTAACCTTTTGCTACACTAACTTGCTTTTGCCACAGAGTTCTGAACACCTAAACTATTTTAGAAGGAGGGGAGAAGCTCAAGATTTGCAGGGAGAGTGCTCTTGAGACCCACTAGTTTTTTGTTTTTTTTTTAATGTTTATTTATTTATCTCAAGAGTGAGTGAGTGAGTGAATGAGTGAGTGAATGAGAAGGGGAGGGGCAGAGAGAGAGGGAGAGAAAGAATCCCAAGCAGGCTTTGCACTGTCAGCGCAGGGCTGTACTTGGGGCTTGAGCCCATGAATCATGAGATGACCTGAGATCTAGAGGCGGACACTTAACTGACTGAGCCGCCCAGGTGCCCCGAGACCCAGTGGTTTTGAGGTCCCAGTGCAGCAAATGTTGCCTAAAATGTTCCCAAAAGATTTTAAATGGATGTATGAATGCTCTTAGTTCTGCTTTGGGCAGGAGACTTTTTTTTTTTTTTAATACAAATATTTCCAAATGGTAGAGGGAGAAAAAAAATCTTAAAAATCTTTATTGTCTCTTGAAAAGCCTTTTGAATACACAGGAAGAAAACTCAGTAACGTGAGGCAGGGGCTCAGATGTGGCTGCCAGAAACTGTTGATAGGTCCAATTACACCATTTATTCTAATAGTGACACCAACTTATTTTCCTTTAATTTTCTACTCAATTTTCTGTTCTAAGTTTAGATTTTTGTAACATTAAACTGTTTCTGAAGCAGTTTCTAAGGAAACCTCTCAGGCGAGGCGCTTAAATCGGTAATTAGAAAGCCGTTATGTGTAAATTAAGTGAAACAGGCTGCGTGCCTAGAGGAACAGATGGGAAGGGGCAGTTTCAGAGAGATTTCAGCTACAGTGGCCGATATGTTTTATTCCTTTGCTGACAGCACCCTGGAAAACAAGCTTTCCAAGGTCCCCAAGGATGTTCAAGGTCAAAATATAACAACAATTTTGTGGTTATCAAACTCTGTGCCATCTCTGACCCCCGGTGATCTTGCAGCCTCACCTTGTCCCAGAACTTTGTAGCATCCCTGATCCTTCTCTTTCTGCTGTTCCCCTGCACACTTGTGATTTAAGCGGTGGGAGGGGGAGAGTGTCCCATGCTTGGAAACTCTCCAAGTGCTCCAGCTTTCTGGGATTCTCTGACCTGTGATATTTAACTGAAGTTGATGCAACTTCTTTCCTCTAATCTTGCATCACATGTTTGGTGGGAACTCAAGAGCCATCCCCATATTTGGGGCAAAACAATTTTTTTTTTGGTGCCAGGGTTGGAAAGTATAGATTATGATTTCCCTGACTTCCTCTCTGGCTCTGAATTCCCACCTCTGCCTCTGCTGAGCCCTGTCTGCTCTGCGTTTTGCTCCTTTCCACTCCATTCCTTGCTGACTGACTCTCCCCAAAACAAAAATTTATCGTATTCTATTATTCAGAGCAATTCAACTTTCTGCAGCCATGACTGTAAACTTAACCCCAGAAATACTTTTGCATACTCAAAAAAATAAAAAACCTTGTTAAACAGTCTCTGTGCTCTGTTAGCAGCATGAAGCATCCTCAGAAGTGTTGAAATGACAGTTTTTCCTTTATCTTAGGCCAGCTCACATTCTTGGGGATGGCCTTCTCCTCCTTTGGAAGGTAGAAGGCTATAGTTAGTATCATTCGTTTTTGTTAATGTAGTATTCTTATCCCCTGCGTTTCTTTTTTCCAGGCAGAGGGACATTCATTAGGCTAACACATCTGGCCTCTCCTTGTCCCTTTGTTCTGTCCCTTGGCAAATCTGGGACAAGAGAGTGGGCACATGTGGCCCATATCCTTCTTGCTCCTGTGTTTTGGTGTGTGCCTGCCTCAAGGGCGTGCACATCTGCTCTGCTATTCCCTGATGTTCATTTTAAGGGGCAGGTGCTCCCCCCTCACCTTTTTCTTTTTTTTTTTACTCTACTCACCTGTGGTATGTTCTCAGCTCCCAAAGTAATAAAGGGAACACTCTGACCTCAGTTTATTTGACTTTCACATGCCAATCTGTCAGTTATTTTCAGTCCTATTGGGGCTATTTGTTGGTTCCCTCAACCCCCATCTGTTTTAATGTTTATTTACTTATTTTGAAACAGAAAGAAAGGAGAGAGCACAAGTGGGGGAGGAGCAGAGAGACATGGGGAGAGAGATAATCCCAAGCAGGATCTGCACTGTCAGTGCAGAGCCCAACACAAGGCTTGAACTCATGAACCGTGAGAACATGACCTGAGCCAAAATCAAGAGTCGGATGCTTAACTGACTGGGCCACCCAAGCACCTCTAAACCACATCGTTTTAAAAAAAATTTTAATATTTGTTTATTTTTGAGAGATATAGAGACAGAGCATGAGCAGGGAAGGGGCAGAGAGAGAGGGAAACACACAGAATCTGAAGCAGCCTCCAGGCTCCGAGCTGTCAGCACAGAGCCTGACACAGGGCTCAAACTCATGAACCACGAGATCATGACCTGAGCCGAAGTCGGATCCTCAACTGACTGAGCCACCCAGGTGCCCCCAAACCACATTGTTTTAAAAAGCACATCGCCCCTCCCCACCAATGTCATGTTTCCATTTTAACCAATATCCTAAATCCCTAAAGCCTGACCCTTGCACCTATCAGTCTCAGAAGACAATCTAACCTCCTGCTTCACAGGGAAAATTAAGCCAGTTGTCTGTTCCTTTGCCTAAGCCATGAACCTCCTTCCTGCCTTCCCCTTTAGTCTGCAAAGAAGGATGTACTTCACTCTTGGAGCAACCACTGTACATCACTTTTTTTTTTTTAAGTTTACTTATTTATTTATTTTGTGAGAGAGAGTGCATACATGAGCAGGGGGAGGGGCAGAGAGAGAAGGGAGAGAGAGAATCCCAAGCAGACTCCAAGCCGTCAGTGCAGAGCCCGATGTGGAGCTCGAACTCCACATGGGGCTTGAACTCATTAACCATGAGATCATGATCTGAGCTGAAACCAAGAGTCGGATGCTTAACCAAGTGAGCCACCCAGGCTCCCCTACACAGCTTGTCATCTCATGCTTTCAAGGCACATGTAAGGTGTTGTTCCATCTGTCAGCATGTTCTCTGTTGAGTCATCTGTTTCCTTTCCTGCTGCCCTTCTTCTACCCATAAGCATGCTTGGGTATTCTCATCTTGGAAACCTTTCTCATTACACTGTCTCCATCATTTGCCATTATCCCTCTTTTCTTCTCTTCACAAACAGATATCTTTGAAGAGTAGTCTCTACTCACTACTCTCTCAGTTCCATTTTTTCCTAACTCCTTACAGTCAGGCTCCCATCCCACCAGTCTAATGGATTTGTTCTGGTAAAGATTTCTGTTGAATTCTTAATTATGAAATCCAATGAATCTTGTTCATTTATCATTCAGTTTTCCTCCCTGCATCACTTAAAAGGTTAACCAACTCCTTGAGATTATTTCTTGGATTTCCTGAAACTACTCCATAGTGCAGTCTCTGGAATCTAGATGAAGGTTTGCATTCTGCCTCTACCACTTACTCACTGTGAGGCTTCACACAAGATTCTTAACCTTTCAAAACCTCAGTTTCACCACTTGTAAGACAGCAGTACTAACAGTATCCTCATCACAGGGCAGGTGTGAGAATAAAATAGAGAACGGTACATGCTAAGCTCTTTACCCTAGTTGGAGGCATAGTCTTCAGTCCTAGGCTCTCTTCAAATGACTTGCCCTGTAGTTTGCAATTCTGTGTCATGAAATCCCATGCATTGTTCGTTCTCATCTTTTTGAACTCACAACATTCAATAATTTTGACCAATCTATCTTGAAAACGCTTGCTTCTCTTGGTTTCCTGGACACCATACTGTCATGTTTTTTTCACCTATCTCTCTGCCCCTCCTCCCCCTGTCAGTCACCTTCTCTGGTTCATCCTTTTTTATTTAGTATTTAAGTGGCTGTGGTTTCTTGAAACCCTCTTCTCATGTTTTATTCTTTCCCTGGGTCATTTCGCCCATGTCCATGGATTCAGTTCTTACCTCTGCACTGGTGACTCCTACACTAGTTTTTCTAGCTAGACTTGTCCTCTGAGCTACACAGCCAGCCATCTATCTATGCACCTACTTGTGTTCACAGGCATCCACAAAGTCTATGTGCCTCAAATGAAACTCAGGGTGTTCTCTTTCCTTACCAAACCCTGACTTCCTCGAGTTTTTTAATATTCCAGAAATCTAATATTCCAGAACCTTGAGTTTTCTAATTTTAGGCTAGGCTGAGCTCCCTATTTCACTGTTCACAGGGTTCAGTATTTCTCTGTTAACCTGTTATCACAGTTAGGGTTGTATAACTAGTTATTTGGTATTTTCTACCCCAGGTAGTACAAACTCCAGGACACCTAAAGTGTCTGGTTAACAAGAAATAATCAGCATGCAGCATTTTACCTTATGGAAATAAACATTCCATGAATAGATAAAATACATTATGTGAAGAAACACTTAATGGAATTCCTGGCACATGGCCATCACTTGAAAATGTTAGCTATTATAATCTTAGCCACCAATCTGTAACTTCCCTCCTCCTCTCTATCCTTTGAAATACTGGTGTTTTCCAGGGTCTCTCTCTATCTCTCATGTCATACTTTACATATATTTTTTTAAGCAATATAATCTACTCTCTGGTTTTGTCTATTCCCTGTGAGCTGACATTTTAGTAGGGCTTTCAATTTATACTGAAAGACCAGGGAGATGCTCTTTGAAGAGTAACATTAAGGGCTGAAACTTTCAGAATAAGTATGGGCCTGACCTCCAGAGGCCAGAGGTCTGCATGACCACTATAGGAAATTAGTTCTAACAGGGTAAGTCGGCTACCAAGCATGAGGTATCTGAAACATGGCATTCCAAGTAAATTCATCACTTACTGCTGCTGTCTCTTCCTATATTGAAGACCCGTTCTCTCTGATTTGGTGAAGCAGTGTCCCTGGGCTTGACTCTGACTTCATCTTCTATTTCCATTCATGCAGGCCATTCATTCAACTGCAGTGATTCTAATATGGAATCCAAACAAAAGAGCAAGAAATTTTAAATGTTCATGTAAAGAAGTATTACTATATACCCTGAATGATGTAGATCAAGGGTTGCCAACTTGTTCTGTAAAGAGGCAGAGAGTAAATTATTTTAAGCTTTCCAGGGCCTAAATACATACATACATACATACATACATACATACATACATACACAAATAAAAATGCATCGCCCAGTGGTTGACAGAAAAAAAATAAGACAAGAAACTTGCAGTGATTCTTCCAGATGTTGGGAGGAAAAATTAATCTCACTCATGGTCAGTGCTATAAACAATTAAAGTGAGACACAACCATATTGTTCTGAGTTCCCAGCATTAAATCCCTTTAATTGATAGCCACACACAATACCATTTTTAACAAAGCAAAAATTATTAATAGTATTCCCTTTCACTCTCAAAATGTCTTGATTTGGATAATAAATTATATGATCACCCTCCTTACAGTTCACTCAACCTAAAGTGACAGGGTAATTGAGAGAGGGAAGGGATTCTAGTTTTGGCTTCTTGACATGCTCAAATCTAGTCTCCCTCATGAGAATCGAGGTCCTGGCATTGAGCTAAGGACACCAATCCTTGACCATGTCTTGTCACCTTGAATGACTTCTTCAGAGCCCTTGGTCTAATTGTAGTTGCTGGCCTTAGCTGGGACCTCCTCAGTATGCAGAGGTATTCTATTTACATCAAATTCTAAGATCAGTCTCAATGTCTTTCATACAGGGACGCTCTCAGTCTCCTAATGTGAATTCAAGCGTCTTTCTCTGGTATTCTCAGATTCAGCATAACAGGCAGTATTACTTGGCCAAGCCTGAAAACTCCAGTTCTACCTTCTATCTTACATCAAAATGTTTCAAATGATCAAAATAGTTCACTGATAAGATTCAGCTAAGAATGAAGATCTGTTCTGGGTGCCTGAGTGGTTCAGTTGGTTGAACATCCGGCTCTTGATTCTGGCTCAGGTCGTGATCTCATGGCTCGTGGATTGAGCCCCACATCAGGTTCTGTGATGGCAGTGCAGAGCCTGCTTGGGATTCTCTCTCTAACCTCTCTCCTTGCCCTCCCCTCCTCAAAAATAGATGAATAAACATTAAAAAAAAAAAAAGAATGAAGAGCTGTTCAAGGTGAAATGCCGGTCATCATCACTGAGAGACTTCTAATCAGCTCATAACTTTATTTTTCTTTTTATTTTTTTTTGCTTTTTCCATTTATCTATCTATCTATTTATTTATTTATTTAATATATGAAATTTATTGTCAAATTGGTTTCCATACAACACCCAGTGCTCATCCCAAAATGTGCCCTCCTCAATACCCATCACCTACCCTCCTCTCCCTCCCACCCCCCATCAACCCTCAGTTTGTTCTCAGTTTTTAACAGTCTCTTATGCTTTGGCTCTCTTCCACTCTAACCTCTTTTTTTTTTTTTTTCCTTCCCCTCCCACCTGGGTTTCTGTTAAGTTTCTCAGGATCCACATAAGAGTGAAACCATATGGTATCTGTCTTTCTCTGTATGGCTTATTTCACTTAGCATCACACTCTCCAGTTCCATCCATGTTGCTACAAAAGGCCATATTTCATTCTTTCTCATTGCCACGTAGTATTCCATTGTGTATATAAACCACAATTTCTTTATCCATTCATCAGTTGATGGACATTTAGGCTCTTTCCATAATTTGGCTATTGTTGAGAGTGCTGCTATAAACATTGGGGTACAAGTGCCCCTATGCATCAGTACTCCTGTATCCCTTGGATAAATTCCTAGCAGTGCTATTGCTGGGTCATAGGGTAGGTCTATTTTTAATTTTCTGAGGAACCTCCACACTGCTTTCCAGAGCGGCTACACCAATTTGCATTCCCCCCCAACAGTGCAAGAGGGTTCCCGTTTCTCCACATCCTCTCCAGCATCTATAGTCTCCTGATTTGTTCATTTTGGCCACTCTGACTGGCGTGAGGTGATATCTGAGTGTGGTTTTGATTTGTATTTCCCTGATAAGGAGCGACGTTGAACATCTTTTCATGTGCCTGTTGGCCATCCAGATGTCTTCTTTAGAGAAGTGTCTATTCATGTTTTCTGCCCATTTTTTCACTGGGTTATTTGTTTTTCGGGTGTCAGCTCATAACTTTAAAATGTCAGCTTCTTGGGGTGCCTGGGTGGCTCAGTCAGTAAAGTGTTCAACTTTGGCTCAGGTCATGATCTCGCAGTTCATGAGTTCAAGCCCCACGTCAGGCTCTGTGCTGATAGCTCAGAGCCTGGAGCCCATTTTGGATTCTGTGTCACCCTCCCTCTCTGCTCCCTGCCATGCTCTGTCTCTCTCTCCTTTAAAAATAAAATAAAAAATAAAATAAATAAAATAAAATAAAATAAAATAAAAATAAATAAAATGTCAGCTTCTTGAGGTTATGCACACATACACACGTTATTCACACACACATTCATTTATATAAACATAAAAGTATGGAAGGTTATTCATCAAGTGATAATTATGAAAGCTGTTTGTTTTTAAGCCAAACTGAAGAATAAAAAAAACATAAAAATCATCCTGGTTACATTGTCATCAACAAGCATATTTTGAGTACCAGCTGTGTGCCAAGCACCATGTAACTACCTTTTGAAATAACATAAGCAATAAAATGTTATAATCTGAAAAAAGTTGATTTTTTTCTGTAGTTTGTAGATCTCTGACCAAATTAACTGCACATTTATCCTTCTCCCATAGAACATCATACTCCCTTTCAGTATAGCATGCATCATCCTATATGACAGCTATCTGCTTCCATTTTTACTGCCTCTGTCAAATTGTGATCTCCTTGAGGGGAAACTCCATCTTTTCATCTTTATAATGCCAACTACTGGCCCAGTGCCTGGCTTATAATAGGTATGCTAATTTTTTTTCTCTTGATGCTAGTTTTTTTTTTTTAACTTTTCCTTATATAAGTCAATTTAGAACTAAAATAATTGAGTGGAGTTGAAATCTGTGTAGAATGACTTCAATAGCAGGCTAAGAAAAAAGATAGTTACAGAAATACTTTCCTAAGTGAACTGAGTTGAAAATAAACTTGCAGACCATAGTGTGAAACTGGCTTCAGAGAACGATGTGTAGTTTCAGAATGATTATTGGTTCCAGCCAACTTATCAGTTGGCATATGATTAAGTTTATTTTGAATTAAGAACAATATCTTATCAGATCGGTTTAGTCCATCTACATAGTACCTTAAAGTAGGTGTTAAATAATGCTCATAGAATGAATGGGTCTACATTTATCATAGAACTTGCATTAGATGTTTTACCAGAAGTAGTATTTGTTTTGATGTTTAATATTTATTTAATAATAAGGAAAGCCATTACTGATTATAAAAAAAGCATATGCTTAGGAGTTAGTATTTCCTTATTAGTAGAGTAATTATTAAGTGCTCAAAAAATATTTGGCAAAATAATAAAATCAAATGACCATAGTCTTCCTCTATGACTGGTTTAGCAAAACTGGGCATCCTTCCTACTGTCATTTCTTTCTTTTTTTTTTTTTTAATGTTTTATTTATTTTTGACAGAGAGACAGAGCATGAGCGGGGGAGGGGCAGAGAGAGAGGGAGACACAGAATCCGAAGCAGGCTCCAGGCTCCGAGCTGTCTGTTGGCACAGAGCCTGACACGGGGCTCGAACTCACAGACCGTGAGATCATGACCTGAGCCGAAGTCAGATGCTCAACCGACTGAGCCACCCAGGCACCCCTCCTACTGTCATTTCTTATTCTATGTCTATTGTAGTTCTTAGTTTTATGTTTTTATTACTTATATTTATTTACTTACCGGTTTTACTCAATAGAGAATCGTTAAGCAGCCAGCGTTAGGCAGCCTGGGATTGTGCCATGGCCACATCCTGTCTCTATGCCCTTTGATTCATTGCTCAACTTCTGAGCATCTCAGTTTCCTCACCTATAGTGGAAAAGATAATACCTTTCCTCACAGGAGTGTTGTAAAGATCAAATGATATAGTGTTTGAATAAGATACTTCTTTTCACCTCGTTTTCCAGGTATTTGGAGTCATCGCTTCCATTAATAATCAAATAAAAAAACCCTCAGACTTGTATCAGATAAAGTGGGAAACCCAATGTCTTCCTAATATTTCTGTGGATTCTTAAAGGTTTGGGAAGAGCTTAGATTCTTCTTCTGTCTGATAATTGAAATCTCTGCACCAAGCTTTAACTTTAGCTACTCTTCCTTCTCTACCCTTGTTCCCAAAGTTGCTGTGTTTTCCCCCTCTAGTATAAACATCCCCCCTTTCCTCCAAAGTACCATTCACACATCGGTGTTATGAATAACAGATTAGCAATTGTTTTGCTGGTGGTTTTGGGGCTATGGGGCTGGAGTGTTAATCGCCATGTAGAACAGGAAACAGCAAATTTAGTCTCAGTCCTCACTTCCTAGGCATTCATCACTTTGTCCACCCTACAGAGTTTCTGATAACTTGTGCGTTCCTCTCTTTGATCTTCCACTAACTTCACTGTCAGAAGTGGTGTGTGTGTTAGTGTGCGCACGTGTGCATGCATGTGCCCTGGAGTGCAACGGAAGGAATGAATGACTTGTAATCTTTGAATGGTCTCCACCTTGGTATTTAACTGTGGTTTGCATGACTTCAAATGCAAATCATTCTTCTTGGATGTGTATTCTTATATATTGTCTCTTTAATCCTCCTAGGTATTCTGTGACTTCTTGATGTCTGTTTACAAAAATACTTTACTGAAGTGTAATTTACATTCAGTTCAATTTACACATTTAAGTTCACAGTTGATGAGTTTGAAAACTATATTCCTTTGTGTAGAGATCACCACTGTCAAAATATAGAATAGCTCTGTCACTCCTAGAAGTTCCCTAGTGCCCCTTTGCAGACAGCCCTAACCCCAGGTGACCACCAATCTGCTTTCTGTCATTATAGATTAGATTTCCTTTTTCTAGATATTTATGTGAATGGATTGTTCTGTCTTCTTTCTCCCATCATATTGTTTTTGATATTAATTCATGCTGTTGCATGTATCAGGAGATCATTCATTACATACATTACATTGCATGTATATACTAAGTTTTTATACTATTCATTCACTTGCTGATGGACATTTGAGTTGTTTTCAGTTTGAGACTATTAGGAACAAAGCTGTTATGAACATAAATGTACAAGTCTTTGCATAGTGTTACATTTTATTTCTGTCTGTTAAAAATCGAGGAGTAGAATTACTGAGCCATATGATAAGTATATATTAAACTTTATGAGAAACTGATAAACAATTTTCCATAATGGTGGTACCATTTTAAATCCCCACTAATGATATATGGGAGTACTGGTTGTTCTATATCATCAACAAATCCCTGATATTGTTAGGTTTTCAAATTTTATACATTCCAGCAGGTGTGCAGTGGTATCCCATTTCAGAGTTTTAATTTGCATTACCCTGACAACCAATGATGTTGAGCACCTTTTCATATGGTCATTGGCAGCTCATTCATGTCTTTTGGGGGGTGAAGACTACAAAATTTCTATAAATACCATTTGGGTCCTTTATATGTCTTCTGTACTTGTCCTTATCATATTTATGCTTCCCTTTATCTTCTTGAACATATGGAGCATATTTAAAATAGCTGCTAAAATGTCCTTGTCTTCTAATTCCACTAACTCTGTTACTTCTGGATTTGTTTCTATTGATTGGTCTTTTTCTTGCTTATGGGTCATATTTTCCAGTTTCTTTTCATGCCTGTTAATTTTTGTTTTGATTCCAGCTGGTATGAATTTTATGTTGTTTATTGCTGGATTTTGTTGTATTCTTTTAAATATTTTTGGGCTTTATTCTGGCAGGCAAGTAAGCTACTTGGAATCTGTTTGACCTAGTTGAGGCTTGCATTTAAGCTTTGTTTGGGCATGTCTAGAGTAGTCTTTAGGCTAAGGGTAATGAAGTATACTTCTGAGGACTCTATCTACCATCTCCTAGATTGTGAAATCTTTTCAATGTAACTTGTGGGACAGAAACTCTTTGTAGTGCTGAATGAACTCTGTGAATTGTTTGGTGCACTGCTGTTTGATGTTTCTTAATCCCACCTTGTGGAGTATGAACCCTTGCAAGCTCAGATTGGTATTGAGTGAAAGATTCAAGAAGAACTGTCTCCTCTCAGGTTTTCTGCCCCACAAATTCTAGATGCTTTCACCTTCCCCTATTGTGCTATCTCCTCAACTCAGTGAGAGGACAGTGCTCTGTGCTCCCTCTCCCTGCCTGTTTTCCAGGCAGGAAACTAGGGTTTATCATTCATTTTCCTATTATGAGAGACCACAGCCCTGTACTATCTGCTGTTCAATATCTGAAAGCAGTTGTTGATATGTTTTGTCTGGTTTTCTACTTGTATAGTGTGGGAGGATAAATCCAGTCATGATTACTTCTTCATGGCTCAAAACAGAGGTTCATATACTAGTATCATTTAAAAATTTGATGGCTGTAATAGGATTAAGAACGTTTAATTTGCTGATTAACAAAAGGAAAATTTAGACTTGCCCACATTTCATAGAAGAAAAGCTATTTAACAGTAAAAATTTAAGAAATATCTACTCTCAGTATATAGGATAATTCCTTCTATTAAATAAATGTAGTTCATGAAAATTTTACATTATTCATTTTCTCCTTGTCACATATGAGTAGAGTTTACTTATGAACCAGCTTTAATCTGTTGGGTTTTGGTCAGGAGCCACTGATCCAGGCCATGCCTTCCTTTTCCTATTTAACAGAAAAAGCACTGAGATTCAGATAAATTAATGAGAAAGTGATAAATGGTTAGCAATATGGCCAAGGCAAAAATTGGATCTCTTGACTCCTGGTGCGGTCCTACATCACAATGAGGTTTTCCATGTGTGTGAACACGGTCAGCCGAGCTACTGGACACTGCCTTCTCATGGAAGTGTTAAACCTCACAAAGTTACTTTGACCCTTTGTCACTAGTCTCTAATCTGAGTGAAGTACAATTACTTTGATGAAAATGCTAACATTAGCTTTAAGAAATTAGGAACTAAGCTCAGTGTAGCACTTAAAATAAGTGCTAAAATAAGTCAAATCTGTTCATGTGACTTTTGCAAGAGAGAGAGATGCTCATCAAAGCTTCCATCTGGTCTTTAACATTTACCATCCCCCTGCATTAGGCAGGTCACATAGCCAATCCTGGTCAATTGACTGTGGGCAGAATGCCATGTGTTGGTTTTATGCAGAAGTATAGGAAAACTGGAGTTGGACTCACCAAATGCCTTTCCTCTGCTGTGAGGACTGTGGTGTTGGCACATCCCCAATGGTAAAGCTATAAAACAGTTTTTCTTTTAGCCTTGATTTTTGAGTGACTCTGTGGACAAGAGTCCCCACCAACTCACAGTGGACATATAGCATGAATTATAAATATACCTGTTTTTTTTCCTTTAAGCCACTGGGATTTGGGACTTACCCCAGCGTAATTCAGTCTGTGCTACATTCTCATTGGTTAAAGGATGCCATCCTGAATTACTGATGAAGCAGGGAATGATTCTGAACATACCTGTCACTCTCCATCTTTATCACAGTTCAGTCACATGGATTTTTATCTGTTAAATGTTCTTTTCTCCTTAAGCTGCTGCATATCTTGGCAGCTTTGAGGGTAACCAAGTGTCATCATTTGTACACTGATAGTCACTGTGATTGTGCTAATGGATTGGGGTAATTATAGCATGTCAGCATATATTGGGTGAAATTTTTATCAAATTATATATTTTTCTTAACTGCTATAGAAGTGGCTTTGTGAGGCCATGAACTTACATAAATAGTTCATAGGGGTGGATGGGAAACACAGTATAACATGCATTTTTAATGAATAAAGCCAATTTGAGATAGTTTAAAATATCAACAACATTAAGAGAAAGAATATATTGGGAAGATATTTTTCTATCTCACAGAACCCCAAGAACATCTTGAGCCTCTGGCCTACTGGAGCAGGAATTGAAAAGATAAATCTTGAATCCAGGCAACACCCTTTCTCTTCAGTCTCTGGTCTCTGATCTGCTCATCATTCTGCTTTATTCTTTTCTATTAACTGGAATTATCTGCTTCTTTGTGTGCATGGGGGTAGATGGCTACACCCCAGTCTCAAGTTTGCATTATCTTGGTTCTAATCATATGGTGGAAGTTAATTAACTGTATCTGAGCCTTTATTCCAAACTCCTAAGAAAAGTATAATTGGCCAACATAGGATCAGAAGAGTGTGTGTGTGTGTGTGTGTGTGTGTGTGTGTGTGTGTGTGTAGTGGATTTCTTAAAGAAATCAAATTATTGTGAAGTGAGCAGAGACCCTGAAGTTATTTTCAGCCACTTGAGATATGAGAAACAGTCTCAACAGCAAATCACAGAGTTGGGGCACCTGGATGGCTCAGTCAGTTGAGCATCCAACTCTTGATTTTGGCTCAGGTCATGATCTCATGGTTCATGGGTTCGAGCCCTGTGTTGGGCTCTGCACTAGGAGTGCAGAATCTGCTTGAGATTCTGTCTTTCTCTCTGCCCTTCCCCTTCTCTCTCTCTCTCTCTCTCTCTCTCTCTCTCTCAAAACAAATAAACTTAAAAAAGAAAAAGAGCAAATCAAAGAATTGATAGGTAAAATTCACCAAAGCTTATCTAGAAAAAATGAAAAATCTTTTTTTTTTTTAATTTTTTTTTAACGTTTATTTATTTTTGAGACAGAGAGAGACAGAGCATGAACGGGGGAGGGTCAGAGAGAGGAAGACACAGAATCCGGAACAGGCTCCGGGCTCTGAGCTGTCAGCACAGAGCCCGACGCGGGGCTTGAACTCACGGACCGCCAGATCATGACCTGAGCCGAAGTCGGTCGCTTAACCGACTGAGCCACCCAGGCACCCCGAAAAAATGAAAAATCTTAAAACCAGGAATAGTTTACTTAAGAATCAAGAGAATTGAATTATTGATTATTAAATATAGGAGCAGAGGGTGAGATACATGATAAATTTTGCTTATAGAGGTTTATTTTGATTAGCTAAATGTTTATTAATTTAATGAGCTAGAATAAACAAAATGCATGTCACAGAGAAAGCATTCCTTAGTTTTACTCTTCCTCTCACACTCTAACTTGGCTAGTCTTTTTTTAAATTTTTTAAATTATTTTTTAATGTTCTTATTTATTTTTGAGACAGAGACAGAGCACGAGCAGGGGAGGGGCGGAGAGAGGGGGAGACACAGAATCTGAAGCGGGCTCCAGGCTGGGCTCAAACTCATGGACTGTAAGATCATGACCCTAACTGAAGTCGGATGCTCAACTGATTGAGCCACCCAGGTGCCCCCTAATTTGGCTAGTCTTAAGGGAAATATATAAATGGTATAAGGGTTATTGGTTATATGGATAGTAAAAAAACAATAAAAATAAAATTAAAAAAAAAGGAGAGAATTAAAAGGCTTCAGAGTTTCCAAGAAAGGAATTCAAGGAATCTCAAAGGCAGCAAGAGTGTTGTGAAGCTGAAGATAAGCTTGACATCTTGGCCAGAGGGCTGCAAAATGGGCACAGACCCTGAAGGATAAAATGCTGGGATACGGGAAGAAAAGACTTCATTTCTATTTATACTTACTCTCTACCTAAAAATTTAGAAATAAATGAAGCTTTGCTGATATGTAGATAAAAATTGATAGCCTAACCTGTATTGCATGTTAGACTTGAGGTACCATGTCTGACACATGAGGGAGAAGGCAATATGCGTCATGGTTAGGATCACAGACTCTGAAACCTCATGTCTGGGTTTTGGTCCCACCTATTAGACTGACTATTTATGTGACCTTACATGAATTCTGTAACTCTCTGTGTTTCTTTTGCCTCACCTGTAAAAGAGGAATAAAAATAATAGTATTTGATTCATAGAATTGTTCTGAGAGTAAATGAGCTGATCCATGTAAAGTACAGTAAAACCTTGGTTTGCAAGCATAATTTGTTCCAGAAACATGCTTATAATCCAAAGCACTGGTATATCAAAGCAAATTTCCCCAAAAGAAATAATGGAAACTCAGGTGATTCGTTCTACAACCCAAAAATACTCATATAAAAATGATTCCAATACCTAATATAATATTAAATAATAAAGAAAATACAAAATATAAAGAAAAATAAACTAACCTGCATTTATCTTTGAAAACTTTTGTGGCTAGTATGAGGGAGACAAGAGAGAGGAGGGTTCTTGTGTAGAACGACTTTCACTATCACTAACGGATGTGGACTACAGTACAGTATTAATAAACTTGTCATATACGGTATTTAATGTACCTGGCAATAAAACAGCTGAGGAAAGGGTCTCTATATATGGGCAGCCTGACCTAGAATGAAGCAAAGCAGTCCTGAGCTTACTCTTGTATGGAAAAGCAAAGGAGTATTCATAGGTGCTTTGAAGTGACAAAAAACACACGAGTGACAGTTGTGGGCACCTTCCAACATTTGGAAAAATCACTGATTTCTGCCAAACTCTGTAGCCTGAGCCCAAGCAGCCGAGCATGGGAGATGATCACCTACAATCCTGCAGCAAGGTTGAGAGAGAAAAAGAGAGAGAGAAGAACCATTGGCTCAGCTGTGATCATGTCACATTCGGCATCACGCACTATTCCTATTGCAAGACATGACTCATTTATCGAGTTAAAATTTATTAGAAATGTTTGCTCATCTTGCAGAACACTTGCAGAACAAGTTACTCTCAATCCAAGGTTTTACTGTACTTGGAAAAGTCGCTGATACATATAAGCATTATGTGAGTGTTAGAAACAACTTTGATCCTGAGAGAAGCAGGCAAGTTCAGCAGCACAGATGAGCTGATGGTGGTGCCTTCCCTCATTTGTTCACTTTCAGCATTATGTAATATATTGCCATTCAGATGCACTTCCTTTAATGGAATAATACGGATTACATCATTTAGTTTCAGTGAGGGCAGAAAGGATTTTTAGTACCATTAATATGTAGAAATAAGCAACACATTATTTTTTTCACGTAAACTTAGGATAAGAACTCTTGATTTTGTCTCTTAATGATTTTTCTAAATTCTTTTCTTTTTCTATTTGTTATTCATATTCTCTTTATTTGAGGTATATTTTAAGGCATTTCACCTAATGCAAGGAAACTGGAAAAGAATGCAATCACATTAATCTCTGCATCAGACTGATTATATCAGGCATCAGCACTATGATGGAATCTTTAATTTGGTGCCTTGAAAGATGAAAACAGACCTCAAAGATAGAACATGTGCACATAATTGTAATTAGTAGGAGGACCGGAATGGGTCGGATTGTTCAGAGTTTGTTCTGTCTGGTTGGGAACCAGAGCAGGTAATTCCCAGTCAAGTAAGGGGAACCAGTGCGTGCTAAACCCCCTGGGTGCCTGTGCCATTGTGGCACAAAACATTTCATGTTTTGCAGAAAAGGCAAAAACTCAGTAGAACTGATATTCAGAATTTGGAAAATGGTAGAAACTGTTTTTTACATGGTTTCCTAAGATTAAGGATCAGGAAGCAATCCTGAGTTGTTGTCCTTGTGTGGCCCCTTCTTCTTTCTTCTCTCTTCTTTCCATTATGTGTGGAAAACCAGAATTTGATTTCTTGGGAAGAATAGCCAAATTGAAGGATGTACTCAAATGTTGTAATGGTCAATTTTGTGTGTCAACTTGACTGAGCCACAGGGTTCCCAGATATTTGGTCAAACATTATTCTGAGTATGTCCAAGAGGGTGTTTTTGATGAGATTAACAGCTGAATCAGTAGACTGAATAAAGCAGATTGCCTTCCCTAGTGTGGGTGGCCCTCATCCAATCTGAAGGCCTGAATAGAACAAAAAGATTGGTCTTCCCAAGAATAACATGGAACTCCTCCTGCCTGACTGTTGAGCTGGGACATTAGTCTTTTTCCTACCTTTGAACTTAAATTGAAAAATAAGCTCTTGTTGGGTCTGAAGTCTGCCAGCTTTCAGACTGGAACCAACGCCATCAGCTATCTTGGGTCTGTAGCTGACTGCAGGTCCTGAGGCCTCTTAGCCTCCATAATTATGTGATTCAATTGCTTGTAATAAGCCTCTTCATATAATAAAACATGTATATATAATATATATGTATATATTCTATTGGTTTTGTTTCTATTAAAAGCTCTAACTAAAACAAATGTCAATAGCATTAAGAATGATTATTCTAAAAAAAATAATTATTTTCATTCTAATACATTCTGGTAGTATTAGAATGAATAAAAATGGCCCACATACTGGCTTAGGCAAGATATACTTAAGAAACTTAATTTAGTGTAGAGATCTGAAAAACAAACAAAAATAGGTCTGAATCAAGAATACAAGGCATTCCAAAATACTACTTTTTATGCTAAATAACACATCTTGGTGTGAAAAACAGCATATGACTGCTTAAATTATTATATATTATATTGATAAATAGAGGAAAGAAATGTAAGTCAAGCTTAAACGGAATCTGTATGTATATAAAAAGTGAATAACTTCATCTTTTAATAAGACAGACTACTCTTCAGAATCAATCACACCTTATATTTTTAATGCGTTTTATGGAGTTGAACATTAAGAATATTGTTGAGTATTTTTTATTTCGCTTTGTCCTTTAACCATTAATTAATATGGATTTCAGTATTCACTTAATGGTATGGCACTGTGATTTGGCAGTGCAGGAAATAAACATTATAGCATGGCTGTTATTATTCCCTAGGAAGCCATGAAACCAAATAAAGCAAAGATGAGACCCAGTGTTTTGAATTTTACCTCTTTCCTATGTGCAAAATGGTCTGGGTTTAGTGAAAAAATGTTCCCTTGAAACCTCAGAAAATGTTTGCTTGGACTGAACCTCAAGAACGTTTAGAGTTAGAGAGAGAAGGAAAAAGATGCATTTTAATAATTTGAGTGAAAAAAAGCACAGATTTAATAACTCACAAATGGGACATACTGCACTTTTTCTGTTACTGTGGCCTTTGAAATAATTTGGGTAGGTGCCTTGATAAGCAACCAGACAATAGTATTAGCGAAATTGATCATGTGGGCACTAAACCCAACTCCAACTTTACCAGTACTTGCCTGGGCTCTTCCACCATCTCAGGTATGCTTGTAATAGCTGGAGATTCTGGGATCGATTTCCTATGCTTCACATAGCCAAAAGCCAAATAGTGTTTGTATTTCATCCCCAGCTTTACCACAAGTCCAAGCTCTTGCCAAATATCCCAATACCGAATCCAGAGTATATTCCTTATGGACTTTCTTTCTCATAAGGTGTTATTTATGTGACTGTCTTGGGGTTGGGTAACATGACTTTTAATTTAACCAAAAGGCAATAGCAATGCACTAGATGCTACTTGTGAGACAGTGTCTATATGAGAACAGTGGTCTCTTGAGGAAGAATTAGACATGCATGTGTAGGAATAGGCTGCCTGACAATAAAATTGTTATTCCTAACAATCAAGTCAGACTTCTTGGCAAACGAGTTCTGGGTAATATGTAGCTTACAATGTCTTTTTACTTACAGATTGGCAGCGTCCAGCTGATCTGATTGCTGATACATTACATTCCTCTTGAATAATAAGAAAAATAAATCCAGAGAAGTGGAGTGTGGGGGAGATTGTTGCTATTTTCCCCAAATAGGTAACTACAAAGTGCCAGTGCCAGTGGAAATGCACAGCCCTGAGAGCTACTCTAGTTTCTTGGTGGGGGCTAAGAGAGGAAGGTCAGCTAATATACTTTAAGTCAAAGACTGAAGTGTTTCATAGAGTTAATCTGACCCTCACGGGGAAGGAAAAACTAGGGCTTGCAATTTCATTTGTTGCAGAATTTCTGCCCTGTTTTTAAAGACATAATGATAATTATATGGGACAAAGAATAATTAAAATCATGGGTAAAACAGTGAATACATCAAGTAATTTTCCCCAGCTTCTTCCTTCCTCTTGTACAAAGCTCTCCTCTTCTTTCTTGTTACCCAGAGGCTTTGTCCTTCATCATAATTACTCTTTCTGTGTCATTTCCCCTGAGGCTCTTCCAGAATCTAATGATAAAACTAAAAATTCTATTTTGGTGAAAGTGTCAGTGATCAATTATTATTCAATGTGTTGCCCTTCCTAGGTAATATCTGCAATTTAAACAATAGTTTTCTGCATCCCTATCCCTGAGGGATGAGCTGAGCAGTTTGAGCTCATTTGTAGTGTTATTCTAAATACAACACCTTGATCCTGAAAAGCAGACAGATTAAAATATTCTTCTGGGTCTTAGAATTAATTCAACACATATTGAATAAAACCTACTATTTGCCAGACTATTCTAGTCATACAAAAACAAAGGTGAGTAAAATACAACCCTTGCCCTCAGTGAGCCCCTGAAGATTTTACTGGAAAGAAATGTTATAGTCTTCTGTCCATGGTCTTAGAGTCCCCAAGTTGGGAGGAAGTCATTAGTGGTAAGAAGACGAAGCATCTAAGTTAGAGGTAAGAGTTATGAAATGGTGTGGGACATGCTAATCACTCCTGTGTTTACTATTGCACCCTACACTTCATCCTCCACGTTATACTGGGGGGGGGGGAGTCTTTGCTTAGGGAACAAATGTTACTTTGGTTCACACTTTGGTACTTGCAGTCAAACAGCCAATCTGACAGTTCAAACCTTGGCTATACAACTGACCGACTATAATCTTGAGCACGTTTATGTACCTCCTCAAGCCTCAATTTCCTCATCTGTGAAAATGAGGAAATGAAAACCTCTAAATTGCTTATTTTGAGGGGAGGATTTAATTGGATAATTCATGCCAAGCACTTAGTACAGTTCCTGGCACAAAGTAAGCTCTCAAAGAATGCTGGCAAATATAATGTAAATAAAAATGGATGTACCACGTGGCTCAATCTTCACCTGGAATTAAATCAAAGGCAATAGAAATCCAACTCCGGAAGCCTTGATGAATAATGTAGGAATTTGGTGTCGTTTTCTGAAAGAAGCAGTCCCAGAGATTTTAGAGGGTCTAACACATAAAGAAGCTTCTAAGAAATACTCTAGAGTATTTCCAGTCATTTGTTCCATTGTCTTTCTAAATTCCATGCCATTTGTGACAGCTGCTAAGAACCTCTCTCACTCTCTCAGCTAAATTTGTCTCCTCATTAGCTTCCCCAGCCCCCTTCCCTAAAGAGCCAACTCACTGGTCATGTGAGCATGTTCATGCTCACAGTTCCCATGCTCAGGCACTGCCCGCACCCCAAAATGTGACCATCTCTACTAGGTACAGCCTCTGAGAAGCTTAGGTTTTCTCTCATTTAGATTTAGTTTCTGAAAAGTATTATTTCCCTTGAAATTGTGATGAATGAAATGTGACGTCTTACTGAATAGTAGTAATAACATTATTATTAAGTGAATAATCAATGCAAGACTCTGCCATTGTGGCGAAAGGAGCCCTAGACAATATGTAAATGAACGGGTTATGGCTGTGTCCAGAAAAAAGCAGGCGGATTCTAATTTGCTGACCCCTGATGTAGCCATCGTAGGGACTTTGGCTTTTACTCTGAGGACAAAAGATTCTATTAGAGGTTTCAGGGCAGAAAGGTGACATAATCTTACATTTGAAAAGGATCCTTCTGAGTCTGTGTTGACAATCGACTGTAGTAAACAAAGATAGGAGGGGGAGAACAGGTGAGGGATTATTGCAACAGAGAAGGATAGCATGAAAGTGAGAAACAATGGGATTCTGGAGGCATTCTGAAGATAAACATTTACAGGAGTTATTTATGGTTTGCATGCGGGATTATAAGCAGTAAAAGTGTGGGAGTGGGAGGGCCAGTTAGAAAGCAGTTAGGTATTCCAGATGAGGGGTGATGCAGGCCTGAACTAAGGTGTGGCTTATGGGCTTTATGCAAAATGCTGGCCATGTGTAGTTGTTAAAGGGTGTGTGTACAGCAGGGAGATAGTGCCTGCTACTTTTTGTACATGGCAAATCTATTGATCTGTCTCATTTCATACCTAAGCTTTCTCTTGAGCTTCTAAGGTGCCTTGAAGAAACTAAAGAGAGAATGTGAGGAGTTGCTAGTAACATCCCTCCTGCCTCTGTGCCTGCAAATTCTGGTTGGAGTGAAGACTATCTTCTTAGCCTGTAGGGGGTGGTGGTTGCCTGCCTAATAAAAAGGGAGTAAGCTGATGTTGACTTGGTTTCTTGTCTTTATCCAATTTAGTATATGGAGATCTGAACCTAAGTTACATTCCTAAGGTATTATCTAAATATTTTACCAAGTTTATGATCCTTTGATTATATAAGTCACCGTTATTTTTTCCCCACTACAAAAGAAACAAACAAACAAACAAACAAAAAAACACTGCTAATTGAAACACAATGCTTCCAATCACCTCGGTTGTGAGACATATCCTGATTTTAGAGCTGTCAAAAGGTTAAAAGTATGAATCTTAAAAATCAATGAAATACAGCATGCTAAAAAACAACAACAACGATGACAACAACAACAACAAAACAACAACCATGTAAGCTGGCAACCAAATAAAAATAAGGGACTTCTGTACTGAATGCCTATATTACATCAGAGTGCCCTTCAGAAACTCCAGTATTCACCATATATGCATTTTCAAAATAACTGGGATAACTTACCCTCTTTAAATTATATCTTAGTGGATATCTTGTTAAAATGTATTATGCATTCAACTAACCCTACTGCTTTATCTTAAAATGGGCATACTGAATAACATTCCATCTTTTTATCAGTGGCTTAAAGTCATGATTATGAATAACATTGGTTTCTAAGACACCACTCTCTTTGCTTTACTCCTAGTTTAGTGGCTTTTCTTGTCTCCTCTCAGGGTTCACTGTCATTTCGCCAAGGCCTTAAAACTTTCAGGTGCCCCAGGCTCAGTCCTCCTGTGTCATCTTCTCCTGGTGCTCAGGTGAGCTCCCTAACTTCATGGGTTTTAAATACCTTGAACACCACCAGCCAGAACCTCCCTCTGAACGTCTCTCTTACATCCAGTTATACAGTTGTCTCCTTCACTTGGATGCCTGATGGACACCTCTTACCTGACCTCTCCAACTGAGCCCCTCATTTTCCTTCTAAAAGCTTTTCCTCCCCAAATCAGTTTTGTTTCAGCAATGATATTTCCATTCTTCCAGTTGTGCAGGCCAAAACATCTGGAGTCATCTTTGACACTACTGTGTTTCTCACCCCTCATATCCAAGCCATCAGTAAGTTCTTTCCATCCTATCTGCAAAATATATTCAGAACCCCACCGCTTCTCACCCCCTCCACCAGGACCATCATTCTCTCTTAGCTGGAGCTCAACAACCTCTCCTTGCTGCCACCCTTGCCTCCCTAGCACCCATTCTCAACATTTTTATATGGATCCTTTAAAAATGTCATCTGA
Organism: Panthera tigris; assembly: GCF_018350195.1. Taxonomy (NCBI): domain Eukaryota; kingdom Metazoa; phylum Chordata; class Mammalia; order Carnivora; family Felidae; genus Panthera; species Panthera tigris. The sequence continues at coordinate 145,594,314 of NC_056663.1, forward strand.
TTATGCCACCTTTGTCGTCAAAACCCTGCAATGGCTTTACAACTGTTGCAGAGTAAAATCCAAAGTCCTTACCATGATCTACAAGGTTCTGCATGGCCTTGGTCTCTGCCTCCTCTCTGACTTCATCTTCAGTCTCTCTTCCATGGGCTTCTTCTGCGTGCTTAACACAGGGTCTCTCAGTCTTAGCACTGTTAGCATATGCTTTGTTCTGGAGGGGTTGTCCTGTACATTGTAAGATGTTTGCTAGCATCCCAGCCTCTATTCAGTAGATGACAGCAATACCCCTGCATTGTGACAAGAGAAAATACCTGCAGACGTTGCTGAATGTCCTCCAGGGGTTGGCGTGGGGTGGGGGATGGATCCTGATGGAAAACCACTGCTCTAACAAAACAAAGCTCAAATGCGCTTCTTCCTCTCTTCCTCAAGACCTTCGCATTGTCTGTTCTCTCTGCCTTCTTCCAGATACCACACAGTGTGCTCCCCTACTTGGCCAGGTCTCCGTTTCAAATACCATGTTAACATAAACTAGCCATCCCACTCTCATTCCTTGCCAAGCTTACATGCTTTATTCTCTTCTGTTCCATTTACTGTTGCTTTATTTTAGTCACTTACTCTATCCAGGTGTTTCCTTTAACGTGAAAGGAGCACAATTAGGGTAAAACTCTTGTCCTCTCTGTTCGCTCCACCCCAGGGAAGTGGGAGGATTTAACTGATTGGCATATTTGGTAAGAACAAACTGGGCGTTTGGGGCTCAGTTCTCATTTTCTTTTTGTGTTGGAGGTGTGTTTCTCCCCAAGAGCAAGTGAGGGGATCTGCTGTGTTTAACGCTGTCTGCGACTGCATGGGTAAGTTTGCCTCAATCTGAGGTTCCATAACTTTTTCGCCTTTTTAGCCACACCCTCTTATTTAGCCTTTATCAGTAACAAAGGTGCTATTTCTAGCTCTATATACTTTGTCATCACATATCTTAATTTGTTCAGAATTTAGGGGAAAAGGAGTGATATTTATCAGACCCTTTGAGACTCTAATATCTGAGGCATCGAGAAATAAAGGGGGGCACCTGGGTGGTTCAGTTGTCTAAGCATCTGACTCTTGATTTTGGTTCAGGTCATGAGCTCATGGTTTGTGAGTTTGAGCCCCACATCGGGCTCTGTGCAGATCGTGTGGAGCCTGTTTAGGATTCTCTCTCTCTTTAAAGAAAAAGAGACATAAAGAAAGGACTGGAAGCTGGGGGAAGCACCATAACATGTAAACAACAAGATTCTGGTGTGATCAAAGTAGTATGTAGCTTTCGTTGGGGATTTTGTTGTGTGGATAGGGTATACTGACCTTTGCTACTTGTAGAGGATTGTACTTGGGCAGTTTTTAACTACTGTGGCCGGGGCAAGAGGCTTTCAGCCTTGGGCGATGCAATATTTTACCTTTGGTGGATGACTGCATTGTAGAGAGGTATTTCCAGAGTCTGATATCTTTCTACAGAGTCAAGGCTGTGCCTTCTAGGTGTCTGAGAGCCAGGGCTGCCTGGGCCTCAGCAAGGGCACAGGGGTCTCTTGGGTCATGGCACTGGCTGCGTGTGAATGCAGCCGTCACAAAAGCAGCAAGCAAAAGTGCAGAAGGTGCGGGCTCTCCTCATGTGCAGGCCTCGGCAAGTGTAAGGACCTCGGCAGAGGCAGATCGGTGGGGCTCCAAGGAAGGGCTGCTGCGGCTCACTACACAGGTGCAGCTCGGCCTTGCATATTGCTGCGGTGAAGATCTGACAATAGGCTAAAGTGGTTTTCCACGTGGCAGTCCTTTGTGACATTAGGGGAAGGAAGCCTATTCACTACCTTGACAGAGCAAAACAACCAAGGCCCATGGACACTACAGAGCATTTACTAGAGGAGGGGAGGAGGGTGTAGTTTTCATTGTTAGTGCCAGGCCTGGCAGACAGCACTACACTCAGGGCCCCAAATTCCATTCCCAAGGAAGGGATGTGGAAGGTTAAATTGGGATTTATGTGTTCTTTCCATAGGTGAAGAGTTCCCTCCACGTGGTCTCAAGTTGGTTCTTGATTGGTTAATTTTTTTCTAACGGAGAGCTACTCTATAGGAGGCAGGTTTTTCAGGCCTAACAGCCCCTTGATGAGAAGTAGAGGAAACAGCATGGTGGCCTAGGACCAAAAATATCTGATTTCGGGGGAGTGTGAACAATATGATCCTGGATAGAGCCCACACACCCTTTACTAATGGGGCATCATAATTGGGGGTTCCATGGGAAATGGAAATTAGGTAAGTAAGAAGGGAAAGTAAGGCTCTTTGCTGAAGAACTGGTGATTGGTGCCCTCACCAATATAAAATTCCAGCCTTGTAAGAAGACAGTAACTTCTCAATGTATACACCTAGAAAAGAGACAAAATACACAAGCAAGTCCCTCCCTCCTCCTCTTCATGCTAAATGTTTAATGCCAAAATGAACCAAAATTCAGTTCTCCCCACTTAAGGTAAGTTTCCAGATCTTGGGTTTTGGGCACCAGGTTTAGGCTGACTAACATTCTGGCAAAACTGTCCTCATTTTTTAAAGATAACATTGAGTCTTTGCAACACTAAATATTTGGTTTCAGAGACATAATTTTTTCTAAGATAACAGTTTTGGGGGTGGGGTAGGGATTTGTTTATTTTCTAATTTAGTGGGTGCTGGCTGGTGCTGTGATATACTTATGTGTCCAATTAACTTTTTGGACTCTATAATAAGGGAAGTACATCAAAGACTTGGCATTGCACTGCGTAGCCCTGAGGCAACCGCTCTCTTCCCGTAAGAGACAGCACACGCTGCAGCTGATTAAAGGACCCCCCACTTCACCCAGGCAACAAGAACCCCTTTAAAGTAGAGTAAGAAACTTTGGAAGAAAAACTTTGGATCTGAATTTTGTTGACCTTTAACTTACATGGGCAAGAGTATTTGATTCCATTGAATTTTAATACTTTTGGACATTAAATCACAGAGATTAGTGTCTGAACTTTGCATTTTTCTCTGAAATTACATAACAGATGGGAGTTTATATCTAATTGTGGGGCATCTCTGTGTTGGCAGGGTATTATAGAGTGCCTTAAATTGTTTACTTTTACCAAAAAATCTCCGATAAGCTTTCTTGGATAGTGTGGCTTATCACAGTTGGGTATGAGACATTGAATAGGGAGTGAGATGCCAACCTTGAGAGAGAATGACGCTGGAATTGGTTTAAGTATTAAACTGTTCTAACTCATTTTAGGGTTTTCCAAGAGAAAATTCTAAACCTCCCAAAAATATCTTCAAAAAAGAAGTGGCTGGTGTGGAAGGTGTTGCCTCAAGAAGGCAACAGCAGGATTGTTCTAATAAATTTCTTACCTCTACTCTGAGAGAGATAGCAAAACCCAGGGTTGACCATAGACAAATTGGTTAGGCTCACTTAAAAGATCAAAAAGCTGGTGCCTGTTGGAGAAAAAGGTAGAAATGCTTCTTCTTTAAATGCTGGTGTCTCCTTCCATGTTGAGGGAGTTAAATGAGTGGAATACTTACAGTGTGTCTCCAATCTTTTGCTCAGAGCACAGCTAAGGAAGAACAAATGACTTACCTTATTTGAACATTTGGAAAGAATAAACTGCATGCTTGGGGTTCACTTCTCTACTTCTCTCTTGGGACAGAGATTCCTACTAAGCAGTCAGCTTCCTCCTGGCTCTCTATACCTTAAGTCTTAGCCTAGGCAGTTCCTGATAAGAGCACATCTTCCCTTGTCTAGGCTTGCCTGTGACTGGGTGGGAAAGCCTGTCCAAACTGGGGGCTCAGTATTAATGGTCTACTTAGTTGACCAGTCATATCCTTCAACTTAGTCTTTGTCCATAATAAAAGTTATATTTGACCTATTATCAATCTCTCACTTTTGTTTTATTTTTCCAATTCCTCAAAACTAGAGGAGAGTGAGCTACCCATGCTTGAAAATATCCATACTTACCACTTTCTGACCTATTCTTCCTTTATGTAATGTCTCTCTTTGGTAGAATACGAGTTCCAAGGTAGGAATGTGTTTTCTTCTCTGTTGTATCTACATTTCACAGTACTAACACAAGGTAGTTTCTCAATAAATATTTTTTTAATGAGGACCTCAATTATGATGCCATACAAACTAGGGTGGTGACCTCAGGGAATGAGTTTTTCCTGCATTAAATATGTCCATGTAGGGGAGCCTGGGTGGGCTCGGTTAGGCATCTGACTTTGGCTCAGGTCATTATCTCACGGTTCATGGTTTGAGCCCCATGTTGGGCTCTGTGCTGATAGCTCAAAGCCTGGAGCCTGCTTCGGATTCTGTGTCTCCGTCTCTCTCTGGCCCTCCCCTGCTCATGCTCTGTCTCTCTCACTCTCTCAAAAATAAGTAAACATTAAAAAAAATTTAAAAATATCTCCATGTAAATTGTGGATTGTTAATTTTCTATCTCTGCTTTTTCTTATGAGTATTATAAAGGTGCATGCTTTTACTCTCTCTCCATCATCTTATTTTCTAATCTTCTGTGTACTTAGGGTAAATAAAATTTTTTTTAATTTGTTTTTTAAATTTACTTCCAAGTTAGTGCAACAATGATTTCAGGAGTAGACTCCTTAATGCCCTTTACCCATTTAGCCCATCCCCCCCACCACAACCCCTCCAGTAACCCTCAGTTTGTTCTCCATATTTAAGAGTCTCTTATGTTTTTGTCCCCTTCCCTGCTTTTGTATTATTTTTGCTTCCCTTCCCTTATGTTTTGTATCTTAAAGTCCTCATATGAGTGAAGTCATATGCTATTTGTCTTTCTCTGATGAATTTCGCTTAGCATAATATTAGGGTAAACAGTTTTAAAATAAGAAATCAAGAATCTTTCTTAGTAAAGTACATGGACCTTATATATTTATTGAGGCTGTTCTGTAGTATTTCTGTTTCTCGTGTTTAGTTGAGTTTCAATGACTTCAAGTTGCTGGATAAATGACATCTGAATAAGTGAGGTAGATGACAAAAGTATTGTGTTGTGGTGTTAAGTTACTACTGGCCTTCTGTTTGTCAGAAGAAGGATCCTTTGCTTCTGGGCTGTGGTTTCAGTTTTGTTGTCCAAGGTTTCAGTTATCCATTTAGTTATCATAGTCTAGAAGTAGATGATCCTCCTTATGATTTATCATCAGAAGTCTAACGCTGTGTCACAACATATGTCATTCACCTTACATTATCCAATCACATAGGCATTTTATCATCTCACCATCACAAGAAGGGTGAGTCCAGTACAGTAAGATTTTGAGAGAGTGAGACCACATTTACATAGCAGTATATAATAACATTATTACACTATGTTATTCTTATTGTATATTTTATTAGTTGTTATTTATCTCTTACTGTGCCTCATGTATAAATTAAATTTTATTACAAGTATGTAGGCACAGACAAAACCCAGTATTTATAGGATTTGGTACTCTCTGTGGTTTTAGGCATCCACTGGGGGTGTCTTGGAACGTGTCCCCAGTGAATGAGGGGAACTACTGTACAAATTTGGGCATGTTCATGAGTATGCTCAGACACTTTTGTATCTTCAATTAAACTTCCTACGTGGCCAGCTCTTAGTAATGTTAGGGTTTTGAATTAGGAATTATTTTGAGGTAAAACCGTAAGCTTAAACTTACTAGAGAAAGAGAGGAGAGAGAGAGAGAGAGAGAGTGTGTGTGTGTGTGTGTGTGTAGGGGTTTCCATTTAAAGTTTAGTTAAGAAAAAATTTTACATTGCCTTTTTGTTGTTTTTGTTATTGTCCCTGAAGCTTAAAATTCCCTTTGGAACCTCAGGAAAGGGGTAGCTCTGTTAGAATCTGGTATTTCTGCATTTTCGTGGTATGATGCCGACTTAATATCATCAAAACTCCACAGCAAACTAAATTGGACCTTTTTTGTTGTTGTTATTGTTAAAAGCAACAGAAACCAATCTGTGGTAGGCAGCTTTTAAGGTAGTCCCATTGACTCCCACCTCCCAGCATTCACACCTTGTGTGGTCCCTTCCTCTTGAGTGCAGGCTAAACATAGAGACTTGCTTCTAGTGAATGGAATGACAAAAGTAATGTGGATCACTTCTGAGATTAGGTTATAAAAGACTGACTTCCATCTGGCACTCTCTCACTCTGTCGCCTGCTCATTCTGATGAAGCCTGTTGCCGTGCTAAGAGCTGTCCTATAGAGAGGCTCACATGGCAGGAAACTACAGCAGCTCCTGGCCAACAGCCAGGGAAGAACAGAGGCCCTTAGTCCAACAGCCTCCAAGGTACTAAATCCTGCCAACAACCACTCAATGAGCACTAAAGTGGATTCGCCCCAGTTGACTCTTGAGATGACATTAGCATTGTTGACACCTTGATTGCAGTCTCTTGAGATGCCCTCAGCTGGAGCACTTAGCTAAGCCATGCTTGGGCTCAAGATCCAGAGAAACTTTGAGCTACTGTGTGCTGTCTCAAACCCCTATGTTTTGGGGGAAATTATCACTCAGCAATAGATAACTAATATACATCCTAAATATATCATGAAAAATTATATTTAATAATTTATTAGCTGACATCTCTTTCAACTTTAGTTAAAAGCAAAGAGTAAGAAATCATTTGACTGACAAAAGGATTTGTTACCCAGTCATTAGAATCATTTGCTTTCTTGGTTTCTGGGAGTCATACTGCAAAAGACTCTACCAAGACTTAACAAATAATTATCGGTAATATAAGGTGCTTTCTAAGTTAAAAGCTCCTTGTTTAATACAATACACTAAAAAGGTGGGAGATTTGAAATGTTGACTTTATGCATCTTTGCCAATATAACATCTTTTTAAATTGAAGTAGAGTTGACATACACTACTGCATTAGGTTTAAGTGTACAAGATGGTGGTTTGACAATTACATACATTACAAAATGCTCATCCCACTGAGTGTAGTTACCATCTATCAACATACTAAGTTATTACAATATATTGAGCATATTCCCTGTGGTGTACTTATCATCCCCGTGACTTCTTTATTTTATGATTGGAAGTTTGTACCTCTTGGTCCCCTTTACCTATTTAGCTCATTCTCCCACCCCTTTCCCTCTGGCAACCTCAAGTTTGTTGTCTGCATTTATGAGCCTATTTCTTTTTTCTTTTTCTTTTTTTTTTTTAATGTTTATTTATTTTTGAGAGAGACACAAAGTGTGAGCAAGGGGAGGGGCAGAGAGAGGGAGACACAGAATCTGAAGCAGGCTCCAGACTCTGAGCTGCCAGCATAAAGACTGACGCAGGGCTTGAACTCATGGACTGCAAGATCATGCCCTGAGCTGAAGTTGGACACTTAACTGACTGAGCCACCCAGGTGCCCCTATGAGTCTATATCTATTTTGTTTGTTCATTTGTTTTGTTTTTTAGATTCCACATATAAGTGGAATTATATGGTATTTCTCTTTTTCTGTCTCACTTATTTCACTTAGCATAATATTCTTTTTGTGTACCTGTTTTGCTGCAAATGGCAAGATTTCATTCTTTTTTTATGGCTGAGTAATATTCAATTTGAATATAAATATATTCAATTTATATATATATATATATATATATATATATATATATATATATATATATATTACATCTTCATCTAACAATGGACACTTGGGTTGCTTTTACATTTTGGCTATTGTAAATAATGCTGCAATAAACATAGAGATGCATACATCTTTTTGAATCAGTGCTTTCATCTTCTTTGGGTAAATACCCAGTAGTGAAATTGGTAGGTCACATGTTATTTCTATTTTTAATTTTTTGAGGGACCTCCATACTTTTTTCCGCAGTGGCTGCACAACTTACATTCCTACCAACAGTGCGTGAGGGTTCCTTTTTCTCCACATCCTTGCCAACATTTGTTATTTCTTATCTTTTTGATATTAGCTGTCTTGATTGGTGTGAGGGGTTATCTCATTGTGGTTTTGATTTGTAATTTCCTGATTATTAGTGAGGTTGAGCATCTTTTCCCATGTCTATTTGCCATCTATATGTCTTTGGAAAAATGCCTCTTCTGGTTCTCTGCCCACCTTTTAATTGGATTATTTGTGCTTTTTTTGGTGTTGAGTTGTTTAAGTTCTTTACATATTTTGGATGTCAAACCCTTCGCAGATATATCATTTGCAAATATCTTCTTTGATTCAGTAGGTTGCCTTTTTGGTTTGTTGATGGTTTCCTTCACTGTGTAAAAGCTTTTTATTTTGATGTGATCCCAATGGTTTATCTTTGCTTTTGTTTTCTTTGCCCGAGGAGACATATCTATAAAAATATTGTCAAGGCTGATGTCCAAGAGGTTACTGCCCATGTTTCTTTTAGGAATTTTATGGTTTTAGGACTTGATATAATATTTTAATCTTTCACATTGCCTTAAATATATCCTCCCCCAACTATTAAAGTTGCAAATTTAGCTCATTTGATTTATAGAAGAAATTTGCCAAAAGCCTAATTTGCAAAGTTGTCCTTATGTTCAAATTAATTAACCAAATTGGATTTACTGTCTGTTGGAAAAAGCCTGACTTTATTTTAAAAATTTAAACATCAAACAAAAAATGTGTTTAAAATACACATTTAAAGAACATTGTATAAAGCACTGAGAAATAAATTGTGGTGCACATCTTATAAGATCCTATTCAAGAACAAACTATAGAGTGCTGGGTTTATTTTTGCCTCAAACAGCAAAAAGATAGATGGGTCTCTGATGGAAGAAGGAGAAGAAAGTGTTTTTCCAGGCATTTACCTGGGAAAATGAGCTCCAGGAAGAATTTCTCAGTTGGGTAATAGAAAATATTAAGTTTCTTTTCTTGTCACCCGTGTCACAATATATAACTTTTCATGGGGACTCTCAAATCTCTTTGACATTTCTGTCTGTGGGGAAAATGAAGTCATTGTGTAAAAAAATAATGTTATTAATCTTATTCATAAAAATAAATTATTATACCTATTCTATAGAGAAAGATATTCCTTGTGGAATAGGAAGACACCCTCCAAAGCACGTATATAATAATATTTTTTCTCATTAGGTTCTATGAATTAAGTGGGATGCTATATGTGAAAATGCCTAGTGTAAGTCCTAAAACTTTGGAGGTACCAGGTTTTTTTTTTATTAAGTTTCTAATTTTAATTCCAGTATCATTAACATACGGTGTTATATTAGTTTCATGTGTTCAATATAGTGATTCAACAGTTCTGTACATTACTCAGTGCTCATCGTGATTAATATACTCTTTAATCCCCGTCCCCTATTTCACCCATCCCCCACCCACCTCCCCTCTGGTAACCATCAGTTCTCTATAATTAAGAGTCTTTTTCTTGGTTGGCCTCTCTCTCTCCTACTCTCGCCTTTTTTTCCCTTTGCTCATTATTTTTTTCTTAAATTCCACATATGAGTGAAATCGTATGGTATTTGTCTTTCTCTGACATTTCATTTAGCATTATATGCTCTAGATCCATCTATGTTGTTGCAAATGGCAAGATTTCATTCTTTTTTATGGCTGAATAATATTCCATTGTATGTATATACTACATCTTTATCCATTTAACTGTTGATTGACACTCGGGTTTCTTTCATAATTTGGCTGTTGTAAGTAATGTTGCAGTAAACATAGGGGTACCTGTATCTGTTTGAATTGGTGCTTTTGTATTTTGGGGGGTTAGTTCCCAGTAGTGTGATTATGTTGTTTTGTCTTTAATGCATTGATTTAAGGCCATTAGTCTATGTTCTGCAGGTAAAGGTGATGGCAGCAAGGAGTTAGAATGTCTGGGGACCAAGGTTTTGAGTGAAGCTTTGAGGTTTCTGGGGATATTTCAGTCTCCATAGTTTATAAGTATGTGTATATATATATATATATATATATATATGTATATATATATATATATATATGTGTGTGTGTGTGTGTATATGTGTGTGTGTGTGTGTATATATATATATATATATATATATATATATATATATATATATGTATATGATGTCCAAGAGCCTAGACGTTTCTTCTCTAGAAAGAACAAAACGCTGGCCCCTAAAATAAACATGGGAGAGAAAAGTGGCTGACCCAATGGACTGTTAAGCTTTGGAGTGAGCTACTACTGAGGTTATGAAATCCCATCTTCTGGCTGCCTGAAGAAGTAGAATATTTTTTCATCTGTCTGGTATGTTAAAACAGATATGGGATGAGGCTGCAGGACAATGGAGATGATCTCTCATGGTCTATCCAATCCTAAAATTGACTAATTTTTGCGAAGGAATGCATGGTGTTGGGTAACAGGGAAATAAAAACTTCTATTTAGAAGGCATTTTGTGAATTAGAATTTGTAATTCTTGGGAAGTTTTTCAGGAACTGATCAGTAAAATGTCTATAATATATTATTGCCTTTATTTGTAATCTGAGTTTTAAAACGATAGTGCCTATTTTATACCTTGTCCATTTTGTAATTGTACAAAATTGTATAGTGCATCTTATTGCCATTAGAATATACACAGATTCCTTTTCTCTGCTGGCCTGTGCATTCTTCTAGGCAGGCACCATGTCTTCTTTTATCTTTAAATTCCTAGAACCTGACATAAATCCTGGGATGTAATAGGGGCTGAATGAACTTTTGATGGACTGAACTGAACTGAGCCTGCCCTGTAACAGTGTACCATTTTTTTGGTAGCATTTATTTTACTTATTTTTGGGTCACTGCCATTTCTATTTACTTTATCTCCAACATTAAGTTTTGCCCTTCTTTCATCTAAGAGAATCAGTGTATTTTAGTGGCAAAGGCACACTGTCAGACTAAAAATCTGCTTGGGTAATCTGCTGAGTAACTTTGGGCAAATTACTTAATCTCTCTATGCCTCAATTCCTTCATCTGTGAAATGGGGGTATTGACAGTACCCATTTGTAGGTTTTGTGAAGGACTAAATGTGATAAAGTATCTAACGTGTTTTTCACAATACTTTGCATATGGCAAGTGTTCAACAAATGATACCTATTTTTAGTTTCGCCTGTAGCATCATGAGCACCTGATTCCCTACTTCCCTCCCTGTGGATGGGAGGCAAATAATCCAGGTTGAATTCCAATAAATCAGAATTTGGGGGAGAAATAGCCAATGGCTGTAGTAGATAGAGATTTGTAAGAGAAGATTACTAAATTAAAATTTGAGTTGGTATTCAATGTCTTTTAATTAAATATATTTTAATTATTATCATAATTAGTACTTTAAAAAAAAAGTTGCTCTTACCTAAATCTTCATCAGTCCTTTTTACCTTCTGCAAGATATGTACAACCTCACTTAATACCATGTGTTTCCATGTGAGTTTTATGAAGTTAGTACCCAGTGCTTTCATAGGCAATACATTCTCCCAGGCTATTATGGAATGCAAGGATTCATTTCAGAAAAACATAATTGCTATAACATATGGGTACATTTATGATCCTATATAAATAAAAAAAAATGCTAGGGTATATTTTCCCATGGCTGCACTCTAGGAGTAGCTTTAAAACGGTTTTTGTTTCTAAGGTAGGAATAGTTCATATATAAGAACTGGTGATTCATTCATTAATCTTTACAAGTTAAATTATAGCTCTATGTATCCCATTGCATTTTAATGTCCCCCAAAGGGTCAAAAACAAAAACTAGGATGGTAAGTGAGATGACTTATACCATGGGAGTGTTATCAATAATGAGCTGCTCCGTGCAGTCTATTAGTTCTCAGATCCATTTTCCAACCCCCCTCCACCTACTATATCTTTTTTTCTTGCAGACATTTTCTGGATAGTTTTGGCCAATGGAAGATACTGGTGGGAGATTGGAGGACAAGGTATTTCCACACCCCTCATTTGCTTGAGATGGGGAGAGTCCTCTCGGGCAGTGGTTGTGTCTCATCATGGTTATAGTTTTTGCAGGATGGCCACTGATCATTGTTCCAGCTAACCCTGGGAAGTCAACTGGTGGAACTAACTCTTACTGCACAGCTTGGCTTTTAGGATGGTCTCCTCATCTCTTCTTCTAGTCCCTCTAGACCTAAAGGTGATCACAGATTCCTTCTGCTACTAGTTTCTGGGTTGTCTCAAGGAGCCATTGTTTGGTTTTTTTTATCTCTTCCAAACACTTCGTGTCTTTCTGTTGGTTTACCTAACATAGACCTTGATGTTTACAGTAGGATATTTTGTGAGTATAGCAATCTGTATAGATAAGCATACACCTTTGAGTTTTTTTTTTTTAATTTTTTTTTAACGTTTTTTATTTATTTTTGAGACAGGGAGAGACAGAGCATGAACAGGGGAGGGTCAGAGAGAGGAAGACACAGAATCTGAAACAGGCTCCAGGCTCTGAGCTGTCAGCACAGAGCCCGACACGGAACTCGAACTCACGGACCGCGAGATCATGACCTGAGCCGAAGTCGGCCGCTCAACCGACTGAGCCACCCAGGCGCCCCCCTTTGAGTTTTTATCTACATGTAGCAGGTACATAATATGTGCCTTAGTCCGTTTGGGCTGTTGTAACAAAATGCCACAGACTGGATGGCTTATAAACAACAGAAATTTGTTTCACACAATTCTGGAAAGCTAGGAAGTCCAAGTCAGAATGCCTGTATGGTCATGTTCTAGTGAGGAACTTATTGCTGGCTCATAGCCAATGGCTTCTCACTGTGTCCTCACATGATGGAAAGGGCTAGGGAGCTCTCTTGGGTTTCTTTAATAAAAGCACTGATCCCATTCATGAGGGCTAAACCCTTCTGACCTAAGCACCTCTGAAAGGCCCTACCTCCTAATACTATCACACTGGGCATTAGTATTTCAACATAGATTTTGGGGGTAAACAAACATTTAGACCATAATATGTCTAAATGGGGGAATGGGGAAGTTTCTGGAATCTTGTTCCTTTGAATGCTGGGAGTAAATCTTTTTCTTAGATCACTTCTAAGGGCTTGAATGCTTTAGACAAAAATTTATTAGGCTGTAGCTCTTTCCTTCTCAAAATTGTTGCAGTCCTTCTCAGCTGAAATTGTACAACGATTTTTTTTTTTGGTTGATAAGCAAAAGGACAGAGGAAAAGAACATGGAGGCCTCTATACATCCCTCTTGTCAGCTCAGAAAAGGTACTTCAACTTCAGGTTCTTCTGCATTGATCTTTAATTTTCATGGAATAAGGAACAGCTCTTTTTAAAAAATGGGTAGGAGTGTTAGTGGGCTGACTGGTGCTGTTGGGTGTAATACATTGTAGGAAGGAGGCTCATCATAGATATGAAAGATCTTTCTCCTTCTGCTCTGATCTTCTCTTTCACAAGGAGAAATATTAAAATTATTTATTCCATAGGAATGTTATCAATAATGAGTTGCTCAGAGTTTTTGGATATATGTGCTAATCTTAAACCATGAAAGTACCAGAAAGAATGTTTAAGAACACCAGATTACCACTTGGCCAAATAATCTCTTTATTCACTGTTGTTTGTTGTAATCCCATGGATTGGGTTGAGACCATTTGCTGCCAGGCTCTACTTTTGATTGCTTCTTATTTCTTTGTGCTCCTTTGGAAGAACACAAAGTCAGATAACTAGGCGATGGTGATTTTAAGCAGAAGAGGATTAATTTCTTCCATTTAATAGTATCATTCTTGATAAAACAGGATGCTTTTTTGGAGGTAAAGGGCCAGAGAGATGCATCTATTAATTTCCAAGATGTTCAAGATTCATAGCCCAGCACATAATTTCTTGTGTAAAGAGAAACAACAACTATGACAACAAAATTCTCCTAAGTTTCAATGAGAGGATATTTCCTGCCAGTAACTTCATGACCCTCACATAGCTTAAATTTATGGTTTGAGATAATTTTTTCGAAGGGAAAAATAAATTGGTACTAAACTCTGGCATTGGCTTCTTGTTTCTTGGACATACTCTGTAAACATTCTTACAAAGATTATTTGGAAAAGTTCTTCACAACTTTATATTTCTTACTAGTTTCATTGCCAAAATAAACTAGCCCAGGGCCAATAGCTGTCTTTCAGTCTCTGGGTTTTTTTTTTTTTTTTTTTTTTTTTTTTTTTTAAAGCGTTTGGGAATCTTATCTGGGGAAGTCACTGAGGAGACTAGTGATGTTTCTATTGAATTAAAGGCTTGTAAGCTAAAGTTAAGTTCAGTAAACGTTTGGAAAATAAAATGAATAAAGCAAGTTCTTAGGACAGTAGGTGCTCAAATTTTAGCCTTTATCAAAGTCACCTGGAGAGCTTGCTAAGCTCTATCCCCAGAGTTTCTAATCGAGTAGCTCTAAGGTGGGAACCCAAAATTGCATATCTAAAAGTTCTCCAGTGATGCTGATGATATTGATCTACAAATCATGAAAAGAACAGAAAAACATATGATAAAATGTGATTTGTATGCTTGAAAAATCACAAGGATACACAAGGTGAGATAAATGAAAGAATACCTAAATCCATTGTAGGAGAGGGGTGTTGATCAGGAAAAGCTTCAGGAAAGGATGATACCTAAGCAGGATTTGGTAGCATGAATGAGAATTCAAAGAGGAACAGTAGAGAATAGAGAGGGAATTTTTGTTAAATACCAACATATAAAAATGTACAGAGGCATGCCAGAGCATGATTTATTCATTCATTTAACACATTTTAGTAATAGCCATTACATCTTGAAAATAAATAGTGAAAAACAATGTGTTTACAAAAACACTCATTGATAGATCACTTGGCTGAGGTATGTGTAGCCGAATGCCCTAACAGGATATGGGCCTGGAAAAATGGTCAAGACCCATTAGTGACTCATGGATATTATATGCCATGCTAAGGAGCTTGGATTTCCCCCTCTAGGTAGTGAGGAGTATTTTGGGAAGATCATTCTGGCAGCAGTGGAGAAAGGATTGGAGGGAAACAGAATACGATGAGTAACAGAGATCAGTAGGAAGGTTATTGCAGTAATCGAATTAAGAGATGATGAAGGATCCAGCAATGTTTTATTTCATTTTTGAGTCATATGACATATAAACATAGTTTTGGTGGGGCGCCTGGGTGGCTCAGTGGTTTAAGCTCCCGACTTTGGCTCAGGTCATGAACTCAGGGTTCCTGAGTTCCAGCTCCATGTCGGGCTCTGTGCTGACAGCTCAGAGCCTGGAGCCTGCAGCCTGCTTCACATTCTGTCTCCCCCCTCTTCCTCTGCCCCTCCCAGACTCATTCTCTGCTCGCTCTCTCTCTCTGTCTCTCAAAAAATAAACATTAAAAAAATTAAATTTAAAACATAGTTTTCGTGCATTTTTCTTTCTCTATAAACCTATCACCCAGCTCCCACTCCCATTAGAATGTTAACTCTTTAGGGGCTAGGTGATTAGGGTTTTTTTTTTTTTTTTTTAATCAAAGTCTGTATGGTTACCCATGTGTTCAATTAGTATGAAGGAAAGAGTATTCTTGTATAACCACCTAAGCAAGTAATGAGAGTAATTTAGACAATAAGGAAAATAAAATTGACTAGGGAATTTTTGGAATATTTTAAAAACCACCTTTAAATAAGTTATTTCCTGTTAAGTTCTTGTCTCTAAATTTAGGCGGTGAATCTATTGCTATTCTAAATTTAAAACTGTCTTTAGATTTATAGAGTAGCTGGGGCATTGGTAAAATAGTATGTAGAGCATAAAATACAGAAACTCTTTCCTTCTGCTAACTCCAAAGAATATCCAATCAAGGTTATGAGAACCACATAGGCAATAGTCCTCACACCCAAAATCTTTTAGGTCAATTCATGTCTGATTATATTTTCAATTCTTGCCATGCCAAAATGTCCCATTTGATGAAAACATAGCTGCAATACTTGAGGTAAGCAGAATTTGTAAAATGACATTCCAAAGATGTCCTGCTCTAATCCCTGGAATCTGTGCCTAGAAATTTTCACCCCCATGACTATATTATCTATGTGGCATAATTGATGTTAAGATAGGAAGAGT
The DNA here is from genome assembly GCF_018350195.1 of Panthera tigris. Taxonomy (NCBI): domain Eukaryota; kingdom Metazoa; phylum Chordata; class Mammalia; order Carnivora; family Felidae; genus Panthera; species Panthera tigris. The sequence goes on from NC_056663.1 coordinate 145,610,261, forward strand.
GTCTTTCTGGACCTAATATAATCACATGAAGCCTTAAAAGCAGAGAGTTTTCTCCAGCTGATAGCAGAAGGAAAAGCCAGGGGAATTTGATGTATGACAGGTATGTATTCAAGGACCCATTGCTGGTTTGAAGATGAAAGAAACTACATAAGAAGGAATGTGAGTGGCCCCTAGGAAGAGTGAGTGGCCCCCTATTGACAGCCACCAAGGAAAAGGGAGCCTCAGACATACAACTACAAAAGACTGGATTCTACCAGTGACCTGAATTAGCTTTGCTATGGCCTGAATTATGTCCCCCAAAAGTACAGGCTGGAGTCTTATTTCCTACAGTCAGAATGTGACTGTATTTAGAGATAGGGTCTTTAAAATTTTTTTTTTTTAACGTTTATTTATTTTTTTGAGATAGAGACAGAGCATGAACGGGGGAGGAGCAGAGAGAGAGGGAGACACAGAATCGGAAGCAGGCTCCAGGCTCTGGGCCATCAGCCCAGAGCCCGACGCGGGGCTCGAACTCACGGACCGTGAGATAGTGACCTGAGCTGGAGATAGGGTCTTTAAAAAGGTAATTAAAATGAGATCATTGGGGGGGGGGGGTTCCCAATCCAATATGGTGCTCTTATAAGAGGAAATTAGGACACCGACATGCACACTGGAAAGACCAAACAAAGACAGTAGAAGATGGCCATCTGCAAGCCATGCCTGACAGCACTGTGATGTTGGACTTCTAGCTTCCAGAACAGTGAGAAAATAAATTTCTGTTTAAGCCACTTAGTCTGTGAAGCTTTGTTATTGCAGCTCTACTAAACTTGGGAATGGATTTTCTCCCACCATGATTTTAATCTTGGGAGACCATGAACAGAGAACCTAGAGGAGACCATCTGGACTTCTGGCCTATAGAAGTGTGAGATAATAAACAGATATTTTAAGTCATTCAATTTGTGGTAACTTGTTATGCAGCAATATAAAACTAATACAATATCCTAAATTATTAATTCATGAATGTGCCATTTAAATATTTTAGAATTGTACTTTAAGATTTTTAAATCTTGAAAATGTGAATGAAATACATTATTTACTTCAGGTAGAAACTTAGCTCATTTTAGACTTGTTCAAATTCAAAAACATGTTGACATTTTTCTCTATGGTGAGAACAAAGGGAATACCCTTAGCAGTCTTCATTGTTGTAAACCAAGCTTATGCTCAGGCTTCTAATGGAAGGTGGTGACACTAAGCCTGAATTTAAGTTGAATTGAAGTAAGTGAGGATTTGAGGCAGAAAGAGTCAGTGGCTACAGTTGGTAGAGATTGGTCCTAGATGATTGCTAAATTAATGTTTAACTCTGTTATTCAGCATATTTTAATTCTTCTCAAAATCATTACTTTTACATATGTAATTTAGAAAATCACAGATTACTGGATAGATTAAAAACGCATCCTGGGGTTTCTTTCCCAGGGCCCACAAATCAGGATCCCAGGACTGGTTCAGCAGGCATCCCATGAGGTGTATCACCTATGACCTGTAGCTTTTCAAGCATTTCCTTCTATAATATATTACAGCTATGAGGATTAAATTGGCCCCTCCTAAGTGGTTGACTGACAATACCAAGTTAAAGATAAATTTTTAGTTTCAGAAATGAAAACCAATGATGAAGGAGCACTTTTATTTCTGGTATAAATCACTACTACAGAGGAGATAGATGAGGTCAAAGGCAAAATTTGCAGGACTCTGGGGATTATTTGAGTTTTTGTCACATCTGCAATTTCCTCTGAATAATTTGGGAGTCTGAGTAGACAAGTCATAGACATTTATCAAAATAACATGTATGTCTCATTTTTCCTAGAAAATGACTTATTTTTTGGTTTATATTTGGGAGTACTGATTTTTTCACTTCCTGATCATTGTTCACTTACTCGTAAAGTTGACAAATTTCTGTTAACTATTCCCATGTTTATCTACTTTGTGGATTATTATGCATAATTGCTCATTTTTCATACTCTGCATTTGAGGACTTTCCTAATAAGCTTTTCTCACCAGATTTCAGGCAAGAATAAAAAAAATGAGAGTAAAAAATATAACTATTATGAGGATTAATGACAACTCTAGGAGAGGTTTGGGATAGCAGAGTGATGATATTATTGGCTTACTTTTGTTCACTGATGTTTTATTATCACCTAACATAGCACATACAAAGCAAATGGTATTTATTGCACAAATCAATGGGAATCTGGGCTAATTTTGGGCTTTATTTTCATTATTGAGCTTGAATAGTTTCTCAGATATGTATCGGCTTATATGGATATCTTCTTTTTTTGTGAATTTTCTATTAACATCTTTTGTCCTGTTACTGATTAATGTTTTTACTATTAACCTGTCAAACATAGCAAGGCACAGTTAAGATGATGGAGAAGTAGGAAGAGCAGGATTTCCCTCGTCCCTCAAACACAGCTGTATTGAGGTCAGATCACTCGGAACGCCCAGGAAATCAATCTGCGGAGTGGCAGAAGGATCCCCACAGTTGAAGGGAGCCAGGTTGTCAGGATCGAGGTGTGGAGGAGGTAAAATGGTGTAGGCACAAAGAGGAAGGAACCCCTTCTGTGGAGAGACAAAAGGGAGAGAAAGACAGGCTGTGAAAGTGCAGTATCCAGTTAGCACAAGAGGAAAACCTCTCTGGACCATGGACTGGGGAATGAGAAATACAGACAGTGCCAGTATCTATTCTGCAAACAATATTAGGAGCTGAAACTCAAAGGTATCAAAAGTGCGCAACTTTCTCTGGAGTGAAGCCAGAGCCAGTGTGCATTCCTGGGGAGGAAGGAGCCTGCCGGGGGCTTGGCAGCCTGAGATGTCAGGGGCCCACTCGAGAAAGCAGTCCCCTTCCTCCAGTACTGTGGAAGGAGGGTTTATTGCCCCCCCTCCCCGCCCCAGGATAAAAGACCCTACAGGCGCCAACCAAAGGCCTTTTATCAGCAGAGTAGAGTGACACTACCCCAAAACACAATCCACGCAGTGCAGGGCCCATTAAGACACCGGGTTCTGAATCCCAGCTGAGCGCCTAGGAGGCGCAGGAGACTGTGGAGCAGGACAGAATGATCACCTGCCTTACTCTGTGAGGGCTGCCTGAACAGCATGATTTGAGATAGCCAGTCTGGGGAGGAGAGATTGGGGTGTCACCATTTTTCTCCCCAACAGCAACAGGGTGAGACGTTAGCAGCACAGCTGCCCCAATGGCGGCGAGACCTGCTTACACCAAACCCCGCCCCCCCATGTCTGGCAACTGCTTATCTACTGGAGCAGGACTGACGCTGACAGAACCAGGCAAGCAAACGGCCTCTCCCCACCAGACCAGCACAGCCACTGGTCCCAGAACACCAATAGACAACTGGTTGGTTTTTTTTGTTTGTTTCTTCCTTTTTTCTTTTCTTTTTCTTTCTACTCTCTTCTTTTTTTCTTTTGGAATCAAGCTCATAGTTTCTGATCTGTTTTTCATATATATATATATATATATATGTTTGATCAGGCATTTTTATTCTTTTCCCACCTTTTCTCTTTCTTCATCTTCTTTATTTTTCACTCTCTTTCTCTGGATTTAGCCTTATAGTTTTTTTGATTGTCTGGTCTTATTTTCTCCTATTTTTCTCTTTTTATGGGATCCGACTCCACCCCCCACCCCCCGCTTTTCCTTATTTGTTCCAGGGTTACTTCAAGAAACAAATCAAAGCACACCTGGTTGAAGGTCCAAACACTCACCACTACAAGCAAGGAGGAGCTCTGCAGAGGACTGACCAGGAGGAAAGAGCCACCAAACACAACAGGGTGCATACAACATACACCAAAACCACTTCTTGAAGTGCCAGGCCCTGGACAGTGTATGACCCCCTTTTAATATAATAGTCATTACAGGTGCAGGACATATAACAAGGTTTTAAAACATGCAAAAGACAGAAACTTGGCCAAAATAACGAAGGAATTGAAGGAATCTCCTCAAAAGAAGGAATCTCCTCAAAAGAAGTTTAAAGAAGAAATCACAGCCAGAGAATTGCTCAAAATATACATAAATAATGTATCTGAACAAGAATTTAGAATAACAGAAGACTAATAGCTGGGCTTGAAAAAAGCATAGAAGACAGCAGAGAAATTCTTGCAGCAGGGATCCAAGACCTAAGAACTAGTCATGATGAATTAAAAAATGTTGTAACAGAGATGCAAAAAAAAGAAAAAAACCCACACAAAAACAAAACTAGATACAGTGATAGCAAGGATGGAAGAAGCAGAGGAAAGAATAGGTGAAACAGAAGATAAAATTATGGAAAATAATGAAGCTGAAAATAAAAGGGAAAGGAAATTACAAGATCATGCAGGGAGAATTAGAGAACTAAGTGATTCCATGAAATGAGACAATATCCATATCATAGGAGTCCCAGACTAAGAAGAAAGAAAGAAAGGGGCAGAAGGTTTACTTGAACAAATTATAGCTTAGAACTTTCCTAATCTGGGGAAAGAAATAGGCATCCAATTCCAAGAGGCATAGAGAAATCCCTTTCATCAACAAAACCAGGTCAACACCATGACATATGATAGTGAAACTGGCAAAATACAAGGATAAAGAGAAAATTCTGAAAGCAGCTAGGGACAAATGGGCCTTAACCTACAAGGGTAGACACATAAGGGTAGTAGCAGACCTGTCCACTGAAATTTGGCAGGCCAGAAGGGAGTAGCAGGAAATATTCAATGTGCTGAATAGGAAAAATATGCGGCCAGGAATCCTTTATCCAGCAAGGCTGTCATTCAGAATGGAAGGAGAGATAAAGGCTTTCCCAGACAGACAAAAACTGAAGGAGTTCGTGACCACTAAATCAGCCTTACCAGAGATCCTAAGGGGGACTCTGTGAGTGGAAAGCAGCAAAGACTACAAAGGACCAGTAACATCACCACAAAAATGAAACCTAAAGATAACATAATGGCACTAAATTCATACCTTTCAGTAACCACTCTGAATGTAAATGGACTAAATGCCTCAATCAAAAGATATAGGGTATCAGAATGGATAAAAAACAAGATCCGTCTATATGTTGCCTATAAGAGGCTCATTTTAGACAGGAGGACACCTGCAGATTCAAAGTGAGGGGATGGAGACCTATCAATCATGCTAATGGATGTCAAAAAAAAAAAAGCCGGAGTAGCCATACTTCTATCAGACAAATGAAATTTTAAAACAAAGACTATAATAAGAGATGAAGAAAGGCATTATGTCATCATTAAGGGTTCTATCCATCAAGAAGAGCTAGCAATTCTTAAATACAGAAAACAGAGTGAGGGTTATTGGAGGGGAGTTGTGTGTGGGGAAGGGCTAAATGGGCAAGGGGCATTAAGGAGGACATTTGCTGGGATGAGCACTGGGTGTTATATGTAAGTGATGACATATTTAGTGATCACTAAATTCTATTCCTGAAATCATGATTACACTATATGTTAACTAACTTGGATTTAAATTTTAAAAATAATTCATTAAAAGAAAGAAATAGTAAAAAAAAAATAGATTAAACAAATAGTCTAGGAAAAAAAGAGCCAACAATTGTAAATATGTGTGCCCTCGACATGGATGGAAGCACCCAAATATATAAATCAGTTAATGACAAACATAAGCCAACTTTCTGATAATAATACTGTAGTTGTAGTAGACTTTAATACTCTACTTACAGTAATTGACAGGTCATCTAGGCAGAAAATCATCAAGGAAACAATGGTTCTGAATGACACAGTGGATCAGATGGAATTAACAGATATATTCAGAATTTTTCATCCTAAAACAGCAGAATACACATTATTCTTGAGTGCACATGAACATTCTACAAAATAGATCACATACTGGGTCACAAAACAGCCCTCAACAAGTACAAAAAGATTGAGATCGTACCATGTGTATTTTCAGATCACAACACCATGAAACTTGAAATCCATCACAAGAAAAAATTTGGAAAGCCCCCAAATATGTGGAGGTTAAAGAACATTCTACTAAAGAGTGAACGGGTTAGCCAGAAAATTAAAGAAATTTAAAAATACATGGAAACAAATGAAATGACAGTCCTAATCCTTTGGGATGCAGCAAAGGCAGTCCTAATTGGAGAATACATTGCAATTCAGGCCTATTTCAAGAATCAAGAAAGGTCCCAACACACAGCCTAATCTTACATCTAAAGGAGCTAGAAAAGGAGCAGCAAATAAAGCCCAAAGCAAGCAGAAGGGAAATAATAAGATTAGAGCAGAAATGAACAATACAGATCCAAAAAACCAGTAGAACAGATTAAAAGCTCATTTTTTATAAAAATAAACAAAATTGATAACCCCCTAGCCAGATTTCTCAAAAAGAAAAGAGAGAGGACCCAAACAGATAAAATCATGGGTGAAAGAGGAGAGATTACAGCCAACACCACAGAAACAGAAACAACTATTAGAGAATACTATGAAAACTACTGGAACAATCTGGGAGAAATAAACAAATTCCTAGACACTCACACACTACCAAAACTCAAATGGGAAGAAATAGAAACTTTGAACAGACTATAACCAGTAAAGAAATTGAATCAGTTATCAAAAATCTCCCAACAAATAAGAATCCTGGGCCAGATCGCTTCCCAGGGGAATTCTCTTAGGCATTTAAAGTAGTTAATACCTATTCTCAAACTGTTCCAATAAATAGAAAGAAAGCTTCCAAACTAATTCCATGAAGCCAGAATTACTTGATTTTAAAACCAAACCAAGACCCCACTAAAAGGGAGAATTACAGGCCAATATCCCTGATGAAACTGGATGCAAAAATTCTCAACAAGATACTTAGCATATTGAATTCAATAGTACATTAAAAGAATTATTCAACATGATCAAGTGGGATTCATTCTTGGGTTGCATCCTGGTTCAATATTTGCAAATCAAACAACATGGTACACCACAGTAATAGAAGAAAGGATAAGAACCATATGATTCTGTCAATAGATGAAAAAAAAAAACCCATTTGCCTAAATACAGCATCTTTCTTGATAAAAACCCTCAAGAAAGTCATCATAAAAGGAATACATGAAAGGCCCACAGCTAATTTCATCCTCAGTGGGGAAGGGAAAAAGGGGAGCTTTCCCCCTGAGATCAGGAACACAACAGCGATGTCCACCCTCACCACTGTTGTTCTGAACATAGTGTTAGAAGTCCTAGCCACAGCATTCAGACAACAAAATGAAATAAAAGGCATCCAAATTGGCAAAGAAGAAGTCAAACTTTCACTCTTCACAGAATACATGATACTCTACATGGAAAACCCGAAAGACTACAACCTGTAAAAAAAAAAATTTTTTTTTTTTAACCTTTATTTATTTTTGAGACAGAGAGAGACAGAGCATGAATGGGGGAGGGTCAGAGAGAGGGAGACACAGAATCTGAAACAGGCTCCGGGCTCTGAGCTGGCAGCACAGAGCCCGATGCGGGGCTCGAACTCACGGACTGTGAGATCATGACCTGAGCTGAAGTCAGACGCTTAACTGACTGAGCCACCCAGGCGCCCCAACTACAACCTGTAAAACACACAGGCACGCGCGCGCGCGCGTGCACACACACACACACATACATAAAATAGTAAAACTCTACCACAAATGTTGCAAATATTAAGCTTAGTTTATGTTATTATTTTTTAAATTATAGAACTCTTTTACTCATGTAAAAATTTTTGCTTTGTATCCGAGAAAGATTTTCCCTAATCAGAGATCAGATATTCACCCAATATTTTTCTCATTTTAAATATATTATTTTTTTTATTTTTTTATGCATTTATTTATTTTTGATAGAGAGAGAAAGAGTGAGCAGGGGAGGGGCAGAGAGAGAGGGAGACACAGAATCTGAAGCAGGTTCCAGGCTCTGAGCTGTCAGCACAGAGCCCGACGCGGGGCTTGAACTCACAAACCGTGAGATCATGACCTGAGCCGAAGTCCGACACTTAACTGACTGAGCCACCCAGGCACCCCTTAAATATATTATTTTTTAAACAGTTAATCCATTCATCTATTTGGCATTTGGTACATGCTTTGACATTAGGATCTAAATTGATTCTCTTTTGGCCAATCAACTAATGTATTTAGTTGCAGGAAATTCACTCTGAGTGTTTAAGCAGAAAAGGAATTTATTAATGGACATTGGACAAATCACAGAGTTACCAAAAGATTCAGAGAACCAGTGTGGAAGCTATGCAGATAGCATAGTCCAACACTATGCTTCATATCTGTTCTTTCTGAGTGCTAATTGCTACTCTGAAACACCTGTTTCTTTGGTGTAACTGGTCCTCCATTCAAAATCTAGGGCAAGTATGTTTATTATCTACTAGAGTCTGGGCATAGGTCATACCTTAGCTCGGGAAATTAGTAAACATCTACATTTTCAATCACAATAGCAGGAGGCAGTTTTTTTCCTGTCTCCAACTCTCATATGGTGGAAAGATGCAGGTGCTGAAAGTATATACAGTTGACTTTTGAACAACATGGGTTTAACTGTGTGGATCCACTTATACACGGATTTTTTTCAATATAGAACAGTAATGTACATGTTATTTTCCTTATGTTTTTCTTAATATTTTCTTTTCTCTAGCTTTATTGTAAGAATATGGTATATAATACATGTAACAAAATATGTGTTAATCAACTGTTTATACTATTAGTAATGCTTCCAGTCAACAGTAGGCTATTAGTAGTTGAGTTTTAGGGGAGCCTGAAGTTACACATGGATTTTTGACTGCACATGGGTTGGCATCCCTAACCCCTGCCTTGTTAAAGAGTCAACTGTAGTTTTCTTTCTTGAGACTAAAGACAACTACACCATTAAATACATTAACCATATTTACAATACACTTTTGTTTTTGTTTGTGGGGAATATTGGGTTGTAGGGAATGGGACCATGGGTATGAATATATACTACCCCTGGTGAAGAGTTCAAAATAGGATCTTTGTGTTATAACTGCTGGCTTTTAATTTTATATTTGTCATATACTAGCTCTGTGATCTTAACCAAATTAACATCTCTATTAGACTTAGTCCACCTGTTAACTGGAGATCTCAATATCCACTATGTTGTGATGATTAATTATAACTGAAACGAGGGTGAAATGCATCATAGCACAGTGCTTGGCACAGAATATGCACTTAATAAATGTTATCATTTATAAGTTACAATCATTATGGGTTCTGCTTCTTTCTGCTGCAGCTGGACTACTGTCTTTGCTCATCTACTTTGGCCTGTTAAATATCAATGAGAGATGCAGTTCTTATTGTGAGAAGCTGGTGACAATTGCAATAGATATCAGATTCAAAAATCACTTCTCTCATAATGTTTTAAGGTCTCCTTAGCTTCATACCACCATGGGGCCATACTTTGGGGGGTATAAGATCTATAGGAATATAAGATGTATCTCAATTCTATATGACATTTTTAATTATGAAATGTTCAAATATACACAAAATTAGAAAAACTAGTTCATTGAATCACTCTCTAATTTTCACCCAGATTTTAATAACTACCCAAATTGTGCTATATTTGTTTTAAGTTAAATTAATATATTACATTTGATTGGAAGTTAGCTCTAGAAGTTTTCATAGATATATGTTTAACTTTTTTGATAAGGATATTTCAGAAGTGGAACCGAATGCTTCATGTTGCATCACGGCAGAAAGCATATATCTGGTCATCCCACTTTTATAATGCTCAGATTGATCATAGGTTTCAAGTGGTGACAGTCTGATGCCTCCATTATAATTCTTATGAACACTTTTATCTAATTATTTAATTCACTGATGACTTTTTCCTGACTTAGGTATTACTTAAGAGGTACAAAATGGTGATTTTTCTAATTCTGTGTTTTCTTGCACATTTAATAGTTGAAATTTCTTATCATTTACAGCTACTTGGCTACTCTAATATACAGAAAAGCCAGAAAAAAGGCAAAATAACTGTTCTGCATTTTATTTAATAACTAATATTCAGATATTCAGAATAAGGAGTTGGTATCCTACTTGCTTTCAATGGTGTCCAGTAGGTTTTTGTTTGTTGTCTGTTTATTGTTTTTTTTCTTTTTTCTTTTTTTGGTAGGATATAGAGAGGAATTTATTTGCAAGGCAAAGAACAAATCACTCAATAAGCTTTTATACTTTCTTTCCTGGTTTTTGTTTTGTTTTCCAATTATGTTTATTCATATATATATATATATATATATATATATATATATATATATATATATATTTCATTCTTTTGGTGGCTGAGTAATATTCCATTGTGTATATATGCATACCTTCTTTATCCATTCATCAATCAATGAATATTTGGGCTTTCTCCATAGTTTGGCTGTTGTTGATAATGTTGCTATAAACATCAGGATGCATGCACCCCCTTTAAATCTGTATTTTTTTTATCCCTTGGGTAAATACCTAGTATTGCAATTGCTGGATCATAGGATAGTTCTATTTTTTAACTTTTTTGAGGGGCCGCCATACTGTTTTCCACAGTGACTTCCTCAGTTTGCATTCCCACCAACAGGGCAAGAGGGTTTCCCTCTCTCCACATCCTCACCAACACCTGTTGTTTCTTGTGTTGTTAATTTTAACTCTTCTGGCAGGTGTGAGGTGATATCTCATCACGGTTTTGATTTGCATTTCTTTGATGATTAGTGATATTGCATACATTTTTATATACCTGTTTGTCATTTATATGTCTGCTTTGGAAAAATATCTATTCAGATCCTCTGTGTATTTTTAAATTGGGTTGTTTGTTTCTTTGCTGTTGAGTTGTATGAGTTTTTTTAAGAATACATTTGGATATTAACCCCTTATCAGATATATGATTTGCAAGTTTTTCTCACATTATATAAGTTGCCTTTTCATTTTGTTGATTGTGTCCTTTGCTGTGCAGAGGCTTTTTAGTTTGTTGTACTCCCACTTCGTTTTTGCTTTTATTGCCTTTTATTTGCTTTTATTGCCTTTCCTTTTGGTATTAAGTCCAAAAAAATCATCATCAATATCAATGTTGAGGAGGTCACTGCCTATGTTTTTTTCTAGGTAGTAGTTTTATGGTTTTAGGACTTTTTATATTTACATCTTTAATCCATTTTGAGTTAATTTTTGTGTATGGTGTAAGAAAGTGGTGCAATTTCGCTCTTTGTGTGTGGCTGTGCAGTTTTCCCAACTCTATTGAAATGAAGAAGAGACTGTCCTTTCCCCATTTTCTATTTGTGGCTCCTTTGTCATAAATTAATTGACCATAAATATATGGGTGTATTTCTGGTCTCTTCTATCTTATTCTGTTAATCTATGCATCTGTTTTTATATCAATACCATACTGTTTTGATTACTATAGCTTTGTAATATAGTTTGAAATTAGGAAGTGTGATGCCTCTAGCTTTGTTCTTCTTTCTCAAGATCACTTAGCTATTCAGATCTTTTGTGATTCTGTACAAATTGTAGGATTGATTGTTCTTTTTTTAATTATTTTTGGGAGGAGAAGGAGTGGATTTCTCTCTTTCTTATTAGTTTTTATATAGTTCATGGATTTTTGCCAATAGCCTTCAAAGTTTTTGCGATGCTCAGATTGTTCCAGTTGGTTAATGGGAGCCGCTCCATATTGGCTCCTGTATTCTTTGGATATGGCCTGTTGGAAATGAATTACATTGCACATGGTACAGTATACCAGAGTCCAGTAGTAAGTCATAAATTCTGAGTGTGCAGTAATTTTAGATAAATTGTACAAAAATACAGAACCACACAGTTCAAAAGAAATGTATTTGTAGTGACACATAACAGCCAATAAAATACAAAGGATTTACTGATAAATTGAGTCCAATGAATGGACACAGAGTACACATTCTAGCACTTTATCTCAATGAATTTGGTGACTAAAAGCAATCCACAAGATACAATAAACGTTGAAAAGTCTACATAGATTATGCAGGTGATGAAATATCTCAGTAAACTTTGATGCCCATTAAAGAGCAAAATAAAGTATATTTACACGAATTCTTATACAATTAGCAAAAGTATGTGAAAACAAATTATTTTTTGAAATAACTGGTACAAAATATAAAGCAAAAAATAATTTTGAAGGAATTCCAGTGCCATTGTCTTCCATACACTTAACATAAATATTCTAATATATATCAGGATATTTTGTGGAGTACCTGGGTAGCTCAGTCTGTTAAGCAACTGATTCTTGCTACCCAATCAGGTTGTGATCTCACAGTTGTGACACAAAGCCCTGTGTGGGCTTCCACGCTGAGTGTGGAACCTGCTTGGGCTTCTCTCTCTCTCTCTCTCTCTCTCTCTCTCTCTGCCCCTCTCCTGCTTGCTCTGTCTCTCAAAATAAATAAATAAATATTAAAAAAAGAGAATATTTCATTTGATAGTCATATGCAGCCAAAAGAGGAAAAATGTAAGAATTCTAATGGAAATTTGTGTTCAATGAAGATAAAACTATGTAACAAAAACGGAAACACAGCATTTTAATTATATTCAAAACCTAGAATACAATAATCTTCAAAACTGTATATAGTTTCAATCACAAACTTGATAATCCATCATCTCTACAGAAATTCTCTCATCACTATCAGCAAACTACTGTTTTGTAAGTACTGTCACTGTGTCTGTTTGAAAAATCTATACCAAGGGGTGCCTGGGTGGCTCAGTTGGTTGAGAGTCCAACTTCAGCTCAGGTCATGATCTCATGATTCCTGAGTTCGAGCCCCACATCGGGCTCTGTGTTGACAGCACAGAGCCTGGAGCCTGCTTCCGATTCTGAGTCTCCCTCCTTGTCTGCCCCTACCCCGATTGCACTCTCTCTCTTCCTCTCTCTCTTAAAAATAAACAAACATTAAAAAATTTTTAGAAAAACCTATACCAATTAACTTGAACCTAATTTTATAGTAATATCTCATTACTTTGGAGAGCTGGATTATAGGGATAATAAATAATAAACCTAAATATAGGGGAATAAACCCAAATCTAGTTCTGATGAGTTGTTTGTGGTTTATGGCTTGCTATTTTTGGTGAAAACAGCAATACAAACTTATACTAAAGGATGTGAATTTCTTTCTTTGCTGTGATGTTTCTCATTGCTCTCTTCCCCTTTTAGAGGTAACATGATCACTACTGTGACTTTGAACTTAGTGGGTAGGTAGTCTTTGATGACCATCTCAGACCTATCAGCTTTGTATGTCCTTTTAACCACAATATAAGCTTTTCACAGGCAGGCAAATTTGAAGTTTTTGTAGTTGTTGAAAATACTGTCTGTATCCTAGAAGACAGAATTGTTTTCTTCAGAGTGTCCAGATGTAGATGTTGTCAGGGGTAGTCATATATTCCCTAGTGTCATACAAATTAGCCCTGTAATGTAGTGAGTTAAAAAGTCAGTGTTCCTCAGAACAGTATACAAAACACTCTCTTTAAACTTATAAGAAGATTTAAAAAATATTATTATGCAATCAGGTCACAGATCAGACCTTTAGCTTTAAACAATTTCTGATACTTCAGTGAAGTCTTTCCCATTTGGTTTAAGATGGTATGTTAGTAAGGGTTCTTCAGAGAAACAGAACCAATAGGATACAGGTATAAAGAGATTTATTATGGAGAATCGGCTCACAGGGTTATGGAGGCTATGAAGTCCCATGATCTGTCATATGCCAGCTGGAACCCCAGGAAACTGGCAGTGTAGTTCTAGTCTGGGTCTGAAGGTTTAAGACCCAGAAGTGCTATAGGTGTAAGTTTCAGTGAGGGTAGGAGAAGATGGACATCCCAGCTCAATCAGTCGGACTAAAACACCAAATTCTCCTTTCCTTGTCTTTCTTGTTTTATTCAGGCCCTCAGTTGATTGTCTGATTCCCCACCCATCCTGGAGATGGCAATCTGCTTTACTCAGTCTACCATTTCAAATGCTGATCTCATTTAGAAACAGCTCATAGACATACCCCAAAATATGTTTAACCAAATATTTGGGTACTCTGTGACCCAGCCAGTTTGACATATAAACTTAATCACCACAACTAGTTTGATTAAGGTAATGATAGTAAGATGTATATGTACTCCCTCTGTAATTTTTTATGTCTAGACCATCCTGAGGATTTTTAAGCTCTGGGATATTTGCTAACAAATCCTGAAACTGGAACACGACCTACATGCTCAGGACTTACTCATTCTCTGTGTTATCTCTGCAAACATGGTATTTTAGGGAAATCCAGTGACTCATCAAGTTCGATGCAAATGGATTGTTCTCAAATTTCCACTCTATAGAGTGGGAGTAATTTGTGTGAGTATACGTTCATATGCATTCTTTTTTTTTAATGTTTATTTTTTTATTTTGAGAGAGAGAGTGCCCAAGTGGAGGGGCAGAGAGAGGGAGAGAGACAATCTCAAGCAGTCTTGATGGTCAGTGCAGAGCCCGGTGTGGGGCTCGATCTCAAGACTGCAAGATCATGTCCTGAGCAGATACAAAGAGTCAGTGCTTACCTGACTGAGCCACCCAGGAGTCCCATTTGCATTCTTTTGGAAATGAAAGGATATCATGCAAAAATTGATGACTTCTGAGTAGAAAAACTTGCAAACAAATTTGAATTGTGTAAATAAAACCAAAAGTGAATTTTCATTCTGAGTAGTACATTCCCAAAATAAGGTTGACATTGTTTGCTGTAGCGTAGTGGACTTTGACGTAGCAACATATAAGTCATCCTTTGCCTTGAATTGATGGTGAATATTAGTGTTTTTTTTATAAGTGAAAACTTCTGAAAGTCCTGACTCATAGATGTATATAAAAGCAAAGAGAATTAAAGCTCCTAAACTTTGCTTTACTTGGTTAGAGTAAGCTGCTGTTGGAACATAAGAATAAGGCAGTTCAGGTTGAATTTGGTCACTTCATTTACTTAGTTCTCAAGGCAATGGCGTTGTCTTTGATAACATTTGCACTGCTAATGCCCTGTCAGCAAGCAATGAATTACAAAGGGATTACCATATCAGTATTAAAGTCCAAGAAACTGAAGAAATCCTCAGAGAAGTTCTTGGGGTGGGGGTGGGGGGGGGTTCCAACTCTGCTTGCTGAGAACTTGGCAATGATTTGTCAGTCTCAGCTTCATCCTGTGAAGCACTTTCTTTGGCATCTTGGTCAAAAATTACTCATGATTTTTCAGCAAGCATGGCCCTGGGTGAGAAGATTTACCTCATGCACATGGCCAAAATACTTGCCAAGGAAGCCAGGCAATGAATGACTATCTCTCTTTCAAATTGTTCTGAGCGGGGTTTTATTTTTCTCTTTTACACTGGATTTTAATCTTGTCCATTGACTTGTCCCCTGGAATGCCAATGAATGTCTGTACACTTAAAGAAATATATAATCTTATTCTACTTTTTGACCAAATTTCTTTTTTTTTTTTTTTTTTTGAGTATCAGTCATCTTTTATTGGACATTAATTCTGAATTAGGCTATGAAAGGATTCAAAGGTCACAGTCAGGAATGCCAAATGTGCCTCCACACTGGGCCCTCTTCAGTGGTACTTGCGTAGCCGCTCCTGTTTGAGTTCCTTGTAACACCGACAACAGTTGAAAAGCACATAAGCTGCCAGCACCATAGAAATCCCAGCAAGGCTCCCTTTCTTCACATTGACATACTTGTTGTAATACGGGTAGTAACCTCTTTGAAATGCGCCAGCAATGCCTCTATGGGTGAAACCTCGCATCAGTATCCAGCCTGGCAGCTCTCCTAGCTTCACATCCATGAGCTTCTTCTCTTTCACTGGTACGGGTGACGCCATCTTGGAGTCCTGGGTGTCCCTTGACCAAATTTCTTAAAAAAGTGATGCTTCAGGGATCTTGCTCTAATGAAGTTGACAGCTTTTACAGTGGCAGAAAAGATCTCTTTCAATGTTATTGGCCAAGTCTGTGATAGCAGTGCAAGCTAATCTGTATAGCAATGCATTCCAGTGTCATGGATTGCTCTTCTCTTTACCAAAGCAACAAAACTAGATACATTTCCAAGCATCACAGGTGCTCCATTTTGCACAAAATTCCCGAATTTTCTTTCAGTTTAAGTGTTCCTTGGCAAAAAAAAAATTATGTTGTCAAAAATTATGTTAACAGTCCTTGGAGTTTCTAAAAGGGCCCTCAAAATAAGAATTCTTACAGGAGTTCTTTTGTCCTTACAGAGGTAAAGTAGTTTTATCTGGTTGAGTGATGAAATAAAAAGGTTTTTCCATCATGATTTGACTCAAAACATTAGAAGCAATGTCAGTGATTTCATATTAGATAATAGGACTTTACAGCAACACACTTTTGATTTTAATTTTTTGGTCCACAAATCAACTCAACAATGTGTGTGTGTGTGTGTGTGTGTGTGTGTGTGAGATCAGTAGCCTTGTAGGTTGCTTCAAGACAAGCTTTGGTGTTGGGACAAATTGATATTTCAGTAAAACACTATTCTTTTCAAATTGAACCTTCTTTTCATGGCAAAAGTTTATTCTGTCCTATGTACTTTCAGGATAGAGGTCGTGGAGAATCACTTCCATTTCTCTGGCTAAGTACCAGTACAACCCCCAAATGTAGGTAGCTCAGCAATATACATTCCTTATTCCCCTTAACAGGTTTGCAGGTCAGCTTGAGGCAGCTCTTTTGCAAACTTCAGGGTGAGTTTGGCTTTTCTGCACCCATTGCTCATTCTGGGACCAGCTGCTTCCCAGGGCCTGATCTTTTTATGGCAGATGTCAGGGGCACTAGAGGCCAAGACAAACCATGAATGCCCTTTAAAGCCCCTGCTTGAGGCATGCTGGCTAACACTCCATGACTTCACCTCTTAACATTTTTCCCCTCCTCTTCATTGTTTTAATTATTTTAATTAATGTGGCTATATATTAGGTTTTATCAAGTAATGTGATTTGTCACACTTTATTCATTTTCAAAATGTTTGGGCTATTCTAGTTCCTTTACCTTTATATATATATGTACCTTTATACATGTATATATATAATGTGATCACACAATAAGGCCTGTATAGCATTTACTCTTTGAATTTTGTCAGTAATTTTTCTAACCAAGTACGTAATAGTTATGTATGTTCTCTGGATGTTTGCAAAGGAGGTATAATTCTGTTTCTAGGATATATATTTGAATCTGATCATTTTGAATTTGACATTATCACTTATATTATTAAACTTCCTTGTGACCTTAAATATGGTCTTATCTTGTTAATATAATCCATAAAGGAGAGTGATAGGTTCAAATATCTGATTAAAATTTATTTCTTTTTATTTATCAATTTTATTTTGTAATCTAATGTCTTGCTTTCTGCATGGCTTCTTTTTCACCTGATAATAATACATATATTTCAACCAGTAAGTATCATTTGGTTTGTGCCTATTTCTTATAAACACATGTATTTGGATATTATTCTTACTTTTCTCTCAAAGCCTATGCCACTTACCTAGGAGTTGAAGCTCTTTGTTATTATATTTATATTTATTATCAAAATTTACAGCTTAAAGTTTTTTCTCTTTGTACTTGATATGTTTTCTCTTCTATATTGCCATTGATTGCCAACTTTCCGTCTTTTTATGTAGGTATAAGAGTTTGCTTCTTTATTTTTGAGTGATATGGAAGATGTCTACTCATAGTTGTGTCTATGGTTATCATGAAGTTTCCAAAAATATAATTAAGCTTCCATTTTTCTAAAAATAAAATAAACACATCCCTATAGGACAGGATATTTATTCACCCCATGCACCTCTCTTTCAACTTTCTTTTTCTCTCTGTTTTCTGGTCATTAAGATAATCAGTAAATATAAATCTAGATTATTGTTAGTAATCTAATATTTTATTTGATGCATATTATCTTTAAAAGTATATTATTTCACATTTTCATTCATTATGTAACTATTTTAACTATAATAACACAACTATTTTAAACTAACTTTATGACTAAGACTTTATTGTTCACAACTAGCTCCTTGGAACCTGAATTCCCTATTTTTGAGTTTTCATTTAATTCATCCCTTGATTGGCTGAAAGGACATTTTTGAGTAATTTATTTAAGAAGGGTACATATCCAGTCCATTTATGAAAGTAAAAGGAGTTTTTCTCTATTGGCTTCACATGATTGATTTCTTACCGGAATATATCTTTTTGGCAGGTCTGCAAATGCAACTTGGTTGACTTCTGAAATGTTGTTTAGGAGACATAGTGTTACCTAGTCTAGAGTGAGATTAATTTTGTTGTCTTTTCCATCTGGCTGTCTGGGGAATGTGTGTGTGTATGAGAGAAAGACAGAGGGGGGGAGGGTGGAGAGAGAGAGAACAGTGAGGGGTGAGGTGGGGGGTGGGAGAGAAATAGGGAGAGAGAGGGAAGTAGAGAGAGAGATTTATCCTTGTAAATTTTTATATAAACGATTTTGCTAGAATTTATCTAGGGATAGGTCACTTTTTATCATCAGTTTTGTCTGATAAATGGAGAGCATTCCTAATCTGGCCTCTTAGAAAAGTTGTTTTGTTTTTTATAAACCTATAATGACTTTAATTATTCTATTTCATTAATTTCTGGGGCCTTCCTTAGGACTCAGTAGTACCTCACAGGTGGGGTCTTTGCTCTCCTTTTCCCTTTTCTCTCATCTTCTCTCTCAGGTAATTTTTTCTCTTTACCTTTGTCTTCTCTGTCCTGGAAGAGCTTTATTAGCTATACATTGACAGTACCTTTGACTTTTGCCATATATAATTTCCTGTCAGTTTGTATCATGAAGATTTTATTTCTCAAGTGTACTCTTATCTCCTTGTGGAATTTATGTCTCCCATCTTCTTTTTCATGTCTGTTTCTATCTTTGCATCTGAGCCAATGGTGTCTTCTTCTCATCTTGATTTTTCCATATAAGAAATTTCTACTTTGGGGGAGGCATGCTTTCCTTTTCCTTGGTTAAATATGAAGCAGTTAGTTTCTCAAAACTAATTTCTGGATTTTATAACAAATCATTTTCAAAAGTAGTCTTTTTTACTCTGAACTTTCTTACCTTACTTTCAACCCATGGCAGATTGTTCTGTACACTCACTCAATTGCCCATGAATGAGGAAAGGTTTACACAGACTCTGTTTGTTAACACAGTTTGTAGCTATTTCAAATGGCCCACTGTCTGAATAACGGGTATAGCTTCCATGCCTTTTTTTCCCCCATCAAAGAGTCAGCCTTTGCAGATCTTCGGGACTGAGATATATAACCTCTCTAATTCCCACTGTACAGTTCTCTGAATCTGTGAGTGGATGGAATATGTTAAATACCTCAGTCTGCAGCATGCATTGCTGTAAGTCCTCCTCTAATCTATTCCCCAGGCCACTTTGTGTTCCATGTGGGGATTACAAATTAGCAGAATGGTATCACCCATCATATTCCTCCACTTCTGGTCAATGACGTCAGGAATGCAGTTTCTGAATGTATATAAAAAGAGAGACTCTGAAAGCGCATGGAAAAGAAAAGGAATATGTCACTGAATGCCCCACTAGTGTAGTTTTCTACAGTAAGGTAATGGCTCTTCATTTTTCTGTTTGGAACAGACCCAGCATTGAGTGTTGTGATTAGATGGTGGAAGGAGGGTGATGGTGAGGTTTACGTGAGAGATGCGAGCTTGTTAAAGCTTCCTTCAACCCAATTTTAGGATAGCTAGTCTCTACATTTTCAGTCTGTGAAGCATGCATAAGCCATTTATTGTGTTTCTCAACCTTGATACACCAGCCTTGTAGTTAGAAATTTATCCCAGCTTCTGGGTTAGTGTCTCTTTCCTTACACTTCACTGGGGCAGTGAATATTTTTTTACTATATGGTTTTAGGTATTTTACTGGACATTTGAATAGGGGCTATTAGTGAAATGCCATTATTGTTCAGGTGTCTTCAAAAGTTTAAAACATTTTCACTATTTCTAGTTCTACAAAGTTCATTTATTTATTTTGAGAGAGAGAGAGAGCATGCTTGCGCACAAGCTGGGGAGGGGCAGAGAGACAGGGAGAGAGAGAATCCTAAGCAGGCTTTTCACCCAAGGCAGAACCCCAACACAGCGCTCAATCTCACGATCTCATGATGAGCTGAAATTGAGAGTTGGACGTTTAATTGACTGAGCCACCCAAGTGCCCCTCTATTTCTGACCTGAATTTTTTTCCTGAAAGAAACCTCTAGGTTTAGTTCATCTGAATGGCATAGATTTATATAATTTTCTTCTAAAAAAATGCCACCCTTGACTTATAGTGTAATTGAATTTAAATCTACGAGCCCTGGGCTTACCAAAAAAACCCTTCCATATCCATCCAACAGTTAATTGTTCCTTGCCCTTTTTCAAGGGCCATGGGACTGACTCTACAATGTTTTTTTTTTTTTTTTCCCCAAATTTGACCTTAGAGTTAGTTAGCTCCCCTCAGATGCTTGGCACTAGCTACTTCAATGATGCCTGACATCCCTGCATTTTCTTGCTCATTACCTAAAATGTAATCTCCTCTGTTAGCTCTTTTCTTTGTTCCTCTTCATATTAGTTTATGCTTTTTCTTCCCAAGTGGCTATTCTCCTAATTCCCACACAATTGTACATTCTGGAAGCACTATTTCTTAATAGCAAATTCTCATCTATATGCAACCTCTTCTCTGAGTGCTAGAAAGAGGAAAGTTCTTTTATTTTCTTGCTTTAATTCTTTAATAATCAAATGGTTGTTTCAAACACATATCTTATACATACACACAAGCTTCATGTTAGTCATTTAGGAACTTATGGGATGGTTCATCCACTCTATTTCTGTAATGAGTGAGCTTTTATAATCAGATAAATTGACCTGTTTCTCAGATAAAGAGATATTAAAAGGATACTCAGGCCATATGATTCTTTCATACACTTCTGATTTGAATGCTACATTCTTATCTACTTTAGTCCCTTCTTATGGCACTGGTTAGTGTGCAGTGTAGCCTTGGGAACAGTATTAACTTTCTCTAGTATCTTAAGTATTGCTAAAGGCCCAAGTCCACCATTATTTATTTATGTGTTAGTTAGCAGTTATAAGGACACTGGCTTGGACTGACCAATAAAAGTGGCCAGTTCTATACATTACACTCCCCCTCCACCCCCCAGAACACACACCATGATTATACTTGGGAACTTATTCTCCTTATGTCGTCTTACTTAAGTGCATCTGTGTGATATTGTGATTTATAAGAAATATATATTTGGTCCTTGTCCTCATTTCTGGCAGAGCTTCTAAAACCCTTGGAATTCCCTAAGTGTTGAGAGCAATAAAGGTATCTTTTTTTACGTTAATGAGGTGACTTTTAGAAAGCACCTAGGGCTGGGGGCTGGTGGTCAGAGGAGCCAACCACATGATTAGAAGGTTGCAACTTTCAGTCCCACCTTCAACATCTGTGGAGGGGAAAGGGGCTAGAGGCTGAATCCATTGCCAGTGACTGATGATTCAATCAACCATGCCTACATAATAAAGCCTCCATAAAAACTCAAAAGGACAGGTTTCAGACAGCTTCCGGGTTGGTGAACACATGGAGGTGTTGGGAGAGTGGCACTCAGGGCAGGGAAGTTCTGTGCCACTCCCCAAACTTTGTCCTATGTACTTCTTCAATCTAGCTGTCCCTGAGTTGTATCCTTTTATAATTAGCTGGTGATCTGATTGTTATGCCCAGAATTCGTGATCCCCAAAGACCGCCAGGGAGCCGAGTCCGATGTAAAAGCAAAAGAGCCTTTATTCGAGCTAGCTCGAGCTCAATCCCCTACCTGCACCTACGCAGCGGTGAGATGCCAGGGAGAGAGAGCGAGTTTCAAAAGGACAAAGATTTTATTGGGGCCTAGGGACAGTTGGTGAGGTAATGGCTGTGGCCTCAGCCGATTGGCTGGGGAAGGGTCTGAGTCCTGTTAGGCAGGTGAGGTTACTCAAGGGGAGGAGGGGTGGTCAAGGTGAAGGACACAGAACAAGATGGAGTTGGCTGGCGTAGGCCTGCCCTTTCACTGATAAGTAAAATGTTTCTCTGAATTCTGTGAACCACTCTAATGGTTAATTAATTAAACCTTAGGAAGGGGTGTAATGCCCCCGATTTCGAATCCGAGAGACCACCAAGGAGCCGGTACTGATGCAAACGCATGAGGGTTTATTTGCAAGCTCGAGCTTGGGCCCAAGTATACCTGACACAGCGGAGCAGGGACTTGGACCCCTAGGTTAAGAGGCGTAGCAGTTTTATAGGGGCCAGTGGCCAATGAGATTGTAACACTCACAGAAAGTTGCATAGTCATGTCAGTCCACACGCAGGTGGCCAATTGAATTACAATTTACCCTATAGTAACTGTTTGAACTAGCCTATCACTCTGGTCAGAATTGGCGTGCAAGTTTGGCGGCAAAAGGCGGGGTTTACATTCTTTGGTGGTTAGGGGTTCTGCATTCCTATATGAGCCAGTTTCTAGTAAGGGTGTGCTCAGCAGCTTGACTAGGGTGGGGGAGTGTCTTAAGCAATAAGTAGGTCATGGTGGGTTATACATGAGATGGTGGGTATAGCACAAAATGGAGTTAGTCTTGCTCTGCTTGTCCAGGGGTAGGGGATTTTTGTTAAATTCCTTGGGTCTCACAGGGGGTCCTGGGAATCTCTGATTTATATAGCCAGTTGTTCAGAAGTACAGATAAAATGGCACAAAAACAGACACATAGACCAATGGAATAGAATAGAAACCCCAGAATTAGACCCACAAAAGTATGGCCAACTAATCTTTGACAAAGAAGGAAAGAATATCCAATGGAAAAAAACAGTCTCTTTAACAAATTGTGCTGGGAGAACTGGACAGCAACATGCAGAAGATTGAAACTAGACCACTTTCTTGCACCATTCACAAAAATAAGCTCAAAATGGATAAAGGACCTGAATGTGAGACAGGAAACCATCAAAACCCTAGAGGAGAAAGCAGGAAAAAACCTCTCTGACATCAGCCGCAGCAATTTCTTACTTGACACATCCCCAAAGGCAAGGGAATTAAAAGCAAAAATGAACTATTGGGACCTCATAAAGATAAAAAGCTTCTGCACTGCAAAGGAAACAATCAACAAAACTAAAAGGCAACCGACGGAATGGGAAAAGATATTTGCAAATGACATATTGGACAAAGGGCTAGTATCCAAAGTCTGTAAAGAGCTCACCAAACTCCACACCCGAAAAACAAATAATCCAGTGAAGAAATGGGCAGAAAACATGAATAGACACTTCTCTAAAGAGGACATCCAGATGGCCAACAGGCATATG
This sequence comes from Panthera tigris, assembly GCF_018350195.1. NCBI lineage: Eukaryota > Metazoa > Chordata > Mammalia > Carnivora > Felidae > Panthera > Panthera tigris. The sequence goes on from NC_056663.1 coordinate 145,633,551, forward strand.
AAAAGATGCTCAACGTCGCTCCTCATCAGGGAAATACAAATCAAAACCACACTGAGATACCACCTCACACCAGTCAGAGTGGCCAAAATGAACAAATCAGGAGACTATAGATGCTGGAGAGGATGTGGAGAAACGGGAACCCTCTTGCACTGTTGGTGGGAAGGCAAACTGGTGCAGCCGCTCTGGAAAACAGTGCAGAGGTTCCTCAAAATATTAAAAATAGATCTATGCTATGACCCAGCAATAGCACTGCTAGGAATTTACCCAAGGGATACAGGAGTGCTGATGCATAGGGGCACTTGTACCCCAATGTTTATAGCAGCACTCTCAACAATAGCCAAATTATGGAAAGAGCCTAAATGTCCATCAACTGATGAATGGATAAAGAAATTGTGGTTTATATACACAATGGAATACTACATGGCAATGAGAGAGAATGAAATATGGCTCTTTGTAGCAACGTGGATGGAACTGGAGAGTGTTATGCTAAGTGAAGTAAGTTATACAGAGAAAGACAGATACCATATGTTTTCACTCTTATGTGGATCCTGAGAAACTTAACAGAAGACCATGGGGGAGGGGAAGGAAAAAACAAAAAAAGAGGATAGAGAGGGAGGGAGCCAAAACATAAGAGACTGTTAAAAACTGAGAACAAACTGAGGGTTGATAGGGGGTGGGAGGGAGAGGAGGGTGGGTGATGGGAATTGAGGAGGGCACCTGTTGGGATGAGCACTGGGTGTTGTATGGAAACCAATTTGCCAATAAATTTCATATTAAAAAAAAAAGTACAGGTAACAACCTGGATGTGTGACTGGCATCTGAAGTCCAAGGAAAGAGGTCTTTGGAACCTCCAATCTATAGCTTGTCAGTCAGAAGTATAAGTTATAACCTAGGCTTGTGTTTGGCATCTAAAGGGTGGGGAAATAGTCATGTAGGACTGAGTTCTTCGCTTGTGGGTTCCGATGCTATTTCCATGTAGATAGTGTCAGAACTGAATAAAATTGGATACCCAGCTGGTGTGGGAGCATTACTTGCTTGGTAGTATGGTGGGGAAACTCCACTCCCATACATTAGAATTGGAGACTATAACCCTTTAAATCTGCCTTTGTATTCCTCTCTTGGCTGAAATCCAGTGGCTGAATGCTTGTTAGCTGACAACTTTAGTAAGGACCAACTTTTGTTTCACTACCTACACCTCTGCTTGGACATTTATTGTCCCAACTGAAATGGAAATCTCTGTTAACTTGATGGTTAATCATCCCCTCCTTATGACTGACTCTCCTGGTTTCCATGGCACAATACTCTCGTGGTACACTACTCAACAGTAGAGCTCTTTTTTTCCACGCATGTTTCTTTTCTTAAACATTGGTGGTTGTTGGGATTTGTGGGGTGGTGGTGGTGACAATCATGTCTCTTTTCCAATGTGGCTTCTGAACCACTGGAGAGGTAGATACAGGACACAGATGGAGATCAACATACCAGTTTTATTTGGATAAGGCTGAATTGGCAAATGCAGCCAGAAACCACAGTTGCATGACTCAGTCTTTTGACAGAACTGGATCGACCTTTTCACCCAGTTCTAGGCAGTGAAGCAGGAAACCCTCAGGCTTCCCCTTGCAAGGCAAAGCCTGCCTCTGCATCTTCTGACAGGAGAAGTAAGAATATGTACCCACACTATACACCAACTAGTCTGAAGGTGATGGAAGATAGGACCTTGGGACCTTGGGCCACACTTGTGCAAATTTTTTTCTTAATCTGAGAAATCGCTATTCCTTCCTTGAAGACCTTTCTGAAAGTATGTGAGAAATATATTTTTAACTTTGTGGGCTGTGTAGCCTGATATGCAGATATCCTCCAAATATCTGATTAATTAAATCTCCTTATTCCACAATTAAATACGTCATGATTTCTTCATACACTCCTAATGATGGTGACTACCCCAACCCTAACACCTCATGTTTCATCTAAGCCTTGATGATTGTTCCTTTAGATCTTTCATATTTATGCAGTTCTCATTCTAGACTTTACTCACATGACATAAGCCTTTTAGCAAAGATGATGTTTACAAAGACTCATTCTATAAAAATATTTTTTAGACTTAGAAAGCAGATACCTCATGAGACTATTTCTTAAACTTAGGGAGCATGCATTCTCTAAAGTTGCACATATACTTTGAGGTGTAATAATGAGGATGTTTTCTTGTGAAATTATGCCATACATTCCCAGGGATCCATGTGCTAGGGTTTCTGTCTCTCTCTCTCTCTCTCTCTCTCTCTCTCTCTTTTTTCTTTTGTTTTAGAAAGAGAGTCCCAGTGGGGAAGAGGGGCAAAGGGAGAGAGAGAGGGAGGGAGGGAGAGAGAGAATCCAAAGTAGGCTCCATGCTCAGCCTAGAGCCTGATGCAGGGCTGTATCCCAATAACCTGGGATCCTGACGTGAGCCATAATCAAGAGTGCGTCGCTCAACAAACTGAGCCACCCAGGCACCCCTGTGCTAGGGTTTCTAATGGCAATAGAATCTCATCAGGCCCCAGAATATTGGCACTGATGGGGCCTTGTATTTTACATGAATCTGAGACTTAGTTTGGGAAGAATATTCTGAAATCTGGAAAGATTTATGTTTCTGAGTAAAAAGTCTGATAAAACTAGGATATTTTTTAGTATTCCCAAATGAGTGTCAACTGAGTTGAGGAAAGGGTTCTGAATGACCTTTTTCTTCAAGACTGAGAAACTGAATTAAGTTTTGACCTTTTTGTTTATAAGCCTTCTTTTTTTTCTTTTTTTAGACTCCAAACCAGAGTACATCCATGCATGTGTAGGACTTGAGCTATTTCCTCCATGTTGGAAATGCCCTTCCCAGTGTGAGATCCTTTTCTTGACATGCAGCAAGATAGAGACCTACTTTGCACTGGGCAAAAATCAAGAGGCAATGAGCACTTTATGGCAGCTCAGGCCTGGAAGACAGGAAATTACTGAGTGGCTGAATCAACATTAAATGAACTTCACTTATGTGCAGAGAGTGCTTCAAACCCTGTGGGGAATACAGAATACTCTATTCACATTCTCTTCTTGTCATATGCCTGTTTTCTGATTGAAAATTTATATAAGAGGAGAAATTCTTATAAGTCACTGTATTTGTTAGTCTGTCCAGTAATATTTTCAGATGTGGGTTAATGTACTAATTCCTGGAAAAGATGTGTCATCTACCCAATCTGCAACACACACTCCATTTCTTGTAGTATTCAGGATTTCCTGTTCTAGATTCATAGATGCTTTCTGGATGAGCCGTAAGAACAGATAACCCACTTAGTGTCTCTTTTACTCTCTTAGTTGGAAAAATATCTACAATCATTAGGACTAAATTTGACTTTCCAGTGCCTGACCAAAAGTCAAAGTCTGTCTTTCACTCAATTGCTGGATGCCACACTCGTTGTACAATACCTCTTTCCCGTTCTTTTCCCAGGAAATCCATTAGACGTATATGCTGAACAATTTACTTATTTCTTCCTTCCTTCATTCAATAGTATTTATTGAGTATCTTTGTGCATGAACACTAGAGTTAGTAAGATGAGTAATATGTGGTCCTTGACTTTGAGATACCAACTATCTAGTGAGGGAAACAGAGAAACCAGCTGTGACAGGATGATTTGAGGCATGAATTAACAGAGATATGTCCAAAGGTACATAGGCAAGGCACCTGCCTTGGAATGAGAAGGGGAAATGGAATATTTTGATCTTGTCTTTGACTATGTAAATGGAGCTTCCAGGTGGAAGGGGGAAGCTAAGGAAAAGAAAATGTGCTAAGGGAACATGTAATTATTTAGCCTGTCATAGTATTATTTCTTTGGGGATAAACAAGTATTTAATTTAGAAATTTATAAACATTGAATGTGAATGACAGATTTTCTCCCCAGTAGAGTGAGATCCCTGGAGCAAAAGAGGGGAGAAAAATGGTTTTTATCCAGGGAAACATTGCAAAATCAAGTCAGCTAAAGATAGTTTCATATTTTTGCATTTGGATACTTGTTTTTCACATGAAGTTTGTTTATAAAGTTCTAATTTAAAATTACTTCAAGGCCTAAAAATTCCTTTGGTTGTGCATATATTATTGAACAGGGACAGCATGACCGGTATAATCTTGGTTTGACCGTATCTTTGATTTTTTCTTTCCTTCTTCCAGGATTATGCACTGAGTGTGAACAGCCAGACCAAAACCTCTGATGTGGCCAAGAACAAGGACTGGGTGAGCCAAAAGTGAAGGGGCGAGATGTTCGATGACTCTGTGGTCAAGCCAACAGCATGTTTGGCCTTATTGCCATGAATGATTGCTGAATTAGAATAGGGGAACTTGGGTAAATGAGTGCTCGTTCTTGTTCTCAACTGACCACTCGGGAGATTTGTGTGGCCACTAGCCCTCAGCTATCTTGGATAGAATGAGAAACCCAAGGAACAGAGGAAGCTGGGACTTGGTACTGTTTTGGTTTTCTTTGTACAGTGAGTTTGTTGTTCTCGTTTAAATTAGTTTTTAAAGATCTTTCCCAACCCTGAGATTTCTCTCTACTTTCCTGTTGAAATGGAAATTCTCCACATAAGCGTGCAGGTCATTGGATGTTGCTAAGGAGAAAAGAATGGAAAGCTTACTATTCAATGTTTGTTATAAAATGGAATATAGTTAATATTTTGGGTGGTCAGTAAAGTAGATCAGCTAACACACTTGCATGTGAACATCTTTGCTCTAAATGTACTAGCTGAGATGGGAACCCAATATGTAACAGTATTTATGAGTCGCTTTTGCTCTGGAAAAGATGTTAGTGCACTGCCTTGGTGATATCAGCAACAAAAATGTTTATGTGATGTCTTTTTCAGTCCTTCCATCCTCTTTATCTCGAAGCACATTTTTGTTTACCCTGCATGATTGTAATGAGATTCCATAATCTCTCTGTTTGCAGCAGCCACAGGTGAAAATTGCTCTCAATGATCCATGATACCTTACATTTAATAAATGATATATTCCGGCCAGTCTTTCTTTTCTCCATATTAGGGCAGCTATCATTTCTATCTCCTAAGAGAAACACTGATAAAGAGAAAGAGAAATAGGAATCAAGGCACCAAAGCATTTGGTAAGACCCGCAGTGTTAATACGTACGTTTCAGTAAGCAGGATCAGATGACACACTGTTGGAAGAACTCTATATTTATTAATTCATTCCTATATCAACCTTAACTCCAATTTATAACTCCCAGTTTTCAGATGAGGGAACTGAAGGCCAGAGTTTTTAAGTAAATTCCTGAAGACCCAGTGGGGTTAAGGAAGCTTCAATTCAGACACTCTGGGCTCTCAATCATTATGCTACAAATAACTTTTGCTTTTAGTGGAAAACAACCACAACAACAGCAACACATTACTTTGCTTGATCGAGTTCATTGATAAAAAAATAATTGCCTTTTAAATCTATTTTATTTTCAGTCTTCTGATTTAATAAAGAAGACTGACTTAAGTGTGCTTATAGCTCCTGTATTTTGTTTCAAAGATATGAAATCAGGTGGTTTGTACTCTATGGTGAACTAAGCAACTGTATGGAGGCTCAAATGACTAACGCTTGGCTGGACCTCACATCTGGTACTGGGCCACAGTAAACATGCCCCCCTGGCTGAACTCAGAGAATCAAAACATTCAATCTTTGCACATTAGCAGATTCCTGCTTTGTTCACACAAGTGTGGATTTTGCATAAAGCACAACACAAATATGCATGATAGTTTTCAGAGGGAGATTGTATTCTAGGGATATTTATCTTCAGATTATGTTATAGACATTGTTAGGTATTTGATTAGAACAAAGGAAAACTTTCATGAAAAAACGATGTAAATTAGAAATTGTGCAAAACAGTACAATAAGAGTGACTATCACAGCTCCCTTAAAAAGAGATGTTGAATGGTGAATAATAAAAGGTGATATGACTGGATGCTTAGGCTCAAAGACCATCTGACACTTGCTGGCTATGAGATAGTGACATCGTCATTCAACCTCTGTGACTTAGTTTCTTCATGTGTAAGATAAGGATAATAACAGCAACAATATCATGCAGTTATTATGAAGATTAGGCCAGGAAATATATAAAAAAGCCTGAGCACAGGGCCTGCTACATAGTAAGCCCTTGTAAATGTTAGCAATTGTTGTATTCTTGAGAATGTGTATGATGGATTGCTGTTTGCATTAGTTGCTGTTTGCATAAGTCCATAAGTGACTTCAACCAATAAGAATTTATTCCTGAGTCATTTTTATACCAGCTATCAATACTCAACCAATTAAATTGACATGATAGTTGATGTTCTATAGATAAGTTTACACATGAATAAATTACCAGTGAGTGCTTATGATACAATTAAAAGGGCATAATCCCTCCCCTAAAGTTCTATAAGAAGGCAGAACAGAATCGAATCGGTGTATGTGAAATGTCAAAGTGAGATAACTTCGGGAAAATGCAGTTTGTCTCATGTCACACTCTTGCCCGTGGCTAGGCTGCTTCTAGAGTTGCCTCCAGCTTTAATATTTTAGTCTCTATCCCACTGGACAGGCAGGCATTTTGAGCTCAAAGATATTTTGGCTTAGATGATGATAATAATGTATAGGCCTTAAAAGTGTTCTCTGAACTGTCCCGGAAAAATACACTTCCAATAGTGCTAGTATTTGTCAGCAGTCTCTGAGAAATACACTAGGCATGCTTGTCTGTTAAATCCCTTAATTGAAAGTGGATTAGAAGCGACTATACTAGAAAAGACTTCAGTGTCCCATATTTTGTGCATTGGTAATCAGTCCACTTTAAAACTTCAGACTCAGTCTTAAATGTTGCATATTTTATCTGTTATTCATTAACATTTACAAATGGTTGCTGAATGAATGAATGAATGAATGAATGAAAAAGAACAAGAAAGGTTTCATATGCCACAAGTGGATTCTGAAAAAGTTGGCCAAGTCTCCCGAAAATTCAGACTACTAATAGAAAGTATTGAAAATAATAAACTTTTATAGAATTCTTGCTTTATTATACTTCTATGACTTTTACTAAAATGCTTGCCACATGTAACTTATTAGAATCTTTGGATCTTGGTGAGCATACTGATTTTTCTCATGTATGAGGAAGTCACCCCAATACTCAGGTGGGGGTTACAACTCCTGTTTACTTGAATTTCCCAGAAATAATTCTTTATATGAATTGTGAATTTAGAGCTCCTTGCCAGATTATAGGAAAGCATCTGAAATGCAAAAGTGAAGTGATTTCTATGACAATATTGAGCCATATATTGGAGGTGAGAGTGGGCTGGTCCTTTGCGGGACGTACCAGACTTGGAATGTATTCTGCACGCCCTCCTGGGATGGCTTAGAGACTTCTTTTCCAGGCCCCACTATTGTTGTGTCTTTTCACATTTTAACTGTTGCCATCTTATGGGTGTGGGGTGCATATGCTAATTTGGAGAAGAGAGAAACTAAGAAACCATTCACACCATCTAAACTAATGTTCCATAAACAACATTATTCTTGAAAGGAGAGAGGAGGACTAAGCTGAACCAAATGGAATGTGTAATGGAGAAGGCACCCTGCTGATCGGATTGTTTGTGTGTGTTCTTCAGTAGACAGAACAGAAGAATGAAGACTTTTCCTTCAATGCTGAACTATTTAATTGCATACACAAAACTTGTGTGAAACATTGACAGCTTCAGTCTGAATAGACTCATCTACAAAGGGATGGAAGCCTAGAGTATGTGATTCAATAAATGGAGAAACCACTTCAGGACTCCTGCTTATTCTCAGCAAGCCAGTGGGAATGTTTTCCAGGTTTCTTTAGTAAAGCCGTATGCACAAGAAGGGAAAACGTATCTTTTCGTGGTCATATGGCATTGCAATGCTGTACTTTACCACATACAAACGTATATTCTCGCTTTGTATACACGCTGCCAAAACGGGATAACAAGGATGATCTTATAGTGAAAAACCAAGGAAAGTGAAAAAAAATTTTAAAAAGTCTAACAATCGTCCACCTACTTAGTGGTTTTATCTTCTAATCTTCTATTTCAGTGTATCTTTGGTATAAAAGACCTGTTATATTTCTCACAAATAGCTGATGTATTAGCATCATTGGATCTATTTTTTTCAGTTTAGAAAACATTTGTATGGGGTATAAATTACTGTCTTAGACAGTACAGCCTACTACTAATCACATTTTTCAAATGAAGGCACCAAGGCTAAGAATGATTGAGTAAATTGCTAGAGATACCATAGCTAGTGTTTGATTCTGAGAGACTGACTATACCAATGGACAACAGCCGAACTATATATAACAAGTGAACTCTGACCCACAGCCTGTAGCAACCAGCGCAGGAAGCCAAACCACTCTCTGCAGGACTGCTGACTCATATTTACTCTTATGTTCTCTTCTAAAGGTTTTACAGTTTTATCTTTACATTTATATCTATGATCCATTTTGAGTTAATTTTGTGTATGTTTTTAGGAAGGGTTCCAATTTTTTTGCGTGTGGATATCCAGCAGCATTTGATGAAAAGACTATTTTTCCTCACTGAATTGTCTTGTTACCCTAGCTGAAAAATCAATGAATTGATGGTAAATGTGAGCTTTTATTCCACGAATGTATTCCACTAATCTGTATGTCTAATTTGATCTGGTACCACACTTGTTTGATTACTGTAACTTTGTGATAAGTTTTGAAATTGGGACATGTGTGCCCTCCAAATTATTTCTGTCATTGAAAATTTTTTTATTCTTTTGGCTATTCTGGGTCTCTTGAATTTTCCATATGCATTTTATTTATTTTTAAATGTTTATTTATTTTTGAGAGAAAGAGCATGAGCAGGGGAGGGGCATGGTGGGGGGAGACAGAGGATCTGAAGAGGACTCTGCAATGACTGATCAGCAAGCTCAATGCGGGGCTTGAACTCACAAAGCGTGAGATCGCGACCTGAGCTGAGGTTGGACACTCGACCAACTGAGCCACCCAGGCATCCACCCACATAACTTTTAGAGTCAGCTTGTCAGTTTCCTGAAAAAGAAAAAAACCTAGGTTAAGTTTTAACAGAGATTGTATTGAATCTGTAGATCAATTTGGTGAATATTGACATTTTAACAATATTAAGTCTTCTGGGGTATCTTGGGGACTCAGTTGGTTAAGTGTCTGACTTTTGATTTCCTCTCAGGTCATGATTTCACAGTTCATGGGTTTGAGCCCCTCATTGGGCTCTGTGCTGACAGGGCAGAGTCTGCTTAGGATTTTCTCTCTCTCCCTCTCTCTGCCCCTCCCTTGCTTGTTCTCTTTCTCTCAAAAGTAAATAAATAAACATTAAAAAAAAAAAATTAAGTCTTCTGATCCATGAACATGGGACATCTTTCAATTTATTTTTGTTTTAATTAATTTTTTATCAACAATGCTTTATAGTTTTCATAGCTAAGTTTTGGACTTACCTTGGTAAATTTATTCTAAAGAGTTTTGTTCTTTTGATGCTATTATAAATAAAATTAATTTCCTAATTTTACTTTAGGGTTATTCATTGCTAGATATAGAAATCCAATCAATTTATGTGTATTAATCCTTTACCCTGCAACTTTGATGATCTTGTTAATTAGTTCTAATTGGTTATTTTGGTGGATTCCTTAGAAATTTTTAATATAAATGATCATGTAAATAGAGTAAATAGATCAGCAAATAGAGATAGCTGTCCTTTTCATTTCAATTCTGGATGCTTTTTTTCTTTTTCTTGCTTAATTGCCCTGGCTAGAACCACCAGTAGAATGTTTCATACAAGTAATAAAAGTAGACATCCTTGTATTGTTCCTGAATGTAGGGTGAAACATTCTGTCTTTCACAATTAAATATGATGTTAACTCTATTTTTTTAAAAATCCCTTATCAGGTTAAGAAAGTTTCCTTCTTTTCCTGGTTGAGGTTTTTTAAATCATGAAAGACAATTGGATTTTGTCAAATGCTTTTTCTGCATCTATGGAGATAATCATGTATTTTTTGTCCTTTATTTTACTCATATGTTTTATTACACTGATTGATTTCTAGATATGAAGCAAACCTTACATTCCTGGGGTAATTTCCATTTGATCATAATATATACTTATTTTTATATGCTGCTGGATTCAGTTTGCTGGTATTTTGTCAGAAAATTTTGCATCTATATTTATAAGGTATTAATCTGTAGTTTTCTGCTGTTGAAGGGTGGAGTCTGTTAGGTTGAATTATTTATACTGTTGTTCAAGTCTTCTCTCTCATTGTTGGTCTTCTGTCTTACTGCTGCATCCATTACTGAAAGTGTTCAACTATTCATGTTTATGTATTTTCCCTCTTCAGTTCTGCCCGTTTTTGCTTTATGTGTTCTTGGGCTCTGTTATTAGATAGCATATATTTGTAATGGTTATATCTTCCTGATGGTTTCACCTTGTTACCAGTATAAAATGTCTCTAGTGACATTTTTTTTTTTTTGTTTTAAGTTGATTATGTCTGATAGTTATACAACTACTTTAAATTATTGTCTGGGATTACTTGCTTTCAGCATAAAGAACTTTCTTTAGTATTTATTGTAAGCTGAGTCTCCTAGCAGTGAATTTTCTGTTTTGGGAATGTCTTTATTTTATTTTAATTTTGGAAAGAGTTTTACATGTTATAAGAGTTTTAGTTTTTTTAGTTCACAGTTTTTTCTGCTTTTCAACACTTTGAAAAATACCACCCCATGGCACTTCTGGACTTCATTATTTTTGATGCGATGTCAGATATTAATTTTTTGGTGGTTTCCTTGCTCTGGTTTTTTCTCTTGCTGCTTTCAAGATTTTTTCTTTGTCTTTAGCTTTCAACATTTTTACTATGATATATCTGAGTGCAGATCTCTTTGTTTTTATCCTACTTAGAGTTTAAAAAGCTTCTTGGATACATAGATTGTTTAAAACATCGTATTTGGGAAGTTTAAGCCATTATTTCTTCAAATCTATATATCTCTCTATATATAATTTTGCTACTTCCTATGTCTCTCCTCTCCTTCTGGCACTCCTGTTATGTGTATGCTGGTGTGCTTAATGGCATTTCACATTTTTCTCTGAAGCTCTGTTTATTTTCTTCATTCTTTTTTCTTTCTATTCTTCAGATTGCATAATTTCTATTGCTCAGTCTTCAAGATTGCTGATTGTTTCCTCTGCCAGGTCAAATCTACTGTTGTGCCCCTCTAATGAGTATTTCATTTCAATTATTGAATTTTCAATTCTAGAATTTCAATTTGTTTTTTATTTATTTTATTTTAATTTTTATAATTTTTAATTGAGAGAGAGAGAGAGAGAATGCACAAGCAGGAATCTCAAGAAGGTTCCACATTCAGCATGGAGCCCAACACAAGGCTCAATCCCATGACCCTGGGATCATGATCTGAACTGAAATCAAGAGTTGGATGCTGAACCAACTGAGCCATCCAGGCACCCCAATTTGGTTCTTTTTAGAAATATAATTTTTATATCTTAGTTGATATTCCCAATTTAATCAGACATTATCATCATACCTTCCATTACCTCTTTACTTAATGATAGTTGCTTTAAAGTCTTTTTGCTACATTGACAGCTGGCCTCTTCTCAAGGCACTTGCAGTTGCCTGCTTTTTCCCTCCTGTGTATGAGTCATACTTTTCTGTTTCCTTGAATATCTCATATATTTTCATTAAAAAACAAACATTTTAGATAATATATTGTAGCACCTCTGTATACAGATTCCTTTTCTTCCCCTGACCCCTACTCTATGGAGTTTGTTATTGCTTCTTTATTTGTTTAATGACTTTACTGGAGTATTTCAATGCAGCATTTTTCTTACCACAGGGCACTATTTGTCTCTTTCCATGACCTTTCTGTTAACCTGTCTGCCTATGTTGGTATCACACCTAGCAGTTAAGCTTCATTGATCACATTCTTGCTTTTGACAATGCCCTGGGACATGAATTACTCCACAATCTGAACCAATTAAATTTGGGCCCCTTTGAAGGGGAAGTTTTTGAGGTTAGTCTTTAAAGTTTGTTTTGACGCCAGGAAGAGTCTTCCTAGCTCTGTTTTTCCCTGGTTAACTTCTAGCTGATCTATGGTTTCATTTGTTGCTCTATGCAGCTACTAGCCTACTCTTAATTACTTACTGCCAGAATCCCTATTGCTTCCGAGAGTGCCCTTAGGCCTGAAATTCCACTCTCTGTTCCTAGAAAAGTCAGTTCCCTTAGAGAACAATTAGGAACTGTCTGTTCTTATATCTGGACCCTCTCCTGGGAAAAGCCTCTGCACCATTGCCCCAGACTTGGGAAAGGAGACAGTGGCTTCATTCTCTAGGAATGACACCCCTGATTTACAAGTGGCATGCTGTACATGGGCTGGGCCTCTAGATCTTCTCAGGCTTTCCTGGCTTGGAGACTTTGCCCTGTGAGTGAACTGGAGTAATATTCTTGGTCTGCTGCACCGGAGGTAGAACTTCTGCCCTGTGAATAAACATTGGATAGAGGAAGAGAGCCTCATACCCCTCAACTATTTTTGCCTAAGATAGGGCTTTTGCAGCATGGAGTTGAGGGAGATGGGGATGAGAAATGCTGGTGGCCTGTCTTTCCTGGGAGATACTGTAGCCTTTGTTTGGGAGCTTGACTGGGAAGAAAACCCTCTGTTCTTGGCTGCTCTCATCCAGAGTGGATTTTCTGTCACACTGACTAGAGGGAGGTAAGAAAGGAACAGATTGTGGTTTGAATGCTATAGACTCTCATTGCTGTTAGTGAGATTTAGCAGATTTTTTTTTCAATAAATATGTCTTCACTTGCTGTATGTCCGTATGACAATTTCTAGAGAGTTTAAGTGGTATTGATTTTTTCTTTTTCTTTTTCTTTTTCTTTTTCTTTTTCTTTTTCTTTTTCTTTTTCTTTTTCTGTTTCTTCTTCTCTTTCTTTCTTTTCTTTTCTTTCTTTCTTTTTTTTTTTTTTGCCAGTTATGATTGTTTTGCTGAGGATTATATCTATGAAAATCCTCGTGCTGTTTTCTAGATGTTATCCATCTCTAGTCCTTATTGATTTTCCTCCTTTTACTTTTTTGGTAGTCCCATTCTCATTGATTTGTCAGTTCTTGTAGGTGCAGGTTCATTGTAAAGTATATTCACTTGGCTTCTTCCAAGATAGTCAATCACCAATAAACTGATATGTAGAAGATTTTTGTAAAGATTGAGAATATATAAACATTTAATAATATGTCTTATTAAGTGAGGTTATGTAAGCATTTAATACTTCAAATATCTTGCATGATGTGGTCAATTTCCCTTGAATAATCTGATGTTACTGAGATTAATTAACTTGATTAAAGGTATAGTTGAGTATGGAAAATCAGATTATTTCCTGTCATGTGCTTTTTAAAGAGTTTTAAAATTGGGTGGCTTAATCGGTTGGGCATCCGACTCCTGATTTCAGTTCAGGTCATGATCCCAGGGATGTGGGATCAAGCCCTGTATCAGGCTATGTGCTGAGCATGGAGCCTGCTTATGATTCTCTCTCTCCCCACTTCTGTCTCTTTTCCTCACTTGCACGCTGTCTCTCTAAAATTGAAAAAGAAAGTTTTTTAGAGAATAGAAGAGATTTTATTTTATTTATTTTACTTTTTAATTTTTTTTTGTTTATTTTTTAATGTTTATTTTTGAGAGAGAAAGAGAGAGTGCAAGTGAGCATGGGAGAGGGGCAGGGAGAGGGGCAGAGAGAGGGAGACACAGAATTCGAAGCAGGCTCCAGGCTCTGAGCTGTCAACACAGAGCTGGACGTGGGGCTCAAACTCATGAACCATGAGATCATGACCTGAACTGAAGTCAGACACTTAACCCACTGAGCCACCCAGATGTCAGAGTTGGATGCCTAACCGACTGACCCACCCAGTCACTGAGTCACTCTCTTGGTGCCCCAAGAGAGTAGAAGAGATTTTAAAACCTAAAATAAAACTGGAACTCCTAGTCCAAGGAAATACTTCATATATTATTGATACACTTCTATGGCTTATGAGTCTACAAAATGATCAGAGAAGCATTCAAGTAGAAAGAAATAATGCAAAAGAAAAAGGGGGGGTTGGAGGAATATATCACTAGATGTTCCATAACAATCTATACAAAAACTTAAAACAGTAATTACTTATTATTTTTTATCACTCTGCCAATCAGCTTATCCAGGCTGAGGTCAGCTGGACAGTTTGGCCAGTCTTGGCTGGGTTCACTTTCGTGTCTGTAGTTGGCTGGAGGTGGCTCTGCTCCATGTATCTCTCCTTGTCCTCTTCTTATGACCAACAGATAGCCCCAAGATGCTTCTAAGGATGATGGAAGAGATGTAAGAGAGTAATTGGAAACATGCAAAGCCTCTTGAGGCTTAGGCTTGGAACTGGGCACCATAACTTCTACCTCATTCTTCTGGCCAAAGCAAGTCACACTGGTATGGAAATATACTTTGCTTTAATGGAGGAACTCCAAACTCACATAATACAGAAAGTAAAGGATTAAGGTCAGCAGTGCAATCAATCCACTAAAAGGAATTAGGGAGGAAGTAAATATACTTTTTCCAGTTCAGTTGTTTCTGTCAAATATGAGTTCCCATTTGTGTTGAATTAGAAAAGAAAGGAACAGCCTTTTGTAAAATACACTAATTCTGTCTTGTTGAGGGAGTATGTACAATATAGGAAACCAGAGAAGCAGAGAATGGAACTTACCAGCCATCGTACAAATGAGCGGACTGAATTCTTACAATATGTGCCCTTTTATGATAACAGTTGCTTATATTGTGCTTTCTTATTTGGCCATCTTTTGTATGGGCATAGAGCACGTTACTTTGAAAAGCAGGTAACTAAGCAGTTCTAATTCTTGGGAGGTTTAATCTTTACTTCTCTCAGGAATGTGCAGCATCAGCAGGTTTTGTTTGTCTTTAAAATGGGGAGGATTCTAGTGAAGCTGACTTGTTACTCCACAAATACCTTAAAACTGTGGAACTTTCCCTCTGGAATTGTATGTGAATGGATTCCTACATTTTACAATGGAAAAGCATGAAATCATAGCCGGCTTGGCTACTGCTATTATTCATTTAGCAGGTTTTACTCTTTTAACAGTTAAACTTCCATTATGTTTTACTATTTGTTACATACCATTTTTATGTGTCTCACAGTTTTATGCATTTTGCAGTTAACTATTTGAAAGGACGTTCGGACATTGAAAGCAAGAGTGATTTACCATTCTTGTGTTTTTATCCTTACTAATGTTATATTTTTAAAAAGATAATGATAAATCTATTATACCAAGTCTAATATGACACTTTATTTATTTATTTATTTACTACCAACAGCAAGTCTTAATGTTTTAAATATGGAGGCTGTATGCTTGGGAATGTATAAATAGACAACATACATACCTACAAATGTTAGTTGCTGTGTCAATACACACACAGCCACAGGTGGAAAGGAACAGAAAACTGTTAATCATTACATGGGTCTTTTAAAAACACACACATACACACTCAAACAAAAAGCTAAATTGATAAAGGTAATCTATAATGCTAAGTGTAGCAGAAAATGGGTATAATTTTGAAGGAATTCTTATTTATTTATTAGAAGTTTATACATTATTCATAATTAATGACAGAATGAATTTTAAAAGTAGATTAATTCTGATATTAGAAATAACTTGTTTACTTGGAGAATATATATTTCTATACACATGTAACAATAATTTGCAAAATTATAGAAAAGCGAAAGGCTATTTTCTTCTATTAGCTTTTATTTTTATATGTTAACATATATGTTATGAATCTAAAGTAATGAGAATATTGTACTTTTTAAAAACAACAAACATCCTAGAATGTATACCTCAAAATAAGTGTTATTCATTCATCTACCAAAGGAAGAAATCAACTATTTTCTGGAAAAGAAATTTTAAATTGTCTATGAAAAATTAATTGGTGGGTTTCATAAGAAAATCACTCTCATTTCCTTATTTTCAGCCTCATTCATAGATGTTATTCAGCTTGCTCTTTCACTTTATTCATCAGACTTTACTTGATTTGTAAAAAAACCTTAATATCTTTTTTTTTTTTTTTTTTTTAAATTTTTTTTTTTTAACGTTTATTTTTGAGACAGAGAGAGACAGAGTATGAACAGGGGAGGGGCAGAGAGAGAGGGAGACACAGAATCTGAAACAGGCTCCAGGCTCTGAGCTGTCGGCACAGAGCCCGACACGGGGCTCGAACCCACGGACCATGAGATCATGACCTGAGCCGAAGTCGGACGCTTAACCGACCAAGCCACCCAGGCGCCCCTTAATATCTTTAATATTAAATATATTTACATGATTCTATTACCCAGAAGTTACCAAACTTTTCCTTTCATGAATACTTTCAGACATACTTTAAGTAAATACAAATACATATGTGTTTTCACTTCTCTTGTATTTTTCAACATAAATAACAATATACTCATGAACAACTCTTCAACTTATTAAGGAAAATCTTGGAGGTCATCCCTTATCTATACATGGTTTCCACACTTATTTTTTTCACAGCTGCAGAGTCCCCCAGTGTATAAATCAGTCCCCAGTTAAGGAACAGTTGGCAATGAATAACTTTGTATGCAAGTTATTATTTTTAAAACCAAATTCACCTTTAAGGGACAAGAATGATTAGGACTGTGGATATTAACAAAAATGTATCACGGACTCTGAAATCAGTGAGCCAAACAATTATGGAAAATGGTAATAGTATAAGGGTACTTGGAAGAATATAATAATAATTTGGATATATACATTATGGTATGTGTAGAATTAAAAGTAATTCTCTTTATTTTATAGTGTATCACCTATTTGGGCAATAATACAACGACTTCTTTTCCATGTGTCCTATCCCTAAATAATATGGGAGGAAAACTTACTTTTGTTTTATTCCTTCCTGCTTCTCTTGGGGAATACAAACAGTTCCTGCTTTACTACGATAGCTTTTTTACAGCTCATAAAGTACTAATGAAACCCTGTAAAGGTTTTCCATTTGAAGAGCAAACTAAGATTCAGAGAGATTAGACAACTTGTCCATGTCGTGGAGCTAGAAACTGATAGAGCCAGGATTTGAATCCTCTTCATAAACCAAAATGAATTAATACTATGGTTTCTTTCTGAAGAATGACTAGAGAATGTGGCTGATACAATGATAATAATAGCTAGATGGATGTAGAATCTAGTAAGATGTCATAAAAATTGGTCAAAGCATGAAAAGAATCCAGAATCCAATTAGAGAGCAATGAGATTTGTTGAATCCAATTAATTTTGGAAGGAATTAGCAGCAACATGGGTGGTCTTGGGTAGAATCATCCAGGAATCATTATTTCTCTGCTCCGTAGGGCATCATGGTCTATAATTTCAACCCAAAACTTTAGCCTGTGTGAGACAATAATATTCTCCACCTAAATTGGGTAAGTGATTTAACCCTAGTACAATTTTGATTTAAAAACACAGATGATAAAATCAAACAAACCTAAATATTAGTGCTTTTGTGTTAAACTCAAGATAATCTGTTTATTATTTAAAGGTGTTTGCTGTGTTTAAGAGAATCTGATACAATAACTTTGTGATTTTAAGCTTTAAAGTGTAAGAGAATGAATATTTTTTTAAAAAAACATTGGAATAGGAACTTATATAGTTAAGAATTTAATTTATTAATTTAAAAAGTTATCTGAATATTTTGGAAAGTTTTGACTTGTTATAATTGGAAGTTTGTCCTGTCTAATACATTATAAAAATATGTCATGATGTGGGTTTGTTTTCATCCACTGTCTGGGGAATTTACTAGATCATTTTGATCTAGAAATTTATATGGGAAATTTCCTTGAATTATTTCACTAATAATTTAATCCTATTATTTTCACTCTTCTCTCTTTCTTGACCTCTCACGATTAAATATTGAATCTTTTTCTATTCGTCACTTAATTTCATCTGTTTTTCCTCTCTTTTCTATTCTTTGTCTTTTTTATTTACTTTCTGGAAAATTTCCTCTATTTTATCCTCCAACTCCTCCTCTCTTGAGTTTTCAGTTATGCTAGCATTTTTTAAAATGTATTTTTAAATGTTTATTTATTTTGAGAGAGAGAGAGAGAGAGAGTAGGGGAGGGGCAGAGAGAGAGAGGGAGAATCCCAAGCAGGCTCTGTGCTGACAGCATGGAGCTCTATACAGGCTTTGAACTTAAGAACTATGAGATCATGACCTGAGATGAAATTAAGAGTTGGCTGCTCATCTCAGCCACCCAGGCACCCCTAGTGGTTTAATTGCTTCTTATATCTTCAGCAAATATTTAGTTCTGGGGTGCCTGGGTGGCTGAGATGGTTGAGCAGCCAACTCTTGATTTTGGCTCAGTTCATGATCCCAGCATCATGGGATCAGGCCTTACATCAGGCTCTGTGCAGAGCATGGAGCCTGCTTGAGATTTTCTCTCTCTCCATCTGTTCTTATCCCCACTCATGCTCTCTTTCTAAAAATAATTTGAAAAGATAAAAATATTTAGTTCTACTTCTTTCTCATCTAGCAGTATCTGCATGTCTCAAAGTTATAGTATCTTGTTTTTATTTTTTAAACAAACCAAGCTTATTTATTTATTTTGAGAGAGAGAGAGAGAGAGAGAGAGAGAGAGAGAGAGAGAGAGAGAGAGAGAGAGAATCCCAGTCAGGCTGTGCTCTGTCAGTGCAGAATCTGACATGGGGCTCAAACTCACAACCGTGAGATGATCACCTGAGCCAAAATCAAGAGTTGGATGCTTAACTGACTGAGCCACCCAGGCACCCCACAAAGTTGTAGTATTTTAGGGGTCATGTTTTCCTTCTGGGGTCTATGTTCTTGGATCCATTAAGGCAGTTTCCACTTATCTTTTTTTTTTTTTTTTAATTTCACTATAGACTCTTCTATTCTCTTGGTCCTTATAGATTTTTAGTTTATCACTTTACTTCCTCTTTAGTGAAGTTTTATGAGTCAGCATGAGTTTATCCATCAAATTTAATGGGAAGTTTCACAGTACTTTTCAGACATGCTCATATTTATGAATAAAGAGATTTTCTATCCAGTCTTGATGACAAACATTTACTTCCTTAACAACACTGTTTGTAAAGGCTGATATTTATTGTCCTGTATTTTCTCAACACTACTTGTACATTTGGCAGTAGCCCATATATCTGTGGATATGCACAATATGTTAGACTTATGTGAGTAGTTATGTCAACACGATTGATGGGCAGACACATTTAATATTTTCGTTAGTCATCTGAATGATGGCCAAGTGTATGCAGTGCACATGCACTAAATTCACTGACAGCATGGGTCACTGGATACTTGGACAATAATGTCAAGAAGCAGAAACAAACATACAACTAGTTGGAAGGAGAGGCAAAGGACAGAAGACTATAAAAAAGAAAAACTAAATCCATATTCATTGGTTAGTGTACATTTGTTGTATTTGAAAATAGAAGAAAAAGCTCATAACTGATGATGAACTAAACATGAATCAATAATATATAAATTTTCACATATTTTTATAATATTAAGGCAAGTTACTGGTTTTTGTCAATAAGAAAACAGTTTCATAAAAAAAGCTCACTGATCCTTCTAGACTCAACATTAGTCAGGCCTTTATATCACAATTTTGTTTCGGAGCCCACAATCTCAGAAAGATGTGGAAACCTTCGAAAGACTTCAGAAGGAGGTGGTGAAAAGAATTAAACCACCTAGAGCTACAGTTAAAGAGGAAAGCATAAATGATTTATAGTCATTTAATCTAGGAAGGAAAAGGCCAAGAAGGCATAGAACGACGGTTTTTATATAAGTAAAAGAATTAGGTTTTAGGAATGCAAAGCATTATTTTCTCCCCACCTACATCATGGATTAGATAAGAGGGAAATTTTAAGCCTATAGTCTCCTAACTTTGTCTTGAAATAAGGGATGCATAGTTCTCATAGAACAAGGAGTGTTTAACATATTATTGACTGAGTTGGGGTGGGTGGAGACATATGGAGCCATCAAATGCAAAGGACACTGAGCATGAGACTTAGCGGGTTCAGATCAATTGCCTTCTCTGGGATTAACAAATTGTATGATCTTTTGTGAACCACTTGACCTTCCAGTGCCTGAATTTTTTTTCACGGCAAAGCAAGAAAACAGCCCTGAACCCCCATTTGTATAGCATCATTGTAAGAGAAATAAGATGACAGCAAGGGAATCCCTTCTCTGTCATCTGCCAGAAATACAGAAATCTGTCCCTTCTTTGGGACAGGCTTTGGATAGGCATCCCAACTCAATGGAGACTTTCCCAAACTAGGCAGAATAGTTAGGCACATAGGGTTTGTATCCTTAACTTACATATATTCTACCTATCTGTATCTGTATGTTTCATATATGTAACATATCTATTCTATATATAAAAATCATGTCATCTGCAAGTAGAGACAATTTTACTTCTTCTTTTCCAATTCTGATACATTTTATTTCTTTTTCTTGCCAGTTTTGTCTAGCTAAGACATTTAATACTATGTAAGTAATGAGAGTGGACACTGTTGTCTAGTTTCTGATCACAGAGGAAAAGCTTTCAACCTTTCACCCTTGAGTATGATGTTAGCTGTGGGCTTATCATATATGGTCTTTATTACATTACAGGTTTGTTTATTCCTTGACTAATTTTAAGGGTTTTTATTTTAAATGAATGGTGAATTTTATCAAATGCTTTTTCTGTATCTATTGAGATAATATGGTTCTTCTGTTTTATTCTGTTAACATGGTATATCACATTGATTTGCATATGTTCAATTGTCCTTGCACTCCAGGGATAAATACCGCTTGTTCATAATTAATGATCCTTTTAATGTGCTGTTGAATTTGGTTTGCTGGTTTTTTATTGAGAACTTTTCCATCTATATTCACCAGAGATATTGGCCTCTAGTTTTCTTTTTTTTTTTTTTAATATATATTTTTTTAACGTTTATTTATTTTTGAGACAGAGAGAGACAGAGCATGAACGGGGGAGGGTCAGAGAGAGGGAGACACAGAATCCGAAACAGGCTCCAAGCTCTGAGCTGTCAGCACAGAGCCCGACGCGGGGCTCGAACTCACGGACTGCGAGACCATGACGTGAGCTGGAGTCGGCTGCCTAACCGACTGAGCCACCCAGGAGCCCCTCTAGTTTTCTTTTTTAGTAGCATCCTTTTCTTTTCTTTTCTTTTTTTTTTAAGTAGTATCCATATCAGGATAATGCTGGTTTCATAAAATGAGTTTGGGAGTGTTCTCTCCTTTTCAATTATTTGGAATAATTTGAGGAATATTGGGGTTAATTCTTTAAATGTTTGACATTTGGTCCTGGGATTTTCTTCATTGGGAGATCTTAGATTACTGATTCAATAGTCTTACTAGTAATTGGTCTATTTATATTTACTATTTCTTTCTGATTCAGTCTCAGTAAGTTGTATGTTTCTAAGAATTCTTCTATTTCTTCTAGGTTGTCCAGTTTGTTGGCATATAGTTGTTCATAGTAGCTTCTTATGATCCTTTGAATTTGTGTGGTATTAGTTATAATGTCTCATTTTTATTTGTAACTTTGTTGACTTGGGTCCCTTCACTTTTCTTCCTTGGTTAGTCTAGCCAAGGGTTGGTCAATTTTGTTTATTTTTTCAAAGAGCTAAGTCTTAGTTTGGTTAATCTTTTCTATTGCTTTGCTGTTCTCTACTTCATTTATTTCTACTCTAATTGTTATTATTTCCTTTCTTCTGGTAACTTTGGGCCCAGTTTGCTCTTCGTTTTCTAGTTCCTTAAGGCATAGAGTTAAGTTGCTTATTTAAGGTCTTTGTTTGCTTCTTAATGTAGATATTTATTGCTGTGAACTTCTGTCTTAGAATTGCTTTTGCTGTATCACATGGCAAATGTATCCATTTGTATGTTAAGATTCCACTTTCATTTGTCTTAAGAAACTTTTTTTATTCCCTTTTAATTTCTTCTTTGGTCCATTTGTTGTTCAGGAAAGTGTTGCTTAATTTCCATGTGTTTGTGAATTTTCCAGTTTTCCTATTGTTGATTTCTAGTTTCATGCCATTGTGGTCATAGCTGATACTTGGTATGATTTCAGTCTTCTTGAGTTTGCTAAGACTGGTTTTGTGGCCTAATATATGGTCCATCCTAGAAAATGTTCCATGCGTACTTGAGAAGAATGTGTATTTTGCTATTGTTGGATAGAATTTTCTGTATATTTCCGTTAGGTTCATTTGGTCTATATAGTTCAAATCCACTGTTTCCTTACTGATTCTCTATCTGAATGATCTATCCATTGTTGAGAGTGAGGTATTAAAATTTCCCACTATTACTGTATTACTATTTATTTCTTCTTTTAGCTCTATTAGTTTTTGTTTTTATATTTAGGTGTGCTGATATTAGGTACATAAATATTTACAGTTGTTATATCTTCTTGATGTATGAACTCCTTTATCATTATACAATAACCTTAAATTTATTGCACCCTATTTTAAACTGATAACAGCTTACCTCCAATAGAATTCATAAACTTTATATACTTTTATCCCCTCTCCCCCCCAATCACATTTTAGGCTACTTTTAATTAGAGTTTTAAGTGAATTAAGTGAATTTTAAGTAAATTATGTAGCACTATTATCACACTGCAGAATCTATATGACAATATATTTACCATTACCCAGTGAGATTTACACTATCTTTTGATGTTTTTATGATGTTAATTAGAGTTCTTCTACTTTCACTTGAAGAATTCCCTTTAACATTTCATGTAAGTCGGGCATGGTGGTAATGAACTCCTGCAGATTTTTGTTTGGAAAAGTCTTTATCCCTATTTCATTTCTAAAGGATGGCTTCACTAGGTTTAGAGTTATTGGTTGATAGTTATTTTCTTTCTGTATTTTCAACATGTCATCTCACTCTCTCCTGATGCAAAAAGTTTCTGTTGAGAAATCCACCAATAGTCTTATGGGGGTTCCCATGTATGTAACTTCTCGCTTTTCTCTTGCTGCTCTTCAAATTCTTCCTTGGTCTTTAAGTTTTGACAATTAATTATAATGTAACTCAATGAACCCTACTTGAATTCAACGTATTTGAGGTCTTTCGGGCCTCATGGATCTGGGTGTACATTTCTCTTCCTAGGTTTGGGAAGTTTTCAGCCATTACTGGAGCTTTATTAGTTTCCTATATGGTCTCGTGTTTACCTGATTTTTTTGTGATCCTTGATTTCTTGTGTTGGTATATGTTCATTTTGGTAAACAGGCTCCTCTTCCAGACTTTCCTGTTTGATTTGGCAGAGAAAGTTTTTCACCAGTCATCCTAGTTTTGGGATTTTGGGTGTGTCTGTTGGTAATATTCTTGGGCAGGTGGGGATCTGTTATTAAGGTCTAGTTTTGGGTGAGGCAACTGTTCAAACTCTGAGGAAAGGGATGGAGGTTGTGCTACTGACTAAGAACAGTTGAATAGGATTGCTGTTGTGGTTCCCTACCCAAGTAAGACTCTAGGATGGGCTCTGTGGTTGCCTAGATTCTTGGTCAGACTTAGTAAATACCTGGGACTGGGTACTATATTCAGTATCTGGGGTTATGAATTAGCTTCCCTGTCCTGGGAAGCAGGACAGAACTCAGGGCCTGTACAGCTCATTCTTTCAGCACTCAAATCAGTCCAGAGTGTGCACTGAATTCTCTGGTCAGATGAGGCCACCAACTTTGTTCTGCTGATGAAGGAAACCATAGGCTGTGCTCTCTGTTCAAGTGCCACTGTATGTAAAACTGTTAAATAGGTGATGAAGCTTTCCATGTGCTCTGGTTAGGTTCCCTCGTTGGACAGGCTGAAGTCTGTATTCAAGGATGAGCAGGGCTATGTATTAGATTCCCTGCCTGGGAACAGCAGGGGAAGCAGCTCTAAAGCCAGTAAAGCTCTTTGTTTCTTGTCTTAATTGAAGCCAACTCTCATCCCAACTACACTGACTACATAGGGCCAATGGCTTTGCTCTGCAGATTGCTGGCTCTGCCCACCTCTCTGCTCAAGTTCTGCTGGACCACGTAGCTTCCAGAAGTTGTCTCCAGCCTTTTCAGTCAGATGGGGCTGGAAGACACTCTCCACAGTGGGTGGGTCTGTGATTCAGCTTCTTGCCTGGGTGTGAGCAAGCTGGGTTCTTGGGCTGGTAAATTGCTTGTTTGAGGATCTGAATAGGCAGATCTGAACCCTGCCAAGTTCCCTGGAGAGAGTGTACCACTGATTTAGTTCTGGAGATGAGCAAAGCTTCAGGTTGGGATTTCTACTTGGGCACTACAGGTATGAATTTGGGCTGCCAAGATACACGTGATGATTGTTGCAAGCTCCTCCCCACTTCTCTGTCACAGCCAGATTCTCAGTGGTTGACCCCCATAGATTCCCCTGCTATCCCTGTGGTGTGAGATCAGAATAGGGGCTCCTGCAAAGCCCCTAAAGTGCTCCTATAATGCTGGGTGGTAGCTGGTTGTCCTCACAGGTTATTTTCTTCCCACTGAAGGAACCAGACACTCTGGGGAGACCTCTCTACATGGTGCAGCACTGGCCTCAGGGAAGGCAATGCAGTCAATGTGTGGCCACTTCTCTTACTCCTCAAATGCAGTCTGTCTTAGTCTCTGTGGGGCAGGGTGGGTGCTTCAGTCTTACCCCCATATTCTAGGATTCTCTCACTTGTGTCTTATTCTTGAATAGTTGTTGTTCTTTGAGGGGGATGTGAGTTAGGAACAACCTATATCACTATTTTGGTGATGTCACTTTTCAAAGTACGTTAAGGACCTGTGAAAGAGTACTGAAAGGAATTTCATTGGCTGGATGAAAGCACCCTCAGAATGCTGTACTGACAGCAGAGGGCCCATTGTAGAGCTCAAACTCATGACCTGACCTGAAGTTGCACACTTAACCAGCTGAGCCACCCAGGTGCCCCATATTTTTTTTTAATGTTTATTTTATTTATTTATTTATTTATTTATTTATTTATTTATTTATTTATTTATTTACAGAAAGAGAGAAAATCTCAAGCAGGCTCCACACTGTCAGTGTAGAACCTGATTCGGGGCTCAATCCCATGACCCTGGGATCATGACCTGAGTCAAAATCAAGAGTTGGATGCTTATTCAGCTAAGCCACCCAGGCATCCCAGCTTTTACTTTATATTTCAGTATTTGCTGTTTATGTAGCAGCCATTTTATTTTGTTATGAGAACATAAAGTTTGGCAGGGGAAAGAAAACACATGTAGTTTCAGTGATGAGTTTATTCATATATTAGGGACTTGAGGTAGGTATTCCTGCCAGTATAAGTAATTGTGGACTTCAAAAAATTTTTTTAATTTTGAGTTAGTTAACATACAGTATAATCTTGGCTTCAGGAGTAGAACCCAGTGATTTATCTCTTACACATGACACCCAGTGCTTATCCTGAAAAGTGCCCTCTTTTAATGCCCATCACCCATTTAACCCACAGCCACCCCCCTCCAGCAACCCTCAGCTGGTTCTCTGTATTTAAGAGGCTCTTATGGTTTGCCTCCCTCTTTGTTTTTATCTTATTTTTCCTTCCCTTTCCCTATATTCACCTGTCAAGTTTCTCAAATTCCATATATGAGTGAAATCATGATACCTCCACTCTTCAGGATGAGCATTCGGTGTCATGTGTAAAAGATGAATCACTGCGTTCTATTCCTGAAGCCAAGATTATACTGTATGTTAACTAACTCGAAAATAAATTTAAAAAATAATAATAAATAAAAATAAAAATGTCTTTTAAATTGAAAATTGTTTTGAAGTCCACAATTACACTGGCGGGAATAAATATCTATTTCAAGTTCCTAATATATGAATAAGTCTGACTGACTTATTCCACGTAGCAAACACCCTCCAGTTCCATCCATGTTGTTGCAAATGGCAAGATTCCATTCTTTTTCATCACTGAGTAGTGTTCTGTATATATACACTTCTTTATTCATTTATCAGTTGATGGACATTTGGACTCATTCGATAATTTGGCTATTGTTGAAAGTGCTGCTGTAAGCATTGGGGTGCATGTGTCCCTTCAAATAAACATTTTTGTGTCCTTTGGATAAATTCCTAGTAGTGCAATTGGTAGGTCATAGGGTAGTTCTATTTTTATTTTTTTGAGGAACCTCCATACTGTTTTTCAGAGTGGCTGCACCAGTTTGCATTCCCACCAACAGTGCCATAGGGTTTCCCTTTCTCCAGTCCTCCCCAACATGTATTCTTTCCTGAGTTGTTAATTTTAGCCATTCTGACAGGTGTGAGGTGGTATCTCATCGTGGTTTTGATTTGTATTTCCTTGATGATGAATGATGAGCATCTTTTCATGTGTCTGTTTGCCATCTGGATGTCTTCTTTGGAAAAGTGTCTATTCATGTCTCCTGCCCATTTCTTCAATGGGTTGTTTTTCAGTGTTGAGTTTGGTAAGTTCTTTATAGATTTTGGATACTAACCCTTTGTCTTATATGTCATTTGCAAATATCTTCTCCCATTCTGTCAGTTGTCTTTTAGTTTTGTTGATCATTTCCCTTGCTGTGCAGAAGCTTTTTATCTTCATGAGGTCCTAATAGTTCATTTTTGCTTTTATTTCCCTTGCCTTCAGTGACATGTCAAGAAGTTGCTGCGGCTGAGGTCAAAGAGGTTTCTGCCTGTTTTCTCCTGTAGGATTTTGATGGTTTCCTGTCTCAAATTTAGGTCTTTCATCCATTTTGAATTTATTTTTGTGTATGGTGTAAGAAAGTGGCCCAGTTTCATTCTTCCGCATGTTGCTGTCCAGTTCTCCCAGCACCATTTGTTGAAAGGGCTGTCTTTTTTCCATTGGATACTCTTTCCTACTTTGTCAAAATTCATTTGCCATATATTTGTGGGTCCATTTCTGGGTTCTCTATTCTATTGTGTTGATCTATATGTCTGTTTTTGTGCCAATACCATACTGTCTTGACAATTACAGCTTTGTAATACTGGTTAATGAATTGTGATGCCTCCAGCTTTAGATTTCTTTTTCGACATTACTTTGGATATTTGGGTTCTTTTGTGGTTCCATACAAATTTTAGGATTGTTTGTTCCAGCTCTGTGAAGAATGCTGGTGCTATTTTGATAGGAATTGCATTGAATGTGTAGATTGCTTTGGGTAGTATTGACATTTTAACAGTATTTGTTCTTCCAATCCATGAACATGGAATGTTTTTCCATTTCTTTGTGTCTTCAACTTCTTTCATAAACTTTCTATAGTTTTCAGTGTACAGATTTTTTTTCCTCTTTGGTTAGATTTATTCCTAGGCATTTTATGGTTTTTGGTGAAATTGTAAATTGGATCAACTCCTTGATATCTCTTTCTGATGCTTCATTATTGGTATATAGAAATGCAACCTATTTCTATATATTGATTTTATATCCTGTGACTTTGCTAAATTCATGTATCAGCTCTAGCAGTTTTTTGGTGGAATATTTTGGGTATTCCATGTAGAGTATCACATCATCTGTGATGATTGAAAGTTTGACTTCTTCTTTGCCATTTAGATGCCTTTTATTTCATTTTGTTGTCTGATAGCTGAGGCTAGGACTTCCAACACTATGTTGAACAACAGTGGACATCCCTTTTGTGTTCTTGATCTCAGGGGGAAAGCTCTCAGTTTTTCCCCATTGAGAATAACATTAACTGTGGTCCTTTTGTATATGGCTTTCATGATGTTAAGGTATGTTCCTTCTATCCCGACTTTCTTGAGGGTTTTTATCAAGAAAGATGCTATATTTTGTTAAATGCTTTTTCTGCATCTATTGACAGGGTCATATGGTTCTTATCCTTTCTTCTATTAATGTGGTGTATCACATTGATTGATTTGTGAATATTGAACCAGGCCTGCAGCCCAGGAATGAATCCCACTAGATCATCATAAATAATTCTTCTAATGTACTGTTGAATTTGACTTGCCAGTCTCTTGTTGAGAATTTTTCAAACGATGTTAATTAGGGATACTGGCTTATAATTCCCCTTTTTCATGGGGTGTTTGTCTAATTTTAGAATCAAGTTAATGCTGGTTTCATAGAATGAGTTGGAAGCTTTCCTTCCCTTTCTGTTTTTTTGGAACAGTTAGAGAAGAATAGGTATTGAGTCTTCTTTTAATGTCTGGTAGAATTCCCCTAGGCAGCTATCTGGCGCAGGACTCTTATTTTTGGGCAGATTTTTGATAACTGATTCAATTTCTTTGCTGGCTATGGGTCTGTTCAAATTTTCTATTTCTTCCCATTTGAGTTTTGGTAGAGTGTGAGTGTCTAGGAATTTGTCCATTTCTTCCAGATTGTCCAGTTTGTTGGATATAATTATTCATAGTATTCTCTTATAATTGTTTGTATTTCTGTGGCATTGGTTGTGATCTCTCCTTTTTCATTTCTGATTTTATCAGTTTGTGTCCCTTGTATTTTCTTTTTGACAAGTCTGGCTGGGGGTTATCAATTTTGTTAATTCTTTCAAAAAACCAGCTGTTAGTTTCATCGACCTGTTCTATTGATTTTCTGGATTCTGTATTGTTTATAGAATTAATTAACTAATTAATTAATTCCCTTCTTCTGCTGTCTTTGGGCTTTATTTGCTGCTGCTTTTTTAGCTCCTTTAGGTGTAACATTAGGTTGTGTATTTGGAACCTTTCTTGCTTCTTGAGATAGGCCTGAATTGCAATGTATTTTCCTCCCAGGACTGCCTTTGCTACCTCCCAAAGTGTTTGTACTGTCATGTTTTCATTTTCATTTGCTTCCATACATATATTATATATATTTTTTAAATTTCTTCTTCAATTTCCTGGTTGACCCATTCCTTGTTTAGTAGAATGTTCTTTAACCTACATGTATTTGGGGGCTTTCCAAATTTTTTCTTGTGGTTGATTTCACATTTCATAGCGTTGTGATCTGAAAATATGCATGGTATGACCTAAATTTTTTTGTGCCTGTTGAGGGCTGTTTTGTGACCCAAAATGTAATCTATTTTGGAGAGTGCTCCATGTATACTCAAGAAGAATTTGTATTCTGTTGCTTTAGGATGAAATGTTCTGAATATATCTATTAAGTCCTCTGGTCCAATGTGTCATTCAGAGCTGTTGTTTCTTTATTGATTTCCTCCCTAGATGATCTGTCCATTGCTAAGTATATTAAAGTTGCTTACAATTATGTTATTATCAATAAGTTTGCATATTTTTGTGCTTAATTGATTTATATATTAGGGTGCTTTCATGTTAGGGGCATAAATATTTATAATTGTTAGCTCTTCTTGATGGATTGACCCTTTAACGATGATATAATATTCTTCATCTCTTGTTGCAGTCTTTGTTTTAAAATCTAGTTTCTCTGATATAAGTATGGCTACTCCAGCTTTCTTTTGACGTCCATTAGCATGATAGATGGTTCTCCATCCCCTCATTTTCAATCTGCAGGTGTCTTCCTGTCTAAAATGAATCTCTTATAGGCAGCATATAGATGGATCTTGTTTTTTAATCCATTCTTATACCCTATATCTTTTGATTGGGACATGTAGTCCATTTACCTTCAGAGTGATTATTAAAAGATGTGACTTTAGTGCCATTGTGTTATCTGTAGATTTCGTGTTTGTGGTGATGTCGCTGGTCCTTTGTAGTCTGCTACTTTCTGCTCAGAGTCACCTTAGGATTTCTTGCAGGGCAGGTTTTAGTGGTTACAAACTCCTTTAGATTTTGTGTGTCTGAGAAAGCCTTTATCTCTCCTTCTATTCTGTATGACAGGCTTGCTGGATAAAGGATTCCTGGCTGCATAATTTTTCCTATTCAGCACATTGAATATTTCTTGCCACTCCCTTCAGGCCTGCCAAGTTTCAGTGGAAAGGTCTGTTACTACCCTTATGTGTCTACCCTTGTAGGTTAAGGCCCATTTGCCCCTAGCTGCCTTCATAATTCTCTTTTTATCTTTATATTTTGTCAGTTTCACTATGATATGTAGTGGTGTTGACCTGTTTTTGAAGGGAGTTCTCTGTGCCTCTTGGAATTGGATGCCTGTTTCTTTCCCCAGATTAGGGAAGTTCCCAGCAATAATTTGTTCAAATAAACCTTCTGCCCCCTTCTCTCTTTCTTCTTCTTCTGGGGCTCCTATGATATGATATTGTTTCATTTATGGAATCACTTAGTTCTCTAATTCTCCCCTCATGATCTACTAATTTCTTTTCCCTATTTGTTTTTAGCTTCATCATTTTCCATAATTTTATCTTCTATTTCACCTATTCTCTTCTCTGCTTTTTCCATCCTCTTTCTTGTTATATCTGGTTTATTTAACATCTCTGTTACAGCATTTTTAAATTCATCATGACTAGTTCTTAGGTCTTTGATCTCTAAAGCAAGAGTTTCTCTGTTGTCTTTTATGCTTTTTTTAACCCCAGCTATTAGTCTTATGACTGTTGTTCTAAATTCTTGTTCAGATATATTGTTTATGTCTATTATGAGCAATTCTCTGGCTGTGATTTCCTCTTGAACTTTCCTTTGGGGAAAATTCCTTCGTTTTGTTGTTTTGGCTATGTTTCTGTCTTTTGCAAGTTTTAAAAGCTTGTTATGTGTCCTGTACCTGCAATGACTACTATATTAAAAAGGAGTCATACACTCTCCGGGACTTGTTACTTCAGGGAGTGTTTTGGTGTATGTTGCATGCACTCTGTCGTTGTGTTTTGGCTGCTCTTTCCCGCCCTGGTCAGTCCTCTGCAGAGCTCCTCTTTGCTTACAGTGGTGGAGTGTTTGGACCTTCAACCAGGTGTTCTTTGATTTGTTTGTTGAGGTAACCCTGGAACAAATAGGAAAAGTGGGAGTAGGGGGGTGGGGGGGACTGATCCCATAAAAAAAGAAAAATGACAGGGGAGAAAAGAATACCAGAGAATCAAAAGACTATAAGGCTAAATCCAGAGAAAGAGAGTGGAAAATAAAGAGGAAGAAAGAGAAAAAGTGGATAAAGAAGAGAATAATAAAATGCCTGATCAATATTGACCAAAAACAAATCAGAAACTATGAGCCTAATTCGAAAAGAAAAAAAGAAGAGGGTGGAAAGCAAAAGAAAAGAAAAGAAAAGAAAAGAAAAGAAAAGAAAAGAAAAGAAAAGAAAAGAAAAGAAAAAAGAGTCCAAAAAACACAGCGTTTTTTGGTGCCTGGGACAGGAGGCTGTGCTGGTCTGGGGGAGAGGCCCGCTGGTCAGTCAGTGTCAATTTCCACTCTGGTAGGTAAGCAGTTACCAGGCTCAGAGGGGCGCTGTTTGGTGTAAGCAGGTCCTGTCTCCACTGGGGGCTGCTATACTGCTCCCTGAAGCCACACCATGTTGATGCTGAGAAAAATGGCAACAGCCCCATCTCTCCTCCCTGGACTGGGTGTCACAAACCATGCTGTTCAGGCAAACTTCACAGAGTAGCCTGGGAAATTGGCTTATCCTGCTCTAGAGCCTCCCCTGCCTCCTAGGCACTTGGCTGGAATTCAAAACCCAATGCCTTAAAGGACCCTCACCTCTGGATCCTGTTCTGGTATAGCTCCACTCCACCCTGCCGATAAAAGGCCTTTGGCTGGTGCCTGCAGGGTGTTTTGTCCTTGGGCAGGGGGCAATCAACCCTCTTCCCACAGAGGAAAGGGACTGTTCTCTCCCAGTGGCCTATGAGATCCCTACCACACCCTGGGGCCAGCTCCCCTCCTACCCAGGCATGCATACACAGCTCTGGCTTCACACTTTTGAAACCTCTGAGTTTCAGCTCCTAAGATTGTTTGCAGAATAAAAACTGGCACTGTGGGTATCCTCATTCCCCATTCCATCCTCCAGAGAGGTTTTCCTCTTGTGCTAACTTGATGTCGACTTTCACAAGCCCTGTAACTGTCTCTCCATTTTGTCTCTGCACAGAAGGGGTTCTATCCCTTCTGTACCTACATTGTTTTATCTCATCCAATTCACATACACACACCTCGATCCTGCCAACCTGTCTCCCTCCAACTGTGGAGGTCCTTCTGCCAATCTGTAGATCGATATCCTGGGTGTTCCAGGTACAGGACGAGGAAAATCCTGGTCTCCCCACTTCTCTGCCATCTTAACTCCCCTTCCTCTAAAAGAAAATTTTAATTGCTGGGTCCTTAAGTTACTTTCCTTCTCTGTTGTTTAAATTATATAACTTGTGGAACTACCATTTTGCCTCAATGTATCATAGTCTTTTTTCAAACTTTCATAAAAACTTTCAAATTTAAGATGAAAATCAATAAATATGCACTTATTTTGTAAAAGGTGACCTTCTAGGTGTCAAAGGAAGGTAAAAATTTTGTGAACTCCAAAGAGAGGGGTGAGACACATTTAGGTACGAGTGGGATTTAAGGCAGAATACTAGAAGAAACATCAACCATGTGCAGAGACTAGTAAGGGGATTCAGAAGTAGTGGAACCCACAAGTTAATGGATTTATGTTGGAGAGGAAGACATTTTTATGTTAGATCATATTTGGGACCAGCAAGTCAAAATCAACCCAAATCAGAATTAATAGGGAATTAGGCCACAATCTTCTGCACCTTTTTTTTTGGTTCTTGAGACCCGAATTAATTTGTCTGCTGGTTTGGAGGTGGGGCAGGAAATAAGAGGTGTGAGAGTTGATCTCTCCCCCTCCAGCTACTCCTCCAGCCACTGAGTGCACTGACCTTGTGGAAACCACACAGTCAGCAGTTGAGACATCAGGTGAGGCCTCACAAGCAGTAGGTAGAAAAAAAAAAAAAAAAAGATAAGGAAGATGTTGGCAATTACTGAAGATGTGTGATGGTCCATGAAGGTTTGTATACTACCCTTCCCCGCATTTGTGTATGTGTGAAAGTTTCCATAGTGGAGAAAAAAAAAAAATGCAGCCATAGGGAGCCTGGGTACTTGTTATGAGAAAACTCATTTTCTTCTAACTTCTGTTCCAGGCTCAAATGTGCTTCTCCCCCACTGACTGGGGGAGAATGGTGTTTGCTTCCTTTCCTTACATAAAGCCCCAGGAGACAGCAGAGTGGTCCTCTGCCCTGTAGTTATGAGAATGGCTGTTTGATACTTTGTTATTGGAGTTTAACATTTTATCTATAGAGTCTGTGATGGGGTATGTAAAGCATTAGATTGAGAACTGGAAGACTTGGCTTCCAGCAGATTTTGGAGGACATAAAACACTGTTTATTGAGTGCTTCCTCTGGGCCAGTGCTGTTGTTTAGACAATGGTCATATATTACCTTGTATATAATATTTGTAGAATAGAGATCACCTCTACCTGCACCAGTGGATTGTTTTGTGGCACAAGCAAGATAATACACATAAATGATTAGAAATGTTATAAATCTCGTAACTTATAAATATATAAGATATAAAGATTAGCATTAGCATGTATTATTTATTAAAAGTTGAGTATTTAAAAATAGCCTATTAATACAAACTTGCCAGTAAATTGTTCTTCAAAATAACTAATATCACATCATTAAATTTCCACATGGTCTTATCGAAAGAATTGTCTTTTCAAGTCATGAACCAGGAGGTATAAATGATGACTGATTAAGCCATTACATATTTTAATAAAAGCATCATTACATATAAGGGTGGTAAAATGGACTAACTAAGACTTTTCTAAGGATGTATTTCACAAAATTGTAGTGCATGCTTGATTTGCATGTAATACATAATTTTGTCTCAGAGACCTTGGCAGAAGCTTTATCCCACTAGTGCTGCTCAGTGATTTTTCTTTAGCTAAAAGGAAGAGGAGGAAGCCAGCTGCAGCTTTGACACTTATAATTGCACCCCATGTAATAGCAATAGTTATGCACGGGCTGTTTAATTTGAAAGCAACATCAGTCATGCAAATTTCACATCAATTGAAACAGAATGGAGAGAAAATTTTCTGTCAAACAGCAAAAGAGTTAAATTACCAGGATTAAGTGAAGGACATTATTTCTAATATTCTGTGAAGGTGTAGCTAGCAAGTAATGCAAAATAAAAAATTAAAAAGTATTTCGATGTAAAGTTAAAATGATACTTAATTACTAAATTGGGCTCATTTGCATTGAGCAACTCAGAACAAAATCTGGTAACACTGGCTAGCGTGTGCAGCATTTCTCGGTAAAAATTTTAATCCTAGTTTGGAAAAATACCAGTTGTAATGATGTTTCTCCTCAACATAAATTGGCTGTGGACCATAACATTCTGAAGCCAGCTAAGCTCCACATTGATGTGAGAGTGACTATTTGGGGAAATGCTATTGAGCCCTGGGGCTTGGAGAGTGATGATAACATGAATCTGTGAATTAAGTTGATACATCTTGGTATACAATCTTTTGTTTCCTTGCTTAGAAAGGTAACTCTATTTTTCCAATTTTACAAGTGAATCTAATTGGGCTGGAAATATTACATTTTTCTGTAATTTAAAAGAAATTTTCTTAATCTTCGAGGAAATCAGATAATTATAAAAATGAAATCTGAGAACTAACTGTGGAGAAACCAAACCTAGTATAGGTACATGGCTCACTCAAGGTCATCCAGCTCATTAGTACTAAAGCTGGGCCTCAAAATGAGAATGTTAGATGGAAGCCTTGCCAGGCCTTACTTTTCTTTACTGGTGCATGAACTCTGAGGTCCTCTCTAGTTAGAGGATTACAGCCCACCATTGTACAGCTCTCTTTCTTCTTACTGTTTTTGTTTCATTTTTTAAATTATTTTTTAAAAATTTACATCCAAGTTATTTAGCATATAGTGCAACAATGATTTCAGGAGTAGATTCCTTAATGCCCCTTACCCATTTAGCCCATCCCCCCTCCCACACCCCCTGCAGTAACCCTCTGTTGGTTCTCCATATTTAAGAGTCTCTTATGTTTTGTCCCCTCCCTGTTTTTATATTATTTTTGCTTCCCTTCCCTTGTGTTCATCTGTTTTGTATCTTAAAGTTCTCGTATGGGTGAAGTCATATATTTGTCTTTCTCTGACTAATTTCGCTTAGCATAATACCCTCTAGTTCCATCCATGTAGTTGCAAGATTTCATTCTTTTTGATTGCCAACTAATACTCCATTGTATATTTATACCACATCTTCTTTATCCATTCATCATCCATCGATGGACATTTGGGCTCTTTCCATACTTTGGCTATTGTTGACAGTGCTGCTATAAACATGGGGGTGCAAGTGTCCCTTCGAAACAGCACACCTGTATCCCGTGGATAAATGCCTAGTAGTGCAATTGCTGGCTCTTAGGGTAGTTCTATTTTTAATTTTTTGAAGAACCTCCATACTGTTTTTCAGAGTGGCTGCACCAGCTTGCATTGCCACCAACAATGCAAAAGAGATCCTCTGTCTGCATCCTCGCCAACATCTGTTGTTGCCTCAGTTGTTAATGTTAGCCATTCTGACAGGTGTGAGGTGATATCTCATTGTGGTTTTGATTTGGATTTCCCTGATCGTCTCATTTATTTTTTATTTTTTTACATTTATTTATTTTTGAGAGATAGAGAGAGACAGAGCACAAGTGGAGGAGGGGCAGAGAGGGAGAAGGAGACACAGAATCCAAAGCAGGCTCCAGGCTCGAGCTGTCAGCACATTGCCTGAAGCGGGGCTCGAACTCACAAACTGTGAGATCATGACCTGAGCTGAAGTCGGATGCTTAACCGACTGAACCACCCAGGCGCCCCCTGATCATTTCATTTTTAAAAGAATCTGTTTAGAAAGAAATTGGCTTGGATTGTGCTTACTATAAAATAATACTTTTTTTTTTTTTTTTTTAGGGAGATAGATGGAGAGGCTGGTCATTACTTTTGGAGGATACAATGTGCAACATATCAGTGTCTTCTGTATTTAGAATGCAATCGCTAATCAGATAATTCAGCATAAACAAGGGAGTTACTTCGGTGGTGCTACCAAATATCTAGGTGATAAGAGATTAAAGAAAACTCTAAACAATTTATCATAGAAGCACAGTGGTTTAGGATTCACCATTCTGGGTCTACAAAGACTTTTTGAAATCATTTAAAATCTTTTTAAAATCATTTCTTTTGAAAATCATTTAAACTCTAAAGGATTCAGTTTCTTCATTTGTAAAATGAGGGTCTAAAATTAGTTGACTTTAACGTTTTTTCCAGGTCTGTGATTTTGGAGTTTTGGGATTTATATCAAATTAGAACACTACAATCTAATGACACGTATGTATGTATATATTTAAAAAAAAAAGTTTAATGTTTATTTTTGAGAGAGAGACTGAGAGTGAGTGGGGGAGGGGCAGAGAGAGAGGGAGACACCGAATCTGAAGCAGGTTCCAGGCTCTGAGCTGTCAGCACAGAGTCCGACATGGGGCTGGAATCCATATACCCCGAGATAATGACCTGAACCGAAGTCGGACACTTAACCTACTCAGCCACCCAAGCACCCCTCTAGTGATATTTATTAATGACACTTTCTTTCTGCCTTATCCTAGGACAACAGATATTTGTTTTTAATTTATTTTCAAACTTAATTATTGACACCATTATTTTTAAAGGTGACAACAGAATATTTTTAAAAGTGACTTTAGAGTACATATGAAAGTACTCCTCTCACATATGCATTGCCAAGAGCCTCATGCACTCTTTTGTTTCTCCATGAATCTATGGGGCAGGGAGATGCCTCTGGGGTTGTGAAGGATTCCCTTTTGAAACTGGGAACAATGATAAATCTTCAGTACAAGCTTCCACGTTATCTAAGATTCTTTACTTGAAATAAAATAGTGGTTTATATATCTTATGTTGGGCACGATGAAGTAAGTCAAATTTCATAAGCTTTGAGTTTGCATTAGAAACAGGAGGCTAAATAGAAGCGAATTCTGAACTAACTCGGATGCCTACGAGAGAAGAAAAGGCAGACTCAGACCCAAGTATACAAGTGCAGACGTATACACACACATGCATCATGTAAAAAATAAGAAAAAGGGAAAAACTTACTCTAGCATCTGCCCCAAGATAGACACAGAAGTGTAGCTTTCTGAGGAAGAGGGGGAGCCCCGGCAACTTGGGACTTTTTGCAGGGAAGGGGAGGAGGCTGGTCTCCTGGAGCATGCCCCAGTGAGCTAGCATACTGACTGGCATCTAGTCTGATTGTTAGCACCTGTGCGGCACGGCCTTCATTTTTCCTATCACCTCATGATCAATGGAAAGAATTCCCTAGACTCAAACGGTAAGCTATATTCATTCTGTCAAGTTGTCTTTATTGTTCCCCTCCTACAATTATCGGGGACTGGCCAGAGTGACCAGGACTATCGTCTGAGTGAATGAGGTTCTCAAATATAATGAAGAGCAAACACTGAGAGTTGCCGTGCGTTTAAGGGAAACTAATACCGCAAGAGCTTCCAGGTCACAAATGGAAAAACTAACATTGAGGAAATGGAGGCAATAGAGGAATAAAGAAAACTCAACAATAAGCACAATTAATATTCTAAGATTTGAGCGGACAATGCATCTGTAAAAGGCAAATAGTCCCCTGAAGGGGGGGGGGGGAGGGGGGTACAATCAGAGTTCTTGCAAATAAAAACAACCCTCACCAAAACAAGACTTTTCAATTGACAGGTTAAACGGCTGAAAGGACGGAGCTGAAAACCAACTCAATATACCATAAGAAGCGGGTAGTTCATACAGAATGCCGTGCAAAATAACAAAGGGTTAATTAGAAAGTGCATTAGTTTCCTATTGCTGCCGTTACAAATGGCCTAATAGGCTTAAAACAGCCCAAATATATTATCTTACAGTTGAGGAGGTCAGAGCCTTAAAATCAAGGTGTTCGAAGGGCTGCCTCATCCTTCTGGGGGCTTTAGGAGAGAATCTTTTCCAGCTTTTAGGGGACACCTGCATTCTTTGGCTTTGACTCCTGTCTTCAACACCAACGACACAACATCTTCAAGCGATTCTCTCCCCGTGTCTCTGATCTCTGCTTCTGTTGTCACCTCTTCTCTGGTTCTGGCTCTACTGCTTCCTTCTTGGGTCCATCCAGATAATTGAGGATAATTTTCCCATTAAGATCCTTAAGTTAATCACAACTGTGAAGTCCCTTTTTCCGTGTAAGGCCACATATTTAATAGATTCTGGGTAGCATTATCCAGACCTCTGGATTATCCAGCATTATCTGGACCTCTTTGGTAGGAAGGCAGGGGGCTTTATTCTGTCTACCACAGAAACTATGAGAAAAACATTAAAAGGAATAAAGTATAGACCTTGAATACCCATATCCATGCAATAGCAATGTCCCAGGAAAGGAGGGAGAAAACAGATGGGAGAAAGGATCAATTAAATAAGAGGAAAAAATGTCCAGATCTGGAGAAAGCAATATGTCTTTAGGTTGAAAGGACTGTGTAATACTAAGCAGGATGTATAAAAAGAGACCTACAACTGGACACTAGTGAAATGGTAGATCTCCAAGGATAAGAGATGTCTAAAAGCTTTCACAGATAGCAGCTTAAACACAAGTGAGTGGCAATCGGATTGTCATTAGGCTTTTTTAAAGCAATACTGGGTACTGTAAACAAAGAAATAAGGTCTTCAAAATTCTGAGACAAAATTATTTTAAACTTAGAATTCTATTCCTAAAGTAGCACTCGTGAGTGAAGGCTAAGGCTATTTTTGGACACGCTTCGAAAATTTTCCACCCACAGATTCCATTTGAAAGAATTACTTGAGTCTATTTTCTAGTAAAAACAAAAGGAAGTGAAAGAGGAAGACACAGGATGCAAGTAACACCGGAGAGCAAAAGTACCTGTAAATCTAATAAAGTCTAAATGTTTGCTGCATATGACAAAAATAATAACAATTGGAAATTTAAATCACAGAGGATTTCTAATGTGGATGCTGGCAGAACTGGTGGGGGTAGGGTAGGAAGGAAGTGAAATGTAGCCAAGTTATTTTTTGTCTTACTGGGGGTGAAAAAAATATCTTAATATACTTTATTTTTTGCATTTTCTTGAGTAAAATTTTAAAAATTAAATTAGTTGGATTGATAAGATTCTGTATTAGTATATTTTGAAAGAAATATTCTCATACACTGTGGGAAGGTGTATATTTAGTCTAGTGTTTTTTAGA
Source organism: Panthera tigris (assembly GCF_018350195.1). Lineage (NCBI taxonomy): Eukaryota > Metazoa > Chordata > Mammalia > Carnivora > Felidae > Panthera > Panthera tigris. The sequence goes on from NC_056663.1 coordinate 145,672,686, forward strand.
AGGAAATTTGGTAGTTTCTTTCTTTTAAAATGAACATATATTTTGCCCTAGCACTTTCCTCTCTAAGAATTTATCCTATGGAAGTATTTTTGTATCTGTAAGAATGTGTATATGGCATTGTTCATAATTATAAAAAATGGAAAATAATCTAAACCTATGTAGACTAATTAGATTAATTATGGACAATTATGTTCTGATGAAAAAGATCAAGTAGCTTTGAATATTTGTAGACATAGAAATATCTTCAAATCATATATATTTTCAAACAAGCAACAGAATTACAGCTTAAATTCTATTTATTGTACATGATCCTAAAAAATTATATATATATTTACATATGTTTGCAATTATAGAGTTCTGTCTGGAAGAATACAAACCTAAATGTTAACAATTATTACCTTTGGGGAGGAGAGTTACTTGGGAGATTTGCTTTTAATTTTCACTTCCATTATTTTACAGTAAGAATATTTATGTATCATGAATATTACTCATGTAACATTTTAACATTTCAAAAAGAAAATAGCAAGATTCCTTGAAATCCCACACCCAAGGACAATTACTATGAACAGTTTGGTGAGCATACATCAGACCACTTGATTGCACAAATGAGTATGCAGATATATTTAATTTTCCATAAGTGAAAGCATACATAATACATTCTGAAGCCATTTTTAGTTAAGCCTTTTAATTTTGACATAATTGTAGGTTGACATGAAGTTGTAAGGAGTCCTACAGAGAGATCCCTTGTACATTTTACCTTGTTTATCTCAATGGTAACATATTGTAAATGTGTACAATATTACAGCCATGATATTGACATTGCAGTCAAGATAGAGAACATTTCATTTCCACAAGGGTACCTCGTATTGCCAGTTTATAGTTACACCAGCTTCCCCCCACCCTCCACTTCCTACTTAACCCCTGGCAACCACTAAATATGTTCTCCATTTCTATAATTTTGTCAGTGTTATACAAACGGAATTTTACAGTATATACCTTTTTAAGGTTAGCTGTTCCATCAGAATAATTCTGTAGAGATTTACCCAAGCTGTTGCATGTATCAATAGTTTACTCCTTTTTATCACTAAGTAGTATTCCACCATTTGGATATAACCATTTGTTTAATCAATCACTTGTTGAAAAATGTCTAGATTGTTTCTAGTTTCTGGCTATTACAAATAAAGCTGTCATAAACATTAGTGTACAGATTTTTTTGTTTTGTTTTGTTTTGTTTGTTTTTTTTTTGTCAACATGAATCTCCATCTTTCTGGAATAAATACTCAGGATTGCAACTGCTACGTAGTATGGCAGTTACATGTTTAGTTTTTAAGGAAATTGCTAAACTGTTTTCCAGAGTGACTGTACTATTTTACTTTATTTCTTCTTTTCCAAGCTGCATACCTTTTATTTTTTTCTCTTGTTTTATTGCACTGACTAGAACCTCCAGAACTATGTTAAGTGACAGTGCTGGGAGCAGACATCCTTGCCTTTTACCTGATCTCACAGGTAAAGCATTCAGTCTTTCACCATTGAGCATGATGTTAGCAGTAGGATTTTTGTAGATACTCTTTATCAAGTTTATGAAGTTACTCTAAGTTTTCTGAGATTTTTTAAAAATCATTAACTGGTATTAAATTTTGTCAAATGCTTCTTCTGAATCAATTAATATATATGCTTTTCTTTAGTCTGCTAATATCATAGATTATACTGATTGATTTTTAACTATTAAACCAGACTTGCATCACTGGAATATATTCTATTTGAACTTCGTTTATGTCTTGGCGTGGATTTTCTTTGTTTTTTACTATTTGGGATTCATTTATCTTCTTCAATCTATAGGTTGATATTTCTGGCTAAATTTTGGAATTTTCAGCCATTATTTTTTCAGGTACTTTTTCAACCCTGCTTTCTTCTCTTTTTCTGTCACTTTGTTAGGTAATTGTAACATCTTTGTCATATCAGTCTTGGCATCGATTTATTGTCTTTTTCATTTAGTTTGAGATTTTCTTCGTTCTTGGTATGATGAGTAATTTTTTACTGAGAAACCTGGTCATTTTCATATTATATTTTGAGTATTATGTTCTGTATGCTGTGTCTTATTTAAAGTTTCTGTTTTAACTGACTTTTTGGATACTGCTTCAGCTGGGGAAGGGTGACTCCACCTCATTACCAACTCATCCTGGGTGGAGATAGAAGCTCAAGTTCCTCACTGGGTCTATGCTGATACCCAACAGTGGTGCTACCATTCCTTAATGCTGGGTAGGGGTGGAAATTCTGGCTCCTCTGTGGTCTCCACTGACTCCTTGGTAGGAGTAGCCTTCTTACTGCTGAGTGAGTGACTGTGAAAGTCCTGAATCTCTTCTAGGCCTCCTAGAGGTAAGGGGTGACTCACTACTGCTGGGGGAAGGTGGAGATAGGTTCCCCACATGATATCTACTGTCATTGCAGTGGGTGGGCCTCATTATCAGCCAGCAAGGGGAAAGGTCCCAGCTCCTTACTTGGCCTTCTCTAATACGTGGTGGGGTATTGGAGAGCTTCATTACAGCCTCATGAAGTTAGAAGTCTACAGTCCCATTCCACTTTTACTGGCATGAGTAGCGGTGAGATCAGAGGTTTTCTTTTTTGTTTGGCTGGAGGACAGCAGTATTTGTCTAAAAGTTTTATTCTTGATTGGCTCCCCCTTTCCTGGTTCTTTGGCTAGAGACAGTAGATATTTGTTGAGGGTATTTTTGGTGTGCAGCCATTAACGTTGGACTGCTGGCTTTTTCTGCTCCAAATCTGAGATGAGGCAAAAAGAAAATTCAGGGACCTCACCACTCTGTCATTTCTGGGTCCTGATATCCTCAGGTTGTCTGACTTCTTCCCATTTTCCAGAGTCTTTTTGTGTTTGTTTTATGTATAATGTACAGGGTTTTTAGTTTTACTTAGTAGGAGAAATAAGGGAAAGAATGTCTACTCCATCATCCTAGAGGCAAAAATCCTAATAAATCCCGATAAAGCAAAATCCATTTTTGCAACCAACTTTTTACTCAAAAATATATTGTGAAGGTCTTTCTCTTCCAATGACTACTGATTGATATCATCCTTTCAGTAGACAAATGTTATTCCATAGTTTCCTTTTTTAAAAAAGTTTATTTATTTATTTTGAGAGAGAGAAAGAGAGAGAGAGAGAGGGAAAGAGGGACAGAGAGAGAATCCCAAGCAGGCTCCATGTTGTCAGCGTGAAGCCTGATGTGGGGCTTGAATTCATGAACCATGAGGTCATGACCTAAGCCGAAATTAAGCTTAACCAACCAAGCCACTTAGGTGCCCCTCCACAGTGTCCTTTTAACTAATCCATTAGTAATATACATTTAGTGATGTAATAAAAAATGTAGTGATGGACACATCTTACTATTGAGGCCACATTCTCCAGTCTGTATTTCTTAAATCCAAAAAGCTATGTAAACCAAAAATATTTTACAATGTTTGGTGCAAATTTGTTTTGTACAAAATCTGACTAGAATTCACATAGGCTATTTATAATCTTACTTTATCCAACTTGCTTCAATCCTTTATGATTGCTAAAAAATGTTAAGATGTTTGATGAGGGTTTGCTGTCCAGACTGTTGGGATTGTTAAGAAACATGTGGTCTATGTATCCTATTACTTTCTAAGATGAAAGTGTTTTCAACTCTAACACATGTCTTTCAAATTGTCTTAGGATAATATCCCAGGAAACTGCTTGTTAAATTTTGGGCCATACTGTCAAACTGCACCCTAAAATGTACTATGTTTTCTTAACAGAGCATAAGAGTAACCATCATTTCTACATGTTTTGACAAAAGTGGATATTGTCATACAGTAGTTTAAACTTAAATTTATTCTCTGTAGGATTATAAATAGAATTTATAAATGTACATTTCAGAAAAATCTAGAAAATACAGATAAGTATAAAGATGAAAATTAAAAGCACTTAAAATATCTCATTTCAGAGGTAATAGCTTCTAATATTTTGGCTTATTTTCATCATATCTTTTTTTAAAATACAAAATTAGAATTATATGCAGTTTACTTTTATCTTTCCATTGGTGTTTTATTGTGAATAATTTCCTCTTTCTGTAAATATTTTTATAAAGTATAATTTAAATGATTACATAGCTTTATTGAATAGACATATGCCATAATTCATGTAACTAACTCCTTATTGTTGGGCAAATGGATGTTTCCAGATTTTTCCCATTGTAATTACATTGTAATAAATATGGTTATATACATTCCAAAGTGTGAGTGTTAAAAGAATGAGGCTTGACCTCTTAAAACTGAAATTCTATCTTTTTCAAAGGTGTTCCAGTTCACTCTGATTATGGTACTGTTATTTTCATAACAGTGACCTAGAGTGCAAATTGAGAGAAATTAGTTTTAGTTTCTTTCTCTCTCACACCCTTTCGTCTTTCTCCTTTCTCACCATCTGTCCCTCCTTCCGGAAATGTTTAAATACAAGTAATTGATTTCTTTTGTTAAAAATCTCAAAGAAGAGGAGATAGATTTTTGGTTCTCACAATAACTTGAATTTCTTGTCTTCCCTTTCTTCAACTATAAAGTAAAAGAGTTGAGTTAGCTGTTATCTAAGGTTATCCCCAACTTTTACATTCTTATGTTTGTCCTTTCTTTAGGCCATCATAATGTCACTGAGGTGATGTCTTCACCATTTTTCCAGTCTTTTCCTGTTCATTTGCATGATTTTGAAGAGGCAGTTATTTTTTTTATCTTTGATTCACTAGTTTTCAATTTTCTGGCAGGTTTGTTTTCTCTGTGAGGGGTACATTCTTCAGTTACTATGTGAAGATTCTATATTTTACTTCATCTATCCTGGGGTTTGGTTAGAGAGTCAGTTACCACCCCAAATTTTCCAATACACTATGTATATACTACCTTACAGAATATGGAATATGTAACAGCTCTCTCTTTTTGTAGCCATTCAGTCTATCTGGGTCTCAGTTTCCTTATCAGTAAAACAGAGAAAATTGTCTCGCTCACAGCTTTCCTGTAAGAAGTAAATGGGGTATTGAGTGAAATGCATAAAAGTGGAGCCTTGAGCAGGAGCTGAATACAGCTAGAGGTACTTCTTACCACTAGATGGCAGAGTGGAGGCATCGAGTTTGTCCATCCTGCACTGAACCAGGTTGACCTTAGCTATTCCATACTCTATACTGTATACTATACTCTATTTCTTTTCCCACCTCCATTTATCCACTCTTCTGATTCTAGCTCCTTAGCACACAAGACCTCCAGACGTGTATTTTGAAGTTCCCCTCCTATTAGCCTGTCAAAGGAAGGTTTTTTAGTCACATAGTTTGCAATTGTCTATCCCTACTCCCCAAATACTTTGTTGGCTCACTAGCCTTGGCTACTCAGGAAGGAGGCCAAGCAGCTCAAGCCAGGAGGGATCACTGCCATTCCTGCCAAGTTAAGGGCCAATACCATAAAACTTTGTCACATATGCCTACGTGGCTCTTGACTTTTTTTTTTTTTTTTTTTTGAGGTCTGACATCAAGGATAGCCCTGAGAGATTGAGTGTCAAGGTAAAGAATACTTTACTCTCTGAACCTGGGGAGTAGTTCACATTCAATCTTATCTCACTGGAGTGTGGGTGGTTTAGTACTTTCTAGTAGATTCCAAAACTTTCTGTAGTTTATGTGTAATTAGGACAGTTGCAGACACAGTATTCCACTGTTTGTTTTTTAGATAAACTACTCATTGGAAATCAATGCAATCAAAGCATGAATGGAGGAATACAGTTGCTGTTTTATTTGCTATGGTTAGAAGATATGTACACATTCAGGGATAACTGTTAGTCCTGGATCAGGGCTGAACACCCACAAAAGTGCTCCAAACCAAGAGCTGTCTTTCCAAATAGGCAGAGTAGATGGTCCCCCAAAGACATGACCTACAAAACAAGAGGTAAAATTTTCTTTCTAAAAATGCCTTCCTCCTAGTACAGCTGGGATGCTCAAATTTCCACTATTTGGGTCAAGGCATTATTTCTGTTTGTGTGCCCCATAAAAGTGCATATCACTTGGGGTTATGTTTTCATACACATTTTTTTCTAGATTTAGTATGTTAGCATGAGGAATTGGATCCCCTGGATCTAGTAAGGTAAATAAATTAAGCTAAGTAATAGCTAAGCTCAAGTAAATGTCTCATAAACATGGTAAAAGACTGTTTTGATGGGGTCAGGATATTTCAGAGGAAGAAGAGAAACCAGAGCACCAGATGGTATCCAACAACATGGAGTGTCTACAAGGAAGCAGAGTAGTATAGGCTTAAGTGTCAATAGCAGGTTAAATGAGATAACGTAGATGAAGTCTTTAGGGTGGAGCCTGACACAAGGTATGTCCTCAATAAATGTTATTATTACGACAATGAGCCCTGTAAGTTGATGCTAGGGTGACAGTAGAGAACAATATAGACTTGGTTCTAGCCCTCAGGAAGCTAAAGTTGAGTAGATGAACAACTAGCTAAAAATTATAATAGGGTGTATAGTAAATACTCCTCTGGAGGAAGGTCAGAGAGGAGTGTTTGAGGAGTGTGGAGCAGGGACACACAATTCATTCCGATGAGGAGGGCTTTCCATAGAAGGTGATTTTCTTTTCTGTGAAAAAGAAATTCTGTGACCTGAATCAGGCGTGTGTGATGTGGGGAAGGGAAGAGAGGAGAGTTTCAAACACAGGGAATACAAATATGAAAATCCAGAGCTGAGACCAAGCAGGGCATGTGCTGAGAGCTGAAAAGAGTTTAGTTGTTGGGGTTGCTGTGGGTGGTTGTACTGAATGAGGCTGAAGAGGTGGGCAACAGAAGGGAGAGTGGAAAGTAGCAGGCATAAAAGACATATCTATAGTTGTTGGAAGCTGGAACTGGCTGCTCCAAAGTGAGGAAAATCTTAGTCACCAGCACAAATCTCTAATTGTTTCTGGAACATTGATGCTGCAATCAACTTTTATTGAATTTGGGAGAAAACTGTACGTTATGATTACCACATTTATGCTCTGAATTATGTGCCACAGTCGGAATGTTGTTTCTTCTCTCCTTACAACTCTTCCTTTCCTCCTTTCCTCAGAAGGATGAGAGTGATACAAAGGTCTCTTCACTTGCATCTCTCAACATCTACTGTGTATTGAACTGTAAAGAAGAACAAGCAAGGGCCACTGAATGTAGAAGGGGACACAGCTGAATAAACAGGGAATTCGAAATTGTTACAAGTTTCAAAAAGAGTAAGTATACAGGAAAAGTAATACTATAATTCATCTCATGTCCACCCCCGTCCTCTGTGGAGCTATAAACCAATGTTAACAGATTGGTGTGTCCCCTTTCATACCTTTCTCTAAGACCAAATCCATGTAAATACATAGAGAGCTGTTTCCCTGCTTTTAAAAAGGGCTATGCTTCACACATTATTTTGAAACTTGCATTGTCATTTAATACTACATCATGGACAACATTCCAGGTTTGGACCCATAAAAATTTCATCCAATCTTTTTAATGCTGCATACTATGCTGTAGTGTAATGCCCTGTAATTTAATTAACACTCCACTCCTGATAGACCTTCAGATTTTTCTCAGGTCACATTGCAAAATGCTATAATAAGTGTGTCTATTTATAAATTCTTACAGCTTTTGTATGGATTGTCATAGTGGGTGCCGAGAAGTGGGTTGAATGAGTCAATGTGTATGTATAGGAACTCCATATTTTCTCTTTTGAGTGTGCCCAGTGTTTTTCTTCCTTCTGGATCTTAGGAGGAGCCAATACTTCAGTTTCAGGTGGAGAGAGTAGTGATTTTCAGCTTTGGCTCTCTCCAAGCTTGTCAAGGCCTCCTGTAAGCCCAGAGCACCCAAACTTGGTGGTCTTAGGACTCTTATGCTCTTAAAAAGTAATAACAACAGGGGCGCCTGGGTGGCGCAGTCGGTTAAGCATCCGACTTCAGCCAGGTCACGATCTCGCGGTCCGTGAGTTCGAGCCCCGCGTCGGGCTCTGGGCTGATGGCTCGGAGCCTGGAGCCTGTTTCCGATTCTGTGTCTCCCTCTCTCTCTGCCCCTCCCCCGTTCATGCTCTGTCTCTCTCTCTGTCCCAAAAATAAATAAAAAACAAAAACAAAACAAAAAAAAAAAGTAATAACAACATTATCAACCTGTTTTTGTTAATAGGAGAAATATCTATCAATATTTACCATACTAGAAATTAAAACTGAGAAATTTAAAAAATATTTATATTTTCTTTAAAAATAACTAATAGATATACCTCATATTAACATAAATAATATATTTTTATGAAAAGTATATATGATTTAGTTAGATTAACAAGACAAAAAAGTGAAGAGTGGCATTGTTTTTTTTCTTTTGCACATTCTTTAATATTTAGCTTAATAAAAGACAGCTGGATATTTTGAAGGGACACATGCACCCCAATGTTTATAGTAGCACTATCAACAATAGCCAAAGTATGGAAAGAGCCCAAATGTCCATCAATGGATGAATGGATAAAGAAGATGTGTGTGTGTGTGTGTGTGTGTGTGTGTGTGTGTGTGTGTGTATACATACACGATGGAGTATTACTCGGCAATCAAAAAGAATGAAATCTTGCCATTTTCAACTATGTGGATGGAACTAGAGGGTATTATGCTAAGTGAAATTAGTCAGAGAAAGACAAATACCATATGACTTCACTCATATGAGGACTTTAAGACACAGAACAGATGAACAAAAGGGAAGGGAAGCAAAAATAATATAAAAACAAGGAGGGGGAAAAATATAAGAGACTCTTAAATATGGAGAACAAATCGAGGGTTACTGGAGGGGTTGTGGGAGAGGGGATGGGCTAAATGGGTAAGGGGCACTAAGGAATCCACTCCTGAAATCATTGTTGCACTATATGCTAACTAACTTGAATGTAAATTTAAAAAAAGCAAAAAAAAAAAAAAAAAAAAATTAAATAAAAATTGAAAAAAGACAACTGGATTCTGATATCTGCTTCTGTATTTTGGTAAGTCATTTTGGTTGAGCGATATTAAGAAAGACTGAACTCACACAAATATGTAGCAGGAAAACAGTATTTTAATAGAATTTGGAGATAATTGTGTATATTCTTCTTTGATACTATGTTGAAATTTGACAAGTGGTAGTTTTCATAAAAGTTATGAACAACATGGAATATGAAACCATATCAAATTCATTGTTCTATTTTGCTTTTTGAACAGATCTCTTACTCATACATTGGGCATTTAAAAAATGCTGGTTCCCTGGGACACCTGGATGGTTCAGTTGGGCGTCGGACTTTGGTTCAGGTCATGATCTTGTGGTTTGTGAGTTCAGGCCCCACATTTGGCTCTCTGCTATCAGCACAGAGCCCACTTTGGATCCTCTGTTCCCCTTTCTTTATCCCTCCCCCCATGCTCTCTCTCAAAAGTAAATAAACTTTGAAAAATACTGGTTCCCTGAGTTATTTAGGGTTTTCCAATGCTTGTCAAGATCACCACCAATCTCATCAGAAAAGTATCTCAGTAGCAGGAAGATGTCAAGATCCTAGTAAATGACTAGTTTTCTAAAATCCTAATTTCCACTTTAAATCTGAAAGGTTATCATTGGAAACGTATACTCTTGATTATTTTCCTTGAAGTGACAGACTTGATTCATTTTGAATAAAATATTTGCCAAATGCCCAATTATGAATAGCTATAGTTTGTCTGTCATTGGGTCCTTCAAGCAAATGGCACGCCACAGAGAAGAGGCTAGTTTAGCTTATAACTCAGTCTCACAGGTGATTTTTCTTCAGTCAGTCTTTTTTTTTTTTTTTTAATTTTTTTAAGGTTTATTTATTTTTGAGACAGAGAGAGACAGAGTGCAAGTGGGGGAGGGGCAGAGAGAGAGGGAGACACAGAATCTGAAATAGGCTCCAGGCTCTGAGCAGTCAGCACAGAGCCCGACGCGGGGCTCGAACTCACATACCTCGAGATCGTGACCTGAGCCGAAGTCGGACACTTAACCGGCTGAGCCACCCAGGCGCCCCCTTCAGTCAGTCTTTATATTTCCATTTGCAGCAGCAATGCTTTATACATACTTGTTTATTTCTTCCCACAAAATATTAAAAATATGTGTATTCAGTGGTCAAGATTCAAGAAAATCAGTACATTTTCCTACATCATAAAGAACATTCTTAAATGTAACTTTTTCTTTTCCCCCTGAAAGGGTGTTAACAGTGAAGAAATTAATGATTACTTCAGCAGTTTGGTGTGAGTGCCTTGATTCCTGCTCAGGCCTTAATTTTAGTTTTAGCCTCCATGGCTTTTACACCGTCAGTGCAAATGCCAATACTGTGAAAAAGGCAATAGATTTTGGTCTTATTTTGAAAATATTTTGACTTCATTAAGCCCCTGAAAATGTGTCATCAAGGGTGCATCCACTGTTGAAAAGCACTATTCTAGATCAGTGCTTCTCAAATATTAACACGCACACAAATTGCCTGGGGATCTGTATTTGGATACAGATTTGAATTCACTAGTCTTGAAGTGGGACCTGAAAGTTGCATTTGTAATAAGTTCCCACGTAAAGATGATGTTTCCTGTAGGTGGCTACACTTTCACTAGCAAGTCCCTAAACCCCCACAGTTTTAAAGTAATTAAAATGGAATGAAATTAAGTACTCAGTTAATCAGTCGTATCAAGCATATTTTGAGCACTCAAAGGCATGTGAGTCTAGTGGCCACCATATTGGTCAGAATAGAGAGCATTTCCATCATCACAGAAAGTCATTAGACAGTGCTGCTTTACATAGTTTCCATGGAGTTGATAATGACAGGCTTATGTAAGTGATTTTATTTAAATATTAATCAGAAGCTAGTCTTCAAAACATATGTGGAGGTAACTTATTATGAGTAAATTCACTACTTTCCTGATCACTGCAACAAAGGCAAATAATGTAGAATTTTAAAAAATGGTTTAAATTCACAAAGCTTCAAGTTGCCGGATGAATTTCTCGCAGAGTCCCTAGTGCCATGCCATGTCTTTATGGGCTGTGTAAACTGATATTGCCAAGACTGGTGCATGATATTCCATGTTTTCTCTTTCTTTCTTTTTTTTTTTTGTGGAAGAAAAGAATCTCTTTAAAAGATAAAATTATTAAGAGTAACTGATATGGAGAGAGAAAAATCCTTACTCACTGTAAGTGATTCTCCTAAGAAAACCATGGTCCTCCATACAACTCACAAGCAACAATTTCAGTGACCAAAGCTCCACTGGGGAGAATAAAAGGTTATGCCTCAAAGGTTAGCAGGCGGGATAGTGTTTCTCCTGGGCACATGCCAGTGCAGACAGCGTGCTGAGAGGCATTCCTTGGAGTTCACTTGGGCAGTTCTTGCTCTGATGAGAGCTGGCCAAATTCTGCATACCCCACCTGACTCAAGGAAACATTCCAGGGTAGGCTTTCCAGAAGCATTGCTTGTCTGCAAAGTTCGCAAGCTGAGACGAGCCTAGACGGAGGGAAGAGCAAGTAAAAAGCTAACAAAAATGAGAAGAGGAAAGTGGGGAAGGCTGTTGTAGACTGAACGATGGGCTCTTCTTTAGGTTATATTCTGTTGCCTCTATATCCATAAGTACGGTTTGCTCTATATTTGTAAGGAATAAGTTGTGAATGTAGCATCCCTGAAACATAGCTGGTTATTTGGAGGCTATAGGAACATCCCAACAGCAAAACAAGTAGCCTTTTGTCAAGCATTCCATTTTTGGGGGGAGGGAGTGGAGAGCACAAGCACGGGGGTCAGAGAGAGTGAGACAGAGGATCTGAGGCAGGCTCTGCGCCGACAGGCTGACAGCAGCCAGACCAGTGTGGGGCTTGAACTCATGAACCGGGTGACCATGACCTGAGCCAAAGTCGGACGTTCAACTGACTGAGCCACTCAGGTGCCTCCAAGAATTCCAGTTTTAAAAGCAACTATGGTGCTGGATGTTCTGGGAGAAGTGAAAATTCCTACCCCTATTATTGGTCTCTCTCTCTTGAAAGTTTTTTTATTTATTTTGAGAGAGCATGCATGCATGAGCTGGAGAGGGGGAGAGAAATAGAGGCAGAGAGAGAGAAAGAGAGAGAGAATCCCAAGCAGGCTCCATGCTGCCAACACAGAGCCCCATTCAGGGCTCGATCTCGTAAGCCATGAGATCATGTCTGACCCAAGATCAAGAGTCAGAGGCTTAGCCGACTGAGCCACTCAGGCACCCCTGATCTCTCTTTATGTACCTAACATTCAATTCTTCAGTGAGAAATAATTGGAGAAAAAGAGTGTTTCATCCATCTTGGCTACCGGTTTGCGGGTGTCCAAAAGCACAAGATTAGTAACTCTTGTAGCTTCATCCTCCAGGGTAGGAGCACATGCTGTTCTTGTCAGTTCAGTTCTCCTTTGGGTAGATGTGTCTTGACTTTGAAACTTTTCAGACATCAGTAGAATACCCCCACGAGGAACAGTCTGATGAACTCCATTGGAATTTACAGCTAAGAAGCATGTTTTTCTGCAGCCACATTAGCTGTCGATCTGTGGTTTTGAGAGTCTGGTACCGTCACTCCCGCGGTCTCCCAGCTGCCACGTTCACAACTTCAGTGCCAAATCTGACCCCTGTGCTCTGTCTTGGGCCTCGAGTCAAATCTCAGTGCGCACCATTACTGTGAGAGACCGGACTGGGGGCATTTTTACTTGAGACAAAAAGATGGGTATGTTAGGTAAAAAGCAGGATTTCCTTTTGCTCTCTGGTGTGGAGGTGGGGGGCTGGTGTTTTTGCAGACAACCTGCTGGAGGAGCTCCGTGCACAGTGCCTGCCACGCTTAGGCAGATGTGGCCCCTCAGCTCACACCAGTCCCCACCTGGGTCACTTGCCTCAGTTACTCTCCCTGCCCGGGCCCCACATTTGCTTGTGTGTCTCCTGCTTTAGATAAAGTGCCAATCTCTTATCAGCTTCATAATCTAATATACCCATGGGTGTCCGAGTGACGACTGCTCAGCAGTGCCATGATAAGAAAAGCCAACTTGGAAAGACAGGGAATCGGTGGCCAAGTTCTCCTCTGCAATTTCTCAATGAACAATTGGCATTTACTAAGAAGCTACTATGTGCCGGGCCACAGGTTGGGTGCCAGCATATAGCGGACCTTCTAAACTTGTTTGCCAAAAGAAAGGAAAAAAAAAAAGGGATATTTTACGGAACTTCTACAACAACCAAATCTATGACTGTGTATTAGGACTAGAGGGGCTTAATATTAAATATAATGGAGTATAAACCCTGAAGGCAAGCAGGAAAACTTAGAATCCTCCACTTTTTTTCTCCTTAAAGGCAAAATTGTTTGAGAGTTCCCACGTCTGCATACAGATTTTCCTTTTGTTTCTTGTTGCTTTGGCATCATTATCTTACACTTCAATGTGCTTAAAAATATTGTATAGGATTGTTATAAAATCGTGGATTCTCAGACATTAGAGTTTACTTGAGGGATTATCCAAAGGTCATTTCCCCCCTAATCATGTTTTGCCTTGAAATGCTAATTTGCATTTCTACCCTTGGGTGAAGATGCTGTTGCACTATATTTGTGAAAGATTCTAGGTATTAGCATTACTTTAAAACTGTATTTAAAGAGACTAGACAAGAGTCTTGTAATAGGTGACATTTTAATCCTGAGTATTTTCAAAGGAGACTATTAGTTCTCCCCCTGCCCCAAAGTTTACATCGTTGGTGCAACTGTTAGATAGACATCCTTGTTTTCCAGCTGAAACCAAAAGAAAATAAGGGATGTTCTCTGTATGCGCAACTGGGTTTAATTTTTTTCAGTTAGGAACAAATGCCATAAACTATTTTCGTTCAGAAAGAACAGCTCATCATCAGTTCTAGAAAAATGAAGATGACAGACATTTATGAATGTGTTAAGTGATTGTTCTAATATATTCCTACTATAAAAGCAATTTATTCAACTAGTTAAGAGTGTATTTTACAATTATTTCAGTCTTCAAAGATGAAGTGCTACCTAAATTTGGTAATTCTCTAGGAGGCACTCCTGGGGTCATTTTGGCCAATGTAATTGACTGGTAGTAGAAGCTCTTAAAATGTTCCAGGAGAAAAATCATCCTTTCCAGTTTCTACCAATCCTTGTCTATGGCTCATTCCACTCTAAGAGCTCATTTCTTAATGGTAGGTTGAGATTAAACTGGTTCTACCTGAAGGAGCACTTAGAGGGTGCCTTCATTGAACAACTTGATAACAGGGGGCAAGAAAGGTGTGCTGAGAGGACTTCACATTTATTTATTTTTTTATTAAAAAAATTTTTTTTAAGATTTATTCATTTTTCAGAGACAGAGAGACAGAGCGTGAGTGGGGGAGGGGCAGAGAGAGAGGGAGACACAGAACCCGAAACAGGCTCCAGGCTCTGAGCTGTCAGCACAGAGCCTGCCACGGGGCCTGAACTCACAGTCGGAGAGATCATGACCTGAGCTGAAGTTGGACGCTTAACGGACTGAGCCACCTGGGCGCCCCAAGAGAGGACTTCACATTTAGATTTTTGCTGTCATCTTTAAATAATTTTACACATAACTTAAATGAAAATGAATGATGTGTGCCATTAATGTCCTTTGACTAGAAAACATTGCCTAAGGTGATATTAACCTATTCTCTTGAAACTTGCAATGCACTTGTTAATAGCACAGTTATATTGCATTGCATTTTTCTGTGTTAGAGATGTTACTTTGTCTACCATGAGGATATGAAATATATCATAGTTTTTGAATCATGTTTTGGTATTTCTTTATTGTTAAATATGAAGGACCTCAAAAAACAGAAGTGCCCTGAGCCCCTCTAGACCTCTAAGAAGCCCTGCTTGCAATCTAAAGAGGCGAAGTTATTCTTAATGGACAAGTTAGAATATTATTAGTATATAAGGTACAATTAAATAATTCAGTCACAAATTAATTACAAGGTATTTCTTGCCAGAAGCTCTTTACAGAGGCAGCTTAATGAGCATGTTAACTCTCTCCAGCGTTGTTCTGTAGCTTTGTCTCTAAGCTACCTTGTTACAGTGTTGTCAGCCAGGCTACATTATTCAGTTCCTGCAGATTTGCTTTTACTGTGTTAAGATTTCTTGGCTCTCAGCTTTTGTAGGATGCTAGAGACTCACAGAGTGATTTTAAATATCAATTATTCCAGGTCCTATATTTTAGAATTAAGAAATTGATGCCTAGAGAAGTGAAATAACTTATTCAAAAATCTCAAAGATAGTAAATGGCAGAACCAATACTAGAAATCCATCTTCTTTTTCCTTTGCGTGGCAACTCATTGGAAATGGAAGACTCTCTGGCTCTCTTCCACTGTGTGACCTTCCTCCTCCATGCACCTTATCTATAGCTTCCGGTTTTGAGCACCTTGAGTGTGAGTAAAGTGTGAGCAGTGATGAGTAGAAAACATTCATTCTGCTAAATGTTTAGGAGATTCTTTAAGATGGTCCACACATACATGTTCATTCATTGCCAACAATGTTACTTCCAAAAGGAACCTACACTCCACATGTTGAGGGGAAACTTTTAACTGGAGAGTCTGTGTTGGGTCAGATACTATGCAGTATGTTTCTTTGTATTGACTTTGAAATTAATTAAAATTAACTAGAGCATAAAATTTAACATCAGCTTTGCCTATATAATGAAGTCATCCTAATATAAGCAGTAGGACCAGACTGTGTGGCTTCACATATATTCTACCACATCAGGGTTGGGACCCTGAGTAAGTTACTTAACTTCTCTGTGACTCAGTTTCTTCATTCATAAAAAGGGGATAATAATGGTACTTATCTGATAGAGTTGTAAGGAATAAAGCAAATATTACATGCAAAGCTTTTGGATTAGTGCCTGGCACCTAGCCATTATTGGTATTTCTATAGTCTAATACAGGTTTTCTTATTGCAAAGCATGAATAATGGGAATTGTGGAGTGTGCATCTCAAATGAACATTTATAGCACTACATTTTATGTATCTTATGAAAACTACAGAAATCACAATTAAATTTGGTGAGATAAAAATTAAATCTTTTTGGGGGAACCTGGGTGGCTCAGTCAGTTGAGTGTCCAACTCTTGATTTGGGCCCAGGTCATGATCCCAGGGTCGTGGGATCAAGCCCTGTGTTGGGCTCTGCATTGGGCAGGGAGCTTGCTTAAAATTCTCTCCCTGTCTCTCTCTCCCTCTCTTTCTCTGCCCCTCTCCCCATTTCATGCTCTCTCTCTATCTCTCTAAAATTAAAAAAATAAATTAAATCTCTTTGGATGTCAAGAGACTGTCTTGCATATATATTCCCACTGGAAACTCTGGGACACCAATGGTATATATACTCTCATAACCTTTATTGTATGTTATTGCTTGCTTCAACTTTATTTTACAGTCTGCCATCAACCACAAAAAGTCTTTCCCAAAGCAATCATTCCTATGATAATATTGTTAGCGTTAATCAAATTTAGTGGTTTAAAGTGCTGATAACCTTACAACATATATCTTCAGTAATTAAGGATTTTCTCCCCATCTGGTACCAGTGGAAGTATTCTGTGGTGATTAGTCATAGGCTGTAACAAATTACATTGTATTCTCAGTGGTTGGGATTTTTTTATTGCTTAAATATGAAGGCTATGATAGTTTTTTCAGTGCCTTTGTTTTTTTCTACAGTGTTTTGTTTACAGATGGAAATGCATCAAAAAGTTCTCTCTTTCTCTCTCTCTTTTTTTTTTTTTTCTTCATATTTTAGTTTGTCAGTGGAGGATTGTGCATATGGTCCTAGTTACCATAGGGAACCAGAGACATTCCACTGAGGTCTTGGATGTTCCATATGTCAGAGTCCCAGATGGGCTGCAGATGACATTTAAAATGAAGGTTATCTTTGGGAACTTTATACTAAAACATATCAAACACAAATTGTAGGATGATTAATGTTGCAGGGGTTATTTTTCTCAATTTTTATATGGTTATGGAAGTTGTTGGTATATCTCCAAGATGATAAGCAATTATAAAAATTCAAATCCATTTTTTTATTTAAAGATTTAAGTTAAATACTCATTTTCATTTTGGAGGAAGAAAAGTACTCTCCAATTAGTGATACAGTAAGTATGAATGTACTATTGGGATTGTTAGGAGGTTTATTTTACAACTTGTCAATCAGCCACAATTTTAAAAAAACAATTACTGCATCCTATTTTAGAATTATCCTATACTAGGATTTTCCAATTATTTCATAAATAATATAAATTTCCTATTTCTTTCATAAATAATATTCTACCACATGTTAGTTCTTTTTTTTTTAAATTTTATTTTAAAGTGGGAGTGCCCAACGTGGGGCTCAATCCCACGACCCCGGGATCATGACCTAAGCCAAAATCAAGAGTCAGATGCTCAACCAACTGAGCCACCCAGGCACCCCTACATGTTACTTTAAAGATTTAAAAAAATTATCTTTAATAAGTTAAGGTTAATTAAGTTATTGCAATGATAAATATTTTGGGGGGAATTCTGTGGAGTTTACAAAGAATATAGAAGACATAGTATACAACCTCAAATAGAGTACAAATCGTATACAGAGATAAAATACTTAGAAAAAGAAGTAAACATAATCTAAAAACATATACATAATTACATATAGTGATGATTAAGTGCAAAAAGCAGAAAGGTGATTGGTTCAAAGACAGTGAAGTGAGAATAGTTAACTGAAACATTTGAATACAGCTATGATTAAACTAGAATGACTTTATGATTAAGGAGGATTTGTTATAAGTATATTTAAGGTTTAGAGGAGAAGAGGAACCAAATATCTCTACCCTTAGAGAGTTAATATAACCTAGGAATTAGGGGGTATCTTAAATGTCTTTAATAATGCTGCCTTAAATTTGGGGAGGCCTCATATGTTGGCTATTATTTGGTGCCAGTCTTGTAGAGGAAGGCAGGAGTAGGCTCCATCACAAATGTTGATTATTAGCCTGAAACTATATTCTCCACTTAGTTATCTAGACCCCATATGACAGACAATTATGGAGGTTGTTGCTAAGCATTCATAATTATTCAAAATGGTGATCTAATTTTGTTGGAGAAAATCAATGTACACCTAGGTCCCATTTCAAGGATAGTTTGTGTGGTGATTAGTTTTACATATCAGCTTGGCTAGACTGTGGTACTCAAGTTGTTTGGTCAAACACAAGTCTAGATGTTGCTGTGAAGGTACTTTTTAGATGTGATGAACATTTAAATCAGTAGACTTTGAACAAAACAGATTATTCTCTATGATATGGATGGGTCTTATCCAATCAGTTGAAGGCCTTACAAATAAAGATAGATCCCATGAAGAAGAAGCAATTCTGCCTCGATACTGCCTTTGCAGTTGAGACTGCAATATCAGATCTTCCCTGGTCTCAAGCCTGCCTGACAGACTTCGGGCTTGCCGGCCTCCATATGTGCTGAACCAATTTCTTCAACTAAATAGACCACTTTTTCTCTTTTTCTCTCTCTCTATCCTGTTGGTTCTGGTTTTCTGAACTCTGACTAATACAGTGTATGGACATTAGCTATTACTCACGGTGACTGGTCTTTCCTCAAAGACATAGTAAGATTTTACCTTTTAGAAACAATGTTGATATCACATTTTTAATGGGTACGTATAGTATAATGTTTATGATTAGCAATCATAACCTCTTTTGTTTTAGTCTTAGTTCTACAGTTGTGTGGAATCAAAGCTCACTTCCAGGAACTGGGCCATAATTTCTGCTTAGCTGAAGTCTGTCCTCTAGTAGGGATCATAAAAGCTGTATTCTCTGGTGTCTTTCATGTTCCAAAATGTTTATCTGGGCTATCGTCCTTAAATAAAAATACATTGTGGATTGAACATTAAAAAAAAAAAAAAGGGGGAAAACAATGTTGATAATGCAATCACATAGTGACCTCTAAAAGTATATATTTCTTAGGTATAATTTGATATTTATTTGTAGCATGCTCCATTGTGGCATTCTCTATTTGTGCTTTTATTACTGTCCAACTTAAGTCATAGAGAGTAGAAGCATTATGGATTCACATTTTATTTAACTTACATGGAACTATAGTTATATTTTTCTTTCCTTCCTTTCCTCCCTCATTTCCCCTCCCTTCCTTCCTTTCTCCCCCCATCCTTCCTTCCTTTCCCTCCCTCCCTCCCTCCCTCCCTCCCTCCCTCCCTCCCTCCCTCCCTTTCCTTAATCAGCTCTATAATAATATTTTGAGGTCTATTTATAATTTTAAAATATATGAACATTTTTATCTGCCATTAATAGAATACAACATATTTTAATCACAACTTCATTTCCTGATTTTAGGTCTTAAGAAATGATTTAGTGGAAATGTATGGAATTGTAGATGATCAAGTTTCAAAAACTTTATTCTAATAATATAGAAGTCGACTGATTTGTTACTTAAAGTTTTTTTTAATGTTTATTTATTTTTGCGAAAGAGAGACAGAGCATGAAGGGGGGAGGGGCAGAGAAAGAGAAAGGGAGACACAGAATCCAAAGCAGGCTCCAGGCTCCGAGCCATCAGCACAGAACCTGATGTGACCTGAGCCGAAGTCGGATGCTTAACTGACTGAGCCACCCAGGTGCCCCATACTGATTTGTCACTTTAAACTTTACCCTCAAATTTACTATGTTGAGCCATATGAAATTGCTGATATTTAACCATTTATGATTTATAATTTTTTTTTTATTACAAAATGATTTCTGATCCACAAAAATGGCAATTTTATCATTGAGCCCATCCAAACCTAAAGAAACTCCACTGGTAAATAGTAATACCTTCACCTGAGAGGGTGAAAAGATAAGAGCAAGTGGCCTCAAAATCCAAATGCTACCCACATCTCACTGAAGCAACCGGAAGTCTACCACCCATTGTGCCTCAAATATAAGGGAGCTTAATCCTGCAAGGTGGTCAGGCAGATGTTTTGAGTTTTCCGTAAAGAAGACATGTTGTGGACAGGGAGATTTATTGATAAATGTTAATGCTCTGATGATAGGTTATATTTTTTAAGGACAATCTGTTGAGTGATAAGGATTATAAAAATCTATCATCATTCCAGCTGAGAGGTATGACTTCTAATTGGAGAGTTAGGAAGACAAGAAGGTGTCAAACCAAACAGAAGAGAAGCTCTTTTATAAAATAGGGTAAGAAGGCCATGGGTCTGTGATTCACAGGAAAAATTAGAGTTAGAATCACAAAACAGAATCAGCAAACCGTATGATGAAAGTAGGAAGAGACACTAATCAATGTATTGTAATCATAAAGCAATTTGGCACAATTACTGTCTTATAAGAATTTTGAGAAACATTAGCAAATAATGCTTGTTAGAAGCAATATAAATACATGGCTGATTTTTTGAAAGTTTTATAATTCCAGATATTTTGCTTTGGGGAGTTATTTTTTGCTAATTATTGTCTTCCTCAACTTAAATCACAGTATTAATCCACACAAAAAGAATGTTCTAAAAAAGATAAATGGGGTGGCAGTGAAATAAGAAAAAGATGATGATTTTCTTACAATGTAATACAATGTAAGTTTCCTTTTGGGGTCAGATAGGGCTGCTGCTCGGAATATATGTGGGTGAGCTACAATATTTGTGTTAAAATAATGCTTTGAATTTTGCTGTACTAAAACTTGTCATGTGGTTCATTGAGGGTCAATTCCCTCAAGTACATGATGTGCTGTGTGAAGTTTGAAACTAGTAATCTTAACGGTACATAAAATGGTAGGATTGAAATGTGGTCTGGACAAGATGCCACAAGATGAAATACCAGAAGGAAAGATGTTGCCACAGTGCTGTTTGCCTTGTAATCATCCTTATATCCATTTACTTTACTTTTTTGTTTGTTTGTTTGTTTTTAACTCAACTATAACCTAACTATTTGAGTTAATCCGGTAGATTCTTAAAGCCATCTGCTTATTTGATTTTTGCTATATAAATAATTATAGCACAATTTTTAAATGTTTAAATTAGCCTAGGAAATATGGATTAAGAAAAGAAAATTAAAGGAGATATCCTAAATATCTTTAAATTCTGGATCCTCCAGAGGAGGATGGAGAAGGCTTTTTTATGATGCT
Organism: Panthera tigris; assembly: GCF_018350195.1. NCBI lineage: Eukaryota > Metazoa > Chordata > Mammalia > Carnivora > Felidae > Panthera > Panthera tigris. Next base: position 145,693,820 of record NC_056663.1, read on the forward strand.
TTAGATTAGAAGTTCATCAACCAACAGTCTTCAAGTTTTGATGTAGCCATACAGGGTTTTTAAAATGGAGGCATTTCACATAAAAATCTGTTCTTTAAGCCTCTCTTGAAAACTGAGAACACTTTGGCAACACTGGGCCTGATTCCTCTCATGGCAACAACCATCAGTTTTGGAATGATAGCTACCTGCTTTAAAGAAGAGAGGTAAGCTCTGTCTTGTTTGCCCCAATGCCCCAATGTGGACAACTCCACATAACTGTTATCTAACTGGTTTCTGTGTTTTTTTGAGTTTGTGACTCAGAAAAAAAGGCATATTTTAGTTCAGCATGACAACTTTATTTTTTGAGGCATAATCGACATATAGTATTCTATTAGTTTCAAGTGTACAACATAGTGATTTGATATTTGTATATATTGTGAAATAATCACCCCTGTAAGTCTAGTTGACATACATCACCATATGTAGTTACCGAACTTTTTGTGATAAGAACTTTTAAGTTCTGCTCCATTAGCAACTTGAAAATATGCGAAATAATATTATTAACTATAGTCACCACAGCATGACGACTTTAGCCTTGTAACAGTGAAACAGACTGACCCATGAGGTAGGGTCCGGTATATGAGAATCAAGAAATAAGTGTGACATTTGGCTACACGGCCTCTTAAAATTCTTTTCATCTCTAAACTCCTTTAATTCACTTTATTAACACAGCATCATTTTCTGAGAAGTGTTAGTCTTTACAAATTTCTTGTCATTTATTTAATATCTTCTTTCAAGAAAGATAGTAATTTTTTTATAGTAAGAAATAAAGACATACAACTGGCATGTTTTGGATAATGAATGGGAAGTGTGTCTCCATGAACCCAGGACCTTATTGTCCAACATATCTATTTGTTCACTTGGTGTTTATTTATTGAGCACCTTATATGTGTTCAGGGTCCTGGGAATGTAGGGCTACACCAAGTAGACAAAGTATATGCTTTTATGGGAATTTATATTTGGGCAGGGAAAATAGAAAACAAATGAATATATAAATTCAGACAGTAACAGATGCTGTCAAGAAAATAACAGAGTGAATCAATCTGTGTGTGCTCCTTTAGAAAAGGTGGTCAGAAATGCCCCCAAAGAATTAACACTTACTCAGAGAATGAACAATTAGAAAGGGTTTGCTATGCAAGGATATGGGATTAAGGAACAGGAATGAGTTTGACTTCTTCAATTCACAACAAGAAAGCTATTGTAGATGTTGCCTGGTGAGCAAGGGAAAGATTGGCAAGAAATGAAGCCAAATGGTAGGGAGTGTTCTGAGTACAATGGGAAGACATTAGATGATTTTAATCTGGGGAAGGGTGTGATCTGACGTTGGCTAATCTGTATAGAATTAACAGAGGGGCAGAGAGACCAACTGGGAAGCTGTTCTTGCAATCCAGGATGGGTGGTGATGGCAAAGTGGTGAGAAGTGATGGGACAAGATTTATACTGAAAAGAGAATTAACAGGAATTGATAAAGGATGAACTGGGAAGAGAAAGGGAAGGAGGAGAATCAGGGATGACTCCTATGTTTTTGGATTGAGCAATTGGATGAATGATTGCTAGTCATTGAAATAGTGAAGACTGGAAGAAGCAAGTTCTTCCAACAAAAACCAAGTTAACATATTAAGTCTTTTCTGGAAATGGCAGGGTATAGATATACAAGAGAAATATATTGGGTGCTAAACACAAATATACAAAAAGAATAAGATACAGTCTCTGGTCCTGGAGGGCTCACAGTGTCGTGCAAGAAACACAAATCCAAAAAGTCAATAAAAATTTATATCCACCATGGCGGAGATGTGAACAAGGTAGAAGAGGAAGGAGCTTTCAGGATGGCATTCTTTATGATGAAGAGGTAAACAGTTTTAACGAGCTCAACTGGATGTTCCATAAATGGCTAGCAGAACGACTTGTGAACTTTCCAAAAACATTCTTAATTACTGTTAACCTATTCTTTTATGGAGAAAAGACTGGATTTTATTTAATCTTTTACTGGAGATCTTATTTTCTCACATTTCAATTATCCCAGTAATTCTCCAATTATCCCTTTACATCACATCATGGAGAGAATATGAAACCTAAGAAAAACTTATTTCAGTCTGTTTCTTTCCTCTACAAATTCTAATCTTGTTTCCACTCCCTATCTCTTTTCTGTCTCAACAGCAACCAAAGCCTACCAAGTGTTTCTTAAGAGTTCATTATGAGCCAAGTACTTGTTTCTTTCCACATTCTCTTTACTTTCTGGCACTCTAACCTTTGAATATGCTAAAATTTCCAGCTGTTATTTTAAAAGCATTCTTAGACTTCCTCTCTTCCTGACTTGAAGTTTTATTTTCCTCACCATCTCCTATCTATCTCTTTCATCTTGTTTTTCATTTCCCTCTTTTGGCTTCAGTCACCAATAACCTGATAGGCTGCCATGGTTTTGCTTCCTATGATTTGGCTCGCTCTTTCCCCTGCCCCCATGTTTACCTTTCCCATTTCTTATTCTTCAACTGGAGCTTCCATATACTCCTTAGTTACCATTTCTCTTTATTTTTCTACGTTGTTCCCTGTCCATATCACTTAATTCTGTTTTCTCTAACATGCTCTCTGCCAACCATTTCTCCAGTAAATCCAAAATAAAAAATTAATATTTGAACTTTTTATGCAACTTAAAATAGTTTGATACATTGATTAAAGATGTTCTGAACATCATCGTGAATGGTTAATAATGCCAAACAGCAATGCCTACATTTTTTCCTTCTTGCTCACTGGGGTTTCCACTGAGGTATTTTCTTAAAAAAAAAAAAAAAAAAAAAAAATCTTACTAACAACTGATCTACTTGTCTACTTGGCTGGTTTTAGTTGGACAGGGACTGAGTATAGACTGTAATTAAGTATGATCCAATAGTACCCCCAAAAAGCCAAATAAAGTTTAACAAAATTAGATTTAGAGAATATAATATGACATAAATGAAGATACACATGAAGAAAAAAAAAATCAATGAGTGAACTACATTTCCAAGGTCCTTCCTTTTTAATGGATATTTAAGAGAGCCCTTTATTGGAAATTCCTGTCATTGTAGATTCAGAAAGAATTGTACTTCTTTGAAACTAAACAGGTTTCCTCTTTTCATATGCACTTCAATAAAGGCTAAAGTCAAATTAGCAGCCCAAATTCTCTTCTCTCTCTTTGTCTCCACTATCCTGAAGACATTTTAAGTGCAAAAGCATTTTTTTTGGCTTCTCTTTCTCAGTTTATTCATTTTGTTATTATTATTTTTTAATTGAGTACAGTTGACACACAATGTGACATTAGTTTCAGGTGTACAGCATAGTGATTCAACTTCTCCATGCTCTGCTCTGCTCACCTCAAGTGTCACCACCATCTGTCACCACACAATGCTGCTGTAGTACCATTGACTATATTCCCTACACTGTGCCTTTCAGTCCCGTGAATTCCATTAGGTCCCAAAGCATTTTGTTTCCTTAACTACTACCTACTTGTAATTTGTTATCTTGTTGCATAATATTTATCTCCAGAAGCCACCCCAATAATTTCTGATGAGAGATGGGATATAAGCACGCTTTCTTAATAAACACCCTTTTCTAACCGTTTGGTGTCACTGTTCACCCTGTTTCTACTTCAGTCTTAACTGACTAGAATATGAACCATTTGGTTAGAAAATCTGTCACATTTGGAAAGCAGCAGCCAGTCAGAGAGAAATTAAATTGTTTTTCTTTGTCTGCCTACTGTTCCAAGTTTCTGCTGGTGTTGCCAGTCATTTGGAGAGAGAAGTGTGGAGCTTGTTCAGCTGTCAGTGAGTGTGAAGGAGGTTGGGTGGAAGCATGCCAGCTTCTGCTTTTTGCCTTGGAGTCAATAACTGAGGGCCGGGGAGGCTCTGGGGGAGGCTCCACCAGGTCATTCTTGGAGAAAGCAGCTGATGCTTTCTGAGGAAAGAATGCTTGGTCACTATTGTGAAACTGATGGCATTGGTCTACTAGGCAAAGCTCATATTTTCCACTTTTATATCTCTGCCACTAAAAGTCTTTGTGGACAAAACAACCCTAAGGAAGACTCTCCACTGAAGCTGAATTTGCCATAAGGCTGGTTCAGTCATCCAACATTGGGGAGATGCTGAAATAGTAAGAATTGCTTTGTGTGAGTCAGTCCCTTGAGATGGCCCTGGAGTGTTAGGTCAGATCCCTTTGTATTGTATGAGGACAACGTGGAAGGTATTAGAGGTGTAGCTCTCAAGTGTGATAGGAACGAGAAAGGCATGGATGGAGTGAATACATACCGGATTGAAAGAAGTTATTGAGGAAAAAACTAATCTATGGAGAATCCTGAGAGATAAATGAACCATGGAGCTCACTAAAAAATATGGAAAACTAATAGTATGTGATATTTAAGTTCAGAGACCAGTCTGTCAGACATTCAGTGTTAATGTGTATTTATTTTCAGATGTATAGCAGAAATCAGTGAGTCAATTGCTGGGAAATTAGTCTTGTTGGCTTTAGGACTGTGACCCTTCCTATAGGAAAAGCATGTGTTTGGAACTCTTGTAAGGAGAAAATTCTTCTTCCTCTCCCTTTTGATGTTTATTTAGTGATTATCTATACTACTATTGCAAGGGCTTTGGATGCATTTTATCATTTAATATTTAACAAGTTTATGATGTCAACTCTATTATCACCTCCATTTTCTTTTTTTTTTTTTAATATAATTTATTGTCAAATTGGATAACATACGTGTATATACTGTGCTCTTGGTTTTGGGGGTATATGCCCGTGATTCATCACTTACACACAACACCCTGTGCTCACCCCAACAAGTGGCCTCCTCAATGCCCATCACCATTTTCCCCTCTCCCCTGCCTCCACCCCCCCATCAATGCTCAGTTTGTTCTCTGTATTTAAGAGTCTCTTACGGTTTGACTCCCTCCCTCTCTGTAACTATTTTCCCCCTTCCCTTCCCCCATGGTCTTCTGTTAAGTTTCTCAAGTTCTACATATGAGTGAAAACATATGATATCTGTCTTTCTCTGTCTGACTTATTTCACTCAGCATAATACCTTCCAGTTCCATCCACGTTGCTGCAAATGGCAAGATTTCATTCTTTCTCATTGCCAAGTAGTATTCCATTGTATATATAAACCACATCTTCTTTATCCATTCATCAGTTGATGGACATTTGGGCTCTTTCCATAATTTTGCTATTGTTGAAAGTGCTGCTATAAACACTGGGGTACAAGTAACCCTATGCATCAGCACTCCTGTATCCTTTGGATAAATTCCTAGTCATGCTATTGCTGGGCTATAGGGTAGTTCTAATTTTAATTTTTTGAGGAACCTCCACACTGTTTTCCAGAGTGGCTGCACCAGCAGCATTCCCACCAGCAGTGCAAGAGGGTTCCCATTTCTCCACATCCTCACCAGCATCTGTAGTTTCCTGAGTTGTTCGTTTTAGCCACTCTGACTGGTGTGAGGTGATATCTCAGTGTGGTTTTGGATCACCTCCATTTTCTGAATGAAGAAACTGGGGCTGAGAAAGTTATTGAAGCAACTTGCCCAAGGTTACGTAGCTGGAAAATGGCAGAACCAAGTTCAATCAAACACAGATACTGCTCTCGGTTGTTTACCATTGTGCTATATATGTTTCATTCATGATATAGGTGCAAAAATGGAGGTAGAAAGTTATCTTACCCTTAAATCTGTTAGTTATGTATAGACTAACATTTGAAAGCGATTATTGAGACATTGATACATTTTTAAGGAACTGAGGAGACACAGGGGGAAAATGCCCTCAGCATAGAACTTTGCAAGACAATGTCAAACATGACTGCAAGATAAAACAGTTTGCATAGAGAAGGTAGAGCCTGGCAAGGTACTATATACAACATTATGGACCTACTTATATACTAGGCTCATCTGTTTCATGTTTCATGGCTTTGAAAATAGATTCTATCACTTACTAGTTGCGTGACCTTGTTCAATTTACTTCATTTCTCTGGATTTTATTTTTTTAATTTGTAAAATAAGGATAGTAACTACACATACGTCATAAGTTGTTGTGATGATTGAATGAATTCGTATATGGTCTGATGCAGAGAAAGTTCTCAAATGTTAGCTACCATCATTGTGAGCCCCACCATCATCTCACTTAATTCCTTGTAATTCTCACATTACTTACTACATGACAGGCAGTGTTCTAAGCGCTTCATATTTATTAACTCAGTTCATGCCTATGACCTACATGGTGGGCATTGTTATCATATCTATTTTATAAGTAAGAATACTAAGGCAGTACTTTGAGATGTTTGGCTCTAGAGTTGGTTTTCTTTCTTTCTTTCTTTCTTTCTTTCTTTCTTTCTTTCTTTCTTTCTTTCTTTCTTCTTCCTTTTTCTTAATGTTTATTTATTTATTTTGAGACAGACACACAGAGAGAGAGAAAGAGAGAGAGAGAGAGAGAGAGAGAGAGAGAGAGAGAGAGAGAATCCCAAGCAGGCTCCATGCTGTCAGCATAGAGTCCCACATGGGGCTTGATCCCACAAACCATGGGATCATGATCTGAGCCAAAATCAAGATTCAGAGGCTTAACTGACAGAGCCACCAAGGCTCCTCTGGAATCAGTTTTCTTCACCACCATCCTAAGGCTCACACATATTATATGCAGTCAACCAAACCTCAGACAGCTAGAATGGGCCACAACTGGAATTGGACTGGTATTTTCCCACTGGAAGACTAGACTGCTGTTTTTGCTATAATTTGGAGACTGATGAGAGTTGAAGGATTAAAAGGAAGATTCTCTCTAACAATCAGAAATATACTAACATTGCATTCCAACACAGGATACCTTCTAGCATGCCCAAATCAGATTTTGGAAAAGAGAAGATAAATACACAGGGAAAAAAAGGCAAATAAAATGCTCAAAACAAACAAGAAGATAAGTTATATTAATGAAACAACATAAGCTAACAAAATGAATTAAAGGAACCTAAACAGACAGATTCACAAAACTAAACCCTAAAAGCTCATTTTATCATGATAAACCAAACCAGGAGTAAAATAATTGAATTATGTTTGTTTCCTTTTTTTTAAATTTTAATTCCACCAGTATTACAACTGTATAACATACAGTGTTATATTAGTTCCAGGTCTACAATATAGTGACAATTCAACAATTCTATACATTGCTCAGGGCTCATCATGACAAGTGTACTCTTAATTCCCTTCACCCATTTTACTCATGCTCCCACCCACCTCCCCTCTGGAAACCACCCATCAGTTTGTTCTCTATAGTTAAGAGTTGGTTTTTTGGTTTGTCCCTTTTTTTTCTTCATTTGATTATTAAATTCCATATATGAATGAAATCATATGGTATTTGTCTTTCTCTGACTTACTTCACTTAGCATTGTACCCTCTAAATCTATCCACCTTGCAAATGGCAAGATCTCATTCTTTTTTGTGGCTAATATTCCATTATATATTATATGTATATGTATAATATATATAATATACACATCTTCTTTATACATTCTTCTTTATCCATTCATCTATTAATGGATACTTGGGTTGCTTCCATAATTTGGCTGTTATAAATAATTCTGTAATAAATATAGGGGTGCATATGTCATTTTGAATTTGTGTTTTTGTATTCTTTAGGTAAATGTCCTGTGTTGTGATACTGTATTTTGGTTTTCTGATGGTATTCAGTAAAAATTCCCGTCAAGTTGTAATAAACTTACAGAGACATAAAACAATTCAATTCTTGTATCAGATCAGTTTTTGTAACAGTTCAAATTCAATGAAAATAATTTCCATATACCTTTGTGAAGATTAGAATTGGAAGTGTTTTAATGTTCTTCATAGACCAATTGTCACTTGTTGAGTGTTCAAAAGACTATCAAAATGTCTCCAAATATAGTGCCTACAAAAACCAACATGTGAATAAGAATGATTCTTCTATTCCAGATTTCTGCCTCCCTTTCTGTCTTTGTCTCCCACTCTGCAAAACCAGGAAAGATTATTCATTAGACATTTTATTTTGTATTGTTCCAGTTGCTGGGGATCCAGTGAAAAAAAGACAAAGACAAACCAGGTCCCTGCTCTCCTAAAATGGCAAAAAAATAAAGCACTGGAAAAAAAAAAAAGTCTCAATGCAAGACAATAGTAACAAAAATGCAGGTAGTCATCTTTTTAATGCTGCAACTATTGGAAATAATAATAATAATAATTAATATATAATAGGTAACACTTATTGAGGACTTATTTCTGCAATGTGTCGCTAAGCATTTTATATACAGTATACTCTGAATACTTACAATTCATTCATTTAGTAAGTGTGGAGAGCCTACTTCGTGCCAGGTACTCTTCTAGGATCACCCTTCATCGGTGAACAAAAGAAAGCCTGGGCTCTGCTGAAGTTTGTATTCTGGGACTAAATAAGTACTAGAAAATGTTTTTGTTTTTCTTTTTTAATAAAAGATCTTATGATAAGCGTTCTTATCACACACGCGAAGGTGATAAAAGGGGCAGGAGGAAACTTTGGGAGGTAATGGGTATGTCTATGACCTTGATGATGGTGATGGTTTCATGGGTGTACCCTTATCTCCAAACTCATTGAATTATATATATTAAATAAGTACAACTTTTTACATGTGCAATAACGTGGTTTAAAGAAAGATAAGTTTTGTGCGTTGGCAAGCTGATACCAGTTGGTGCTAACTGGTGTAAGTTGGCACCATTAGTTAATGGTGAAATCCGGGAGAGAAGTGGAGTGCTGGGGAAGGAGAGCTAATCTGGACAAAAGATGAGGAGATCAATTTCTAACAGGTTGAATTTGAGGTTACAGTAGTTCATCCAAATGGAATTGCTGTGTGGCTATTTGTAAGGAGGGGCTTGTGGGAAAATAAATGGAGATAAAGACTTGGGGATTACCTTCTCAGGAGATAGGTGAAGCAATGGTGTTATAAACTCACTGACTGACAGAGTGTGAGAGAAAAGGATGGAGAGCGAAGGACCGATCCTTGAGAAACAGGAAAGGGCAACATTGAGGAGTGGGAATGATCTAAGAAGAGAGAAACAGAGCAGTCAGAGAAAGAAGAAGAGATCAAGAGAGTTCTAAATGCAGCAGGGAACTCAAGAGTAGGAAAGACAGGGGAGCATAGTTATTTTTTGGCAAGAAAATGGTTGCTAGTAATATCAAAAGAGCACCTTATGTTGAGTGGAAACACAGGAGTGCAGAAACCAAATGCCAAGCATGGAAGGGTTGGGCAGGCAAGAAATGGAAGCAGCCAGTACAAGGAGCAGAGATAGGATGATAGCTAGAAAGGAGTGTTGGACCCATTTCAAGAACAAAGTGGCACCACTCTGTTCACATCTAGTCTCTGGGTACCTAAGACTATTGAGACAGAAATTGGTATTAGCTCAGTGAACACAATTCCTTATGAAATATTGAAAAATCCATTTTTTTTTCTGTATAGTAGTTGGCTTTCTGAAAACAGCCAACCCCCCCAGAAGAGACCTAGGTATCAGTTTTTGAATATGAATTACAAATCTGTGCCCTCCAATGTGAAAGCTTTATTTTCCCATCTCCCTTCACATAGTGATTTATTTTTGCTGTCAGTCAGAAGGGAAAATTGTCCTCTGGTAGGTAGCAGGATTTGAAATAAGGGAGAAAATGAAACATACTCTGTCACAAGGTTGCATTTGTATTAGGAAAATATCATTTTGGCAGGAGAGACAGTGTAATTTGTCAAGCAGATTAATCTTAGGAATGGAAAGTCCTAATCAAATGGCGAAGACTTTAATATATCTCTTGGATAGACAGATTGGCCACAGCTCTGTAACTGCTTTGGGAGTGAAAAGAGACTTAGGCTATCTGCAAGAATCTAATGGGTGGAAATCATGATAAATTTGGGGAAGCTGCATAATTAGATTTGTTCAGTATTGGTCTGTTCCCACTTTCAGCAATGCAATAGAGCAAGTAGAAAATGCTCATTTAGAGCATAGCCTATGTATAATATATTAACATTCCTTCGATCAATCTCTGAGGTTCTTAATGGCTAGAAAAGTAGAGAAATGATCAGAATAATTTTTTCTTTCTCACTTTTTCCTCTTTCACCCTTAATTATCTTTATATATTAATTCTATTTCACCCTTAATTATATATATATAATATATATAAATATGTATATTAAGGTTTATTTATTTTTGAGAGAGAGCATGGGTGGAGAGAGGGGGAGAATGGAGAGATAGGGGGACACAGAGTCCGAAGCAGACTCCAGGCTCTGAGCTGTCAGCACACAGCCGGACGCGGGGCTCAAACTCACAAACTGTGAGATCATGACCTGAACCGAAGTCAGGCAGTTAATCAACTGAGCCACCCAGGTGTCTCTAGGTCTGTTATGTTTTTAAAATAAGCAAAAAGGAATTGATGGAGAAAACTCAAAACAACACACAAGCACTGAATTTTTTTGTCAAATCTTTTAGTGCTATTCCAAATGAAACTTTAAATTATTGGCAAATTTATTCTGATTCTGCTCTCTAATCCTTGTCTCATTAGGAAATCTTTCAGGAAATATTTGTTTACTGATAGATGCACAAAAACTATGCCTTCTATGCCAGCACTTCTCCTCTTTTTAATTACTAAAATGGTGGTAGTGGTAAGTAGTTCTAGAACCCAGAGGTTACTTGGCTTTGGTCGTTTTATCACTTCAGGGTTGATACCAACATCTGTGTATCCCCAGAATAGGACTTTATGAGTGGTAAACAGTCATAAAGCATAGTTCAATGTATTCTCACGGAGAACACCGTCACATTTTCAACTGTAAAGAAATAGTTTAAAAATCCTATAAAGAAGCCAAGTGGACCGAATTTAAGAGCTCAACATATATTGCTAATTATCACAGAATCATTATCCAATTCCCTGGTTATTTGCTGATTTGGGAATCTTAAATTACAATCTGAATACAGACAGGTTATATCCAGTGTTTCCAGCTCACCGCAGACGCTGTTTGAGCGATGGAGCCTCTAAGGGGTAGGGGGCAGTCTATGGAAATACAATACACGTGCTGGGTGCTGCCTAAAATGTACATAAACTGCCACTACTTTATCAAATTGTAATATCTCTCCTTTCAAAGTCTTAGACAGCTTGTGCATACCATCTGATCTTTGTCTGTATTCCTTCTGTGCTTTTCTTCATCTAGAAGAATGGTTCTTGAAATTCTTACAGGACTCTTTAAAACGCTTGCCACATATTTTGAGAAGCATCTGGTTGGAAGACGTCCTGCTTTCTGTATTTGTTCCCAGCTGTCTGGCGTGTGCCATGTTTCTCGTGAATCCAGTTTTGTTAACTTTTGGGGTAAATGCTTTTGCATCTGCTTCAGCACATATTTACGGTGAGACTAATAGCCCAAAGCAAGTTGCTAAGGGTTGTATAAGTGAAAGACTCAGTGTCAGGAAAACTTGATTAATTTACCCGCCATCTAATTTGCACAAGGTTACCTGGAAATTGGTGTTTGTTTCTTTTGCTTGATGATTTCAAGATGGACCTTGTCCCTTTAAGGAATCCTGGATACCTTGAATACTTTCTCAAACATCTGCTCTGGTTTCATCAGGGAGACTTTGGGATAGCTATAATTCACATAGCTTTCCTTCAGCAAACAAGGCACCTACCTGTCAGTAAGACAAATTTTCCAAGGAGCTAAAAAATGGAGAGTGTTATAAAGGAGCTCTGAATCTTAATAGGGACAGAACTTTCAGTTAAAGTAGCTGTGGAAGGTTGTCTGTTGCTGGTTACTTTTTTTTTAATTTTTATAATCTTTTTGTATTAAATCTTTAAATTGGGGAGCCCAGTTGGCTCAGTCAGTTGAACGACCAACTCTTGATTTCGGCCCAGGGCATCATCTCGCAGTTTGTGAGTTCGAGCCCCACATCAGACTCCATGCTGCTGGTGTAGAGCCTGCTTGGGATTCTCAATCTCTTTCTGTCTGCCCCTCCCTTGCTCATGTTCTCTCTCTCAAGATAAATACATAAACTTAAAAAAATCATTAAATTAACATGCACAGTAAAAATTTGGAAATTTCAAAACATATAAAGATGAAAATTAAAATCATACGTAATGCCTAAAAATAATCATCACAATATGATAATAACTAACACTTATATGGTATTACCATGTAACAAGGAGCATTCTAAATGCTTCACTCCCATTAATTCTTTTGACTCTCATGTTGACTTTAATGAGATAGATACTATCATTATCCTCATTACAGAGATGAGTAGAGTGAAGCACAGGTTAAGTTACTTGCCCATGCGTACTTGGCTAGTCAATGGCATGGCCAGGATTCAAATACAGGCAGACTAATTCCAGGGTCTAAGCCTTAACTGCTAGGCTGTGCCATTAACCCTTGTTTATCCCTATTCACACTTAACATGAAATTCCTTCCAGACTGCTTTCAATCAAGGTTTTAAAACAAGGTTGAAAGCAGAGACCATGTTCATTTGCCTTAATTGTGTTTATTTAATCTTGTAACAAGTTTTTCCCTGCACTATCTGCAAACATTTGGTAAGCATCTTTGTAATAAAGATCTGTTCATTCAGTAAAGGTGCTGAGACCCCCTTCTTCACATATCACCCAATTACAAAAGTTTGCTTTGCCTACTGAGCAGTCATAGTACAGATGGAACAGTGCAGAATGCCAGGTCACTGCAGGGTGGTCAGAGTGCATGACCTTTGGTCAATCCCTTAGCCTCCTTACATCTCAGTTTTCTCACCTATAAAATGGGGCAAGGATATCGATAGTCTGGAGTACAAAGTTGTGGCAACTGAGAGATACACCTGAGAAGTGTGTTTAGGAAAGTATATAGCTGTTTACAAATGTCAGCGATTACTTTTAATAATAATGAACATGTTCAACCATGACTGGCACTTTCTAGAGGAAATTCTGTCTGAGGCAGAGGAGGAGAGAAGAGCGGTTTATTAAAGAAATGAGCATAAAACATTGAGAAACTACTGTAGAATAATTCAGTAATGGTGATGGAAGCACTGGAAAGAAAAATCACCAGCACAAATAAGATTTCCATGTCTTTCCTTTCAGACTTTTTTGTATCAACTTACAAACTTTTCTAATTAAAATTTTTGTATTCAAGTAAAATTCACACACAGTGTTATGTTAGGTTGAGGTGTACCAGATAGGATTCAATAATTCTATACATTTCTCAGTGCTCATCAAGATAAGTGTACTCTTTTTTTTTTTTTTTAAACGTTTATTTATTTTTGAGAGAGAGAGAGAGTGTGAGTGGGGTCGGGGCAGAGAGAGAGGGAGACACGGAAACCGAAGCAGGCTCCAGGCTCCAAGCTGTCAGCACAGAGCCTGATGTGGGGCCCAAACTCATAAACCATGAGATCATGACCTGAGCTGAAGTCGGACCCTTAACCGACTAAGCCACCCAGGTGCCCCAAGATAAGTGCACTCTTCAACCTCTTCACCTATTTCACTCATCCCTCACCCACTCTGGCAACCATCAGTTTGTGGTGTTTGAGTCTGTTTCTGTATTTGAGTCTGGTTTTTGTTTGCTTGTTTGTCTCTTTTCTTCCTTGCTTGTTCATTTGTTTTACTTCTTAAATCATAAGGTATTTGTCTTTCTCTGACTTACTATACCCTCTAGATCCATCCATGTTGTTGCAAATGGCAAGATGTCATTATTTTTTATAACTGAGTAATATTCTATTGTATATATACACCACATATTCTTTATCCATTCATCTATCAATGGACACTTGGGTTGCTTCCATATCCTGGCTATTGAAAAGTTGCAATAAACATAGGGGTGCATATATCTTTTTGAATTAGTGTTTTAGTTTTCTTTGGGTAAATACCCAGTAGTAGAATTACTGGATCATATAGTCATCCTATTTTTAATTGTTTTAATTTTTTTTTTTTTTTTTGAGAGAGAGGGATAGTGCATGAGCAAGTAAGGGAGAGACAGAGAGACAGGGAGACAGAGAAGGCTCTGTGCTGTCAGCGCAGGGCTTAATCTCATGAACCATGAGGTCAGGACATGAGCCAAAATCGAGATTCAGAACTTAACTGACTGAGTCACCGGGATGCCCCTATTTTTAATTTTTAAAGGAACCTCCATACTGTTTTCCACAGTGGCTGCACCAATTTGCATTCCCACCAAAAGTGCATAAGAGTTCCCTTTCTCCACATCCTTGCCAACACTTGTCATTTTTTGTGTTTTTTATTTAAGCGATTCTGACAGTGTAAATTGATACCTCATTGTGGTTTTAATTTGCATTTTCCTGATGATGAAAAGATGTTGAGCATCTTTTCACGTATCTGTTGGCCATCTGTATGTCTTCTTCAGAAAAATGTCTGTTTAGGTACTCTTTGCCCAATTCTTAATTGGATTATTTGTTTTTTAGAGTGTTGAGTTGTATAAATTCTTTATATATTTCGGATAGTAACCCCTTATTGTATGTACCATTTGCAAATATCTTTTCCCATTCAGTAGGTTGCTTTTGCTTTGTTGATGGTTTCCTTTACCATAGAAAAGCTTTTGATTTTGGTGTAGCCCAGTGGTTTAATTTTGCTTTTGTTTCCCTTGCTAGAGGAGGCATATCTAGAAAAATGTTGCTGTGGCTGATGTCAAAGAAATTACTGCCTACGTTTTCTTCTAGGAATTTTATGGTTTCAGGTCTCACATTTAGGTCTTTAATCCATTTTGAGTTTATTTTTGTTTATGGTGTAGGAAAGCATTTCAGTTTCATTCTTTTGCATGTTAATTTTCAGTTTTCCCAGCACCATTTATTAAAGAGATGATCTTTTGCCCATTGTATATTATTGTCTCCTTTGTCATAAATTAATTGACCATATAAGCATGGGTTGATTTCTGGACTCTGTTTTGTTCCATTGATCTACATGTCTATTTTTGTGCCAGTACTATATTGTTTTGATTACTATAGCTTAGATTACTACAGCTACTATATTTTGAAATCTAAGATTGTGATAACTCCAACTTTGTTCTTATTCAAGACTACTTTGACTATTTGGAGTCTTGTAGTTCCATACAAATTTTAGAATTATTTCTTCTAGTTCTGTGGAAAATTCTGTTGATATTTTGATAAGAATTGCATTAAGTCGGTAGGTTGCTTTGGGTAGTGTGGACATTTTAACAATATTGGTTCTCCCAATCCGTGAGCATGGAATATCTTCCTGTCTGTTTGTGTCATCTTCAATTTCTTTCATCAGTGTTTTGTAGTTTTCAAAGTGCTGGTCTTTCACCTCCTTGGTTAAATTTATTCCTGGTTATTTTATTCTTTTTTGGTGCAAAAATGGGATTGTTTTCTTAATTTCTCTTTCTTCTACTTTATTATTAGTTTATAGAAATGTAGTGGATTTCTGTATATTGGTTTTGTGTCCTGTGACCTTACTGAATTCATTTGTCAGTTCTAGTAGGTTTTCGGTGGAGTCTTTAGGGTTACCTATAAAGTATCATGTCATCTGCAAACAGAAGTTTTACTTCTTTCTTACCCATTTATGTTTCTTATTTATTTTTCTTGTCTGATTGCTGTGGCTAGGACTTCCAATACTATGTTGAATAAAAGTGGTGAGAATGGACATCCTGATCTTCTATCAAGATCTATTTCTTAAGCTTATTATTTAGCTCCTCTCAACAATATGATCAATAGATTGCTTAATCAACTGCTTTCATTTTCCTCCCTTTTTGATTTGCTACTGGCCTTTTCATTTCTCCCTTTTTAAATTTGTCCCTTGCTTACCTAATTTTTCCCTTTTCTCTTCTTCCCTTCCCTTCCCAGGGTCATCACTGTATGAAGTGCTTCTGTTTGTGGGCAAACCAGGTTAGAACCTGGAGTCTTGCCATCGACCTTTGAGAAGTGCTTGTCCATTCCTCTTCTCTGCCTTTGCAGAGGACCACACCCAAGTAATTTCAGACACAATGGCTGAACACTTGTTATTGAGGCCTCCAGAAAAGGAGGCCTGACTCTGTTCTTACAGTACTGCAGCAGCAAGCAAACTATAACCACAAGAATCAACTTAATTAAATGAACTATTTTGTAACTAACCTCACTTACCCACTGAAGAAAGAGGTAATATTCAAAATGTCAATAGAATAATAGAGAGGATGGATTGTTTTTAACTCCAAGTTCTTTCTAAAACTGGTTGAAAATATCTACAAAAATTGCACTGAGGACATTTTATATGAAACATTCTATTCTGATTCTCCAGCTTTTGCCATCTTTGAATATTGTTGGTAGTAGCTCAGCACATGTGAACATGTTTTTTTAGTTTCTTTTAATTTGGGACTTGGCACTTGCCATAGCAATCCTAGCAAGACTGAATGGCAGATCCAACTGATGTGGAATACCTGTCTTCTAAACTTGTTATGGAGATACACTTGAGGATATGTATAAAGTGAACCTACATTCTGGGATGATATCATCAGTGCCTGCTCACTGCCTTAGATCCATGTTGCCCTGTCCAGAGAATGTACCATAGAAAATTTTGCAGTGGGTAAGTCTAGACAAAATATTTTTGGATGCTTTGAGCATATCCCTCCAGATTCAACACTGCTGCCAAAGGGTTAATTGGATTCAAAGATCCCTCCCATGAGGTTTTAGAGTCTGTGATATAAATTCCATCTGTTTCTTGAAGCGGTTTATGGGTTTGGCAATATGATGTGTTGGC
This sequence comes from Panthera tigris, assembly GCF_018350195.1. Lineage (NCBI taxonomy): Eukaryota > Metazoa > Chordata > Mammalia > Carnivora > Felidae > Panthera > Panthera tigris. The sequence continues at coordinate 145,710,551 of NC_056663.1, forward strand.
CTGACAATTGTTTAAAAAATCCTTTTTAGCCTGATACAGGTATAATTTTTTTATAGTATCCAGATTTATTTTCTTGAACATCTAATTTTAAATTAGAAACCGCTCCAGCTCTGTGTCTGGGATACAAAATTTGTTCTGAATGTGAGTACTACATAGCCATCTCTTAACCAAAGAAAGAGGTGTTAACTTTTATACTGCAGTGTAGGAGTATGACAATATTTCTCCAACTTTAATGCTATGAGAATTGGAATATTATAAACAGTGAAAGTCAGTCTTAAAATATTTCTTGGCTATACTTTCTTTGCATCAAGGGATTGTCTACAAACTGTCTTCAGTGGATTATGGTATCTGAGATGACCTCTAGGCTTATGTAGACTGTGTGTGCTCATTTCTCATGAATAATTTTCAAATAGGTAAAATCGGGTTTAAAAGCAAAAGGAGCAAACTCAATCTTAAATGGTTAAAACTGGGAAAAGTCAGCCTAAGATAGCGTGATGGTTGGAAGAGGAGAGAGATAGTTTCATCTCTTTGCCTTGGTCGTGGAAGGGAAGGATCTACTTCCCTTTGGCCCCTTCATCACCTATATTCCTGGCTTTGAATTTTACCCAATGAACTACTGTGGCTATATTAATTCTTGGATATGGAATTCCTTTAGGTCTGCTTCAGCCTCCTCATGTTCTATGAAACACTAAACGTTTTCTTATTCCCCCTCTCCTCTTATATAGACTTATTTGGTCACATGATCAGATTTTAAACCTTTGTTTTGACCTGAATTTCTCTTATTTTTTTTTAAAGTTTATTTATTTTGAAAGTGAGAGAGAGAGAGCATGCAAGAAAGCAAGGGTGGAGGGGCAGAGAGAGAGAAAGAAAGAGATGGAAAGGGAGAGAATCCCAAACAGTCTCTGTACTGTCAGCATGGAGCAGGATGTGGGGCTCAATCTCATAAACCATGAGATCAGGACCTGAGCCAAAACCAAGAGTCAGATGCTCAACCTACTGAGCAACCCAGGTGCCTTGACCTGGCTTCCCCTTAAATTGTACTTCAAATAATCTTTCCCTGTCTCCACATACTTCCACTGCTGGCAAGGGGTTCTGCTCCCTCAATCTGTAGCAGCCACTCAGGAAGCTTTCTGTCTTGACTGATATTAACCCTCAGACATCATTGATATGAAGAAGGAGATTAGACGACATTCACTAACTGTTCAATTCTCAGAAAAGACAGAGTCCCTGGTTTTTGAGAACAGTGTACCAACTTCTGTAGCTCCTCAACCTACCAATGGAAGGTAAGAAGCCTTAGGTCTCCCTCTGTACCAAAGGACGTATCATGTTCCATTATTTAGAACTAAGGGTAGCGGGCTTTAGAACAAGATGATGATGGTCTCAGGAACATCAGCTAGTTTTTGGAAACAAGTAAATAAACCTGGAACATCAATTTCTGGGAGAAATATTTGACTCTAACCCCTTACAGTTACATGGCAGTACCCTATTAAGGACTAGAGCCCACTGCACTCCTGTCCCCTTCTGGTCTTTTTGACCTGCCTTTTCTTCTTTAGATCATAATCTGATATTAGAAATATTTCCTCACCATCAGTCCCAATTTGGGGATTTTGGATTAATATGTTCAGACCCTACAAAATGAAGAAAACAGTGTCCTGAACTCTATAAAGACTATTAGAACAATGACAGAGTTAGCATCTGGAACTGCTACCGGCTTTTGTGGATGCCTGATCTCTTGGGCTAATGTTCATTCCACCAGATGCCCTCTTTAACATGCCCAGCCTCCCCAGAGCCAGATAAAAAGCTCTGTGTTCACCTGCTTTTTGACTCAGAACTGTCTGCTGGCTCCATTCCTCATCATCTCCTCCAATCTTTCTCATTAACCATCACCAGCCTCCATGTTCTTCAAATGTCATTAGGTTCCCCCACTTTTCCTAGTTCCCCTTTGAAATGGTAACTAGATTTAAGATTGTTATGCTGGCTCATTTAATACCCCTTTGAGGTGGTATTTTGGTAAATGCCTCCAACAAAAAGCCTCAGATCCCTGTCACTGTAACTATGTCTTTGGCTTACATGTGTCTTTAGACATTGATTGAAGACTGTGTTCCTTTACTGGTTAACTAAAAAGTATAGTGCTGGAAGTCATGTGGCACATGTAAATGACAATCTACTCCAGGGCACTGATTCTATGTGATCAACTGCATCTAGTGTGAGCAGACATTAAACTTCTGTGTGGCAGAGGTTTTCACATGCCCATCACCAAGTGTACTGTCTGGCAGACATAATGTCAACTGAACAGCATTTGAATGAACAAACATATCCCAGGGGCAGTTTGAGGGCATATGTAGAACTTTAGACTGAGCTCTGTATTCTATCAAAAAACTTAATTATGAATTGATAAAAAGATGCTAAAAATGGAAGCTTCAGCTCAGATGACATTGCTCTTTGTCAGACATCAAAGTGACTATGAAGCAGATCTCCATATGCAGCCTTACAATTTTATTAAAATTATACCTGGTATTTAATTTATAGAGGAAGACTGAAGGATGAAAAAGAATGGCCAATGCCATTGAAAGACAATTTATTATTTATGTTTCCCAAGAGAAGGGAGCACATCATGCCACACAGGGCCACAGGAGAAGCATCAGGTTTTAGTAAGGAGGCAAAAGCAGGAACAAGGAGAAAGCCTAGCCCAGAAACTTTACTGGGTTTTCTGTGAGAAAAGCCAAGTGGGGTTGGGTAAACAGCTCAGAACTGGCTATTTTGTATAGTGTTAGTGGGCTCTTGGCTGTAAGGGTGGTCTCTAGTTGTCTGATACCTGGCCCCAGGTTATTTAGCACAGGGGAAATAATGGTTTGATGTGGGAGTGTTTGATAAGCAGATGATTGAGGGTGTAGGCTCTGGATTAGTTAGTCTGCATATAAAAAGATGGACTTTCAAGTAAGTTGTTTACCATTTTTAAGAATTGGCTAGCTTGGAAGGGGCAGTTTCTTTCCCTGTCCTGAAGTCTCCCCAGGAAGTCAAAACATCACACCACAGGAGAAAAAAAAAAAAAAAGAACATGATAATTACAGTGGAAATGGTTGCTCACCTCTACTATGGCCTTTGGACCCCTCAGCCAAATCAGAGATAATAGAAGAGATCAGGAAGTGACTTTTGAAGATATTTGTTTGGAGAGGAAACTGTTACTATAAAGTGAGAGTTCCCTTGCCCCAACACACATGCATACATAAGAGGTGGAAGGGTTAAGGGGTTCTGCTTTCTTCTCCTCAAGCACAGAGCAGGGAGCTGCTACAAGATCCCTCTGAGGGCTTGTGGTGGGTGTTCACAGAAGATGGGTACCAGACCCATGTCTGAGAAGACCAAAGCATTCTGTTACCCGTTTATTTTATTTCAAAAAAGCTTGTAGACTTTGCTATGGGGCAGATATAGGCAGACAGGAGAGAGAGCCAGGGTGGTATCATCTTAGGTCCTGTCCAATGAGGCTATCTGGAGGAAAGGAGGGCTCTGGTAGTAAGAAGTTCCAGGTGAGTCCTGAATTCCTAAGGGCTGCAAAATGAGTTGCAAGGGACAACCCCAAAAAGAGACACAGCTGCCTAAGTCAAGAGAACTGCTTGAGTGATAGAGATCACCAAAGAACCCTCAAATACACCCACTGAAAAAAAAGCTTCAAATACCTGCCAGACACAAGGAGCCTGAAGGCAGTGTATGAGAGTATCTTTAAATAAGACCTTTCTCCCTTAATGCTTTATTCTTTCTATATTTCACCTGAAAATGTCCAGAAGCAGTTAGTAAACCAGGCAGGGTGGAGATTGAGTACAGAGAAGTAGGGAGGAGACCATTTATTACACCCCATTTCTTTCTTTCTAATTTTTTTTTAATTTAAGTTTTTGTTAGTTAACATACAGTGCAATATTGGTTTCAAGAGTAGAATTCAGTGATTCATGACTTACATACAACACCCAGTGCTCACCACAATGAGTGCCCATCACCTTCTAGCCCATCTCCTACCCACCTCTATCCATCAACCTTCAGTTTGTTCTCTATCATTAAAAATCTCTTGTGGTTTGTTTCCCTCTCTTCTATTTCTTTGTCCTCCCCTTCCCATATGTTCAACTGTTCTGTTTCTTAAATTCCACATATGAGTGAAATCATATGGTATTTGCCTTTCTCTGATTGACTTATTTCACTTAGCATGATACATTCTAGCTCCATCTAGCTCCATTGCAAATGGCAATTTTTCATTCTTTTTGATGGCTGAGTAATATTCCATTGCATGTATGTATGTATATATACCACATCTTTTTTATGTATTCATCATTTCATGGACATTTGGGCTCTCTCCATAGTTTGGCTATTGTTTATAATGCTGCTATGAACATTGGCATACATGTACCCCTTTGAATCTGTATTTTTGTATAGTTTGGGTAAATACCTAATAGTGCAATCTCTGGATTGTAGAGTAGTTCTATTTTTAGTTTTTTGAGGAACCTCCATATTATTCATCAGAGTGGCTGCACCAGTTTGCATTCTCACCAACAGTGCAAGAGTGTTCACCTTTCTCCACATCCTCACCAACATCTGTTGTTTCTTGTGTTATTTAATTTTAGCCATTCTGACAGATGTGAGGTGATATCTCGTGGTTTTGATTTGTATTTTCCTGATGATGAGTGATTTTGAGCATCTTTTCATGTGTCTGTTAGCCATTGGATATCTTCTTTGGAAAAGTGTCTATTCATGTCTTGTGCCCATTTCTTAATTGTATTTGTTTTTTGGGGTTGAGTTTGATAAATTCTTTATAGATTTTGGATACCAACCCTTTATCAGGTATGTTGCTTGCAAATATCTTCTCCCATTCCATGGGCTGCCCGTTAGCTTTGTTGATTGTTTCCTTCACTGTGCAGAAGCTTTTTATCTTGATGAAGTCCTAATAGTTCATGTTTGCTTTTGTTTCCCTTGTCTTTAGTGATGTATCTAGTAAGAAGTTGCTCTTGCTGGGGTCAAAGAGGTTGCTGCTGGTTTTCTCCTCTAGGATTTTGATGGTTTCCTATCTCACATTTAGGTCTTTCATCTATTTTGAATTTATTTTTGTGTATGGTTTAAGAAAGTGCTCCAGTATCATTCTTTTGTATGTCAGTTTCCAGTTTTCCCAACACCATTTGTTGAAGAGACTGTCTTTTTTCCATTGGATATTCTTTCCTGTTTTGTTGAAGATTAATTGACCACAGAGTTGTGGGTCAATTTCTGGCTTTTCTATTCTGTTCCATGATTTATAAGTCTGTTTTTGTGCCAGTACCATACTGTCCTGATGACTACAGCTTTGTAATATAGCTTGAAATCTGTAATTGTGATGCTTCCAGTTCTATTTTTCTGTTTTAGAATTGCTTTGGCTATTCAGGGTCTTTTGTGGTTCGATACAAATTTTAGGGTTGTTTGTTTTAGCTCTGTGAAAAATGCTAGTGGTATTTTGATATGGATTGCATTAAATGTGTAGATTGCTTTGGGTAGTATAGACATTTTAACAAGGTTTATGGTTCCAATCCATGAACCTGGAATGTTTTTTCATTTCTTTGTGTTGTCTTCAATTTCTTTCATAAGTGTTCTATAGTTTTAAGAGTACAGATCTTTTACTTCTTTAGTTAAGTTTATTCCTAGATATCTTATTGTTTTTGGTGCAACTGCAATGCGATTGATTCCTTGATTCCCATTTCACCTCATTTCTACTGGAAGTTTCCAGCCTGCAGCATACTAGGAACCCAATTCTGATTAATTTCCTGGCAGGACACTTCTAATTTCTGAATGAAGACTATGTTTTTCATTTAAAGTGACTTGTAATGTTCATTACCAAAAAGCAAGCAGACAAGTCATGAGACCTACCCACGTTTTCATCAAGGGACAGGATCAAAGCAATAGAGGACATAAGGAAATATTTCACCATATAAAAAAGAGCTATAGTGCCTTAACAGAGTTGAGGTAAAGCATGCTTTGGCAAAGATCTACCACAGAGAAGAGAAGAAACCCATAGGAGTTTCTGCTTTGTGCCTCCAATGAAATACCAAGAAAATATTATCCCTTTGATAGAAAACAAAAGAAAGAAAGAAAGAAAGAAAGAAAGAAAGAAAGAAAGAAAGAAAGAATGAAAGGAAGAAAGAAAGAAGAAAGAAAGGAGAAACAAAACAAATTCTCCAAGATGTTGGGAAGCAGGTTGAGAAGGGTAAGAGAAGAGTGAAGGAATCAACTGAAGAATCAGAGAATTAAAACACCAAAAGAGCACATAAAGAACCAAAGTCACATGCAGAAAACAGAATCAGTGAGGTAGAGGACTAAATTGAAGTACTCAAAAAAAATTGAAGAAAAGAGAGCAGTGATGGCTCTTGTTGAATGAATACTTACTGGACATCTACACATTACAGAGGAAGAAGCAGAGATGTCACCTATTGGTGAGGTCACCTAATGTGTCCAGGCAAATAGCCAGCAGACAATGGAACAGAATTCAAACTCAAGTCTGTCAGACTCCAATGCATGTTTGTTAATCATGGCACTTTGCTAAACACAAAGATGAGACATTTAGATCTGAGGGAGAATGAACAAAGAACCAACTCATAGATGATGAGTATTTAAAGGGGGAAAAAAAGCAGGACAAAAATAAAAAACTAGAATAAATTGAGCATGGACAAAAATTGAGCATGGACAAAAATAAAAAACTAGAATAAAACTTTCTTTAACTGAAAAAAGTTATACAAATGAAAGATCTTATTTAGTTAGAAAATTGGATAATTGATTGAAACAAATGAGTTGGTTCTTTATGCAGAAGTGATGGTAGGGAATATGGAAATAAAATAGTTAAACCATTTGCAAAATGGGTAGAATTTACTGCTGCTAAGAATGTGGTGAGACAGGTATTCATATTTATGGAAGTATCAAGTAGTATATAAAAATATTGATCATAAAAAAGTAATCTGAAATTCAGACAAGAAATCATCTAAAGGGGTCAGACATTAATTTTATAATCAGAAAAAATATTTGAAATAGAAAAAAGTTAAAAATGTAAATAGAACTAAAATAACATTTTAGTGTTTAGTATGTTTATTGAAATATAAAAAATACCTCTTATTAACAGAGCCTAGTATCTGAGGCTTTTCACCAATGGAAAAAATTGTGGTGTCTGTACAAAATTTCTAAGAGGAAACTACGGACACATTTGACATAATAAACTAACAAACAGCATATGTAAGACTATGTTAAGTTTGACAATAATCTTTGAATTCCTTGACATAACACTAGAGAAGTGGGATAGGGCAGGGGAGGTGGCTGGTCTCTAAGACAAAAGATATGAGGTCTCTTCTGGTCTGCTATTTAAGGTGTTACCTTGTGCAAATCAACTTCTCACTCTAAAATCTAATATCCAGTCTTGAAGACCCTCAGTAAATATTTCTTACCCAACTAACTTGTCCAAGGCCACACAGGTATTTAGTGTTGGAACAAGTGAGGGTTGGTGGAATATGGCTGGCTGGAAGATAATCAGATTTAGGGAGAGGAATTTACAATTTGAAATTACAATGGGAAGAAAAAGTATGGTGTTCAGACCACATAAGCTGGCTTTTCCCAGCCTGTACAGACAGATATATATCTATATAATATCTCAGCATAGTAATAATCTCATAATTATATATTTATTATTATATATAATATATACTATCTCAGCTTTCTATTGTGATGTATAGTTTTATCATCTAATTACTTATACATTTTCTTATTTGGTCCTCAGGAAGGTCTTTGGAGTTTGGAAGAATTGTTACTATCATCCTCTATCCCATCTTTGAATTACAAATAAAAAAACTGAGGGACCAGGAATTTAAAATACTCTTTCCTAAGTAAGTAGCAGGTAAAGAAATTCAGTTAGGAAACTTATGGCAACCTGATGGACAATACTGAAACCAGTGGAAAACAACTTAAAACTCAGTATTTGAGAATGAGGGAGACTCAGTGGCATGTCCCCGAGAAGTGATTGACAGATGAGGAGGCTAGGTAGGTTTATATGAAAATATTGACATATTAAGGTGCAGGGTCAGGATCCAGGACTGTGGGTAGTGGTAAATGAAAAAAACAATCCCCAAACAGCATCCTAGAAACTGGGTGGTAAATTTATCGTCCACAGTTTGGAAGGTATGAATGGAACAAGTAGAACCATTCCAAGAGGAGTTTGATTTGGCAATGTTTTGAACATCAAATATAATGATTTGTGGAGATTTCTCTTCTACCTTAAGGCAAGACCACACCTCAACCATCTCATACAGATAAAAATCTTCCCTAAGAAGACCTCAAGAGGAGATTTCTCAACCTTGTACACTTCAAACAGGTCTTCGTTGGGCCAAGATGGGTCAGAGTGATCCAGCATCGATTTGCCTGTTCTGCCTGACCTTCAGCCAAGTAGGATCTCAGAAACCAATGCAGGCATGGTTGATGTTGGATATAGCCCCCTGTTAACCAAGAGGGCCCGGGTGGGAGCTGTAGACCAGGGTAGCTCTACTTCCTGGAGGCAAAGCTGACTCTTCTATGTGTTCAGACAGTAACCCTCCAGTGTCTGAGATCCTCCATTTCCCCTGTTTGGTGCTCATCTCTTTGAGCAAAAGTGCAGTCACTTAATTCCACAACTGACCAGAGAATGCTGGCCAGTATAAATATATTTTGAAAGTATGTATTTTATTTATTTAAATACATATTTATTTGCACATGTAGAAAAATATCAATATAGATCAAACTTCTAAAATGAGTTTTAATAATTTAAATATAAAAAAAATAATAATAATTTAAATATATCTACTAATACATACAAAGTGTGCACATGCATGGATTTATTGGAAAGAGGGCCCATCTATTAATTGGTCATGTGCTCAGTCACCTGAGAAGTCATCTTTCTTTTTTGTATTAATTTGGGGGACATATAGTATGGGATCCACTGGAGTTATGCCACCCATAAAATCCTTGCCTAATAGTATGGGGATTTCTCCAGTCTCTTTTTCTAACTAGCAGAAAGTCACCAAGCAAGTGATAGGCCAACCAAGTTTCTCTTTCCCTTTTGGATCACTCATATCCTTCAGTCAACAATATTTGGAAACATCCCTATCATCACTTGAAACAATAGTCTCCTCATTTGTTGGCTCTTGGGTGAAGAAATACTTTTCTTAGAAGAGAAGTAGATTCATTATGTTTTTGTTCAACACCAAAGCAAAAGCCAAATCTTATTTGATGTTTAGAATTAAAGAGCTAAGTGGTACTTCCTCCTTACAGATGATCTGATAGATTCTTTTCAGGTTTCTCAAGTAACTTCATATTGCTTCCTATTTCCTGACAAGCACTATGTATCCCACACTTGATCATAGTCCAAAAATTGGGAATTTCCTTGGATATTCTGTAACAATATGAAAGCTTTAATATTAATTCCTCATGATTATATATCAGAGTTTGAAAAGTTTTCAGGTAGAGTTTTTGTCATTTCTGATGATTAAACATTTTACCATGAAAGAGGCAACAAACAGATGGGTTTTGTTTGTTTGCTTTTTTCTTGATAATTTTACTAGGGTTAGAGGCAACAGAGTAATACAAACTTAGAGTCCTCTAAATGTTTGGAGATAGTTTTTATGGTTTCTCCAGAAGTTTTTCCAAAATCTCTATTTTCCCCAAACACAAATAAAGTCCAAATTGCTAACCGGTTAGGCCTCTTCTGTAAGGAAAGAGTCAGCTGTTGAGGGTTTCTTTCTTTCTTTCTTTCTTTCTTTCTTTCTTTCTTTCTTTCTTTCTTTCTTTCTTTCTTTCTTCTTTCTTTCTTTCTTTTCATATGAGGGGCTCTTTCATTCTTCATTTAGATCCTTCCAAAGGAGTTATAAATATCTGTTCTGTGGCTGGCTACAACACTCTGCATCGCCACATGAGTGAGGAGGTAGAGAAGGCACATACATGTGGCTCTGATGTGGGAAGAGTGGCTGAGACAGCAGCAGTAAGATTCCCATTCATCAGGCAATGAAATAGCATTTACCTTTTCACTTGCCCATAAAGAGGTTAGTTATGGATCAGTTCAGGTCAAAGTCTTGTTAGGTCTAGCCTGCCCTCTTTGTCTAAGGCCACCTGTTGTGATGGCTCTATAAAAGTCCTTAAATATTGATTTGTTTGAGTAGTGAATGTCGGTAACTAATTGCATAAAACATGACTTTCTTTTGACAGGTGATGACTGTTCTGAGTTAGTTGGCCATGATTTTTATTTTGGCCATTTTTCTCAAGTTTGCCTTCATCCTTTTTGAGATCTTGTGGTGCCTTTGTCTTGATTTCTTGGCAGTAATGTACTATATAGTAAAGAGGACATTGGATCACAAACTAGGAAATGAGTTTCCCTTCAGGTTTTGCCATTACCAAGTAGGTAGATTTCAGAAGAATCACCTAACCCTCCTGTGTCTCACTTCTTTCATCTGTGAAATGAGGGTGTTGGACTAGATGGCTTTTCCAGAAATCAAATTCTTTGAGTGGGCACAATCTCACATCACCTTTTGCACATTTTGTGTTTTGGCAAATTTTGTATTCCTATTTTTTAAAAAGAGATAATAAAGTAATACATACATTTTGTGAAAATTTTGTAATAATACAGAAAAATAAAAGAAGATAATTTAAATACCAAAATCACTCCTACTCCATCCAGAGACAACTACTGTTAATGTTTGTTGTATTGCTTGCCAGTGTTTTTCTTTTGCATATGCATGTGTGTATTTGACTTCCAGTTTGTAAATCTATAATAAACATGTTTAATTATAAATATACTTCGTAGGTAAATAAAATATATATTTATAAAACATGGAATCATATCATATATATAGTTTCATATGTTATTTATTTCACTCAACATTATATTATCACTGTACTGTTAAATATTCTTAAAAATACTATTTTTATTTTTTATTTTTCAAAACAATTGTTTAATGTTTATTTTGGGGGGAAAGAGTGTGATCAGGGGAGGAGCAGAGAAAGAGGGAGACAGAGAATCTGGAGCGGGCTCTGTGCTGTCAGCACAAAGCTCAATGTGGGGCTTGAACTATGAACTGTAAGATCATGACCTGAGCTGAAGTCAGATGCTCAACTGACTGAGCCACCCAGGCGCCCCTCAAAAATATGATTTTTAATGGCTGTGGAATATATCCTGCTAGCACATTGCCAGGAGAGAGAAAAGACCTAGTAAAATTTCACTTTAATTATGATATTGCTGTACAATAATTCATTAGAAAGTCCTTTGTATTTGGACACTTAGGTTGCTCCATTTTTGCTATCATAAATTAAGCTATGTTGAACATATTTGCACATGAATCTTAGATAACCTCTCTGATTATTAATTTAGTAGAGTGTATTAGTTATCTTTTGCTGCATAACAAATTACTCCAACATTTAGTGTATTAAACATTATAAACATTTGTTATCTCACAGTGTTTATGGTGACAAATTTGGGAGCAGCTTAGCAGTATGGTTCTGGCTCAAGGACTGTAATGAGATTGCAGTCAAGATGTTCAGTCAAGATGTTAGCTAGAGCTGCAGTCATATGAAAACGAGTACAGCTGGGAGGAGCTCCTTTCAACATGGCTGACTCTCATTGCTGGCAAGTTGCTCTTGTCTGTTGATAGGAGCCTTACTTCCTCACTTTGTGGGCCTTTCCATGGACTGCTTGAGTATCCTCACAACATGGATGCTGTCTTGCTCAGGGCAAATGACCTAAGAGAAAGTAAAGCAGAGGCCACATGTCTTTTATGAAGTAACCTCAGATACCATGCTCCCTAATTTTTTCAACATACCATTAGTTACACAGGTTACTCCATTAAGTGTCAGAGCACATGAACATCAGGAGATGAAAATTACTGGGGACCATCTTAAAAATTGGCTGCCACAGATGGATTCTTAGAAATACAATTATGGTATCATATTAGCAAGTAATTTCAGTAGGGAAAAACCACATTTTATTGATCATTATTATTTAATATCTATGTATGCCTATGTGACCCAAATGTATACAGTCTTATATTCTCAAGATTTCTAGCCTTCTCCTTAGGTCACTTTGCCCTGTAATATTTCAAACAAATGGTTGACTCTCCTGTTCTCACAGGGATATTGTGAAAAACTTGGACTTCTTCCCTTCCCACCAGCCAAAGAATTTACAAGGTTTTATAGTATTCTGGTTACCTTTTCTTGTAATTTTACAAATTAACTGGTTTATCAGTCTCTTCTCTATATTTCTTTTCCCACAATTGTTGTCTTCTCAGATGACTTTCCTCAGCATATGCTATACCTCCATTCCTATTTCAAAGTGTTTCAAATGAGACTGTTATATATAGCAGATTTTTATTAAATACTTGGGGGTAATGAGGAAGGTTATAGTCTATCATGGCATAAAAAATAACTTAAAGATCATTATTAGATATCAGTGTCCCAAAATTTCATTTACTACTTCCTTCTCAAGACATTCCTCAACACAGGCCCCAGTATAAAAGTTTTTGGTTTTTTTCTTCCCTACTGCTTATTCACATTTCTTCTCTTCTTTTTGCTGTTGAGCCCCAAGCCCAGATTGTCTGAGGAAACTAAGATTTTCTCTTGCTTCATTATGCAGAATAATTCAGCTCTCTTTCTATTATACCATTTCTTCCAAATTTTCTCATGGGAAGCTACACATTTCCCCCCTGAGAGGCCCGTAAATGATTTCCTTAAGCAAATAACTATCTTTCCTGATAGGAATTATGCCACTCCTCTAGTATGTTAACATAGCTTCAGCAATTTTTCTTCCTTCTACAGGAAGAAATATTACTTTATTTTTCTCCTTAGTTTTTTCTTAACAATTTTTTCATTTCGGTATAATTTCAGATCTTCAGAAAAGTTACAAGAATAGTAGAAAAAATTCCTACATATACTTCACTAAGTGTCCTCACATATTAACAGTTTACCACACTTGTTTTATTTTTCTCTGTGTTTCTGAATATAATTTTTTTTTCCAAACCAGTTGAGGGTAAGATGGAGACATTATGCCCCTTATCCATAAATACTTCAATGAGTATATCCTAAAAACAAGGACATTTATTTGTATAATGCAAGTGTCATTATCAAAATTAGACAATAATCTAATGTGCAGTCCTTATTCAGATTTTTTCAAATTGGCCCAAGAATGTCCTTTTAGAGAAATGTAACCCAAGATCATGTGTTTCATTAGTTTGTCATGTCTCTTTAATGTGTTCTCATTTGGAACGGTCCCTTAGTCTTTGTGTTTCATGACATTGACATTTTTGAAGTATGCAGGTCAGTTATGTTGTAGCGTATCTCCTCATTTTGGGTTTGTCAGTATTTTCTCATGATTAGATTCAGGTTGTGTGCACGAAGTGCAAAGGGATGAGTTTTTCTTAATGGAACATATCAGGAGGCACATGGTATTGATTTGTCCCATTGCTGGTTTGGGAGATTTGTTTCTAATATCAATTTTTTCCTTGATGCTTATAACATGATTCTAATTGGTTATCATGTAATGGCCTGGTAAGTTTTGCAATTTCTTCACAAGATAACTTTATTGTAGTCTTATTTCTTAAAAAACAAAAAAATTAAACTTCTTGTATGGAGTGTTCTTTCTTTTTCTCTACCTATTGAAAACTTTTAGGTTTAGGGGCGCCTGGGTGGCTCAGCCGGTTAAACATCCGACTTCAGCTCAGGTCATGATCTCGCGGTCCGTGAGTTCGAGCCCCGTGTCAGGCTCTGTGCTGACAGCTCAGAGCCTGGAGCCTGTTTCAGATTCTGTGTCTCCCTCTCTCTCTGACCCTCCCCCGTTCATGCTGTCTCTCCCTGTCTCAAAAAAAAAAAAAAAAAAAAAAATATATATATATATATATATATGTATATATATATATATATATAAATTTTTAAAAAGAAAACTTTTAGGTTTAGCTCAAATTCCCTCTGCTTTTTGAGGTTTCTTTGTTAGCTCATTCAGAGTAATTTTTCCTGAACTTATAAATTTTGAAATTGTATAAATTTTGCACTTATGTTCAAGGACCTAGCTTGAAGTTTGACATACTGTATAAGCACTCATTAAATGTGGCTTTTTTGCATCTTTTCAATTTTTCATGTGACATCTCACATATATTTTAAATATTTATTTGCTTCACATAATTGTAGATTTTAAAGAAAAATCTATCATAAGCTTATTTCATTTTAGTTTACATATGAAGAAGTTGAACAAAGAAAGGTTGTATAATATTCTTATGTTAAAAAGTTAAGTCTTAACACAGAACTAGTATCTAGAATTCCTAAACTCTTAGGATTTTATTTTATTAAATGTTTATTTATTTTGAGAGAGAGAGAGAGTGGGGAAGGGGCAGAGAGAGAGGGAGACACAGAATCCAAAGCAGGCTCGAAGCTCTGAGCTGTCAGTGTAGACCCTGACACAAGGCTTAAACCCATGAACCATCAGATCATGACCTGAGCTGAAGTCTGATACTTAACCAACTGAGCCACCCAGCCAGGTGCCCCTTGTGATTTTAAAACTGACAAGGGCTTTTATTCCTTGGAGATATTGTAAGGGCAGAGGGTTTCCTGACAGCCAATTCAACAAAGTCTTCTCTGGTTTTACCTGGTTTATATGTTGGGTTTCTATGTTAGAATATATATATGGAATATATATATGGAATATATATATACGTATATATATATATATAATATAGCTAGAATATATATAGACATATTTATATATTAATATATATTAATATACATTTGATTTCTTTTGTTTTCACTTATTGATTTATTATTTTCTTTATATATGTTTTATTTTCTTTATTTTAATATATATTGTATATGTATCAATAATTTGTAAATGAAAACAAAACAAAAGAAATCAATAAATATTTGCTGAGTACTTTCCATGTACTGGGCATTTTGTGGGCATTGTACAGACAAGCATAACAAGACAAAAATAGATACTACTCTCAGGTAGCTGATGGATTTGACACCTAAAAAGTGATTCTTGAGGGGGCCAGGGTGGCTCAGTTGGTTAAGTGTCTACCTCTTGATTTCGGCTTAGGTCATGATCTCATGGTTCATGGAATCGAGACCCATGTTGGGCACTGCACTGAACGTACTGAGTCTGCCTGGGATTCTCTCTCTTCCACTCTCTTTGCCCCTTCCCCCTTGCATGCAGGCTCTCTCTCAAAGATAAATAAATAAATATAAAGTAAATAAAGTACTTCTTTAAATTAAATAGAATCCTATTTATTTGTAATTTTCTCCTCAGGGTACACAAAGAAATGCCAGTGGCTTAATTTACAAAAAATTCTTAAATTTACAGAGGTAGGTTGATACTATCTTTTCTTCTCCAGAGTAAAACTCCCTAGGTCCTTTAACTATTTTTTTTTTTTTTGTCTGAAATTTTTGTTTCTTTTAAAAAAAAACACTTTATTTTTTTACAGCAGTTTTTGGTTTGTGTTAAAATTCAAAGGGAGGTACAGAGATTGCCCATACACCCCTGTTCCCACACATGTATAACCTCTTCCATTAGCAACATCCCCGACCAGAGTGGCACATTTTTACAAGGATGAACCTACATGGACACATCGTAATCACCCAAAGTCCATAGTTTACCTAAGATTCATTCTTCGTGTTATACATTCAATCGGGCTGAACAAATGTATAATGGCATATATCCATCATTAGACTATCATACAGAATATTTTTACTGCCTTAAAAATCCCCTGTGCTCTGTCTATTCATCTCTCTTTCTCATCCCCTATCCCTGGTAGTCACCAATTTAAAAATTTTTATCCATAGTTTTGTCTTTCCAGAATGTCATTATAGTTAGAATCATATAGTGTGTAGCCTTCTCAGATTCACTTCTTTCGCTTAGTGACATGAATTTAAAGTTTCTCCATGGCTTTGTAGCTCATTTCTTTATAGTATTGAATAATAACCCATTGTCTGCTTATGCCATAGTTTTTATCCATTCACCTACTAAAGAACATCTTGTTTGCTTCCAATTTTGGCACTTGTGAATAAAGCTGCTATAAACATTCATGTGCAGATCTTTGTGTAGATATAAGTTTTTAATTCCTCTGGGTAAATACCAAAGAGCTCCATTGCTGGATTGTATGGTATGAGTATGTTTAGTTTTAGTAATAAACCACCAAACTGTCATCCAAAGTGACAGAATACAATTTTGCATTCTTACCAGCAATGAATGAGATTTCCTGTTGTTCTGCATTTTTGTCAGCATTTGATGTTGTCAATGTTCCAGATTTTGGCCATTTTCTCATTTGCATTTCCTAGAGGACATATGAGTGGAGCATCTTTTCATGTTTATTTGTCCACTGTATATCTTCTTTGATATTAGTAATTTGCATCCTCTTTCTTTTTTCCTTAGTTAACCCAGCCAAATGCTTATTAATTTTGTTGATCTTTTCAAAGAACGAGATTTTAGTTTCATTGATATTTCTCTATTGACTTCCTGTTTTAAATTTTGTTTATATTTGCTCTAATTTTTACTATTTCTAGTTTTCCTATGGTGGAAACTTAGTTTATTGATTTTAGATCCTTCTTTTCTAGGAAACTCATTCAATGCTATAAATTTCCCTTCAAGTGCTGCTTTTACTTCATCCCACATATTTTGATAAGCTTTGTTTTCATTTTCATTTAGTTCAAAATACTTTGGCATTTCTGTTAGCTTTCTTTTTTGACTTATGTGTTATTTAGAAGTGTGTTGTTTAATCTCCATTTTTGTATTGTTCAGTTATCTGTTATTAATTTTTGTTTAATTCTATGTGGTTTGAGAGCACATGCTATATGTTTTCTATTCTTTAAATATTTTTAAGATGTGTTTTATGGCTCAAGTGGTCTATCTTGGTAAATGTTCTGAGCTTGAGAAAAATGTATATTCTGTTGTATTCAGGATGAAGTAGTCTATAGATGTAAATTATTCAACCAGGCCTTTAGTGATTTTCTTCTGACCAGACCTATCCATTTCTGAAAGAGCAGTATTGAAATCTCCAGCTATGAAAGAGATTTCTCTCTCTCTCTCTGCAGCTCTGTCAATTTTTGCCTCAAGTAGTTTGATGCTCTGTAGTTAGGCACGTACATTAAAAAAAAATTTTTTTTTTACATTTATTTGAGAGACAGAGTGACAGCACAAGCAGGGGAGGGACAGAGAGAGTAGGAGACACAGAATCTGAAGCAGGCTCCAGGCTCTGAGCAAGCTGTCAGGACAGAGCCTGACGAGGGGCTCGAACCCAGTAACTGAGGCACCTATATGTTAAGAATTGTTTTATCCACAGTGTGCCTGTGTGGCTTGGCTGGTTGAGAATCTGACTTTTGCTCAGGTCATAATCTCGAGGTTTGTGGGTTCGAGCCCCCTGTTGGGCTCTGTGCTGACAGCTCAGAGCCTGGATCCTGCTTTGGATTCTGTGTCTCCCTCTCTCTCTGCCCCTCCCCCACTCATGCTCAGTCTCTCTCTGTCTCTCAAAAATAAATAAAACATAAAAAAATAATTGTTTTTTTCTTCTTGGAGAATTGACCCTTTTATCTTTATACAATGCCCTTATTTATCTGTGATAACTTTCCTTACTTTGGACCTCTGCTCTGTCTGAAATAAACACAGCTACTCCTGTTTTCTTTTGATTAGTGTTAGCATAGTATATTTTCATCCATCCATTTAGTTTTAATCTGTATGTGTTTTTATATCTAAAGTGGGCTTTTTTGTGTGTGCAGCTAGGTGGCTCAACTGGTTAAGTACTGACTCTTGATTTTGGTTCAATCATGTTTGGTGATATCATGATTGGTGAGATGGAGCCCTGAGTTGGGCTCTGTGCTGACAGCGTGGAGCCTGCTTGGGATTCTCTCTCCCCCTCTCTCTCTGCCTCTCTCCCCCTCTCTCTCTGCCTCTCTCTCCCTCTCTCTCTCTCTGTCTTTCTCTCAATAAATAAATAAACTTAAAAACAATAAAGTGGGCTTCTTATAGACAACCAATAATTGGGTCATGTTTTTTGATCCATTCTGACAATCTCTGTCTTTTAGATGAGGGTGCATTTGGACCATTGCTATTCACAATGATTTTTGGTATAGTTGGATTGATATTTATCATATTCATTACTGTTTTCAACTTGTTGCCCTTGTTCTTTGTTCCTATTTTTATCTTCCACTCTTTTTATATCTTTTGTGGCTTTAATTGGGCACTTTATATGATTCCATTTTTTATCCTTTCTTAGTATATCAATTACACTTCATTTTTCAGGGTTTTTTTAGTGGTTGCCCTAGAGTGTGCAATATACATTTATAACTAATTCAAGTTTACTTTCAACCAACACTATACCACTTTCAGGTAATGTAAGTACCTTATAGTAACAAAATAATCCTAATTTCTTCCTCCTGTCCCTTGTATCATTGCTGTAATTTATTTTACTTATATATAAGCATATGCAAGAATATATATATATAAGATATTTACATACGATTCATAAATATATTGTTGCTATTATTATTATGAATAACTGTAATCTGTTAGGTTAATTAAAAATGAGAAAATAAACGTTTTTACTTTACCTTCACCTTATTTTATTTTACCTTATTTTTTACCTTTACCTTATTTATCTTTATTTATTTTACCATACCTTATTTTACTCCTTCTTTGATGATCTTCCTTTCTTTATATAGATTTGAGTTTTGACCTATATTATTTTCCTTCCATCTAAAGAAATTCTTTTAATATTTATTGTATGGCAACAATTTTTTTTAACTTTTGCTTGTCTTTATTTTTCCTTCACTTTTAAAGGATAATTTTGAAGGATACCGAATTCTAGGTTGGTGATTTTCTTTCTCTCAACACTTTAAATGTTGCACTCCACTCTTCGAGCTTGCATGACTTTTGAGAATTCGGATATAAATCTTTCTTCTTCTACAGGTAAAATGTGGTTCCCCCCCCCCCTTTGGCTTCTTTTATGTTTTTTCATTTTTGGTTTTCTGTAATTTGAAAATGATATACCTAAATATAGTTTTTTATTTTTGATTTTGTACATTTATCCTGCTTAGTGTTCTCTGAACTTCCTGGATCTGTTGTTTGGTGTCTGACATTATTTGGGGGAAATTCTCTGTCATTTTTTTTTCAAATATTTCTTCTGTTCCTGTTTCTTTTTCTTCTCCTTCTGGTATTCCCTTTATGTATATGTTACACCCTTTGTAGTTTTCCCGTAATCTTTAGATATTCTAAAATTATTGTTCAGTTGTTTTTCCTTTTTGGTTTTCAAGGATTCTATTTATATATTCCCTAACTCAAAGATTTTTTTGTTTTTCTTAGCTGTGTCCAGTCTTTAAAAGCATTTCTTCTTTTCTGTTATACTGCTTTTTTATCTCTAGCACTTCTTTATGGTTCTTTCTTAAGATTTTCACCCCTCTGTTTACATTGCCCATCTGTTCATACATGCTGCCTACTTTATCCATTAGAATGCTTTGCATATTAATTATAATTGTCTTATATTTTTAGTCTGATAATTCCAAAATCCTTTCCATGTCTGGTTCTGATGCTTACTCTGTCTCTTCAAATTTTGCGTCTTGATGCCTTTTAATTTTTTCTTGACAACGGGACATGATGTACTGGGTAAACAAAACTGCTGCTAAATAGAATGTTAGTAATGTAGTGGTGAGATGTGGGGGGAGGGGAAGTGTTCTATATTCTACAATTAGGTCTCAGTCTTTTAGTGTGCCTATGCCTCTGGGCTATAAATTCATATGTGTTTTTAAGTTTTTCCTTCCCTTCTGAAGTGAGACAGGATGAGTAGGGCAGGTTGGACTTGGGTATTTCTTTTCTTCAGGTCAGTTTGCCTCTGATATTACCTTGGCAGGTAAGGCTCTGGTTAACTACTTTCTCCTGAGGTCAGGCCTTGATTATAAAAACAGAATGGTCTGTCACATTTCAAAGTCATTGTATCCCTGCCCTCTACTCCCATCCCCCACTTGCTAAAAGGCTGAGATGATTTTTCTGAAATATTTGCTGTGGGAACCTGGCAAAACTCCTGAAGGCAAATCTCACAATATGACTGGTTCTCCCTGGAGTCTTTAACTCTCAGAGTTGTCTGCACTGAGCCTCTAGCAATTAATCAGTTATAGTTCAGGTTTTCCTATCCCTTCACTGTTTTCCATGGTGGTTTCTGCTTGTGAGTCTATTCAGGTAAGCCACTACTCCCTGCATTTGCCTGTCTGTCCCTCCAGCCTTATGGGCACCAGTCTGTTCTATGTCTTCCCCCTCTCTTATGGAACCAAGAAGAGTTAATGATTTTTGTCTGTTCAACTTTTGACTTGTTGTTAGGATGGAGTAGTGACTTCCAAGTTCCTTATTTGTGTGATATTGGAAACTGGAAGTCCCTTCAACTATTTTTTTTAATGACATGGCATCAAGTTGATATACTACTGGAGACACTTAACTCCATACATGTTCCAGTTGCCAACATATCTCTGAAGTGTGTGGTACCTAAACCTTTACAGAGGTAATCAAGTTAAAATGATATCTTTAGGGTGGGTTCTAATCCAGTTTGATTGGTGTTCTTACTAAAAGGGGAAATTTGGAGACAGATAGATACACATAGAAAAAAAGACCATATGAAGAGACACAGGGAGAAGATGGTCACCTATGAGCCAAGGAGAGAGGTCTGGAACAAAATCTTTTCCTCACAGCTCCCAGATGGAACCCACACTGCTGACATAAGACTTGATTTCAGGCTTTTGGGCTCCAAAAGTGTAAGCCAATAAGTTTCTGTTGTTTAAGCCATACAATTTGTGGTACTTAAAAAAAAATTTTTTTTAATGTTTATTTAGTTTTGAGAGAGCACAGGTGGGGAAGGGGCAGGGAGAGAGGGAGACACAGAACCCAAAGAAGGCTCCAGTTTCTGAACTCTCAGCACAAAGCCTGATGCAAGACTCGAACCCACAAACTGCAAGATTATGACCTGAGCCAAAGTTGGTGCTTACCTGACCAAGACACCCAGGTGCCCCTTGTGGTACTTTGTTATAGCAGACCTAGCAAGCCTATGTAGGTTATATAGAATTGTTCTCAAGTATAAAAAATGCTTATTACAGATAAGATTTACTTAATCACTTCTTTACTTAATCACATTATTAGGAATATCTAAACAATCTAAATATATTAACACATTATCATTCCCTCTTTGAGAAGTAAAAACCCGCTCACAGAGGGATTTCTAACATTGTTCTAAGTCACCCAGTTTGAATTTTGGTAGCTGGCCTACAGAGTCCATACTTTTAAGATTACATTGTCCAGAGAGAATGTGCCAAATTGTAGGATTATTTATTTATTTTTCCAGAATTTAGGAAGATTCCATTTTAATTGGTGAGATTTTTCAGTGTTAGTGCTGGTATTAGTTTTCTGTGATTGCCATAACAAGTTGACACAAATTGGGTCACTTAAAACAACAGAAATTTATTCTCTCACAGTTCTGGAGGCCAGAAGTCTGAACTCAGGGCTACAATCTCTCCAGAGGCCCTAGAAGAGATCCCATATTTTTGCATTTTCCAGTCTCTGGTGACTCTTTGCATTCCTTGGTGTTCCTTGGCTGCATTACTCCAATCTCTGCCTTGATGGTCACATTGTCTGTGTGAGCATATCCTTTCTATGTATCTTATAAGTCCACTTCTCATTGCATTTAGGGCCCAGATAATCCAAGATGATATTTTCATCTCAAGATCTTTAACTATTTAAAAAATGAGGTGATATTTACAGTTTCCAGGGATTTAATTTGACATGGACACATCTTTTGGGGGCTCACCATGCAAACCACTACAGTGCTATCTTGTATTTTTAAGTTAATGAAGTTTTCTTGTGATCACAGTGAACCAAAATCATTTGGGTAAAAAACTAATGAATAAATACAGTGACAAGAGGGAAGGGAAGGAGAGAGGGAGGGAAGGATACGAGGAGATGAGAAGAAAAAGTTACCGCTAGGGAGAGTGACCATTACAAACCACTATATATTTCAATATTTGCTAGCAAAGCTTAATCCTTGTTATTTGAGAATAGTTTAAAATAAGTGAAAAAGTTATTGATTTGTTTGGGAAAAGTATAGTTAAATATTTGTATAAAAATGGGGGAAAAGAATTTTTAAGGCAACTGAGATGATCTATTTTAAAATTATAAGCCCTTCAAAAGAGCATTAGCAGAGAGAAACAGCAATTAAGTCATCATCATAATCTACAACAGATCTGTCTTCCTACCTCTGTTTCTATGGCAAACAAATAATATTTCAGCATAGTTTTGTACTATTACTACAAGACTAAGAAACAGTTTGTCATTGGCAAGCCTTGTGAATGCAAGACATCAATGAGTCTTCTGCATATGAATGTTCATAATAACTTGCCAAATCCTAGTTTAAAATGCAGAATTATAAGAAACTGAAATGTTATTCATCATAAAGTTGGACCTTTCTTAACAGCTTTTCACACCCTAATAATAATATAACAATGAGCATGAACAGACAATTCACAAAAGACATCCTATAAACACTAAAAATGAAGTTCAAACTCAGTAATAAACAAATGCAAGTTACATATTTTTATCCAACGGAGTGGCAGTGATTAAAAAGAATAATGATATCCAGCATAGTAAAATATGTGAATGAAAGGGCGTTTTTGTAATTACTGGTGGGGTGTAAACTAGGATAAATTTTCCTAACAGAAAGTCTTCAAAATGTGCAGATAGTTTGACTCAACCATTTCAGTTCTAGGCAGTGTATCCTTAGGATATAAAAACATATGTACTCAAATATGTATGCACAATGAGACTTTTTCTAATATGTTTATTTTAGTTACAAATTATTTGGATGACACTTTTGCTTTTGAAAAAAGAAGGCTACAGGGGTGTCTGGATGGCTTAGTCAGTTGAGCATCCAACTTTGGCTCAGGTCATATCTTGTGGTTTGTGGATTCAAGCCCTGCATTGGGCTCTCTGCTGTCAGCACAGAGCCCACTTTGGGTCCTCTGTTCCCTTCTCTCTGCCCCTCCCCCATTCATTCTCTCTCTCTCTCTCTCTCTCTCTCTCTCTCTCTCTCTCTCCACCCCCCCCCCACCCCCGGTCAAAAATAAATAAACATTTAAAAAAACTGTTGAAAAAAGAAGGCTACAGAAGGATATGAAGCAATTTTGTGAAAAGCATATTTTATTTACGGATCTTTTTCAAATATATGTTTCACATACTTATTACACAGAAAGAAACATCTTGCAGCAAAAACATTAAGAATATTAACTAGAATAGATATTGAAAATAGATACCAAGGTTATGTGAAACTTTTAAAATACTTATTACTTGTATTCTAATTTTTTAATAATGAATTTGAACCACATGAAAAATAAACAAGAAAGTATTTTAGTGATATTTAAATCACTCTTTAGTGGGTTCTACATCAAAGAAACATTGCCTATATGCCTATATGTTAGGCAATGTTTTATAAGAACAGTTTTTATATTTTCCCCATTAAATTTTGCATTGTGGACATATGTAGTAAATAAAAAATACACATAGAGATTTTTTAAGGTAAAAATTTGTAATTTGTTGCCATAGAGAAAAATAAATTTCCAAAACTATAAACAAACCCAGTAATATGTTTCTGCTTGCTTCACAAGGATAGGCACTAAAATATACAGTAGATATATGTTTGACAACTGAAGAATGTTTAGGACTCAAAGAAATAAGGTTAAATGAAGGGGGAATAGGTATTAAGGTAAAATAGAGATTTTCTCTTTTTATTCATGTTTATTCATATTCATATTTATTCATATTCAACTCAATTCAGTAAATATTTATTGAGCTTATAGTCATCATGTTCAAGAATGAAGAGGTTAATGAGCCATAGTCACTATTTTCCAGGAGATCAAGCCTGAATCCTCTCATATTCAAGAAATTTCTAGATTCATACAAGAGACACTTCACTAGTAGCACTCAAAAACACTGCCTAGGCAATGTGACTCTGAAATTCTAATTTTTTAGTTATTAGTTTGCTTTTATCCGTGCTGCACTGAATGCCATTATAGGCAGAAGATTGAAATTATAAACTAATACTTCCAAGGGGCACCTGGATGGCTCAGTTGGTTAAGCGTCTGACTCTGGGTTTTGGCTCAGGTCATGATCTCGTGGTTTGTAAGTTCGGGTGCCATATATCAGTCTCTGCACTGGCAGTGTGGAGCCTGTGTAGGGTTTCCTTTCTCTCTCCCTCTCTCTGCCCCTCCCGCTCTCACTCTATCTCTCTCTAAAAATAAATAAATAAACTTAAAAAAAACCACAACACTTCCTCAAAGTAAACATTATGATGCCTCTGTACCTTTGTACCTTTACCTTCTTCAATAGCAAATTGCTCTTAGCCCATTCGGGCTGCTCTAACAAAATAACAGACTGCATGGCTGATAAACAACAGAAATTTATCTCTCATAGTTCTAGAGTCTGAAAAGTCCAAGAGCAAAGTGCTGACATG
This sequence comes from Panthera tigris, assembly GCF_018350195.1. Lineage (NCBI taxonomy): Eukaryota > Metazoa > Chordata > Mammalia > Carnivora > Felidae > Panthera > Panthera tigris. The sequence goes on from NC_056663.1 coordinate 145,735,063, forward strand.
GTAACACTTTGGCCCTTTTGAGGGCCTTCTTCCTGGTTCAAGCTGGCACATTTTCACTGTGTTCTTCAGGGTAAAAGGGGCTGGAGAGCTCTCCAAAGCCTCCTCGATACAGCACAAACCCCATTCATGAGGACTCCATCCCCATAGCACTCCCTAAAGGCCCCACCTCCTCATACCATCATCTTTGGCATTTACAATTTCAACACATGAATTTCGAAGGGACACAAATATTCAGACCATAGCATGCTGCAAGAAGAGCTGTAAATGTGACAGGTAACACTAGGGAATGGACTCTCAGTATTGGATATTGTGGACTTCATTTACTTTGAACTTGATCATCAAGTTGAAGGTGATTATAACTTTAACAGGTCTCTATCATCTCATGCTTTGGATCTGTTTAATTAAACATATTTTAAATATTTATAACACGTACAAATTGTATTAAAATATATAAATTTATAAAACACACACATGTTAAAAGGCAAAATAGAACCCAAAAGACTCAAGACAAAGGGGAAACGCTACTGTTTTTCACTCTTTCCCACCCTCACTACAGTTGCTATAGAGGCAACTATTTTAACCTATTTTCTTGCAGTGCCCTGCATGTTACTAAATAATACATCTATACATATTGCACTCTCTGCTTCCTGTTAGGATATTGAAGAGTTAATTTCTTTTTTTTTTTTTTTAATTTTTTTTTTTTTAATGTTTCATTTATTCTTGAGGGAGAGAGAGACAGCGCATGAGCAGGGACGGGGCACAGAGAGAGGGAGACACAGAACCTGAAGCAGGCTCCAGGCTCTGAGCTGTCAGCCCAGAGCCTGACGCGGGGCTTGAACTCATGAACCATGAGATCATGACCCGAGCCGAAGTCGTATGCTCAACCCACTGAGCCACCCAGGCGCCCCGAAGAGTTAATTTCTTAAACTTCCTTCCAACTTTACACTGATCCTTGCAAAGTAATCATGTATCTTAATTTTAGGTACATCAATTAACAATATTTGCATTAGGAAGAAGAAATAAATGATTCTTATAGTGTTAAGTATTGACCTTGGATTGGATTTCTTTTCTGGTAAAATTTTGTCCCCTAAAGCTGTTAATTGTTTTACATTTTATTAGAGGATTCTTTTATCAAAATGGTTATATTTCCTAACAGAACATCAGAGCCATTTTGCTAGAAAACACTACAGCCATAGTGTTGAGATTTCCTTTGTGTATGACCCTGAATAGGATGCACTGTGTCCTAGGTCACAAACCTTTTCCTTCTTGATGTACTCTTTGGTGTAAGGTTTAATGCACCCTTAAATATTTTCTAGAAAGTGTACAAAACAGTAAATATATGCAGTCATGCATGTCTGAAAGTCTTTAATCAACCCACACTTAAGATTGATGGCTTTTTAGGATACAGAAACAGGCAAAGAGCTCTTAAATATAAGAAAAAAGTAAGAGACAAATTAGTGCTATCTCACATTTGACTAATAGGTGTTCCAAGAAAGAGACAAATAGAACTTGGGGCAGGATGTTGTGGGGGAAAAAAATAAATAAATAAATAAATAGCCATAAATCTCCAAATTGAAAGAGCAAGCTGCAATTCTTCCTTGGAATTTTTAAGAGATATTCCATTGCCAGCTAGCATCTAGTGTTATATATGAGAAGTCTGAGAATATTCAGGTTTTCATTTCTTTGCAGTTTCTTCTACGCTCTGGAAGATTTTAGGATCTTTTTTTACCTCTAGAATTCTAAAATGTCATAGAGATGTGCTTTTCTGTCAGTATTTTAGAATACTCTCATTGTGAGCCTTTATGGTTCTTTAGTTCCAGCAAGTTTTTATTTTTGTTTTGTTATGTAAATTTGTTTCTTTTCCTTTTCTGAAACTCTTATCATGCAGATGTTAGATCTCCTAGATTTGTCTTTTATGTCTCTTATTTAAAAAAAAATTATTGTAGTTTTTTGTCGTTTTTTTCTATTTTTCTGAGAAATGTTTTTAATTTTATTTTCTAAACTTTCTGCTGATTTTCAAATATTTAATTTCCAAGAACTCTGTGTTTTCTTTAATTGCTTTTTATAGTGGCATGGTTAATGAAAATCAGTCTGTTTTGTAAACATATTGGAGGAAATCATTTTTATTATTTTTATTATTCTCTGATCTCAGTTTTCTCTTTTTCTTCTGGGACTTTTTTTTTTTCCTGTTTATCTTGTTTGTCCTTAACATAGTGGCCTTGTTTTTATGAAGCATGATAATTTTCAATTGTCCATTAAAAATCTGGCTGTGACCTCTCTTTAATTCTACTTTCAGTTGGCAGCCCTGTTAGTGATCAGAGAGCCAGGAGACTCACAAAATGTCAAAATACCAGACATCTGTTTTCTGGGATTCTTCATTATCTCCGGAGAAAAGCCTTCATACTCTTGTCTAAGAATTAAATTCCTGACTCCTCTTTCTCCTATCCAATCTCAGTGGGGTGTGTTAGTGTGGACATGGGGTTGGGATGAGTGTATGCAGACTTTGAACTAATCCCACGTTTCCAGCCCATCATCTCATTACCTACCACTGCCTTTCTGTCTATGGTTCTACAGGATATGTTGCTTCCTTTCTTCTGAGCCCTTTCTCCAAGCATTTATCCAAGCTAATGTTTCCTCTGAGGTGCTGCATCAGTTACCACTCTTCCACCTGCTTTTCATTTTCCAAAGTTCTGTGAAATCTGTCATCCATTGATAGCCCTCTCCTATCTTTTGGTAATTCTTGGTTTAACTGCATGTTTCTTAATCATCAAGTATTTGTCAAGTACCTGCTTTGCTTGTGTGCTCTGAAAGGTACAAGAGTACTTCAAGAAACAAAGACTGTGTCCTGAAGAAACCTATAATTAATGGAAGAGAAAAGGCTGATACAAGTAATAGCGATCAATGGGCAGTATTATACAGCATTGAATTATGGGCCCCAGTCTTATAGTACTGTGGGTGTTCAGAGGACTTGGAGAGAGCTCTGAAAGACAAAAATATTTCTGAACTTGTGGAAGAAAGACAATTTATTGAAAGTACATATTGTTGATCATTCTGGGTCTTTATTCTTTATTCAGGAATGTGAAGATTTTACAGACTATTAGGAAGGCTGACTGGCTAGTGCAAAGGTTAAATGTTGAAGAGTAGTAGCAACAGGTAATCAGTACTTTAGGGTTTAAACTTCATGTGATAGTAATGATGATAATAAAAAATGCAAGAATTTATATATTGCATGGAAGTTGATTTCTCATAACTCTGTTGAACAGATAAGAAAAACAAAGTGCTGATAATTTAATTTGTCCTTGAGTAAAAGAAAGGGTTCCAGGAACCCAGCCTGGGGATGTAGACCTGATGATTGGTCTGAGGCCCTTTTAAATGCATGTGGTCTAAAGCTAATTTCTGGTGATAATTTATAGGTTTTGTTTCTTTTACGTAAGAATTCTTGCACATACCCAGAGATGTTACTAGCTGAACATTATAATGCATAATTGTAAAGCAGAAGCATACTTTTACAAAATTATTTTGAATCATACCTTTTGTAGTCTTCATTGATCCATTCACTTGCTCCCTAATGCATTCAATATTTTATTCATTCTTTTCATGTAGGTGCTGAATGCTGGTAATGGAAATATGAGTGAGCAAAAGGCTCATTTTATGGATGTAAAGGGATAATATTCATATTTATTTGTTTTACATGATTCAAGCAACTAATTTAGTTTTTTGGATTATTAGCATTATTTCTAGACCATGCTAGTGTTTTTTTAATTAATTAATTAAAATTCCAGTATAATTAACATACAGTGTTATATTAGTTTCAGGTGTACAATATCATGATTCAACAATTCTATACATTATTCAGTGCTCATCATGATAAGCGTACTCTTAAACCCCTTTCTTTACCTATTTCACCTATCCTCCTCAATTTCCTCCCCTCTGGCAACTAGTTTGTTCTCTATATTAAAGTCTTTTTTTGTTTGTCTTCTTTGTTTATTCATTTGTTTTGTTTCTTAAATTCCATGTATGAGTGAAATCATATGGTATTTGTCTTTCTTTGACTTATTTCACTTAGCATTATACCCTCTAGATCCATCCATGTTTTTGCAAATGGCAAGATTTCATATTATATATATGAATAATATTTAATATTGTATATATGATATATATAATATATTCTTTATTTCATGTTAGTAAGGATATTCAATTTGAGTTTAATCATAAAGGATAAAGCAACAACCTAAATCATAAGAAGATAGCAAAACAAAGAGATTCAACATAACAAATTACATGGAATTTTCAGCAAGTCAAAATGTTCTTACAAAAGCAACTTTTGTGAGTTTTTTTCAAAAGCTGAGGTAAAGCTATGCTATTTGTATACAACATCTTCTTTATCCATTCATCTATCAGTGGACATTTGGGTTGCTTCCATATCCTGGCTATTGTAAATAATTCTGCAATAAACATAGGGGAGCACATATCCTTTTGAAGTAGTGTTTTAATTCTCTTTGGGTAAATACATAGTAGTGGAATTACTGGATCATATGGTAATTCTATTTTTAATTTTTTGAGGAACTTCCATACTGTTTTCCACAGTGGCTGCACCAGTCTACATTCCCACCAATAGTGCACAAGGGTTCCTTTCTTTCCACATCCTTGCCATCCTTGTTTCTTGTATTTTTGATTTTAGCCATTCTGACAGGGATAAGGTGATATCTCATTGAGGTTTTAATTTGCATGTCCCTGATAGTAAATGATTTTGAGCATCTTTTCATGTGTCTGTTGGCCATCTGTATTTCTTCTTTGGAAAAATGTCTGTTCATGTCTTCTGCCCATTTTTTAAGTCAGATTATTTGTTTTTTTGGTGTTGAGTTGTAGAAGTTCTTTAGATATTTTGGATGGTAATCCCTTATTGGATATGTCAATTGCAAATAATCTTCTCCTGTTCAGGGAGTTGTCTTTTTGTTTTCTTGATAGTGTCTTTGCTGTGCAAAAGGTTTTTATTTTGGTGTAGTTCCATCAGTTCAACTTTGCTTTTGTTTCCCTTGCCAGAGGAGATATATTTCGAAGAATGTTTCTACAGCTGATGTCAAAGAGATTACTGCCTATGTTTTCTTCTAGGAAGTTTATGGTTTCATGTCTCACATTTAGGTCTTTAATTCATTTTAATTTTGTTTTTGTGTATGGTATAAGAAACTGGTGAGGTTCATTCTTATGCATATAGCTATCCAGTTTTCTCAACACCATTTGTTGAAGAGATTTTTGCCTCCTTTGTCATAGGTTAATTGACCAAATAACCATGAGTTTATTTCTGTGGACTCTATTCTGTTCTATTGATCTATGTGTCGGTTATCTGTCATGATAGTGTTTCTGTTTTGTTTTTTCATTAAAGTCTACCCACAATCTGAAAAACAGTTCACCTTTCCCTCTTTCTGATAACCCTCGGCAAGAACACAATGGCCAGGTATTAGAGTTAACAAATATATCCCCAAAATACTTTTTTCCAAAATATTTTAAAAATATTTTGGGTTTAATAGAACCCAAAACACAATGTATTCAGAACATTTTCCCTCTTGATTTCTAAATTCTGACTCATTTATGTGTAACTCAGTGCTACATTATTTTGTGAGAGTGGTTCGATGTCCAAGATTTTTCATGAGTTTTTGACATTTATTCTTTTTCAGTCCTAAACTCCAAGAACCCCCACTCCATCCCACTCCCATCCCACCAGGAAAGCTCATTATATTTACACAGCCCTAAATATCCAGGTTCTGCTTAAAACCAAAAATACAAAAAGTTTGAGTGAAAGGCATATATTCATGGCCCTATTCCATATCTGCCCCTCCCACTGAATGAAGGATATTTCAGAAAAACAAGAGCTAGGGAAGGAAGGGAAGGGAAATTTCTTTCTACTAATGTTTTGGCTTATATGTGTTCTGCTGGATTTTCCCCACATGCAAGTGTGATCATGAAGATAGAGCAGGAAATTCTTTTTCCTTGAAGAATATACTGGCATGGGTATTTTTATTGGAACCTGGGCTTTTGTAAAAGCTATGTTGAATCAGAAGAAGAAACAGTGGTGGAAAGTTTCAGCCTCATTCTGTCTTCTCCTCCTTTTCACCCCCAAGGCGGGGGGGAACCCACAGAGAGTATGCAGCACATTCCAAGAGAGTTGATCATTACTGTGTTTTAGCAGTCCTTAAAACTTATAAATAAATACCAGGTTAAATTAACCTGGTGGAGCCTGTAGTTTCATATCTTTTCACTTTCCAAATGTTCCTATTATTTCTGTGGTCATTGCCGTTGTTATTATTACAGGCATCTCACTATGTTTTCAAACAAAAGGCTGGCTCCCATTTATAAAAATGTCATACGAATTAAACTCTCTGTAAAATTTTAAGGAAACATTTTAAAACTAAAACTGCACAGGTTCAATCTGAACTTCATTAATGGCCTCCTTGAAGCCAAACATAGTCTTGAGAGGCCTATTAGTGTGATCTGGAGATACTGAAGGCCCACATAGTTTCTTAGAGTCCAAAAATGCCTCCCTCGAGCTGGCATCATTCCCTGAACTGTGTTGTTTGAGGCCTTTACTGGGTCCAGGTAAAATTCACATCTTATTTCTTTCTCTTGATTCTGTCAGCTAAGAAAAAATATAAGACAGCACTACCCTGCCTGGAGAATTAGCAGCCAGACGAAGGGCCTTCTTTATTGGCAGGACTGAGAGAGTTTTTCTGCTTCCATGTAAGAGGAATGTCCTGATGTTGCCCTGTGGCGCATGCATTTATGGTTCCTTAATTAAAAATGCACATTCCCTCATGCTATGGCCAAATACATAACAAGGCATTCATGGGAAATAGAATTCTTCATAGGACCCTCAGTGTATCTGAATCTTCCTGAAAAGGAAAATTTATGAAGGCACTTCTGATCCTTAGGCTGTAGGATCAGACCCAGTGGTGAACAGGCTTACTTTTAAATAGCCTATTTCCAACTCTAGTAGGAATGACTTTCATTACTCATCCAACTAATATTTATAAATGACTTCCTATGTACTAAGCACCATCTTATGTGCTGGGAGAACAATGGTGAGCAAGACAGAAGAAATAGATCCCTCAAGGAACTTGTAATAGAGTGATAGAGACAGACACAGAAAAGCATACATTTTTTTAAAAGAATGTTTTGGATAATAACTCTAAAGAAAATGAAAGCAAGATAACAGGATGGAGAATAATAGGGTGTGTATATGTGTGTGTGGTAGGGGTGGCAGCTATTTTAGATATGCAATCAGGGAAGGACTTCCTAAGGAGTTGGCATTTAAGAGATATCTAGATATAATGAGACAATGAAGCATGGAATATCTAGGAAGAACCCATTCCAGAAGGACAGAAAGGTGAGGGCCAGGGCCCTGAGGTTGAGATGAGCTTCATACACTTTCGGAGAAACAAAACAAAACAAAACAAAACAAAACAAAACAAAACAAAACAAACAAAAACCAGTCTGGATTGAGGGAGTTAAAATAGGAGAAAGAAAGTATTAGAAGATAAAGTTAAAGTATGTGATGTGTTGAATGACTGGCCCAGTTCTTTACCTCTCACTGTCTCACCAAGGTTAAAATATATCTCTTGCTCCTTGACCTTGGGATTGTCCAAAGAAATTACATGGTTTTCTTTGGTGAATGGCAAGTGAGCAGAGACAATAGGATGGCAATTCTGAGCAGAAAATTTCAGAGGCTTGGCACATTTCCATTTCTACTGTAGCTAACTCACTGGTCCTAGGAGAAGGATGAGAGAGGCAGGTAGAACCTTCCAAATTGCTGCAGCCTGAGCAGTTCTGCCTCAGGAATGACTGGCTGAAACAGATCCACTAGCCAACTCACAGATCTGTGAGAATACATTATTGAAGTCTTTGAGTTCTGTGGTTGTTTTTCATGCAGCATACTGTGGCAATGGCTAATCAACACAGATACCTGATCATTTAGGATCTTGGGAGCCTTGTTAAAAAGCCAGACATTTCTGGGGCTCCTGGGTGGCTCAGTCAGTTAAGTATCCAATTCTTGATTTCAGCTCAGGTCATGATTTCACAGTTGTGACACTGAACCCCGGATTGGGCTCTGCACTGAATGTGAAGCCCAATTAAGATTCCCTCTGCCCCTTCCCAGCTAAAAAAGAAAACAAAGTCCGACATTCCTCTCAAGTGTAATGGAAAGCCATTGAGATGGTTTTAAGTTAGGAAATTTCACAAATTGAGTTCAGTTTTTATTTATCTATTTATTATTTATTTATTTATTTATTTATTTATTTATTTTTTAACATTTATTTATTTTTGAGAGAGGGAGAGACAGACCATGAACGGGGGAGGGTCAGAGAGAGAGGGAGACACAGAATCTGAAACAGGCTCCAGGCTCCGAGCTGCCAGCACAGAGCCCTACGCGGGCTCGAACTCACGGACCGCGAGATCATGACCTGAGCCAAAGTCGGATGCTCAACCGACTGAGCCACCCAGGCGCCCCGAGTTCAGTTTTTAAAAAGATTATTGCTTTAAAAGATCTTCACTTTCTGAAGAATAGACTATAGAAAAAAAGTGGTATCAGGCAGTTCAGGAGCAGTGATTCAGGAGGAAGATGTTGGTGGCCAAGACACCCCCTTGTTTATCAAGAAAAAAAAAAGTAAAAATAGTAAATTATGATTTCTATCTTAGCAACTTGGCAAATATATTAGTGAAATCAAAGGCATTAATTTGTTTTGTGGTAGAGATCTGTGCTTTACTACTGGTATGAGTGTTGATATGGTGTAATCAGTCAAATCTAGGAGAACTATTATCTTTTTTTCCACTGGGGAGGCAAGGAAACCCAGAGCTTGAAATTAGGAAGAATCTCTTCTGATGGCAATTTTTAAATATAAAAGGGACAAGCCAGGGCATGGAGAGAAGAAACCAAATTGTTTTGTTGGTGCTATACTTTCAGGCCTCAAGAACTAGACAGATATTATGTGGTAAGAAGGAAAGTGCAGGAAAGAGAAAAAGAGCCCACTTGGTCAGTAAGACAAGATAGCTCGTGTCTCAAAGGTCTCCCTAAATAATCTTGAGCAAGTGGTAGTCTTCCTCAGGTTTCTGTTTACCCACCAGAAAAATGGGATAATTGCCTGACCTTCTTTTTAGTTATCCTGAGTATACTCATATGCTAAAGTACTTTAACGAAAAGTATGAAATACTCTATCTATGGAAAGTAAAATTATTAAACTTGAAAACTAGTCAAGGTCTTTGCTAGTGAAATATAATTCGTACTATAAATGCAAAAATTCCTGCTAATTTACTTCAAATATTATAATTACTAACATATCCAGGGAATTTTCATTTTTACTGAATACAGGTTAGAATAATTCTGAGTAAGTGTGACCCACTGTGTCTGCTCTTATATTTAAATTTTGAGCTAATATGTCCTAACATGGTAGCAGAAAATACATTCAGACTTTAAAGGTTCTTTGCTGTTGTGGAGGTATTAGAGGATTTGAATTGTTCCAGACAGTGAAATTTAAATGCTTTTTTCTCTCTCAGAAGAAAAAAAAAAAAGTCTACTAAAATTACAGATAATTCCCCAAGTCTAGGACTTCACCCACAGCACACACGAGTTGTCCGTTCTAATGTTTGTGCTTAAAGAGAAACAAGAAATAATGTGAGCTCTCGTGCATGCTTTTCCAATCTCTGCTGCCCACTTCTCTACAATCCCTGTGTCCTTTGAGGGAAAATTCTCCTCCACTTACAACGACAACCATAAAACCTTCATGTGAACTGACATTTTCTAAACCAAACTGCCCACTTATATTTTATCATTTGGTAAAAAATATTCTTGATCTTGTGTTCCAAATTAAACCAAAATGAGGCCATAAGTGGAAAAGTTGGGTAAGGCAGTGAGGACACTGTCCAGAGGAGTGTGACCTGGCCAGCTGGGTTTCCTTCTCAGGTAATAGGGAATTTCAGAGCTGCCAGCAGAGGTGACCAAAAGGCAGAAGTGTTTCTTCATTTCCTTTACCCTTTCATGTCCAATAAGGCAGAAGGGAGTTCTGGAGGGAGCCCACCGTCCAGTCTGGGATTCAACCTCCTCACTTTGCACTGTATTTATGGCTGTTATTGTGGCCTCTTGCCTTGTACAAGCTGACAGCGGACTCTGTTGATTCTCCTGGTGAAATAGCAACAAGTCCTTCCTCTCCTTAGCTTCCTGGCCTTCATATCATCATATGTTGTGGGAAATTATAGGTGGATAAATCAAATACTTCCCCAAACGCAAATGTTGCTGTGACTACCACTTCTTGCTGGCAGCTGGAGGGCAGCTAGGGTAGCACTTGATGGCTTTTTCTGTTGAGATATTAATAGTTCCACACTGCTGTTTCAACTGAGTTGGTTCTTGATTTCGTGTTTGCTTTGGCTTTTTTTTTTTTTTTTTTTTGCATGAGTATTGTTTATAGCACTTCATGACCTATGGCCTTTGAGCTTTAAGGAGAATGTATGCACAACTGTGTGCGTGAATGAATATGTGTATTGTGCAGCTTGAGGATGAGAGGCTTTCATGATATTTTCAGAGGTCTGTGAGGCAAAAAAATGGGTTAAATACTGTTAGTCTTGCTAATAAAGGTGTCGCTCGGAGTAGCTCCAGGAAATTGGCGTTAAGCCATTAGGACACCATCTAACCCACACTCTGATGGGATATAATAAAAACCAGGGAAGCTACCCAGATTCCATTACCTAACTACTTTTAGACCTGAACTTGTACCCTCCTTCAGACTTCACATTCGAGAATCCTTCAGCTTAGAACCTAGATGTTCCTTTTAAGCCTACTACCTCATTATTGATAGGTTATTTGAACAATTTATCCTTTTGATTTGAACCTTCTTTGCACTGGATCAAAAAAGGGGAGAGGAATTTGGAAGGGCTAGCAGGGGGTTGGGGGGAAGAATGAGAAACTAGAAAAATTTCCCTTGTTTTTAATTAGGCTTCCTTGATGTCACTCCCCCGTTCTGAATCCAGAACCACAGATTTCAAGGTTCCAGGGCCTCTGACTAAGTGGGAAAGCAATTAGGACGGTAATTAGGACGTGTAATATAAGTTTTGGTGGTTCTAAGAATAAAAAGGCCTTTAAGACCTGTCTTTCATCTACTACTAATTCAAAGACTCCATTCCAACCATCCAAGCCATATGGAGCCTGTTTCTTTCAATGTCTAACAGATGAAATGGGTTACTTCCCTCTCTGACTTGGATTGACTTGACAGGCCCCAGAAGGCATCTGCACTTAGTTTGGTGCTTCCTGTTGTCTGGTTTCCTGAAGATGATCCTTCCTTTCCAGGATACTTGGACTAGAAGAAGGGTGTGGCTTGGCTTCTTATCTTTGTTCAGTCCTCCTCTCGAACTGCTTTATCAGACAGGATCTGACAATAGCTCTCTTTCTAACCTCTAAACATGTCTATTTAGCAGGTTGTATCATCTTTTCTTGATCTCTTTGTAAGTAATCCAGTGGATGGAAGAGCCCCAAGTGTGTAGGCATTTCCTGCCTTTAGATATTCTAGAAATAAGCTGCCACAGATTAATTTAGCACTTCTCAACTTTGCTCAAAAAATTTACAAACACCAAAATGAACAAAGTTGGAATAATAATAAAGATTGTTATGAAGCTAGGGGGAAATTAAAATGACTTTTTCAAATATGTATCACTGGAAAATAGAGGGTAAAAGTTTGGCCATATAATTTATTCTCCAAAGGGAAGTGAGTCTTTTGTCCCATGTAATGACTCCTCAGTCTCTGAAGGCCAAGCCAGAAATAATTTCTGTTTATATTCTAGTTCTTATTCTGTCTTGTTGACCATGGGTTACCTTGGGCCTTAATTCTTAATTATTTGGACCTCATGATTTCTTAGTTAGAACATTGTAGCTACTATAACTTTTGCATCTTTTAAATATTCCTTAATACAGAATCATTGTCTTAAACACTTCATATACCCACTGTAACTCATAGATTAGGCACATTTTGCCATCATCTGAAATCTGAGATACTTTGTAAAAATAAGCTATTTCTTGAAGTTACATTGTTTCTAAGTTCCTAGGTTGCCATTTAGGACACTGAACCACGAGTAACAAGTTGGTATCCATAGGAAGCCAAAAACCTGGAGAGAGAGGGAAATAGAATATAACATATGTTAGTGGTAACATGAATTATCCCAATGACATGCTTTAACAAAATGTTTTGTTCAGGGCACTCTGTTCAGGAGAATTGAGTTGAAGGTTGCCAACCAAAATGGTCAATTAGTGTCTAATCAAGACAGCTAAAATAAATAGTTGGTTCCCATCTTTGAGCATGTTTCATGTCTAAACTGTTTTGAATGAATTTGGCCTGCCTGACAGATGTCAACTGTGAGTGAGCCACCTGTGAGGCTGTAGTAAGAAAAGAGAGCAGACAGCTTAGGGCTGCAAACTGAACTCATCCACTGAACCAGATGCTTCCATCCCGACTTCGGATTTGCTCCTCTGCATGAGGGACTGATGTTGTGAAACTGAGGTCAGAGATTCCACAACCTGAGTTTACTTCAGAACTTTGAAATAGTCATCAATTCTTGATAATGTTTTGATAGTATGTTCTTGTAGCAGAATTCTTTTCTTTTTGTCCCTTCCCCTCTTCCTCCTTCCTTCCCTCCCTGCCACCGTCTCCTTCTCCCTCTCTCCCTATCTCTCTCCTTTCTTCCTCTCGTTTTGACATCTGTGCTTAACATTTCAATTTTCTATAGCCATTCTTACCTTTTTTTGTTTAGGAAAAGACATAAAAACCTGTTTTAAAGTTATATCATCTTTGATCCGATAGGAAAGTCTCCAAGATACAGAAAATAAGACTAAGGAAGGCAAACTGGGGCAAAGTTTTAGTATATTTTCACACTTACAATAAATAAAATCCTTTTATTCTGAAAATGTATTTTTCCTTTAATAATCAAAACATTTATTGCTCAAAATCCAACATTTGTTGGGGTTCTCTGTGTAATTGGTTATTTACTGCAACTGACCATGAATCTTTTGTCTTCATGTGAATTTCTCCTTTCTCTTTTCCGGTCTCTTTGCTAGAATATCTTATTCTTCTTTAGATTACTCTCCCTCCTAATGCTCCAAAATTGGAAATTTATTTAACATTTTTAGTAACCTCTGTTAACTTTAAAATATTTTTTCTTGAATTTATTTTCCCTAAAGTCTAATCCATGCACTGATTTCAGATGATTTTTTTCTTCATTAGCCCAGCCTTTCCCCACTACACTTATCATGGTCTTATGTGTCTCCTTTGTTCATGTTATTTCCTTCACTTTGTGTTCTTCTCTAATTCAGTATAACCAATTTACTCCGTGGACTATCTTGAAACTTGCTTTCTCCAAGGGATTACCATAACATTATTTACATACTAGAATTGTAACAATTTTCATTATGTGGCCTAGTTTCTTGCTTAAGTTTCTATGGCTCACATGATACAGTGACTTTATTTACAGCAAACATTAGAGCTGATTCTTCTCTATAATTCTTCTCCTATGCTTGGCACTGAGTAGATTTCCAAACTATATACTGATTGAGTACATTAACATTAAGTTTCTTTTTGTGTTTCCTCATTTATTTATGTAATAATCACAATGGTATACTACAGCTGGCATATACTGGCTTGTGGAAGCTGACTGTTAAATTTTCAAGAGTTTTACAAACTGTTGATATTAAAAATTAAATCAGATAAATGTCATGAAATCAATTAAATTAAAAGCAAAGGTAAAAAGGGGCACCTGAGTGACTCAGTCAGTTAAGTGTCCAACTCTTGATCTCAGCTCAGGTCATGATCTCACAGTTGATTCGTGAAATCAAGACCCACATCCTGCTCTACGCTGACAGCACAGAGCCTGCTTGGGATTCTGTCTCTCCCTTTCTCTCTCTCTCTACCCCTTTCCTACTCACTCATATGCTCTCTTTCTTTCAAATAAAAATAAACTGAAAAAACACAAAGGCAATAAATACTCAAAACTTATCACTGCTTAATTGTTTCTACACATTTTACTATTATCTGTGCTCTTGAGGTTATTTATATATATATATACCAAATGGCAAGATTTCATTCTTTTTGACTGCCGACTTATACTCCATTGTATATATATACCACATCTTCTTTATCCATTCATAAAATAATCTATATATATATACATATTTTACTACATTTATTACATAAAGTAATGTGTATATATATATACATATATATATATATATATGTATATATATATATACCAAATGGCAAGATTTCATTCTTTTTGACTGCCGACTAATACTCCATTGTATATATATACCACATCATCTTTATCCATTCATAAAGTAATGTAGTCTAATATTATTTGTAAATTATTTGTTAAACAACCTTTATATCAATACATTTATAATGAATGCATATAAGTATTTTTATATATGCACACTTTTCCCGATTTTCCCATGTATAAAATATTTAATTTCTTATATTTTCTTCCTTTTATTACCTAGTCCTATTTTCTTATTGTTTCTGTAAGAAGGTATTTCTTTTTTCCTTATAATATTAACTATTAATATATGGCCATCCAAAGAATCAGTCAGTTGTAAGGGGAAGGTAGTAAGAGAGGCAATATATTTTTATGGCATTTGTATTTACTTTAGAGAACAATTAATGTACCAAATTCTGGTATTCATGATGATTTCTTTTTCAGGTAGATTGTAGCCATTTGTTACTCAAAATTATCTAAGATGTTTGTGCATCTGGAATAACTGCCTACCTCACCCACAATGGTACCCGTTCAGGATATTTATTTTTTGTGTGTAAAGAGAGAGACTATAGGAAGTAGATAAAGATATGTAGCTTTAGAAATAGCAATAGGCAACCAGGCAAACACTCCATTAGATATTAAATTTTAAAACTTGGGGCACCTGGGTGGCTCAGTCAATTAAGTGTCCAACTCTTGATTTCGGCTCAGGTCATGATCTTATGGTTTGTGGGACTGAGCCCACATCGGGCTCTGCACTGACAGCATGGAGCCTGATTGGGTTTCTCTCTCTCTCCATGCCCCTCCCCTTCTTGCACCCTCAAAAAAATTAAAATTTAAAATTTATCAAGTAATGAAATTTTGGGTTTGTGAAGTGAATGGACAGACTCATTTAACTTGATACCACATATTTTATTAACTAATACTTTACTGTCATTCAGGGGTAATTCTAAGTTTCGTGAGACTGATGATTACAAAATTTAGGGGGCCCCCTTTTAAAAAAGGAATACATAATTATATGTAAAATATCAAGTTACAAAAGTGAATATTTGCTTAAAAATTACAAATTTCACAAAGCTGACACATAACATGAACGTTATAACATCTAGAAAAATAACATGCTAACAATTCATACTGCCTTTTCATATGAAGGCAATTATGCAAAAACATCTTTTATACATAGGATAGAAAGATAATTTAATTTTTCTTCTAGAGTAGTCAATAAAAATTTGTTTTTTATGACTCATAGTTAGAAAAATTTCCCTCAAATTCATAACTTATTAGAAATGTCATGTAAATGTTTAGGATTGTTGTCAAATCTGGGATAACCTCTTTCATATATCTTTCATATATGAACTATAAGATTTCAAGAGTTTTTGGTGTGTGTATAATGATTATTTGTAAATACTCTTTGAATTGGTACTCATTAACTATGTGTTATTGATGTCCTCATTGTAGTGATGTGTTTTATATTTTCTTTGTCAGTGTCAGTGTTTTTTTTTTTTTATCGAATCAACAAGAGATCAACAAGAACCAGTAAAATATAATAATTAGCCAAAGAAAGGGAATGGGCAAAATTATATTCTAGCAAAGGTGAGCAGCCCTGTTGGATAGAGTATAGTGTTCAGGTTAAGACAGGAGGGGCCAAGAGGCAAAAAATAAGAAAAAAAAAGTCTCAGAGTCAGAGAGGAGTAGGGAAATAATATCACTTCCTGGCAGCAGCTTAGAGATAAACGATCATAAAAAGGTCTACTGGTGGATCATTAA
The DNA here is from genome assembly GCF_018350195.1 of Panthera tigris. Taxonomy (NCBI): domain Eukaryota; kingdom Metazoa; phylum Chordata; class Mammalia; order Carnivora; family Felidae; genus Panthera; species Panthera tigris. The sequence goes on from NC_056663.1 coordinate 145,751,101, forward strand.
TCATATGAAGGGTGGTCTAATGGAAATGATAAGACCATTATAGTGTCAGAGAAAGCCAAGTGTGAATCCTCGCTCTGCTACTTACTAACATAGGAGACCTTGCTACCAATGACTTACGTGGAAATGCCTGCAAACAACATACGTACATCCCACTAAGCCAAACGAGCTGTCCTCAAATCTCAGCCAGATCCCCAAAATGCTTGTGGCTCTTCCAACACCACCCAATTTAAGGGGAAGTGTGATAGATGAGAAATTTGAGTGGAAAAAGTCAGTAGTATTAATCAACTGTAGTGAAAATATCTAACATTTTGCAATTTTTGTTTGTTTTACATATTTCTAGGGGCTTCTCATGTGGCCTTAGGATGGACTGTGCTAGCGAGAGACCCAGAAGTTTATGTTTTATCAGCTTCACAGTAAGTGAGCCTCTGTTGGCAATGTCATGATGGGAACGGTATTTGGGGTGTTTCCTACACAACCACGATAACCACATCACCAAGGTGGAAATTGAGGCTAATTCTGAAGTGACTGCACTCTTGCCATTTTCATCTCATGCACTTATAATAATATCACCTTTCTCTGTGTGACAAAGGTCTGTCTTTTCACAGCTGCAGAAAGTAAAAAGTGCATGTTATGCACTACTGAAAAGAGCTTATAGAAATGACTATATTCATTTGCTGCTCTGGCAAACTTCAATTGATTGGAAAAGGCAAGAGGCAGTGGAAGGTCCACAGTAACATATTACCTGTCACACAAGGTTGCTCTTGAAAACTCAACACATTTCAGGCCTGAGGAAGATATTTTTAAAATATAAAACCCAAATTTCTTACTTTCTGAATATTAGGCAAAAAAGAACCATGTTTTTATAAGTGAAAAACATTGTTTGCAGTTCGTTAAGCTTTATACTATTGGATTACATGCTGACACTCACAAATGCTTGTTATAAAAGGCTTTTATTTTATGATATTACTGCTCCTCTACGTCCTTCTGAATGTGTTTTCTTTCCTCTACCAGGCCAGGGCTTGTTAATCTTGGCTATAAAATAGAGTCATGGGAGTACTTTAAAAAAAAAACAAAACAAAAACAAAAAAACAAACAAACAAAAAAAACCCAAAAAACCATCACCTAAGGTATCCTGAACTATTCCACAACTTAAAACAAACAAACAAACAAAACAAACCCTAAATGATTTTGACTCACACGGAGGGCTGAGAACCAATGTACCAAACAAATATTGGGGCAAGACATCTCTAGGTTAAACTTGAGTAAGTCCATTACTGTATTCAGATTTAGAAAGGAAATGGAGTCAGGCTGGTTTGTCCTAGTCAGCTAGCATTGCAGCTCCCCCTACTGGGAAGACAAGCTTTAAAAAATTAGTATTTACTCTATTTTCCATAAATACAGTTGGTTCTATTTCAGCTATTGGCAAAATAAATTCAATCTTGATTAACAGCAACAAAATACCAAATACTGTATTTTATAAATTAAATAGAATTCCTAGTTTTGCAGCCTTGGTAGAAGGTAAGGCAGATGTGGATAAACATATCAATGTGCTTCTTCAAACATTGAAGATTATTTGAAGGAGGCATTGCATTCTATCTTTACTTCATATCTCAACTTGATATTTATTCTGAAGAATTCCAACCCATACTTATTGGCGAGTGAAACAACTTTATCACAGAAAATAGTAAATAAGATAGAAATGTGCACTTTGGCTCCTGACCTATCTGACGTAACTTCTTCCTTTAACAACCCATTTAGGAAAAAGTACTCTGACTTTGACCTTTACTATTTTGCTAAAAATTAGTTTTGAAAGTCCTCTGATTTCCAGCTCCACTGTTGGGGGAGAGAAGAAAGAACGGTCTCTTGCTTCACTTTTCCCTTGGCCCAGAGCATAAGGGACTGGTGATCAGAGCTGAATCTAATTCATTTACATCCAACAAGTACCATAATATAGAAAATATAAGATAAAAATTTGATCTCGTCCCTTCCCTGAGAAAATGCATGCTAACAATCATTATAAGAAATAGTATCATGCAGTGGTGAAGAGTATAGGTTCTGATACCAGGTTCCTTGACCTCCAATCTGGCTTCACCATTAACTAGCCCATCCCAAACAAGCTACTTAATGCAGGTGTGCTCTGGTTTTCTCCTGTGTAAAATAAAACTGATATCAGTACCTATTTATAGAGTTACTTGAGGATTAGATGTCATAATATTTTTATAAACTACAGATCGATCACCGTCTGGTATACAGTGAGGGCTATATTTGTTAGCTGTTTTCATTATATTAACTAATACTTAGTTATTTACCTGTATGCCAGGTACTCTTCTTAGCATATATTACTACACATTATTTTAAAATTTTAACTTTTTTTTCCTTGTATTTTCTTGGTTTGCTCCCCCCAATTTAGTCAAAGTTGCCTGCATTGTGCTTATTACCTCAGTGGAGACATGTGAGACTATAAATATATAGTTTTGAATTGGATTTAAATGATATTCACACATCGTGATTCTTTAGTATGTCTCTTTTATTTATAGAAGTTCCCCTTCCCTTGTCTTTTTATTGAAGGTAACAAATTTTATGTTCTGTAGTTTCCCATAGTCTGGATTTTGCTAGTTGTATCTCTGCAGTGTCATTTGACATGTTCCTCTGTCCCCTGTTTCCCCTGAAATTTGTTGATTCTATCTAGAAAATTGATAAAATCCAGGTTTAATCCTTTTTTTTTTTTTTTTTTGCAAAACTACTAGGTGGTGTGTTTTTTGTTTTTTGTTTTTTTTTTTTTTTAATTGGGGGTACATGATATTTGATTGTCTCTGTTTTTGTGTTGTTACCAACCACTGATGATCATTACCTGGATTTTTTAGTATTAATGAGAGTGAAATTTCTATTTTTTCTTCTTCATTTATTATCTGGAATATTATTTAAAGAGAACATTTTCCTCATTAAATATTTGCTTGATGTTTATGTAGGAAGATATGATAAAAGCTTTGTTCTTTTTCTTTATTTCACTGTTTTCAAAATAATGAAATGCTCCTAACATCCTTCGGGACCTATGAGGGTTCTTCAAGAGATAAAAATGAATATATGAATTTAAACATAAACAAAATGAATGTATGTATGTTTTCTAGTTATTATTTTTACTACTGTTCAAATTATTTCCACTGTCACCAGTGAGAGCCTCTTGAAGTTGTTTATTGAATTCTTTAGACTTAATCTTAGGAGCCTCTGATGGCCTCCTTGCTTTCTGTCATGGCCAGATCTTCTAACTCACATTGCATTTTTTCTTTCTTATATATACAATTAGCTATTTCTTTAAGGGACTCTGGTTCCTTCAGTGGAAAACAATACAGAGAACAATGAGGATAACAGGTATTTAGTTGTTACTGGGTTGTCATTGTTTCTATGCAGATTCAATGTGCAGAACTTAGGTTACATATACGTATATTTTAAAGATAAAATGTATTATAAGTTCATTAGAATATTATCCAGACCATATTTTGGAGTTGTCTTAGCCTGGGCTGCCATAACAAAATACCAGAGACTGTGTGGCTTAAATAACAGAAATGTGTTTTCTCATAGTTCTGGAGACTGGAAGTGCCATCGTAGTTGAGCTCTAGTGACAACCCTTCCTGGCTTGCATACTGCTACCTTTTTGCCACGTTCCCATGTGGTCTCTCCTTGGTGCATAAGTGGGGGCTAGGGGATGGAAATCTCTTTCTCTCCGTATAAGGCCATGAATCTCATTGTGAGGGCCCCACCCCCTAATCTAATCTAACCCTAATTACCTCCCGAAGGCTCCATCTCAAAATACCATAATATCGAGTCTTCAATATTACGTTTCCAAACTCTGTGCATTGAATCAACCTATGAATTTTTGGGGATATAAACATTCAGTCCATAACAAAGCTATAGAGTTTTTGCTAACCTTATTAATCTTAAATAAATGCCTCATTTCTTTCATATCAAAAGTTCTGGCTCTCAGTTACATTAACATAATTACCCAATTACTAGAAGAAATTGTTCTGCTTGTTCTGCTTTTAATATACTTTTCTCTTCTCTCACATTTTGATAGTTGTAGTGAATCTACATCATTACAGCATGTAGGCTCTTCATACCATATATTACTTCCTTATACCATGCATTAATCTGAAGTTTATTCTCTAGCACATTCCTCAGGAAGTGTTCATGGGAACAGTATTCTCTGAGTCCTTGCTTATCCTAAAAGCTTTTAGGCCTTTATAAAAGTTTCAATTGGTATAAAGTTCTTTACTCATACTTTCCTTGAAAGTCATAAGTTTATTACTCCATTGTCTTCTGGAATAGAGAATTTCTGTTGGAAAATATGATGATGATATCATTTTCTTACCTTTATGGGTGTCTTGTCTCCTTGGCTGTATGCCCAGCAAATTTTTCTTTTCCTTGAAAGTCCAGTAATTTTAGTAAAATACATCGTGGTATTAACTGTTTTGGGTTGTTTTTCCCAGATATGAAGCATGCCATTTCAAAATGCAGTTTTAAATATTTTTTATTATTTCAGAGAAATGATAAAACAAGTTTTTCTTGTTTTAGTGGTTTTTAGTATTTGTTGTATTCAGCTGTTTTTTTTTCTTCAACTCCTATTATATACACTTAAACATACACATTTACATGTGTGTTAGATTTTCTATCTTCTAAACCTGTCCATTTTGTTTGAATAGTTTTCCATCTGATAGGTCTCTTAAAATAGTTATCATTGCGTATATTCACTCTTGTATACCACATAATTTAGTCTGCATTTCTGAAATAATTATTTCTATTATTCTAATTCTTTCCTGAATTTTGTCAACTCTCTTCAAATCTTCCTTCTCTTCAATCACCTCTTCAATCACCAATTTTGGTGTTCTCCTGATTCAGATTTATGTTGTTTATCATACTGTCCATCATTTTATTGGTTTCTGTAAGAAATTAAGAAATTGTTTCAAAATACGATATTACAGTATACCCAGGTCTGATTGATGTATCTTCCTGCTCTGCTATTTGTCTGTAGGGACAGTGTTTCTCCACCCCACTTTGTTTTTCCTATGATACCTTTGTTTTGAATTCCACTGTGATCTTTTTCACTTCAAGTAAAATGGATTTTCTGAACTTCTGGAAGGAGAAGTGGGCCAGGTTAGCTTCCCTAGCTCATAGACCTAAGTTCCCTCTTCTGTTGTTTGTTTTACTACAGAACCACAGCCTTCTTTTCTGTACAAACTTCTGTTGTAGCGCAGTCTCCTTGTACTAATGCATAATGTGGAACCTGCCAAACTGCTGTCTGTTTTAGCTACTTTTCTCAGAATGGCCTACTGTTGTTTTGCTGATTAGGGGCTCCCCTATCTTATGAACATCATGTGCCTTATTCCCTTCCCCCTAATTCTTCTTACATACATGCCGATAAAGCAGTTCAGGTGGTTTGACTCTATCAGCTTATGTGAAAATAGCTTGTCCCTAGTTTTGTGGGAGGTGCTGTCTATGGATTTTTGGTTTTGCCATTGTTGTTGCTCCATATATTTTTATGGGGAGATTTTCAGAAATTCAAAATCACCTCGGCTAGTATCTTCTGAAAATCTGCTCTGTCAGTCGATTCTTCTGCTATTATATGGTACAGGGTCCTACTTCTTTTAATTTGTAGTTCCTGTAGTTCCTGATCTTTTCTGGACCAAAAAATAAGCTTGTATGTAAATCAACAGTAAAGAAAATCCTCAACATCTCATGGAGAGTGCTATAAGCAAACTACTTGCATAGTGGTTAAGACTATGGATTCTGGAATTGATGAGACTATCATTCAAATCCCATCTTTATCACTTAGTGGTAGTGATCCTAAGCAAATCCTTTAACCTCTCTAATGCTCAATTTTCTTATATTTAATATACTTGTACTTATTTCATAAGAATGTCAGGAGGATTCATAAACAAGACATGTAAAGTATTTGGCATAGGAAGTACATAGACATTATAAATGTTAGGGTTTAAAATTGTTATTTGAATATCATTAGGGTCTTTTTTGGTTTCTAAGTTTTGCTGGGTATACATCATTCAAATTGGGAAGAGGCCTACAAACAAGTGAAGCGTTATTTTATATTTATTTAGTTATTCTATGAGTTTCTGCAAACATCTAGTATTTGATTGGTTAAGTTGTATAACTCGGTAACTGAAGTTAGCTTAAAACAAAGATGCAGTCTCTTTGTGAAGTCATGTGAAGGTCATGTTGTTTAGTGGGAAGGATCTACTTTTTAGGTATGATCTGAACGAGCTACTTGATTCTTCGAACCTCATGACCAAAGTATAATTGAGATAGTGGACTAAATTTTTTTTTTTAAATATTTCCAGTCTTCAAATCCTTTGATATTGTATTTTTTAGGAGTTAGTTTACTGTTATTTTTAACCACAGTCATCTGGGAGTAAGAGATAGAAAAGAGTGGTATCTGGGACTGGGAAGAGCCCCACCTCATTATTGTAGGAAGTGACATAAAGATAGATGAGCCTGGAAATGATGGAGAAATCCTAGAATGGGTGAAATATAGACCATTAAAAGAATGAATGTGTGATTTGGGTATAAGATTTGGACAAGGAGTGTAGGAGAAGATAGTATACCCAATAGAAAGCAAAAATATTCCTAGGCTTGGCAAAGCAAGCTCTTGGAGTCTTCTAGAACTAGCATCTAATCCCTTTAGAATCGAACTTATGAAGTTGTTTGCTTAAGGTCAGGTTCTTTGATCCACCAATGTCTGTAAGTTCTAAAAGGAAATTTAAATTGCTCAAGTGTCTCACAAGGAATGACATAGCTTTGTAATGCAAAAAATGAAAATGAGGGTTTCTCCGTATCCAGCCTACAAATGTAAAACTTTATTGTTTCAAAATAGGTATAGGGAGACAAGCTAGGACCTTCAACTGAAGACATTTGGAATATGCTTTATTGGGTGAGGGGCAGGGTGGGGGGATGAAATATGCTTTCTAATATGTTACAAAAATAACCAAAATGGTTTGAGTTTCAAGAGCACTTGACTAGAAGTCACAAATAAATCACCTGCATTTTCTTTTGTAAATTTGACCTTGGCCGATTTGGGCTATCCCAGAGGAAGCAGGAATATGTCCTCTGGGTTGGCTGTCTGAACAGCTTTATTGTCATCTCCAAGACCCAATTAGTTTCTATTTTCTTCCCTTTTGTAAGACTTCAGCTAATATTAAAAAAAAAAGTTGTTAAGCATTTATATTGTATAAAGATATAAGAGGTCATTTTACTCTGTAGTACATCATTTTGAGCTCTAGAAAAGGAGATGTTTCCTCATTTTCTCTGTCAAGGCAATCATGCCATTGCTTATTAAAGGGAATATGTTCATGAATACTGTGGTGAAATAGATTATGTTGAGAATAAACACTAGGCAAAGTAGAGTAGGATAAATAAGAATTTAGAGAAATTAGAACAAAGGCAAAGCTGGCTGTAGTTATAATTACTTGTTTTTTGTTGTTTGGTTTTTTTTTTAATTTTTTTTAACGTTTATTTATTTTTGAGACAGAGAGAGACAGAGCAGGAACAGGGGAGGAGCAGAGAGAGAGGGAGACACAGAATCTGAAACAGGCTCCAGGCTCTGAGTGGTCAGCACAGAGCCCGACGTGGGGCTCGAACTCACAAACTGTGAGATCATGACCTGAGCTGAAGTCGGACGCTTAACCGACCAAGCCACCCAGGCACCCCTAAAATTATTTGTTAAACATCCTCTCCCAAACCAGTTACTGGTTGCACAAAGGGGGATACAGAGCTTGAGGTGGGGAAGAAAAGAGAACAATGGCATTCTGCTTCTACTTCGGCAACTATCAGACCCTCTCCTGCATTTAAGTGTTTGAGGATTTCTGGGCACTGTGAACTAGTCATTTTTGCTAGTTTAAATTTGTTTCCTTCCCTTTTTCCCACTTCTGCTGCTTTCATGTTCCTTGAATCTTAAGTTGTAGATGGGCAGGGAGGGTTTGCACATCCTTTCATTCATCAGATAGGGATTAAGTGCTTTCTACACGCCAGACACTATGCAGGTGTGGTAGATTTGGTGGGAAGTGGAGATGTGGGGGGTTATTTGAGTTTCTTTCTCTCTTCACATTTTTAAGCCCAGAGGGATGATGACTAAAAAGTTTAATGAGATATTGGAAATTATTCAGATCTATTTGTTTCTCTGATGATCTTTTTATTTGGTGAGAGCGTGAAGATGAAGGAATAGTATTAATTTAATGTCTATAGTACTGCATATTAAAGCTCTTGTAAGCAATATTAAGGAGGCGTCCCACTCTACCTGAGCCCAAATTGCTTCCTCCACTGAGATTCTTGCAAACACAGGAAAATGTAATGAGCTGACACGGTGGGCGGTCTGAAGATATCTAGTTGCATGAATTGATTAACAAGGGGAAGGTTGACTGTCAAGAAAGAGGAGAATGGGATGGGATACAGAAGAAGGCAGTAAGCTGTCTGTTTCAAGCATCTGTCTCCTAGCACAATGTCATGGAATTGTTTCTGAGACTTAAGGAAAGAGAGACTTCTAGCAAATCCTGACACTGGGACAACAAGGAGGGCTTCTTGGGCAGCACACAGGAATCCGGATATGAGATAGTAGTAGAAAGAAGACTATTCCCCTGACCTCTGCTTAGATATAGCACCCTGAGGTTAATAATATCCGGAGAATCAGAAGATAATAGTCCTGGCACAATCATTAGAAATTTTTTCCATTTCCCACCATAGTTTCAAAGTTAAGGCAGCCTCAAATAATTTCATAGGCAGTGGGCCTGGATGAGTGAGTGGAAGCAGGAAGACCGGATCAGATTCCAAGCAGTTAATGTGACTGACAGAATGAATAGTTGTGATATATGCAACATATTCTCTAAGCATTAGTAAACATAAATAGGTGAATCTCATAGGAGAATAAAGTCTTTTAAAAATCATTGTTATTAACATGAAATTTAGATTATATATACCTTCAAAGAGGACTTGTATAGAAGGATAAAAAATATTCAACTTGTTTGAATTTGGTTATTTATCTTTTTGTTTTTCTTACTCTTTTTGTTAGAGGCATATGAGCATTCAAAGAGACTCAATATTTCCCCCAAACTCTTAACTCCCATCTAAATATCAAAGCTCTGTCTTCACTTCTGGGAGCATTTGAAAACTAAGCAAACCTCTCTCTTTGCCTTCAAAGAAAGACAAACCAGCTTTTTGATAGTTAATCATTTGGGTTTGGTTATAATGTGCCATCAAGATCTATTAGGAAGGCAGCATTCTTTAAAATAGTCAAAACACAGAAATAAAAACTTACATCTACAACTAACAATATGGAGTCATGTTCATATAATATATGGTATAATATTTAGTGTAAAAAAGTTCCAGAACATCATATACAATATGATATACTTAAAAAATTAAAAACAACAAAAATAGACCATTTTTAAGGAAACTTATAAAATAAAACTTTATTTTTAAAAGAACAAGGGAATGAAATGCAAGGGATCCAGGATAATAGTTACTTTGAATGGAAGTTGAAGGGGAACAGGTGGGGGAGAATCATAGAGATATATAAGTTACTGTTAAAATTCTAGTTCTCAGGCACTTGGGTGATGCAGTCAGTTAAGTCTCCAACTCTTGACTCTGGCTCAGGTCATGATCTCATGGTTTGTGCGTTCAAGCCCCCCATCAGGCTCTGTGCTGACACCACAGAACCTACTTGGAAGTTTGTCTCCCTCTCTCTCTCTCTCTCTCTCTCTCTCTGCCCCTCCCCCACTTGCTCCCTGTCTCTCTCTCAAAATAAATAAAAATACACTTTAAAAAATTTTTAAAAATAAAATTCTAGTTCTCATGATGGGTGTAGGGATTTATTAAATTTGTTAAATTAATTAACTTCTTAACTTATTACTTATTAAAAATGTGTGCATACATATGTATGAAGAGGAGACCACACATAGATCAATGGTGAGAGTGTGCCAGGAACCAAAGATTGCAATTAATTCAAATCTGTATGTCTGAGTTTATACATACATAAAGAGCAGCATTATTTAAAAAAAAGGTTTAAATGGTTGAGAAAATGATTTCATTTTGAAGACATATCTCCACTTTATATATATCTTCCTACCTCTTTTTAAAATACTTTCTCTTATTTTTGCTTAATATCTTTGAAGAAATGGCTTTTGTATATGTAAAATAGTTTATATGGAATAGCTTTAAAACTCATTGGTCTTTGATTTGCAACAATAAGTACCCAAACTATTAATACCTAATATTACAAACCTTTCTCTTTTTAATTTGGTTCAGTAAACTATCAGCAAAATGTGAATTTCATAACCATGGTTTGTTTATTTCCACATTAACCATTCTATGACAATATTACACACAGAGTAAGTTTTTAACATCTTATCATTTGGCAGCCACAGCTAATGAGGTTACATAGATGTAGCAAGTTTATTTTTCTTAGATTTTAAAATAATCAGGGGAAAGACTTGGTTCCTCTCCACTTAAAATTTCTATTTAAAACAAGAAAGAAAAGAGAATGTAAGCAAAATGCTCGTAAATGGTTACAATGTCAGCAGGACAAATAGAAATCTAAGAGGCGAATCAACACTGACTGTCCATCGATTAAAGTATGTGAGTTTTGTTCCCAGCAGGGGAAAAGGTATCACAATATACCTCACCTACACAATCCCAAATAAAGGAGAGGGAGGTGAGTGCTTTGAGACACCAGAAAAAGAAAACAAAACCAAGCACTCACCCTGAAGGCAATGGCAGATGTTTCCCTTCAAAGATGATTACAAGTGGGAAGCAATTAGAGACAGTGAGGTCCTACAGAGAATTTCCTCATTCAGAGGATGATTTAAAATAAGTTAGTTAGAGAGGAACAACTGTCCCTGTGTGGTACTGAAATGAAGCTGGATTAATTCCTCAAGGAATTGGCCATAAGGAAGACTCTAGTCAAAAGGCACCCTGAGAACTTGAACACTATGAATTAGACAACAGAGGAAGCCTTCTCAGAGGATGGGTACTCAGTGGTTCATAAAGTTCACAAGAGATAGGGCAATTGTGAGAGCAGTGGAATGAGACATCTAAGAGTTCTGCTTATGAAGACTGATTTCATTTTTGAGACATTCCCTTTTTGTTAGGAAACAATGTGAATGTGTCATATTCTAGTTGGCTCCAAAGTGTCTCTCTTCTGGAATTCCATGCCACCCTTTTTCATTGCTCTCAAATATGTTCACATACATGACCATATATACATATATATTATATATACATGGATACATAACAAATAAATTACATATTTATATTTATGTATTCACATGGGGAGTAAGTCTACTCTCAAAAAGACTATGATGGCTTAGAGTTTAGTGCCACTTAGGTTTTCTTTTTTTAAAACTATCATTTCCCTTCCCAAGCCTTGTAAGTTTTCTAAGGAAGGTGAGATTAAATAAGAGATTATTTGGACTCATCTCACTGACTTCAAATAAGATAAAAATGATGGCACTTGACAGTAGATGCACAAAATGTTTTGATTCTTTTTCTTGTATCAAGGAATTGGTGACCCTGGAGAGCAGGGCACTAAACATGGTGATGAGACACTAGAATATGGTCTTTTTTACTTTTTTTTTTTAATTTTTGAGAGAGAGCGAGAGACAGAGCACAAGTGGGCAAGGGGCAGAGAGAGAGAGGGAGACACAGAATCTGAAGCAGGCTCCAGGCTCCAAGCTGTCAACACAGAGCCCAACGCAGGGCTCGAACCAATGAGCCATGAGATCATGACCTGAGCCAAAGTCAGATGCTTAACCGACTGAGCCACCCAGGCGCCCCTAGAGTATGGTCTTTTAAAAACAATGACAAACAGGCCCAGCACTGGATGGCAGTGACTCTGAAGTTACTGATGCCCACAAGGATCCTTTCAGAGTCAGTGTGGAACACTGCATGTTGACAAGGTACTTATGTGCCCTGGAACTGATTACTCTCACAAACACTAAATCAGGGTAAGTAGGATTGAGAATTTCTGAAGGAATCAGGCTTTATTAAGAATATGGAATACACCTGAACAGGGAGCATTGTTGGATCCAATGAGGGGCCCCAAATAAACAACTAATTAATCATGAAAATGTGCAGGTCACAAGTCTCTTAGGTAACAAACCTAGGCAGTGAGACTTGATTTACAAAAAATTCTGAATGTGAACTTCTAGAAGATTAGCTTTGACAGGACCCAGGTCCGGGGGAGGGAGGGAATGGGATTGGCCATGGTAGTACCATCTTTCCTCAGTGGTCATAGAAATAGAAAAGATTGCTAACCTATGGGTTCAAGAGAAGGCCTAGTGATTTCTGTGTTGATACTAAGAAGATTAACACCAAGGATGAGAAACATCTCCACTTAATGATCTCTCTACTCAAAATATTCTTCCGTAGGCTCACCTCTACTATTTGATGGTCCTAGCAAAACTATAGATGGAGGGCTGGCCTATGGCCTGACTTTTCTCTACCTACCTTGGTCTGTCTCACACTGTGAAGGACCTTGTATATATACATTAGAACATGTAGCTGCAAGTTCATGTTCTATCCCAACTCCTCCCCACTAGGCAACGAGTAGCTTCTTGGTTACCCATCTGTTCCAGGGGTGCAGAAGTGGTTCACCTCAGAGGCAAGAATTTGGGGATAAGGCCTTCACAGGCCCTGAAACAGCTCAGGGCCGTTTGAGTATAAAATGTGGTTTATAAGAAGGATACATGGATTCTGGTGGCCACCCCCCTTGGTCCTGTAGACTCTTTGCTCAGTGAGAGGAGGGAGTATGACTGCATGTCTGAGTGGGGCCCTCTCAAGTGCAGACCCAGAGCAGGGACCTTCATTACCTGTTGCCTACCATATCCTTATGATCCTTTCCCTTACTTCTCTTACTTTTTTCCAGAGTGCAGGAAATTGGAATAATTTGCAATTGCTTTGGAGTTTTTCCATTTCGGTTCTGGAGGTATTTACTCAACAGATTTGTCATCTGCAATGTTTGACAGTGTAAACACAGAGTATGTTCATATTTCAATAGTAAATGCATTTTCAGAAATTAAAAAAATTTTTTTTTCAAAACTTATTGTGAATGATAATGATCAAAGAAGTACATGTCAGGGGAAGTGGAGCACAAAAAAAATGGCTTGGTGAAGGTACACCATCAGGGTCTTTGTGGTATGGGCTAGCTCCAACAGGGTAAGCACTTTAGACTATGAGAGCATTTTTAATTTCATGGAAATCTTTCATGCTTTCTACCCTGAGTAGTAAGTGTAGATATGGAAAGTGAAGAAGGAGGGTAAAATATTCTCTCTCTGCCAATGATCCAAAGTCAAACTGAACCAACTCACAGAAGGTGATTGTTAAAGTCTCAAGAATTTTGCAAGCCAAAGTTGTGTTAAATGCAGTCGTTGTTAAAAATCAACTTATGGAGTGCCTGGCTGGCTTAGTCGGCATGCAACTCTTGATCTCGGGACTGTAAGTTTGAGCCCCACATTGGGTGTAGAGATTACTTAAAAAAATTTTTTTTAACGTTTTTTATTATTGAGAGACAGAGAGACACAGAGCATGAGCAGGGGAGGGCTAAAGAGAGGGGGAGACACAGAATCCGAAGCAGGCTCCAGGCTCTGAGTTGTCAGCACAGAGCCCAATATGGGGCTCGAATTCACAAACTGTGAGATCATGACCTGAGCCAAAGTCAGTCGCTTAACCAACTGAGCCACCCAGGCACCCTAGGTGTAGAGATTACTTAGAACTAAAATCTTTTTAAAAAATTAACTTAAACAAACTTAACAATTAAGTAATTTGTATTCCGAACAAAGATAGTAAGTACTAAGACCTCACTAACTACTAATTATTAGGCCACATTTTATTCTCCTCTATGCTCTAAAAGTTATTTATATAAATTATATGTACATGGTAGAAATACTATAAAATGATGTATTCTGTGTATCCTGTGCTTCTCATCATCCCCACGTCATGTTCAGTGATATGTCCTAACCAATGAACCCTAAAAGTTCATTGATATGGTGGGTTTATTTCCTATGCTCTGGTGTATATCTTGTAGATCTTGGTCTATTATTATCTACTAACATAATGTCACTGAGATAATGCATTAATGCAATGTTCTACAGAACATCCTGACAGTCGGATCCCTTTGGACTATATTAAGATAGAAGGTAAGAGAGCCCTAGTGTAAGACCATGGATGTACACTCTTGTTCATCTCACATGAATACAAAGTACTTCTGATCCTCTTTTCTTGTAGGGATAGAAAAGAAAATTTGCTGGATCAACGGCTGCATGCCACATGCCAAAGGTGTGTTAATTTGTCAAGATATCACATTTAAACTGTCACTATTTGCAGATGACATGATACTATTACATAGAGAACTCTAAAGACTCCACTAAAAAAACTCTTAGAAGTAATAAATGAATTCACTAAAGTGGCAGGAAACAATACCTAGAAATCAGTTGTTTCTATACACTAATAACAAAGTAGCAGAAAGATTAAGAAAATTCCATTTACAATTGTACCAAAAAGAATAAAATATCTAGGAATAAACTTAGCCAAGGAGGTGAAAGACCCATACTCCAAAAACTATAAAACACTGATGAAAGAATTTAAAGATAACACAAAGAAATGAAAAATTATACCATACTCATGGGTTGGAAGAACTAATATTGTTAAAATGGCTATATTACACAAAGCAATCTACAGATTCACTGCGATCCCTATCAAAATACCAACAGCATTTTTCACAGAACTAGAACAAATGAAATTTGTAGGAACTACAAAAGTCCCCAAATAACCAAAGAAATCTTGAGAAATAAGAAAAAGTTTGGAGGTATCACAATCTCAGACTTCAAGACATATTACAAGGCTATACTAATTACAACAGTATGGCACTGGTACAAAAATAGACATATAGATAAATGGCATAGAACAGAAAGCCTGTTATATGGTCAATTAATCTATGACAAAGGAGGCAAGAATATACAATGGATAAAAGATAGGCTCTTCAATAGATGGTATGGGAAAAACTGGGCAGGTACATGCAAAAATAATGAAACTGGATCATTTTCTTGCACAATACACAAAAATAAACTCAAAATGGATTAAAGACTTAAATGTGAAACCTGAAACCATAAAATTCCTAGATGAGAACACAGGCAGTAATTTCTTTTGACATCAGCTGTAGCAACATTTTTCTAGATATGTCTCTGGTGAGAGAAACAAAAGCAAAAACAAACTACTGGGACTAAATCAAAATGCAAAGCTTTTGCACAGAGAAGGAAACCATCAACAAAATGAAAAGGCAACCTACTGAATGGGAGAAGATATTTATAAATGATATATTCAATAAAGGGTTAATATTCAAAATATATAAGGAACTTATGCAACTCAACACCAAAACAACTATAAATAATCCAATTAAAAATGTGCAGAATATTTGAATAGACATATTTCCATACAGATGGCCAATAGATACATGAAAAGATACTTAACATCACTAAGCATCAGGGAACTACAAATCAAAACCACAATGAGATATCATTTTATGCCTGTCAAAATGGCTAGACTCAAAAAGACAAGAAATAACAAGTATTGGCAAGGATGTGGAGAAAAAGAAACCCTCGTGTACAGTTGGTGGGAATGTGTGTATTGGTGCACTGTGGAAAACAGTATGGAGGTTGCTCAAAAAAAAAAAAATTAAAAATAGAAAACATTCAGTACAACAAAATTGAGGTTTCTTTGCTCCATTTTCATCTGTCATGATCCATGTGGTTTTTGTGAGGATCAGACTTATGTTTTAAATGGATATGATGGGGACTATCACTTCTTTAGGTATTCAAGACTGGAACTGATATCTACTATTCCCCTCAGAATATGGTAATTTAAAAAATGTATTAGCTTTGTTGTAGTGAGCCAATTTCGGACATTTTCACTTATCCTTAACCACTAGGGTAATTCTTACTCCATAGGTCAAGGGATTAATGTGCAGGTTCTGTGAACTTCCAAATATGTTCATTTCTTTTTTTCTTCTTTTTCTTTTTTTTTAATTTTTTTTGTCCATTTCAATATGCATACAGCTTTCTTTTTAAAAAATTTTTTAAATGTTTATTTATTTTTTAAATATGAAATTTATTGTCAAATTGGTGTCCATACAACACCCACTGCTCATCCCAACAGGTGCCCTTCTCAATGCCCATTACCCACTTTCCTCTCCCTCCCACCCCCCATCAACAGCTTTCAAGGAAATGTCCACCAGGTGGTTCTGTGGATCCAGTGGATGCACTGTGAACTTAAGCTACTCCATTATGTAGTTTACAGGTAATAATGTTGGTATGGTATCACATTGGATATCTGGGTATCAGCATCAGTTGATACCCTATATTCAATAATTTTTTTCCATACTCAATAATTTTTGAAACTACCTACTGTTACTCCTTCCCCAATTCATGGTGACCCAAGTAAATGACATAGGCCCTGGTATTTCAGGGTCTTTCATCCTAAGGATCTGGCCTCTCCCTGAATTAATGGGTTCTACATCTGGAAACCTAGTCAGATCTGGAAACTGGGCCAGGGATTGACTTTTTCATCGGACAGCTTCCTTAAACCTCCTAAGCATTCTTCTTCAATTTTTTGCTGTTATATAAATTAAGCAATATCTGTGTTGGCTGCCTTTGCACCATGCCTCTAGGAAGATCATATATTTTTGACCCTCCCCATACTTCTCCATAGTTTGGGCCACTCCTGGCTACCAACCTTGCGTCTCATTGCAATAATTGCACCCACTTTGCTTCTGATGGTTAAATACCATCATTTGGCCTCTATTGCTTTGGGAGTTTAGTTCTGTAACAGCATCTCATTCCCCTGCCCTTGTTCTACAGAGGACACCACTACTGAGCTTCTCAATAATGCTGATGTCCCTCTTACCACCGATTTCCTTATGCCTTTGCTAAATGGGGTTTCCTCTGGTCCTCTACAGAACAAATTTGGCTAATGGGGTTTCTAGCCTTTTGTAGTTTATCTACTCTAACATATCTACTTTTCTGAGCATTTTTAAATGTTTATTCTTGAGAGAGAAAGAGAGACAGACAGAACATGAGCAGGGGAGGGGCAGAGAGAGAAAGAGGGAGACACAGAATTCGAAGCAGGCTCCAGGCTTCAAGATGTCAGCACAGAGCCCAATGTGAAGTTTGAACCCACGAACCACAAGATCACGACCTGAGACGAAGTCAGACACTTAACTGACTGAACCACCCAGGTGCCCCTATATTTGGAGTTTTAGTGTTTAAAGACATAGTACAGCCAAGCGAACTTTCTGTGTTGGTAATTTTTACAATGTACGCTCTCTTCGTATGATTATAACATAATATGTTAGTTATTTCCACAATTACTTGTGAATTCTAAAGCCCTTTCTCTCCAAGATGGAACTAATTTGTGCCCATTTTACCAGTGACAGTTGACTTGTGATTCACTAGTCGCAAGAACAATGGCAGCAGGCCTCAGTTTTGTTGTGGGACAAAATAGTTAGCTTTGTCTGTACAAGGAAAGGAAGTCTACAGGAGGCCACTGAATTTCAAATCACCACTGAATTTCAAAATGTTCGTTTGCATGATTTCAGGTGTATACGTGGGTGTTCTTTTTCTGATATAATTTTGTCTTGTCATTTCATTACAAAGAAGATAGCATCTCAGATTTGGCAGGGGGGGGGGGGAGTCATTTGAACACCCAGTGGCTTATGGCAGCCTAGCACATCTTATTCACAATTCAGAAAGTCAATAGCAAGCCTGTGGGTGCCATTTGTTCTGAAAATCAAGGGGATTAGTTGTTAAATTCACCATTATATGCACCTAACCAGTTATGGTATTACCAGGAAACCTGACTTCCGGAAGGAGGCTACTTCACCGATTTTACAGCCAAGTACTGTATGGGGTGGGAAGATTACCAAATTCTGGGGTGTCAGCTCTAAAGTTTAACTCCTAAATCACCAGGCTGGGAATAGCTTATCAAGTTTTTCTCTCCATCCCTATGTTGATTTAACAGTAGAAATTGTTCTCAAATGGCCCAAATCCAGTCACTGCAGAGAGTTAGGGAGCTACTAAAACTCGCATTTACTACTATTTCACATTATCATTTTCTTTCCTCAAAAATTAGCAGGATTTTGGCTTAATGTTTGGAACCAAACTATACCTGGCATATTGATGATGCTTACCACTTACCCCTTTTGTATACTTATAAAAGGACAACATATCCTAAGTACCTTCTTTAAAAGATCCTCTGGTATCTTGCAGGTGCAGCCTTTACAGAGGAAAATTTTTAAAAATTAGTAAAAAGCATCTGACAGATGTCACAGCGCTGATTTCACCCTCTGCCAATACTAGGAGAGGCTGTTGTAGTGGAGTGAATATCGGATGGAAATGAGGAAGTTAGGAGTTGCAATAATTATCAAAGACTTAAGGTTAGAGGGACAAGTAACCTTGCCCAGTGGCAATCCAATTCCAAATATGCGGGGCCACTTACAAATAAAAGGATATTATGTGTCACGTTTGCAAGATAAAGAATAGTTCTTCACCTGGAGGAGGCATGGAGTTGTATGGCGTGTGGAGCGGACTCCATTGGCTTCTCTAAGCAGTTCTCTAGACCAGAAGGGAGGGGGAAGGTTGGTTTCTGACGTTTAACCCTGGCTCAGTTGTTTAAGGGTCCCACTCTTGATTTCCGCTCCGGTCATGATCTCATGGTTGGTGAGGTTGAGCCCAACACCAGGCTCTGCACTGCCAGCGTGGAGCCTGCTTGGGATTCTCTTCTTCTCTCTGCCCCTCCCCTGCTCACACTCACTCGCCCTCTATAAATAAATAAATAAACTTATTTAAAACAAAAACAAAGGTGTGTTCTAGCTTTTTAGTTTGGTAGTACCCTAAGCACATGTCTGTAATATATATCCTTTGCCATATTACCTTAAAATGGCCTGCATGTCCGCTTAAAGTACTCTAGAAACTCCATTGCTACTTCAGATGGTCTGTGCCTCCGTTTTCTTACTATAAAATGGGGAGTAACCACGTACCTCCCTTGTAGGTGGAAGTGAGGATGAAGGGAGCTGTATGTATGCACGCAGGTGAACAGTGACCGCCTCAGACACCTGCTCCACCCTTCCCTCCTCCCCTCAAATGCCCTTTTCTTCCAGATGCCCAGGGTCAAGGTCAGGACCTGCTGGGAAGTTGCCCTGAGATGCTCTCTTCCTGTGTTCTCCGTGAATTGTATGGCTATTACGGAGTTTTGTTTTTAATTGGAGAGACCATCTTGTATTGTGCTGTTTCTTTCAGTCTTTGGCATTTGTTGAGTAAGTGTGCTAAGGGTGGGGATTCGCGGGGGAGGAGCGGATCCGAGTGATGGGACAGGAACAGGCTGACAGCTTGAGGCCCACACTGAAAAGTTTTCTGTTTTCTGTCTTCCTCCTCCGCATGCCTGCTGTGCAGCTCTGGGAAGAATAAAAGGATAAAGAGAGAGGGACAGTGGCCTCTGGGTTGGGATTGAATGCACAGGAACGTGGGAGGTAATGTGAGAATGAGAAAGGAGAGATTTGGCTGTTAAAAGTCTGCAAAACGAAATTTTAGAAGCATCGCAGCCATTGATTTCCAATATAGCCTGAGGGACCAATTAATCTTGATGAGATTTCCCAGTCAGTTTGGGGTTAATGGATCTTCGTGGAAACCAGACAAACTGGAATCAGTTAAAATTAAATACCAGGCCTCAGGCACATCTGTCTTGCAGTCCTCTACTCTTCAGTGGTGTTTTCTTATCTATCTGTATTATGTCATTGATTATTTTGGACTTATTATATGTCACGGCTGATATTACAGGATCATGACTTCTTCATCTTTTTATTCCCAGCGTATAACATGGTATCTTGCAAATAATAGGGACACAATATGTTTGAAGAGAGAAAAGAGGAAGCTTACAGAAAAGGAAGAGAAAGGAATGAAAAAGGACAGGAAGGCAGGAAGTTGAAAAGGAAGGTAGGGAAGGAGAGAAAGAGGGAGGAAGGGAAATGCAGGTCAGTGCTCATTTTTATAGCTGTTGTAAATGACTGCAGACAAATTATTTTCTTAAAGAGCTCTAGGAAAGAGTATCACATAATCTTTCCCAATAATATATTCCATAGAGCAATGAGCTATTTGAGCAGAGATGTTATGAAGACCATAGATCTTTATATAATTTAATCTTTACTCTGCAAGAGCAAGTTTTAGGGGACATAAGAAATGTATTAAAGAGAAGTTAATCTGATTAAATTTAGACAGTACATATATCAAAAAAAAAAAAAAAGCCATGTTCAGTGGGGGGCGGGGGGGGGGGGGGGGAGAAGGTAATGTGATCCAGCAAACATTTTGCATAATGCAGTTGAAATGCTATTGTATTATTCATCAAGAGTCCTTCCAAAGTACAAATATGAACTTTTTACCTATTTGTAATTCCTTGGTACACTGTATAAACTAAACCATTTCACTTTTGTTAAACCAGAGCACCTTTCAAAATTTTCTCAGCCTCTTGAGGTTGATGAATTATTTATTGTTAACCAATGTCGTTGCCAAAAGGAGACATTCTAATGAGATTTTGGAAGCTAAATATGAAAAGCTTCATGATTTTGAAAGAAAATAGTGCCCTTGTGGAGAAGTGGTTTACTCATATACAATGATTAGCTCATTTCCACCAGCACTCGTTGAAAAATATCTTAAAAAAAAAGTTTGATATTGTAAATATCGGCTAGAGGTAAAATGGTGATTAGAAAGAAAATACAGTTCCCTCATAAATATGTTAATTCAAAATAAGATGTCAAGATTTTAATTATAAAAGAAAGTATGCTGCTCAATTCAAGTTCCCTTGGATACTAGAACAGAACTAATATATTCTAGACTTTTCTGGTGTTTACTTCTAAATTGAATGAACAAACAGGAACGGGCTCAAAAATATCTTAGCAAACTCTTAAGTACAGTGTTTGTATCTTTAAAGGTTGTGAACACAAATACCTACTTACAACTCTTCTTCCTTTCCTATTTCAAAGGAGAAACTGGAGGCTTTTCCATGACATGTGACTCTTAGTTATATATATTTTACATATGGGTACTTCAAGCAACCAGCAGTCCCAGGCACACAAGAAGCATTCAGAATTGTTTGTTGAGCTGAAATTAGTAGTTACACTCAAGAAGTACTATTTAAATGAATAAATGGATGATGACCCATGAGTAACACCCCTTTCGTTGCCTATCACAGTTATTCAACGTGCATTAGCAAGGAATATAAAAAATTCAGCCTCATTCTTGGAGTCTGTTCATATAAATACAAAGTTTCTCTGATTAAATTCAGTAAGTACCCCAATTTCAGGGATCATAAATATATACTGTATAAAGCAAACAGCATTTAGTGAATGGAAACAGAACACACACTTGGCCTTCACATCAACCATGTGCCTACTTTTCTTAAGTAAAGACTCTTAGACATGACTTTTTACATTCATGGGAAGAAAAGAAATGATAAATTATCATTTTCATAATGGAGAAAAGTCTTTCATTTTCCAGGAACTTAAAGCTTGTTTAATTGATTTCCCTCACACTTTTCAATATGAAATTGGCAGGCGTTAAACATGGGATGTTTCTGTTTAAAGGGATTGTTTTTTAGGAGTAATAACCAACTGTGTATAAACTATAAGAATGGAAATCATATCTTCCCCACACTGGTGTATTTGTGTGATGCTATCCTTGAATCCTTCCTTGGAAAGACTTCATACAGGTGGGAATGTATCAGTTTTGAGATACTTGGAAATACTAGTAATTGCCTTAGATGGGGTTCAAATTAAGCCTACCTTAGCAAAAGGTGTTACATTACATATTCAGATTATCAGTAGCAATATTAGTGACTACTGAACACATCCCACAGAATACTAAGCAGGCTAAGACAGGTTCCTTGAACCAAATTGACCGGAAAATGCTTTTTGAAAATGGGCTTAGTTTATACTTTGAGAAGCATGTGTAGAAACATTCTCCTTTCTATTGGCCCGTAAATGTTTCCAGCAAATGACAAAAGAGAGTTTTAAAGAAAAACAATTTAATAATGGGGATGGTGTGTCTATTCATCCATGCTGAAAGAAAAGAGTGAAAGAAAAGGAGAATATTAGAGTTGGAAAGGGCAGTGGAGATAATTTACATGTAGTTCAGCCCCTCCATTTTATAAGTTACCAAAATGAATTCTAGGAAGACGAATGGCTTGCCAAACTTAGTCTGTGGTGAACAGAGCTGGGACTTCAGTTCTGAACTTCATGTTACTTCTCTGTAACAGGACACCTTAGATTAACAAAACCCCAAGCATCTGGAATTTTCAAAGTATTATGTGAAACTGAGGGTGAGATATTTAGTCCTGCTCAGCAAGCGGACCATTCGTCAATGTTCTCATGCTAGTGGTGTTGGTGTTGAGAGAGAAAAGAAGAATGGTGCTTATTAAACATGAGTAAACAGATGGTAGAATCAAAGTGACTCTAACACAGACTTCAGGACTGATAGTAGGGTAGATAAGTGGAAAGTATGGCATCCAGTGAAGAAGAGTTAAACGTAAAATGACGCCATATGTTGTTTAAGGCCCAGATAGTAATAAAGAGTTGCATGGAAATAAGTGACAC
Source organism: Panthera tigris (assembly GCF_018350195.1). Lineage (NCBI taxonomy): Eukaryota > Metazoa > Chordata > Mammalia > Carnivora > Felidae > Panthera > Panthera tigris. Next base: position 145,773,785 of record NC_056663.1, read on the forward strand.
CTAATCAGGATATTAGTTCATTTAAGGGTGAGAGAGAGTGGCTCAATCTGGGAGTGGTAAGTGGAATATTTGATGACAATAATATGTCATTTTAAGCTGGAGATGTCATTCTTTAAACCTGCATGCATCTTAAATATTGTATAATGACTTTATGAAGATTGTGCAAGAGCAGTCTTTAATTTCAGATGTGATTACAAAGGTTAGGCATACCTGTGCTCATAAACATTCCTTTTCCCAGCCCACCGTGCAAATCCTGGTTTAACAAAGATATAACATTAATATGTTATTTAAGTTGTAAAAATTTAACATTTCACGTTATCAGCCTAATGTTCAGACTCTATTGAGAGGCCTCTCCTCTGTCTCCCACTGCAGTTGTCACTAGCTATTTCCACCAGATTTGTCCCCACCTACCAGTTTGTGCTTGGGCCCTGGCACTCTTGGGCTCACACCCTCACCATCTCCTACAAACTCAGATCAGTACATTATCAATACTTTCCTTGCTGGCCTGTCTTCCTTTCTTAATGGTGGGGAGAATCCATTTCTGTGGGTTCAAACTTCTAGTATAAACACTAGAAATGCTACAAACTTCAGATTCCCTTAGCAAGCAATTCCTACAATAGTCTTCTTGATAGTTTCAGTACATGCACAGTTCAGTAAATTGAGTATTTACAGTTCTGAATGCAAACAATATGAAGATTCACCAATGACTATTCAAACAGTAAGTCATGAATTAATCTAATAGGCATGCGTTTGCATTTTCATTGAAATCTCTTCAACTCTCTGATTCATAATGCCCTATTGAATGAATGTTCGGAAAGTGTCAACTATGTACCAGGGACATCATTAAGCCCTTTACCTAGTTTTTTCATGCCAAGAATAGAGGCTGCTCCCTGTGTTTGCCATCCAGCTCTTGTTTTAATTGAGCCATGTGAGGAAAAAACCAAAATAGAACAAAATTCCTTTTAGGTGCAACCAAATGTCTATCCAGGTTTAAAGATGTTATAATGCAGATTCCTGTCTCAAAAATCTCATGGGAGTGATCATAACACGTGAGACCATGTGAACATGGTGATGCATGGCTCTCCATACACAGCCTCATGGTGGTCTAAGTTCTCAGGAAATATTAAGGGTACATAGGCAGGAGTGAAACTGGAGGCCAAGTTTGTCCTGAAGAAAAAAACCTAGTTACCAGCATAGCAGTATCATAAAAGAGACACTAGACCTGATGTCTTAGTTTCTGTATTTCTTCTATCAAATCTAGAATGGTAGCATGTGTCATGAGGCAAGGAAATACCTAAGATGAGAGAACTAGTTTAAAATTTTTTTTTAATTTTTAAAATGTTTATTTATTTTTGAAGGAGAAAGAGACAGAGTGTGAGTGGGGGAGGGTCAGAGAGAGAGGGAGACGGAGACACAGAATCTGAAACAGGCTCCAGGCTCTGAGCTGTCAGCACAGAGCCCAACATGGGGCTTGAACTCACAAACCGCGAGATCATGACCTGAGCCAAAGTCAGGTGCTCAACTGACTGAGCCACCCAGGTACCCCAAATGAGTTTAAAATCTTAACTGTGGCACCACAAAGTGGCAGGGTCAGACGTTAGAAACTCCCAGGAGTACATGTTCTACATTGAGATTATCCACTTAAAAGGGAGGCAAAGGGGATCAGCTTTCCCGATTGGCTCCTACCGCTGGCCCTGATGTTAACGGTAAAACCGTAGATGCCCTCATTTCCCCTCTGCTGGTCTCTGAATGCCATTTGTATGGAGACCATTTTCAGCGGAAGCATTCCTCTTTTACGATCCCATATTATTTTGGCTCAGCAGCCTGTGGCATCATAAAAGTCATTACTCAAAACAACAGGTAGCTAAACCACAGAGGCATGGGCTTTTTCACATTGCCAGCTGGGAGAAGAAGTCGAGAATGTGGCCTGACGTGGACTTCTAATGGGATTACACTGAACGGAAGAGAACATCTCAGTCACCGTCTAACTAGCTTTTTGGCTTGAAAGTTGGGAACATCATTCAGGGGGCAGTAGCCTCTGAGAATGAAAGCAGTATTGCCCTCTGGTTTCTTTAACGTCACCTTTGGCTAATTTTCAGGCAGCAATTATTAATAAAGGAAAGAGAATGAACAACCGAGGCAAGATCCCTGAGAAGCTTCTCAAGGTATATGTTAGTTGTCAAGTTGTACGTGTAAGGCCTATGAAGGAGTTTCATGATGATGTTAGGAGAGATGGCTTAGAGCATGGAAGATGTGGATTTTTATTCTCAAAAACTGACAATTTTTTTCTTTCAAAATTTGCCTTTTTGTAAAGGATTGATTCCTCCCTCCCCAAGTTTCTATCTTTCCCCTATTGATTTAAAGAGTTATGTGTATATAAGTATGAGCGCGTGTTTCTTACTCTGTAGTTGTGGCTCAACACCAAAACACATGCACTAATTTAATTTAGTCACAAGAATAATATATTTCAGGTCTCACCAAAATCTCATGAAGATGTTGATATTATCACCACTATTTTATAAATGAAATTGACTCAGGGAAGTTAAAGAGGTTATGTAAAAATCCAGAGCAATTTTGTTAAGCGCTGGGTTGTAACTAAAGAAATCTAATTTTTATTTAGTTGAAATTTGTAGCCTTTAAAGTACCTAGATATTTATATTGAGGCAAATACGTATTCCTCTGTATGTTTAGGGTTTTTTTTCTTTTTCTTCCTCTAATGGAAATAGAGCTAAGTAATGGATGACATATCTAAAGAATGAATAATTTGAGAGCTCTGTTTTCTTCTTAGTTTCCATCTGTACATGAACAATTTTGTGTCTAAATTTTTTTTCAATTACCATTATAACATAAGCATTTTCCATGTTATTATAAAATCTTTGTAAACATCATTTTGTATGATATTCCCTCAAAGAGTTATAATACCAGTTATCTACCCTTTCTCCTATTCTGTAAATGTAAACAGTTTTGAATTTATCTCTAGCACAAATAATGGTGCACTAAATATCTTAGCGGCTAATATTTCTTGTGTATTTATAATTACTTCATTAGAACAAATCATAGAAGTAGAATAAATGGGTCAAAGGGTATGAGTATTTAAAAATTATTGGGCTGCCTGGGTGGCTCAGTCAGTTGAGTGTCTGATTCTTGATTTCAGCTCAGGTCATGATCCCAGGGTCGTGGGGTCGAGCCCCATGTCAAACCCCATGTTGGGCTCCATGCTGAGCACAGAGCCTACTTAAGATTCTCTCTCTCTCCCTCTACCTCTCTCCCCTGCTCATGCTCTATCTCTAAAATAAATAAATAATAAAATAATAAAAAACATAAAAGTAAAAACTATGCAAATACTAAACAATTTTTCTATGTGCTATAAAACTAACATGTAGGTGTGAGTTAGCTGTGTTACATTATCTGCATAAGTATATATATATATATATATATATATGGCCATATGTATATATTTATATATATGGCCATACACACACACACACACACACACACTATATCTATGTATATATGGATGTATATATACAAAAGATAAGATATATGGGTGTATATAACACAATATATATGTCTGTATTGTATTATCTATACAATTATTTGTACAATTTTACAAATTTGTACAAAATTGCAAGTAATGTTGTCAGTATATTCAAGTTTAAGTAATAGAGTCAAATGTTGATTGATAAATGAAATCCATGGAATGTTTCGCTGATATTTCAAAATTTAGAAAAAGGTACTTAAAAAAAACTAAAATTATGCTTAATAGAGACATTGCTCCAGATAGGCATCTATAGCATTGAGGACCTATTTTTGATATAATAAATGTCTATACCATATTAGTAAATAAATATGTTAATCAACCACAGAAAATTAAATAAGATTTTAGAAATATTGGAACGCAGACCACATAGTGTCGGGCTACAGAACAGACAATATTTTGAGATGAAGCAAAAATGTTAAAATGTTGATGGGAGCTGAACCAATGTGCATCATTCCCTAGCATTTGTGGGCACCCCTCATTCATTATTTTCTAAACATGCACAAAGCAGGGAAATTCCCAGGTATATGATCCTGAAACTGAGCAAACCTAATCACCATATATGAGCTTTAAACTACTAAATTAATGTATTCCAATAATAAAACCAGTTCTTGAAGAACTGTCTTCAGAGATGACATATGTCACAGATATAAATAAATTTAGAAACCAAGAAAATGTCTCAATAAAGTGCCAAATAAGTGACCAAGAATATGTAAATAAGATGGATAATCTAGTTGTACATTTGTTATTTCAACTTGCATGAACTTCAATGAAATTAAATAAAATACTGGTTTCCAGCATTTTCATTCTTCATTTACAACTTCTAGATTTTTCTCAAATTTAGTTCAAAAAGTTATTATAGAAAATCAGACCTGGAAATTATGCTCAGCCCAGGCAACTTAAGAGTGAGTTAAATAACACCCACCAAATTGTCATTCATTGTCAACAAAAAAATGATGAGAAGAATTATTACCAGCATTTGTCTTTATATATTATATATGATTACAGTTATTTAATAAAGAAACTGTTCTTCTTGTCCAGGGAGCAGTGCTGTTTTGAATTCTTCCTTGTCCTTTCTGAGACCCCTGAGACTAAACATACCATGTCAGCCTCCCTGCTCTGTACTCCACCATGTTGACAGGTATCCAAGGACTTTGCTTCCTTTTTCAGGGCACTCCCAGGAAGGAAAGGCAGAGTGTGCCTCAGCCCTTAGATTACCAAACCTTTATGTGTTCAGTTATCTCTCCCTACAACACACACACACACACACACACACACACACACACACGCATCCTGCTTCAATGGGGCAGGGTGGAATCCCTCTTTTTCCAAACCCAACCAATATCTAACTCTCCCACTTTGTTTCAGCTCTCCCCCTTTCACCCTTGGTCACTGGAACCCTAAGAGATTTCTCTTTCCCTTTCAATACTTTCCAGCTTTGCCTTTTTGTTAGGGACAATGAAAAACATACTTAGTGTAACTCTTGAGTTATAAACAAGACTTTCTCTAGGAAATTTCGAGACTCAAGTCCACTATGGAGTGTGGAAAACAGGCATAAATTAGATCCTCACCATCCACATTTTTTCACAATAGACTCAAATACACTTTAAAGACACACTGAAGTGGGAATACATTTTTCTTGATGATGAATGGGTATCATAAACCATGGAATTAGTTTCATCAGGCAAGCTCTTTATTGAGCACTCTATTTCTACCTCACTTCAAAACCTAACATACCATGTTACACTGCAGTGAAATTGATATCAGGCTAACTTTCTCCTCTACTAGTCTGTAAATGTCCCAAAAGCAAGAAGAAACTTTCTCTTATTCATCTTTCTAGGGCGCCTGCCCTTTAAGAACACTCAGTAAATAATTGTTGAGGGAACGAATGAATGGTAGTCTTTTTGATTTCAGTGATGGCACTACCTCAGTTTTACCTTACTGGCAGCTTTTGTGAATCACTGTAACATAGCCAGAAAAACGCCAAGAGGATGGACCAATGATTAGGAGACAAGAGGAGGAGGATTTAGCAATTTTAGTAACAGGATCATATTTTAACTTGTCTTCTCATGAGCAGGTCCAATTCAGGGGTGTTCCAATTGTGGAATGAATTGGTTAGATGTGTGATATTATATAGAAGAATAAATCATCTTTATAGCAATGTCAACAAAGAGCTTTATTTCCCTACCGATTTTTCATCTATAATATATTAATATTAACTTGATGTCATAAAATATATTAAGCTATTTTGTCTTTTACAGTTTAAATAATGGCTTCCATACCATCATCATATCTAATCTTAAGAAATATGTTGAAATTTAGGACTTGATAGAGAGATTAAGGTCTTGATCACAGTGACACAGCCAGAAAGAGATAGACTTGAATCAAAGTCATCTTCCTCCAAACACTGTTTCCATCATGCTATAGCTGCAAGACCTTATCATGAAGAATTCAAAGGTGAATCGGGCAAAGACACCCCAAGAAGTATACAATCCACAGGCGAGATCGCTGACCACATTTCAAGGAGGAACTTGGAAGTACTTTCAGAGAAATACAAATAACTTGCAACGAGAGGATAAAAGAGGAATAGCTGATTTCCACCTGGGGGAGGGAGAAAGTCTTCACGGATTGGTGAATGAAAAGGACTTTTAGGATATCAAGAATTTGGAAATCTGGGTTGTAGAGGAAGATTATTTTGAGTTGAAGAAAGGACAGCGGCAAGCACAGGGCTTGGGTAGTGGCTCAGGGAACAGCAAGTGGCTTAGTTTGGCAGGACCTTGAATGGGTGTACCGCATAATATGGTCGGAAAGGTCAGTTGGGGCCAGATTGTGAAGGAACTTGAATTCCAGACTAAGGCGTTCAAATTTGTTATGGAGACAGTGATCACTGAGGATGGAAGTTCTCTGAGTGGACCATGAAATTATTGAACGGGGCAAATTAGATGCCTGGGCCGTATCCACTGTGCTTGTATCCCCCATTTTTATCAAATCAAATATGTGTGCACCTGTTTCTCTGGCTGATGTCAGGAAATCCTTTGATATTTCCCCAGGGTAATATTTTCCTTGTATACCTCAAAAAGGGAAACTGAAAATCCTCTGAGCATTTCCAAGAAATGGGCTGTCCCAGGGCAATGAGCCCTGACTTCTGCCCGACAAAACAGGTCTGCTTTGGACAGGGTGTGCAGTGCACACATTCAATTGATAGCAATGGGAAAAGCAGATATTCCATCTGCCAATGATAAAACACATAAAATCACACAGGAATGTACAGTATGCTGGGTTGAACTACATAGGCGTTTGCCTCAACCAGAGAGAAAAGACCTGCCTATTTATGTCCCCTGGTAAGGACATTAGTGAGGAAAAGCTTTGATGTTTCAGCAATCATATAATTGACTCTACTGTTGGATCCAGAAGTCCAGGGTTGGTTTCAGGAATGAACACTGAACATTTTTAATGGCACTATGAGCAAAGGAGGCGTGTGGTGAAGATGTTAAGCAGATAGACTATTATCTGAAATATTCTGATTATGCAGATTTTAAACTTTCCTTCTCAACAGGTACATTGTCAGCTTTGCTGAACTTAGGTTTTAGGTTCCATATCCCTGGGAATCTAAAAAACAACCTACATTCTCCAGTGTGGTGGCCAGCTATTTTGTACAAGTATCAAGAAGACAGGGTAGATGGAAACGACTCAGATGACTGCAGGAGGACACATCTGTCCGACGATTTTGTGATCAGAAGTGGAGCCAACTTCTCATCCTTTTACTTCACCCTATATAGCCGATGGATTTGCCCAGTCCTATCAATTCATTTTTGATAAAGCTACAACCATCTGCTTATTTCTGTCACCAGCTTTCTCCAGAACTTCTCTGCCTCTTCCTGGATTAGTGTAAGAGTTTCCTAACTGAGTTTCCTGCTTTCCGCCTCCTCTTTCCCCATCCGATCTGCAGACTACCTCCTTTTTCCCTATACAACCTGCAATCGTGCCAAACTAACGTTCTTAAAATACTACTCTCTCTCCATTACTAATCTGTTCATACTACCACATGGTTCCTCATTGCCTGCTCTACAGCCTGGCAGTCAAGTGCTCTTGGTTAAGTACACCCAGTGGCTGATCCGCCTCCATTCAAGTTTTTATTAGTGCACACTCTTCACTGTGCCACACTAGTCACACTATTTTTGAGATTTGTTTTCCTCTTCATCCTGTCCTATGCTCTTTTCTCTAATCTTCCCCTTTATTAGCCTAAATCTCAACTTTTCCATGGTTATTCCAGTCCACATTGGTTTCTAAGTTTTCAGAGTGACTTTCCAAATTTATGTCTGAACTCCTATCTCTGGCACTAAGTTATGGACTGCCTTGTTTGGTTATTTAACCACTTTACATCCAAATATTGTCCCCTAAAACAATTTTATGTGCTGTTAAAGCAAGGATCATTTGTGGTTCTTCTTTTGGAACCTCTCGTGTTCAGCAGTTTTATAGAATGATCTAAAAATAAATGCTTTTTAAAAATGAATTGAGTTGCATCGTGTTATTTTCACACAAATAAATGGCAACAAAGTTTATCTAACTTATTTTATCCCAAACCCAGAGACATGATTAAAAAGTGAGATAAACAGTGAGAGCTAACAATTAAGTTATTGCTTATTTTGTTCCAGGCATGCTTTCATAAATATTTGATTCATGATTTTATTTAATATCTTCAGTGATCTTGTGAGGTAGGCACTAATATTATTCTTACTGTACAGAGAAGGGAAATGAGATTTACAAGGCTAAAAAAACTTGTCCCCGGTCACAGAGCTGGTAAACGGTGTCTAAGCATATTTGTTCAACTTCAGAAACCATATTCTTAATTACTTTTTGCTATGGTCTGAATGTTTGCGTCCCCTGAAAAGTCATAGGCTGAAATCCTAACAAGGTCATGAGTTTTGGGAGGTGAGGCCTTTGGGAAGTAATAACACTTAACGGGAAATAATTTTCTGTTGTTTATCAGCCACTCAGTGTCTGATGTTTTGTTATAGCATCCTAAACAGACTAATAAACTCATATAGTCCAGATTTCTTAGAGGAATATCAATGCTCTGTCTGTTGTTTATTGATACAAACACACATTTTATGATAAAATATGATTATTTACTGTTGATAAAATTTTGCCTAGCTAACACGTAAGGCAACTGGTACTAGAACACAAAACAGCTCTGCTCATGTAAAGAAAAATTGAGGGAAAATGATTTTATAGAAAACACATACTGTGATTGGGGTAGATAAAAGTCACAGAAGAATGGCAAGATACACTAATATAAGCATGTCATTTAGGCATTGTGATCTATATTTTGTAGTCCGAACATATATTACATTATTACTTATAGCTAATAGGCATTATTTTCAAAAAGAAATGACTTGCTTCTCCAAATTTAGCAATAATTTGTCTTTCAATGGATTTTTTTTTTGTTCAATGTGAAATCTGATAGCTGGTAAGTTACAAAGATACCGTTTTGGAAAAGATCTTCTATATTTAGAATTATTTCTCTTAAATCATATTGTAGAATTTTATAGAAAACAAGACTGTCCAGCTGTTCTAAATTTTCATTGAAAACAGATATGAGGAAAATAGATATTCTTCCAGCAGGAGGGTTCCAAGCAGTAGGCATTGTGAGTTTGGGAACAGTCTTCTGATTGAGAATTATGGTTGCATAAAATCAATGTTTATTATTTAATTTTTTAAATGTTTATTTATTTTTTAAGAGAGAGAGAGAGACAGTGCGAGTGGGAGGGGGCAGATAGAGAGGGAGACACAGAATCCGAAGCAGGCTCCCAGCTCTGAGCCAACAGCACAGAGCCCGATGCGGGGCTCGAACTCACAAACTGTGGGATCATGACCTGAGCTGAAGTCAGACACTTAACCGACTGAGCCACCCAGGCACCCCTATTATATAATGTTTTATATGAATGTTATTAAAGAAACTTGATGGGAGCACCACTATTCTCTTGAAAATATCTACATGATCCTTCAATAACAGAGAAATTTAGAAAGTAGTTAGGACTGGTGACCAAAACAGGGCTTGGTAGGTTTCCAAAAGGGGGAGGGGAAGTGAGCTTGGAAAGTGGAAAGCCTGCAAAGTTCTACTCTAGCTGAAAGACAATGCAACTTAGAGTAGTTTCAGATGAAGATTACCTAAACTAGAAAGGCCACACCAGTAGCCTCGTTTTTTTTTTATTTCATTTTTAATTTTAATTTTAAATTTTTTTACTTATTTTTTTATTCTCAAGTTAGTTCACATATAATGTAGTCTTGGCTTCAAGAGTAGAACCCAGTGATTCATCTCTTACATATGACACCCAGTGCTTATCCTGAAAAGTGTCCTCCTTAATGCCCATCACCCATTTAATCCACCCCCTAACCCCCACCCCCAATCAATCCTCATTTTGTTCTCTGTATTTAAGAGTCTCTTATGATTTGCCTCCCTCTCAGTTTTTATCTTATTTTTTCTTCCCTACCCCTATGTTCATCTGTTAAGTTTCTCAAATTCCACATATGAGTGAAATCATATGATACCTGTCTTTCTCTGACTTATTTGCTTAGCATAATACCCCCCAGTTCCACCCATGTTATTGCAAATGGCAAGATTTCATTCTTTTTCATCACTGTGTAGTATTTCATTGTGTGTGTGTGTGTGTGTGTGTGTGTGTGTGTGTGTGTGTACCACATCTTCTTTATCCACTCATTAGTTGATGGACATTTGGGCTCTTTCCTTAATTTGGTTATTATTGATAATGCTGCTATAAGCATTAGGGTTCATGTGCCCCTTTGAAACAGCATTTTTGTATCCTTTGGATAAATACCTAATAGTGCAATTTCTGGGTCATAGGGTAGTTCTATTTTTAATTTTTTGAGAAACCTCCACAGTTTTCCAGAGTGGTTGCACCAGTTTGCATTCCCACCAACAGTGCAACAGGGTTCCTGTTTCTCTACATTCTTGCCAGCATCTGTTATTTCCTAAGTTGTTGATTTTAGCAATTCTGACAGGTGTGAGGTGGTATCTCATTGTGGTTTTGATTTGCGTTTCCCTGATGATGAGCGATATTGAGCATCTTTTCATGCATCTGTCAGCCATCTGGCTATCCACTTTCAATCTCCAGGTGTCCTCCATTCTCAGATGAGTCTCTTTGTAGGCAGCATATAGATGGACCTTGTTTTTTAATTCTTTCTGATACCCTCTATCTTTTGATTGAGACGTTTAATCCATTTACATTCAGAGGGATTATTAAAGGTATGAATTTAGTGCCATTGTGTTATCTGTAGATTTCATATTTGTGGTGATGCCACTGATCCTTTGTAGTCTTTGCTGCTTTCCACTCACAGAGTCCCCCTTAGGATCTCTGGTAAGGCTGGTTTAGTAGTCATGAACTCCTTCAGATTTTGTTTGTCTGGGAAAGGCTTTATCTCTCCTTCTATTCTGAATGACAGCCTTGCTGAATAAAGGATTCTTGGCTGCATATTTTTCCTATTCAGCACATTGAATATTTCCTGCCACTCCCTTCATGCCTGCCAAATTTCGGTGGACAGATCTGCTACTACCCTTATGTGTAGCCCATTTGTCCCTAGCTGCTTTCACAATTTTCTCTTTATCTTTGTATTTTGCCAGTTTCACTGTGATATGTTGTGGTGTTGACCTGTTTTTGTTAATTTTAAAGGGAGTTCTCTATGCCTTTTGGACCTGGATGTCTGTTTCCTTCCCCAGATTAGGAAAGTTCTCAGCCATCATTTGTTCAAATAAGCCTCCTGCCCCTTTCTCTCACTCCTCTTCTTTTGGAACTCATATGATACGGATATTGTTTCATTCCATGGAAATACTTAGTTCTCTAATTCTCCCCGTGTGATCTAGTAATTTCCTTTCCCTCTTATTTTCAACTTCATTATTTTCCATAATTTTATCTTCTGTTTCACCTATTCTTTCCTCTGCTTCTTCACTCTCTCTGTCACTGTATCTAGTTTATTTTGCATCTCATAGCATTTTTTAATTCACTGTGACTAGTTCTTAGGTCTTTGATCTCTACAGCAAGGGTTTCTCTGCTATCTTCTATGCTTTTTTCAAGCCCAGCTATTAGTCTTCTATTATCCTAAATTCTTGTTCAGATATATTGCTTATGTCTGTTTTGAGCAATTCTCTGGCGGTGATTTCTTCTTGAACTTTCTTTTGGGGAGAATTGCTTCATTTTGTCATTTTGGCTAAGTTTCTGTTTTTTGCATGTTTTAAAAGTTTGTTATGTGTCTTGCACCTGTGAGTAGTACTCTATTAAAAAGGAGTCATACACTGTCCAAGGCCTGGCACTTCAGGAAGTGTTTTAGGAGTGTGTTACATGGACTCTGTTGTTGCATTTTGGCTGCTCTATCCCACTGGTCAGTCGTCTGCAGAGCTCCTCCTTGTTTGTAGTGGTGAGTGTTTGGACATTCAACCAGTTGTGCTTTGATTTGTTTGTTGAGGTAACCCTGGAAAAAGAAAAGGAATAAGGTGGGGGGAAGCCTCATCCCATAAAAAGAGAAAAAAGGAAAGAGAGAAAAGGTGACCAAACAGGAAATCAAAAAACTGTAAGGCTAAATCCAGATAATGAGAGTGGAAAATAAAGAAGACGAAGAAAGAGAAAAGGTGGATAAAGAATAGAATAAAAATACCTGATCCAAAAAAATTTATACATATATGTAAAATAAAGATTGACCAACAACAAATCAGAAGCTATGAGCCTGATTCCAAAAGAAAAAAAAAAAGAAAAGGGAAGAAAGAACAATAAAATTTAATTTAATTTAAAACAAAAACAAAACAACAACAATTAAAAAAAAAAAAAACCCAGCTGTCTCTTGGTGCCTGGGACCCGTGGCTGTGCTGGACTGGGGGAGAGGCCATCTGGTTCACTCAGTGTCAGTCTTGCTGCAGTAGATAAGCAACTGCCAGGCTCGGAGGGGTGGGGTTCAGTGCAAGCTTTTCTTGCCTCCACTGGGGGACGCTGTCCTGTTCTCTGAAGTTCTACCATGTTGGTGATGGGGAGGAAAATGGCGACACCCCAATCTCTCCTCCCCAGACCAGGTGTCTCAAACCACGCTTTTCAGGCATCCCTCACAGAGTAGCCTGGGCAGTTGGTTTGCCATGCTCCACAGTCTCCTGTGCTTCCTGGGTGCTCTACTGGGATTCAAAACCCAGTGTCTTAAAGGACCTTGCACCACGAGGACCCTGTTCTGGAGTAGTGCCATTCTACCCTGCTGATAAAAGACTTTTGGCTGGCATCCTTGGGGAGGCAATAAACTCTCTTACCAAAGTACTCCGGGAAGGGGACTATTCTCTCCCAGTGTTCCTCTGAAATTACTACATGGAGCTATGCATTCTGGGGCCCATTCCCTCCTCCTCAGGACTTGCAAGGCTTCCAACTCTGTTTGGTTATAGTCACACAATTTCATACCTCTGAGTTTCAGCTCCAGAGGCTCAATCCTGCCAAGCTGTCTCCCTCCAACTATGGAGATTTCTGCCACTCTGCAGATTGATTACCTGGGTGGTCCAAGTGATCTGACGTCAATATAGCTGTGTTTGAGGGACAAGCTGTGTTTGAGGGTCCCTCCCTTGTGTTTGAGGGACAAGGAAAATCCTAGTCCCCCTACCTCTCCACCACTTTAACCCAACCTCCTGATGAATAGTGTAGTTTATTTATTTATTTTTTAATGTTTATTTATTTCTGAGACAGAGACAGAGCATGAGTGGGGGAGGGGCACAGAGAGAGGGGGACACAGAATCTGAAGCAGGCTCCAGGCTCTGAGCTGTCAACACAGAGCCCGACGCGGGGCTCGAACTCACAGACTATGAGATCATGACCTGAACCGAAGCCGGATGCTCAACCAACTGAGCCACCCAGGAGCCCCTGAATAGTGTAGTTTAAAACAACAATTAAGGAGTCAAGAACTTGGGAACCAAGGTTGAAGAATAATGAATAATCCATTTATGAAATCATCCACTCAAAAAATAGCCTTTATCCAACACGTTTATGCACCAGGCACTCTATTAGGTACAGAGATTATAAAAAACATTTTGCAAAAGTAGGCTTTGCCGGGGCGCCTGGGTGGCTCAGTCGGTTAAGTGTCTGACTTCGGCTCAGGTCATGATCTCACGGTCCGTGAGTTCAAGCCCCACGTCGGGCTCTATGCTGATATCTCAGAGCCTGGAGCCTGTTTCAGATTCTGTGTCTCCCTCTCTCTCTGACCCTCCCCCACTCATGCTCTGTCTCTCTCTGTCTCAAAAATAAATAAACATTAAAAAAAATTAAAAAAAAAAAAAAGTAGGCTTTGCCTTCAAGGGTGTCAACATGCTTTTGACCCAATGACTTGTATAGAGAAGTGGGTTAGTGTTGAATATAGGACTCTTAGGGCTTTAGATGTACCGTGGTACGTTGACAGAAATAAGTGTTGCAGGGTTGCTTAACAGAATTTTCCCCAAGGGTTCCTGGGTGGCTCAGTCAGTTGAGCTTCTGACTCCTGATTTCGGCCTAGGTCATGATCTCACAGTGTGTGATTTTGAGCCCCTACTGGGCTCTATGTTGATAACACAGAGCCTGCTTGGGATTCTCTCTCTGCCTCTCTTTCTGCCTCTGTCTCTCTCTCAAAATAAATAAATGAAGTAAATAAATAAATTTTTTTGTGCCCCAAATTCATCCTGGGTGTTGTAAGGGGAAAGCAAAGATACTTACTCACTTCAGTATAGACAGGAAATTTTAGCCCTAATGGCTATGGAAGATGTGGCCTGTGACCAGGTCAGCTCTAGACCTGAGGCTCATCAGACCCTGAAGTAAGCTATGAATTATAATCCTAGAAAAACAGAATTGGTGCTGAGTATATACTCTATGGTGTATCTCATCTCGACCATCACCTCACAGAGGACAGTCATCTCTTATTAAGTACTTTAGTGGAACTAGCTTCCCTAAGAAAGATATAGAAGGAATGTCAAAGATATAGAAGGAATGTCAAAGATATAGAAGAAATGTCAAAGCCATCTTTGAGTTATAGGATTAACTTACTTCCTATTATGTCCTCCCAAGGCACCACCTTTATTCCACTCCTCTGCTAAAGCTCATAAAACTGAACCATGAACAAAACAACTTTCTCATTGTTCCCTTAAAGATGGAAATGATGGCCAGATTCTGATCAACATGGGTATGCTAGGTAACTTCTTTGAAGGGAGTTAATATAGTACCTTTAAGGAAGGGATAATTGGAATAATTATAATCTTAAAGGATCTGTCATTTAGTCACGGCTTGCTGTGTCCTAGGCATAGTACTAGATATATGTCATATTTGTCTCAAAATACATTTTTAAACATTTATTTATTTACTTTTGAGAGAGAGGGAGTGAGTGGAGGAGCGGCAGAGAGAGAGGGATAGAGAGAGTATCCCAAGCAGATTCAAACTCACAAACCCTGAGATCATGACCTCAGCCAAAATCAAGAGTTAGACGCTTAACCAACTAAGCCACCCAGATGCCCCTGTGTCAAAATATGTTTTGAAGGCATAGATCTTAGATGCTAGTTGCAGATTTCCCAGCCTCTCTGCCTTTGCTTAGGCTATCTCCTATGCTTGGATCCCCCTTTTCTTTCAAAACTATCTGAAAATCCCATCCATCATTCAAAACTCACAATTCAGCATCTACTTGAAGACTTTTCTAACTTTCCCCAGTCTAAGAAAACTGATCTTTTGTTCTCTCAACCTCTTTAGTACGTGTTTATATTTCTCACATAGAACCTACTTTTTGCCCTGGTTGCAGTGTTCTAACTTTACGAGGCACAAGTCTGGTCTCCTTGATGTAAGATAAACTCTTTCAGAGTGGAAACCACCCTTTTTTTAAAAGCTTTATCTTCCCCAAGCGGCATGGTTTTCAAGGTTTCCTCCGTATCACAACCACTTGGAGAGTCTGTTAAAAGTCTGGATTACCGGTCCCCATCTCAGCTGTGCCGAACCTCAGGAGGTAGGGCCCAGGGAGTCACATGTTCAACCAGCATCATTAGTGAGTCTCGTGTTGACCAAAGTTCCGGGCTGTGTTTTAGTGTGAAGCACTGGTTCTCAATGGGAGTTGATTTTGCCTCTGAGGGGATATGTGGTACCACCTGAAAACATTTTTGGTTATTCCAACGAGAACGGGGATTGATGCTACTGGCAATCAGAGGGGAGAGGCCAGGGACGCTGCTCTACATCCTATAGTGTGCAGGATAACCCTCAGCACGAAGCGTTATCTGGCTCAGAATGTCAATGGTGCTGAAACCCTGGCACAGAGCAAACAGCACCCTGTGCTCAGGTGATCAATAAATGTTTCTTGAATAAACAAGTTCAGCAAGGTAAAGGTAGGTGTTCTTAATAGGGGCTCAGCTGCATTTCTTCTGGGCCATGCCTGATGGGGCTGCCTCACAGCTTCATAACTGCCTAGTTGTATGGGGTCACGAAAGCCCAGGACCTCCTAAAGCCTGTCCATTTGGGTGACCATACATCACACTTAGCAACCTTGGTGTAAGAGAAACAGTATTGTTGTTTTTATAATGTTCACATTGTAGTGAATTTCTTCTTTGACTTCTTTACATGGTTTCTTAAATTGTAAAAGTACCTAACATGTATTTCCTTAGGTGATCCCAATATTCCTGGAATAGGAGGTAGCATGATTCTCTGTACTGCAGACAACTCAGAGAGCTCCATGATTTGCTGCCTTCATGCAGTTAATCAGTGTCCTCCCTAGGATTAGAATCTACTATTTTCCACACACAAACCATGAACCCGCACTGCTTTCCAAACACTTCTTTTGACATCTTTGGGCCTTCATTTGAAAATAGAGTCTTCTGAAACCTAATAGCACATGCTTGAAATGTCTTCTCATTTATCCTTTTGATTGCTCAGTCCTGAATGAATCATCATTCATCCAAACGGCATAGCATTTCCTCTGTCTAGAGAGAGGGTGTGTTTATGTTGTCTCTACAGAAGTCAAAGATCAGCTCATTTTGACAGTGGTCAGTTGGGAAGCTTATAGCTTATGATCTTAGTGCGGAGGTTATTTTCAAATGTAGGCCATGTGGAACTTGAGGCTGTGCAGTGTTAATGTGGTAAGCAAAGGATTTATTTCATGAGCATAAACTCTCAGAGATTACATATGTGTGTAAATGTATATACACATGTAATTCTACAATACTGAGATCAGAGACATGAAACTTAAATAAAAGATTTGGTTAGACTCCTTTCTGACTCTTCTCTTCCACCACAGTTTCCCACTTTTGATTTTTGTTTGGGTTAGAACTCCCCAGCTAGGCTGCTCTGTGTTGAGGTTCTCTGGCATTTGGATAATGCTCTGACTCTGTAACATCAAGAAAGAAAAGAGTGAGGATACAGTTACAGTGTTCCATCTTAAAAATATTCTTATTTTTTAAAAAAGTTTATTTATTTTGAGAGAGAGACCACGAGAATGTCTGAGCACACACAAGCAGGGGAGTGGGAGAGAGAGAGAGAGAGAGAGAGAGAGAGAGAGAGAGAGAGAGAGAATCTTAAGCAGGCTCCATGCCCTCAGCACAGAGCTTGACACGGGGCTCAAACTCATGAACCCGTGAGATCATGACCTAAGCTGAACCAAGAGTTGGACGCTTAACCTACTGACCCACCCAGGTGCCCCTAAATTCTCATTTTTAAAAAAATGATATTTATTTACGCAGGAACTTTTTAAGATATAACTACAATGCTATAACACGTTATAGATTCCTCCACAACTTTTGTCAAGAATTTGGGCACAGGTATGTTATTTTCTTTTTCTTTCTTTCTTTCTTTCTTTCTTTCTTTCTTTCTTTCTTTTTTTTTAATATTTGAGAAATTTAGTTCTGGTCTGTTCAGGTCAGAAGTAAAAAAGAGTTTAAAAGACTGGAAAGTATTTAATAGTGTATAAAAACATTTTTCTTGGGTGGTCTCCCTGTAACTCATCTTTTTTTTTTTTTTATTTTCCTTCTCGTTATCACCTTTATTTTCAAACCTGTTTCAGCGTCTGACAAGTGAATTAAGAAGAAATAACTTCTTTAAAAATCTATCTAAAGAGAGGAAAAAGGAGAAACAGAAAGGCTGATTAATAAGGGGTTTTGTGTTTTCTCTTCAGCATTTAGCACAAGGCTAACTTTCACTGCTGTCTAATAAAGTGAATCAAGAGTGAAAAGTTCAAATATTAGGCTTTCCTGTGGAGCTGGTTTCATGAGGTCCTGAAAGCCAACATCAGCGGAGTGACAGAAGGGCGTTCATGTTTCTGTCTCGTCTGTGGTGGACTGGCTGAGATGGCTACTTGAGGCAAATGAGACTCCCCAAACCAAAATTTAACCTGTACCCCAGAAGTTCAGTGACCTAAGGTGAAGAACTTTGCTTCAAGTCTCTGCCGACTTCCTCTGCTTTTCACTAACCCCTCTCCCCAAATTGCCTCCTTTAAGCAAAACAAACAAAAAACGTCAAAACACCAGACTTCTCAACAAAAGGCATTTTGTTTTCGACTCAACTGTTGTGTACAATATATGAAAGTCACAGTCATGGCAGAAGGAAACTTACATTAAATTAACTTCCCCAAAACAACTTAAAATCAATGGATGTGTTTTCCTCCAGAGAAATCCATAATTACTTTGGCTTCGACACAGCAGAAAATAACAGAGTATCATAGACAGTTTCTTGAGCTGACTATAGTTCAGATCAAGATCCACATATGCTATAAATCTCTGTAATGGCAAATAACTATCAGGGACGTACCAAGCCATTTAGCGATTTAAGTGGTCCACACCAGAGCTTCCAAACAGATTGAAACAACAAGTGTTCATTTCTCACGAAGTACCCTGAACCGAACACTAGATAAAATTAAAGTACAGCTTAGAGATTTAAGCTTGTGTCCGTAGAATGGGTCTGCTAGATGAAATGCAGGGCACCCAGTTACACTTGAATTTCAGATAAGCATTGAATTTTTTAAGTATAAATATGTCCCAAATATTGTATAGGACATGATTTCACTAAGAAATTGTTTGTTATTGGGGCCCCTGGGTGACTCAGTAGGTTGTGTCCAACTTCAGTTCAGGTCATCTGATCTCATGGTTTGTGGGTTCAAGCATCATGTTGGGCTCTGTGCTGACAGCTCAGAGCATGGAGCCTGCTTCGGATTCTGTCTCCCTCTCTCTCTCTGCCCCTCCCCCAATCACACACACACACACACACACACACTCTCTCTCTCTCTCTCTCTCTCTCTCTCAAAATAAATAAATAAACATTAAAAAATTATTTGTTATTTATCTGAAATTCAAATTTAACAAGGTGCTTTGTATTTTTTTATTATTTTTGCTTTGTCTGTCAACCCTACCCAAAAAGATATTTTCAAACTTCTATTTTAGAAATCCTGTTGCTGAACACTGAAATAGTTGGATATATAAAATATTTTTATCTAATGCTTATAATATAAATATTAAGTATATCAAAGTATAAATTATTTATATATTATATATTTAATTTTAAAAATTGTGCAAGGTATAAGAAATGTGAGAAATTGAATGCCAGGGCTGGAAAACATGCTCTGTGCAAAAAATGGGTAATGAATAATAATAATAAAGAAGTAGGGTTTTCTGAAACCTGAGACATACTTCGCACATCTCAAACACAATTTGACTCTCTTGGTGCATAATTATGATGTTTTGGGTCATTGGTAGACACCTGTCCAGAGATTATTTGAGACAACTCAATGTTGAGTTTACCTCTGTTGCCATCATGGGCAAATGATCTAAATTTGACCAGAGCAGAATCATTTGATGTCTGCAACTAATTAGTTTTTCTAAGAAAATATAAAGGTCCCAGAATAACATTCTATTTCTAGAGGTTCTCAATAATCATAGTATCATGGTTAATATACAATTCGGCTTCAGATAACAGCTCTGCCATATGTTAGTTGCATGAATTGGATAGGTTATTTAATCTCTCTAAGCCCGTTTCTTCATTTGTAAAATGAATGTAAAACCCTAACTTTCAGTAGCTGTTGCAATAGTAAGCTATCAAATGAAATAATGATAACAGTTCTTGAGACATGAGGAGGAGCTCACATATTTATACATTACTTCAATAAATAACAATAGTAACAGGGGTAGTCCTAGTATTTTACCTGAGTACCTGATAAATCCAGAAATTTAATATTTTAATTTTTTTAACGTTTATTTATTTATTTATTTTTTTTTGAGAGACAGAGACAGAGACAGAGACAGAGACAGAGACAGAGACAGCATGTGAGTGGGGGAAGGGTAGAGAGAGAGGGCAACACAGAATTCCAAAGCAGGCTCCATGCTCTGACCTGTCAGCACAGAGCCCAATGCTGTGTTCGATCCCATTCACCGCAAGATCATGATCTGAGCCGAAGTCAGACACTAAACCCGAGCCATCCAGGTGCACCCAGAACTTTAATATTTTAAAAGAGAGAATTGCATTTTGTGGGTTTCTGTAGGTTTGGGGTTTCTGGAGGTATAGAAGCAAAATTTTAAAACAGATACATTTTATTTTAGGAAAGTCACCAGTAAGACTCTTGAGTTACCCCACCGTAAAAGAAGTACCAATCCTCTGGGTGGTACCGTGAGGTCATCTTATCCCTGAATGTAGATGCTTCAAATTGAGATGTTTTGTGTTTGTTCACTAGCTAAAGTTGATGTAATTTTTTTCCCTGCATTTCCCTCTACCTCTGAAAAATTAGTATAATGAAATGATTACATAAAACATAGATTTTGATCAAACTGTGGACATGCTTCATATGGTATTGTTTAAGATTAAATAATATAGAGCTCAGGGCATATTCCATGTATTAGCTTCTACTATTGTTCTATCGAGGCCCTACAGATCACAACCCATAAATTGAGAAGGATAGTGGCTTCTTTTGGTGGAAGTGGATATTCCAACCTATGATTTTACCAGGGCAGGAGATAAGAGATTTTTCAAGAGGGGAAGAGAGGACCCTCCATTCTGCAAGATTAAGAGTCACAAGACTAGACTTAAAGAATAAAAATGTCCTAAAACCAAAGACCATGGAGCCTAAAGCTGATGCAGGTTAATCTGGTAACTGCTATGTGGAAGCTCCTTGGGACCTAGGTGGGGATCCTTAAGTTGTGGCCGATTCCTAAAAAACTCAAACATACCCAGTACTATAAGCCATGTGAGACACTGCTATGTGTACTTCTGATGTCCCTTTAACATCCAGTGAAATCTTGTAAAACACTGAAGTCAGGATCTAGCCACCTTTGGAGAATTAACCAAGGGATTTATATACCTGCTTGGAGAAGCCTAGGATGGGGAGAGCGCAGCCCAAAGAACCAACTTATGAGATGACATGATGTGACCTGCAAGAGCTCTGGAGAGAGGTTGGGAGGCCAGACACCTGGTAGACCCGAGAAGAGACCACTAGGTTGGATGGGTAGAACATCTAACAATGCCTCAGAGATTCCCAGAAGCCACTTGGGAGGAGGAACACAGCACCAGAGCAAACTTCCTGAAATCGATTTGGATGTTAAAAGAAACATAACCTTATTTTGCATTACAAGCTCATGATATCCAGAAGCACGTTTATTGTATTATGTTTATCTTGGCAGCCAGAAAGTTTAGGCCTGAGATTATGGCTTAATTATAATAATAATCTCATCCGGAATGCCTAAAATCATTAGAAGCTACCAGGAAGGGAAATCCACGTACAACCTCTTCTCTCCCCTAAATGGTCATGACCTCTCTTTCAATCTTTATTATTGTAAAAACTTTTTGTGTGCACTACACTAAAGGGATCTGATTTGCACATAAGCTGGGATTTCGATATGCCTGAGCATGTGCAATGAAACTGGAGGGCAGCCTGCCAGAAGTCTGCTCAGAAGAGTGACTGGGGAAGCTCCTGAGAAGATGGAATACTCCCAAGCTGGGCCCCAAAGCGAAACAGCAGAGTTGGAGGGAAAGAGTGATTCTGAGTATAATCGTTTTGTCACTTGTATTAGTTATTGGTTCTGCCCCCATGGACACATGTCTAAGTCTTCTGGGGAGAAGAGTAAGTAAAATCAGGGGGAAAAGTTGTTTTATGAAAACTCCAGCATGAAGAGAAGCAGCACTGCTTTAGGTCTCTCCTAAAAATGTTAGATTCTTCTATGTTCGGTCCCTCAAGGGTCCAGAACCATCACCGTTGGGAGACATCAGTACTCTGGAACCTGGCAGCAGAGGCTAATGAGCGAAAAAAGACTAGCTGCAGAGGTTAGCAATAGGAGTGGCGATAGGCACAGAGATGCAGAGAGGCAACAGCAGTGGGTCCTGGTAAATGCAGTGACTTCCAGTATGAGAAATGACTAGACTCTCTCCTTGGTTAAACTTTAGTCAGTCTTCTCTAAATGGTCTGGACCTAAGCTTTGGTGTCTGTCCTTGTAGGGTCTGCAATGCTCAGTTGTAGCAAGAATCTTGTTAAGTAAATTTTACAAGAATCTCCACCCTCAATATCTGATCACCCCACATGGCTAATAAAATTCCTCATTCCACATCCTTGGCATCTGATCATCCTGGCCTGCCTTCAGCAAGAATCTCGTCAAATTGATTTAGCCAGAATCACCCTTAATCCTGAGGTATCCTCTTACTAATTTCCATCCACTGGCACTCATCTTTCTCCTTGGCTGTAAATCCCCATTTGTCCATGCTATATTCTGAACAGATCCTAGGTCTATACTGAGGTCTCTTTTCCCTACTTCAATAGTTCCTATAGGAATAAAATCTGATTTTATGACTTTAACTTGTGTCTGGCTCTTGTTCCCTTTAAGAGAAGTGATACTTGGTAGACCTAGAGTCAAGTAGACCTTGTATCAAGTAGACTGTGGCGATACCCAGCATAAGGGATGATGGTGCCCAGCAGTGTTGATGTTGCTCGTGTTATCAGCAGTACTAGCGAAGGCAGCCGGGTGTTCTGAGTGTGGAGTGTGGGTGTGTGAGTGTGACCGCATAGTTGGTGAGCACATACAAGACTGACCCTGATGAGTCTCAGACTATGGGGAAGGAATCGTTCCAAGGAACTAGAACAAGAGCCAAAAAACCAGAAATTACATTAAATCTGATAACATTAGTAGTACTGGTTATAAATAAAGTATTGTGCAGTTTTAAATATTCATATTATTTTACAGGTAATAAAGACTGAGATTTAGAAAAGCCACCTCACCTTGAAAGGGCGGATTTAGGACAGAAATACAAGTGTTTGGACACATTTTCAATGCTTATTTGCTACAATAAAGCTGTCCCTCACTTAAAGTATTTCCCATACAGATTTTGATGTCTAAGTCCTTTTAATATGTAGATGATTTATGAATTAATAAATTTCTCATTTTTCTATGTCAGGTGGAATATATGTTATACTTTCCTAGAATTTATTCATTAAAACTTTAAACTTATATTAAAATGTTTGAATTTAAATTGAATTTATTTATTAAAATATGTTGAACTAAACTCATTAAAAATATGCCTCTGCTCATCCTTATTTGAAGAGAGATTTACTAAATTTAAAATTAGGATATATATTCCAAAATTTGGCAAAAAGAAAGGAGACACACTGCTTTAAAAGAAGAAAGGCGGGGCGCCTGGGTGGCTCAGCCGGTTGAGCATCCGACTTCAGCTCAGGTCATGATCTCGTGGTCTGTGGGTTTGAGGCCCGTGTGGGCCCTGTGCTGACGGCTCAGAGCCTGGAGCCTGCTTCGGGTTCTGTGTCCCCCCTCTCTCTCTGCCCCTCCCCCGCTCATGCCCTGTCTCTCTCTGTCAAAAATAAACAAACATTAAAAAAAATTAAAAAGAAAAAAAGAGGAAAGCAACTGGAAGCTTTAAAGAAACATAAAAAATTCTATCACTGGTTTTAGAGCTCTTCTTGAAAAGGACATTCAAACAAGATGGCGACATGGGCTGGACAGAGTCAAAACTACAGATCTTGCCAGGTTAGTCCAGCAAACTGGAGCAGAGCAGGCACCCGACTCATTCCACAAGCAGAGAGGCCAGCAGAGCCAAGAACTGGACCCTTGCCAGGAGCTGAGCAGGGTGGATGCCAGAGGAGTAGCCTAGAGAGCAAGCCAAGGATTAGTAAGTAGAGAAAGCAGCAGAGGTAATAGGAGACAAGAACACAGGAAGCGGCTCCCAGGGCTATCTCCATTGCTTCTGGACAGTGTCTCTTTAGCACGATAATGCCTCATTTAATGCTCCAAGCATGAGCTCACTACATAATATCTTAAAGGTAATTTTCTACACCTGATACCACACAACCCAAATCTAATCTACCCCTTAAAATACAGGATTGGGTGTGGAAACTGAGGAGCATGGGCGTCTGAGTTATCCGGGTTGTCATTAGAGTGTGCCGCAGTCTTTCTGGTTGGTTTCTTAGACTTGTGTCCATCCATGTCCCCCCAGCCACTGCCTTGGCACTGAAGATAGCCTGACAGAGCCTGGAAAATATATTCCTATTTCTAGTCTATTGTTTTGGAAGCAGGAGAAGTGAGATTCCAGATGGAGTGTGGAGACAAGGAGCCTGAGGGATAGCATATTAGCCTCAAGCCTGGAGGAAGCCATAGAAGAAACGCCTTGGTATTAAAATCTCAGAACTCAGGAAGGATAGTGGAAATTTATTTAGCTTTTAAATGGCCAGGTAAAAAGATATATCAGCAGAATTATTAGATACGGTTCACTATGCTGAGGAACTTTATGATGTCTCAGTACCCGTGAGAGGTGTATGGTCTTGAACTTGTGTTATGAGACTTTGTGAGAAGTGCCATGTTCTTTTCCTTTGACCTGCGCTATTTTATTTGACCCTAAAATGGATGATGCTCAGAACGAAACTTCTCGCTATCACTATTTCAGACAACTCAACTTTTAGGCTTTATTTACTCTTGCTAAACTCCTCAGACCCAAGAAAAAGGAAAGAGTGAAAGGCAAAGGTGGTGTAAAAATGGCAGATATGAGAGTTCTGCTGCTCTAAGAACGCAGTGGGCACCTTCTGAACTGCTTATCTTCTTTAGACTGGTGGGTGGGGGTAGGGGTGGTAAAGGAAAGAGCAGAAAATAAAGACACACCTCTGTAGGAGAAGCAAGCATCGATTGATCTTTTCAAGACCTCTGTGCCATACCGTAGTTTGAAAGTTACCGTGGAGATATGCTATTGCTTTGCACTTAAAAAATCTTTTACATCACCTGCCAAATAAGCTTTGGGATCTTAAATCATTCTCCCCCCAGTTTAAGCCCCTAAAACTTTCCTGAAGTGAAGAACACATCCCAAAGCAACTTAAAGCTACTTGCATAAAAAAGAACAGGATTTAATAGGGGGAAAAAGGAGCAAAATAAAACAAAGAAAAGGGAAAGATTCATTGAATCATTCTATACAGAAAGAGTGCTTTAATTTTTTATTTATTCTGTACATATTAGAAGGAAATGCATTGCATGGTGTTCAGGCAAGAAAACAGATTTCTCTCTAGCAACTGGCCTGCTCAGAGTTCTGCTTCTCACTTGTTTATGACATTTACTAGGTCAACAAATGAGGTCCCAAATAGAAAAGCACAGTGGCTATAGCCTGCGGTTCTTGGTGGAGATAAAAATTTTAATACTATGCTGTAAGTCCATAGAGAGAGAGAAGCATGACCAGGGATAAAGTTAGTGGGTGTAGCCCTGTAGGTATATGTATTATTTGTCTTCTTCTTTGGATTCTGGATAATAGCAGAGGTCAAGTGCACCTTCGTTGGAGGCCATTATGGCAGTTACAGCCTTGCCTGAGAGAGACAGCTAAGAATCACTGAAGAGCAGCCAGTCACAAAAGATAGGAATGTAGAAGGTAGTCTGACTATATAATACGGGATCTGATCAATATGATTATAACAAAGCAGATACAAACCAGTATCTGACAGATTCCACTTCATTTAATGAATTGGTCCTACTAGAGTTAAATCTAAACAATACAAATATTTGAATTTATTTGCACTCATGTTTATCATCAGGCACATATGAAACATGAACTATTGCCATTTTTATTGCTGAGAAACAATGGAGCATTGGGAAAGTGGTGGAGTTTTGCTTTCCAATCGCAGGATTTTAAAATGTGCTATTTCTGTAGTGGCAAAGAATGAGAAACCTTATCTTAGTCATTTCCCAGGAGACAAGAAACTGAATTTCTCTATTCCAATATAAACATTTTACATGTTTTCAAATGCTTTCTTTTATGTCATGGGGCAAAATTCACAACAGACAGCCCTAGAGAGGCTGTTTTATTCTCGAAATGTTGTCTATAATTTAGAGGTTGATTGCAACAGATGAATAACAATACTTCGGTCATGGCATCATGACCCATGCAATCTATAGGAAGGAGTAGCTGTCTGGAAACAGTGACAGCATGCTTTTCAAAGGTGCTTCTTTGAAAAACAAAATGTCAGTGCATCATTTATACAATATCAATAATTATATTTCTTATTTAAGCTAACCCAATTAGAAGAGGATTAAAAGAACTCTTAGTTTCTGATAATTTATATCTATGACTTTTCCATCTGTTCTTAAAATATGAAAATATTTACATATTACCCCCCCAAAAAAAAACAATGATAAAGCAAACTCCCGAGTGTCCACCATTCACCTTAAAAAATAGAACCTGGGGGGGTGGGGGACACAAAATGGGTGAAAAGGGTCAAAAGGTACAAACTTCCAGTTATAAGATAGACAGTAATGTACAGCATCGTAACTATAGTTAACGCTACTGTATCGTATATTTGAAATTTGCCAAGACACTAGATCTTAAAAGTTCTCATCACAAGGAAAAACTTGTTTGGTGAAGAATGTCAACTAAACTTACTGTAACCATTTTGATATATCTATATATCAATATTAATAGGTATATCTATATATATCATCTATTATATAGAGATATCTCAAATTATTATGTTGGGCACCTAAAACTAATACAATGTGATATGTCAATTATATCTCAATTTAAAAAACAGAAAAAGATGAAACTTACTGCTTTGAAGTCCCTTTTCTTTCAACCTATATTGCACAGAAGGGCGACCACTACTCTGAGCTTTGTGTATATTATTTCCTTGCTTTTTGTTATATGAAAATACATATACGCTATGTGTGTTCGTATATATTTATAAATGTTTGTATCCCTGTACATTGTTTACTAGATACTGTATATCTGAACTTAAAAATGGGATTATGTAGTACATATTCTATTGCAACTTGCTTTTTTCACCCAACACCCCTTTTTGAGATTCATCCATGTCATAGCTATATAGTGTATCAGAAATGTATTCAATTGCCTTTCTATGGACATTTGAGTCATTTTCAGTTTTTTTCACCAATGTGTATGCTCTTATGAATATTCTTGCATGTACCTCCCAGAGCACAAGTATATGAATTTTTATAAAACAGTGCTTCCCAAACTTTTTAATGGGTCATCACACTTCAGAACTAATATTCATTCTCTGATTCACTGAGACAAGTCAAGTAGGGTGCCCCGGTCAAAGGCAATTTCCCTGGCCTTCCTGGACATTCCAAGGGCTGAAGGAAAGTATCTGACTTACCTGTCACCTATGGCACACCGTATAGGAAGCTGTACTGTATGGATTTGTTTTCTCTTGTGTAATAACTACAGTGGCTCAAGTCTTCAATAAAATGTTAAATCATTAGAAAGATAATGGGCATCCTTGTATTGCCCTTTATTATAGTAGAAATGCATCTCATGTTTTTCCATTAGGTAAGATGCTGGCTTTTGGGTTGAGGAATATATATAATTTATCATACTAAGAAAGGTTTCACCAATTTGTATTTCATCAAACATTTTCTTATAATTTGAGGTTGATTTATGTGAAATGCCTTTCTGGCCATATTGGACATTTTCATATAGAGTTTCCCTTGGATCCATTAGTAAGATGAATTATTTATAGATTTCCTCAAATTGAAATACCCACTTGATCTTGAGGTACTATTGGATTGTTTGCTAATATTTTATTTAAGATTTAATATCTATATTTAGAAATGAGATTGGTCTGCAGTTATGTATATATATGCATGTGCATGTATGTATGCTTGTTAGTATGTATATATGTGTGTGTGTGTGTGTGGTTTTTATGTCACTGTTAAAATTCACCTAATGAAAATAATTTGGAAGATGTACTTCTTTATCAGTGCCCTGGCATATTTTAATTAGCATTGAAATTATTTGGTCTTCAAGAGCTCTTTTTGTTTGTTTTCACTGAAGAATAATTGACATTCAACATTGTACTAGTTTCAGGTGTACGACATAGCGATTTGATATTTATATATGTTACAAAACGGTCACCGCAATAAGCCTAGTCATCATACAAAGTTGTTTCAATATTATTGACTATATTCCCTATTCTGTAAATCACTTCCCTGTGTCTTATTGATTGTATAACTAGAAGATAGTACCCCTTAATCCTCCTATCCCCCTAGCCTCTCCCTTCTGGCAGTCATCAGTTTGTTCTATGAGTCTGTTTCTGTTTGTTTTGTTCATTTGTTTTGTTTTGTTTTTAGATTCGATGTATAAGTTGAGTTATTCAGCATTTGTGGTCTTTAAAGTTTTGTAGAATTCCTTTTTCATACCATTTGTTCTGGTGACTTTTATGGGATGAGGAGGCTCTTTGACAACTTTTTATTTCTTCTATGAAAACCGGACTACTTAAACTTTATACTTCTATTGAAGCTAGTTTTATAAATTATATCTTCCTAACAAGCTATACATTCCCTCTAATTTTCAAAAATTGATTTGCATATAACGATGCAATAAAATCTCCAACTTTATTTTTTTTTAATTTTTTTTAACATGTATTCATTTTTTGAGAGAGAGAGAGACAGATAGAGCACGAGTGGGGGAGGGGCAGAAAGAGAGGGAGACACAGAATCCGAAGAAGGCTCCAGGCTCTGAGCCTTCAGTGCAGAGCTAGATGTGGGGCTCAAACTCATGAACCGTGAAATCATGACCTGAGCCGAAGTCGGAGGCTTAACCGACTGAGCCACCCACACACCCCAAAATCTCAAACTTTAAAAAACTTCTTGGGGCACCTGCGTGGCTCAGCCGGTTGAGCCTCCGACTTCAGCTCAGGCCATGATCTTGCAGTCTGTGAGTTCAAGCCCCATGTCAGGTTCTGTGCTGACAGCTCAGACCCTGGAGCTTGCCTCCGATTCTGTGTCTGCCTCTCTCTCTCTCTGCCCCTCCCCCGTTCATGCTCTGTCTGTCTCTCTCTGTCAAAAATAAATAAACATTTTTTAAAAATTAAAAAAAAAAACTTTTTGTGTCTTATTTTTAAATGTTTACTTATTTATTTTGAGAGAGAGAGGTGAGAGTGGGGGAGGGGCAGAGAGAGCAGGGGAGGGAGAATCTCAAGCAGTCTCCACACTGTCAGCACAGAGCCCGATTTGTGGCTCCATTCCGGGTACCATGATGACCTGAGCTGAAATCAAGAGTCAGATGCCTGACTGAGTCACTCAGGCATCCCCCCAATTTTTGTGTTTTAGTGCGTATGTCTGCCTTTTAATTTCTTATTTTGTGTATTTGTCATTCTATCTTTTTTTTTTTTTTTTTTTTTTAGCTAATAATTTATCTATCCTGTTGTCTTTCTTAAGAATCAGCTCTTTGCAGTGCCTGGGTGGCTCAGTCAGTTAAGTGTCTTGACTCTTGATTTCGGCTCAGGTCATGATCTCAGGTTTGTGAAATCAAGCCCCACATGGAACTCTGTGCTGACAGTGCAGAGCCTGCTCGGGATTCTCTCTCTTCCTTTCTCTTTGCCCCTTCCCCTGCTCACACAATCTCTTTCCCTCTCTCTCAAAAATAAACATTAAGAAAAAGAATCAACTCTTTGTTCTCTGTTTTCTAACTCAATGTTTACCTTTAGAATTTCTTGTATTTGTTTTATTTTGCTTTACTTTTTTGGTCTTTTTCTATTCTTTTTGAGCTGCATGCTTTATTTCACTGATTTCATTGTATTATTGTGTGTATTTAATACTATGAATTTCTTTGGAGGACTGCTTTAGCTATGTCCCATAGATTCTGGACATATGTCTCAGTGGGTTTGAATTCTGCTCTTGGCACCAAATTATGTGTTCATTTTCTATTACTGGATAACAAGGGAGCAGGAACTAGTGGCTTAAAACAGCACACATTTGTTATCTCTCAGTTTCTGTGGGTCAGAAGTCCAGGCATGGTTTAGCTGGGCCACAGGTCTCTCAAGTCTATAATCAGAGTATCAGATAGGCTGCATTCTTTATTGGAGCTTGAGGTCCTTTTCTAACTGTAAAAATAGTGGTAAAATTCAGTCCCTTTTGGGTGTAGGCTTGAAGTCTCCATTTTCCTGCTATCTGTCAGGTGGAGGCTGCTCTCGGCTCTTCTAGCCCCACAGTTATTTGCTGTGTGGATCTTTCAGAGGCCCTTCCGCCTATGAGTTTACCTCTTCAGTGCCAGCAAGGGGGAGTCTCTCACAGCCATCTGCTAAGACAGAATCTTCTATAATGGAGCCTAATCAAGAAATGACTATCCAGTCACCTTTGTCATATTCTGCTGGGTAGAAGAAAGTCACAGGTTCAGCCTAAACTCAACAGATTATACAAAGGTATTATCCATCAGAGGGCCATTGTAGGATGTGATGGCCTCATCTTTGTATGTAATCTGGTTTTTCTTTCTAGTTGATTTTAGGAACCTTTTTTGTCTTTGGTGTTCTGCAGTTTCACTGTGATGGTTTAGGTGCAGATCAGTTTTTATTATTTTAGGACCCGATCCTTGTTTCCTGTAACCAGATATGTATTTGTCAATAATCCTGGAAGTTCTCAAGCATTTTCTTTTCAGACATTACCAGGGGGTTGCTTTCAATTAGGAACCAGGTAAATTTAATTTCTCGGTTTGGTTTTTCCCTGAACACATGAGTGATGTAAATTTGAATCCGAGATTTGTGTCAGAGCAGCGTTGTTGTTTTCCTTTTTTCCCAGTTTTATTGAGATATAATTGACCTATAACATTGTATTAGCCCAAGGTGTACAACATAATGATTTGATATATGTGTATTTTGTGCAATGATCCCCCCAATAAGTTAATATTTATCACCTCACATAGTTACAGATATTTTTCTTGTGATAACTTTTAAGCTTTGTGATTTTCAATGCTCAGGGGAGACTCTTATTATTGCTGTTGTTATTATTATTATTATTTTATTATCATCCCATCCAGAGCTTCTGAGATAAATCGATTTTCTTTCAGTTTCCCGAACTGGTAGGCCAATTTTTCTCAGTCAATATTTTCATAGAAGGAGTAGCCTATTCGGTTGTACCACTTTGTGCAGTTACCCCACTTTGGGCAGGCCCTAGGTTTTGTTTACTGTTCTGTCACGTGCAGCCGTGGGTCCCCCATGATATTAGTTCCTGGTATTGTGATGTCTCCTCGGGCTGGCCTTGTGTTCCACTTTTGCTTACTATGCTAGTTTTGGCTTATGATTGATTTTTTTGGTTGGTTGGTTGGTTTGGTTTTCCCTGATCTTTGTTGATTTTTTAAAACTGAGGCATCCATGTCATGTTTGGTGATTTCTTTCTTTTACTGTCTTGTAATTCAGCAATTCATTTAATGTCATTTTTGTCATTCTTTACCCAGCGTCTTTGTGTTTTACAGTGGGGGCATATTTTAGGATATAGCCATACTGTTCATGTAGCAGCCCACATTTTTAAACTGTTTTTAGTTCTAATTCTTAATCTAGCTTTGGCTTTCCTCTGAAGATTAAATAGAACACTTCTTTCTATTGGTCCCGGGCAGTCATCTTGCATCTCTAAGCTTTTCCCTCACTCGGCCAAAGTCTTTCACATTCCAGCAAGGTTATCGTATGACAACAATCTTGCATTTGTTCATTTCTTCAAAGAGGGAGAACGTCTTTTAGCAATATTTTTTTCACAATGAATCCTCTATTATGAAGGCAGAAGCAGATGGAAAATCGGTTTGCTGCAATCAACAGTTAAAAGATTTTATTAGAAAACAACTTAAAATGTTTCCTTATACCTTTTAATAAACACGTAAATTTACTTAGTCACAACTTCTCTTCCCGGACTCAAAACAATCCAATCTCTCCTCTATAAACCTGAAAATTAGAATAATTATTGTTGCTACCAGGAAAAATTTGTTGTCTTGAATTATGGTGGGAAATTGTCTGTAAATGACTTTATCGATGATCTTTTTTTTTTTTTTTTTTGTCTTCTATACTGCAGGCCTGCTTCTACTTCTACAATTATATCAAATCCTAGAAGATATGAAACCTTTAGTGAAAGCTGAGAATACTTTGGTGTGCTTGATAAAATTGCTTATTCTCTGCCTACATATCTATTCTGCTTCCACAAGGTAAGACTATAGCTTCTGCATTTTGTTAATTTTTTTTTTCATGTTTACTTATTTTTGAGAGAGAGAGAGATAGAGAAAGAGAGGGAGGGGCAGGTAGAGAAGGAGACACAGAATCTGAAGCAGGCTCCAGCCTCTGAGCTGTCAGCACAGAGCCTGAAACAGGGCTCGAACTCACAATCTGTGAGATCATGACCTGAAGTGAAGTCAGATGCTTAATCGACTGAGCCACCCAGGCACCTACTTTTGCATTTTTAACAAGCACCTAGATGAATCTCATACACGAGGATCAGGGATCATAATCTAAGCAACCCTGTGGTATATTGACTCAACAAATCACCCTAAAACGTCTCCTTTCTCTTTTATGTGTGTTTGCAGCACTTTTAACTTTAAGAATAGCCACAAACTGGCAACATACTGAATTGAATTAGATTTTAAATTATAATTTACCTACACTCTGATTATTTCCAGGCCTAGATTAATTTGTTTCATGTTCTGGGTCTTTGGAATTTTTCTGACTTGCACATTTTTATTTTATTATGTCTTTAATATTGAAGTTATAAATTATGATTTTGACATTTGATAACTTTCTTAGGGATGTTTAAATATCTCCTTTGGCTGTCCAGTTTTAGATTTTATGTTTCCAATTGGCCATGAGTATTTTTTTGCTTTCCTTTTTTTCTTTTCATATTCATACTATTGAGGTTACAAGCATTCAACATTTCCCATTGCTTTTCCTTCTAGTTATGCTACTTAGAAGTATTTTATTGTGATTTTTTAAATGATCCCATAAGCTGCTTTATCCATTTATTCCAATAATGTCTCACTTATAATAACATGCATAACAGCGCTCAAATTTTACATAAAATGCAATTAATAAGTGTAATTAGTGAGTTAGTGTGATATATATATATATATATATATATATATATATATATAGTTTGCTGTTTTGTAATTAGATTTATTTGCCTTTTGTTTAGTACAATTTTATACTTGAGTAATATGCTTTGTTTGTTTTCTTGAATTCATATCTATAGTTTTCCTAGGGTTAAACTGAAAGGATCATAATATGATTTTCAGAAAAATTTTACTTTTTTTTGATAAAGTGAGGAATTCATTGTAAGTGTAGCATAGAATATACATTGAATAAGTACCCCAAAGGTAAGTTTTATTTGACCATTGTCAGGACAATCATGAAATATTTTATACAATTATGGAATTTGTTCTCTGAAAGGGAATAGATTAACAGCACATGGAGTTATTCATAACTCATGCCTTTATTGTTTAAAATTAAGTCTAAGGTGATGATTTGCTAGAAAAGCTCAGCAGACACTGAGAAAATCAGAGTGGACTGAGATATTAAATCTAGGTGGCTTACATGTCATTCTATTGTAGGAGGGACGAGACCCACACAAAAAACTAAACACAAACAAGATGAACCCAGAACAGTTTTCTTTGTTAAAAACTTCCAGCAAATTTACCTCATACTGAAAAGAAAAAATACAACTTACCCAGGGGCTTTCTTGAGCCTGTCTTCTGCTCTCCAGGGGCCACAACCAGGTATCTTGGAGACTTCATTGCAGTGCTCAGGCATTTGGGGTGAGAGCTCACCCTCTGAGAAACATGGCAGCATGTGCTGGGAACCATGAGAGATTAGAAGAAAATAGCTTCAGACTAACATCAACACAACTGCTGCCACAGAGTTTGGTTGGGAAGGAAAAAAAAAAAGAGAGATGATCCAGTGGACTTTAAGCCTGTTTATTTTTTGTTTACTCAAAATTTCATTTCATTATATTTAATAAATCTACAGTTCAATAGGCTTTTGTACTAAAAGTGAGCCTTGTCATAGCTTGTGTGAGTGTTTTTAAATAAAATCATACAAATATTTAGTCTTTCATTTTGATCAAGAAATTAAATATAGATGATCAGCTATAGGAATTATATAAAATACATACATAATATATATGCAATCCGGGGATGACACATTTTAAACCATTACTAAATGGTTTTTTTTCCTTTCTGATCACCTGATAATTTTTAACATTAGAAAAAATATTTGAAAGAATCTTATGTCTATGTGGATTCCCATACATATAGAATTAAGTTTGATTTTCTCCTGTTAAAAAAGAAAAGAAAAATATTTGAAAGATATTTCCCTTCATCAGCTGTCATATATTTGGTGCACTGTCCTGCACCAGGGATCATTAAAATCATGATTAATTGTAACATTAGCAAATGTATTGTTGAAGCCTTTGTGGAAGAGATGGTCCTACCATCTTAAGACTTCAGGATTTCTCTACAGTTCTGTTTTGAATTTGTTTAGTGACACTCATTGGTCCTGTTTCCTGGATCTCTCATTGAAGAGCAGTTACCAAATGCTTTCTCTGTGAATATGTCAAAAACCAGTTACTGCAACTGAAAACTGCATTTTTCAAAGGAGAAAAAAAAAAAGCATGTGTTCTTTAAGAATATTAGGAATATTCTAGGAATAGAGCTCAAGTTTGAATATTAAATCTTTGAGTTGATTACTTTGCTCATATTTTATAGTTATGCATTGAAGTCTTATACTTGCTTATTTATACTTCAAATTCTATTTTGAAATTCAGAAAGTAAAGAATTTTAATGATGATGGGCTTTTTCACATCTATGTATTTCCATTTTAGAAAAAAGTCACCTTAGAGGTGCCTGAATGGCTCAGTTGGTTAAGCGTCCAACTTCAGCTCAAGTCATGATCTCATGGTTCATGAGTTTGAGTCCCGTGTTGGGCTCTTTGCTGTCAGTGCAGAGCCCGCTTCAGGTCCTCTGTCCCCCTCTCTCTTTGTCCTTCCTCTGCTTGTGCTCTGTCTCTCTCAAAAATAAACATTTTTTTAAAAAGACACCTTAGATAGCAAGTACATTCTGTTTTTAAAAATGTAAAGCTTTTAAGTGGAATAAGATACTAGAAATTAGATTGGTGGAGCCTTGGTTCTGCTCCATGTCATGTCCTTTCAGCTCCACCTAATGTTTTTAAGAGTGTCTGAAGCACTTTCTACCTGTCCCCATTCGTTAGAGCTTTCTCAGGCAGAACAGAAGTGAGGAAAAGAGTTCAGACTTTGGAGTTTGCCTTCCTCATATACTAAGATAAAGGTTGTCAAATTCATTAGGAAAATCAAGCAACCTGCAGAGAAGATTTTATTTTCTTTAATTTTTTTAAATTTTTATTTCTTTTTTTGAGAGAGTGAGAGAGAGAGAGAGAGAGAGAGAGAGAGAGAGTATGAGCGGGATAAGGGCAGAGAGAGAGGGAGACACAGAATCTGAAACAGGCTCCAGGTGCCAAGCTGTCAGCACAGAGCCCGACGCGGGGCTCAAACTCACGAACTGTGAGATCATGACCTAAGCAGAAGTTGGATGCTTAACCGACTGAACCACCCAGGCACCCTAGAGAAGATTTTCTAGTATCTCAGATCCTGATCCACAGTGCTATGTATGGAGAATGGAACACACTTTACTGTTGAATAAAGTATCAATTTCATTGATAATGGATTGGTAATAATAATAACAACACGATAATAGAAAGAGCAGCTAATTTTTGTTTAGTGCTGTTTATGATATGCTGTATATTTTCCATGTATTAGCTTCCTCCCACAATAGCCCAATAAGTTAGGTGCTAATCCATGTTTAAGGAAGGTTTAGCTATAAAATTTATCTATGTTACCATAAAACTTGCTTAGTAACAGCTGGTCAGTGTAATAATGATCCAGTGTTTGAGTAGTTATTCCAAGTATAAATGCATAGGCACACTGAGCAACATTAGAATGCTACTGAAAAATAGAACTCTGATATCCTTTGTTTTAAATAAACAAATTTCCCCTCATTCTCAGACAAAGGTTGTGAGCATAATAGACATGTCACAATAGACTCAGGAAAAATAGATAAATTTACATTTGTCATAGATTTCAGAAAGGTCAAACAGGTACCAGTGTTTTTTCTCTCTGTCCCTTTCTCTTGCTCTCTCCCTCCCTCTCTCTATATAGTATATATTTGTATCCCTAAATACATTATTCAATGTGTCTAAGCCTTAATTTCCATAGCCATAAAAGCAAGGATGATAATATCCTTCATAGTATATTTTAGGAATCACATTTGATAATATAAGGAAAATATTACCCAGAGTGTTCCTTACATAATATATCATTTTCTATTTCCTTTGCCTGATCTCCTGATGATAAAGCACTTAGAGATCTCATGCTTTATGAATATTAATTTTTTAAAAAGTCAAACAGGCCCCCAATAGTAGTTTTTGCATAATTCACTCATTACCAGGAAACAAGCAATTTTATAATAGATACTATGGATTATAAAAGAGCTGAACTGTTTAATATTTCAGTATACTAGAATAAGTGGTATACAATAAACAACTTGGCAATGAGATGACATTAGACATTACCTAAAATTACATTGATGTAGTGAAGTGCTGAATTATGAGTGGCAATAAGAGGACAAGATGGCATATGAAGTGCTAATTGTTGTACAGGGATTAAAAAGAAATTTAAGGAAATACAGTCCATTGAGGCTCTGAGCTTTGAGGGAAAGTCTTGGGTAGACCCTAGAAGGATAGGTGGTCTATGTATATATGGGCAAGGGAAGGGAGAGAATTCCAGACAAGGAAAGTGCTTGAATTAAGGTACAAAATGGGAATAGCTTCGTTTGCATGTGCGTGCGTGCGTGCGTGTGTGTGTGTGTGTGTGTGTGTGTGAGACGTGCATGCATGAGGGCTGGGGCTGTCAACCTGCCTTGATCACAAAGTTCTTATTAGTCAACAATGAGAAATAAGGTTGGATGGGTTCACTGAGGCAGGATTATGCATTCCTGGGCTCCAGGCACAAAAGCAGTATTTCATCCCTGGCTTGGCATGAAGGGTCTCAACAATTTCAGTTAATAATGTTGATGTTGGTCATATGTCCCCCATTCATGAGAATAAATAATGGGCCATTTTCCCACTTATTTATGTATTTTTCCTAGATTATCAACATATTTTATTAGCATTATTTATTTCTATTAAAGGTAAAGTAGTATATTCATGTAGCCATCTACCAGGCACCAAGCTAAAGATAATATGAAGAAATGAACTTCTTCAGGGCTATTATGCATCACACTTTGGGCTTAAGTATTGAGGAGACAGAAGTGACTAAGAAATACAACCGGTGTCCAAACAGACCTTATAGTCTAAGAGAAAGCATAGGCATTGATTTTTTTTTTTTTTAAAGTGCAAGGAATTTTGAAATGACAGGCATCTAGAGTGCTGTAACCCCATCTAGAGAGTAAGTGGAAACTCACAGAGGAATGAAAGGCATCTTCTCATCATGGAGTCATACAATAAGCAGTTGAACACGTCCTCCATACTGTCTCCTCGGTTACTAATGGAGGTTCAGTATTTCAGGGATGGTGGGTCTTATTCATAAAGTTTCTTTGTGTCTTACCAACTGCTAAGTGCTTTTGAGAAGAGGCAAACATAGCAAGAAAACCAAACAGCTTTTAAGGGGTTGTTGTGAAACAAGGCGAACACATGTAAGAGAGGCATTAGTGGTAAGCTGGAATTTACTTTGATTTCAGAATCAGGAACCATCTAAACTGGTCTAGGTGTTTCTAGGTGCACCAGAGTGTTGTCTGTGTTAGTATGCTAACTCCTAAAGGATAGCCCTATTGATTTTGGTGGTTAAGGCAGTTTCGTGTCTATGGCCACTGCTCACCTCTTACTAGTTGGGATTCTAGAATAACCATGGTCCAGAGGCCATTGGCCAGTGCAGAGACACCCAGTCTCAGCCCTGATGACAGAGCGTTTAGCAGGATTGGCTTCTGGTGTGTATTGCAACCAGGTGTTTCTTCAGAGATTGGAGCAGGGGATGCATTCAAGCCTTCATACAAAATTCAGATACATAGAGGCTCCAAAAGATTGTTATGAAAAAGACCACTCTTCTGAGACCTGTTAATAGGCATTTCTTTAAAAGCATGACAGGAGAGGCTGTTCCTTGGTGTTGTAAAGTTGATGAACTCCAGATAATCAGGCTCTTTCCTTTGTCTGATATGTAAATGTGTCGTGAGTCTCATCCTGGGTTCTGGTGCGCGGCATTTCCCAAAGGTAGTTGGGCCCTGGTAACAGCTTGATACACCAGTGTTTATACGCAGTTTTAGGAGAGTCTACAGTAGATTGTACCAATCTGATCGTGATTACCGTGACATTTTTATTTCTTGACGTCTGTGAGATCAGTCTTTCCTCATTTTGTGCCCCTGACACAGTGCCTTTGGCCTACGTCGGAAACTAGTCTTGGCTTGTCAAAGAAACAGACTGAAGCCAGATCGAGTGTTTTTTATCAAAGGATGCCACACACAAACTTTTAGAGATTTTACTCTCCATGAGATACTACAAAACAAATTAAATGCCTCATGCTCTAGCTTCCATCATTTCTTATTCTGACCTCAGTGAAAATTCAAAGCAGCTGATAACTATTATATAATCGTTCTCATATATTTGTTTACTGTTAGCAAATCACTCCTTCCTTGTTTCTTTTTAAATGATGAGTTATCCTAGTTCCTTTTTAAATCTGTCACATGGAAACACACACTCCTTTCATTTCTCGCAAATAATCCCACCCACGTCTGTCTGGTGGTATAACTCGTTAGGAGTGCACTTGTTCAGAGGTGTGTTGAGAAGCTTTCTATAAATCTTTTTGAAAGAGATTTGTATAGGGGCGCCTGGGTGGCTCAGTCGGTTGAGCGTCTGACTTCGGCTCAGGTCATATTCTCGCAGTTTGTGGGTTCGAGCCCCGCATCAGGCTCTGTGCTGACCGCTTGCTCAGAGCCTGGAGCCTGCTTCAGATTCTGTGTCTCCTTCTCTCTCTGCCCCTCCCCCGCTCACACTTTGTCTCACTCTGTTTCTCAAAAATAAATCAATGTAAAAAAAAAAAATAAAAAAAAAAAAAAAAGAAAGAGATTTGTATATTCCTGCCACATATCCTGTATTTTAAATTCAGGTTGTGTGTGTGTGTGTGTGTGTGTGTGTGTGTGTGTAATGACCACTGATTTTTGTGACCTAACGTTATTGTTTTTACCCCTAAATTACTGTTGCCAGACAAAATAAAGGGTGCCCAGTTACATCTGAATTTCAGATAAACAACGAATAGTTTTCTAGGATAAGGTATGTCTCACATACCAAAAAATTCCTTAGTTTATCTGAAATTCAAATTTGACTAGGAATCCTGTATTTTTATTTGCTAAATCTAAGCACCCTCGTGAGATAACAGAGCACTCATGGATCGTAGCAACTGTTCTCATGTTTTCAGTTTACAGTGAGTCACACACCTCTCCCCTGCCTGTAGCAGACGCAGAACATATTCCAAAATGCTTGAATAATACCTCTTGTCTTCTAATGTTGATAACTTACTACAGATATCAGTGTTTGAAAGAGTTTCTTACTACCTTAGTGAAAAGCTTAGGTGTCCTAAGCACCTCCGTGACCACGTAATCTTAGGTGTCTTAATTTCTCTGAATGTCAGATGCCGCAACAGTTAATGGGGATAATAATAACTACCTTTTAAGCCTGTGGCAAGGATGAGAATATTGTGATTTTTGTAATGGGCCTGACACAACCCCTAGAGCTTCCTTCTGGAACATCACTAATATTGTTAGAGTGGCAACGCATGCCGGGTGCTGCCCCTTGGCACCAGGGAGGTAAGAGTGAACTAGACAAAGTCCCTGTTGATGATAAACAAGAAACAAAGAAGTAGAGAAGGTTTAGACAATGGTAAGAGCTAAGTAAAACATTAAATGCGTAAACATGAAGGACCATTAGCAGGGCCAGCCTGCTCAGGATTGACGGAGGGCCCGCCCTGAGGTGGTCACATTTTGTGGGACTGGAGTGAAAGAAGTTGCTGGCTATGAGGAGACCCAAGGGGAGAATTTAGGGTAAACGGAGTTCTAAGTGCAGAGGCAGAGAGAGCTTGGCTGGCTGAAGAGTTGGGGCGTGGGGAAGGAAACAAACAGTGCTAGAGCATGAATGAAGAGCAGATTTCTAGAACACTGTCCTCAAACTGTCTGTGGTGAAGGACAATTTTGTTTTATTCCCAATTCTACAAAACACAATAAAAATTACCACACAAATGAAATGAAGAAAAGCACATACACAATGCAAGCCCATATTTCTTAGATTCAGCAGCATAAAATTATAGTTTAATAAGTGATATCAGAACAAATATAACCGGGAAAAAAAGAGTTACAAAGGCTGTAACATATTCATTAAAAGTGTGTATCTAGGCAAACAATATACCCTGTTTAATAAGATATGTCCACCAATCATACACGTGAATGTAGCAATGTCAATCTGCTATGCAAGTTTGTTACTCTGACTTCCACAGATGAGATTGGTGCCCAGACCACACTCTGTATGGCTGCAAGATTGCTCTACTAGGGAAAAGACAGAGATCAAATGGCCATAAGAAGTCAAGATTTAATTCTAAGTGCTAACCAGATAGTAAATTAATAATAATATGAAGAATGATGACAATAAGGAAGATTTGTTTTTATGGTCAACTGTGAAGGAAATGGGATTATCTTTATCCTCAACTTCCCAGAAGCTTAGGTCTAAGCAGGGTGATTCATTGTGGAAGATGTCCACAATGGCAAAGTGTCCACATTCTTCCAAGGCTCCCACCATTTCCATAGTACCAGATGGTTCTTCCTTTCAGCGATGTGCTGGAAAGAGAGATCTAAGCGGGGAGAAAAGAGAACTCCATTCTAGTCTGGCTCTGACTGATAGCAACACTTGGTCATGTTATTCTTAACATGTCTTAGTTTTCTCACTTGTAAAAAGAAAAAAAAAGGTGGAGGACTAGCTAATATCTAAGGTACTTTTGAATTCTGAAATTTTATAAATCTATGATTCTAATTGTACCTTTTTTCAACAGGAGAATGAAATTTTCAGAAAGAGAACATGCTAAATTAAAATCATGTAAATAATTTCAAATTATTTTTAATCAAATCAGAGTTGTTTTAATCAAACTAATCAAAATAAAACTAAAATCAAAAAAAATATTTTTTATTTTAGGGGAGTGAAACTGCTAGCAAATATTTGAATAGCTGAAATTTCTTCTAATTACTATATCCTGACTCCACTCTGGGTTTACCTTACTAGGGCAGGGTTTCCAGCATACTTTGGTTAAGCTGTCTGTGGATTCAAAAATTAGTATTCATTCACTTTCTCTTTTCTTCTTCTTCTTCTTCTTCTTGCATCTTGATTTATTTTCTTTGTACTCATAATAGGAGCATTTAATTAGTTATACTTAAGAAAAGTTAACCCCTCCAAGCAGATTGGACAATTTCTCTCAATGTTATCCTATAAGGAGCAGCTGCCAGATGAAACCTTTTTTTCTGTTTGTTTTAACTTTTAAATTTATTTAAATCCAAGTTAGTTAGCATATGGTGTAATAATGGTTTCAGGAGTAGAATCTGGTGATCCATCACTTACATATAACGCCCAGTGCTTATCCTTAAAGGCCATCCCCCACCCAACACCTTTCCAGCAACCCTCAGTTTATTCTGTCAGTTTCCCTCCGTCTCTCTTTTTATCTTATTTTTTCTTCCCTTCCCCTGTGTTCATCTGTTGTTCTTATTCCAGTATTCTTCATCATGTTTCAAGCCTTAGGGTTACTGATTTCTGTATAGGTTCTCTGTGATAATTCGGGGGAGGTGCCAAAAAAAATGTTCCTTCCTAGAATATTTTAAAGGTACATTTCTAAGAGATTCAAATAAAGATGTCCTGGAAATTGCCCATTCATTAATTAGATATTTACCAACCCCTTCATTTAAATATTAGAATAATATAAAAGCAAATGGTACCCAACTATGCCCATAAGAAGACCATGATTTGTTTGGGAAGAGACACTCGATTTAATGGGTAGAACTCTTTAATGGAGAGAGAACGCTTTAATTAAGTGCTGTGAGAACCTCAGGTCCGGAATGGATAAACTCCCCGGCAGAGTTAAGACAAGAGTTTTGGGCATACTAGAATGGGATCTTGAAGAATGACTGGAAAGGACACTTCAGTCCCGAGGAAAAGCTCAAGCTCGTGCACAGGTAAGGCAGGGGAGAGGCGGGCACTTCTGCGAGGCATTTGGAGGGAAGAGGCATGTGCTCCTAGCATTGCATTTTGAAGATTATTATGTTACCAAGTTTGGAAATGATTTCTGCTACAGGGGAAGACACCTCAGAGGATTTAAGCAGAGAAAGGGAGAGTCACTGAGAGCCAATAGTGTCAGGCATTTTACCGGTATTACCCCATTTAATCCCGATCAGTCTTCCTGGTGGTCTTGACAGTCCCTAGTTTATAAATGAAGAAACAGCCCCAGACAGGTTTGCCAACGTCCCTCAAGTAACAGAGCTAGCTGAGTGGCAGAAGATGGCATTTGAATCTAATTGTTTGACTTCCCAGTTCTGAGGGCCAGGCATTTTTTTACACCTCAGCACCGGGCCTCCAGAAAGGGTGGACAGACAGACTCATGGCTGGTGGGAAAAGTTCTCATCCATCTTTGCCCTCGGGCCACCCAACTTCTAATGCTCCCTTCAAAAGGTTATCCCCCAGGGCATTTTATGTGCAAGGGGATGGGAATTTACCTAACTTCAGAATGCCGTGCCCTTGCTTATCAACAATGGCCTCACGGGGTCTGCCTTCAGGCTTTTCATCCCACTGCAGGTCTGGCCGAGCAGTTCACAGGCTACAGGGACAAACTTAATTAAATTCAAGTGAGTGTTGTTAGGAGGGCCTGTCAGGCGCAGTTGTGTGCAGCTGAATAATTGAGTTGTGCACGTTTTTTTTCCTCTTTGCCTTCTTGGTGGTAGGCTTTTTTGGGGGGTTTTGTTTTGTTTTCTTTGGGTTTCTAAAGATGACCCTGACACTTTTCATAAAGCTGTTTTCTAGTAGGAACGCCCTCCATCAAAGAGACGCAGTTTGGTTGCCAGGCTACCGTGAGAAAAGAGAACTCCAAAGTGACAATGCCGACCTTTTCCTGGAGGATCCAGGGTCTACGCTGGCTCAGTACAAAAGTACCTCCCAGGGACCTCACAGCTAGAACTCCGCAGTGTCACTACCTGAACGCCAAGCTGCCGGGCAGGAAGGCACAGCCTCGCCCGGAGGCAGCTCATAGCTGCCACTGAAAAACGAACCATATCAAATTGGCAGTGAGGAAGAGAAAGGTCACTTAGAGATCCACTTTAAAAATATCACTTATGATAAGCCCAGATGAATCCAGTGAAGGAGCGTTTTTCCAGCATAGCCCCCTGCTTGGGAGAGAGGAGGCAACAAAGGTTTTGCAGGCTGGTTGCTTACGTGTTTGGGGCTGGATTGTATGAGCCTTTCATATACCTCAGATTTTAGCCTTTAGGTGGTTTTGTTGTTGTTGTGTTGTTGTTGTTGTTGTTCTTTTTAGATTGTCTTTATTTCTTCTGGGTGTTTAAATATCCTGAAGTTTACCACTCAGGGATTCCTCAGTTCCTGCTTCCCTGCTGATGGTCAGTAATCATCCTATCTTTATGTTAATTTCCAGCTGTAATTAAGCTCCAGCATTGATTT
This sequence comes from Panthera tigris, assembly GCF_018350195.1. Lineage (NCBI taxonomy): Eukaryota > Metazoa > Chordata > Mammalia > Carnivora > Felidae > Panthera > Panthera tigris. The sequence continues at coordinate 145,817,322 of NC_056663.1, forward strand.
CCAGTATGAAACACAAAACAGATATAAATGATGGAGTGAATATTTAAAAAAAAACTCTGTTGTTCCAGACCTGGGAATCACTAGTTGAAAGAATGCAATGCAGAAGAAATTTTTAGTTTTCATCCATACAAATAAGGTTTTGGAGAGGGCTTTTGGCTTGAAAACACCTGACTGTATTTCACGACAATACACCATGTTATGGAAGTGTTTATAAATTAGGTGTGCATATTAAGTTTTCTTCTTTTTAAAAATATTTTAATGTTATAGTTGCTTCCACCCTGATAATGGTATGGAACTGCAAAGTTTATAAAATGTTATCTTTCACATTACACACATGATGAAATGGAGGTTGACTATACAAAACTGTGCACTATCTGTGCCAAAATTGGGTTCTTTCTCAAAAAAGTCTCCTGATCCTTGTACTAGAGTGGGTAGGGAGGAGATTCTATGTGACTCAGTTTCATCCTCTGCCTTTTTTTTTTTTTTTTTTTTTTTTAATGATTTTAGGCCCCTTCTCTCTTTGGACCTCTGAGGATCTTTGGGTTTTTTAAGACAACATACTAAAGTAATATATGATCTGGCCATGTGGGCCAGAGATAAATTCTTCCATAGGTCTCTATGGTTTCCTTTCTTCAATCAGAGAACATCTAGGACTTAAAGCATTAATTGCAAAAAGGATCAATAAGTGATGAATTTGCAATTCAGTCAGAGGCAGTGAAAATCCTGAAATTTACAGATGGAATAACTAAAGAGTCTAATATTAATTTAACAAAATATTTAATGAGCACCTACTATATGCCAAACATTATTCTGAAAGCTGGAGCTATAGCAGTAAACGAAGAAAGTGACTACCTAGCTAGGTTGGTGGAGATCAACTGTAAAGAAACATGAGGTCAGGGCTCTAAGAGCGACATAGGGATGCTCCCTGATTGGTGTTGGCACACTTTCCAAAACATTCTACCATTTGTATTTGGAATGTTATGCAAAGCTTTCTCCTCACACAGGGAAGGTTTGGTTTGTTTAAAATGGTCTATAGAGGTTTGGGACATAAATGTAAATATATCCTTTATAAATATCAATAAAAAAGCCATTGTGTTGAGAAATTCACAGAGCCTGAAGTTTGGCTATAAAAACCAGCAGGCATTCTTCTGGGCATGTTTTCCCCGAGGAGATGTTTAGTGGAAGAGGTCAATATTTGAAACAGAGAATTTAATTCATGGAATTGGTTAAACAGATTAGGGGAGGGGTGCCTCGGTGGCTCAGTTGGTTAGGGAACGGATTTTGGCTCAGGTCATGATCTCGGGATTTGTGGGTTTTCATGTTTTGTGGGTTCTCATGTTTTGTGAGTTTGAGCCCCTCTGTTGGGCTCTGTGCTGACAGCTCAGAGCCTGGAGCCTGCTTTGGATTTCTATGTCTCCCTCTCTCGCTGTCCCTCTCCTGCTGGCACTCTGTCTCTCTCTCTCTCTCTGTGTCTCTCTCAAAAATAAACGTTAAAAAAAAGAGAGAGGGAGATTAGGGGAGACAGAGACACCAAACAGAGGCCAATAAGGCAACGATTAGCAACAAGAAGCTGTTGAACTTCTGGCTGGAGGGGAAGAGGAGAAAGTCCAGGATGTGCCAGGGCCACAGAGCAGAAACTGGTAAAGGCTGCCTGGAGCTGGAGTCCTGAGTGGAGGCGCTGCTCAAGGCAGAGAGAGGGGGTGAATCTGCTTTGTGCCATCCTCCCATCTTCCAGGATCCCATTAGTGCCTCTCATTACAAGGAAGCCAGTTAACAAGGGTGATTGAGAAACACAGGCTGCAGGAGTCAGATTCCTCAGAACATAAAGGAGAGCAGATAAAGACAAGAAATGAATTCGGTAGATACCAGCCAAGGTCTGCACATTTATTGACTTTTCTTTGTTCGGGGTGGGCTCTCGGACAAAACTGGTTGGGCTCAAATCCTAGCCTTGCTACTTACCTCTGTGTAATCTCGGCCAAGTTACCTAGTCTCTCAAAGTCTCATCTGCCTCATCTGTAAAATGAGGAACAAGTAGGAATGATATTATATAACTTGGAAGACTGGTCTTAAATGAAATAATGTAGTTTAGTGTGTTATTTTTTTTTAATTTTTTTTTTTAACGTTTATTTATTTTTGAGACAGAGAGAGACAGAGCATGAACGGGGGAGGGTCAGAGAGAGGGAGACACAGAATCTGAAACAGGCTCCAGGCTCTGAGCTGTCAGCACAGAGCCTGACGCGGGGCTGGAACTCATGGACCGTGAGATCATGACCTGAGCCGAAGTCAGACGCCCAACCGACTGAGCCACCTAGGCGCCCCAGTTTAGTGTGTTATTTTTATCATGTTCACTGATTGTAAAGCATTGCACTAGGTGATATGAGAAGTGTAATAAAAGCCATTACTGTCCTCAAAGTCACGTATAATTTATTCTGGGGAGGAAACGCACTGATAAATAATACAAGGGACTGTACCATACAGAGGGCAGAGTGAATGTTGTATGTCAATTAAGTATGGAACCTCTATATTCTGTTTTCAAGTTGCAAAGTGGAAGGGATGGTATTATGTGAAATTACTTTTAAATCCTAACAGATTTGTGGGCAAAAGAGCAGTTTATTTTTTATACATTTTTGCATTATGAAAGCAACAATATTTATCATAGGAAATTATGATTATATGGAATGATACAAAGAAGAAAACAATTGTTGGTCATCTTAACATTCAGAGATGGTCACATAATATTTGATATATTCCTTACCATCCTCTCTTTAATAAAGGTATATAATGTATACATACATTATTCATTTATAAAATGTAAAACATAATTACATATCACTATAAATCCTGATTAATTTTATTACTATCCCGAAAGGCTTTCCAAATGTTATGAAATATAATTTTACATAATTTTGGCTACATAATATTCACATTCTATCAAGACCTTGTCTATTTTCCTCTTTTTGGACCTTTGATGAATTTCCAGTTTTTCATAATTAGAAATAGTGGTGTAATGGCATAACTGTAAACCAGAGAACTCAAGCTCAGATGCCTGCAGGGTGAAGTCAAGTCCCTAAAAACCAGCCGAGTATAAGACAGCCTGGTCTGGTAGAGACAGGGGAGAATGCATGCCCCATTTAAGGACACTCAGGACACAACCACCAAAACAAAAACAGCAGTAGGATTTTGCAGTTGGGTCATCAGTTTGAAACTTCTGGACTTTTGTAAAAGCTTTCCAGAAAACTACCTGAGGAGATTAAATGCTTGGCTCAATTCTTCCTCCTCCACTGAGTCCATGACTCTTCCGTAGTGTCATTCTGTGTGGTGTGTATGTCCTCACGCCTTGACCCAGAATGTGGTTTTAGGATTCGTTTTGGCTTCTGGTCTGTGTGAGTTCTGAGCCTGGATCCATAGGAGTCTAGCACATTTCCATTTTCCCTCTCCTACCTCTGCCAAAGCAAACCTTCCTCCTGGTTTCAGGAGAAGGATGAGATCCACAGAGAAGAGAGCCATGCCAGCCAGAATTTCAGTATGAAGCAGAACCATCCTCCTGCCCCCAACACCTGTACGTGAGAAATAAATGTTTATTTTTTTATGCCTTCATAACGTTGGCAGTAGCTAAACATACAGTATTAAGTTGTTTTCTAGAAAAGTATAAATTTGCATTCACCTACCAATGCGAGTTCAAAATATCTCATTGTTTGATTTTGCATTTTGGGCTTACTAAAATTTCACTTTTAATTCTACATGTTTATTAATTATTTGTTTCTTCTTTTGATCATGTCTTTGACAGTTTTTCTACTATAATTTTGTTTGCAGGAGCTCCTTATATATTAAAAATGTGAGGGTGTATTCACATATTTAATGAATCTACTATGTGTCAGACACTGTTCTTATCTATAATCCTTGTTAACACTTTTTCCTCCAAATTTCTGTTTACCTTTTAATTTTAGTGTATGATTGTTTATACCCCATGTGATCAATTTTTTTCCCTCTGTTTTTCTTTCCCCTTGTCTTTAATGCATAGGAAACAGAAAACAGATTTTTTTTTTCTTTTGTTGTGTTTTTTTTTATTTTTTTAATATATGAAATTTATTGTCAAATTGGTTTCCATACAACACCCAGTGCTCATCCCAAAAGGTGCCCTCCTCAATACCCATCACCCACCCTCCCCTCCCTCCCACCCCCCATCAACCCTCAGTTTGTTCTCAGTTTTTAACAGCCTCTTATGCTTTGGCTCTCTCCCACTCTAACCTCTTTTTTTTTTTTTTTTTTCCTTCCCCTCCCCCATGGGTTTCTGTTAAGTTTCTCAGGATCCACATAAGAGTGAAACCATATGGTATCTGTCTTTCTCTGTATGGCTTATTTCACTTAGCATCACACTCTCCAGTTCCATCCACGTTGCTACAAAAGGCCATATTTCATTCTTTCTCATTGCCACGTAGTATTCCATTGTGTATATAAACCACAATTTCTTTATCCATTCATCAGTTGATGGACATTTAGGCTCTTTCCATAATTTGGCTTTTGTTGAGAGTGCTGCTATAAACATTGGGGTACAAGTGCCCCTATGCATCAGTACTCCTGTATCCCTTGGGTAAATTCCTAGCAGTGCTATTGCTGGATCATAGGGTAGGTCTATTTTTAATTTTCTGAGGAACCTCCACACTGCTTTCCAGAGCGGCTGCACCAATTTGCATTCCCACCAACAGTGCAAGAGGGTTCCCGTTTCTCCACATCCTCTCCAGCATCTATAGTCTCCTGATTTGTTCATTTTGGTCACTCTGACTGGCGTGAGGTGATATCTGAGTGTGGTTTTGATTTGTATTTCCCTGATAAGGAGCGACGTTGAGCATCTTTTCATGTGCCTGTTGGCCATCCGGATGTCTTCTTTAGAGAAGTGTCTATTCATGTTTTCTGCCCATTTCTTCACTGGGTTATTTGTTTTTCGGGTGTGGAGTTTGGTGAGCTCTTTATAGATTTTGGATACTAGCCCTTTGTCCGATATGTCATTTGCAAATATCTTTTCCCATTCCGTTGGTTGCCTTTTAGTTTTGTTGGTTGTTTCCTTTGCTGTGCAGAAGCTTTTTATCTTCATAAGGTCCCAGTAATTCACTTTTGCTTTTAATTCCCTTGCCTTTGGGGATGTGTCGAGTAAGAGATTGCTATGGCTGAGGTCAGAGAGGTCTTTTCCTGCTTTCTCCTCTAAGGTTTTGATGGTTTCCTGTCTCACATTCAGGTCCTTTATCCATTTTGAGTTTATTTTTGTGAATGGTGTGAGAAAGTGGTCTAGTTTCAACCTTCTGCATGTTGCTGTCCAGTTCTCCCAGCACCATTTGTTAAAGAGACTGTCTTTAGAAAACAGATTTTTAATCTTAGTTTTGCACTCTGCTGCTTTTTGCTGGTTTCTCCTCCCAGTGACACTCTGTCTTTCTTCCTCCTTCCTACTCTGCCTGATTCTCTCTTCACCTTGCCTGTTTTCTTTCCCTTTCTGACTTCTTTATTTTCTAACACTTCTTTTCACCTATAATACTTTTTCTCCTATAACTCAATAGTCACATGTAAAATAAAAGTTGTTTTAAAATATTTTAATCTATTACTATAAATCAGAATTTTCTTTACATTCTGTATGAATACAGCAATTAAGTACTACTTTTTATCTGATAAAAAACTTAACTGTATTAAGTCACTTTTATTTGCTTATAGCTTTGCATTTCTCTTTAGGTGCATAGAGTTCCTACCTAAAAAGATTCCATGCTGAACAACAATTCTATTCAATTCAATAAATGTGTGATTTATATTATGCACTCAATAGCTCATGAGAACCTTATTAGGGATACTTTTATAAAACAAGGATTAGAGACAATGGGCTTAATATGATCACAGAAATAAATATAATAAATATGGCAATTGCCCCAAGAGAGGTACAGACAATAGAGATTGGGAATTTAAAGGGAGAAACCACATCCAATTTAGGAGGTGGAATATTTCCATTATGAAAAGTTGTTTGAGATAAACGTTGATGAACTATAGACGTTTAACAATGTCAGTTACACCTGTTAGTTTCGTCCACTCCAAAACCTTGTCTTCTGGGGTCATCGCCTTGATTTTCCTTCTACCTGACCCACCTTCCACACTCAGGCTGTGTGGCTTGGGTGAGGTTGATCCCATCCTTGTTTCATGAGTTGCATGTGGGCCAAATCTGACTAGTCAGGTAACAATTACTACCTTGAAAATATTTGACCCAGTGCAGTTAAAAGGAACTTTCTCTTTTATGGCTGCAAAAGTTGGAGCTACAGGAGTTTACTACAGAAGTTTACTACATGAAAGTAAATCGAAGGCAACGCAAAGGGAAATAGAGGTGAGAGATGGACAGAGTATGGGATGAAGCAGGTCAGGAGAGAGTAGAGGTCAAATGAAAGTGAGTCTTACGTCTTGATGACATTATTCAAGCCCCTGGATCCAACAGTTTCTCAAACTGACATCTAGACTTTTCAACTACACAGCCAATAAAACGTCTTCTTGCTTATGCTTTCATGTATTAGGTTTTAGTTATTCGATGATGAAAGAGTCCTAATAGGCAGAAATGGAAGACAGGGAGCTGTATTAGGAGTGAACCACATGAGCAAAGGCATGACAGTGGTAACGCCTGGGGGTATGGTCAGGGAATAGCAATTATCTCACCGGGATGGAGTGCATGACACAGACACACAGACACACAGATGTGTAGTAATGGAAAAGAAGTTGGGAAAGTTGGGGAATTATAGTAGAAATTTTGCATGAAAATCTGAATGTATGTTTACGTATCCAGGCCATCACTGTCCAAAGAAATATAATGTGAATCACATATGTAATTTTAAACTTCTGTTAATCACTCAATAAAGGTAAAGCTAATTTTAATAATGTTCTCTAACCCAACATATCCATAATATTACCAATTCAGCATTTAATCCCTATAAAAATTAGTATAAAGATGTTATACTTAATTTTTTGTACTGTTTCCAAACCCCAATGTGCATTTTACACTTCCAGTCTGTCTCACTTTATAATGACCATGTTTCAAGGGCTCAATAGCCACAGGTAGATAGTGACTACTGCATTAAACTGCATAGATCTTAGTAATGCAGAGATACTGAGTAGCCTATCACATTATGAGGGTTGTGTTTTAAGAAATTTAATGTGTCACGATCTTCAAAATTATGAGGGAAGGAAAGGCTGAAGTAGGAAGCTATTCACTGAATTATGTAAATGTTCCAGGTAATAAAGAAAGTTCAAACTAGAATCATAAAAGCTGGAATTAAATGGAGCTACATTAAAGACTGCAGAGGTAAAAATGTATACAGTTCAACAGAGATTTGGCATGAGGATAATGGAGATAAAAATAGAAGTGATGATAAAATAAATTTCCCATCAAGAAATATAGGGATGTTAAAAGGAATACTTTAGTAGTAAAAATGATGACTTTTACTTTGTAGATGTTTCAGATAGTTGTAGGACATCTAAATAATATTGTTCACTAGGCAATTAAAGCTGTGCATCTGTGGCTCAGGGTATGGGGTAGGTAAGAGAAAAGATGTAAGAGAAAAGATGTACCCCATCCCCCACACACCTCCCTCCATCAACCCTCAGTTTGTTCTCTGTTGATTTCTAATGCCATTCTCCAATAAAAAGAGCCAAGGCTTCTTGGAGAAATGGCGAATCCAGGGCTAAGGCAGGAAATACACAAGATGATCTTGGAGTGTCTTGTAGTCATAAAGTAAGAAAGTACCAAGAAAACAAAAGGAACAAAGGAAAGACAGATATCAATGATAAAAGTATGTCAAAGGGACACAGGAATCAAATGAAAACTCCCAATGGCCCAAATAGAAACCATTTTGAACAATGGCACAATAAAGTATTGGATCATAGTTCAAAATAGAAACAAAATGCCCATATATCTATACTGTTATAAATACATGATTGAATATATAAACTAGTGGGGGGAAATAGACAAATCTCCATGCAGAAAAATTCCAAATAATTTGTATAGATATTCTCCCCTCAAGAAAGAGGGGAATAGCTCCCTACTTCTTAAATGTGTAATACATCTAGTAACTTATTTCCAAAAAAATGGAAAAGGAGGTTAAAAAAAAAAAAGGTAATTTCACAGGAGAGAAACCTGAAAATACTACCTCAATTAGGTGATCAAGGTTAATATGAACGATAAAGCCATGTGGATAGCATGTACCCTTGGTTGATATGATGAAAATGACACTTTACTTCTGTGGTTTTTCTCCTCAAAATTTATAACCCTTGTGTAATCATTAGAAAAATATCAGACAGATTTTCAGAGACATTTTGCCAAATAAGAGCTCATGGAAACTGGGTGTGGAGTTTATGGGAATTCTCTATAACTTTTTTGTAAGTCACAAACTATTCTAAAATAAAACATTTATTTTTAAAAAAATAACAAATTTGCATGATTATCCTTGAAATGGAGGGCTGATCTTTACTTGTCCTCATAGACAAAAGGCAAGGTCAAGTAGTGCTTGAGGAGAGAAGAAGTCTCCTCCCTTTGAGGAGGAGAGAAGTCACAGGAGAAGGAATTCCTTTAAGATTCTAAAATAGATAGCAGTAGGATATTCTGAAATATTAAATGGTTGGAGGAAATTGTGTTTTTGAAGGTAGTGTAAAAGATCTGAAGTAGTAAACTCAATAGGGATTTTGTAGCAAATATTAATAAGTACATCATATAAATTGTTCTACATGTGAAGAAAATACATTTAATGTATTTAAATGTACATGAAACAAAATGTATTTAAGTGATTACTCAAAATAAATATAATATTTATGTTGTTCAGATGGTGAGAGAGCCAATATACACAACTCAGGTGCACCAACAGGAGTCAGGTTTTACAGAACCAGCATCTCTAACAATGTGTTACCGAAAGCCTGTTTAGCAGATAATGCTCTTTGTTCAATATGTAATTTTAATAAAATAATTTTAGTAACAAGAATAAAAAAAAATCCCAACTTTGTTGATAGGCAGTCAAAGCCACCTAAAATAATTCAATATCCCAGATAGCCTTGAAGCTGGAGATGGCTATGTGACACAGCTGTGGCTGGTGAGTATTTGTTAGCTTTGGGGAAGATTTTGTCTTCTTAATTATGGGTACCAATGGTTCTTCACAGGTTTCTTTTCTTCTTCTTCTTCTTCCTCCCTGTAACATCAGTTCTATGCCTGGAGTGTAGCAGTACTTTTGTGAATAGGAGGCCATAATCAGGAGGATGAGGCTTACACACTAATGAATAGCTAGATCCTTGATAATAGTTTTCAGTAGCTACACCAGCCTGGAGAGACTGCTGTTAAGACTTCTCGTTATCTGGGGCAAATACTGTCACTCTTAGTAGTGTCTGTTCTATGAAGTCAACATCATTCCTTACTGATACAGTTCCCTAAACGGATTGTACAATTTCAGGGAGAACTTTCCATAACAAGTGAAGGAGGGAGGGAGTAGTGATTTAGCAAATCCAATCAGCTCATAATCAAGCAATCAATGGGATGCATGGCTATTAGAGACGTATTATCCCAAAATCTGTAACCTGGCTTCATATATCCAGTTTTCCTTCTTGATTTAGAAGAAGCTGATCTGTAAAGCGATGGTAGGTTGTGTCATTTCTGCATGTGTTTCCTTGTCACTAAGCCTGTCTTCAGCACCCAGTGATTATCAAAAACGACTTATGGAAGATGCATTTTCTTAGAACATTACTATCTGTTACATACTGATTGAAGATAATACATTTTGAAATGTACAGGTGAGGGAAATTCCCCATGGCTGACCACATAAGAATAAAGACGGAGTTGTTGTTTTTCCCAGAAGTGTCATGGCAGAATGTAGTGAGTTGATTCATGACATTTTTTGTAAGTGGATCACTGGACATGCATGATTAGTACCTTCAAGTTAAAAGAGAAATGTTTATATTATTGGTTGTATTCACCTGAGTGTCTTCTTTTTAAAATTGCATTGCAGTGTTCAGGTACAATTTGGTGGTATCTGAGATATCTATAAGGGATTGAATATCAGAAGTTTAAGAGAGAAATTGTTTTTGGAAATAAATAGATTTTGTACATAAGGACCTAAAAGATATATTTCTGATGATTTATCTTAAGAGGATTTTATAATATCTTTTCCTTTTTTTCTTTACATTTATTCAGCTCACTCCTTCATATTTTTATTGCTTTTACTATCAAGAAAGTATATATGTCTGTCAGTAATATCATTTGTTTCAATCTACAAGTGAAATTGTTCCTTTTGTTATAAAGAATGAACCTCCAATCTAGTCTAATATTTAGATTAAAAATACAATTTTTTTCTGAACATTGCAGTGTAATGGATTATTGTTAATTCATTGAGGGAAATATGTTCAAACAAACAAAAAGGTAAAGGGATCTCTGAAATGCTGGTTAAAACTCTCTTTGCAGCTGTTTTGGAAGATGATGGAAGCTAGGAAATGGTGAAGAGAGTAGCATAGACTTTTCTTCCATTCATGGACCAACGTAAGTCTAGCATTTTCCCAGATGTCAAAGGACAAACTGACCTAGTTGTTTAATACCGTTTTCAGAAACTTCACAACCAGAGGTTGAAATAAAACAGAAAACATGGGACTACATCCATTAGTGCAAAAACAAAACAAAAAATCCTATATTAACAAAGATGATTGAGTAAGCACATATGACTAATGATCATAGGAGGTGAATGGAAATGACCAGCGGAATATGAAAGTAAGGAATAACTTTTGCTAATTCTGATAACCCATGAAGCAGGGAATTTTCTCACATGACAAGCTGAGGAATTTTGAGTTACTTGAATAAACAGGACTGAAATGAAGAAATGGTTGATGGGACACATGATCCTCTATAGGTGAAGTATAGGTAAGAGCAAGTGCAAAAGTCCTGGCAAAATCCATGTTAGCCACCAGACTTTTCTCCTTTGCCTCCATCCAAAGTCAGCAGAACAATATGGATCCTATTACTGCTTCTGGGAAACACAATTGGTTCCAGGAGGTCATGGCAAGCAGAGATGCCCAAAGTGGCATTTACTCCCTGCCTACTTGGCCCACTAGGTAAGAAGTAGGTCTCTTCTTTGGCTGGCTCCTAACAAATGTAACTATGCCAGGCAAAGAATGGTGGTCCTCTGCCAGCTAATTCCTGGCTACTACTTGCTGTCTTTGGCTTCAGCTATTTCCTATTTCTCCCCAGGCCACTGTACCTCTGAACTAGCAAAGTATGATTACAGTAAATCTCAGCTTTTCATATTTTTGTGTTTTTATGCTAGAAAGGTTTGAACAGAAAGACTCATCCAGTCTTTGACAGTTCCCTGTCAGCTTCTAATTGTAGACAACAAGAGAATTTCCTTTGCCTCAGGTGTGCCTGAGGAGACAGAAAAATCATCAGGCACATAATTATTTTAGTACAAAGGAAGGGGACTGCTCTGAAACATTAGAATTTATGAAAAGAAACAGGAATACATTTTGAAATTTTTTGTGTGCTCAGTAAGATTAAAAAAAAAACAAACCACTACATTTATGTAACCAAAATGGTCACTGATAAAAACAAACCGATCTAAGAACAACTTAACTATAATTTAAAGAAGAGTTTTAAAAAATGGTTGCCAGGGGCGCCTGGGTGGCTCAGTTGGTTGGGCGGCCGACTTCGGCTCAGGTCACGATCTCGCGGTCCGTGAGTTCGAGCCCTGCGTCGGGCTCTGTGCTGACAGCTCAGAGCCTGGAGCCTGTTTCAGATTCTGTGTCTCCCTCTGGCTGACCCTCCCCTGTTCATGCTTTGTCTCTCTCTGTCTCAAAAATAAATAAAACGTTAAAAAAAATTAAAAAAAAAAATGGTTGCCAAATTAAAAGCAATGAAAGAGACAGTGAATAAAGATTTATATATTATAGCAAATTGATTTTAAGAGTTTGACATGTCTGACAAACTCTCCACGAGCCTACATAAGGAGAAGCAGAGATTAAAATGATGAAATAAAAAGATGAGGTATTGAGAGAAGTAAAAAATTTATTATACATATGACAGAGACCTCAGAAAGAGAAAGAGAAGCCAAAGAGAAGTATTAATGAAAAGACGTGGAAATTTTTAATGAGCTAAATAAAAGTCTGAAACTAAAATGGGCTCACTGAATACAAGCAAAATAAAAAGGGAAATTACTAGCATAAGTTTAAAGACAATAAAGTCAGTTACTTCTAAGCAACTTTTGAATAAAAGAGAGAATTTCCAGATAGTCTAAATAGAGACTATACAGAAAATGAGAACAATAAAAATACAATGTTCCAAAAATACAACGTACCAGCAAGGGGCTGAAGCCATTCTAGAAAAGGATAGGTTACACGTTTCTATTATTAAACACAAATGAATGAAAATAAACGATTAAAAAAAACTCAAAAAATTTGAAAATGAGCAGTCAAATTTAGGAAAAGGAAACTAATTAATACAAAAAGTAAAATAAGGTAATTAGGAATTGAAAAATCTATAGACAATCATAAAAGCTAGACACTTTTTTAAAAAAACATTAAAAAATGTGTAATGTGCTGGTAAATCTAAACAAAAAGGAATTAGCATCAAGATAATAATATATCTATGAAATTTTAAAACAGACTATAACTATGATAATATTAAAACTATTAATGATATATAATATTTTATGCAACATTAATTAATAAGATCATTTCTAAAATAATTAGAAAACCTCAAAAGACCAATATCTAGAGAAATAATGAAATATTTTTGGTTTTTAAAAGTCTCTTGTCCTGATAGTTTTACAGATGAATTCTTCTAAACTATCAAGGAAGAATTAATATGAAGAGCCTAGGAAAGAAAGAAAATTTTCCAATTCAGCTAATATAAGCCAAATAGCAAAATCACACAAAGTGCAAAAGCCTGCAGTTGTATCTAAATTATGACAATGTAGGCTTTCACAGATATTAGTGAATTTAATACAACAGGATTTTAATATAATAATATATCATGATTGAGTAGGAAATCTACCAGAAAATAAGAATGTTTTAAGGTCAGGAAATTTATGAAGCAGTGCATAGCAACCACAGGTCAAGGAAGAAAATCTACATAAATACTTGTTGGGTGTTTGGTGTGGGGAGAAGGCACTAACTCTCATTACCTTGTTACTCCTTCTAGAATGCTGAACCAATTAAGATGTAGACAAAGGACTTAAGCAGATAGAAAGTAAAATATCAGTTTTATAACTACTTAACTATTTGAAAATACAATAAAAATGAAAGACCTCATTCACAATGTCAACAAAATTATAAACCAGCTATGGATAAACTTAAGAAGTAATGAACAGTAGTGTTAAGAAGAAAATTTATGAAAATTTACAAAAGTCTTAGAAAATACCTAAATAGAAAGGCCTATCACATGCAGGGAAGGGAGGACTTAGTTTTATAAAGATACAGTTCTTCACAAAGTAAGTTATAATTCTAATTCCAATGTCATTTTTCTTTTTTCCCTTATGTTCTCCTCCTTTTCTTACCTCTCCTCCCATTTCCTCTCCCTTGTTTATTTGCTACTTTCCTTTTTGAAAGTGTGAGGAGCTTAGAAAGTTTTAAGCAAAACCCTGAGATATTAAGCTATAATAATTAAAATTGCTAGATTTTATGTGTGTGTGCATATGTGAATATTACTATGTTATATACGATGTTACATTGTTACTAGGATAAATAAATACTCTTTTGGGTTCCTGGGCCCTATTCCAATGTGTGTGTGTGTGTGTGTGTGTGTGTGTGTAGGCTTCCCCACACCAACAAACAATTCTTAGACATTAGCAGGGTGTTTGAGAATTCAACTCAATTCATCTCAATTCTGACAATATCTATGTAGAGATAGCATCAGATTCCACAGGTAAAGGTGTCAGTCCCACAAAATAGCTCTCCATTTCAAATGCTAGTCACAGTCTCAAGTTGTTTCCTGTACTCTGACCAACTGGCTATAAATCAGAGGTTTCCACTATTCCCTCCTTGCGTTCAATTAATTTGCTGGAAGAGTTCACAGGAATCAGGAAAACAATTTACTCACTAGATTACTGATTTATTACAAAGAATATTAATGGTCATGAATCAACAGAAAGATGAAGAGATACGTAGACGGAGGTCCTGAACTAAAGAGCTTCTGTTCTCATGGAGTTTGGGACCTCAACTACCTCCATTTTGACTTCAAACTTTCCAATTGATTAAATTTTTCTTTCCAGCTTATCTCTTAACTCAAGTAAAAGACCCTGCAGGCAAAGGATCCTCTGAAGGGAACTGAAACTACCCCCTCAAGTAAGAAAGACTGCCCTGAGTCAGTAAGATCCTGTGTGACTGACCCCAAGACAATAATCAATTTGATCTTTACTGCCAACCTGCACGTACCCACCAACCTGTGCCCCATATAAACCTGTAAGTATTTTCCGCACTTTAGAGACAGTCTTTGAAACACTAGCCCACTGTCTTCCTGGTATTGCCTTACTGAACTAAATTCCTTTCTTCTTTCACCACCTGTCATCTCTCTGCCTTTGGATTTTGTCAGTGGCGAATGGCTGAACCTGGTGTGTTTGGGCCCCCAGAGTCAGGTTCTTTTGCACCCCTACTCCCCAGCTACACAGTGGCACCTGAAAGCATTACGGTTTACCATCAGGGTATCTCTACGAAGCCCCTCCTTTTGGGATTTTACGGAAGTTTCATTACATAGACACAATTGATTAAGTTATTGGCCATTGGGGATTGATTCAACCTCTAGCCCTCTTCCTTCCCAGGAAATCATGGGAGTGGGACTGAAATTTTCAAACCTGTATTCTATGGTTAGTCCCTCTGGCAATCAGCCCCCAACCTCAGAGGATTTCCAGAAGTCTCATCTTCATTAAAATAGACCCAGTTGTTCACAAGGCACCCATTTCTCTTTTACGGCTCTGAAATATTTTCAAGAATCTAGGACAAGATACCAAATATTATAACAAAAGATGCTCTCATTGCTGTTATGGATCAGGAAATTCCAAGGGATTTAAGAACTGTGAGCCAAGAACTGTAGATAAAGACCAAACATATACAAAAAATATATTTTGGTCTTTTGAATGACCCAATATATATATTTCTTATGAATTATAATACACAAGTACAAACAATCTGTATATTTTAATTATAGTAACATTATAATATCTTAGAATATATATATGATGTTAATATGACACTATATTACATTATGTGTATATATGTGTATATATACATAAATATATACTGTATTATATATATAAATAGGTAAAAGTAATAGTATAATACAAATTTCACACAGCAAAATGGGTAAATAAATTTAATTTAAAGTCAGGTCAACTAAGAAGGATAAAGACTTCAAATCAGGTTCTTCCTTGACTGGAGGTAGGTCTTAGAATGGAAAGAATTACAAGCCTAACAGGGGAGTGGATAGAGTTACCGTCCAGTCCAAAAAATACCGGGAGAAAGTAAGTTTGGCTCAAATAAAATCTTAACAGTTTTCACGGTGTTTCTGAGAACTCTGTTTACTGAAATAGACAGAGGCTGCATATCTAGTTACTCTTTTCAGTTAGCAAGTTAAGGTGCCTCTGGTTTGCATGTTTCTAAGGATTTTGTTTAATTTTGTTTTGTTTTCACCAAGCTCAATGAGCATGAAGAAGTTCTAGTCTCAGAGCATTTCTTAAAATATCACTCTAGAATGTTTAACTTCCATTTCTGCAATAGTTGTTCCAGAAAGCTTCCTAAGATGGCTCCTTGTGTATGTATAGCTTTTTGGTAGTAACAGGTTTTCTCTGACTGGGTAAAATGAGATTGCCCTTTTGAAGTCGCTGACACCTATGGGAAAACATTTGGCAATAGATGCATATGTAATGTAACAAACTAAATAGGTGATACTGTTTAAGAACAAACTATAGTACTTGAAGAACTGAAGTTCAGACTATGTCACGAAATTGGGCCTTGATGGGGTATTCTTTGAACAGCACTTTTATGAAGTGATCAGTGAATTCTTCATGTTTAAATGTTGATTACCTGCCAGTGATATTTTCAGCTTCTCTTTGCTTGTAGGAGATGGAGTTTTGCAAATGTGTTTGCTTAGCTGCATGCATGCATTTACAGTGGAAAAGTGAGGGGTACCTGATGGTCTATGTGATAATGGTTCAAAGGGAAAATCATTACATGTGAACAGACCCTATTATGAGTCTCTGTTCTTCCCCCAAAAGAATTGCTTTGCACCTGGGGTTCTGATCTGGAGCTAATTCTTTACACCAACTGCAATTTAAAGGACCCCTCCCTCTGTCCCAACAGGGTGATGAGGCCCCAGGTTAGAATGCTGCAGGGCTAAGCAATTAGACATTTCTCCCAGAATAAATACAGTACACTACTGGCATTTCTTTCTCTCTTTCTTTTAATGTGTATTTATTTTTGAAAGAGAGACAGAGCTTGAGAAGGGGAGGGGCAGAGTGAGAGAGAGGCACAGAATCCAAAGCAGGCTCCAAGCTCTGAGCTGTCAACACAGAGCCTCACTTGGGGCTCGAACCCACGAACCGTGAGATCATGACCTGAGCCAAAGTCAGACACTTAACCAATTGAGCCACCCAGGCGCCTCTAGAATGCTCTTAATAAGGCTTATCTCCATCTGTATATTAGTCACGAGAACACTTCACCTATTATCACAGAGGATGAAAGCACAGCACTTTCTAGAGTGATCAAAGAGATTAATGGAACATTTATATTCCCATAAACAGAATTTAAAGAGGCCCTATTATATGTGTGTGAGAGTAAAATGGGCATTATGAATCCAGGAAACATCTAAGTGGGCCTGAAACATATGCTAGCATATTAGAATTACTTCAGACTTACTCTGACTTGTATTAACCAAATCACTTGACAATTAGTCGAAGTCCCTCAGACCATAGTACCTAGAGAGCACCTTGTTATATTCTCTGCCTCAGCGAAAGCATCAACCAAGCCCTTCAACTTCCTTTTCTTAAGGATGAATAACTTCAGACAGCTCCTTGAATTCTAATACTTACTTCGGGCAAACTGCTAACAGAGAGCACATTGTGTAGCATGTCTCCATCCTGAGTGTGGGATGTTCGTTGCATGAACAGATCAGAAATGTAGCGCCTCAAGAGGAAATGTATGTTGTGTTCCTGTGGGCGATAGACATGCCTGAGAGGGACTGTAGACTGTAGATGGCAATTTATTTTTAAAAAAATGATAATTAACCTTTTTAAATGGGTTATACTTAATGTGCTCACTGTGCAAGAAAGAGCATGGCTCTGTGACTTTTTAGTAAAAGCATATTTAATCTCCTAATCAATGCCACAGAGATGCTCCCCCGGGCTTGTTTGTACCCAATTCTGAATTATATGTTGATTGTGTATAATAATGTTTAGTAAGGTGTAGGAGGCACAATTAGTTGTTATTCTAAATGCTCATGCTTGGTTTACAATGTCATGTCAGCCTATTTTCTGTAATTATCTCTAAGGGTCTTGTGACACAGTGTTTTCTGAGGCCAAGCTATGTCACCATCACCTGGGAACTTGTTACAATTTCCCCACCCCAGACTTACTGAATCAGAATTTGCATCTGTTAGAGTACACAATTTAGATTGAATTATCTGTGAAACTTTGGAAAAATATAGATGCCGAATTTCCACAGCAGATCTACTGAATCAGAATAGCAAATAGCTAGGAGTTCCATACAATTGTGAATTTTTCTTTAAATGTAATGCCAGTGTAGTTAACATGCAGTGTTATATTGGTTTCAGGTGTACAATCTAGTGATTCAACACTTCAATACATCAACTTGTGCTCATCATGACAACACATGTGCATGACAACACAGATGTGCATTTTATTTTTTAAATGTTTATTTTATTTTGAGAGAGAGGGAGAGAGAGAGAGAGACAGAGACAGAGACAGAAGAAGGAGGAGGGGCAGAGAGAGAGAGAGGGTGAGAGAGGATCCCAAGCAGACTCCATGCTTCAGTGCAGAACCCAGCATGGGGCTGAATCTCATGAACCAAGAGATCATGACCTGAGCTGAAATCAAAGAGTTGGGTGTTTGGCCAACTAAGTCACCCATATGCCCCAAATGTGCATTTAAAAAAAAATCTCCACAGGTCGTCTTCTTGACATTTCTTCTAACGGTGAGAAGAAAACAACATGGTAAATGGAGAAACATTTTGAGTATGAATTGTCACAGCAGGTATTTAGCTCAAATATTGGCACTTTTTTTTTTTTACTAAGTCAACAAATTTGAGGACTGACTGATTGCATTAATTCCTTATGCTATTAACAATTTGAATTATTCATAAAAATAAGATGGAGGATATTTCTGAGAATTTTTTCCTAATGTGCAAAAAAACACTTAAGCGTCCTTAGAATATTTGATTCTGTAATGATGGTAAATGTAATTTCTGAAATATTTGCATCTCTTTGAGATGACATAGGACTAGTAACATGGCTGTACAATTTCACATTTGAACTGTCTCCACTAAGCATTTATCATTTGAACTTGCCTGAATAGTGGTAGCTTCTGGGTTCTTGCTTTGTTCAGTGTGACAACAGTAGAATAAAGACCCTAGACATACATCTTAGTGGGTTTTTTTTTTTTTTTTCTTAAAATAAGCGAACTTCTGGGAGTGCCTAGGTGGCTCAGTTCGTTGAGCTTCTGACCTGGGCTCAGGTCATGATCTCGCGGTTCATGAGTTAAAGTGCGGACAACACAGAGCCTGCTTCGGATCCTCTGTCTCCCTCTCTCTCTTCCCCTCCCTGCTTGTGCTCTCTCTCTCTCAAAAATAAATAAAACATTTTTAAAAAGTTTTAAAGAGTGAACTTTTGTAATAACAGCAGCCAAATAAGAGCCGCCAAATAAGAGCCAAACAATTTCTAGATTGATTACATCTGGTTTATCATCTGGCTGAGAATCTATTCAGATAAAAATCCAAGACATTCCAGATCAGAGTACAGGTTTTTGTTTTTGTTCTTTGTTTTTTCCTAAAAAAGCTAGATTATAAGATTGTGAATTGTGTTTTCTTAAGAAGAGACAGTTTAAGGGGCGCCTGGGTGGCGCAGTCGGTTGAGCGTCCGACTGCAGCCAGGTCACGATCACGCGGTCCGTGAGTTCGAGCCCCGCGTCAGGCTCTGGGCTGATGGCTCGGAGCCTGGAGCCTGTTTCCGATTCTGTGTCTCCCTCTCTCTCTGCCCCTCCCCCGTTCATGCTCTGTCTCTCTCTGTCCCAAAAATAAATAAAAAACGTTGAAAAAAAAAAAAAAGAAGAAGAGACAGTTTAAGACTGGTTGTTGACTTCATGACTACTCGTTTCTCTGGTAGATTGTTTTCTGCCCATTTTCTCTATGTAAGTTATTCCTAATTCTCATGTGGAAAAAGTTATTTACTGCTTAATGATTGCACATAACATCCTAAGAACTCAAGAATTGATCTCATTGGAGAGTTATTTTATGTGGTAGAATTGGGTATGACTTTTGATAACTTGGTGGAGTGCAAAGTTTGTTTTTTCCATAGAAAAAAAGATAAAACCCTTATAAACATTTTGTGAAAACTCTGCTAGTCAATGGATACAAAATGAAAGTTCAGAAAGTTAATAATAAAATATAAACTCTGTTGGTTCGGATGTAATGCAACGATGTACAAAATACATTGTGCCTCACTATATAGCATAACCGTGGTTTTCTGTGTAGTCAATGGATTGAGTGTCCAGAAGACATCTGACTCCATTTCTTTGCTTTTAGACAGCCTTTGGAAAGAGTGTCTTAATCTCAAAAATCAACAGGAAAATTTATTGCAGAACTTGCTTAGTTAACTAATAGCAACTCTTTTGTTTTTTAATGTTTATTTTTTGAGAGAGACAGAGAGAGAGAGAGAGAGAGAGAGAGAGAGAGAGATTGTGTGTGAGGGAGGGGCAGAGACAGAGGAAGACACAGAGTCCAAAGCAGCCTCCAGGCTCTGAGCAATCAGCACAGAGCCTGACACGAGGCTCAACCTCACGAACCATGAGATCACAACCTGAGCCAAAGTTGGATGCTTAACTGACTGAGCCAACCAGGTGCCCAAAGTAGCAATTCTTCCTTAAGTGGAGGGATTCTCCTCAGTGTAATTTTAATATAGTTTTTTCCCCCACATAAAGCTATTTCATCTGGTTTTGACTCTAGTGTAAATTCAGAACACTTTAAGTTTCTAGCTTGAAAGTAACTTATGTTCTCCTATAAGAGAACTTGATTTGTGAGCTGTAAGTGCTCATTTGCTAGATTTTGCTCTCCCTCAATTCATTTTATTGAGTTCCATAGAAAATGATAAATTCTACTCTATTTTTTTAAAAATGGTAATTAACTCATAGTATTTTGTACTGTGAGGCACCTCCCAAATGTTATGTATCAGTGAGCTGAGAATTACTGAACACAACCCACAATTCTGAAGTTAACAATTTGGTGCCATTTAAAAATATAAGGGTTGGTATAATTAGTAGGAGTCAGTTAGCTATTTAAATTTATCATATATTTATTGCATGGTAAACTATGTGAAAAGCACTGTGCCACATTTCTGATTTTGAACCTCTCCAATAGAGTACATTGACTACATTCAATAGTTCTAAATATTCATCTATTTTATCCTGAGTTCCACTATAGTAGACTTCCTTGAACTATCGAGAGGAAAATGATGGCACAAATGCAAAGTCATCTGATGATAATTCTCAATGCTTCACTAATAGAACAGCTATACCTATTGAGTTATGCCATATCAAGGAACATTTGGAAGAATTGTAGATTTTAATTATTCCCTTATTTCTGTTTAAACTCCAAGAAGACTCTGATTTTCTAAGCTTCTTTGCTTCTTCTAAGCAAAAAAAAAAAAAAAAAAAAAAAAAAAAAAAAAAAAAAATTCAAAAGCTTGAGGAAATAGAGAAAGATTATAAAAGTAATGGAAGGTAGACAGCAATATCTGTTTACATTAGTTGGGTGTGAACAGTTAAATATATCAATTTTAAACCAAACTTTATTAAGGAAAGAAATAAGGCTACTATTTATGGTGCTAATCAAAGGCAGGGGTACAGTGAATAATTCCAAGTCAGGAAAAAGGAAGAAAATCAAGGAATATGAGGAATAACTTTCCCTCAAGTCTTATCCCATGGTGGAATTATTCTTTTAAAAGCAAATGATTAAATACAAAAAATTCTGGATGTCCAAGTTTATCCATGTAAGATAATGGTTTTCCTCTGAAGGAAAAGACTGTGGGAACAACACTGACTCAACCACAAACCAAAGAATGAACTTGATGACCTAGTAGGGCTTTTCCATTTCTAATTTCTTGATTCTTATATTTATAAATTTTCTTACTTAATTTTCTCTTTCAATGGGACTTCCAAAACCTCCTGTAAAAAAGGTCAAGTTGGAAATAGCTTATTCAGTGATAATAGGAGGAAAAGTAAACATTCATTTCACTTTGCTAAGCAGAGACAGTAAATATTCTCTCCCTCATTCACTCAACAAATATTGTTTGAGTGCTTACAGGCTCTGTTCTAAGAGCATGAAAGGTTAGCATCCTAACTCGTAACAAACCTAACATCTAGGTTAAAAATAATAATGATAACAGTAATGTATACAAAGCATACTTGATTTTCCCAGGACCTGCTCAGGGAGTAGTTGAAGTACTCTGTAACTTCTGTGGGATGGAAATTGGGCTAGATGCCTATAACTGAAAGTGAATAAAGCATAGGTCTATGTCCTCAACTTGCAATTTAGAGGAGGGGGTAGATATAAATCTAGTTAATTATGATGCAATAAAGTTCTATACTTATATTTTGAACAAAGTTAGACAGAGAATTGCTCAGATTTATTTGACCACAGGAAAGAAATAAAATTACAATCTATCTAATTAATATTGATAGGAGGTCATTAGATATATCAGAAGTATGGGAAAATAGTTGATTAAAATTGAAAACTTAGGCCCTGTGAAAGAAAAGGTCAAGAGAATGAGAAGATAAGCCACAGACCGGGATATAAAATATTGGCAAAATATTTTTTTGCAAATAAAGATAAGAACCGTTCTCTACAATTCACAATGAACCGAAACTCAACAGTAAGAAAACAAACAATCCCACTAAAAAATGGGACAAAGACCTTAGCAGACACTTCACCAAAGAAGATATACAGGTGGCAAGTCTGCATATGAAAAGATGCTCTGCCTCACTTGTCTTCAAGGAAGTGCAAATTAGAACAACAACGAGATACCACTACACGCCTATTAGGATGGCCAAAATCTGGAAGACTGACACCACCAAATGCTGACAAGGATGTAAAGCAACAGGAACTCTCTCATTCCTTGCTGGTGAGGATGCCAAGTGGTGCAGCCACTTCAGAAGACACTTTGGTAGTTTCTTATAAAACTGAACACACCCTTATCATATGATCTAGCATATCTCCTTGGTATTTACCCAAAGGAGTTGAAAACTTACATCTACACAAAAACCTGCATATGGATGTTTATAACAGTTTTATTCATAATTGTCAACCTGGGAAGCAATCAATATGTCCTTCAGTAGGTGAATGGATAAACTGGGGTACAGATATTGGAATATTATTGAACAGTAAAAAGAAGTGAGTAATCAAGCCAGGAAAAGACATGGAGGAAACTTGAATGCATATTACTAAGTTAAAGAAGCCAATCCCAAAAGGCCACATACTGCATGATCCCAACTATATGACATTCTGGGAAAGGCAAAACTATGGAGACAGTAAAACAGATCAGTGGTTGCCAGCGGTTGGGGGATGGGGAGGGATGAATAGGTGAAGCACAGAGGATTTTTTTAGGGCAGTGAAAATACTCTGTATGATGATATAATGATGGATATACAGTCATTATACATTTGTCCATACCCATAGAATATACTAGAACAAGAGTGAACCATATGTAAGCTATGGACTTCGGGTGGTTATGATATGTTAATGTTGTCTCATCAATTCTAACTCATGCACCACTCTTTTGTTACATTTTAGAGATGCTGGTAATATATTTTAGAGGAGACTCTGCTTGGGCAGAAGAAAGGGGTATATGAGAAATCTCCATCTCCCACTCGATTCTACTGTGAACCTTAAACTGCCCTAAAAACAAGTCTTAAACAAGTGTGGGAAAGGTAAATAGCAAAGCAACAATAAATTATAAATGAATATTTTTCTGTAAGAAATGACACAATTTTATTTATATATTTAAGACACAATAAACATTGGGTATCAAAATATTGTCAAATTATGACAAGATATACAACATTGACCAGTCTGCCTCGAACAGAAAACACACACACACACACACACACACACACCCACTCCTCTTAGTTAGTTATTGTCAATATGAGGATGCATAGATTAAAATGTCCATACATCAACTGGATTTCATGAAACTTAAGTTTTAAAGGGAGTGATTTCACAATTAGGGAGACTACATAATATGTGACTATTTGTGAAATTATTTCTCTACCTCAAACATATTTTGGAAGAAAACATACTACAAGCATTGGTTTAGTATTTTTGTGGAGGACCTATTTGCATCTCCTCTAATAGGATGTCTTTTGCCTTGTAGACAGTAAGAGGGAGGGTGTTACAGACTGAAAAACCAATATGAGCCAGTGCATGGACATGAGTGTGGGAAACAGTGCTGGCTAGAGGTAAAGAAGCATGGAGGGAAAGGCAGGCAGATAGGGGTCAGTTTATGAAAGGAACTGTTTTGCTGTTGACTCCCTGTTATCTCTGGTAAAATTAAAAGTTTATCACATTTTAGCTGTTTATATTTTCCTACTTTTCTCAGGACTTGCCATATTTTATTCCCATTGAGTCATTTGTACATATACCATGTAGCTTCAGGTAAAAAAAAAAAAAAATCTTCATTTAGGCCCTTATTATGTTCTAGACAACGTGCTAAACAGTTTACATGCAAGGTTATGTTAATTTTCTTGAACATTTTGCAGAAGCAGTATTATTAAACTAGTTTTAAATTGAAAAAACTGAGGTTGAATCTGCATATGAATGCTACCTATCTGATGCAGAGTTCATTTTACTTGGTCTTTCTAATGGCATTTCCCCAAGTAGTAAATTCTTCAGAAGATAAAGCATAAGAAAAAAGCATCCTATGGTCAAATCAGTATGAGGAACATAGGGCACTATATCTCTCTCATGAAGATTCACAGTGTGCTTAGGATACTGAAGTCCCTATGAAGTTCTGAAATAAAGAAATTCCTTTCATGTTATCTGAGTACTTCATAAACTTTGGTTGACTATCAGAGAATTCTTTTGTGTGTGCGTGCATGTAAAACATTTAACATTTCAGGACATACTTTGGGAAACGTCTTAGAATATATTGGGAGAATCTTACTAAACTGAACTCAACTCACTTAGAATCCAAGAAATATAAAACTTACTATAAGTTCTCAGATCACTGTTTGTCAGAATGAGGGTCATGATTCACTGGGTTGTGAAAGCAATGAAGTGGCTCCTGACCAGTGCTGGAGGGGAGAACCCAGAAAACAAACAGGATAGAAAATATCAGAGTTGTTGCATGTTGCATGTACTGAATCATGACATTTTTACTGGGTCACAGCTGGTCATGGCTGAAAATGTCTGAAGACACTGTTTTCATGAAAGTCACATGAATTGCTTGTTGTGCCCGGGGTTACTGTGATGACAAATGTCAGAATTTTGTAAAATTTAACACAAAAAAAAGACTACTGTAGTGCCATGGCAAAACGCAGTATTTCTTATTACTTAAAATTAGAGAATTTTTAGAGCTCAGATATCTCATGGGGGAAAACCAAAATAGTTTGGTGACTTGTCAAGGTCAAACAGACCTAGCTGGGCTGAGAACCCGGTTGGAACAGGTTTTCTGACTCGCGCTCTGGTATTCTATTGTCAGTGTATATTGACATAATTTTTATTTATAGAACATGAGGATTATTTCTTTTTAATGAATAAGAAAACTAGGTATAAATTCAGCAAACCACTCCTGGATAGTAAGTCAATGACATTACAAACATGCTGAAGGCTTTAATTGAAGGGAAAAAGTAACCTGGTATATATATACTTCAGTGCTGGGGTCTAATTATAATGCCACCCAATAAGTAATTAACCTAATACTCTGTTAGCGGTATTTAAGTTATCTGGCCACTTAGTTATCTGGTTTCTCATTTGTACATGTAAGTGTCCCACATATATGATTTTGAGAAGACTTAGCAGATAACACATTAGTGAACACATAATCTCGCCATGTGTAAGTTAAAGATGCAACCTTTCACTAATGAATCAAAGTATAAGAAACCTCCAAACTCTGCACCATTTTTAAAAAAGAAAAGGAACTATGACTTACTGAAGAATCCCTTGGTAAAATAAACATTAGGTTCTACACATTTTACCTTAGGTAGGCCTTTTCAAGACTCTTTGCAGTTGAGGTCTTGAGGATTATACCTACAGTTCGTGCCTAATCACCCCCCTCTTCTGGTCTGTTCCAGGGAGTGAGAATCAGAAACTGGTCAGAGGAGGAAAATACTTTCTTTTCCAGCCCTCTGTTCCCTGGAAAGCGCCCACAGGGGTCTTCCTCAGGAAGTGAGCCTGGGCTTGGATTCCAGCAAAGTGTCTTCACATCTTCACGGGCCCTGGAGCCCAGGTTGCTGTCTTCTCCTCCCAGGAAGCTCTGGCCACACTGGGCAGATATCATTTGATAACTTAATCTTGGTGAGAGGAAGAGACACGGAGGCCTGTGTACTCTAGTGATAAACGGAAGCATCCGGGTGAGTCAAGGAAGAGACATGATATCTTTCAAAAGTAATATAAACGAGTAAAGCATAAACAAGAACTTAAAGCGGGGGGAGGGCCCACCCCCACAAAACGTGGTAGGCGTCTGGAGAGCAGATGACCGCATCGTGGAGCCCTGGAGGTTCTAGGGGTTCTCTCCGGGGGAGGCTTTTCCCTGGCTGGGAGAACACTGGAGGTTGGAGGAGGTGAATTGCCTAAAGCCCAGGAGCGGCCCTTGGACCCTCCCCCTTCCTATAATTAACTCAACGCCCGTCCCGCCAGTAGGGATCCGAGGCTTCCCCTGGACCGCCCCCTCCCCTAGCCCATCTCTCTGGGGGAGGACAGGATCTCGGGGAGGGCGAGTGGTCGACCCCCGGCCACACGAGCCCCCCCACCTAAGCGGTGTGGAACCCTGACCCTGCCTGGGGCCGGCCGCCTGAGCGATCCTCTCCACTCCTCCCCACTACTCGCCGTCCTCCCGCGCCGGCCGCACCCGCCCCGGCCATCCCGGCGGGCGCGGGGGGCGCGGGCCCCGGCCCCGCGTGACGTGGGCGCCGCGGCGGGAGGGGCCGCCCGGGGGGCTCCGGCCGCCTTATTAGCGCCCGGCGGGTCGCCGGCAGCCAGCAGACCGCCGCTTTGCGAGCAACAGGAGCCGGCTAGCGTCCCACTCCTCCCACCTCCTCCGCCAGCCTCCTCCTCCTCCCCTTCGGCTCCTCCCGCCCCCACCTCTGTGTGAGCGGCGGAGTCGCCCTCTCGCTGCCTCTTTCTCCCGCTCCCGCTCGCTCGTCTCTCTCGCTAATACTTCCCCCTGCTGTGCTCCAGGGCACCCAAGCATTCTCCGCGCTAACCTTAGGGACCAATGGTGCTCGAAAAGCCTAGGAAAAGCTGCTTCGGGCGCAGATAGTTGGAAGCCCCTGGTCCCTTCCCCCTCTCCCGGCGCAGCCCGTGCCCGGCTCGCAGCACCTTCTCGCTCCTGCACACTCTGTTTGGGAGGACGGGGTGAGAAGGTGAAGTGGAAAGAACTGCAGAGCAGAGGGGGCCAGTCTCAGAGCTCAAATTTCATTTTCATTGAAGCAAATCACAGAAGATCAGTTTTTTTTTTTTATTCTGCATTTTTTCCTTTTTCCTTTTTTTTTTTTTTTAAGAAACTTCTTTTTGGGGGGGCGGGGGTTTGCTCTGGGCATCTGTTTTGTCCAGTAGTTGAAAAGTGAACTCGACTCGTGATGGTTCTCCTGTCACTTTGGTTGATAGCAGCCGCTCTGGTAGAGGTTAGGACTTCAGCTGATGGACAAGTAAGTGGAAAATAATAACAAGAAAAAACTCAAACCCAACCTTTTCCCGAAAAAGTTCCTCCCCTCTTTCCCCTCCTCTCTTTCCTCCTCCCCCCTCCCACCCTTCCCTGTTATCTTGTGCGTTCAGGACCGGTGTTTGAGGGCTGGGCGCATCGTGCGGGGCTTTCTGGGGTGGGGGGTTGCACTGCAGGGTGGGGGTTATGACTCTGCCTCTGGGAGCCCAAGGCTTGTCACACCTAGGGCTCCCCCCCCCCCTTTTGCGGCATTCGTAACAATTCCTGGTGACAAACTGCAGCCAATTCGCATCCTCGCCGGGCCATCTGGGTTTCCCCTTTCCGGAGGGCGGTCTGGGCGCTTGAATGAAGTTCTGGACGCTGGGTCCGGGATCCCAGTGCTCTGGCTGCTGCCGCCGGAGTCGGGTTCGCGGGGCTTTCTCTCCTCCTCACTGACTCACAGCTTTTTCGGGCAGCCGGAGGCGGGGGTTTCAGGAAGTCCCTGGGCCGGACAGGGAGCGATCCAGTAGACACGTGTCCTGGGAGGACCGCGGCCGGGCTGGGGTTTGACAGTTGGGGAGGGGGGCTGGGGACGTTTCCTGCCCTGCGTTTTCGTGGGCAGAGGCTGGAGGCGCCGGCCGCTTTTCTCCCCTCCCCCTCTGCACAACTCCTCCTCTTTTAAAGCTAAGTTGAGTGCGGCTCTGTTTCTTTTCGGCCCAGCCCCCACCCACCCTTTGGAGACTCAAGGTGAAGCCCGATGCGCCTAGAAGAGTCCTTGAGAAGGCTCAGCGGGACGAGCCAAGCCGTTTGTAGTAAATCACATCAGCTCAGGGCCGGTGGGACTTTGAGCACAGAATTTCTCTGTGAGTTTTTGTAGCTTCTCTGCTCTGCCTGGTCTGGCCATAGGTTAAAAACTCGAAGAATGTCTAGTTGATTCTTGACCTCAAATCTGATACCTCAGACCCCCTTCTAGCTAGAGATTTTCATTGCTAATCCTCACCCAGTATCTGAGTTTTAAGAAAAGAATATTGAATGTCAGTATTTATTTTTGCTGGCTTCATAAATATTAAAATTAAAACGGGCAAACAACTCGCTGTAACAAACTGTTATTGAAATGGCTCATTCTCTTGCCCCAAGAACCCACAAACCAAGGTGCAGCCTTTAGGCACCAGTCCTCGTCTCCAGCATCTCCTGATTAGCCCCTGAAAAGCATTAATGGTAGAAATAAAACGCACGAGGTGATAAGATGAAACCCAGTAACTGTTTCTTTTTACTTTCCCCCCTCCTTTCCAGGCTGGTAATGAAGAAATGGTGCAAATAGGTAAGCCTTGTTCTCAGATGTCATTCTTATCTTGGTAGAAAGAAAGGGATGAAATTAGCTAATTAAAATATTGTTTCTGAAATTTCTCCCATTGGTGGTTAAAAAATAATTCGTCGTCCAGGAACATTTCTGTTCTTCTCTTCTTCTTTCTGGAGGAAGGTCCCACTTTTCTCAGGTTGAGTTAAAGTGGTATAAAAATTTGCAGTTGGGTTTTTTTATGCATCAATTTTTTCAGGCTTGTCTTTGGACAAGCCACTGGTAGGTACTTGGCAGATGATGTAGAGATTGGAATAAGGCATGGAGATAAGTCAAATCAATTTATGTAGCTTTAGGAAGAGTATATCTGATTAGAACAGAAAGCAAAGTGTAAGAATGCTACAAAGAAGGGAAAAATGAAAGACAGGATGAAAATTTTTCTCTTAAAATTTTTCCAGCTTTATTTCTAACTTTTTTTAATGTTTATTTATTTTTGAGACAGAGAGAGACAGAGCATGAATGGGGGAGGGTTAGAGAGAGAGGGAGACACAGAATCTGAAGCAGGCTCCAGGCTCTGAGCTGTCAGCACAGAGCCCGATGTGGGGCTCGAACTCACGGACTGTGAGATCATGACCTGAGCTGAAGTCAGACGCTTAACTGACTGAGCCACACAGGTGCCCCATAAACTTTTTCCAGCTTTAAATAAGCCCTCCGATGACTTATCTTATTCCACCTACTTTACAACAATTATCTGCTAATGTGTAAGATACTGCTCGGCGTTTGCAAATAACATCTAAAACTTCAGTATTACCTGGTGATGTGGGAATTACTCCCATTTTATGGGTGAGAAGACTGAGGCTCAGAGAGTATATGTGAATTGTAACAGGTCATTCCAAAGTCCACGTGATCTTTTTTTTTCTTTTTTTGAAGCTGTTTATAATAATATAATAGTTCTGAATTCAGAGACTGAAGGTCATCTGGCCAGAAGACAGGCTCAATTCAAAGTCTTTTTATATACATTTAATTTGGATTACTTTAAACGATAAATTTTCATTTTGGCAGAATATTATTCTCTGTAAATTCTGTATTTGTCAAGTGATATTGTAAAGTCATCTTTTAGAAGAAAAGTTTTGATTACTGCAAACATAGTTATGTGTCATTGCCTATGTGCTCTGCTCTGGGCGGTGTTAATTGCTTTGCGCAGATTATGTCATCTAATTCTCACAACCATTATGAGGTAGATACACCATTGTGCCCTTTTTAGATTTGAAGAAATTGAAACTTGAGAGGTTCTGCAGCTACCTGCTGTAGTGCGTAGTAGAGAGCTAAGAGGATTCCATGCTTGCAAACTAATGCAGGAACCCCAAGATCTGGGCTATCTGCATATGTCAGAATGCTATCGTGTGCAATCTTTGGCATTGCTGGAACTCTTCCCCAAGCTTAGACCTCAGTAGTAAGAATAGGACAAAGGAGAGGAGAGTGACTGAGAACTGCATTAAATATATAGCGTCTGTGAAGACATTTGTCATTTGTAACTCATGACATTTAGCCATCAACATATATCTTTAAAAAATTTTTTAAAAAAATTTTTAACATGTATTTATTTTTAAGAGATAGAGAGAGACAGAGTATGAGCAGGGGAGGGGCAGAGAGAGACACACACACAGAATTCGAAGCAGGCTCCAGGCTCTGAGCTGTCAGCGGAGAGCCCGACGCGGGGCTCGAACTCACAAACTGCGAGATCATGACCTGAGCTGAAGTCGGACACTCAATCAACAGAGCCACCCAAGCCCCAACATATATCTTTTTAAAGAAGGATTTAAAAAAAAAAAATCCTCAAAACAAGTAGAAGAGAAAGTTATCTTTCTTTTTTATTGCTTAATCGTTTGATTACTTACACATCCCAACTTTTCAATATGTAAATTTTAAAGCGGTTTTAAGATTATCCATTTTAGGGGCAGCCTGGGTGGCTCAGTCCGTTGAGCAGTGCAGAGGCTGCTTGGGATTCTCTCTCTCCCTCTGTCTCTGTCCTTCTCCTGCTCATACTGTCTCTGTCTCTCTGTAAATAAATAAATAAGCCTAAAAAATTTTTAAAAAGATTACCCATTCTATCAAAGGAATAAAGTATATTGCTTTGATTAAATTTTCAGATAGAATCAGCATGCTCTCCTGTAAAAGGCCCTGAGTTAGACTTTGGCCCATTCCTTTTGTTAATATGAATCACGTTGGTTGCTGGTTTCTACAGGGAAGGAAGTGGCACAGGTGTGCTTAAATTTGGTAGGAAGAAGATAAGTAGCAATATGGAAGAGGGGAGGGCAGGGGACTCTTGGATTGTGTTGCTGGAGATTTGCTTACTCCCAAGTGCCTCGGCTTTATGGGGATTCTCTCTTTTATTTCTATCACTTTTATTTACCATTTTCAGGTCGAGTGAAGAAAAGAAATAAAGATAAAAATAGGTTTGATTCATGAGTCTTGTGATAGTAAAAGTATAGCTATCATTTGGCTTTGGGTTATAATCATTTATGTAGCTCTTGAAAGGGGTTTAAAAATACATTTAAAAAAATGTGTGTAGTAATGAGACGTCTTTCCCTTGTCCCCATGTGTAAGGGGGTTGCCTGCCTGGAAGTTTGGTCAAATGCCCTCCTCTACATATAATTAATTTTTTTCCAATAATAAATTTAAAAGTGGTTTTATATAACCACTCTTAGAGGTGCCATTTGATGAATGGTACAATTAGGGAAGACTAATAAGGCTTGCAGAGTTAATTAACTTCTTGGTCTTCAAATTGGCTAGAGAAGAGTCCATGGTTCTGAATAGTTTCTCTGCATAATTTAATGTCTCAGGAAGACATAAATATTAATTAGTGACAAACCATAAACTATTAGGAAGCTCAATTAAAAAACATAGTTTCTGTTGAGGTATCATATACATGCAGGATAGTGCATATGAGTGTACCCCTTGCTGATTCTTCATGAAACAAACAGTCCTGTGTAACTAGCTTCTGGAACAGTAAGTACATTACTAGCATGAATGCCACCTTCTCAGCACTATCCTTTCCCCCGACCCCACCCCCGCCATGATAGGTAACCATTTGCTTGACTTCTGACAGGATTGGTTAATTTTGCCAGTTTTTAAATGCTTTTTGTAAGTACAGTCACACAACATGTGCTTGAGAAAATGATGAAAATGTGCTTAATAACGCTTTAGCTCTCTAACGTAGGAAGGCTTTTATTTAGGTAGAGAGAGGGCAGTTGTGATGGGGCAGGTTAGAATATGTATAAATATATGATTTAGATAGTGTGTTGACAGGCGATTGTTCTTTCCTTCTCCCTCTACCCAGTGGGAAAATGCCCTCTTTTTAAACTTTTTTTAAATATTTATTTATTTTTGAGAGTACGAGACAGCGAGTGGGGGAGGGGCAGAGAGAGGGAGACAGAGGAACCGATGAGGGCTCTGTGCTCGAACTCACAAACTGTGAGATCGTGACCTGAGCCGAAATCAAGAGGTGGCAGCTTAACCAACTGAGCCACCCAGGCGCCCCCTAAAATGCCCTCTTGATATGTGGGAAAGTATGATTCACCCTGGAGAAAATGGGTAAATAGGTTTTGATCTCTGACCTACTTCTCTGCTCCTTTGTCAACCAGAGAGGAACAATTTACCTACCTATCTACACCCATACACACATACACTCATACATATATCTATATATATACATACACCCATACATGCATATACATGCATATAGGTACATGTGTGAATGTGTATGCACTGTGTAAATGTGTGTGATTCATGAGGTCATTAACATACTTCTGTGGCATGTTAGGGAGCGCTTTCATTCTGACTCAGAATATGGCCTTGGTGGGATGCCTAAGGTAATTGTGGGCAGCTGGCTGGCTGGCCTGATTGGGTAAGGAGCCTTGCTCTGTGACACATGTGGCTTAGGAAATAATCATGGTTTTGTAGAAATTGGAGAATCTGCAAAAGAATTCTCTGAGTCCTTTGTTTCATAAGCTGCCACTTAGATATTGCCTGAGTATCATTAGAGGAAAAATCATTGTGAGGGTTTGGTGTTGTGCTGAGTTCCCTTGCTTACCCCCCTCTCTTGGAATCAGGGCATATCTATCTTTCTCTGCCCTATTTCTGTTTCCCAGTTTCAAATTCCATTCCATTTCATTCTTAACAAAATAAAGTTGCTAATCTTGTCCTCTCAAATATCCAGTTTATTGAGAGAGATTTTTTCATCATTTGCAGGTATTTATTTGGTTTTCAAGGTTTAGTGTGAGTCACTTCACCTAGTCCTTGGCTTGTGGTGGGCATTTCTACTAGTGTAGACCTCATGAGAGCAAACAGTTTGTCTTGATGATTGCTGTATCTCCAGTGTATAAAATTGGGCTTGGTGCCCTATGGGTCCTCAAATACTTGTTATTCAATGCATAGATCTGGTGAGCAGGGCATTATATTGGGATTCACCTGTGTTCTATATTTTCTTAAATGCTCTTGTTCTGTGCCCCTCTCCAGGTTTAATTGGTTCTCAAGAAAATGCTGATGGTCATAATGGCTATCCAATTAATTATTCAATGTTATCAAGACTCCTTGTAACTTCTCATTGCACTCCACAAAGCTCAGGGACCTGGGTTTATTGGTCTCTCATCTATTGGTTAAGATTTGCCAAATTGAACTGAATCACATACAGGTTTGGAATGCCCACTAACTTTGCACTAATGTCTACTTGAGATCATTTGCCTTGTTCCAGGCATCAGGGGAAATAAGATAACCTAAGCTTAAAATCGATGAACCCAGTGTGCCAGCAGCAATACTAAAAAGTGTGACTTAAAGGGATTTAAAGGGATCTTTTGTAAAATTTAGAATAGCTACCCATTTAGCCATTGTTCTTTCTTGTAACTAAAGATTGTGCACTTGACTTTATTGATTTAGCTTCCACCCCTCCACTAAGCATCAAAATGGGTAATATTAAATGTTTTAAGCTTTGTAGATGAAGAGGTTATGAAGTGTAGCATGTTAATTTAGTACCCACAAATTATTATTGCTGTTTAGCTGAAATACTTCTTCCCCTTACTTTCACTGTTTTTTCTTGCCATTGTACCAAATAATCACAATATTGCTCAGAAATATTAAGAAATCCCCATGGTCACTTCTGCTTCCAGGATGATTATCTCTAAGCATTCTTTGCTTGCGGGGAGCCAACCCAGATTACCTTGGAAATCCATTAGGGACAATGCCAAATTGCCTGGTAAAATCATGAGTGATTTCAATATGAAGAGTTTGGTTACACTACTTGGATTGAATATAGTAACAGTGATGACTTAGGTGGAACACTAATGCCAGAATTTTGGGAAGCTTCTTTTTCATGTTGCTCCCATAGATATCAGCTTTTACTCCTAAACTGTGCTGCTGCTATTGTTACAAATTGTTTATTCTTTTTAATTAGTTTTCTTTCTGAACATAGATGTTTTACATGTGCCCATTATAACTGTCTTCTTTAATTTTTCTGTATACCCCAGATTTTTGACAATCATCTTAAATACCAATTTAGCATCTTCTTACCCAGTCATCATTTATTTATTTATTTTTTACTTGTTTATTTATTTTTGAGAGGCAGAGAGAGACAGAACACGAGACAGGGGAGGGGCAGAGAGAGAGGGAGACACAGAATCGGAAGCAGGCTCCAAGCTGTCAGCACAGAGCCGGAGGCGGGACTTGAACTCACAAATTGTGAGATCATGACCTGAGCCGAAGTCAGATGCTTAACTGACTGAGCCACCAAGGCACCCGTTACCCAGTCATCATTCAATACACATGTTGTGTAGGTTATTTTTGTATACCTGTTTTTGTTTTGTTTGGTATTTTAGTGAAATTTTCCACATCACTACAAAATCCTTATGAACATCATTTTAATCTCATTATCCTAATAAACCTTAATTTATGTACTTATTAATACCTATTTTCTCATAATGAATGTTGCCACACAGCTTGCTTTTCAAATGACTACTTTAGGAGAAAGCTCTAGAAGCTGCTGGCTGAGTAAAACCAAATTAACATGATATGTGTTGGCAGATGGCTTTTGAAGTTTGTAGGACCTGAACTCTTACTGGTAGTATAGGGAAGCATTGATTTTTTAAAATGTCCATTTTAAATTAGTTTTGGTTCTGCTCTTCTTAAATCTGAATGTAATTTTTAAATATTTGGTTATGCCATCTCTGAAAAATGCAATGAATTATTTTTCTAGTTATCAAGTACCCTGGTTCATGGTTTAAGAGCAATTATAAAAATGTTTTGTAAATTTTATTAGTACTATGACAAGATTCATCTACCTCATAGAATTTGAGAGCTGTATATTCTTTCGATTGGTTAGTAAAGCATGGGAAGAGTTTCCTAGTTTAGGAATCTTTGTTCCCACATGTAATTTATCCATCATAATTTTCCCAATATGTTTATATGATTTTGCTGACTAACTGTAAATCCTTAGGAGAGATTTTGTGGTAATGTCAGTTTCTTGTTTATAAAAATGATTGCCACAAATTTAGCATGATGAATCTTTATGGAATTTAGAATAAATTATGAACAGCATGAAACAGTCTATCTTGTTTTTGAAGTGACTGGTAAACCAAAAATAACATTTAGGAAACTCGTAGGAAGTAACATAGGATTAAATACATGAATCTTCAAATACTGGGATCTTAGATGTTAAATCCCATTTCCTACAAATTTTCTTCATATTTAGTACTTATATTTTTATATATGTATGCATACAAATTAAAAAGAATGATTGAAGTCATTATTCATATGAGTTTGAGTTCTCTTTCTTTTATATGTAAAAATACCTCTTTTTCATGTAAAGTCCATTCCTTAATCTAAAACATAACCAGCATATCCAGGAGAGGACCTATTAGTTTTCATTGCCTTGCTTCTATCAAATGGTCAGGGGCACAGACTCTGTTCACTCTGGTTTAAAAGCCTGATTCCACTACTTTCTAGCTGATGACTTTAACTTCTCAAGGCATCACTTTCTTCTACGTAACATAGGCATATTACTACTACTTACTTCATAGAATTATAAAGGATTCATAAAATGCTGGCACTTGGTAAGCAAGTTAGAACAATAGCTATTATTAGTACTATATCTTAGTCTTGTGCTTTTTAAAACACTTTTACTCAATGAGAGCCACCTCTTTCTAACCGGTACATTTTTGATAGGTCTGTCTACCACCATGAATTTCCAGGAACCTTAATTTACTGTGTCAAGGACTTGTAAACTCTCCAACCACTCAACTCACCATGTGACAGCTCTTTGAGAGTTCTATTTTCATGTATTATCTTAATGTTGGTAACTCAATATACTGTTGCTTAATTCGTTGGAATATGGCAGTGGAGGGAGGAGTTGGGTAAGGAATGAATGGTACAAAAACAGTTATTCCATATGGATTCTGTACCAACTATATTTCATGTATGCAAGACACAATTCTTTCTTCTTTTCACCTTGTTTGTTAAAAGTCCTTTTCATTTCATTAAGAGAAAGTTCCTATATTAATCATGACTCCTTTGGATGGAAATAACAGGAACCCAGTTGACACTGGTTAAGGAACACAAAATTGATCAGGTAATCAAAGTCAGGTAGAGCTGAACTGAGGGCTCAAATAATGTCAGAAATCCCTCCCTTTCCTCCCTCTACTCTTCTTTCTTTCTCATTTTCCTGCTTTGGCTTTATTTCTTTATCAGGATATGATTGGTCGTGCCTCAGGTTGTGGCAAAGACTGTCACTAGCATCTCTGGGCTATCATTCTACCTTTTACCCCAGTAAGCAGAGCACTTTTTTTTTTTTTTGTTAATGATTATTTATTTTTTGAGAGAAAGAGACAGAGC
This sequence comes from Panthera tigris, assembly GCF_018350195.1. Classification (NCBI taxonomy): domain Eukaryota; kingdom Metazoa; phylum Chordata; class Mammalia; order Carnivora; family Felidae; genus Panthera; species Panthera tigris. The sequence continues at coordinate 145,853,609 of NC_056663.1, forward strand.
ATGAGTGGGGGAGGAGCAGAGAGGGAGGGAGACACAGAATCTGAAGCAGGCTCCAGGCTCTGAGCTGTCAGCACAGAGCTGACGCAGGGCTTGAACTCACAGACTGTGAGATCATAACCTGAACTGAAGTTGGACACTTAACTGACTGAGCCACCCAAGCGTCCCACAGAACACTTGTTTTTTGACAGCTCCAGCAAAAATTCCTGGTGGGGCTTTTATTGGCTACTTGGCTTTGAACGATTCTCTATGGTCAGGGGATGCAGTGCCCTGATTGGCCTGAACTGGGACATTTTACTCTTGACTTATAGGGATTGTGAGTGGAATGTGGGTTGGTTACCTGAGGGAATACTGGGATGTAGTTAAAGAAAAAGGAGGATGGATGCCAAAGAGAACACATGTGAGGGCCTCCCAGCATAGTGCATGGGATCTGATGGCTGTGGTAGGTAGAATAATGCTCCCCCCTCCCCACCACAATAGGTCTACATCTGAATCCCTGGACCTGTGAATATGTTATGTTACATGGCAAGAGGAATTCAGTTTGCAGATAAAATAAAGTTGCTAATCAATTGGCCTTTATTTATTTATTTTTTAATGCTTATTTATATTTAAATATTTTGAGAGTGGGAGAGAGAGCGCAAGCAAGCATGTGGGCAGGGGAGGGGCAGAGAGAGAGAGGAAAGAGAGAATCCCAAGAAGCCTCCACGCTGTCACCACAGAGCTGGATGTGGGCTGGATCTCATGAACCAGGAGATCATGACCTAAGCCCAAAATCAAGAGTCAGATTCTTGGCTGACCGAGCCACCCGGGTGCTCCAGTTGGCCTTTAAATAGGGAGACTATCCTGGATTATTGGGGGATGTCCTGAGAAGTGGAAGAGGGAGACCATAGAGACAAAACTAGAGAGATGGCAGCAAAAGACAGACTTGGTCTGATGTTTCTGGCTTTGAAGATGAAGGAAGGGAACCATACGCCAGGGAATGCAGGTGAGCTCTGGAAGCTGGAAAAAGTCAAGGAAACAGATTATTCCCAGTGGTTCTTGAAGAAATGCAGCCCTGTGAACACCCATGTGACCTATTGCAGACTCCTGACCTCCAGAACTGTAGGATAACTGTAGGAGAACTGTAGATAACTGTAGGATAACTCCTGACCTCCAGAACTGTGTTTCAAGTGGCTGAGTTTGTGGCAGTTTGTTACAACAGCAATAGGAAGCTACTAGAGTGGCCCAGTGGACTGTCCCAGTTTCTCATACCTTTGTCATACTGTGAGCCAGACGATTTTAGATTTGGAAAATATAATCACCACAAGGAAGCTTCAGGGAAAACCTTTAAAATGCTATTCACGTTTCTTATCTGTCATATTTTCCTAAGCTTTTGGCCCTGGGGACAAATGCTCATTTTCCTGGCTTTAAATTCTAGGCTCAATATTAGTCTTTCAAGGTATTATCTATCAAAAAATTGTGAGACGTATGAGAAATATTAATGTATAGAATGTCTAATACAGCTCTCGAGTCTGTGAAACTTCCAGTGATGATAAATATAACTGGTAGACGTCCTTCTTTAAAGCTAAGATCAGAATGTTAACATTTTGGCATTGGGGCCTCACATTAAAAAAACACAAAAACCAAAAGACTCCTCTATTTGTTATTCTGTTATTGATTTTTTGATCCTTTTAACATGTAGCAAACAAAGAAAATACTTGGACATTTTTCTTTAAAACATTTTTTTTTCACTTTTTTTTTTTTTTTTTCCTTCAAAGATCTTCTCTTACCTGGTGTCATGTTCTGGAACACCAAAGAACGTGCTGTTCTTTCCTAAGTGACTCTCTTGAACATAAACATTGTGCAATTGCAACAAATATTTATGAAAAAGCCAGATTTTTAAAAAAATGAGGAGAATTTTTAAGTTCACAACTATTTGTTCTTTCTTAATGAGTAAAAAAAAAAAAAAGCAAGCTTTTATTTTTTTTCTCCCCTCCAATAGCTTGATGAAAAATGTTTGACTGTGAAAGTAGATTTGCAACGAAAATAAAAGACTTCAAAGAGTTTCTCCGGCTTGCGGTGATAAGAGCCTAGAGGAGATGAAGTGAGGAAAAGAATTTGGCTGTGTTCAGAAGTTTAGCATGTGTCACAACTAACTTTTAGTTGCCTTTGAATGAAGATGGGTCCCCTTCTCTGTTTGTGTTTACAGCCTTGGGAAGCCCTTCAGTGTGTGGTGCCCTCTTTAATGTCCACTCATCACCCTGCTCACATCTTTCCTGGAGCAGCTGGCTCCTGTCATTTCTGATGAAAGTCATTCTCCTACCCGCAGCTCAGGATTTGGAAATGTTGTTGTTGGAGCTGCTTCTTTAGCAGATCTTGAAAATGCTTATTCGATTTCATTCTTGTGGCCAGTTTGTTGCATACTGAAAGTTTATACCTGAAAAAGGAAATTGCCTGTGTGAACTGTCTCTTTATAGTAATCAACCAGTTCTTGGGAGAGAATCTCAGCATCTGGGTAGGGTAATAGAGTATGGGTTCTTACAGCTTGCCTGAACTTCAGGCCCTCGGTTGACATGGAGCTTGGAGATTCCTTCTAACCGTATCAGAAACACCAGACTGGGGCAGGAATAGAGGTGGGTGAGGCCTGAGAGGTACTGGCAGGTGGAAAGAATGTTCAGTTCACTTCCAACTTCCATAGCTCTAGCTAGATGGTGATGGTCACAGTGATAATAACATCAGTTAATTTTTCATCTATTAAAATCTTAATAGCTGGTATAAGCCTTTTATGTGCCTTACCACCTTATTTGAGCCCAGTTATTACCCTCATTTGACAACCTGTCAGCCTTAATTTTCATAATTTGCTTGCAGATGGCAAAATGTGCATCAGCTTGAAATGAGAATTCAAACACAGTGCTTTCCGACTCCAGACCTTTAGTACTCAACCATCATACCCTCCCTGCTCTCTTCCTTGCTTGGGAACTCAAACCACATTGCATCAACCACAAGTACTCCAATATTTTGTGTACCAGTTGTAGCTTGGGCTTAATTAGATTAGCTAAAGATTGCTGTGATATGTGCGAGCTTTGTACTGTAGTCACTTGAGGTTTTGTAATGTTGATTGTGCTACTGAACGCTTTTGTTCTCTTACTGTTCTATAGTGTGGTCTTTGAAATGTGCTAGGGGCCTTTAGTAATCTCTAGGAGATGTTTGGGTATCATTCCACAACACATAGACAGATACCAAGCTGCCTGTCCTCAGTTGTGAGCTTCTGTGACTGAATACATGAAGGTATTAAGATGATCCCAGATCACAGACACAATGGCATACAGTGAAAGCACTCCCTCTCAAGAATCCACCTTCCCAAAAATAGCCATTGATTTTTTTTTTTTTTCCTCCAAAGACTGTAGTATGCTGGGGACATTTAAGCATAGTTAAGATGCCACACCTGTGCCCCAGGGAACTTAAAATCTCTGAAAGGACATGACGGAAGCGTATAACTTTTCACCCATAGAGATTTTTGTAACTTTTATCCAGACAAAGCATGACAATGAGATCTAAGACACTTATACCATTGGTCTGTACTCTGGACAAGATAGCAGGGAAGGTTTCCTGGGAGAGATGGGCCTTGAGATAGGCCCTGTGGGCCAGGTTGGATTTGTATAAATAGAAAGCAGCAGTCCTTTCCCTGGGGGCGAACAGTTGAGTAGGACTTTAAAGGCAGGCATGATTAAGTTGGGTATAGTGAGCTCATTAGAATATTTCAATAGGCTAATACGGGAGATGATATTGCAAAGAAGTTAGGGACAAAGCGCAGAGGGCCTTCAATGACACTTCAGTTTTGATTTGGGTTCTGTTACCCCATCTTCAAGTTTCAGCTTCTTATTTTGTGAAGTGAGAGGATTTCATTAGTAGAGGTCTTTACGGCAATTTTCATGTCTAATATGGAAAAAAGCTATCAATTTTCTGAATCTGTTTTATCCTGATGTAATGATGGGCATTGAAACTATTGAGAGAGAACAACATAGCAATATTAATACCTAACGTTGACTGAGCCACTCTGGATTAGGCCACTTAATTGAAAAACATTTTTTTTAAATGTTTATTTATTTTTGATAAAGACAGAACACAAGCAGGGGAGGGGCAGAGAGAGAGGGAGACGCAGAATCTGAAGCAGGCTCCAGGCTCTTTGTCAGCACCAAAGCCTAACAGGGCCTTGAATTCAGGACCCATGAGATCATCACCTGAGTTGAAGTCAGCCTCTTAACCCATTGAGCCACCCTAGGCGCCCCTAGGCCATTTAATTTTGATGAATCTATGAATGGGATGCTGTTATCCTCATTTTACAGATGAGCACTGACAAGAAAGTCTTAAGTGACCAAAATCACAAAGGTAGTAAGTAGTAGAATTTAAGCCTTTTAAATGTGGGACTTTAAAATAGTTTTCCTGGCAGTAATTGAGACAGTATTTTGGTACAATTGATATAATATTTGGTAGTGAGAAATTATGTCAGGGACTTTGGATTCGGTACCTTGTTGGTTTGCAGTGTATAGCAAGGAGGACTTAAAGTGATTGGAAGAGATGGGATTAGTTTGAGAGCAATTTCTAAGAAGAAATCATGAGGACTAGAGTGATATTAAATGGGGCTGGGGGCTGGGGGTAGGGGGGAGTTGAAATAAAGTCAGTGTTCTAGCCTAGGGCTTTCCGAGACCCAGCACATCATGAACAGAAACAGTGAAGTCAGGAAGGCAAGCTGACTATTTAGGTGAAAATGAGAAATTTGGCTTAGATATTTTAGGGGTGCAGAGAAGGGACAACACATTATTCTAGACAGAGAGCTGATATGTTTAAGTTTCAGTTTGAGGGAAGTGCCTCTTTTTTTTTAAACCTATATTTACTATTTGCCCATTATGTGCAAATACTTGGCTGAAACACAGACACGTGTTAAAAGTGTCCAGAGTCTCAGAAATGATAAAAATTTTGAAACGATTAGAAAATTCTAACATGGTTGACATTAAAATAGAAAGTCTGATCAGTTAAAAGGTCTTCAGGCATATGAAACACAGATAGCCTCCTCAAATACTTTGTAGGTTATGTTTAATATTTGTACGTGTGTACACACTATACAACTATCACACACACACACACACACACACACACCCCAGAATGTGTTTTTTTCATTCAGCACAAAGAGGAAGAAGGCATCAAGTTAAACTCTCAAATGAGGAATTTAGAGAATTAATTTTCTGACAAGAAGAATTGTTAGTGTTAGGATTAGTCATCCAGTGAAGACGTGACAACACTTTTTCTTAAAGGTAGTTAGAGTTTCTGAGGAGATCCCGAATGTAAACATACCCCTCTTACTGGCTTGAGGGAACAGGTTAGAAATAGCAAATACAAAGATATAGTAAAAATATCTTTTGCAAATAAGGCTGGGGGAACAGGAGGCTCTCACTTTGATAGGAACTGTGCTCCCTGGGTGGGGTGTGTCAGACCCCCCTGGGCTAGGGTAGGGCTCATCCCTGCTGAGGTGGAAGACAATGTGTCTCCTATCAGGATCCTTACCCGGAAGAAGAACGAGGAGGGAATCTCTGAGCTTTGCAAACTTCTTATTTTCCGAGACCTATCAATCATATACATCACTCTTCTTCATGAGGCAGGAAGTGGGGTGGGGGAGTTGGGGTGAGGGGGTGGGGTAGGGGCGTGGGTGGGGAGAAGGGTGAGGCAAGGGATGGAGAGGCCCAGAAGAGTCAGAGAATGATCTCTCTTCACAGAGAACAGGAGCAGGTTAAAGGCATTCCACCTCTAACTTAAAAAAAAAAAAAAAAAAAAAATCAATCTACTTGAGATGCCTTTATTGTAAGAAAGAGGCAAAGATGAGATGATTTTCAAGGTCTTTTTTTTTCTTTTCTGACCTGAAGAGATATTCTGTGAATATCTAAAGGGATTGCGGAGTGGGACCGATTTCCTGCTGCTTGCTTCTAAGTCTGAAGGTCTCTGTGTCTGCACTCCAGGAGGTCGGTTTTAATGGTTAGATCTACTTTTTGGTCCTTAGTAGGTTAAATATAAGACCTAGATACTATGAAATGTTTGATTTACTGGTCAGCAAGAGTTGTGAGAAATAGATACAACGTGTGCAAGCAAAATTCTGGCTATAGAAGGATATGACAACTTGTGTAGTTGGCTGTCTTTGCTTGGTGGTAAATTACTATTTGGGGAAAAGATGAAAGATGGTACCTTCTAATTTTAGGTACACCCTCAGGCTCAAACTTGGCTCTCATTCATTCATTCACAGGTATTTATTGAGTGACCTCAGGCTCTATTTTAGGCACTGGGGAACAATAGTAAAGAGAACAGGTAAAAATCTGTACCCTCCTGAAGCTTATATGTTAGTGGGAGAAACAATAAATAAGTAAACATAAAAACAAGTATAGGATGTCAGATCCTGACAAGTTTTGTGAAGAAAAGTAAAATGGCTAAGGGGATAGACAGGACACACCTCACTGAGAGGGCCACATTAAAGCAAAAACCGGAAGGAATGGACAGGTGAGTCATTCAGGTCACCTGGGAGGAGATCCCAGGGGAAAGCAAGCACAGTGAGTAACCTTGAGATGTGAGAATTCTCAGTGTCAGGCTGTGGGACAGAGTAAAACCCATTTTACTTTGGGTTGGATTTTGAGAAGAGTGCCTTGTCTTGCCACTTCAATGACTCTAGCCCTATTTTGAGGATAATTTATAAAGGGGAGGAGGAGTGGAGGCAAGGAGAACAGGTATGCGGCACATTCAAAACTGAGACCACTGGCTTGGACTGGGGTGGTAGCAGGGGTGGTGGTGAGCTACGGTCAGTGTTTGGAGATATCTTGAAGGCTGAGTCATTAGAATTTGTTGAAAGATTTGTTTTGTGAGGTGATAAGAGCTAAGGATAGTTTAGTCAACTTTTTGTTCTGAGTAGCTGGGAGGATAGAGTTGCCAATTACTGATTTGGGAGGAGAGACATAGGAAGTTTACTTTTGGAAATATTAAGTTGAGATGCTTAGGGAACGTCTACATGGAGAGGATCCATAGGCAATGGAGTTGACAACAGAGGAGCCCATGGATGAAGCCGGACCTGGAGATGAAGGATTGCGAAGGCACTCTCAAACTCATGGGATGGGATGAATTCACCATGCAGGGGAGGGTAGATGCAGAAGAGAGGAGTCCATGGACCACTCTTGGTCCATGCAGCACTGTGGTGTTAAGCCAGTCATGGGGGATGGAGGGGAGACCACTGAGGGAAGAGGAGAGCCAGAAGATGTCCTGGAAGCTAAAGAAAGAACGTATTTCAAGAAGGAAGGAGAGATGAGCTGGGTCAGAATCTGCTGATACGGCAAGTAAGGAGATAGAGTCTTGGCCATTGGTTTCAGCAAGATGGGGTCGCTAGTGACCTCTAGAGCCTAATTGGGTCAGGCTTAAGGAAGAGCAGGAATGGGAAGACAGGACTTGGAGACATCTGTTGTAGTCAGTCTTTTTAAGTGTTTTGCTATGAAGGGTAGTGAAGTGATGGGCTATCAGCTAGAGAGGACTGTGGCGTCAAGAGGGTTTTTATTAAAGATGGGAGATAGGATGGCAGCTTATTAGTCTGATGGTGGGAATGATCTAGTGAAGTGGGGAAACCGATGAGGAAAGAAGAGAGGACAGTTGCAGAAATCGTTTTTGCAAAGGCCAGAGGGGCTAGGATATGGTGCACAACTGGAGGATTTGCTCCTGGGTAAGATCACAGACAGCTCATCCACAGCACCTGGAGGGAGGTGGACCATGTGTGTGTAGACACCAGGCGGTTGGGGAAGGTTCACTGCATCTGAGTCCTGCTTGGGTACCTAGTGACCACAGTGTGGCTTTATAGTGGCTCTGCCCATTTGTGCTTGTAGAATTTATGGCCCACGAAAACCTTTACATACCTATTGCTGTGGCCCTCAGCCATCTCTGCTGACAGTTGTGTAGTTTCACATTTTAAAATTGCACATGGGCAATATTTTAATGCGTAGCCAACTTACATTTAACAGTAGCTAATATGTATTGCATCTTCTGCATAATCGCATAATCTCATTTAAACCTCTTTCTAAGTCTGTGAAGTTGGAACTATTACTAGCCTCCAGGTAACACCTGAGGACACTGAGCCTAAGAGAAAGCAAAGTTCTTTGTTTTGACTTAACTTGCTTCCTGACAGTGTGGTTCCTTCCTTAACCACAGGCTGTGCTGCTTTGTGGAAGTATTTGGACCTATGAAGTGTGTCATTTCTAATTATAGTAAATTGACACTGGACATAATTTAATTTGCTTGTGTAATTATAATCTGAGATTAAAATACTTTTGATAGCTTTGAGTTTTCCTCACCCCCCGCCCCCTTTTTTCTCCCAAAGACGGAGGATTTGAGAGCCTTTTACAGAAATGTTTGAAGCTACGCTGGAGGAAAAATTGGTTGGCTGGCTGCGAGTAGAGAAGACGTTGTCATTCGTGTGGTGGGTTTCCTTTATAAGTCAGATCTTAAATTAGAAATCAGCAGCAAGATGTTCCATCTATTCTGAAGTGAGTAAGAGCACAGGAGCATGGTCTTCAGTCAAAATGATCACAATTGAAATTTTCCTTCGGCTTCTTGCTTGCTACGTGTCAAGCCTTCCGGGCTTGCTTTCTCATTTGTAACCCAGGGATAATAACATCTACCTACTGTGATTGTTGTGAGAATGAGGGATGGGAGAGTCTTGAGCATAAAGCGCAGTGCCCAGTATTTATCCTGCCAATAAAGGCAGGTAACCTGGTAGCTCCTGTGTCAGTTCTGCCAGCTACTGTCCAGGGGGATGGTGGCCTGAGGGTTTACTGAGTGCATCTTTTCCCTTGGTTACCTTACTTCCCAACTGGAGGATTACCCATGGCAGGTTTAATTTCAGCAGTGTGTCTTATGTGTGCATGTTTGGAATGATTTGTCACTTAGCATCAGAGAAGACAAGGCTCTAAAGAAATAGGCCGTCTTTATTTTGAATAAAAATGCAGAGCATACTGTCTGACAGTGGAAAAATGGAACTGTCCCAGAGAGTCTGGGATGCATGGTTTGCTGTAAGCCTGCGGCTCTGCGTGTCCTCGTGGGTGTGGAGGAGTCTCCTTGAATTCTCCCTAAATTTTCTAGTGGTCCGGTCACTTAATCCAGGCATCAGTATATTGTCTAGACTTTGGTTGTGTGAATTCCCTTCAGTGGAGATGGGAAATCTCCTTCCCTTGAAAGAGTAAACACATGGTTAGAGAACGAGTTATAACTGGGATTACTTGTGCAGCCAGACACCCCTGGGCCTTGGGTAGTTTGTCTTGTGAGTTAGAGTGTCGCAGCACAGACAAAGCAAGGGCTCTCTGGTGACCTGCATCACTAACTTAATACGTGTTAAACAGATCCTACCGACAGGAGACCCTGGCATGTACAGAATCTTGTATTAGATGACATCGGAATTAGCAAGCTAAATGGGGAAGTTTCTCGTCCTTAAGGAATTGAAACTTAAATTTGGGACAGGCTTTGTCAGTCCCCATCCAAGATTCTGATTCATCACTTACTGTGGAAACCGTCCCCTCCATCACTCTGCTCCTGTGATGCTTGAGTCTATTCCATAAAATTTAGAGTTCTTTCTATAAACCAGAAGCGACAAAAGTATTCCCCATGGATTTGGCTGTAAGAGAGGCCACATCTTTTGGTCTGTGCTTACGCTGATGCCTCGCGTAAGTCTTCGGCTGTGATAGAGCCTACGAAACAGGGATCGTGTGCTGTCGCTGCCAGTATTGGAGTCGGCCTTCACTTTACTCTGTGATATGACAGTCCTCACTCCTCTGCCTAGTAAATATTTACAGCAGGGTCATTTGATCTGTGCACTTGATAAAGAAGCATATTTTGTTTAAATACATTGGTCACTATAAATGGCATAATGATAACAAACATGCACTCAAAGAATTTCCAAGTTGCAAAATACCTTCATTTGTCTTCTGGTATTTTATACATTGTTTGAAGTATTTCAAATGCAGGAAAACAATGAAAATATTCTGTAAGGATACTTTCAGATCATAGGTTGTAGGTTCAGTTATGAGGCATTACACTTTCATTTATTGGATGACATACACGCAATTCCTCTAGGTGAGAAGTATTTGTGGATCATATCATTTTTTTCAGGGTACTTTTACACACTGCAGGACTGGTCTTAGGCTAGAATCATGAAGGTGGGGAGCTTTTTAACTTCTGTTACCAGATTTTGCTTGCCTTCTTTTCTCGAAAATCTTTGTCCTCCTCATTTTCTTTTCCAGTATCCATGGTCTTTTGCTTCAGAATCATTTCTAGTAAGGGATAAGTGGTTTATTCAATGTGCTATCTTTCTCAAGGATGTTTGCATTTTAGCAGACATAACACATTTGGATAAACTAGGGGAATTAATTGTGAAATTAAGCTTAACATGTAGGTGGTCACTTGTGCTGTAAGTAAGGTAGGCCCCAAATACACATCCATATTAAAATGAGTATTGGAGCACCTGGGTGGCTCAGTCAAACCTCCGACTTCAGCTCAGGTCATGATCTCACAGTTCGTGAATTCAAGCCCCGCATCAGGCTCTGTGCTGACAGCTCAGAGCCTGGATCTTGCTTTGGATTCCGAGTCTCCCTCTTACTCTACCCCTCCCCCGCTAGTGCTCTGTCTCTCTCTCTTTCTCTCAAAAATAAATAAGTGTTAAAAAAATTAAAAAACAAAAACAAAAAACAAGTATCTGTCCCACATAAGGAATATGGTGCAAAATGACAATGCCATTTGCTCTTAACTAACCCGCATCTCCATGTTCACTTTATAGATTATGATTTCTACTTTTTTTACCCATTCTTCTCATTTTCTAAAAATGTTCTGTGATTTATGGAGCACAACTCAAATGTAGCAGAATGAGTGTATGGGCTTTGGAGTATAACTTGGATTCATATCTGAGCTTCACAGTTGCTTGACCTTGGACACATACTTCCTGAATCTCAGTTTCCTCACCTGTGAAGTGTGATTGTTAGGGTTGTTATGATGGAAAAAATATGTGTAAACGACAGCACCATAAACTACAGTGTATAAAGTATAGGCCTATGGTAAATGCAACATAAGGTTGCTATTTTAATCAGTAATACTTCTAGGAGTCTTAAAGGGAAAAAATAAAACAATCAAAAAATTTCCTCTACATAATAACAAGTTTGTTAAACATTTGTAGCAGGTGTCAGTTGTGCCAGTAATAAATTAATTGGGAGCATGTCTTGATTATAAGCAAGCCAGATATAGTTTATGGAAACTTATTATATCCTCAAACATGTAATGTGATATGAATATTCACATTGTAATACATTTTTTAAAATAAAATGATTCATTGAACACAGAGTTACAGAAATATATTTGAGAAATGATTTAAGTTCCCAAAATTTCATACTTAGGAGATGGTTCGGGAACATATATATTTTGCAAATTGAGGTACAGTCTTGTGAGGTGGGCACTTTATGCCTATGTTATGTCCTCCTGTGTTCTCTTGTTGCACAGGCTTCTACAATTCTATTTTTCACCCTACAGATTTACCAAAATTAAAGAGACAGAGAGAGTATGAGCTGGTGACTCCAGTCAGCACAGATTTTGAAGGACACTATCTCTCCCATATTCTTTCTGCAAATCACAAAAAGAGGTCAACGAGGGACGTGTCTTCCAACTCTGAGCAATTGTTCTTTAACATCACAGCATTCGGAAGAGACTTTCATCTGCGACTAAAGCGCAACACTCAGCTGGTAGCTCCTGGGGCTGTTGTGGAATGGCATGAGACCTCTCTGGTGCCTGGGAATATAACCAACCCCAATAATGATCATCAAGCAGGAAATGCTTCAGAAAGAATCTGGAAAACAGAACCTTTGCAGACTAACTGTGCTTATGTTGGTGACATCATGGACATTCCAGGAACCTCTGTTGCCATTAGCAACTGTGATGGTCTGGTAAGACTTATTCCCTTTTGTGCGTGTGTGTTTGCAGGTGTTAGGGAGTGCAGCATGGTTTCCAGGGTGGCTTAGTAGGTAGAGGTAGAAAGGAAGTCTTATTGTTATATTCTAAGTTCAGGAAGAAGCATTAGAAAGCATTTTACTGTCAAAGATGTGTACGTTGGCTTAATTTTGACATGAAGACAACATTATTCCAAGAAACAAAAGATAACCTGTTTTTATCTTTTTTTTTTTTTTTTTTTGCTTATATTTTCACTTGTGTTACTTTGGGGAATTTTATTTCCTTATTTCTTTCAAAGCATTATGAAAATTTTCTAAAGAAATGTAAATTCCTCCAAAATGATAGTATTTCACTTCTTATGTGGAAACTTTGGATATCTTCTTAAAGAAAGTATTTTGAATGCATTCTTTCACTTCCCCACAGAATGCTAAAATGGGAAATGAGCAGATACTTTGTCAGAATTTGTTCAAATAGCATTACTTTACAAACATGAGATGTAGTTCTTTCTGCATTGTGGCTTTGAATCAGTTTTTTCTTTATTTTCAAATAAAATACCCATATGTTGCTCTTCAGTTTTGTTGTTGAGGCCAGTAGTAACTGACCCTTCTTTACATACCCCGCAGATGTGAAATATTTTTATTTGTTTTGTATCTCCAGATGCCATTTGAAAAGTGTGTCAGTGTTTATGCCTCTTCCATCCACAGTTGACTCCAAGTCGTTGTTCAAAAAAGCAACCATTTTTCTATCTATGGTGGCCAGGCTGCTGTTTCTTGGAAGTTCAGAGCTATTCCCTTTGTTTTGTCACTCTCCTGGGAGTTCTCAAAATATTCCTTGTGTTCCTGCTTGTGATTATTCTACCTTGGCTGGTCTTCCAACAATACCATTAATTTTTTGCTATTGTTGTTTGTTCTATGCATAGGCCCAACCCAGAGGAGTTATGATACATATGTTTTATCAAATGCTAGTTAGGTCATTGTTTTAGGCTTTTTTTCTACAGTCTTGTACTGCCTCCTGATGTTCTGTAGGCTTTTAAAAGCCCGCACAGAAAACTGAATAGAACAGGTCCATGTTTTCAAGTTGGATTCCATTAGGTTAGGATCTCTATATATATATGCTCACATTTGGTGCTAGGTGGTATTCTGGGGTCTGAAGGCATAAGGAATCTCTCAAATTCTTCTCATTCTACACAAAGGTTGAATAGATGGGAATTATGAAGTCACTGACTGGGAAATAAAGAAACACTTTCTAGAGGAATAAGTTTAAAGTAATTCATTGAGAGAGCTTGATTCAGTACTACTAAGATATAAAAGAAAATAAATTATATAAAAGGTACTGTTTTATAATACTTGTAAGTAAAATATATTGAGTGTAAAACTTAATTCAGTGTTATTTTTTAGTTTTCTAGCATAAAAAAGTGTGTACTTTTTATTTTCCTAGTTAAGATTTGAGATGTGGGATATTAGCTTGAAAATCAGTTTAAGGAAGGTAAAAAGGCAAAGAAAGCATTTTTAAACCTGACCGAGAAATCAGTATTTTTCTTACTGTACAAGTCAAATGATCTAATCACAGAGACAGAATCTGGGGCAATAACACATTGTTATAAGGAAGAGGAAAATATAGAGTAGGAATGAATGTTAATTATTAGGATTCTTTAATTTCTCACTTTTAAGATACAGTGTAAACATCATGTATACATGGATGTTGAGTGCGTGTCTGTACTACATTGCAAGTATTCATTTGTTCCATTATTTGACCCATCAATTAATTAATTAAATAATATTTGTGGGAGCCAGTAATGGACCGAGTGCTATTCTAGGCACTGTGAAATGGTGAAAGGAATAATGGTTACCATCCTACAGCTCAAAGACGTCAAATTTGCCATAGAATTTAAGTGTCAAAATATTTGGCATATGTATGTAGAGTAGCGTTGTGTTTAACTTGAAAAATTGTAGTTAAGGAAAATATCTTCTGGAGAGAGTTTATGGATAGGGCAGAGTTTTGAGCCAGAGATAAGTGGCTCAGACCTTCAGCTTGATCCAGGAAAAGGGTGGGTCTGGCCTGCAGAGAAGGCAGTGCTGACGATGTGGGTATGTGAAATGAGGCCTTTTCTAGAGTTTCCAGCTCAGAGTAGCCATGTGCCAGGAGGAGGAGTGAAGATGAGGGCAGGAAGAGCAGTGAGCAGGGTCACGGAGAGCACATCACCAGACTGGAGGGATAACACCAGGACCACTTTATTGAGCTGGGGACAAATTCAAAGAATTGCAGGATTGCATTGGATGGGATAAGCCCTTAGCAGAGATGAAGTAGGAAGTTTAATTGAAGGGAATGTAAATAAACTTGGCTGATTCCTGAGCCCATTTTCCCCTTTAACTGGCAAGGAAGGGATTTAAGCTTGACCTTTCTTGACCTTAGAAAAGGAAGCTGGGATACTGAGATAACATAGATGCCTGAGGATTAACCTGATGGGCTATGAAGCCATTGCCCTGGGAGGCTCTGATTTTTTAAAAATATATTTTTTTAAGTTTTTTATTTTCAGAGAGAGAGAGAGAGAGAGAGAGAGAGAGAGAGAGAGGGAGGGGAAGAGAGAGAGGGAGACAGAATCCAAAGCAGGTTCCAGGCTCTGAGCTGACAGCACAGAGCCCAACATGGGGCTCGAACCCACGAACTGTGAGATCATGACCTGAGCCAAAGTCGGATGCTTAACTGACTGAGCCACCCACGTACCCCTGGGAGGCTCTGATTATAATCGACCAATGGAAAAATCCCAGCCCAGCAAGTATATAGTTAGGTCTCTACTGAAGCTCTACCTGGACTAGAAGTGTAATCCTTTTGGTTATGTTGATTTTAGATGGCATTCCAGTGATCTGACTTTCTACATGTGTCCTTTCAAGCTGTTGCCTATAAGAAACAGCCATAGGTATTTATTTTTCACTAAGATTGGGGGCTCCATAGCAAGGCCTTCTGAGTGAAACGCCTTACATCTCTTTTCTCTTATGTAACCTGTGGCATGCTATGTGAGTTTGAAATGGGCCTCACTCTTTAGAATTAGTTTGTAGTAAAGAATGCTTTAATTTAATTTAAAAACCAATGGTCCTCAAAGTGTGTCTACAGATTCAGGCTTGTGAAAAGAGAAATACCAAAAGTGAGACTATATATATAGAAACTCTTATACCAATTTGACAATTATGGTATTTGCATTGGGCCTGATAATAAAATAAAAATGGGGCTTGTGTTTTGCGTTTTATCATTTAATTTTTCTACTAATTAATTTTTGTTGTATTTTACAAAATAGTCCAAGACCAATTGGGAGAAAGAAAATGGTTTCTTCACCACAGATAGTTTACAAAGCAAGCAATGACACTTAGGTGTTTTTACTCCTCTGGACATCAGATACTTGACTGAAATAGTAAGGTATAGTCTACCTATCCCAGTCAACTATATGAAATGATCACAGGAAAGGAACTTTAATATAGGTGTTATTGAAGAGGACAGAAAAATGCCTTGAGTGACATATCCAAAGCCAATGTCTAGAATTCGATCTAGACATAGATATGCATAGTACCTAATATATTACTCTCTGGGTTTCTGAAATCAGCATCAGAGTCTTCTGCAGAAAGGAATTGACACTGGTTCTTATCCAGTGTGTCCAAGAATAATATCTGTTCCTGACTAGTGTGACCTTTTCCTGTTCTTTGCAAGATGATCAGTTATGAGTGACTACTGATTCTTTACCATTTACAGCTTTTTCCTGCTCTAGTCTATCCTACTTATAGGTAAGACCTATTGAGATGTTTAGTCATTGAATTGCCCCTGCTTTCTGATAGCATCCAAAAGAGAACAAAGCCCCGCTTCTCTAGACTTCCCCCAAATTACCCAACGGAAGCCTGAGTCCTGCTAATAGGTTCTTTCTAACGCTCTCTTACTGAAATGCTCGTGGTTCCCTCTGGTGTGCATTCTCCCTCCATGCAACATGTAATAAACCCAGCTCGTCCACTACAGATGTGCTGCTGGTGGTCTTTGGCTAGAGGGTGTTGACGTGCTTTACCTCTCTGCTTCTACATTTCTGAAATTTCACACACTTCTTAGTGGGAAGACACTTCTGGCTGAGAATCTCAGCTGAAAATAGATTTCTTTATTCCACAGAGCCCTGGCATTTATTCTGTAACACCATTAAATCTCCCCTGTGAGCAGTGGCAGCTCACAATCATATTTTGTGGTCTATAAATGTGCCAAAATAAAGGGTTGTTTGGTTAGTAGGCTTTATTTCATGTATTTCATAACATAAGGAAACTGAATTTCTCTAGACTTGCTGGAACAATATTGCTATGTTAATTCCCCTGGATTATCATCAGAGGGAACTAGTTGGGAGTGGAAGAGCTGACTGGTAATGGTTTTCCTGGGTTATCCAGCTCAGTGATTTCCTTGTGGGCTGGGCTTATGATCAAGGGAGTGTATCTAGGACAGAAGTTTTCAGCATTTCAGAAGAACATTTGGAATTCTCCCTTCAAATGAAATCACTAGAGGTTATCTAAGAAAGTAATGGGTAAAACGGATAAGCTCAGGAAAGGCCTGGTTGAAACACAGTTGGGAGATTACTCTCTCCTGGTGTCTCTTCTTCCTGACTCCTCCTCACTTCCGACCACTTGGAGGCTCCCTGAGATCTCCGACAGGGATCTTCACTCTTAGGGCCGAGGGTCTTGGAAGCTTGAGGTTAACAATTTGGAAACCATAAATGGTAACCCTTTCCTGAAATATCTCATAGTCACATCTGGTTAATAATGATGGCATTTTATCTTTTGTAGACTTGGGGAATGGCCAGATGAAGTCTTTGAGGACAATTGCAAACCATTAAGAAAATAGCCTTAAGATTTTCCTGCCTTAATGGGGCTCCTGGGTGGTTCAGTCGGTCAAGTGTCTGACTTCGGCTCAGGTCATGATCTCGTGCTTCGTGGCTCTGTGCTGACAGCTCAGAGCCTGGAGCATGCTTCGGACTCTGTGTCTCCTCCTCTCTCTGCCCCTCCTCTGCTCGTGCTCTGTCTCGCTCTCTCTCAAAAATAAATAAACATTGAAAAAATTAAACAAGAAAAGATTTTCCTGCCTTAAGACTTTTGCTTTGGGATTTGGTCCCCTCAAAAAGATGTTCTTGCCAGGCCTATTTCAGTAAGTCTAGCTGCAGATGCACTTTTTAAAAAGTCTATCTAAAATGTATTATGAGCCAGTGTGCCTGGGATTAAGAATATTTGACCAGTGATTGTAAATACAGCTCAATCTAATGAAACAAATGTTTGATACTAAAAACAGATACAAGTCTCTAGTTATTTATAGTGGATTTAGAAAAGAGCGTTTTTGAGGGCTGATCTTTAGATGCTGACATTTGAACATCTGCTTTTATGAGAAGAACCTGATGGGTGAAGGCCTGTCACCTCCCTGGGAACATGTCTATGAAAGGTGTCATTTTTTTTTTTTTTTTTTTTTTTGATGGGACAGGAGGAGATCTGTATGTTTATGGTTTACATGCAGATTTCAGAGACCTGAGAAGGTTGCAGGAAAAAAGGACTGAAACCTTGTTTTATCCCCGGGCACCTACACCAGGCTGTTTGAGCAATACAAGACTAGATAAAGCTCAAAGCCCCCATACCCTTTAATTTCCAGAAACAGAAGGACAAAAACAGCAGCTGACACTGGCCCCTTTCAAAATGAAGAATGGATGGAAGTTCTCGAGTTCAATTAGTCTGGGAGAACCAGTACCCCGACAGGCCTCATTGCTTCTTTCCTGAGATTTGGTTAAGCTGTGACCCTTTGGGAGCTGACAGTACTTACCTTAGTTGTGTGTCCCCGCTTATGCCAGGTGTGCATGGTTGGGTACATCTCCCACTCTGCCTCCTTTCTCAGATATATAGGCAGCCAGTGTGTGCATATCCGGGGGAAAGAGGCAAGGTTTGGCATCGTCCTTGATCGTTTTCACATTTTGTATCTGATTTGCATAAGTCGAAAATCATACATATGTCAAGTCTTTCCCGATTTTTTTGGCTCTATTTCTCCTGTGTGATTTAGTTGATCTTCTACAAAGAATATCCAAGGACGCGGGCTTGGAATAAAGTAGGAAGTGGAAAAAAAAAAACCATCAGAAGTGTTTTTAATTTTAAAAAATATTTCTTTATAATAGCTTTTTGTAGTTCATCTCCATTTTTATCTCAATTTTCTATATAAATATCACCGGTTCAGTGCTGATTATTTGCTTTACATCATTTTGATTATGATTTGTTTTTACTTTATGTCCTTTCACTTTGGTGTAGTAAATTTATAAAAAATTAAATTTAAAGATGAGTTAAAAAATCGGGGGAAAATGTAAAGATACTGCTGCAAACCTGTCTGTGGACAGACGTGGACAAACAAAATAAAAGCAGCAGCAGAGGTACTTTTTCTTTCTGCTGTCAGCTTGGGAAGTAATGCTTCTTCTTCTTGCCAGTGTCTTGACAACCATGACTTCATTAAAACTCTAATACAGATTTTTTGAAGATAGTCAAGACATGCCTTAAAACTGTGAAAATAGTGCTGACCACATCTGAAAGTACCTTCTGCTAGTAAATCACCATAAAACAAGAACAAAAGGACATCCTGGTGTTGATATGATGCCCTTGTGCATAATCATGTTTTGAGGTCAGAGTTCTTGCTAACTAAATCCAGCCTCAAAGTTTTCAACTTTGAAGAAACTGTGTTATTCTTTTGACTTAATCTTTGCTTCCAGGAATACTGATCCCAAGTTAAAGCATTTTGAAGCACTGGGGTATGTAAAGTGCTGTACCTATTGCTGTGGTAAATAGTGAGGGAAATCAGGCATAGCCTTTGTCTCCCGAGGGCTCTGGAAATAAGATGTGCAAAAGCAGAACCGAAGTACAAGGCAGAAAGTTTTATATGTTGTAAGACTAGACCAGATGAAATGTGAGAGCTTGGATGGTGGAACAATGATTTCTGCCTGGAAGGACGTTAGAAGGCTTCTTGGAGGAAGCAATATTTGTGAAGCAAGAGAATTGGAAAGGTGAGCATTTATGTTACAGTGATCCCTGATGATGGCGGGGACGGGATGGGTAGGAGGAGGAGCCTCTGAGGAACATAGGGTCTTGTTGGAGGTCCACCTATGATGGCCCTAAGAACAAAGGGGAAAAGGGGAAGTTGATTTCATGAACTTTGTAACATATAAAACCAATACAGAGGAGGGCCAGTATTAATCCAAATACAGGGCCAGACGATACAAAAGGGAGAAAGAAAAAGGAGCATACATCAGTGACTGTGTCATTGAGATTAGCAAGTTTGCATGGGTATTCAGGATGGAAGGTGGGCAAGATTCTTGTTTCTTAATTATGTTGCTTTTCTTCATAGAAAAGTCATGAAGTCATGAGGCCTTTTTGTGTGGAGTTTAGGGAGGTTTTTTCTTAGTCACTTTTTTTCTAGAATTTGTTCCCTAAATTTTATCCCAGAGGGTTATGAAATTTGACTTTGAAAAATCTGACTTCTCAGATCTTCGTCCAGGTTCTTCAACTTTTCAAGTTTGATCAGTGATTGTGCCATTTAGGAAGCTTCCTGCTAAGACTATTATTTTTTCCATCTGAAATGTTTTCCTCACTTTCTTATTATATTTACTCTATGTTCATATCCTCTACTTCTTTTCATTCTCCAAGGAGTGTTCCTAATGTCATTTTAGTGGTATCAGCAAAACCTTGGATTGCGAGTAACTTGTTCTGCAAGTGTTCTGCAAGGCAAGCAAACATTTCTAATACATTTTAACTTGATGATTGAGCAATATCTTGCAATATGAGTAGTACCTGATCCCGAATGTCACATGATCATAACGGAGCCAATGGTTCTTGAAATTCTCTTTGATATGCGAGTGCTTTGGAATACAAGCATGTTTCTGGAACAAATTATACTCACAAACCGAGATTTAACTGTATTTGTTTACAATGCACTACTATAAAGATAGTAAAAAAAAATTGATGGGGTGATGGGTGGCTCAGTTGGTTAAGTTTCTGACTCTTGATTTTGGCTCAGGTCATGATCTCACGATTTGTGAGTTTGAATCCCACATCGGGCTCCTTGCTGACAGAACGGATCCTGCTTGGGATTCTTTCTCTCCCCCTTTCTCTTTCCCTTCCTTGCTCATCCCCCCCCCCCCCCGCCCCTCAAAATAAATAAATAAACTTAACTTTTTTTTTAAAAAGAAAGTAAAAAATTTGAGCATAAAGAGTAATTAGATCAGCTTGACTTAAGTCTCAAAAAAGAAAACAAAAATAACTGAATAGATGCATTATATTTGATATTAAATCTCATCTTGTATCATTTATAGTATTTGTACTCTGTAGCTATATATGTATTTGTGTGTATATAGAAATATATACATGCACAGACACACACATATAAACACATATGCACACATCTTTATGGCAAGCCATAGAAAAGGGAGAGAAAATCAGTGTTTAATAAAATACTTTGATTTAAACACCAGTGACAGAATTTGATGTTAGGTCGTAGAGTTGGTGGCAGAGCTATATTGGCATGTGGGTCTAGTGGCAACAAAGCCCATGACAGTTCTATTACCACAAGCTACCTAAATGTGCTTCTCACAATGTGGTTTGTTGACAAGAATGAACGACTTGAATTGACTTGTATGTTTTTAACACCGCTGGAATAACAGCAGTGTTAATCAGAAATACAATTGAAAAGTGAGGTTTTAACCTATTGTTGTTAGTCTACAACAGTGAAATTGCAAAAAATTTTGGGATAGAAAATCTATTGTACTTTTTATTCAGGTAGTCAGACTTTGGGAATTCTTTGTCTCTAAAACAAGGGACTTTGATCACCTGGTGTTTTTTTTTAATTATTTTCAAAAGAGTTGATTAATTTTTAAGCAATACCAGACTACACTAAATGTATCAACACATTACCATTAGTCTTAGTGTGGTTTGTGAGTCCTTTGATAAACAAGTTCAAATCTTCCATAATTGTAATACATTTCTGAAAATTCTAGTTTATTGATTAAAGAAAAAGGGATATATAAGTGCACTGAGGTCTAACTTCAGAGTTAGTAATGTTAAAAAAAAAAAAGGACATTATATATAGCCTGATATGTTTGGAAAAGCATTATCTAGATTGTTATAGCCTACTTTTATAAAATGCTTACAAGGTGTTCGGTTTGGAGTTTTGTAATGAAATCGATAAACACCAATGAAGAGGAACCCCAGCTAAGCTATTTAGAGTTATGATACTATGAAACAGTTCAGTTTGGAAAAATGTAACTACTGTTGGTGACAGAAGTCAACACCTGTGAAATGGTTGAGGGAAACGGCTCATGGCAAGAGTGGGCATGGCATCAGGGTAGAATCAGACAGACTTAACTCCAGTTCCCGTTCCACCACCTACCAGCCTGTGACCTTACACAAGTGATTTAACTTTTTGGAGGTGTCTTTCCTTCAGTAAAGTGGACATCATGTCAAGGCTTTTCCAAGACTGTTAGGGCATCTTTCACACAGCCTTGTGCTTAGGAAATTGAAGATTATTACTGTCATCCTTTTCCTTCTTTAATCAATTTAAAATTATTTGTCCTTGATATTTTGTGATTCATAATATTAGTAATGGTTTTAGTTCGCAAAATAAATACTGCAGGTGGCCAAGTTAGCCTGTGACCTAATTTATGGAAAATTCCATCCTCTCTGAAGTGAATACCTTGGTGAAAATCCTGTAACGTTCACATCACCTTCTCCACCTGAAGCAGGGCTCCTTTATTATCAGCTCTTGAGAGATACTCTAACTTTTGCCCTCCTGAAGACCTCTAAGGATGGGAAACTCACTACTCTCCGTCTTATTTATATGTAGCTCTGCCCGATAGAGGAAGTCCTTTCTTAGGTTCTACTTAGAAATATGAGGTAAAGACACCTTGTTCCACTTACTAGGTTTTTCAGAGTTGAGAAAGATGTAGTAAGCATCCATGATTGGCTTCCTATTGTTACTGTAATACTTTTGTTTTATGCAGATGACCACTCAGCTGTTTCGGTGTACCTACCATGCAGGAAACTGCTTCAGGAAAATTTCCCTTTAGTCACGTGATATAGCCCATACTCCAGCTAGAATGGAATTAACCAAGCATAAGTCATAATTTTAACATTCCTCTCTTGCTTTTTGTTTTGGGAAAATATTTATATTATGAACCTCAGAGTGATACATTTTTTAGGATAGTGATAAAGAGGTCTATGGCATTAGGTGATGTAAGACTGTTGTTCAGAGCCTTGCCAATCTTGTTCATTTCTTATCTGTTTTATTAGGTGATGGCGGTCAATATGCTTTCTTATATCAATTTTTTTTCCAGTCCAGAGTATTCCTTAAAACAAATCACAATCACAGCAAAGTATATGCATTTTCTACAACTCTGTGAGGCAGTTGAGGGGAATGGAGATAAAGGTGGCATGATGGGTCTCTAGCTCCAACTATCAGAAAATTCGTTTTTCAGCGTAAGTGGCATTATCAAAATAGACTTTTGGGGTCCTGGTGAATTTTTGATCAGCTGATTTTAACTCCAGTTTAAAACGTAATAGATTTCTTGAAGGCCTACTTCTGTCTGGTGATGTCCCTAAAAGTGAAAGATTGTTATAGATTGAGAAGACTGTGCTATTAGATGCTGGGGTGTCATATGAACATAGTGGGACCCGGTCTGAGCACGTGAAGTCCAAGAGAAAACGAACAACAGCACTTAGTGAGAGATTCTGCAAATGTTAGCAACCCAGACCCAGTGGGAAAAGTTTCATTTAGCATTATCTGTGAAACAGGATGCTTTTAACATAGTGATTAGAATCTTGGGCTAATACTTCCTTTAAGCTTGTGGGATACTTGATCTTGCTTTAGAGGGTGCCAATATTTTCTGCTTTCCTGCCTGGTTTCATACACTCCTTTATTTTTCATACCTGGCTCCGAGGATGGTCTTAACTGGCTGCTAGGACAAGAAAACAGACCAGAAAGAATGATGTGGATCCAGATATAATTAAGTCACTATAAGATCTCCGTCTCTGTTTGGTCAGCCACATGTCATTGTTACCTTAGACTTCAACTGTGGCACCAAACCTAGACTCAGCATACTGATGAGGTAAGATTCTGAACCATATTGGTCCTAGACTTGAACTATTGATCTAAAATTTGGGGGGAGGCCTCTTTTTATGTGCTATGCTTGGAAAAATTTTAGAAACATATGCCTCTATGAGAATGTTTTAAAATTAGGACTATATATATGGAACTACATTGTTTCTCCTTCCCATACTTAAAAACTAAGGGTTTGAATTAGATCGGTGATTCTTTTTCTTCCAACTGTTGGACCTTATGTTTTGAAATGGTATGTAAACCAGAAAACTGTTTATTAAGTAATGAATCATTTTTCCTATGAGTTAATAATAAAAACATACAAAATTGGCTGGTCAGAATTGCCAACGAGTACAACTTACTTTCCGTGTGATCTTCGGTGATCTTTCTGATAAAAAGATAGTCATTCTTAGAACCTATAGCATTTTGTTCAGCTTTGTAACACAGTGATAGTCATTCCCAGATTTCTGTTACTGCCTCCACTGGTTCCTACAGACTCAGGGACCTAAAATTAGGGAATTATTGACCATGAACTTCTGAGATTCATTTTAGGACTGATGTTCTATGACTCTATAACTAAGTTTGTTGTGGACAGTGCATTCCAGGCCAAGGAAGAAATCAAAGCATCCTACTTGACCATTATCGTTAACAATGGTCTGGGGTAGAAACTGCATATATAAGTGTTACTTTTCCAAATGTTGAGATATGGTTACTTTATTCTAATGCTTTTCCTATTTATTTTTTAAAATTTATATTTAATCCATTATGACTAAGTCTTGTGTTCTTGAAGGCTCCAAAGACTTCAACTATCACAACCCCAGCTATTATAGTTTTGGAAGATGTTTTCCCTTGACTTCCAATAAAATGTGGAAATAACTAGTGTAAAGAGAAATATGTATATTCGTAGATATGTACATACATACACATACATCTACATATACATGTGTATATGTGTGTGTGTATTGAGAGAAATATAGTTATGTTTTTATAAAATATTAAGAGCAAAAAGGACTCTCCCTTGGATATGCTGTTAGGGAAGTACCTACAAAGCTTCTTCAACACAGGAAGGTGGTACCAGCTCTGTTGATGTCTTTCCCCGGAAGAGCTCTTCATGTGTTGCATATGTGGAATATGCACCTCAAGTTGAGAATCCTTATTCTCCCCAAGGGGCCTCAAACCTCGGTGGGCACCAGCATCTGCCGGACAGCTTTGTTAAGACATGGATTGCTTGGTACTACCTCAGCTTCTGATTTAGCAGGTCTGTGGAGGGGTCCAAAAGTTTGCATTTCTTTTTTGTTAATGTTTGTTTTTATTTGTGTGTGTGTGTGTGTGTGTGTGTGTGTGTGTGTGAGAGAGAGAGAGAGAGAGAGAGAGTGAGAGAGAGAGAGAGAGAGAGAGAGAGAGAGAGAGAGTTCAATGGGGAGGAGCAGAGAGAGAAGGGGACAGAGGATCCGAAGCGGGCTCTGCCCTGACAGCAGAGAGCCCGATGTGGGGCTTAACTCACCAACCATGAGATCATGACTTGAGCTAAAGTCGGACGCTCAACTGACTGAGCCACCCAGGTCCCCCTAAAAGTTTGCATTTCTAACAAGTTTTCAGTTAATGCCAGACTCCATGACTCAACTGTTCCATGTCTGTGTGCAATGATATTGGATACTGGTTCTTCCCAACTGACCTGCTTTCTCTGGTAAGGAATTACAACTTTTCCTTTTTTTTTTTTTTTTTTTTTGGTCTGTAGTACTACCTTGGCCCTAGCCCACTGCCCAGTCATAATCCCAGCCAGGTTGACTCAGCATAGGTCAGTCCCAGATTGGATTAACTGTGCATAGCTACAACTTCCTCTCTTGGTCCCCTTGTCTGGAGGCTACATGTTCTTTGGAAGCACCAGTGAGTGCCATCCCCAGACCATGTTCTGGCAGAGTATAGAAACTATCTGAATATGGACAAGCCACCTTAATATGTCTGATCCTTGGGTTCCTTCTATGATTCATGGAAAGATTTCCTGATGGTAAGTGGAACTTTGAAGTGGATGCCCATAAATTATTTAGTAGCCAGTAAGAAGTGCTTGTAAGGTTCTAAAGCCACTTTGCCTTCAAGAACTGGTGGTGGGGCTATGAGTCAACACAGAGGCCTTAAGATCTTCAGTTGTCCTGTGCTTTGACAGTCTGGAGCCATCTCTCTCCTTAAGTTCCATGAGTCAACCTTGCACTGTGTCCATATACCAGTTACACCAGCTCTGTGCTTTAGCCACACTCTTCTGTATCTACACTCTGAACTTTGATGGTCTTATCTGACTTTATGGCTTCAGATATCATCTATACAATGATTACTCCACATGTTGGCCCTTTCCTCTGAGCTCCAGACTTGTCTGTGTATCTTGCTGCCTACCCAGCATCCCCAGCTGGATGTCTAAAAGCCATCTCAGATTTAAAAGGGCCGAAGATCAACCCTTAATAGCCATGACTACATGATTTTCTCCATAAAGTCTGGGTAACTATTTCTTAGTCCAAAAACCGTAGTCCACCAAAAATGCTAGATTCCTTTTATTTCCTCATCCCTCTCATCGGATCCATAGTCTTAAGATTTTTCTGTAAAACATGTTCTGAATCTACTTCTTAAATCAAAGTGCTACAACTTTGGTCCAAAACACTGTCATATCTTCCCTGGATAGTATAGTGAACTCCTAACTGGTATTTTTGTTCTATTTTGCCCCTCTTCATCCTCCACATTGGAGTTGAAGTGAACTTTCTAAATTTGATGAACTTTGTTTAAAAGCCTTTAGCGGGCATGGGAATCTCATGGAGGACTTGTCAAAACATAGATTTCCTGGTGGCACCTGGGGTTTCTGACTCAGCAGGTCTGCATAGGAGCCTGACAGTTTGCTTCCCTAACAAGCTCCCAGGTGACACTACATTTTGGGAAGCAGTGTTCTATAAAATCTAATCTTAGCATACTTCTCTGATACTATTCCCTTGTTCACTGTATTTCAGCCACACTGGTCTTCCTTTCGTCAATCCTATAGTCCAAAGTTTCCCTTTCTCTGGTCTTTTGGAAATGCTGCTTTTTTTTCCTACTCAGAATATTCTGTAAATAGAGGTTCCTACACACCATTTTGAGTTAACTAAAATTCCATTTCCTCAAAAAGGATTTTCCTGGCCATTTGCTAAAATAGCAACCCTAGTCACTCTACACTATACTAGTGTTTTTAATCTTATTTGTATCCCTTATT
Organism: Panthera tigris; assembly: GCF_018350195.1. Taxonomy (NCBI): domain Eukaryota; kingdom Metazoa; phylum Chordata; class Mammalia; order Carnivora; family Felidae; genus Panthera; species Panthera tigris. Next base: position 145,879,935 of record NC_056663.1, read on the forward strand.
GGCATCTCAAATTTATCTTGAATTAGTTTTATACATTTATTGTTGGGAGAGCATAGCTTTTTGTACTGAGGATGAGAAGTCTTTCCTCTGGATCTTTAACTATGCTTGGCACACAGTAAGTGCTCAAAAATCAGTATTAATAGACTATAGAGTATAAATATTAGAATGGGGAATTGAGTACCACTTTTGAAAGGTGAATTATAGATCTCTCTTTAATGTGTTTAGAATTCCCTTTTTGTAACTTTCACAAGTGAAGCGAGTGCTATGAACTTCAAAGTTTAAGGTTCCTAAGATTTCATATAAATCAACTGTATCCTTCTGAATAGTATTTTAGTGCTGTGGTTTTCATAACTTTTTTTTTCTTCTCATATTTTCTCTCCCCTTCTTTCACATAGAAGTAGTGATGGGGCAACATCATCTTGACCCAAACCCATACTTAAATTCATAATAGAGGTATAGTGTGTCTCTTAAATTACTTTACTCTTGTTAAGCAACAGAAATAGATACAAATCAGCATGGCAACTTATTGCTTAAAAAAAGATATAATTTTTAAAAAGGGATTATGAAAATATTATCCTTTGGATAAATTCCTTGGAAGAAAACAAAATATCCTTTACTGACTTTCCAGTCAAGGTTGTTACTATAGCAACCTATAGTTCTCCTTTCTGAGGGCTGGTCACACATAAATTATTTGTTTAATGCCTTTTTCCCCTGTGCTGAACTAGAAACTCCATGAGAATTGGAACTGTGTCTGTAATGCTTACTCCTGGTATCCATAAAACTAAACACCATTCTTGATATATAGTAGGTACACAATAAATATCTGATGAGTTTCTGAATGAATGAAGACACCAAATGTAAGTTCCATGGCTCTGTAATCTGCTTGCCGCCACCTTCCAGGTTTCATGAACCTTAATGGAAGAAATGCTTCCTCTGTGTAGAATCCCTCTCCGGCCTTCCCCGTTGGTACCCAGAACTCTGCTTTGTAACTTTTTCATTTCTTTTTGTGGTTTCTCCTTGATGGAATGTTATAAAGATTCTCAAGCCAAGTACAAAAAGCCACACCTCTTTGGTTTCTTGGATAGCTTGACTTCTTCTAGGCAAGTGCTAGTTTTTCCAACTTTTGTGTCTCTTGGTAACTCCCAGGATTCTTTGTATTCCTGTGAGTGAATTCTCTCTCTGCTTCTTAGGAGAGAACAAATAGATTCATTAATACCTGTCTAACTCATTCATTCATTCAATAAGTATTTATTGAGTATCTACCATGTGCTGTATACTTTCAGTGCTGGGGACGCAACAATGAGCAGAAGCAGACATAGTATTTGCCCCATGGAGCTTATCTTAGATAGAGTGGGAAATAGAGACATTACTTCTTAGACACCCAACTGGCTAAATAAAGATATAAAGGACAGGGACATTGTTTTTTGAAAAAGGCAACAAAGTCATCAGACCTAGGCTAGGGGTCAGGGAAAGTTTCCTGGAAATGATAGGTGAGCTGAATTTTAAAACATGAATAGGAATTCCCTAGATATGGCACCTTGTGAGCACATTTTATGAAGAGGACAAGGAGACTATGGAGACAGATTATCAGAGTTGGTTGAGATAAAATTTATTTTCCAGAAGAAAACTAACTGTCACAGTCCTCCTGAGCTACTATAAATGTTTTTGTCATAATACTAATACCAGTTAAGGTCTTTGAGCATGAACTCTGTGTGCCAGGCATAGATTTGTCTTTTACAGGAATTATCTTAATCCTGACAACAGTTCCTGTTTATGGCTTAGGAATCCAGAGAAGTGAGTGTCTTGTCTTTGTCTCATGGAAGACCTTGATACCTGCATTCAGAGCCTGTGCCCTTGTTACCTAATCCTGGTTCTCAGTGGGTATTCCTAATATTTCTGGTAGCTCGGGTAACCTGAATTCAAACACAGACACATTTATGGATCTCTCGTTATATATATATTCCCTAGCTATCTACATATGTATACAAAGATGTATGTGTGTATGTTTACATGAAATAGTCCATGTGGGTATTTAGGTGTGTGTATACATAACGTATGCACACACATAATTACATATACATATCAGTATATTTTGATGTTGAAAATTGAATATAAGGATTTGAAATAAAGCAACTTAATTGTGGAAAATTTGCTGGATGGGATAGATGACTACTAGTAATTAATAAATGGCACTGAGCTCTTTTGTATCAAGTTTGGGGGCCTAACCACAGCAGGCGTGTGAATTCATTAGGACAAGTGAGAATCTGCTGTGTCTAGCCTTATCCTCTGTTGCTAAAGCAGCTCATCTCCATTCACAGTAGCTGCTTATAGCTTTAAATAGCATGCCCTGGACTCTCTCTGCCAACTCTTCTCAAGCCAGCCAGGGTTACTGTGAGGCCAGGGTTGCACGGACGACGCGGTCTGTACGAGGCCAGGGAAGGGGTTAGTGAATTGGCCAGCTGCCTGGGCACTGGTGTAGGGAAGCCATGGCGCAGTGCAGCAATTTCCTGCTTGGGGTGAAGCCCTAGAAGGCTGGTGCAGCCTAATCCTGGACTCTTCAATTCTTTTGTGACAACTCACTGCCCCCCTGCTGCACCCCGAGTTTCTTTTAGGGGAGAATTTGATTTACACTATTCACAGGTACATGGGGATGATTTAGCGTCCTCCACCCTTCACTCCCAGCTTAGAGTCATTTTACTTGGAATTTATACTCTTAGAAAACTGGAATATCATACTCTCCAGCTATGAGTTTCTAGCATAGAGCGATCACATTAGCAACTGAGCATACTTACTCCTGATGGACACTGAAAGACTGGGAGAAAGCACAGATGTGTGTGTGTGGGGGGGTACTATAAACATTAACGATGTCTCAGGGAGGGCATGAAGGATCAAGCAATGCCTGGGAAAGTAGACCATCAGGAAGGAGATGAACTTAAGTCTGGTCTTGACCTTGCCCACTTCTCTTTCTTTGGAGGGTGAGGGCAAAAGAAAGTGAGCAAACTTATTCCCAAACTTGCTTAATTTAAGTGTCCCTTCTACTAAGGTGATTGAACTATTCCACACTAAAGTACAGCTGATAACTAGCTTCTTTTCTGATTATCCTAATTGTCTCAGTAGTTTTGCTTTATCTTTCAAGTTCAGGTGTCTCTCTAACAATTGGTGGAGTTTCAGGGAGAAATTTGAGGACGGGGGTGGGTGGGGGAGCACTTCTTAGTGGAAGGGACATCTGGTCACTGCTTATTTCTGGGTCTTTTATCTGATGTATGTGGTTATATAGGGCTTGTCTGTCATGGAGTACCCTTCCTAAATGAAGTGGGATCTCTCAAAGGAGAAGCATTTACTCTCACTAAATGGGATGGGGTCCTAGGGCTATCTCTGAACAGGTGCCCTTCCCAGGGTGGCCCACCCTGGAGCTGTGAGCATGCAGACCAGGGGAACATAAAGTCACGTGGGTCTTCTCAGAGTGGTAGTTAGAGTGCTACTGGTCCCTTGGCTGTCGTAGAGTCATTCCTGTTGTTTTATAGGTGAGGGAAAAGATGCCCAGAGAACTTGGGTGATGAAATCAGCGTCACACGTTTCTGATTAGCAGCAGAGAAAGAACTGGAATCCAGGTTGCACAATTCCTGTCTCCAGTGTTGTCCCTACCTACCACCTGGTTATGAATCCAGAGCACGTCTGAGAGGTCTTAGGGCAGCTTCCCTTTCCTTCCAGTTCTATTTTTTCCCTTCTCCTCAGCCGACTCAAATGCTTGGTTTGGCAATATAAAACTATTGTCCATTTCTGTATTTTATTTGAGCTGGCTGCCCTGTGTCTCGTTCTCATGAAGCATAATACCAGTTATGTACTTCAGAAAATGCATATCACATGAACAAGACACGTTTTGTTTATTAACAATGAAGAGAGCATACTGGTTAAGTGCAGAGACTCTGGAGTTAACAGTATAACTTCACCACTTGCTAGGCATGAAACCACTTTTAAGTCTCATTTTCTCATTAGTAAAATGGTGATAATAAATAATAACATAACTATAATAAAACCTGTTTCGTGGATTATTGAGCAGTAAAAAAATCCACGTAAGCACTTAGTACAGTGCCTAGGATGTAAGTACTCAGTAAAGTTAATTATTATTACTCTTTTTAAATATGCTCAGTTTTTTTTTTTTAAAGTTTATTTGTTTATTTTGACAGAGATAACAGCGAGCCAGTGTGAACAGGGGAGGAGCAGAGAGAGAGAATCCTAAGCAGGCTCTGCACGGTCAGTGCAGAGCCTGATGCGGGGCCCATCTCATGAACTGTGAAATCATGACCTGAGCCAAAGCCAAGAGTCTGATACTTAACTCACTGAGCCACCCAGCTGCCCCAATATGCTCAGTTTTTATAGTTTTTTACACATACATCATTGTCCTTGCCTCAACTTTAAAAATCAGAATGTTGTCAACATGTGCTTATTTAGAAAGAATCTAGTGTTGTCACAAACAGAATAGCAGATCTGTGACAATTTTGAGGGTCAGGTGTGTATAGATGCCTGCACACTTTCTGCTGTCTTCCTGCCTGTCCTCCTCCCTCCACATCCTTCTTCACTTTCTCTTTTTGTTGCAGTCTCTCCCTTTCTCTTTCTTTTGAAAGGACTTGAGCATATCATGTATTAGGGCGATGCCAGCTGAATCATTTAAGGAAAGATCTGAGCAAAAAGCATGGGAGGGAAGCTAAAAGGAATCTTTTCAAGTATATGAACTGAACAAGATTAAACACTTGGGAAATAAAGGTTGCTTTAAAGTTATTGGCAGTTGAAGCTTAAAAGGAAATGCATTAGGTTATACTGTTCTAGTTTCCTGATGATAGAAAACAAGATATATTAAATCTTGCAAATTATTATTTTCCAGTTAGGGCTAAATTAAAATTACAGCAATTGTAGATGCTACTTATGTAAATCAAACTTTGATCAATTACCTGTACTTAATAGACAACTCAATATTTGCATTTTGAAGTCACATTTTCATGTTATTGTTGTCTTTTAATATGGTCTTTTTTTTAATGTTTATTTATTTTTGAGAGAGAGAGCATAAGCAGGGAAGGGATAGAGAGAGAGGGAGACACAGAATCCGAAGCAGGTTCCAGGTTCTGAGCTGTCAGCACAGAGTCCGATGAGAGGCTTCAACCCACAAACCATGTGATCATGACCTGAGCTAAAGTTGGGCACTTAACCGACTGAGCAACACCCCCCCCCCCCACAGGTGCCCAATATGGTCTTATTATAATTAGGTTATATATTAAAGATATTATTCAGATTATGCATGGAAATAACTTGGTGTCAAAATGAGTCACGTTTGAGTGAGCTGAATATTGATATTTTCACTAATTTTTTGAAATAACAGGGGCAATAAGGATGAGCCATGCAATTATTTGTAAAAAATTAAAATTTTTTCCTTATAAATTATCCATATTTAGTCTTAATTAAAATTTAATGTAATGTGCAGAATTGCTTCACATGTTACCTTATACAAAGTAGCCAATAAATTTTCTTGTAGATTTTATTCTAATCTGAGAGTGACATTTGCATACAATTTTACTGTTTGGTTTAATTTGCCTTCGTAATACTGGAAAACAAAATGCTTGTAAAATTCATAGGACAACATTGTCCTTTTGTAAAATGTTAATTGTGTAAATAGGTAAGAATTCTAGAAACTGTGCTTTTCAGGAAAAAGAACAGTTATTACTCTGGACCTGCATTACCTTTATAAAGTCGTAAAGAAATTGCTTCGAAATTCACTGGAAGTAGAATTTTTTTTCTTTTGATTCATGTGCCAAATGTAGATTCAATTTACATTCTGCCTGCATTTTTCTTCTTTTCTCTTACTCTCTTATTTCTTCTTCTTTTATTTCTCTTCTCTTATTTTCTCTTTAGACTAGACAGGTCGTTACTCTTTGCTGTATGAGAGATTCTTGGGTAATAATGCCCAAGAGTCCTATAAAGTTAACAATTAGCTTATTAAATTTCAGACATTATTATTCTCTCTTATTCATTTTGATAGAAGGGTCCTATCTGAAAATATAAGATACTATTATTTTCTGTATGGTGGGGTTATGGTTGGGATTTTATATTTTTAAGACTTAAAACAATTCTCTTAAACAATTGCTAGTGTTGGGAAACTAGCTCACTTTCATATTTGCTCAGCCTTAGATATTTCTAATTCTTTTTTTTTTAAGTTTGAAGCTAACGTTTTAACTTTTATAATGGTTTTAACCTTTTAAAAATGTTTTAACAGTTTTAACATTGTCAGAAATGAAGACTGTTCTTTTTTTGTTGGGTATGATTCACTTCTGTGCTAGTTTCCAAGAGAGCTGTTACACAAAGTGCAGTGATTGAACAGAACAGAACCTATGTGGGGGAGATGTAAGAGTTCAATTTGATAGGTATAATCATCCTGTATTTATTCTAAAGTTGGTAATGAGACTGGTCTGATTTCAGAGGATCACTGCTTTCTCACCACAGTATCTGATATGAATTATAGACTTTGTAGGTGGCTTGGATACCCTTTCTGGTTTGGGCCTCTGACTCTCAACTAACCTTAAGTGTTCTGTGAACGTGTCCTCAACATGCAACCGTTCTATCATCTCGTGAAATTATTCCTAAGACAAGGTAAGAGGTGCTGCTTAACCTGTTCTGAGAGAGAGATTTCATGGAAGTGAAATGTAAGTTGAATGAGGAGAAACTGACTGGATTAAGTTTTATATAGTTTATTTGCAGACTGGAACCAGGTGTTTAAAAGATCAGGAATTGTGGTCAATATTGAGGATGAAGTTTGGCCCACCACATCTATTCAGAAGGTCAATGGTGGGAGGAAAGATTTTCAGTCTGTTTTTCCAATTATGGGTTTGTGTGTAGGAGAAAGCGTGTACCATTTCCTGTTTGATGGAGAAATGCCCCTTCCTTGGGGTCTTCTTTGATTGTATTGGTTCCAGCAATTTAAGCTGCCATGTCACTGAAACTTCATTTTTACAAAGTCCCCAATGTATTTACTTCAAATTCTTGACTTATCTTTCCCTGTATGGTTAAGGGGACATTTAAAGCTCTATTTTATTAAAAACAATTTTTAAAAAATGTTTATTTTCGAGAGAGAGAGAGAGAGAACGAGAGAGAGAGTGTGAGCACAAGTGGGGGAGGGGCAGAGAGAGGGAGACACAGAATCTGAAGCAAGCTCCAGGTTCTGAGCTGTCAGCACAGAGCCTGAAGCGGGGCTTGAACCCACAAGCCGTGAGATCATGACCTGAGCTGGAGTCAGACACTTAACTGACTGAGCCACCCAGGAACCCCCTAAAGCTCTATTTTAGTGGGAAGTTTGAGAGCATCTCAGACAGAAATCTAGATACCTATTCTGAGTTTACTTCAGAGATCTAGGTAGAACAATGCTATAGTTAATTAGCCTAGGAACTTGTTAAGGTCATTTTTTTTGCTTACTGAAAGTATTCATTTCTTTGTGGTTACTATAACTTGAATTTTCTGGTAACTGTTCTTTATTATAGTAATAGAGGTAAATAATTAAAAGCTGTGAATAACTTCAATTGAAATAGAGGAAATTATTGAGAAGGAAAATTTAGGTAATGTACAGTATTTGGGATTCTTTTAAATATAATTTAAGATATAGGTACTTTTGAGGATATTTCTTTGTAGAATTTGTTTTGGAACAAGTATATCTAGCATTTACAATGAGAATAATATAAACTAACATTTATTGAGTACTGATTACTTGCTAGACTCTCTGTTAAGTACTATATATGTATTATGTTTAATAACAACCCTGTAGACTAGGTACCAAGTTCTCATTCCTACCTTTTTAAACTGATTTCAAAAGACACTTGCTATTGTAAGGTAGTTTGAATATTAGAAAACTAGGGAAAAGACGTTATGATCACTGTGTAGAACTAAGCTCAAATAGTTATAGGCCTGGATTATCTGACATAAAGATTATAAATATTTGGATTAATTTTTTAAAAGTTTATTTATTTTGAGAGAGAGAGCACACGCATACTCACACAATTGGGGGTGGGGCAGAGAGCAAGGGGGACAGAGAGAATCCCAAGCAGGCTCTGCACTGTCAACACAGAGCCCTATGGGGGGCTTAGACTCACGAACTGTCAGATCATGACCTGAGCCAAAGTTAAGAGTCGGATGCTTAACTGACTGAGCAGTTTTTAAATATTGTTAAAATTTAAACGTTGTTAAATAATCCTTAATTTGGGCTGCTATTTTATTTTATCATTTCATTTCATTTCATTTCATTTTATTTCATTTTATTTTTGGAGCTGATCGTGTATTAGAAACTAGGTGAAATGTTTTGGTGAGGATATGCGTTATTTAAACACGGATTTTTTGGAGTTTACTATAGAGCAAGGAATAGTGACTACACTTTGAGTGTGGGCAGAATGTGGGGCATAGCTGATAGACAGGTTGGGTGAGCCCAGGAGAAGCCTATTGCATGAAAATCTGATGAGCCTCCTGGGAAAGAGCTTACCCCTCAAGAAAGAGGAATCAAGCTATTCTGAGCTTGACTTGGTCTTGGGCTTTGAGAGAGAGAACAGTTCTGAGCATAGAATAATAATGTTTGTTCTTCATTTTTTTTTTTTAACTGTTCTAGCCCTCAGTGGATTTATGTCTGAGCCCCATGGAAATATAGGAAGGCATATAAATAAAAACTGCAGTAACAGAAGCCTTGTTCACAAGTGTATGGGAAACATGTTTGGAGTCTCTGAACAATACTTGTGACTTGTATGGGCCTAGGAATCCCATGTCAATAGATCCAGGAGTTAGTGACATCTAAGTTATTACAGTTAATGAGACAATCCATGCCCATATATGGGTAAGGCCTGGTGACCTGGGAGTTATAGCAATGCATGTGGAAGGGAGATACTGAGAAAGTAAGGGAGAGGGGGAAGGGGAAAGAGGGAAGTGGGCATTCAGAGGACAGAATGATAAGAATGACTACTCCCACCTCCCATCCTAGGGGTCAAGGAAGACTTTAGGGAGGAGAGTCTTAAAGAATATTTAATGCAGAAGCAGAGAGAGATAGGAAAGAGAGGGCATGCCAGTCTGAATGGAGGAAAATATAGAAGTAAAGACATGGACATGGCAAATATGGGGAAGGGGAGGAAGATAGGAAAACTTTAGTTGGCTTCATCATGGCACATACAAGGAGCTTCCGAATGGCAATAAACAAGAGTGTCCTGATTGGAATTATATTCAAGAAGTAATTAAATAGGTTACATGGTGGGGAGTGAATCAGAAATGATGAAGAAGTGGTGGAGAGTAGTTTGAAGGCTCATGCAATAGCCACAATGTAACGATACGATACAATACAATACAATACAATACAATACAATACAATACAATACAATACAATAATGGGTAGTATGATTAGCAACTAGGGAAGTAGCTATGAATATAGTGGCAAGGGAAAGATTGTTTAACATTATTGAGTAGAATTCCTATGATTTGGCAACTAATTTGGATGGAGAGGGAGGGGGAGAGTGTGGGTAGGGGGATCACAGATAAGCTGAGAGTTTTGAGAAGGCAGGGCTGGAGAATATGGAAAACAGAAGGACAGGAGAAGAAAAACGTTCGATAAATTCCCCTTCAGACACACTGAGTGCACACATCCTGTGCAGGTGGAGATGTTTTGCAGACAGCTGGGGGCAGGGGAACTCTGGAGAGAGTGTATGGCCAGGGGGAGGAATTGGGAAGCCTGGGGCATAAAGGAGGAAACTGAAGCTGGGACAGTGGATAGACTTGAGAATATTCAGATAGGAGAGCTGAAGCATAGAGCCTCAGAGAATACCTACTTTCTAAGTTGACTTTTTTTTTGTATTAGCAATTTTAGGTTCATAGAAAAACTAGGTGGAAGGTACAGAGATTCTCCAAGTACCCTCTGCCCCCACATATGCAGAGAATACCTATGTTTAGGGAGCAGGAAGAGTGGGAGCCAGAGGAGGAGACAGAAAGCAGTGGCTGAGCAAAGGAAACAGAATTCTGAGGGTAGAAATGTTTATAGAAACTGAAGGATTTAAATTTAGGCTTAAGTTTAAATTGGTAAACAAAATTAAATTACATAATACATTTTGTTTCAAGTGCTGTTGTTAACTCAAATGATGCCAAAATAGTGTTCCTGGGAAGAAATTCTTATAGAATCCAGTCATGAATAGCTACTAGTCATCATGACTCAAGTATTGGTACCATGGAATTCTGTTTGTTCATGGCTGAATCAGCTAGCTGATATTTCAGAGCTTCTCTCTAAAAAAATGTAAAATATTTCTCCTAACCTTCTTTTTCTCAGCTACTAGAAAATCATTTAAATCTTCTTTGACTCATCTCCCCCAGGTTAAATATGACCATGCTCATTGTTTTCTACAGTTGCCTTGAAAGATATCTTAGAAAAGTAAAATGAAGATAACTTAGTTTTGCAGTCCATGAGTTATTGGTGGGAGATTTTGACTGCTAATCTGTTTCAGCCCTCCCACTCAGTCTGCTTATAGGCTTCTTCAGAACCATCACCAGGAATGAGTCATTGCTGAGACACAGAACAGAAGCTAACACTCAAAGTTCTTAGTAGTAGTGGTAGTAGTAGAGAGGAGACTTCAAGGGTAAGTGGAAGTATATTTATATTGAGGGACTTGCATGTTTTACTTTCAAGAGTTATGTGTGTTTTATAACGTGCGTGTTTTTGTTTATTGCAGTGCACAGGTGTACTTTTTAACATCTGGTGAGTGATACTGTGCATTTCCATGTTATTGTGTTATTTGTGTATACTTTAAGCCAAAAGTCACATACTTGATGTGAAAGGGCATATATGACTTTCAAAAATTAGCATAAATACATGGGCATAAATATTTATATTACCCATGGAGATGGGCAATAAAGTATTTGACATGCTGGTCAAAAGAGACAGGGCATTTAAGTCTCTATTAGGCGTTAATAACAAGAGATATCAAGTCCTTAGGTAGAAAATAGGCAAAGTGCTTATAGAGAATTTCATTTTGGGATAGTAGGATAAATGCAGGAGTGGCTCTTGATTTTCTGACAATCTAAAAGGATTTTATGGAGCATGTGGTGGGATTTTGTAGTGGTTTAAATGTCCATTGGACACATGCAAAGATGTTAAACATCACTCATCAGGGAAAAACAAATCAAAACCACAATGAGATATCACCATATACCTGCTGGAATGGCCAAAATTAACAACATAAGAAACAACAGGTGTTGCGAGGATGTGGAGAAAGGGGAACACTCTTGCACTGTTGGTGGGAATGCAAACTGGTGCAGACACTCTGGAAAACAGTATGGAGGTTCCTCAAAAAACTAAAAATAGAACTACCCTCCAATCCAGTGATTGCACTATCAGGTATTTACCCAAAGGATACAGAAATAGACCAATGTTTGTAGCAGCATTATCAACAATAGCCAAACCATGGAGAGATCCCAAATGTCCATTGAATGATGAATGGATAAAGATGTTCACACACACGCACACACACACGCACACACACACACACACACACACACACACACACAAACACACAAACACACACTCGAGTATTACTCAGCCACCAAAAAGAATGAAATCTTGCCATTTGCAATGATGTGAATGGAGCTTGAATGTATTATGCTAAGCGAAATAAGTCAATCAGCGAAAGACAGATATATGATTTCACTCATGTGGGATTTAGCAAAACAGATGAATATATGGGAAGGGGGGAAAGAGAAAAGAGGGAGGTGAACCACAAGAGACTCTTAATGATAGAGAACAAACTGAGGGTTGATGGAGGGAGGTGGATGGGAGATGGGCTAGATGGGTGCTGGGTACTAAGGAGGGCATTTGAGATGAGCACTGGGTATTGTATGTAAGTGATGAGTCACTGAATTCTACTCCTGAAACCATACTGCACTGTATATTAACTAACTAAAATTAAACAAACAAACCAACAAACAAATGGCTCATTGCGAAACAGTGCCCAAAAATAGTAGGTCAAAAAAAAGATGTGTTCTCAGCATATTCCACCCTTACTGGTTGGGTTTTGGTTGGGGGCAAGAGAAATAGTATTGGTTAACATGAAGAAAAATGGAATATAGTGGAAGTATATTAGGTGACTTACAGAATTTGAAGAAAAAGCTAAACAGCCAAGCTTTAAGAGGTCAGGAACAAGGATAGCTCAAGGGCTCTCAGCTGAAATCCATTTCTGGAACACTGGAATGGTTGGGTTCCAAATGTCACCATGGTGTATGGCCTTTCTCTAGATTCAGATTCTTAGGAGTGAAATTCCAATTAGGTCATCTTGAATTAGGTTACCCTTTGAAAGATAGCATGGTGATTAAATGGTCTACCAGGCTCACACAGACTGCAGAGGGGTCGCTCTCTGTAAGAGGCATGAGGTATGGCTACCATAAGATGGGAGCAGAGATGCTGGACAGGCAAACACAAGAAACCTGCCATAGGCAGAGAGGACACTTTGTAGTTCTTTAAAAAAAAGTGAAAATATGGGCTTGCATCGTCTCTGAAACTAAATTTGGAATTATGCATGCATACATATGCAGATATACATACGGATACATATTTTATACAGTGCTTTTGGATGATCTCTGCCACTTTTTTCCTTAATTTATTACTCTTATGGATGACATGCTGAGTGACATACTATAGGCTGCTTTTCTGGTCTCATAGAGAAAATTTAAAGAAATATAAGAGATCTCCAAAGACATATTAATATAGAGTATAATATGTGAGAGGTGCTGAGGTCAGTCTAATATGGAAAATCATTTTTTTGGTTATTAATGAAGACAGTTTATTTTCTTAGACAAGGAAGTGTCCTCACATAATTTTGTTTGAGTAGAAGTTGCATTGACTTACATGAATAGTCTTATCTAAGACTATAGTCTTATCTAAGAAGAGATTCCCCTGCTGAAATAAACTTTTCCTTCTGGTGTACTGTTTGCTTTCTGACCCAGGACTTGATTTACTATCATTAAAAACAACTACAGGGGTGCCTGGGTGGCTCAGTTGGTTGAGCATCCAACTTCAGCTCAGGTCATGATCTCACGGTTCATGGGTTTGAGCCCCGCATCAGGCTCTGTGCTGACAGCTCAGAGCCTGGAGCCTGCTTCTAATCCTGAGTTGCCCTCTCTCTCTGCCCCTCCCCAGCTTGCTCGCACATGCTCTTTCTCTCAAAAATAAATAAAACATTAAAAAAAAAAAAAAAACAACTACAAGTGCTGTTAATAAGAATCTAAAGCTTGCCACTTGCATTTTTGAATAGTTTTAGATAGGTTCTCATTATACTTTAATAATGGGAAGACATTTCTCATTGTAGTTCATATGCTAGAGACAAAAGAATAAAAAAAAAAGTCTTTTGAAGTCACTTACAGATCTTTCGAGTTCCAGATCAGTGGTTCTTGAACTTCATTTGGCACGAGTCTTGCCTGGAGTGACTGCTGAAAATACAAATGTGTGGGTTGCTTTCCAGAGATTTTGATTTGGTAGGTCCATGGGGGCTCAAGATTCTAGTTTTATCAAATACCCCAGTTGACTATGATGCAGGTAGTATCTGGATCACACTCTGGAAAATTCTGATCTAGATGATTTCATGTTAGCTTATGAGTAGTGTCAAAGAAATAAGAATTATGTATAATTAGTTCAAAGATTTGGAATTTAATTATAGTAATTTTGACTGTTCAGATTATTTACTCTTAAACCACACTTCTACTAAAGTGGCTAAGAATTCTGTTATTACTGAAAATATTAGGTAACTTTGTATGGAAGTTAATGGTAAAGGAAAGTGTATGAGTAAATTTTACATTCTTGACTAACATTTAAGTTTTTGATGCATCTCATATACTAGTAGCACATTTTAAAAATATTTTTCTTTTTTCAAGTTTATTTATTTTTAGAAAGAGTGAGCAAGTGTGCAAGCACCTGTGTACGGGGGGGAGGGGCAGAGAGAGAGGAGAAGAGTTCCAAGCAGGCTCTGCACTGTCAGAATGGAGCCTGACATGGGGCTTGATCTCATGAGCCGTGTGATGATGACAGTGAGCTGAAATCAAGAGTTGGATACTGAACTGTCTGAGCCACCTAGGTGCCCCAGTAGCACATTTAAAATATATATAGATATCTATATATAGATATCTATATATCTATATATAGATATCTATATATATCTATGAGAGTATTTCATGGTGAGTTAGAATGTTTTATTTTTTTCCTTGTTTTTGTTTGGAATAAGTCCGTATTCTCTGATAAATATAGTATATTAGGCACACCAAGACTGTAGTTTCATGCCATATTTCCTTGAAAGTTGTTTTTCTCATGCGTGTATTTTTACTTCTGAAAACAGTGTTCCCCCCCACCCAGGATTTTCTAGTAAAAACCTTTTTATCACATCTATTTCTCTCAACATAAGATGATTTGAGTTGTGATGTCCTTTAAAAAAAAATTAACCAGGAGTGAAACTGACACTATCAGTGATACAATTAAGAAGGAAGCCAGGAAGTCCAATTTCAATTTCCGAAGGCACTGAGGGTTGCATAAAATGTTATAGGGAGCAGTTAACCAGGATGGAGCACAGCAATCAAAAACAGAGTGCTTACTTTTGAGTAAAATTATCAATTTTGCCAGCCTCAGCATATAGCAGCTGGCTCCATAAAACAAAGGATGTGTTTTACTACATGTAGTATGGGAAAAATTGGTTACATACTTTCCTTTTAGTTATGCCTGAACATACATAGTTATAATCATCTGCAGAAGTATCCACATGCACAAATAGACTAGACAGCTAAGGGCCACACAGCTGAAATCTGTATTTTACAAATTGCCACAGCCTTTGAAAGTCTCAAGCAGGAAAAGCAAACCTAGTAGGTTTTTTTGTTTTTTTTTTAAATCTTTTAACTGAGCTCAAAAAGATCCTCAAAGCACAAATAATGGCTTATCTTTAGTGGCATGAATTCAAGCAATAAGTGTTTACATTTTTTTTTGTTGTTCAAATTATTTAGACAAACTTCTGGATAATGTTAAGATTAGCTAGTCAATTTTAATGTAAACTGACATTTTTCTGATGAGGATCATTAACCTAGAACAAGAAAAGTTGAGATTTTTGTTGGTGGACACTTTGTTATATTTTACATACTGATGCTTTCGTTGCAGAACCCTTGAATACTTGTAAATCCTATGACATAATATATTCAAGAGTGTAAAAATACACGTTCCTTAAAAAATAGTCGATATTTTATGATATTCTTCTGGCTTAATACTTTTGTGAGTTATCTTCTGATAAGATATTTTAATATTTAATATTCAGTAATTCACAGTAAGTCAGAGGTTCTTACTGATTTATCTTCAGTTATGTAATTTCCATAAGAATGTAACAGATAGATTGGAAAGTGTTTTATAAGTTCTACAAAAGAATATGTTTAGGGGACACTCAGTAGAACAGAAGTAGTGACCTATTAAATTAAAAAATAAGGTGCTAATTGTATTGCATGCTGAGGCATTTCTTAGCCATTTATAATCATGACAGAAAACATGTTCTGGATTGTTTGGTCGTTCCAGAGGACACTACCAGAGTAGGGGTGTCTACAGGGTGAAGTGATAGGATAAAACACATCTACGCTTATCCTTAAGATAGAACATTTCCAGCAGCTTTGCCTTCCTTCCATTTTAAATTTGTGGATTTTTACCAGGAAGAAAGCTTCAAGTATCTGGTTCATGCATTTAACATCTAATAACTTCTCTTTAGATAAGCAAAATGTGCTTTGATTTCAAGGCTCTGACAACCACCAGCGGTAAGAACTGGGATGACACCAAGAAGAAATATTGGATATCAGAAATTGTTCCTGTGAAAAGTGAAGGTGGGGAAAAGTCCTTTGAGGTTTTGAGCTTTTGAAATATGGGATCAAAACGGAAGATTTTCAGTAATGTGTGGCTGGGTGTTTACTGTTAGAACAGGGTATGTTGTAGGTGCGTTTGATTTGAAGTATATAGAATCATAATTACCATTTTTAGAAACCAAATGAGAGAAGATGGTACAGAAGGACAGAGGCCCAAGTAAGGGGGAGGCCCATGGGCCCCCATTTGCCCATACCTTTCTCATTATGTTTAATATATTCCCTGTTAGAAATGTCAATGGAATGGAAAGTGATTAGGGCTGGTGTACCACCCACAGGAAAACCAATGACCTCTGACATTAAGCAGTGTTGGTCTTGGTGGGCTGGAACAGCTCAGCTTGGTCGTGGTAGTAGTTGTGCTGATACTGGGAGGAGAAGGAACTTATATATCCTCTTCAGAGGGGTGCTTGTGAGGATGACTATCCAGTGGGAAACGAGCATTCTCCAGACTGCGAAGGTTCCAGGGATCAGGCTGATGCTAGTCCCATCTTTCTGAACTTGAAGGAAGGTGAGCTCTGAATGCCATGGTCATGACAATCCACAAGATGGAGTTATTTTACACTGGTAAAACATTTCCAAAATGAACACTTGTGTGAACAATGCTGCTTTCAGCAAGATAAAGCCTGAAGTAAGAATGCTTGGTTTATTACATTCAAGGATATGGCTAGAAAACCGTACAAAAGCTACTGCTTCAGTGACCCCTTAATCATTCCAGATTTTATCAGTTCACCTTGCCAACCATGTAGGTTGAAAATTTCCTCTGTAAGATTAAGTGTACTCCTTTTTTTATCCATATTTGTAGGGGATACAACTGGATCTTGGGGAAAGTCTAACAAATTTCTTTTTACAAAATTTTAACTCATTTCAAAAGCTTAAGTGGAAGGAATGAAAAAAAAAAAACACCTTTCCCATTATAGTCATCTTCTATCCTTAGCACTTAGTATAATGACTGGCACATAATAGGTGCACAGTATATTTGTAGGTGACCTTTGCTTGCATGGGAAGAGGTAGAACAGAAATAGTGCTGTATTGAACTAGGAAATACTGTGCTGATTGGTCTATATGCAGAATCTTTCCTGTAGTAGATCTGGTTTATGGTTTATGCTTCTACCTTTTTTTTTTTTTTTTTTTTTACCACGCTGAAATACATATTCCAGGGGGGAAAAGTCCCTTCCCCAAATTGTTTGTAATGTTCTCAAAATCTGGGTTGGCAACACACTTGATGTATGTTATTGTGGGAAAGGTGGGTTTTTTTCTTTCTTTTTTCTGAAGATGATGAAGAAATAATTGAACTGAAATGAATAGGCATGATTGGATGCTTCTCTAGTTATTTGTTTTGGAATTGTCTTTGAATCACGTATTGTAGCCTTGACTGTATTTCTATAAAACAAGGTTTTAAAGCAGTTTGTCATTGGGATGAGCACTGGGTGTTGTATGGAAACCAATTTGGCAATAAATGTCATATAAAAAAGCAGTTTAGACAAACGATTTCCCTTTTTTTCCTTTTTGTAACAAAAGGACACATAAATAATAACATACAAACTATAAGCTTATCAATAATAAAAATGTAGCCTTTTTAGTTGGAATAATAAACCAATTGTGTAGCTTTTTTGGCTCTAATAATGAGTTTAGAAACTTATGGACTCATATACAAAGTGCATGAAACTTAGACAGTTATTTATATTTTTTCTCCACTTCGAATGTGGCCAAGAAAATCGATAAAGAAATATCAAAGATTTTACAAATCAAATTTATAAACTCAGAAGAATTCTTATTGCTGGTAATGCTTATTTGGATTATTAAACTCTTTTAGCAGAATAGATCTCTTTACTAAATACAAGTTGACTTCCATAGTGGTATTCTTTGGTGTATATGTAAAAGGAGAAAATTAAAAAAAAACAAACCCTGAATATGTAGGGAAAGGTATTGTTAATGAAAGTCACTGCTTGATATACGACTGTGCCCTCATAGTGAGTGTGGAACCAAAGGTGATGATTACAGAATGACGTAACTGGTAATCTATGTATGTTGCCTGGGGAAGACTGGCAGAAATGAACATCTACATCCCTTAGTTGTAGCTATTAAAATTTTTCATTGCTCGTTGGTCTTGTGACTCTCTACTTTCATCTAGTGAGTTGCTTTTGGCTCCAAGCCACTTCTTAAGAAGGCCATTGATTCTTGTGATGGAATGAGATTACTTGCTGCCAATTTAGGGACCAATTTTAGTACTGGTATCCTTTTTCCTTCTCAAGGGTGAAGAAAACTCCACATTCGCAAGTTTTTCCTTCCTTTATGGTCTTGTGTTTATTTTCCTGGACATTGAGTCAATATAATCTGTTAACGTACATATTTACAATGAATCCTTTTTTGTGAAAAAAAATCTAAGAGTTGACATACCTTTGATAAAGAACATACAGGCTCTAGACCAACCTCTATCTGGCATATGGTAGGCACTCTGCTTCTTCTCTTGTGACTTTGGGAAAATATCAACCTCTCAAAAAAAAAAAAAAAGTATCTTTTTTAAAAAAAAAATTCTCATCTATAAAATAAAAGTGGTGAGTGTCTATGATCTTCCCTAAAATAAGCTCTTAAATCTAGATAAGGATGAGCACAATTTTCATTAAATCTAGTCAACAATAGATAGGTTATTGAGCACTTATTATTTACAAGGCTCTATTTTCCCCTCCCGCCTTTTTAAACTAATGACATTGAAGGGGAATAAGGATGTGATAGAGCATATGAGAAGTGAAAAGCACCAGAGAGTGGGGGTGAAGCATTCTATCCAAGCTGGCACACCAGCTGTTCTAAGTAGCACATTGACCGTCAGATGCTTAGATTCTCCCTCAAATTATGAGCTTGATTCTGTTCTTAAACTCTTTCTTCCATCTGTTAATTCAGTCTGTTTCAGAGAAGAAGCATTTTTTTTCTCTTACTTTTGATTCAACTTTTTAGTATCATATATCTGCCTATTTGAAAAGTTGGTTTTACTACTTTTGGTCTTCTTGATGCACTGTAAAAAAAAAAAAAAGTAATAATAATAATAATACATGTCCGAAGTCTTGTGTTTATTAGTACTGGAAGAGACCCTTGGTGCAGAGACTTGATGGAGGGCTAGATTGTCAGTTGTCTTTATGAAATAGACATAGAACATGTGAATTCAAAACCTTTTATTTGCAAATGGCAGCCAGATAGGTCTCTCTCTACTCAACTAAGCAGAGATAGAAGTACAGTATATGAATATCAAAATATGGTAATTTAGGGTGTTCTCAATACCTACCATGGTGATGAAGATAATAGGTATTAAGTTTTGAAAGTAAATTAGAAGTGGGTAAAGCCTGGCTCTGCCATCTAGAAACTTTATTACTTTGGGAAAATTTAATGGATTTCTGTGGGTCATCATTTCTTCATGTATAAAGTAGGAATAATATCTACTATAGGGTTGTTTTTTTTTTTTTTTTCGGTCTGGCTTAAACTAGAGAACATGTGTGAATCTTCTGCATGCACAGTGCTTTTATGAAGGCAGATACACAGTTGTTACTTCTGTTAGAAATGTAGAAAGTGCAAATTTGGTTAGAGTCAGCAAATATATCTCCGGAGAGAAAAGAAAAACAATTAGGGGTTGAAAATCAGGGTAACTTTAAAAAGGGAAAATTGGGAAGAGAACTGGCAGAAAGATATTCCTTGAATGATTTTATTGTGAACATATTTTCTCAGTGATCTTTAACAAAATCAATGACCTGTGAAACCAGAACACAGATAATTAATGCTTAAAGGTGATAACAGGCAAAAAGTTACTAACATTCGGTATTAGAATACACATAAAACTGATTTATTATCTATTTTCCATGATCTGCTCAAATTTTTAACATTTCTGTCAGATCTGAAATAACTACTTGATAATTGAACAGTAGTATAAACTTTAAAAAATTTTTAGCGTAAGCCTTTTGTGAATGAGTCATTGTCATCAACACATCTGTAGAGGTTCAAGAAATGGGATAACAGAGGTGGAAACAAAATCTGCTAGAGCAGCGCATTAGATGATGTGGAGACATTTTGGAAGATTACATTTCTTTAAACTACAGATCTTGTTCCCCTGTTTTAGTGTTTGTTGTCATGAAAATAATCACAAACCCACATGCCCAAGGCTTAATGAAAACCTGGTGGCTGTAGAAATAATCAGAAGTATAACATGCTACATTTCTCTTTTTAACCCATTTCGTCTAACTTAATGTTTCACACAGTATTTTCAGGAAGTTTTGAGCATTCCAGTGCCATGTAGATACTCAGTTTTCAAAATTTGTGTAATGTGGGAAATAGATACAAGAAGGAGAAGGGATTGAAGGGGAGTGGCTTTTATAATCCAGCATTTTTCAAGATGAAGAGAATTAGGGGGGCCTTCTACTTTTAGAACCGATCCCCAAAAGTGGTCTCTAGCCACCATTTGACTGCCTCGTTACCTGAGCCTCTTCAGGTGCCCACCTGTAATCGGGTTGTAATCAGAACGACAGCGAGAACCCTTACCACCTCTTTTTACACACTTCCTGCCATGCTGCCTGTCTTCAGTAGCAGCAGCAGCAATTCCTCGTTTTTCCTGACAAAACTTGTGCGCCTTTCAGATTTGGTATGACTATCCTGGGAGATCCACCTCGTTTCTGCTGAGGTGAGTACAGAAATTGAAGGGAACTGAATTTTCCTGGCCTCATCTCTGGTCTGGTGCAGGAATTTAGAGCAGATGCAAGGAGTCAAATGTAACTCCATCTGTGCCTTAATGAGATTCAGACACACTCATCTGTCTTCTGGCCTTTTGTTCTTCAGCACTAAGTCTGTTCTACTCAGGGAATGTTCTGGTAAGACATGGAGGGTCTGGCTCTTGAGTTTTGAAAAGGTAAAAGTAGTTGTTTGTTTAACGAGTGATAGTGAAAAAAAAATGTATATGTTTTTTAAAAAAGAAGCCCGTAGCTTTCAGGACATCACTTGAAGAATTTCGCACATAAGAGGAACAAGGTTACTACCCTTACATGTAACATGCGGTATAATTTAGTGTTAGGTTTCTAAAGATTTATTAGTCTTTCAGTTTTCTTTTTTACACGATACAGTAATTCCAGTGTGTTTAGGGGAAGAGAATAGGATTGGGTTAGATTGGGTGGGAAAGGGGAGAAGGAGCCAACGTTATTTTAGAATAGGAATGTGGCAAATAATAAATGCTGTCTTAACGAAAATTGGGTATTCCTTCCCACTCCGCTTTTACCCAAATCATTATATTTTCTTTCCGTGAGGATGGGTACTTGGGGCAGCGTAACCACTGTCAGCAACAGATTTGTTTTCCACCTGACACCACGGTAGACAAGTGTGTTGTATGTCTAACTTGGAGACACACGAAGAGTATGCTTCTTAGAATTCATGGTAGAGGGACTGTTGTTAGTCTTCTGGGAAGAAGACAAACAAGAGGGAGAGGCTTACCACAAACAAGAAGTGAAACTAACACATTTATTATAAGGCTAATTACTGATACTGCTCTAACCAAGACTAGTTTAAGTTTAGAATTTTAAAAATCATATTTGTTGAGGTATTACATAGATACAGTGAACTTCTCCAATTTTAGGTGAGCCGTCTGATAAATCCGGACAGTGTTACACAGTCGCGTAGCCCTCACTGCAATCATGATATAGAAAAAAATGTCCTCATGTTCCTTAACAGTCAGTACCCTTCCTCTACCTCCACCAGCCGCTGATCTTACTTCTTTCACCTTAATTTTGCCTCTTCTAGAATTTTATCAAAATAAATCATACAGTAGGTATTTTGTGTGTCTGGAAGTTTGGATACTTTCAGTTATAGTGCTTTTGAGATTCAGCCATGTCCTTGCTGAGTCCGTAATTTGTGTATTTTTACTGCAGAATACTATTCTACTGTATAGATACATCAAAATTTGTTTATCCATTTACCAGTTGAAAGACATTTGGATTCTTTTAATTTTTTAGCTATTACAAATAAAGCTGCTATGAACATTAAGGTAGAAGTCTTTGGACAGGTTTTCATTTCATTTAAGTAAATATTTAGGAATAGAACTGCTGGATCATATGATAAGTACATATTTAACTTTATAACAAACTGCCAAACTATTTTATGAACTGGCCTCACCAATTTTCATTGTTCATAACAAGGTAAGAGAGTTCCAGTTCCTCTACATACTTGCCAACATTAGCTAATGCCAATCTTTTTAATTTTAGCTGTTCTTGTGAGTATATAGGGATGTCTCATTAAGGTTTTGATTATTTTCATTATTTTCATTGCTTTAATGACTGTAATGATGTTGAGGATTTTATCCATGTGTGTGCTTGTTATTTATATATCTTCTATGATTTGACTGCACATCTTTTGCCAATTAAAAAAAAAAACAAATTGTCTTCTTGAGTTTAAGATTTCTTCTTACATTCTAGATATTGTATTTTCTTCTGTCTGTGGCTAGCCTTTTTCATTAACTGAGTCTTTTATTGTATTGTATTCTAGTTTTTTAATATATTTAAAACATTTTTAAATGTTTTTATTTATTTTGAGAGAGAGAGTGAGCATGAGTATGAGCAGAGGAGGGGCTGAGAGAGAGGGAGAGAGAGAATCCCAAGCAGACGCGGGGCTTGAACTCACAAACTGTGAGATAATAATCTGAGCTGAAATCAAGAATTGGATCCTTAACTGACTGAGCCACCCAGGCATCCCTACTTAGTTTTTTAAAGAGCGAAAGTTTTTCATTTTGCAGTTTAATTTATTGATTTTTTTCTTTTATATTCATGCTTTTTGTGTCTTATTTAAACAATCCTTGACAAACTCAACATACTTTGTTTCCTAAAAATTTTTGTAGTTTTAGTCTGTATACTAATGTATTTAGACAGGTTACTCCCACTTTACTGTTCTTTTTCAAAATTGTTTCAGCTATCTCAGTTCCTTTGCTGTTCTGTATAAATTTAAAGTAATCCTGTCTATCTCTATAAAAAATGTTGCTTGGATTTTGATAGGAATTGTATTGAACTTATGTAAAAATTTGGAGAGAGTTGCTGTCTTTACTATGTTGAATCTTTAATCTATGATCACGTATGTCTTTCCATTTATTCAGGTCTTTTTTGCTGTTTACTTATTTTCTTATTTGTTTATTTAGAGAACAATAACAAGAATGGGAGCAAGGGAGAGGGGCAGAGGGGGGAGAAAGAGAGAGAATCTTAGGCAGACTCCACACTCAGCGTGGAGCCTGACACGGGCTCCATCCCACGACCCTGGGATCATGACCTGAGCCGAAATCAAGAGTCAGACGCTCAACCCACTGAGCCACCCAGGTGCCCCAATCTTTTTTTTTATTTCTTTCATCAGTACTGTGATGTTTGCAACATACGTGTCCTATACATGTTTTCTTAGATTTACACCTACTAGTATTTTGTCTTGTTTTCTCCTAATTTGGTTGTAAATGGTATTGTGTTTGTTTGTTTTAATTCTAGTGTCTATACGTTCATTGCTTACATAAAATATATAATTGAGGTTTAGTGTATCTTTTATGATGCTACCTTGCTAACCTTACTACTTCTATGAGATTTTTTGATAAATTTCTTGGAATTTTCTACATATACAACCATCTCATCTGGGATTAGGGATAGTTTTATTTTTTCCTTTATAATTTGCATGTCTTTTATGTCCTTCTCTTGTTCTGTATTAAATAAGAATGCTGAGAACAGACATATTTGCCTTGTCTTCAGTCTTAAAGGAAAAGCCATTACCATTAAGTATAATGTTACCATTTTACCATCAAGTATATTTTACCTTAAGTATAATGTTATTTATAAGTTTTTTGAAGATACTCTTTTTTAAAAATATTTTTTAATGTTTGTTTTTTGAGAGAGAGAGAGAGAGAGTGCAGGGGAGGGGCAGAGAGAGAGGGAGACACAGAATCTGAAGCAGGCTCCAGGCTCCGTCCGAACTGTCAGCCCAGAGCCCAACATAGGGCTCGAAGTCACAGACAGCACGAAACCACTACCCGAGCTGAAGTCAGATGCTTAACTGACTGAGCCACCCAGGCGTCCCTGAAGACACTCTTTATCAAGTTGAGGAAGTCCCCTTCTATTCCAATTTTTCTGAGCATTTTTATCCTAAATAGGTGTTAAATTTTGTCTAATGATTTTCTGCATCAATTGATATGCAGATATTTCTTTTTTATCCTGTTAATTTGGTGGATTGTATTGATCGATTTTTTAAATATTGAACCATCTTGGGGCGCCTGGGTTGCTCAGTTGATTAAGCGTCTGACTTCAGCTCAGGTCATGATCTTACAGTTCATGAGTTCGAGCCCTGCATCGGGCTATGTGCTGACAGCTTGGAGAGCAGAGCCTGCTTCAGATTCTGTATCTCCCTCGCTCTGTGCCCCTCCCCCACTCATGCTCTGTCTCTCTCTCTCTCTCTCTATCAAAAATAAACATAAACATAAAAAAATATTGAATCATCTTGTATCTGTAATAAACCTTGTTAAGTCATGTTGTGGAATTCCTTACCTTGTCATAGTGTTGAATCCTGTGTGCTAATATTTTGTTAAGAATGTTCGTATCAATATTCATAAAGATACAGATGTGGAAGTTTTATTTTTTTATTTTGTTTTGTTTTGCCTGTCTTTGTCTGGATTTGGTATCAGGGTAATTAGCCTCATAAAATGAATTGGTGTTTTTTTTCCTCTTCCTCTTCTGTTTTTTGGAAGTGATTGTATGAAATTAAATGTTAATTTAACCATTTTGAGGAATTCTTCAGTAGAACTTTCTGGGCTTATAGATTCCTTTTGTGTGTGGGGGGGGCAGGGGGAGATTTTTAAAGTTATGAATTTATGAGTTATGCCTTAATAGTTATAGGAATATTTAAATGATGTGTTTTGCATTGGATGACTTGTGGTAGTTTATGTATTTTGAGAAATTAATTTATTTTGTCTAAGTTTTCAAATGTATGTTTATGCAGTTCATTGTATTCCCTTATTATCATTTTGATGCCTGTATGGTCTTGAATCAGTCAGTCTTCCCGTTTCATTCCTGATGCTAGTAATTTGTATCTTCTCTTTCATTATCAGTCTTTCTAGAGACTTGTCAATTTCATTAATGTTTTCAAATAACCAGCTCTATTTCATTTTTTCCTGTTGTTTTTCTCTTTTCATTTCATTGATTTTCTATTCTTGATTATTTCTTTCCTTCTATATGCTTTGGGTTTATTTTATTCTTCTTTTTCTAGGTTCTTTAGGTAGGAGCTTAGATTATTGATTTGAGACTTTTCCTCTTTGTTCAAGTGTTCATTTCATGCCATAGATTTCTCTCTCTGACCTGCTTTAGCTGAGTCCCAAAAATTTTGAAATGTTATGTATTCATTCAGTTCAATGTATTTTTTTTTTTTTTTTATTTCCCTTGAGATTTTCTCTTTGACCCATGGATTATTTATAGCATTGTGTGTTTTCCAAGTGTTTGGGGGATATTCCTATTATTTATTAATTTGACTACAATGTCACACACACAGTCTGATATCAATTATTTTAATGTTATTGAGGTTTTTTTGGACCAGGATGTGACTTATCTTAGTATATTTTATGTGGACTTTTGGAAGTGTATGTATTTAACTGTTCTTGGGTGGAGTGTTGTGTAAATTAGATCATGTTGGTTGATGGTGTTGGTGATTTCTTCCATGTCTTTGTTGATTTTATTCTAGTTCTGTCAGTTCTTGCAAGAGGTGTATTGAAGATAGCAGCTGTAATTATGGATTTGTTTATTTCTCCTTTCAGTTATATCAGTTATATCAGTTTGTGTAACACATTTCACAGCTCTGTTATTTGCTGTATACATTGAAGATTACTACATTTTCTTGACGGATTAATGATTTTATCAGTACATAATACTTCTTTCTGTGTCTGGTAATTTTCTTTGTTCTGAAGTATACTTTATCATATGTTAATATAGCCACTCTTGATTTCCTTTGGTTGATGCTTACATGATATATCTTTGCCTTTTTTTTTTTTTTTTTTTTGCCTTCAACTTGCATATATTGAAGTGATTTAATAGACCAGAAGTCAGCATATAGTTTGATCATATGGGGAGAGGGAGGGATGTTTCATTCTTTTGGGGAGGAGGTGGGAGTTTTGGCTTCCCATGTGATCTCTACTGGTAATACAGGGGGAAGGGCTGGTTACTGACTAGTGGAGATGAAAGTTCTAGCTCCCCACTTGGCTTTCTTTTACATATTAGGTGGAGTGTTGGGGTGACTATAGCATTGAAAGAATGGAAGTCTAGGCTCCTTAGTTGGCTTGTGTTAGTGTGGGGGTGGGTGGGGCCATGTTTGTTTTTCTGTGGTGTTGTATTATATAAGGTTTTCTATCTTCTGAGGCTTACTTTCTCCTGGTCCTTTGGCTGAAGGAGCAGACTTTTGTTGGGGCTTTTGTTTTTTAGTCTGTGTCTGTTTTTTCTAACATGCTAGTTTTTCCATTCCAACTCTGGAATATATGAGGCAACAAGAAAGCCCTGCATCTCACTATGGGTCCTGAGGTCTCTAGCCAGTTTCTCTTCTGTCCATCTTTAGAGTCTTATTGTTTGTTGTGTATATAATGTCCAGGGTATTCAGTTATATTTTGTAGAAAGAATCCCTAGGTGGAGTAGAAGTATGTCTACCCTACCTTTCTGGATGTGGAAGCCTATAATCTGCTTTTTTAACAAGATCTCTAGGATCTATTGCTTGGAATAGCATGGAATACCATGTTGAATAGCAAGGCTCTACATAAGTTATTTATCATTATATTTGTTAATAGTGACATTTCATTCTTTTTAGAAGTTTGGAAATGGAGGACCAAGTTACCTTTGTTGTAAATTACAGATTTTGTTTTGCTGTACTGTATGCTAAATTTTAGATGAAGTTTTCCCTCACTTATATTCATGATCATCAAATATTACAACTAAGTTTGAGGTACCTCAGATTGACTGATGTTTTAATGTGAAACAAATCATTAGCCAGTTTCCTAAAGCATTTATGTCATTCTACAGCTGTCAGTGTCAACTATTTATAAATAAAGAATTACTTTTACCCTTCATGTTGGCTATTATACGTGTGGCACATCCAGTAGTTATGAGGGTACTTGGTAGCACAACTTTGATTTTTCTCTTATATGTTGGGGATTCACTGGAACTGCAAAATGAAAAAAGCAATACTCCCCTTGAATGGAATCCAATTTTAATATTTTGCCAGTGCATATAGGGGAAAGGACAAGATGCCATTGTTAGAGTCTTAACTTTAAAGGAATTTATAACATGAACTGGTAAGTTAATTAGCCTATTTTGGTAGAATCAGTAAGAAAACAAACTGCTTTTCATGGAAGAAAAAACTTATGAGTTACTTTTATGTTCAAGAGCACTGTTTATGTGTCCTTAATATACTGTATAAACCTACAATGATTTGCTTTGCATGCTGTTCAAAGATATTTCACCAGGGAGCTTTCTGTTTTTGGCATGTATTCTGCCATAACAGAGGATAACATTTTATTTTCAGAAGAAAAATGA
This sequence comes from Panthera tigris, assembly GCF_018350195.1. Classification (NCBI taxonomy): domain Eukaryota; kingdom Metazoa; phylum Chordata; class Mammalia; order Carnivora; family Felidae; genus Panthera; species Panthera tigris. Next base: position 145,907,405 of record NC_056663.1, read on the forward strand.
TCAGTATGTAGTTTGTTTTTTTATAAGCGTCTTTTCTCCTATGGGGCATAAAAGTTTGGTCTTGGCAAAAAACAAGAGATGTAATGGAATTGAGAATGTATGAATATCAGAATATTTATAAGAACATTATTACTCCTTCTATTTGTCATTTATATTGTCAAGCCTCATCTCATTTTTTTCCTGGACCTAGGTTTCCAGATGTGATGAAATAATATCACTTTCAGAAACTCAGGTCTCATTTCTGGATCTTCCTTGTATTTATTTTAGGAATTTTAAGTATCTGCTTTATGTTGCATAGTTTCTGGCATTCTAGCTTCAAACTGAGGGAAAAGTGATCTGTACTGCTAGCCTTGGGTGGGTGAGTGGGGAATCTTGGTTTCTCTAAGGCACTGGTTCTCATACATTTTTACCTTGGAACTCTTATACTCTGAGTAAGTATTGAAAACCTCAGAGATTTTGTTTATGTACATTACGTCTATCTACATTTACCATATTAGAAACTAAAGCTGAAACACTATTAAAAGACTGATTAATTCATTTACAGTAACAAAAATAAAGCTATTATATGATAACAGAAATTTTTTTTTTTTTTTTTTTTTTTTTTTTTTTTTTTTTTTACAAAAAGTAGCCTTATTTAAAAAAACAAAAGAATTGGAGAGAAGAATGACATTGGTTTTCACTTGTGCAAACCTCTTTAAGGTCTGTCTTAGTAAGACTGCTAGGTTTTTATATATGCTTTTTTTTTTTTTTTTTTAGACAGAGTGTGAGTGGGGGAGAGGGGTAGAGGGAGGACAGAGAGAGAATCCCAAGCAGGCTCCGTGCTGTCAGAGCAGAGCTCTACACGTGGCTCGATCCCATGACCCTGGGATCATGATCTGAGCCTAAATCAAGAGTCAGTCACTCAACTGACTGAGCCACCCAGGCACCCCTGCCTTTGCATTTTCATATGTTGTCTTGGCTGACTTAAATGAAGAAAATTTGATCTTACAAACATATACAATTAGAAAGGAAGGACATATTTTAATAGCCTTTTCAGATAATTGAGGGTATTCTTTTATCCTAACCAAAACTCAACAAATGGTAGCATTTTACAGGTTAGTTGCAGTGTGGAATCTGAAACCATATCAAATATTTTTGTCCTCTCTTATATTACAATCCTTGTCTCACTTTCAGTGGGTCATTTAGCTATGTTTGATTTTGTAGTTTCATCTGAAACATGTTGGTTCACTTAGTCATGAGATATTAGTATTTGTTAATATATTCACAAACCAATTCAGAGAAAGCCTTTTAGTGTTGGGAGGCTGTCAAACTCATAGTGGAAGATAAAAAAGTACTCTAACATTCTCATTTTCACTTAAAAGCTTCAATTTTATCATTGGCAATGACTCCTGTCGGTTTTCCTTGAAGAGGCAGGCTCACTTTTATTCATTTTCAAGATGTTTTGCCAAATACCCAAGTTTGAATAACCATAATTTATGTGAGTCTTTATTTTAAGTAAAAATTGTGTTCCATGAAAAAAGTGGCTGGCTCAGTGATCTCCCTTGAGATATTTCTTATATTCTGGTATGCAGTTGAAGTGTGATATGGCTGTGCGCTTCCCATTCATGTCACAGAATATTAAACATGTTGTACTTAAGGCTAAATATTTAATACAATGAACTGTTATTGTTTTATTGGGACACTGTTAATGTTCAAGTGGCTTTTAAAAAATTATTATTATTATTGTAAGCGTGTGGTGGTAAAGAATACAATGACTGCTAGTACAGTTAGATGCCATCAACTAGATTCATGCCATGGTGCCAGAAGTTTCACTCACCGTTGCTTTTGTACCATCAGTGCAAATATCAACACGTGAAAAAAGGCAAAAATATCTGCATATTGCGATGAGAATAGCTTTGACCTTGCAGAATTCCTTTGAGAGAATGGGCCTCAGGATCTTCGGGGATTCATGGACCAAACTTTGAGAACCACTGCTTTAAGTCATGGATATACAAGAGAATGGATATATTGTTTTATTATTATTATTATTATTATTATTATTATTATTATTCACTTTGAAATGTAAAGGAATTTCTAAAGAATAGTCCTGGTAGTTCTGATTGTACCCATGAGAAAAGGTGGCAATTAGATTATTTAAGAGATGGAGAAACCAAGTCAGCGTAGCTAAGTGATTTTACCTGTGACCAGGCAAGGTAAGTCAGAGGATATGCTGAAAAGGCTCAAATCTGAATGATCAGAATGAAACCAGCAAGAGAACCAGTACTTGCCTAGACTAAAATGATACTGGGCGTGAGCTTCTCCCAACATGCTCTTTGCATCTTGTATGCAAATTTAACTCTTCTCCAAGAAAGAGTATCTCAAAGAGTATGGCATATAGGGAGGATACTTGGAAGGGGCAACCTGAGAAACCTGTGTATGGCAGCCATTGAGATGTGAGGGGTGAAGCAGCAAGAAGAAGGAAAGGAAGCTGATTTTATTAATGGTCGGCTGTGTGCCAGTTACGCGCAGGACACTTCACATACGTTGTTTCTTCATTCTCATGACGAACTTATGAGGTCACTATTATCAGCCTCATTTTGGAAGCCTCATGTGAAAAAACTAGTGTGAGACTACATTGCCCCTGTGGGTTGGAATTGGAATTCAAACCATCTCTTTTGACGATAGTATGGCAATCTTCATGTAAATATTCATGGCCTACGCTGTTGACTGGTCAGTTGTTAGTATATCTGTCTTATAAGCATATTTCTAAATATGCATGCATACACTTCAAGCTTGATTTTTACCTGAGTAAAACAAACACAATTCTGTGTTCATTCATCCACTAGGGGGGGCAAGAGTGCTAACTTGTTAAGTAGATAATGATCGATGAGTAGGGTTTGAATTATAGGACTGTGATATGATTTATAATTGTATGTATGTACTGTAGGAAATTATATATGGAAAATTCTGAACAATTATCTAATGATGATTCTTAGTCAGAAAGACACTGTGCTATCTTCTTACTGAAACCCAGGAGACTGCTTTCACCCCCTAAATATGGAAAATAAATGAGGTGTAGTTTAACAGAAAAGGATGACTGGCAGTTGAAGGGAGGGATCATGTAAAATGGATTGGCAAAATCAGCAGTAAACCAAGTCAGAAAGATTTAAAATTAAGTTTCAAGTTTGTTTACTTTTTTGTTCTTAATACGTGTAAAATTTAACATTATTTATTTAACTTTGTTATGATCTGTTTAAAGCAGGGGTGTCTGAAAGAAGCAATATGATTTTCCTAAGACATTATTGAAACCTTAAAGGAAAGTATTATGTAACTTTTTTTGTATTTGGATAATGCTTTTATTAATCAGTATTTTTATTCCAGATCTATCATTAAAATATGGCTAGGTATGGAGGATCCTTAAAATAAGTGGTACGCCTAGTTTCTCATTTATATAATTGCCATATGGGTAACATAATAAAATTATGAAGTACTTTAAAAAAAATTTGAACTGTGAAATAATTACATAACATTTGTCATTATTTTTTTTCTAAGTATTTTTATTTGAAAAGGAATTTTGGCTATTGTCCTGATTTATTGTTCTTCAAGCATCCTGTAATGATTACTGTGAAAAAAATTAGAAGTTCCATGAGCATCATAACCATGATAATTGTGAAACTTTGCCAACCAGATTCTTACTTTGCGTATTATGTGCATTTTGTTTTTGTTGTTATAGTTTGTAAATGTGGGGGTCCTTTATCATTTGACTACTTATAGATACAATGAAGACTTTCTTGAGCTGTACAGAGATTTTTTTTTTTTCATTTTCTGAAATCTCTGAGGGTTTACTAAAAATAATATATCTTACATGATTCTAATTTTGAGAAGGTATGACTGTTGGAGACAAATGGGCCAAGGTTCATAGTCTGATTCACTCTGCCAATACAGGCCATGTGATTTTGGGGTATATCTTAATCTCCTTGAACATTAGTATGTGACTGGACTTCAGGGTTACTGTGGCATGGTAGGCACTGAGGATACAAAGTTGAATCCTAAGCTGTTCTGTCTTCAAGGATGGTAGTCTAGTCAGGGTATTCTACAACCAAGCAAACCATTCCAATGAGATGTGGTGAGGGCAGTAATAAAGTGATACTCACTTCCTACTATGGCATCATCTAAAGGGTTCCAACTGCATCTGGGACATAGTCCATGGAGATGCTTCAGAGGAGGTAAGCCTTGAATTTAAAGTGCTAATAGGTATAGAATTTGGAGAGCTAGGAGGAAAGAACATATTTTAAGCAGAAGAAATAGCATGGGACATATCATGATAGAAGAGGACAGTATGACTCTTTTTTAATATGTTTTGATTTTTTGAAATAATTTTACAGCACCTAATGCCCTCCTTAGCCCATCACCCGTTTAACAACCTCCACCCCCACCCACCTCCTTCCAGTAACCCTCAGTTTGTTTTCTGTAGTGAAGAGTCTGTTTCCTGGTTTGCCTCTCTCTCTTTTTCCATATGTTCATGTTTTGTTTTTTAAATTATGCATATGAATGAAATCATATTGTATTTATCTTTCTCTCACTGACTTTTTTCACTTAGCATAATATGCTCTAGCTCCATCCAAGTCATTGCAAATGAAAAGATTTCATTCATTTTTATAGTTGAGTAATATTCCATTGTATATATATACCACATCTTTATCCATTCATCAGTTGATGGACATTTGGGCTCTTTCCATAATTTGGCTATTATTGATAATGCTGCTATAAACGTTGAGGTGCATGTATCCCTTTGAATCAGTATTTTTGTATCCTTTGGGTAAATACCTAATAGCACAATTGCTGGATTATAGGGTAGTTCTATTTTTAACTTTTTGAGGAACCTCTATACTGTTCTCCAGAGTGGCTGCACCAGTTTGGGTTCCTCTTTCTCTACATCCTCACCAACATCTGTTGTTTGTTTCCATTGTTAATTTTAGCCATTCTGACAGGTGTGAGGTGATATCTCATTGTAGCTTTGATTTGCATTTCCTTGATGATGAGTGATGTTGAACATCTTTTCATGTGTTCTTTAGCCTTCTGGATGTCTTCTTTGGAAAAATGTCTATTCATGTCTTCTGCCCATTTTTTAAAATTATGTTTTTTAATTTAAATTCAAGTTAGTTAACTTGTAGTGTAATAATGATTTCAAGAATAGAATTTAGTGATTTATGGCTTACATATAACACCCAGTGCCCATTCCAGCAAATGTCCTCCTTAATGCCCCTTACCCATTTAGCCCATCCCCCCCACCCAACACCCTGCCAGCAACCCTCAGTTTGTTCTCTCTATTTAAGAGTCTTTATGGTTTGTCTCCTTCTATGTTTTCATATGATTTTTGCTTCCCTTCCCTTATGTTCATCTGTTTTGTATCTTAAATTCCACATATGAGTGAAATTATAATGTATTTGTCTTTTTCTGACTTAGTTATTTCGCTTAGCATAATACACTCCAGTTTATGCACGTTGTTACAAATTTCTGCCCATTTTAACTGGATTATTTGGTTTTTGGGTTTTGAGTTTGATAAGTTCTTTATAGATTTTGGATACTAACCCTTTATCAGATATCATTTGCAAATATCTTCTCCCATTCGGAAGGTTGCCTTTATTTTTGTTGATTGTTTCCTTTACTATGCAGAAGGTTTTTACCTTGTTGAAGTCCTGATAGTTTATTTTTGCTTTTCTTTACCTTGCCTCAGGAGACATATTTAGTAAGAAGTTGCTATGGCTGATGTCAAAGAGGTTACTGCCTATGTTCTTCTCTAGGATTTTAATGGTTTCCTTGATTACATTTAGGTCTTGCATCCATTTTGAATTTATTTTTGTGTATGGTGTAAGAAAGTGCTCTAGTTTCATTCTTTTGCATGTTGCTGTCCAGTTTTCTCAACACCATTCGTTGAAGAGACTGCCTTTTTTCCACTGGATATTCTTTCTTGTTTGTTGAAGACTAGTTTACCAAATAGTTGTGGGTTTATTTCTGGGTTTTCTATTCTGTTCCATAGATCTGTGTGTCTGCTTCTGTGCCAGTACCATATTGTTTTGATCACTACAGCTTTGCAATATAACTTGAAGTCCAGAATTGTGATGCCTGAAGCTTTGCTTTTCTTTTTCAAGATTGCTTTTGGTATCAGGTTCTTTTGTGGTTCCATAAAAATTTTAGGGTTGTGTGACTCTTTTAAATTATAAGAATATAGAGTGAAGGTGGGATAATATAGGGGAGTAAGTTGGAGATCTACAGTGGGACTGACATGAATGTATCTTGAGAACATATCATTATATTTAAATCTTATTTAAATGTTTTAATGTTTATTTATTTTTGAGAGAGAGACAGACAGAGAGCAAGCAGGGGAGGAGAAGAGAGAGAAGGAGACACAGAATCTGAAGGAGGATGCAGGCTCTGAGCTGTCAGCACAGAGCCTGACATGGGGCTTGAACCCACAAACTGTGAGATCATGACTTGAGCCAAAGTCAGATGCTTAACCGACTGAGTCATCCAGGCACCCCAAATCTTATTTAAATGATAGGAAGGTATTCATAACTTTTCTATAAGAAGTGACAGGATTTTGTATTTTAGGATAATCCTCGGCATTGCACTGGGGAGAAGTTGGAAAGTACTGCAGTAGATTCAGTGAGAAGTGGTGTAATCTGAGCTAAGACTATGTAAGAAGAGGCCCAAGGAACCTAGGATGACTCAGACTTCAGGTTTTGGTGACTGTATAGAAAGTAGAGGAGAGGAGCATGCTCTTTTGAGGGGATTTTGAGCTGGAGATAGAGATTAAAACAAAATAAAATGTAACTGTGAAGGAGTGTTTGAGGGTTTCAGTGTGCCAGAGATACAATAAGGTTTTTAACATATTTATTTGTCTCAGTGTGCCTTTGAGTTATTACCATCTATAATTGCCAAATAAGATAGCAGATTCAGGGAGGTCATATATCTGACCTAAGATTTAGCTGGAAGTGGTGGAACTTGGAATTGAATCTAGGTCTATCTGACCCTAAAGTAGCACCTTTTCTCACTCTATTACTTTGGGAATCATCATACAGATCTAGCTAAAGCAATGGGTATAAATGGAGATGGTCAGGAGGAGTATATAGACAGAGAAGAGACAATGGCAAAGGATAGAACTTGGACAAATAACATTAGATTAATGGAACCCACTCAAATGAAACATCTTCTGTGTCTATATAGAATATGCATTCAGAGAAGTGGGAGGCTAACTAGAAGAAGCACCACAACCAAGACAAAAATATTAGACTCATCCTTCAAGGCTCTCATTCTTTCTCACCTCCACATCCTGTCCATCAGCAAATTCCATTGGCTTTGCCTTCAGAGCATATGCAGAATCTCCACTTCCTCCTGTCCAAGCCACTCAAATTTCCTCTGCTCTAACAGGACTTCCTGTATCTATCCTTATGTCCCCCCCAACAGTCAGACCAGTCCTCTCAGAATGTAGATCAGATTGTCACTCCGCTGCCTTACAACTATCCAGTGATCTTCCCTGTCATTCAGAATATAATCCAAACTACCATGGCCCGAGGGCAGCAATGACTGTCACAGGCCACTCCTCTAACCTCTCCGTCTGTGTCCTCCCCAGGGTCATATCACCAGCCACCTTTGCACTGACTACCTGCCTGGAATGCTTTTTCCCCACATCTCTGTCACTCTGTCACAGTGATCAAACCAACCTATCTGAAAAACCTGTCTTCCATTATCTGATCCCACCTCTTCATTCTCTTTTTCTCCTTAGAATTTTTATCAGTGGACATATTAAACTTATTTGTTGCCTTTGTGTTCATTGCCCCTAGACTCTCCATCTTATGCCCACACCTTATGAAAGTAGAGATTTTGCCTTTTTTTTTTGTTCACTCTATCTCCAGGATCTAGAATATAGTAAATAAGCAACAAATATTTGGATAAATGAATGCAGCCAGACTGGTTTTTAAAAACAAGTAAATCAGATCATGTTACTCTCCCCCCTCCCCTGTTGAACCCTCCCACCCTCCATCATCTCCCATAACCATTGGAATAAAATCCAAACTCCTTTTCGTGGTCTACAAGGCCTTCCATGATCTGGACCTTGGCTGAGACTGACCCTAGTCTTGCCACTCCGCCCTGGGTAACTGCATTCCAGCCACATTGGCCTTCCTGTTCTTCCTGGAACTCATTAAGCTCATTTCTTCCTCTTGCTGCTCCCTCTGCCAGCCACTCCTTCTACATGGTTGGCTCCTGTTGCTCCTTCAGATCTTTGCTCAAGTACTACTTCTGCAGAAAAGCTTCCCTAGACGACCCTCCCTTAAGAGTGTTCCCAGTACTTGTCCCTTCACCCCAAATCTTCCCAGGGCTCAGGCTCATTTTTATCATTGAAATTGTCACCCCCTCTGAGCAATGTTGTTCACTTAATAACTTAGTAATATTCTCTCTGTCCACCTGGCTTGTAAACTTCAGGGGGTGGGGGCGTTTACATCATATTCTCAGGACCTAGAGGGGAGCACTTGGTACATCTTAGAAGCCCAGTACTTAGAGGATGAATGAATGAAATACTCCTGCCACTCCTGTGAGGGCAGTTCATTGTTACTGTGACTACTTGAATCCTCTTTGGGTGACACACAGTTTACATAAATGCCTAAAACTTCTAGGATGAAGGTTATGCAGTTTGAACATTAAGCAATGAGACTACCTTTCCAAACTGGCTCATGGAATTCTGGTACAATACTTTATAGAGATTCTTTTTGCACATTCTTGGGAACCCAAACCTCTCCAGCTTTCAGGATGCTGTAAGTTTTATTTTTAGTTGTTGCCAGAATTATTTGACTGAATTCGATTGCTAGATCCATAAGGAGAGTGAGTCCATATTCCCTTTCGTATCCCCCAGCACCTTACCCAGAGTTCAGCACAGAGTAGGTGTTCAGTAAATGTTTGTCAATGGTAAGTTTTGAAAGTTACATTTCAAGGTTTAGAATTTTCTGTAAAATATTTTCAGTTTTTGTAGGTTTTAAAACTGAGCCCCTTCCCCCCAGCCCCGACCATTCCCAAGAGGCTTAACCTTTCAGAAAACGTCTGGTCGCAGAGAGACTGAAGTAGAGGAATGAGGAAGGGGGATGGCCCATACTAAATTTAAATCTGTCCTCCAGGCCAGAGAAACAGAGGGGACCTATAATCATTTATTCACCTACGGTTACTCCCTATTTGGATGAGGTTGGGTGGAGGCAGGGAAAGGCCCTGTGGTCCAGCATCCTTCTTCACTCTTATTTTCTTTTTTGATAAAACAGCCAGTGTTCAGTGTGGCTCCAAAAGTTTTGGTTTGGAGATTAAAAAAGCGAGCAACAGGTAGCAGTGACGCAGGTTTTGTACAGTCACTGAGCTGCACACACCTTAAGCCAACACCACCCATGAAAGGTGGCAGTGTTTGAACTGAATCTGTGCTTTTTCGATGGAGCAGCACCCTTTCAATAAAAGCACGTTTATACCGACTCCTTAAGAAGTTTAGACTGGAGGGCTGTCTCCAGAAACTGGCCCCCCTTCTGCCAAGCCCCATTTGTTTGTCTTGGCAGCTGGGCTGTGTCTGCTTGGCTGGTGCTAATGTTGGGATGTTAAATTGATGAAACACAGAGCTCTTGATCCTTTTCAGTGAGGCTTCTATTTGGTTAATGGCAGGGTAGAGCTCTTTGCTGCTAGCCACCTGTAACTGGCCAAGTTAAAAAAAAAAAATAGATGTCGAGATGTGGAAGAGGAAATTTTTCTTTAAAAAAAAAAAACACCCTTGCCAAATACTTCATTTTTAAAAATTTGCCTGTTTGAATATCCAAAATAGATTTAATAACACTGAAAAAGAAAATGAGAAAAAAAAATTACCTAAATCCCACCACTATTTTGGGGCAGTGGCAATGGTTAGGGGCAGGATGGAGAATGTAGTGTAGTTAGGGATTTGGGGACCTGTGGCAAGACACTTCATTAGAATAATTAGCCCTGTTCTTCATTGTGGCTTTGTCTAATTCTTTCTTTGATCTAGATAGAATTTCTTTTTTCTTCAAGTGATTAAAATATATGTTCTATTTGTGATGTCACTGAAGCATAGATAACCTGGTGAAAATATGAAGGTGTCTGGTTTTTGAGAATTTGAGCATTTCAGAGCTACGGACTAGGTACACTTGTATAAAATGCACTCGTGTTTGTTCGCTGTGCTTGGGATTAGGCTAGCCTTTGGCTGTCAGTCTTAGTGACTATACATTGTTCCACAAGCCTTGCCTTGGGCTGTGACTAGACTTTTTAGAATTAACAGCACAGAAAGGAAACAGTATAAATTATCTCTCTGGTTTATGTTTCTCAAGAGGGGTATATAATATTGCTTAAGTTGTTACAGGTGTTGATAGTCCCCTAAGGTTGGTGAATGTATCAATCCCTCACTTTATTCAGGCTTCTGCTCAAATGTCCCCTCTCAAAAGAATCAAAACAGCAAGTCCCTTTTCCTGTCACTCTTTGACCACTCACCTGCTTTATTTCTTCATAGCAGTTACTGCGATCTGAAATCATTTTTATTTCTATTTCTATTTCATACTTCCTCGATTGCAGTGTGAGTTCTATGAGGACAGAGATTTTTTTTTTTTTTTTTTCTTATTCACTGCTTAACCTTCAGTGCTCAGAAGACTATCCAGGATATAGTAAGTGCATGATAAATGTGTGTTGAATGACTGAATAAGTAAGAAAAGAGAAGGAACAATAAAGGATTAAGTGAAGAATGGAAATGATGATTGTTTTCCTGATAATATCCTTCAACATGTGGCTAGTTAGACCAGGACAGGGAAGTCCATCAATCTTGCACCTGTGAAATATTTATTAGTACTTTTCATAAAACTTTGGGTGAAAACTGGATTATATGTAGTAAACGCATCACTTAGCTCAAGTAAATGAAATCATTAGGTTAGCCAAAGATCAGGGAATAAGAAAACATTTCATTATATGGTTGAAGGATTGAACAGACAAGTTAGATTTGTTTTCATACAGGTGTTAAAAGAGTATGAACTTGGGGTTTTATCGTTTGTCGTTAAGAGTGTATTTAAAATTCTCTCTTTCACCAGGCTCTTTCAGAAGGGATAGGTTTGTCAATTTCTGAATCTCCATTAGTTGCTTATATCCATTCTCTACGTACAGTAGCATTTCTGGTGCTGCTATAGCACGTGATGCTACAAACAGATGGAATTGACAGAAGAAAATATCTCCTGTCCACTAAAAAAAAAATGCTTAAGGATGATGTTTGATGCATAACAGATGGCGTGAGAAATAGCCTGTCAAATTGACATTGGTGATAATGGATTAGTGAGCACCCTATAATTAACTACTAATTATTCTTTTCATGAGTGTATTTCTTTCCACTCTATCGACATTTTATGTGAATTAAACAACTATATTTCATATTTTCTTTTTCATTTTTTTATATATTAACTTCTACTACAAAGATTTATCTCTTTTGTTTTACATCCTTCCTACTAAATACCTTTATAATATTTCATCAAATTCATAAGTGAGAATTAGACTGTGTTGGGAGCAAGGCTATCACATGTTACCTAGTTATGTCCCTGGCATATAGAACGTGCTCAACACATATATGTTGGTGTTAATTGAATATTCCAAATTTATTTAGCCTTTGCTTTATTATAAGACATTTAGCTTCTTTCTGGTTGTTGATATTACAGGTAATGATGTGCTGAGTATACATCTGAACATCCATGGCTCCATGATTCCTTTGATTCATGGTCTTATAATGAATTCCCACAGGAAGATAATCTTTGTCAAAGACTGTGGACATTTTTGTATCTCTTGATTTGTGAGTAGGTAACATTGTTTTATAATTATGCCTTCAATGTTTGAATATTCCTTTGGTCTTATAAAGTAAATAAAGGTATTTTTTACCTTGCCCAGCGCAAGTTCTTCCTGACACATTATAGCTAAAAGTATTTTCCAAATTAGATATAGGTAACAAACTATTTTTTTCAATTGTAGGCCTGTTTTTCTGTATGGTTGTAGTATGTTTGTGAATTTTATGAATATATGATTTTATTATAAATTATGAATCTCTAGAATTTTTAAAAGAATTAGTAGATCTTTGGTCTTGGACACTGATTATTATTGCAAGTTGTTTTTTTTTTAATCTTCATGTGGGGGTCTCTAAAACTTTGACATTATTGAAGCCTATTTTTTTCCTTCTTTAATTTTTTTGAAATTCTAGTGGCTTTGAAGTTGTTTCAGATTTTTAAAACATACACTACATAGTCATATGATATATGTTACATAGCTATCATCCCTTTCTGAGCTCTGTAACTCTATAGAGGAGCAAGATAAACTAAAAAATTCATCTTGACAGCTTCAGTAAACAGAAAAAGAGATTTGTGACTATTTCAGATGACCAAATCTAGATGAAAATTCAGCTTATGACCAGTTTAAAAAGAAAAAGGAAAGGCTCTTAATATTGGACTATTCCTGGTTTTATTTAGAAATTTGAAATATTAAAATCTTTCCTTGATAACATAACTCTATGATAATAGTGTCATTATTGATATTAGGATGATAGCTGTTAGTAATAATAAGTGTAATTGAGATTTTTATATGCACAAGGCACTGAATTTCTTTTGCATTTTCTCATTTAATCTTATTACTATCCCAGATGATGAAACTGAGGTTTTGAGGAATTAAATGAAGCTTTCCTTAGAAGTGGAGAAAATGTTCAGACTTGGGTCTGTCCAGCTTTAAAACCCTAGACTCTTAATCATGATGCTATGCTAAATACATTGATTTTGATAATTTTATACTGATCCTTAAGGATTTATTTTTAAAAGGCTCTTCCTTTCAAATCATGTGGATTTGTAAAACCATTTCAGAGTTGAAATATTAAATAAATAAATTTTTAACTTTTATCCAAAATATCCTTGATGACCAGGTATTGCTATACATTGGGAAAGCCAATCTCTAATATCTCTGTATGGAACACATAGTTACCAGTTCCATCGAAGCTGTACCCCCTGGTTTCAGTCTGTTCCCTATAATCTTAGGCCTCTTCCTTGAACAGAGTTCTTCCCTCAACTCCAAAGTTAATCAAAATAAGATGGATTCTGGTTCAGAATGTGCCTAATACATTCCTTATCTAGTTGTAGTTTTTTTATATTTCATAGTTTATAGTATGTACTTTTGAGAACTCAAAAGGATATTTTGTATACAAAATTGCTTTTTGTTAGCATTTTTCATTAATATTTCCTATGTTCTGCTAGTTTTTGGCAGTTGATATCCTCTGGGCAGTAAACAAAGTGAACTTGATAAAATTACATCAGTGTGGTCACAATTTCCCATAGAGTAGTTAAGTGTTATTTCAAGGTTCTTGTTACATTTAGTCCTGCTCTTAATTGAAAATGGTATGGCACCGTCAGCAGAAACCCTTTATGATATCTGGAGGTGCCACTAAGTACCTATTTAAAATCATGACCACTGTTTACTTTAGAAGTCCTTCACCTGGAGTCCATGGAGAAGGCTTCAGGGTATCTTAGCAAAGCCTGGAGTAGTGTGAAACACTGTGTTATAGGACCACTTTTTAAACGAGTTCATAGTTTTCATCATTCATTTAGTTATTCATTGAATCATAACTCATTCAAATTCCCCCCAAAAAAACTGGACCCAAAGAGAGTTATAAAATATCCCTATTCTGAAAACCCCATCTGCTTTTATTTAACCACTTACAACTCAATACTAGACCTTTTAGATACTTATTTTGACCATATTTTCTGTTCCTCTTCTTTTTTCTTTTTTCAAAAATTTCAATATAATTGACACACAATGGTTCACTGGTTTCAGGTGTACAACATAGTAATTGGACACCTTTATTTTTTATTTTTACTTTTTTTAATGTTTATTTATTTTTGAGAGAGAGAGACAAAGAGGGAGACACAGAATCTGAAACAGGCTCCAGGCTATGAGTTGTCAGCACAGAGCCCGACGCGGGGCCTGAACTCTTGAATGGTAAGATCATGACTTGAGCCAAAGTCGGATGCCCAACTGACTGAGCCACCCAGGTGCCCCCAAGTAACTGAACACTTTTACTTGTTATGCTAAGCTTACCACAAGTGTCACTACCGTCTGTCATCATACAACACTGCTACAATACCATTGACTGTATTCTCCATGCTGTACCTTTTATTCCCATGACTTATTCACCCCATAGCTGGAAGCCTATGTCTCCCACTCACCTTCACCCATTTTGCCCATCCCTCCTACTCTTTCCCCTCTGACGACCATCAGTTTGTTCTCTGTATTTATAGGTCTGTTTCTGCTTTTTGTTTGTGCCTTTATTCATTTGTTTTGTTTTTAGATTCCACATATAGGTGAAATTATAGGGTATTTGTCTTTCTCTGTCTGACTTATTTCACTTAGCCTAATACCTTTTAGATTCATCTATGTTGTCGGAAATGGCAAGATCTCATCCTTTTTTATGGCTGAGTAATATTCAATAGTGTGTATATAGTGTGTGTGTATATATATATACACACACACACACACACACTATAACACACACACACAATATACACCACATCTTCTTTATACATTCATCTATCAATAGACACCTGAGGTGCTTCCGTATCTTGGCCATTATAAATAATGCTGAAATAAACATCAACATAGGGGTGCATATGTCTTCTCAAATTAATGTTTTTGTTTTCTTTGGGTAAATACCCAGTAGTGGAATTATTGGATCATATGGAATTTTTATTTTTAACTTTTTGAGCAAACTGTTCCTATTATTTTGTCAGTTTCCTGTGCTTACCTCTAGCATTTTTCATCTGCTACTGTCTTTCAGGCAAGGAGCCCGTGGGCCTTTAGTCTTTGTTTTTAATTAAAATTGTGATCATTTAGTCTCTAGTTGCATATGTGGCCTTATTTCAGAGGAAGGCGAGGGAGGGAGGGAGGGAGGGGGGTACACTATAATTGGAGAATGTAGACCTCTGGGATAATTGGCTTGTGTGAACTGGATATTTGAAACCTGTTATTTCAGCGATGTATATCCTATACTTTAATAATGTTAAACACAGCTCCAGGATTCCGTCTATTCTCCTGATAGTAAGAAAATTAAGTTATCAGTTTTCTTTCTCTTTATCACCACGAGAACCACCAACTGCACCTCCAAATATTGCCAGACTTAGACTTACCCTATTAAAGCCCTGCTCTCATGTCAGTGTGGGATAGACTTCAGTCGCTGAAGTGAAAAAGTTAGCAGTCAATCAATGCCAGGGACTCCCTGGCCTCTGTTGTTCCTTACCCTCTGCTCTGCATCCTATCTCCAAAAGATCAGTCACAGCAACTTGCCTTTCTCATAGTTGCCTAACAGAGATGATGAGTTTCTTTCATGAATGAAATCAGAGTATGAAAGAAGGATGTAAAGTGTGCTCTATGTTTTAAGGGTAAAGGTTGGTTTTGAATCAGTCTTTCATGATTCGAACCTAAGACAGACCCACATAGTAAACATCCAGGCTGGAGAATCTGTTTATCTTACACTTGCCACTGGTTATCTCTGTCACCTTTACAACTCAGGGGAAAGGGAATAGTAGTGTACCTACAGACCAGGGATAGAGCAGGCAATGTTCTTAGCACATACTAAGTCCTCAGTAAATGTTCATTCATTTGGTGACATGGAAGCATCATGTGACACTCCCAGTTTTAGTGACTTACCTAGGAACTACTGCATTCCATTGAAAGCAAAGCAACCATTTCTATTTTAAAAATCCAAAAATCTGTATTAAGTAATTCAAGAAGCATGTAATATCTAATTTGGAGCAGTTCTCATTCTTCTCTGCCTGACTGGATACCAGATTGCTGAACATTCCAAACCTATAAAAATAAGATTGATTTTGTTCCCTTATATTGCAGATGAATGAGAGTATCATTACTGTTTATTTGTTTAATGAGTTTCAACCCATAAATGTAAATGACTTGTCTCTAATCCTGGCTTTGTTCTGCCAGTTTCTTGTAAGTAATGCCTATTAACAATGAGCAAACAGAGCCCAGTAAAATTCACTCACTAACATAGGGCATTTCAGGTTACTAGATAAAAGCTTACTTCATTTGTTTTTTGTTATAACTGTGGCACATCTTTATTTCATTTAGCATTTAGACATGTTAAAAGATATTTCAAACCTCCAAAAAGAAAAAAAATGCTCACACCCCTACAACTCAAAGACCTCTACTGTTTACATTTTGGGTATTTTCCTTCCATGGTTATTTCTACCAATTTAAGACTGTGATCTTCCAATAAATGCCATTCCGAGTATGTTCACTTTAGTAAGTTTCTCAAGGACTTTCTTATGTCTTTTGATCCTTTTGTAATTCCTCCCTGTGTTGGTTTGGAGGCAACACAGTGAGTGCTCTGTTTAAAAGCAGAACAGTGAAAAAGTGAACATACAAATATAAATAATGAACTAACAATACAAGATCAGCCCGCTGTTCTAAGCAGTGTGGTATGCAGAAAATAGTTCCTCTTCAAATGGTGGCCTAGCCGGGAAGGTAGGGATCATGAGGAAGTAATCGCTGGTAAGAATAAGTGGGTGTAAGTGAATTATATAGCATTTTCAGCAGATCTGAATACTTTTTAAAAAATTTTTAATGTTTATTTATTTTTAAGAGACAGAGAGAGAGACACAGAACGCAAGCAGGGGGTGGGGCAGAGAGAGAGGGAGACACAGATTCTGAAACAGGCTCCAGGCTCTGAGCTGTCAGCACAAGAGCCCCATGTGGGGCTCGAACTCACAGACCGTGAGATCATGACCTGAGCTGAAGTCGAACGCCTAACTGACTGAGGCACCCAGGCACCCCAGATCTGAATACTTTTAAAGATCATTTAGAAATGGTTTAAAATGGGGGCGCCTGGGTGGCTCAGTAAGTTAAGTGTACGACTTCAGCTCAGGTCATGATCTTGCGGTCTGTGAGTTCGAGCCCCGCCTCGGGCTCTGTGCTGACAGCTCAGAGCCTGGAGCCTGTTTCAGATTCTGTGTCTCCCTCTCTCTCTGACCCTCCCCCATTCATGCTCTGTCTCTGTCTCAAAAATAAATAAACATTAAAAAAAAAAATTATAAAAAAAAAAAAGAAACGGTTTAAAATGTATTTCTTCTTTGATTATAGGATATAACAGACATTGAAGCAATTCACTATAAACAGTGTGCAAGATATACAGGGTCTACTAAAGTTGGGTGGTTCACATTTTGCGGGGACTGAAACTTGTATGATTTTGCAGACCACAGTTTAGAAAAATCAAGACAACTTTATCAATACAAAAATAGATACAATAGTGAATATTTGGCAGGAGAAAAAAATCATTACAAATTTGATAAAGCTGACAGAATACCACTAATATCACAAACTCCAGGAGAAACAAAATATTTTTATTAAGTAACTGCTTGACATATTTCTGTATGTTTTTTTTTATTCCTCCATTTTTTGGCTCCCTTACTTTGCCTCTCTGTCAGTGATTGCACAATATCATTTTTGTAGAGAATATGGAAAGTCAAGTCAGTTTTTCTTCTAGCATGGTTAATCAGAATTTGTGTTTTATTATTGGTAATTGGTGAGTGTATGTGCACATCATCACCTGCACTATTTGTGGTACTGCTACTGGGTTGTGCCTTTCAAATGCAGGAATTCGGATAAATTCGATCTCACACATTTCTCATCAAAAGAGAGTAAAACCAGTATGCAGCATTCATAGTTATATAGGTTGTATTTTCAAATATA
The DNA here is from genome assembly GCF_018350195.1 of Panthera tigris. NCBI lineage: Eukaryota > Metazoa > Chordata > Mammalia > Carnivora > Felidae > Panthera > Panthera tigris. The sequence goes on from NC_056663.1 coordinate 145,925,183, forward strand.
CTTTGCATAGGGGAGAGTTTCCGTTTTGAGCAGGCGTTGATGAAAATCAGTGCCTTTACTTAAAATTTTCCACATCTGAAGATAGGAAGACTATTCCACAGTCCAGATTCTGGCTTCACACATTTCAAACCTCGTTTCCCCCTCCCTAGTCCCACACATCCAGGCCAAGCACCATGGACTGTTTCAACCTTTGTTTCATCCTGCTATTGCTACTAATGCTCTTCCCCTGGTCGTCTTCTATCTGTCATCTTTTATTGAGGTAATTTTTAAACTAGGGTGATATTATCTAGGACAAAGCCTACTGAATGCTTAGAACAACCAGATAATAGGTGTTAAGTGCCTCGTGTCAAGCTCGTGTTAAGCCCTGTGCCATCCATCCTTGAAGCCACTCTGGGGTAGTTACTGTACGAATCCCGATTCTGCAGAGAAAGCTGAAGTTGTTGGGATTTCTCCTTGGGTCTGCCAGACACCAAAGCTTGTGTTCCAAACCACTACAAACCTCTTTTCAACAATTTATACTTGCAGTGGGTGGTTTTAATCCAGACTTGGTCCTATATTTTATTAATATGAGCATATTAATGATAATATAATTAGTGATGTGATTACATTCCTTATTACTATATATTTTCTAATCACAATTCCGTATTCCTGTGGGTTTCTTTAATTTAGTAGTTCTAGTCCTTTCGACAGCAAACTATTTTATAACAAATTGTCTGTAAGATCAAAACTGTGGGAGAGGCTTTGAAAGAGGTTGTGGGAGAGTACCAAAGGCAAGGGAACCTGTCCTGCTTCATAGGAGTGTATGACTAAGGCCAACCGTACTGCAGAGAGGCCAGCACCCCAGATACAGAAAATTGGCTTCGGTCTGCATTGTGTTATGAGAACGGTAGGTGACCCAGACCAGTACTGAATTTGATTTATTAAGAAATTTAGTTGAAAAGGGGGCACCTGGGTGGCTCAGTTGATTAGGTGTCTGACTTCGGGTCAGGTCATGATCTCATCGTTCATGAATTTGAGCCCCACGTTGGACTCTGTGCTGACAACTCAGAGACTGGCCTGCTTCAGATTCCGTGTCTCCCTTGCTCTCTGTCCCTCCCCTGCTTGTGCTCTATCTCTCTCTCTCAAAAATAAATGAAAACATTAAAAACAAATTAAAAAAAAAGAAAGACATTTAGTTGAAAGATTAAAGCTGGGGGCACCAGGCTGGCTCTGTAGGTAGAGCGTGTGACTCCTTGATCTCAGGGTGGTGAGTTCAAGCCTCATGCTGGGCATGGAGCTTACTTAAAAAAAAAAAAAAAAAAGAAAGAAAAAAAAAGAAGAGGCTGGTTGCTGAGGCACATCGAAAGCAAAGATCTTACTGGCTGGTGGGCTCTTGTGCTAAAGGAGCTGTTACCTAGGCACAAAATGCAGCTCAAGCAAACAGTTTCATTTCGAAGCAATATGAAATGTAAATTACGTAAGTTCCAGCTTGTACTGGAACAATTGGGACAATTTTGTTTGTGAGGAAAAAGAGAATGAACAGTTTTATGAAAGAAATAATGCCCACATATGTTCATGGACTGTTATACATACTATGACAGTATTTATTAAATTATGGTATATTAATTATGTTAACAAAGAAAATATATTATAGATATAACATGATCTGTTATAGATGATACTTTACAGATGATGAAGTTTATAACAGGCCAATGCTTTTTAAGATTTCAAAACACAAGCTTTTATTTTTGCAGTCAGTTTCTGTTTTTATAAATGTGACTCCTTGAATAAAGGGAAAAATCCCTTAAACCTGAAAAATATTGTTTTTCAGGTTTAAAATCTGTTTAAAATCTTCAATAATGCTCCATTTACATATGAACACAGTGGGTAGATTGTATTTCCTACAACATGCATAACTTATTTATGAAAAATCTTAGAAATATATTTTGGTTTCATTACTTTGAAAATTTGAAAAATATTTGGAGGCAAGTTACTGTAACACCCCCCCCCCCCTTCCCTGGTATCATTCTATTTCTGTATCTGTAGTTACAAATTTCTGGGTCTGAAAATTGCTCACTTTGTGTCATAAAATCTCATTGGCCTCATTTCTAAATCTATTGGCATTGGAGTAGTGCTAGCTTTTCCACTAGTGCTTCTATACCTATCTTTTAAAATTTAAGTTTCATGTATTTTCTTTTGACTGCTAATCTAGTATACTCATGGTTTGCTACCATTTGGAATCTGCCAGTAAGAAATGACCTCAGACATGATTGAGAAATCTGTGTCATTCTTTTCTCATTAACAACAGTTTTCGTTTTTGCCTTTTTTTTTTTTTTTTTTTTTAAACTGACATCTGTTCTGGGTAGCTCAGATCCACTTTAGCCAGGCTGTTGGTTTGTGTAAGTGTTACTTGACCTTCAAGAATCTGTGGATCTAGCCAGGTTTGGGTCAGATTTGATCCTCTCCAGTTTGAAGTATCTGGCCGACTTCTCTAGCCAGAATTAGGCTTTGACACCCCTAAAGGTCTGTAGATGATTTCATGAAAACGTATGCTATCCTTTCACTTGTCTGCACTCTGTCTCTACAGTGAAAATAATGGAAATTGTGTGTTAGTGTTATTTTCTTTTGGAACATCTTATTTGATACTCTTGCTTTCCTTCCTTTTTTCTCTCCCTCCCTCCTTTCTTCCTTTTCTACATTTCTCTCTCCTTCCTTCCTTCCCTCCCTTCCTCCTTCCTTCCTTCCTTCCTTCCTTCCTTCCTTCCTTCCTTCCTTCTTCCTGTTTTCATTCTTTCCTTTCTTTCCTTCCTGTTTTTGTTTTCCTTTTCGTCTTCCTCCCTGAACCCCCTCTCCTATTCCTCCCACTTTCTCTTTTTCTGAGGGTAGTGATGGGTGGCAATGGTCATATACTGTTTTTATATGTCTGGTTCCTCCTGTGCCTTTCTAGCAAGGGAGGCAAGAGAGATGGTGGTGATGACCAGTCACCCAAATGGAATGGACCAGCAATACTGATTGAGAAAAGCTTCATGGAGTCTATGCTTTTGTAGTAATAAGACATTTGCCACAGACATTGTAGTTTACCATAGATTTTCTTAGATGGCATAATCATGGCAGGCTTTACATGCATTTGTAGCATTGTCACCATTGAAAGCTTAGGAAAACTTCTCTAAGACAAACCAATTGCTACCTCTACACAGGCATGATAAAACACCAGGTTGTGAAAGAATTCCACAAAGAACAGCAATTTGGGGATATTCATACAGTGTATTAAATGTAAGTTTTTGTAACATGTCTCTTACAAAGACACAATAAACAAATCTCACCTGAAAAACAAAATACAGTGTGTTTTTGTAGGGCAGTAGGGCCTTACATGATTTCAGTAGTTCCAAAGACTGGTCCAATGGCTCCCGGAGCATATTTATGACCACAAAAGCCAATTATATGGTTCATTGCTTCTCTGACGTGAAAAAATTATCATTCCAAGCAGTACTCATGTGAATAAAGGTGTAATATCAGCTTTGTCCACCCTTTTTTCAACCAAACAGTATAATTTTTTGAGACAAGCCTGGAGTCATAGATACACATAGTCAAGATCATTAGTGCCATTTTTCAGAACAATGTATTGAGGGCTTAAGAAGGTATGTGAAACACTGTTCCAGGTTGTGGGGACATTCACAGTGAAAATGTCATACAAGGTTTCTAGGGAGAGACAGATAGTAAGCCAATAAACGTACAAGAGAACTATCAGGTTAGCAGTGGTCTAACTGTGATGCAGAGAAATAAAATAGGGTGATGTGGCAAGAAATGACTGAGGTATAGGAGATGGTCAAGAGGACATAATATTTAAGTTGCAAACTGAAAGAAAAGAAAGTGCAAGATGTGAGGAAAATCAGGAGGATCAGATGTAGAAGACTGCTGGTGCAGAAGACTGCTAAAACATATCTGGGGCAGAAGACTGCTTAAAAAAGGTCAGTGAGCTATGGGGATGCTGTTAGAAGACAAAATCAAAAAGATTGGAAGTAGCCAGACCTTGTATGGCTTTGTAAGCCAGAATAAAAAAAAAAAGAATTCCATGGGGGTCCATGGAGCATTTTAAGGAGAAAAATGATATAGTATGATTTACTTAAAAGAAGGAGGAGGAGGGGGAGGAGGAGGAGGAGGAGGAGGAGGAGAAGGAAGAAGGAAGAAGGAAGAAGGAAGAAGGAAGAAGATCACCTGTCTGTGTAGTACATGAAATGGGGTTGGGGGTGCCAAGAGTCAAAGGCAGAGGCTCATGTTTTCCAGGTGAGAGATGATGGTGGCTTGGATTATGGTAGAAATGAGGGGGATGCAAAGAAGGAATGGATTGGGGACATGTTTTGAGGGGAGCTTGACAAGACTTGCTGGTGAATGTGACATGTGGAGTAGGAGGAAGAGGAAACCGGGATAACTTTCAGATTTTAGATGTGAGGAAAAGCCTGGTGGGCCATTTCCTGAGTGGGGACCACTGGGGGATCAGTGGGCTTAGATAGGAAACTCAAGAGTTCTATTTTGGCCATGGAGAGTTTGAGACTCCTTTAGAAGTTCTGTGGGGATGTTGAGTAGACAGCTGTGTAACCAAGACAGAGCCTCACAAAGAGATTAGGGCGGGAGATTAGGTGGTATTAACAGTTGGAAGATACTCTTTAGAGCCATAAATTGGATGGGGTCACCTAAAGGAAGCAAATTGTCAGAAAGGAGGAGGCAGCCCAGAATGCACCTCTGCTTTTATGGTTTAGAGAAGGATTTAGTAAATGATATTGAGAAGGAGTTGTCAGTAAGATAGGAGGAAATTGAGGAGAGTATGATTTCCCAGAAGCCAAGGAAAAATAGCATTTTCAAGAATGAGACAAAGGTGGCTCTAGGTTTTGTAGGATCTGAAGTTTCATCAATGTGGAGTTCCTTTTAAAGATAAATTATATAGAACTATTAATACAAAAATAAGTACTAATGTGATCATTTAGAGTGAGAGGGAAATCAGGAGAAATTACAAAGTACAGAACTAAAAAAATGCCACAAATATCACAAAATTCAGGAGAAAACAATTTTATTAACCAAAACACATGTTATACTTATGTAATACTCTTTCCTCTACTTTTTTTTGAGGGAGGGTACTTACTCATGGATTGCTTCTTCATATGATAACAATTTTGTAATGTAATAGTCTACAGAGAGAGTGGAAAGATATGACCCATCAAGATTATATTTTTATTATTGATAAAATTAAAGAAGTTATTTTAATGTCACTGCCTATGACTGATAATGTAGCAACACTGCCTATGACTGATGATATCATATAAGTTTTTAGGATTATGGCCAAAATGTGGGACACATCTATCAAACTTCTCTCATATGTGAACTCTGTGATTTCAGGGCATTTCAAGTTTTCACACACAGTGACTAATCACAAATGATCTTGGACTTGATGACACTCATAAACTAGTTTGTTACTAATGTTTTTGTGTCATCATTCAGCAAGATAGTTTTACCCTGTGGACAACTAGCAATAATTGAAGTATACAAGAAAGTTACTATGAACCACAGAAATCTATCACACTGGACCCATAATGAATATATACCCCACTGAATTTCTGTCTGTACAGATCCTGAAAATGCTTGCCATGGCCTCCCCACATAAGCTCAAGTGTGGTAGAGAGGATGTCAAAGTGAAAGAGGCTGCAGTCTTAACAAGTTGGGGTTTAAGTGTCTTATTTTTGCAAACTTAAAATGCATCATGGAAACACTGTTAGGGCCTCTCCCTGGGCCCCAGCAGTGGCCCAATCAAGTAAAGTGCCTGAACCTTTAACTTGGTTAGCTTCCTCTCTAGGGAGTGAGCGATAAGATGAAGGGCATACAGGACAGACAGAAGATCAGGTGAGAGAAAAATAGGGAAGTTACCACTGGATTTATACTCAAGAATTAACTATTTAATGGAAACAATTAATTGGAAACAATAGGTTTAGGTGTTTGGTGAGAAAATTCTGTGTACGTGCAACATGATGCTCTTGGCAAGTATGGCACTGGTGAAATCTCCAGGCAGCAGACAGAAGTGGTTACATTTTTAGATGTGAGCTACATGGGGGTGACTGGATTTTCCTCTCTGAAACAAAGGAAAAGACTAACTTTCTCTAACAATTGCCGCATTAAGGTAAGAAGTTTTGCCTTTTAGAGCCAGTTGTGCTCTTTATAATATCTGCCATCGAATGTGTAAATGAAGATGTAAATGATTAAGATGAAGAAGTTTGGATGAAAGACTTTTCTCAATTAAATTTAGGTCCTTCTCATTTCACATCTCAAAATCTGAGTTGTTTTGGAATACAGCAACAACCTAAGTAAATTTCACATCTACATTTTGTTAAATTATTTTCAAATGTGGTACGGGGGAGAATGTCCTGACTCTAATACTATGATAATTGAATATAAACTTAATAACTCTGCTCAAAATTGACTGAAGTTCTGTTCCTAAAGCCAAATAAATTTGGGTTGAGATCATATTATTTGTCTAAACAATCATCAATATTAACTGCATAAAAATAGGTCAGAGTGGAAATTGGAAAGAAGGCCTTGGAAGAGAAGAGGGATGTGATTGGAAGGAAGGGGCTCCTCCCATGGTCTTCATGGCAGCTTCTTTCATTGCTCCTTTTGCTCGTTCATGTTGGCAGTTGAAGTAACAGCGAAGAAAGGCATAAGGAATTCTCAGATATTGGTATTTATTTAGTAAATTCTGGCTGAGACTAGAGCCCTTGCTTGATCTGCAATCTGTTCTACTTAGACCAACCATTGGAAGAGTTGCCTGTGATAGGGATGGGGATGTGAGGGAAGAACACAAGAAGGATGAAAAGAAAATGGCACTGATGTTTACAATTACTTTAGGCCCCTCTGAATTTCCTTTATTTTCTTTATTATGTGGCAAATTTGAGAAAAGGCTGTTTATTTTCTTGCCATTTACAAACATCATTTTAGGTTTTTAACTTGAATTGGCAGATTTGTTAAGGCAGATGAGGAAGGAAGTTACATACTTGGTTCAGCCAAACTTAGATTAGCTAGTTCAACCCTCTATCCAAAGACTATGTTCTCAGGAGGTGGTGAGTCTACTTTGGTGGGAATAGTCTAATTACTGCCCTCTCACGGGTCTGCCCTGAATACATGATTGGAGAGCTGTAGTTTGTAAAGCCTCAGATTGATGGGGGATCTTTTCTTCCATATGTTCCTTTGCATATTTGAAGACATCCTCGTAGCCTTTCCCTCTGAAGGTTAAACAGCCTTACTTTATTCTTCATGTGAGATGGTGTTTGGATCACTCAGCACTCTGATCACATTTCCCTTATGATGGTTGCTCACCTTCCGTCCTAGAAGAGCCCTGACTTTATTCATTGTTCTACCCTCCCAGTTGATTTTGGGGGATGACCTCTCCTCTCCGGCTCCAGGGGCAAATCATGGTTAGAATGAACCACTCATTGTGGTTTTATTTTCTTTGATAGGGTTTGGTTTAAGCATGGTCATACAGCCAATCCTGGCCCCATGAGCTGAGGGGAAGTCAGCCAGGGGATGCTTGAAAAGACTTTCCTAAATAAAAGAAAGGGCCTTATTTGCTTTGATGCCCCTCCCTCCCTCCTTCCTTCCTTCCTTCCTTCTTTTTCTTCTTTTTACTTTTTGAACATGGACTTGTCAGTAGCCGTCACCTAGAACTGCTGTGCTCAGCTTGGAGATGTTCAGAGAGATTGGAGCATGGGGTACAAAGTTGAAAGACTGAAAGTCCTAGGATCCTTGAGGTCAAGTTGAACAGCTGAGCACTCCTTCCACATAACTTCTTATCGTTTCCTGTTTCCATTTCTTATAGTTCTCTGTTACTCAGCACTCTAAGCACCCTGATAGATACTAATCCCTTAGTCTGTTTTAATTTATCTGCAGCTTCTTCTAATCAGTGATACCCTAAGCATTGTATGCAGTATTTTCTTCATGGACTTTTTATATTTAACTGAAATCTTTCCTTAATGATTCATAAACATAGACAAGGCACCTAATATGGTTAATATGAAAATCAAGTTGTCTTCTAAAATTTTATCCTGAGTTAAGGTGACAGCACTTGGCAGCATTTTTCTAAAGTGGGTTTAACACTAGCTGGTTTGGGCCTTTGATTTTATTAAGGAAGGTCCCACCCCAGAGACATTATGTTTGTTTAGCTAATCTTTTACAACTGGTACTGTTGATAAAAGTAACATTTTGCTATTTGGTTCTTATTGGCTCTGTTTTCCTATTCGACCTTTCCAAATAAAATGCATTAAAAAATCCTTCTCTTTTATTCTTATAGAACTTCTTTGCCCAGTATTAAGGACTTTTTATTTAACTGGGGTTCTGAAGCAGGTGGAGAAACTTTGCCACATATTATTAGAACATTTGGTGGCTGCACGAGTTGGCTGAGACACAATATGGTTAGTTTCTGGCATTAGACTCAGGAGGATTCTTTCTCCCAGTTTTGCTTCCCTCTTTATTCTCCCAGATTTATTTTTATAAGTATGAGCAATTATTTATTTTTTTGACTTTTTTAGACACGAAGTAGATGTCTGTGTCATTTACTGCTACAAAGTGTTGTCTTTTTTTTTTTTTTTTAACAGCTTTGTTGAACTATAATTACCATACAATTCACCTGTTTGAAATTTGGTGGTTTCTAGTCTATTCACAGAATTGTGCAACCATTGCCATAATTAACCTTAGAACGTTTTCATCACCTTCAGAAACCCTACAGCCATTAGCAGTCAGTGCACATTTCCCCCCACGGTCTTTTTCCCTCAGCTCTAGGTACGCGTTCATCGATTTCCTGTCCTTGTGGATTTGCCTATTGTAGGCATTTTGCATAATGGAATCCTACAATATGAGTTCTTTTGTGACTGGCTTCTTTTAATTTACATGTTTTCGAGATGCAGCCATGTGGTAGCACACCAGTTCTTCATCACATTTTTTTATATATAAAGTTTATTTATTTATTTTGAGAGAGAGAGTGAACATAAGTGAGGAAAGGGCAGAAAAAGAGGGGAGAGAGAAAGAGAATCCAAGCAGGCTCTGCACTGTCAGCACAGAGCCTGACACGGGGCTAAAACCCACAAACTGTGAGATCATGACCTCAGCCAAAACCAAGAGATGGACGCTTAACCTACTGAGCCACCCAGATGCCCCTTCATTCGTTTTTTTTTTTTTTTTAATGGAATATTATCCCACTGTATGGTTCTACCACCTCTTATTTACTTGGTCTTCAGTGGAGGGGCATTTCGCCTGTTTCCACTTTTTGACAATTTGGAACGATCTAGTACTGTGATCTGAATTTACTCTTCACTTCCTTCAGATTGCCTCCCCGCGTGCAAAGTCAACTTGATAAGCAATACTGTTTTCCTCTGATTATATCCAGTATTTAGAAACACCATTTTCATCTGTGAGACTTTGTTAACTGACCACTTAATCCCTTAAAATGTGTTTATAGCTTCCCACAAAACAAGGAGAATGAAAGAGAGAAAACTCAGCATACACCTAAACGTAAATGCCCATACACATAACTCCCTGAATTTAAAAAGTTCAAGAAATTCACATGTGAACACATTACTTTTAACACAGACAGTCATTGTAAACCTGGGTTTAGATTTGAATTGGAAAAAAATACTCCAGGGTGTTTAATGTTTATCCATAAATGTCCAGGATAAGACCATGATGACAGCTACCAACTTACTTTTTATGATCTTGGAAAGACATGAGAGGAATAAATTTTTATCATGCGTCACACACAGAGATTTGCGTACCTCTTTCCCCTCTCCATTTAGAATTTGGTGAGGGTAGCAGGGAATTCTTTCCTTATTTGTTTTTCTAGGAACAGGAGAAGGAACTGTCTGTGCATTTATGTGTTTGTATTTTCTCCTCTGAAGGGAAGTTGGCACCAGGCTCATTTTTACTTAGACACATAGCAATAGCTGTGCAGTGCGTGTCCTCAGCTGATAACTGAGCTGTGTTTGAAGTTTCTTGTGGGATATGGTGATACATACAAGGACTATTCCGTAGGGTGATTATTTACCTGTGTGTTTCAATTCCATAAGTACAGGACTCTAGCTCCTTTGAATAGCTGTTCTTCTGCAGGCTTGTATTGGTTGCAACTGGTCCCCTGTAGATCAAAGTTGAACGACCACAAAGGACCACAAAGTGACCAGTTGCGTTCTTTTCTCCTGCAAAGATTTTGAGTAATAATTCACCTAATAATAGTACAAACATGAAATAGGATTGGTTGAACTGGGAATGTGAATGAGGTTTACTACGTTGATCCCTCTCTCCCTGCCTCCCTCCCTTCCTTCTTTCCATCCTTCCTTCCTTCCTTCTTTCCTTCCTTTCTTCCTTCCTTTTCCTTCCTTCCTTCCTTCCTTCCTTCCTTCCTTCCTTCCTTCCTTCCTTCCTTCCTTCCTTCCTCCCTTCCCTTTCCCAACCTAGTGTCTCTGAGATCTCAGGTTCCCCTAAATTGACATGTTACCTGTTAGTATTGCATTAATTTATTTTAATACAGGTTGTACTTGATTGCCTAACAATAAACTAGCTGGGAACAAGGATTAAGCTACTCTATATTTTGTGGAAAATTAATTCAAAAAATATTTGTGAAAATCTACCAATGCCATGGTGTGAGCTGAATAAAATACAGTGGTGACTCTCAATCAGGGAATTGTCTAGATGCAGATATTAGAGAGTAAGCTTTGAGATGGTAGGGATTCAGACCATTTTTAGTAAACATTGTATGTACATCTATTCTCAAGCACAGTTCTTGACACATGGTAGGCATTCAATAAATACTTGTTGAATGAATGAATGCATAATTACAACATCGTATTAAAGTGCTATAATTGAAGTGTGAGAAACATAGAAGGAACTGACTTCACTCTGATGAGGGAGGGAGTTTTTGGTGTACATGTCTTTTAGCTGGGTTGCAATGACTGAATAGGATTTCACCAGGCAGATAAGAATAGGGAATTCAATTATGAAAATTACTTCTCATGTTCCAGACATCATCATGGGTAAGTTATTTAACATTTATATTAATTAGCCAAAGTAGTATTGTTGTTCTATTCTATTAATATTATCATATTATATTAGTATATATCACAATCCTCTTATTGTATTATTATTATACAAAGGGGAAACTAAAGTTTAGAGATCTTAGGTGACCACCCCACAGACAAAGCGCTTCTGGTGGTGGTCTAGTTTTGGAAATTCAAGGATATCTGTCATCCCTTTCTACATGAGTGACAAATAATTTCCCAAGTAATAGCCAAAGATCTAATTTCAAGATGGAAAAACCCAGAAAGCTGCCTCTTCCTTGCTGCTAGTTAAAATATACCAGTGAGCTTTTTCGTATAACACTGCCTTTCGTGGAACTCTGAGCTGTCCCTCTTTGGTGCTGTCCATCTGGGCTGTCCCCCTCTCAGAACTAAGCCACTACACCATGAGAAGCCCTATCCATGTGGAGAGAAATGTCTTAGAGATATGACATCTAGGTGCCAGGCATGGGAGTGAAGAGCCTTCAGATGATTCCAGACCTCAGCTGTTCGAGGCCCTCCCAGTCCATTCTACCTCCCCAGCTAGTCTCCAGACACTGTGGAACAAAAACAATCTATCCTTTTGTGCCCTGTCTGAAATCCTGACTCATGGAACCTAAAGAAAACATGATGCCTGGAGTTGTGATAGTAATCTACTGACCATGAGGAAAAGGCCACAAGAATGCTCAGAGGCCTCAACATCACTAAGTTGCAGAATCAACAAATGCAGCCGCTTACTGAGGACTTTTTGTTAAGACTTCTGTTTCATTTTAACGTGATTTGGGAGCACCAGAAAATTGTTCTGTGTAGGAAAAGGCTATGAATATTTAAGCCGGTAGCTATGGTATTGAATTGAATGATGAATAAACCAAGACCAACTCTGTGTTTATCCTTTTCCCCATGACAAAGATGCAACCTCTGATGAGAAAAGCATTATAACAGGAGCAGGATGCCCCCAACCTACAGAGGATTGCTGGCACACTGGATGAATAACGGGCAATTGTAAATGATGGGAATGCAATTTTTGATAACAATAATTCCAGAGAATACTTAAAGTGGTTTGTGTAATTTGCGGGCATTACACAAGAGTTGGAAACCTTGCAGTTTCTAGATAACTCCTTTTTAATGCACGGACATCCAGGTGTTACTCTGTTCTCTGCCTTAGCGTCAGGGTCTGGACCTGGTGGACCTGCTCAGCCTCTTTCCAGAGTGGAGAAATGGAGTGCCTTATGCCCCACCTCACCCACATGGGGCTGGATCCGTGTCTCTCCCAAATAGTGATACAATTCAACTTAATCATTATTCAGGAACCCTCAACTCCTATCTTAACTTTAGGTACAAAACTTAATTTGAGGTGGCTTATAGACTATACTGTGTAGAACTAGAACCAAAAGGCTTCTAATAGAAAGTTTAGGGGTGGACAAAGATTTCTTCAACAGGACGCAAAAAGCAATAACCCTAAATATCATTAATAAATTGAACTTCATTAAAATTAAAAATTCTGTTCATCACAAAACACCATCAAAATAATACACAAGCCATAGATTGGGAGAACATATTAACAACACATATATCTGAAAAACAGTTTGTGTACTGAATAGTTAAAGAAATTCCATAAATCAGTGATGAAAAGGTGAACAGTCTGATTTTAAAAAATGGATCCCGAATAGAGCAGACATCTCACAAAAGAAGATACACAAAATGTCAGTAAAATACATGAAAAGTATGGTATACAGTTGATCCTTGAAGAGTGTGGGGGCCTGGGGACAATGACCCTTGCACAGTTGAAAAACCATGTATGACTTTTGACTCCCCTAACACTTAATTCCTAATATAGTCTACTGTTAACTGGAAACCTATAATACAAATAACATAAACAGTCGATTAACACATATTTTGTATGTTATTTGTATTATATATCTTATTCTTCCAATAACACTAGAGAAAGAATGTTACTGTGAAAATCATAAGGAAGAGAAAATACATTTAAGTACTTTCTTGAAGTTGTTGAAAAAATCCACATGTAAGTGGACTCACACAGTTGTTCAAAGGTCAATTGTATTCGTACAATAGAATACTAGTCAGCAATAGTAATAAGAAACTAATGTTCCATGCAACAACATGGGTGAATCTCAAAAATACTATGCTGAGTGAAAAAAGCCAGATTAAAAAAGTCTGCATACACTATGTTTCTATTTATAATGAAGTCTAAGACTAGATTTAAAAAAAAAAAAAATCTATGATGATAGAATCAGAAAGTAATTGCCCAGGGATTGGAAAGAGAAACTGACTAGAAAGGGGCATGAGAGAACCTTTTGATTCCAACAGTTATGTTCTATATTTTGTTTTTAGTGTTGGTTACACAGGTGTTTGCAGTTTGGAGGACTTGGACTGAATACCTAAGTTCTATGTTTTTAGTGTGTGTCAGTTAGAAAATGACACAGATAAAAGTAGTGGTAATTTTCTCATCAGAATTCTTTTAGTAAAACAGAGTAGAAATCCAAACTGAATAAATATATTCCTCTCACCCCCATGGGACTCAATGAAATCATTTTGATTTTATTTATGGATGGGAAAAACTGAACATTTTTAATTTTCCTGATCTATTCTTCTTGTATAAACTTCTCACCTGCAGGGTCACCTGGTTGGCTCAGTCAGTTAATCATCTCTTGATTTCAGTTCAGGTCATGATCTCATGCTGCGTGAGATCAAGTCCTGCATTGGGCTCTGTGCTGACAGCCCAGAGCCTGCTTGGGCTTCTTTCTCTCCCCCTCTCTCTCCTCCACCATTCTGCATGTGAGCGCTCTCTCTTTTTCTCAAAAATAAATAAACTTTAAAAAACAAACAAAAGACTAAAACTTCTCACCTGTACCGTGCTGTATCTTCACAGGAAGAAGGAAACGTGTGTCCAAATGCACAAGGGAATATGGGCTGTAAGGAGTTGCTGTTGCTGATATGAAAGGTGTGGTTGAGCATCACCATGGGCCAGGTGTTGAAAGGCATCTAGGCCTACTTGTTGAAGGAATGAGTTGACAACAGATGAGGTGTTTGGGGACTGAATGTGCGTTAGATACTTATGGTAAGAAGTGTGGACTTCATCTTCTAGGGAGCAGATACCATGGAACTTTTTAACTGAGAAAGTAATCCTCCTACCCCCCCTCCCCGCTGCCCCCCAAGAAGTTGTTAGAGAGTAAGCTAAAATTTGGAGAAACTCCTGGAAGGGACATTAGTGTATGAATGTGGTTTCTACTATAGAGCAATCGCTCGACAATGAAAATAACTTTTGGATTCTAATATTTTACCAGATTTTGATGCATGATTATCAAATGGGATTCAGACCTTTGTCTCTTTTGAAATGTGTTTGAAAAATACTATGATGCTTACCTTTGCCTATTTGATGCTTTGTTACATTGCTTGTATGACATAATTATTATTCTCTCAGGCAATTACAAGTGACCCTTATCAAAATTGTGAAGTTTGAAATATTAGTGGCATTTCACTATAAAATATTTTGCTTTTTTAAAATTTGAAATAGAAAAGCTATTAAACAATGTTCTGTGCATCTTCTGAAATTTTGCATTGGCATTATAAGACATATTCCTTTATAAAAAATCATAAATATCCTTCTTAATGAACTTACAATTGAAGAATAAAAAAATGCCTCAAAAATGTAATTGAAGATAGGAGCCACATTTTTTTAGGGGATTGTTGCTTTTGGAAATGCATTTTAAAGTTTCAGCAAACACCTTTTCAGAAAATGATTTATTTAAACAAAATTCCTATGCCAAGGTAAGGCTTATACCAGTAACATAGCAACTGTAGGTACACATTTAATTTTGTGAGAAAGATGGCAAGAAAAATGTCTTGAGCTTGAAATGAATGTCTGCTGCCAATTCAATAATGTAAAATATCTCACATGAAGGAAAATCACTGGTTACGATGGTGATTTCTTATAACATTTTAATCTAAATAATATGATTTTGTCATTCATGTTTTAAAAAAAAAGATCTTATGAATTGTTAAAAGATCATACTAGTACTGTTAGTTGTTACATACATAGCATTTAAGAAATCCTTCCTTTAAAAAAAAGGAAAAAATGATGGAAACAGATGACTGCATTATTTGACTAAAGAGTTACTCATACACAATTTCATTTAAAAGGATCTAAAGGTGATGGAGGGAAAACATGTGGCTTGGCACTTGAATGTCATAAAGCAAAGTTAATATACTTTATTCAGTACAGCACTTTAAAAAATGAACTAATTCTTAAAAAAATAAAAAATGAACTAATGCTCAGGAAGCTAAATATTTTTTTGTTGTTGTCCAAGGTAATTAGTTACTGTGATAGTAAGACTTCTGATTGCATTTTGTGAATAAATAATAAAATGGTATGTACTGCTTTTAAAAATATATTTTTAAATTACCATTTATTAAATTACATTGGT
Source organism: Panthera tigris (assembly GCF_018350195.1). NCBI lineage: Eukaryota > Metazoa > Chordata > Mammalia > Carnivora > Felidae > Panthera > Panthera tigris. The sequence goes on from NC_056663.1 coordinate 145,940,685, forward strand.
CCATTCCCAAGGTCCCAAACCACAGAAAAAATAAATATAGCTTTATTTTGACTTTTCTTAATATACCATATCAAGATTTTACTTTGTGTATGCTTAAGTATTTGCTACTTAGAAGATTCTACCAATTTCAAGTTAATACATTATTATTATACACTGTATAAAACTCATAGTGAATAGATGTGTACCAGGAGTTAGGTAGCCTTGTGTTTTTGAAGGCATAGCAGTTGTCAGTGCGTGCTGTGATCTTAAGTCGATCTTTTACATTTCGTTTCAGCAGTGCTGTTCTTTTAGTGTGGTACAGAGAGGGTGACCCATGTTCCTGGTTTGCTCCAGATTAAGGGTTTTCCACAGGACATGGGATTGTCAGTGTTAAAACTAGGTAGAGTATTATGCTAAGGAAATAAGTGGGTCAGAGAAAGACAAATACCATATGATTTCACTCATATGTGATATTTAAGAAACAAAACAAACAAGCATAGGGAAAAAAGAGAGAAAGAGAGAGGCAAACCAAGAAACAGACTCAGCTATAGAAAAGAAACTGATGGTTACCAGAGGGGAGTGGGGGGGAAGTAGGTAATAGCAATTAAGGAGTACACTTGTGATGAACACTGGGTGATGTATGGAAGTGTTGAATCACTATATTGTACACCTGAAATTAATATTGCACTGTATGTGAACTAACTGGAATTTGAATAAAAAGCAAAAGAATAAAAAAATAAATAAAACTAGGATAATCCTGTCAAACCTAACAGGTTGGGTACTCCATGTCCTTGAGACCCTTTCAGGGATTCTGTGAGTTCAGATTATTTCCATAATAATACTAAGACATCTTCCATTGTCATTCTCACTCAAGTGTACAGTTGAGTTTCTAGAGGCTACCGGAGTGTGATCGATATTACAACTGATTGAATTCAGGAGCAGGTGGGAAAATCCTACTGTCTTTTACGAAGTCAGACAAAACGATTTGCAAAAATATAAAATAATGCCACTCTTTGCACTAAATTGTCTTTGTTTTGAAAATCATGGTTATTTTTTCATAAAATATGTTATTTGTTTTGCCATATAATGCACTCATTATTTTTACTTTTAAGTGAATTACAAATATTTTTATAATTTTTAAAATTTTTAGCAAAATAAATACCAAGAAACATAAGCTATACAAACACAGGCTCTTTGGGGAGCGTCAATAATTTTAAAGAGTGTAAAAAAAAAGGGTCCTAAGACCAGAAAGTTTGAGAAACACTGCTTTAGAATTTTTTGTACATGAAAGAAAGAACTTTTATTTATGAACAGTATTATACATTGAGCCAATCAGCAAGATTTGTTTACGGCACCATGATTCCTCGTCTTACTCCTGTTACCCGGTGCCCCAATTTTCATACATGTAAAGGAAAGTGCTGTCAGTTTACTCTGGCTAACCTCTCTCTAAGTCACAATAGCCAAAACTCAAAAGGAACAAAAACCCCAAACATTTGTAGGAACCCAAAGAATGCAAGAGTTCCATCACACTAAACACCCATCCTGTTTAATAGAAAGAATCATATAAATAGTAAGAATGCCTTTATTTGTTTTCTCCAAATTGCCTGTATTGTGCCATTAACTGCTATTGGTGTAGTGCCTATTGTTAATATTAATGAATATAAATATACCACATGATTTTCCCTAGCAGTCAGACCAGAAGGAGTTCTTGTAGTATTATTAGTACTGAGTATCAGAAAAAGTCAAAGCCACATGGCGCTTCCGTGGTCATGGTCCCCTGGAGGACTGGTTCATAGTGGACCACTATTGAGACCTGGTGGAGAGCTTTGGAATTGGTAAATAGTGTTGACCACACAACCTTGAGGAATATATTCTTTGTCAGCTTTTCAACCTAAACACTTACTTGAGAATGGGAATTAGTGGTAGAAATTGGATTCAGATCCTAGCCATAAAATCCTTGATATAAACTAAGGGGGATACAGATTCATGGGCAAAAGAGTAGCAATCTGATAATCTTTGTTTCCATAAACTGGTGCAGAGTTTTCTTTTATAAATATCCAATTACTTTGAGAATATCTTAGAAAGTTGGTTGAGAAATCTTTGATGTCAGATAGTTTTTTTATCTATCTGACTATCTGACAGACAGACAGACAGACACAGAATCCGAAGCAGGTTCCAGACTGAGCTGTCAGCACGGGAGCCCAACACTGGGCTCGAACTCATGAACTCCGAGATCATGACCTGAGCTGAAGTCAGAAGCTTAACTGAGCCACCCAGGCTCCCCTGATGTCAGATAGTTCCAGTGGTGCATTGCTTCCATGATGATTCTTATGAAAGCGACTAATTTTCTTTCCTAAAGATAACTCCCCTGATGAGACTTAGTGATAAGTGGTCATTTTTAGGCGAAGGAGTTTTGCAAAATACCCATGTCACAACTTTTGGCTCTACTTTTAATCATTGCCTTATTGAAGAATGTCTCATAATGTGAACAGCATGGGCAAACTCGACATTTGAGGAAATAAATGCATCCATTCATTGCACAATCATGGAGCACCTCCTCAATGCCATGTACTGTCTTAAAAGAACAGACTGCCAATTAGAAGTTTTGAAAGTTAACATATAATTTGAACAGAGTTGATATAACTATCCACAGTTTAAGCAGAAGGTAGAGTTTGCTCTTTCTGAACTATGAAATGTATTTCTCTTTATTCTTCGAACAGGGAAAGAAGTTTATCTTTATTTATACATATTCAATGTTGAAAAATTCAGTACATAAATATAACTTCAGTTGACATGTTGATCTATAGTCAGCCCTCATTATTCATACACTGCATATTTGCAAATTTGCTTACCTGCTAATATTTACTTGTAGCACCAGAGTCAACACTTGGGTATTTTTGTCATTAGTCATGGACATGCACAGAGCAGCAGAAATTTTGAATTGCCCAAATGTGCATGTTCCTAGCTGAGGTCAAACAAGGTAACTCTCTGCCTTCTTGTTTCAACTCTCTTACTGTAGCAAGTATCCTTTTTGTGGTTTACTTAGTGCCACATTTTTTGCAGTTTTGTGTTTTTTTTTTTTATTGGTGATTTTACTGTTTGAAATGATCCCCAAGTGTAGTGTTGAAGTGCTGTCTGATATTCTTAAGCACAAGAAAGCCATGATGTGCCTCATGGATAAAATATATTCATTAAGCTTTGTTCAGGCATGAATTATAATGCTTTTCACTGAGAGCTCCATGTTAGTGAATCAACAATATATTTAAATAAGTTATCTTTAAATAGAAACACATTGAAAGTAGAGTTACATATTGTTTGCTTGATGAAAATGTTGTGACCAGGGGCTTTCAGGAATTGAACCCTATATTTCCCCTAGGAGCAATGGTTCAGCATTTGCTAGTTCAGTGTTCATTTGTTCTTTATAAAATGAAACTACCATGAATAATTAGAATAGACTGTATGTCTTTTAAGGGATTTTTATATCCATATGTACACATGATTTTTAAAAACTAAAATAAAGTAGAGCAAACTATCAATGACATTTTGCTATTTCCTAAACATTAGAGTTCAGCATCTTTTCATGGCAGTACAAATGTATGAAGAAAATTTTAATGTGGCTGTGCCGTAATTGAAATATTTAATCTTTATTGTTCCACTTGGTACATATAAATTTAAATTCCTACAAGTGGAGATGCCAAGTCAAAGGATATATGCATTTTTGGGAATTTCGATCCACATCATCAAACTATCCTCCTAAAAGGCTGCAATAATTCATAATTCCAATACTAATGTTTAAGAATGTTTGTTTCTCCATAACTTTGAAGAACTGGGGATTATCTTTCTTTTAAATCTTTGCCAGTCATAAAGAAATTAATGGGGGCCACCTTAGAATTCTGCCTTGCCATGGGACCCAACCTCAGCGTGTATGAGTTAGTTGGTCTACAGCGGAACTACAGGATTTGCATTCCTTACGGATCTGAGATCTTCTTTTACTCTGTAAGGGTAGAAAGAACATCAGGTTAGGAGTTGAAAGATATGAGTTAAAGCCTTAGCTGTGCCACTCACTATATATATGACTTCGGGCATGTCATTTAACTTCAGTCCTAGTATCTAAATAGCACAAGAAGGTTTTAAAGATTGAGGAAATAAATGAGGAATGGGCTATATAAGTTTAAATTGGCATTGTTATCACCGTTATACCACCATATACGTGGACTTCAAACACATAGGTGCATAACTAACTTTTCTTGGGGTACTCCATCCCTGCTGAATGGATGTGAGGTGCCATTTGTTTGTAGCCTGTCAATCTCAGAATGCAGACCAGCATTAGTCTCTTTACTCTTTCTTAAAGTGGCTAAAGATTAGGATGTGCTCAGGTTTGAAGGCAGAGGCTTGCCATCTGTATTTGATAGTTAGCATGTATGGCCAGCTACTCTTTCACTAGGATTTCACCATCCTTAATAGTCCAGTTGATTGATGTACAGAATAGTAGTAGGAAGCTAGAGAACCCAGCCATTCTGTAAAAAATATGCTCTGTTGTTGAAAAGAATTTTTTTGTCTAATCCCAACTCACATATCTGTGATTTACATTTACAATTTAAAAAGAATAAAAAGCATTAATCGGCTGGCATACATAATGGAAAGCACACCTCTTGTTCTTTAGAAATTTTGTAAGAAATAACAACTACAAATGCTTGGAAAATCGTTTATACGTAAGCATACTATTTAGCAAAGATTGTGACATTAAGAGACATATTTTAATGACAGCTCATAACTTCAATAAGTTTTCTTATAGAATGATACCATGTTTGTGTGATATCACATTTTTTTCATATAGCACAGGTGTGGGAAGAAAGATTCAGGAGGATGAAATAAAATGTGTGAAACTCTGGACCCTGTGCCTGACACACGTTAGATCAACAAATGGAGCTATTCAAAACAACAAATGCTTTTGCCTCATTTTTAATGTGCCAGGGTTAATGCTGAGTTTGAAGCCAGGTATAACTTTTTGGACAGATAAGCTTTCTCCTTTTCTTGAAATGATACATATTAGCTGATGCTTCATCTCCGAGCAAGAACATTAGAAGAAACTCAGGATAGGAGGGGAGGGCATAGAGCAAGTGTAAATTCAGAGTGAAGGAGAGAACTAGAAAAAAATCCTTATCCACAGAGCTTGATAGTGGGGATCTGCTACTGAACTAGCTGGAGAAATGCTTTAGCATTTTAATGTGACTTGCAGGCAGGGTGGGGCTTTTGATCAGGAGCTGACATTAATGATCAGGGTCAGCTGTGGTTAAAGCTTGTTTTTTCCATCATAAGAAGATCATCAGGGAAAAAAGTCAGTATATTTCAATACTGTAAACTGTTTTGGGCTGTTTCGGCCATTTGGCAGATCTATAAACAGAGTCGGGTTTCACTGAAAGAATGAGAACTGAGAAATATATGTTCCTTCGTTCCAGCTGAGGTGGCTGCTGTTCCAAAGGAGAACTAGTTTCTGTGTTAATTTTAAGAATTGGATCTTGTTATTTTTTTCCCTAAAAATATCACAAATACCATAAATAAATATCCAAAAAAATATGAAATTTTGGCACTTACTTTCTCTTGGTGTAAGCTAAATATTATGATTACATAGAAAATGTAGAAGAGCAATTGCATTACTGGTTGTTGGTACCATCGGTATGAAATAAAGTGGAAGGACGCAAGGCGATTTCCAAGGTCACTCTCAGTTTCAAAGTTCTGTCATTTTTACCAGCTCTCTTTAATACCTAAGTGTGATATTCTTTATTTAAATTTTTAATGAAGTAGAGTATCTGTCAGAGTCCTGGTAGGGAGCAGTGACATGCTGTAGGAGGTTTAAGTGAGAAGAGTTTCATAAAGGGACTCTTTAAAGAGGTACTGGCAGGGATAAGGGAACCAAGGTGAGGCACCCAGAGCCTATCAAGAGCTGGATGTTATTATTATCCCAAGGCCACAAGGGGTAAGGCAGGGAAATGGTATTAGAATTGGGGCCACGGTAAAGGGTACCTGAGGGGTACCGCTGTCAGATCTGTGGTGTGGCAGGGATGGAAAATAAAGACAAATTCCTAACCTTTCTCTTCCATCATCTGACATGAAGGATGCTGGGGAGGATATTACAGGCCAGTCTAAGAAGTGGCATATATCATTTTCGTCCACATTCCATTGTCTAGTATCTGGACATATCTAATTGCAGAGAAGGCTGGGGAATAAAGTTTTCCTGTGTGCCTAGAAAGATGAGTAAAACACAGGTACTTGTGAGTACCAGAAGCTTCTGCTATAAAAGGATCAAGAATGACTCCCCACTTTCTGACCAGAACACCTGCTGGATTGTGGTTGGTTAGGAAGCTATATTGGACTTTCTTCTCATCTGTTGGTTACTTTGTCCATAATAACTCTGCGCTTTTTTCTGTCATTACTACTTGCTCTTCATAGGCTCTATTTTGGTTATATTCAATATACACATCTTCTAGATTTTTCCCATTTCCCTCTGTTGGAATAGCACTATTCCTTTACCCTGCTTTATTTTCTTCACAGTACTTTTCACTATATTAAAATACATCATTTACTTACGTGTTTATTGTTTTAACTAGTATTTTAAGCTTTATGGGGTGGTGACTTTGTCATATTCCTCACTATATCCCCAGTTCCTTGGAACAGTGAATGACCCTTAGTAGGGACCCAAAAATTATTGTGCAGAGGAAGGATCACAGGATTCCATGAGTCACTGTAGCCATTGGGCCATAATTCTCCTTTCTAGTCTTATTTATGCCTGATGGGTATTCTATTTGTATCACTTTTGTTTCTCTCCTTACAACTTTCCCTTTGTTCTCTTTAGATTGATTTATATTTTGCCTTATGGGTATACTGGCTAGTCTGATAAGAGAGTTTTCATTGAATAAACCAGAAACCATCCTAAAGTCTTACCAGTCCATGTTCTATTTCTAAATTCCTGTGTATGTTCTCGGGTTTCTGTCTAATTGGTTACTCTTTATTTGTTGCTGATGCCTTCCATTTCCTTTGCTATTGTTCCCACTCAATTCCTGTTAATAATCTCTTACCTCGTCTCAGGACTCACCTTCTTTTCCCGCCAGACTTTTCCCTTGTGTTCTTGTAACAGTTTTGGACGCTTTGTCTCTATCACCCAACCTTCCCTCTCTTTGCTACACAACCTTGTGTAAATACTCAAAAATACTCTGTAAGGATCAAGTGTTTGCTTTGTTCCCTGGGTGTTCTACTTCTGTCTTAACTCCTTTCTTCCAGCTTTCCATTGTTGTGTACCAAACCACCCAAATTTAGGGTGTCAAATAACAACAATTTTATTATGTTCATGGATTTTGTGTGTTAGGAATTCAAAGAGGGCCAGTGTGGATGATTTATCTTTGCTCCAGAATTCTGGGTCCTCATCCGGAAATGCTCAAAAGACAGAAGTGAGTTGAGTGGCTGAGCTTTGGGATGCGATGGAACTGGTCTTCATTCACGTGTCTGGTGGCTAGGCTGAGTGATACGCAGGCTTGGACTGTTACCAGAGTGCCTGCACATGGCCTCTTCATATGGCTCGGACTTCTCAGTGTGTCAGCTGGATCTGAGAGGGAACATGTGGGGAGAGAGTGTTCCATGGGCCTGAGGCAGAAGCTGCAAGGCTTCTCCCTGGCTAGGCTTAGAAATCATGCAATGACATCTTTACCACGTTATTTTAATTACTAGTCAGAAAAGCTGGCCTGGATTCAAGGGGAGGGCAGTTAAACTCTACCTCTTGATAGGAAGTGTCAAGGTCATACTGACAAAATCAGTGTGGGATGGAAGATTGTGTTGTAGGCCATCTTTGGAAAATAAAATCTGCCACATTGACCTATGTCTGACTCATGGGTTTTCCTTTGTTTAACTCAGTGAGATTGAAATGACCCAAGACCTTGTTACTCAAAGTATTATACAGGGGCCAGAAGCCTCAACATCACCTGGGACTTTATTAGAAATATAGACTCTGAGAGTACTGAATCAGAATCTGCCTTGACAAGATCTCCAGGTGATTCATTTACATTTTAAAGTTTAAGAAACACTTCCCTAGGAGGCATTGACCATGATGTGGGTTTGCCAGTATTCACCCAATGGCAGAAAAATAGCAAGTGCTGAAGGAATAGTTGAACGGATCTGGATTGAACTCCTATTTACAAGCAGAATTTCTATACTTTACATTATACCTGTTGTTACTAATTTTCACATTATTAATGTTAATTGTAACCTTGCTTATCTTTTCAGAAACAGTACATCTTCAATATGTGTCCTCAAAACAGAGTATATACAATCCTAGCTTTAATAATTAATCTCCTTGACTCGAGGTTTGGAATGATTATGTATTTTGGTATAAATTATAATGCTATTTTGAATAACTTCTAAGATCAAAAAGTTAGTTTCTTTTGGATTTTGCATTCCCTTTGAACTATTTTTTAATTGTTGAATTTACAAAGCTTTTTCTCTTCTGTGACAATATTAGTAGATATTTATTTTCTACTAAATGAAAGAATATACTTTTTACTTGTTTCTTTTAACTGTTAATTTAAGACACCCTGACTTATGCTGCAAATTTCTTAAAAACCTGAGAAGTGTATACATATTTTATTGTATCTTTAGTAGATGACTATTATGTATTTTAATTATAACAGTGTTCATTTCATGGATTCCATTTACTCATGTTTCCTTTAAATAGTCATCTTCTTAAAATTTGTTTTAGCATAAGGGAATAAATATCCAGAAATTCATTTTGATTGGCACATTATTTTTTAAAGCAGTTTTTCTCAAACTATAATTTCCAGACTACTACTATTTGCAGGATCTGAAGTGCTTGTTAAAATTGCAGATTTCTGATCTCCATCCCAGTCCTTTTGAATCAGACTCTCTGGGTTGGAACATGGAAAGTCTCTGAGGTTGGGACCTAATTTCTTTGGCACACTGAAGTTTGCGACCTACTTTACATTAGTCTTATAATCATATTTTAAGTTATTTATCATGGGAATAAGTGGGTCTTGGGATGTTAGCAGGGAAGAGCCTTTCAAATTCCCATCTCTAGCATTGGAAGATCATTTAATTGGAGATCATTTTAAAGATTATCTAGGAAGACTCATCATTTTTCAGATTATGAAACTGAGCTCCAGAGAGCTTAAATGGCTATTCAAAAGTCATACTAGTTAGTAGCAAACCTATGGCCAGAACCCAAATCTTGTCAGCCACAGTAGGTTCCTTCTTTACTCTAAGTAAGACAAGGTAGGTTCATCTTATCTGTAAGCCTAGTGGTTAGGTATATTGGTGGGTTAATGGCAAGGTCATAAAGGAAATCCTGAGCATTTGGTCAGAGAGGTCAGTTTTCTGAACTGCCCATGTTAATAAAATGAATGTTTGCAGTCTTTGATTTTATCAGGGCTTTTTAGTCACCTATTTTTTTTTTTTTATTCTTTTTTAGCATTTTTCTTGTATGTCCTTGGAAACTTCATCATGACCTGGGAAAATTACTAGATAAAATGCCTTAACATGAAAAATCAACACGAAAAACTAAATCAGATACACTAGGGGGTAATTTATTCTCTTTATGAAGGGGAATGAAGCTTTTCTTTAAGCGAATACAGTATTTTATATGCCAGAGAGTCCATAAATGTCAAACACTTATGAAAACCATTTTACTAGAGATTTTTAAGACTTTCTGAAAGTGAGGATCAGGGAAACTTTCCTCCCACCCATCTTGAAATTCAATATCCTTCACAGCCTTCTCCCTCTTCCCTTTTGTACCCAATCCTTTCCCTCTGTAATTGTGTTAGCATAGTAGCTACGGGTGAGTCATCATACACCCACTTTCTTTTTACATTGTTCAATCCCTACGTTGACTTTTAAATTCCAAAAGGTACTTAAGAGTGTTGCGTGATGTTAGTTTTTCAGTTTCCTTCCACAAAAGAAAAAATCAACTATGTTTTTTTTTAACATTTTGGGATATTTTGCTTTTATCAATATGTAGCACCAAACTTATTATGACCGTTGTACGTCTGTAGCAGCATATTTGTGAAATATTGGATGCTAACCACTGCTGACTAGTTCCATAATATACAGTGTTAATGAAATAAAAATGAGCCAGTTTCTCAGAAGAAGTAAAACTGTTCCTGTTACTAAAATCTGAGAGATTTTTTTTTTCTAGATTCTCACATAGCATAGCAAACAATATATGGTACTGAAAGAGGTCCTCACCAACAAACATGCTATTATTACAATAATGAACTTCTTAAGGCATTTCTGCATAATCTACTTCATAACAGGTTGATGTTTTAACACTTTGCATAGTTTAATGAAAACAGTTTTATTAGGGGCCCAAATAACTGTACCCTGGCTTAACTGAAGCAGGAGCTGGTAGTAGAGATTAGAGCAAATAAGAGGAACTAGACTGAGTACAGAAAATCCTTTAGTCTTCAGGAAATGTTCCTAGAATTTTATTTCTTGCAACCTAGATTTTGATAAGAATCGGGCAACAGGGGCGCCTGGGTGGCTCAGTCGGTTAAGCGTCCGACTTCAGCTCAGGTCACGATCTCGCGGTCCGTGAGTTCGAGCCCCGCGTCGGGCTCTGGGCTGATGGCTCAGAGCCTGGAGCTTGCTTCCAATTCTGTGTCTCCCTCTCTCTCTGCCCCTCCCCCATTCATGCTGTGTCTCTCTCTGTCTCAAAAATAAATAAACGTTAAAAAAAACATTAAAAAAAAAAAAAGAATCGGGCAACAGAGGGTTGGAGGTTATGTTTCTTAGGTGAAGAACTGAAATGATTATATCTAGTGTTGTTGGTTAAGGTTAGATCCATTTGCTTTAGCAGTTAATTGAATCAGTGTTAATTAATTTGGTCAAGGTGGTGTGATTTTTTTTCTTTTTAATTTAGGGCTCCAGTCATTATACTTGCCTGACTGGACAGCCTACTCCCTTCCTTCATAGAGGAGATTCTGCAAATACACATTTTATCTTAGCAATTTGTAGGGGATTATGTTAAATGTTGTTGGGATTTAGAAGTCATCCAGGAGGATCATTGTTGAATGAAATGCCAGCCAAACTCAAATATAAACCTGGGATTTAATCAGATTTATAAATATTTTGATTCAGCTGACACCTTACTCAGCATCTCTTAATTTCCAGGCATTTGCACAGTTAACATAAATAATTATAATAAAAGATTGACAGTGATAAGTACTTTAGAAATACAGATAAAATGCTGGACTCCAAAAAGAGTAAAAATTAACTCTGGCTTTAGAATAGGTGAGGACTTCATGGAAATCAATGACATGGCTTGGGGGATATTTTAGCTACTTCTTAATTTTCGTAAACTCTCTCCAAATGCATCCCAAATAATTAAGTTTCTTTAATGTAAGAAAGAAATGCTGTCTTTGGTTACCAAATACAGCTTTGAATCAGTTCTACTCACTGTTTTCTTGCTTTTCTCAGCTATTTTGTTTTCTTCAATGCCTTCTTTGTAGAAATTTGGGGGATCATTGAGACACTCCCTTGAAATTCAGGAAAGATTTGGAAATCATCTTCATGTAATGACATCTGTCCATTCCAATGAAAAAATGAAACCAGGCAATGTGTCTATGGGTACACTAATAAAATAAATATTGGAGGAACCAACAGAGTGAAGTGGGAGTCTCAAAATGTGTTTTCAAGGAAACTTAGTGAGTTAAGATGGAGTTGTTGTACCACTAAGGTATAAGGATAGTCTTTTTTGAACATCATATTTCCACTTATTCTCTCTCACATACATACACATGCAGCATTAATATAAAATTTTCTCAGTGCCTCTTCTAGACATTTAACTTAAGCTAAGTTTAAACTAGTCTAAAACTTAATAGACCTTAAAAAAGCAAAAAATCAAAACACAATAGACATTTGAAACTAATTGCTTGTCTATGCTATGACCTAGTATAAGATGGCGGCAAATTTAGCACAGAATAATGGATTTTGGTTGACTTCAGCTTCAATAATATAGTATTTGGCACATGTTTCCTGGCATCCCCTAGAATCTATCAGGCCCTACTCTCCTTCCTTAATAGATTCAAGAACCATTGTAGTCAAGCAGTATTTAGGTGTCAGAATTAAAAATTCCATAGCATAAGTTTTTTTAGATTATCTGACCCAGTTTTCAAGAAAACCTTAGTAATTCCTGTTGGAACTCTTTAAAATATCTTTTATACTGATTTTTATTTTAAATCAACTTAACACAATTTAGTCCTTTCTTTGTGACTGATGTTTGTTATTATTAACATATAGAGACTTGAGTTTTACATTTTTTATTGGGCTTTATAATTTACAAAGGGCATTCATAGACATTATCTCATCTCAAAGTCCCTGCACCCCACACCCCTTATTCTTGTTTGCCATTTATACTCTGATGAGAATTAGGAAACCATCTAACCTGGTTTATTAGAACTGGGTGTCAAATATGGCCGTGAGGACCCCTCCTAGTGAGTAAGGAGTGTGGCCTTTGTGATAGCTGTTTCCATGCTCAGAGGCTCTTTGGCTTAATTCTGGATTCTTGGCAGTGTCTGTTGAGTGATGTAGCTGGAAGAGTTGACCAGATGAGAGGGGAATTATGCAGCTGGATTTTTAGCATAGATCACTGTTTTATAAATATCCCCTCCAAAATGCTGTCAAAGGGCCTATGTGAAGACTTAATTAAAACAATAAAATGTGTTTAATATAATGTGCTTGATGCTGTACTAAACATAATAAATATTTTAAAAATTAATCTGTGTTAAAATTTGGAAAGTAGTTTGAGAACTACAATAAATATTTCCTGAATTGTTACGTGGGACTAGCGAATGGTAAATGTGGAGGGCTATGTGTCATAAAGGGAAATTTACAAAATATTATCTTGATATCATGCATCATTTAAGTAACATTAAAGATGGATTAGAAATGATTGCATCTGTTTAACAGAATCTTCCAGGACCATATGTCATCTTATGTGTGACATTTCTAAAAATTCCCACGTTATAATTTAAAAGTTATAAATACCTGGCAGCAGGATACATAATACCAGTACTTAGAATGCCATGGTCTGAGACTTTATTTTATATATTGGGTTTTATTCCTTCAAGTCACTCTTTTGTATTCTATTGTGAAATAAAACTAGGGATCTGAGAGCAGGAGTGCATTATTTAATATTGGGGAGTGACAGTGCATGGTCTTTGAGCTTCCAACAATGTTCATTGAATGCATGACTCCCTAAATGAATATATCAGTGGATAAAAGAGCCTTCAGTACTTAACTGTCAGTACTGATGATTTTTTGCTTGGGGTGATCTGGTCTAAACACATGAGTATTGGGACACCTGAGTGGCTCAGTCAGTCAAGTGTCCTGGTCTCAGGTTTTGGCTCAGGTCCTGATCTCAAGGTCATGAGGTAGAGCCCAGCATGGACTCCAGTGTGGAGCCTGCTTGGGATTCTCTCTCTCTCCCTCTGTACCTCTCCAGCTGGTGCACGCAGGTGCACTCTCCATATCTCAAAACAAAGCAGAAAAACAAGAAAAAAAAAGTGAAAAGCATGAGTACTTTTTGAATAGTCACCCTATATTTGGTGAGAAAAAGTGAGAGGAATCAATATAGTGTGGTTGAGAACAGCAGCAGAAAAATCTACCCATAATGGCTCTGACTAGCATCTGAAATCTATGTGGTTTGACTGCTTGCTCTTCCATAACTCTTTGTAATACCTTTTCAGCCCCCACTACTCTAATTCAATATTTTTGTTTGTCTAGTTTCCTTCCCACAGTCTTCATTCTTTGTGCCTTCTTGACTGCAGTTACTTTTATTTTGATAACACTCTCACTTACTTAGATTCCCAGGACACAGTACTCTGTTTTTCCTCCCATCTCCTCTTGCCATTCCCTTTCAATGTCCTTCTAAGATGTTTTATTTTCACTTGCCCATTTCTTACATTAATTTCATCTCCCACTCTCCCTCAAATATTAGGCACCTACTTTGACCCTGGCACTGTTCTGGGCCTAGGGAGGCAGCAGTGAATGGGACAAAGTCCATGCTTGGTGAAGCTCATGATCTGAAAGGGTGACAGTCATCTAGGCTATGCTTTGTGGGAAAAACAGGATCAGCAAGGAGCCCATTGTGGCTGGAGTGGAGCCAGGCAGAAGGAATAAGGACACTGGCCCAGGAGGTGGTGATGCCAAGAGCAGGGGAAGCCCAGCCGTCCTCGTAAGGGGAGTCTGTGAAAGCAGAGGAACTTATGTTTTAAAAGGCACCAAGTATTTATTTTCTCCTGTAATTACTCATTCCTTTTTTCCCCCCTCTCTCCCCTGTTCTCCTTCCATTGCCACTTCTGCCACCTGGGCTTTTACTTAGTCCATGTTGCTTGCTTTCTAGCCTTTCTTCCCTCTGGCAGGTAATGGTCAGATCAGTCTTCCCAGGCCACTTTCTTCTCATCTGCTGATCAACCCGGGGTTGTGGTTGGTCTCCATTCTGCATGTTAAAGCTCAGACTTGAGGGGACACAGTTCTCCACTGCATCATTTTCCAGAACTGCCCCACACAGACTGTAGTCTGAACGAGTGGGTTACTCACTGTCTTCAGGCATGTGTGGGGCCCTTGCACTTCAGAACCTTGCTCAAGCCTGAACTGTCTCACTTCTAGTGCCTTCTCTCAAACCACTGGCATGGCAGTCCTCGCACCTCTCCAAGACCACTACAAGTCTGGAAAGTTGTTAACCTTTTGCCTATACCATTCGTTCCCAGAGTCTTTCATTAAAAAGTGTGTTGAAAATATGCTTTGTACTAGCAGTCATGCTGGTGCTTATGGGGACCAAGATGAAAGAAGAGAGTCTGCCTCAGGAGCTGAGAGTGCTGTGGGGAGACAGAGGATAATAAATTTAACATTTAGGTAAAACGACCTGGAATTTGTGTTAAGGGTCATGAGAGAAAAGAACACACCTCTCCGGGTCAGAATGCTGGGCTAAGATGGGCCCTGATTTGGATGGGGGGTACCTAATGTAGGAAGGGATAAGGGAGTCAGAAAGTGTAACATTTAAGCTGAGACCGGAGAATGAAAAATAGCCAGCTAAGGGAAGTATGATGTGGTGGAAGAGGAGCCTTCTAAGTAGAACCAAAACCATTTCAAAGGTCTGAGGCTGTGAAGAGCTTGGGAATATTGCAGGAGAAAGGAAACTGAACAGAGGCCACGAAGGCTGGAGCATAGTAAGTCTGGTGAGAATGGCGCTGCGTGGGGTTGATGGCAGGACCAGATGATGCAGGCCTTGAAGGCCACGATAAGGAGTGTGGTTTTGAGTGCAATGGGAAGCAATTGAGGTGTTTTAAGCAAAAGCATGACATGATCTTATTTGAAGTTGAGATTGCCATCTGTTCATTAAAATCCATTTGTTTTTCTCCCTGGGCACACAACCAGATTCCATTCCTGGGTTCTCTCTGCAGTGGGCTTTAGGCCATGTGACTCTATCCTATACTTAGAAGTAAGTAGCAGTGGTGAATAGCTACGTGGTAAATAGGGGTGAATAGCCCCTCGACTAGGGCTAGTTCATAAAAACCTCCCATGTGGGCTCTTCAAGGTGTTTCCCTTCTGACTGGGCAAACTTGGGAGCCCACGTGGAAAGGCTAGAACCACTGTCAGCCTGGACACCTGCAAGGCTATATGCAACAGAGTCCCCTCGCAGCTGCCCTAGAACTGCCCTGAGCTTTTGTGTGAGCAAGAGTGAAGCACCTCGTGTGTTGAGCCATTACACATTCTGTCCATTTGCTACCACATTCTGGTCTGTCTAAAATAATATGATAGTGTGAAAGAGAAATTTTGGCTGGGGTGCTCTATGAGAATGTGAGACAGTGTGAACAACAGCAATGGCCTAAGTGAAGTCCCCATGGGGAATAGAGAGATTTCACTTGAAATAGATTTTAGATGATTTTGGGTATAGAATTAGCAGCTCCTACTGACAATTTGCTGTGTATAGTCAGCTTGTGAGGGGAACAAACACCTCACTTGATTTGACTTTCAAGTGTGATATTACTTATTTTTTGGACTTACCATAACCTACCTCACTGAATACCTTTAGGCATATATTTTATTTATTTGACCAGCTTGGCCTAAACTAGGGAGCAAACAGACCATGTCTTTGAGAAGGTTTTATTTATTATGGTGTCTAGTATAGTGCTTTAGATAAACTTCTTTTTTCATTAAACTTTGCTTAAGTTAATGAATGAAAGAGTAGGCTCTCTGAATTTTTGTCCATGGAGTTGTGTGACCCAGCATTGCCTTGTCATTGATGTCACCTCAACCTGGCTTAAATTTCCATTGCCTTCTAAGGGAGAAGTTTAGCTGTATCAAATTTTTTGTGTTACCTGTATTTGCCCAGTGAGAAGGGAAACAGCATAAGGAAGGCCGCATGGGAGGTTTTTATGCGCCAGCCCTGTTCTTGGTATTCACCACTACCACTGACTTTCCTGGGTAGGATACAGTAACATGGTTCACAGCCAACTGCAAAAAGAGAGCCAGGAAATGGGATCTGGCTTAGTGGGGGAAAGTAATATCACGGGGCCTGGGATTTGAATGTTTGCAGTAGAAGGTATGTAGAAATGTTTTTTAAAGGCATGTGAGCTAATCCTCACTGCCTCCCCATCACTTTCAAGTGTCCCCACCAGCTATTGCCCATTGCGCAGAGTTGCTTCAGTGACCACTGTTTCCATCCACAGTCAGGCACTCATCTGGGAGAATCGTTATGATTTATGGAAAGTCTCAAGATAGGAGGCAGTTTCCGTAATCCAAATGAGCAATGATGAGGTCTGTAACTAAGAAAGTGGTGGTAGAAATAGAAGGATGGGATAAGAAACTCAGAAACTTTATAGAACCTGGTGACTAGATGGATTTGGGGCAAAGAAAAGACTAGAACAAGGATGAATACTGAAGCCTCATGCTGATAAACCTCAATTTGTAAACTTAAATATATATCAAAAGACCAGTGTTTTCAAGATAAAGCCAGTTAATGCTGCCTACCACCAAAGGGTGGCATTAGCATTGAGACTGGACATTTAGGCCCAGGACGTGGTACTGCTGGTTAATGCGTTATATATTTACTGTGTTTGTGCTTAGTTGGGATGTGTTTTGTGAACATTACTAAACCACACATGCCTGCTAAGGACAAAAACAGTGATGGTGAAATTACTGGTAAAAAGAGATACAAGAATAGGACACCAATGCTAAATAGATTAAAACGACAATTGAAAATCATGAGAAAATATTGGAAATTATATTCGACAGTAGGTAAAGATCTAATCAGGCCTCTTGTGAAAAACCCTGTATTTCACAGTACAGGAGTCGGGGAAGAGTAATTGACCAGATGAGAAAACAACTCCAAATATGGGAGTTGTGTTTGGAAGACCAGCATTACTATTGAAGGCCCATTAGCTCAGTGTTCTTTTTTAATGAAGGCTAGAAGTTTGTTCAAGAAGCTAAAGACTAAGCATGGTGAAGGAAGTGTGGTGATGTTTTCTTGTGAGACGTGGTCACATAGGTTCAAGGGCTGTTTGTGCATACCAGGAGGTGGTTGTTGATGTGTATGTGGGGACACCTTAGCTTCTAATATTTCCCTGTGAGGCTTACACAGGGGAAGGAGGGGACAGAGTGAACCAGGTAGACGAAGTCAGAACGGAAACTGGGGAACAGAGTTGAATGCAATAGAAAAGCTACAGTCAGAGGCACGTTTGCTGAAAACAAATGCTATTTGTAGCATGTACCTACCTTTCATTTCTGTGTTGCTCAACAGAGAGTGGCGGAGCCATTAGATCAACAGCTGGAGGGGATGAGAATCCGTAAGGCCCCGCCTATGTTCTATGAGAGCCAATGATCCCATATTTGAAAATACAGAATAAGCTGCGAGCCTCAGATGAAAAATATGACTTACTTCTAGATCCAATGTATATTTCCAAAATAATTATAATTCCCACACCGACACATTATTTCTTCAACTTGGTTTTCAAATAAGTGTACTGAAATTTAAATTAATACTACCTATGAACGTATGACCTTTAAAGTAGAAATATAAGCGGTAACTATTTGACTATAATGTGGACTTGACACCTAATGAACCAGTTTCAGACAAAACCATCATTTCTATTCAGCTAGAGTACTGAATATAGTCCTGGTATTTTCTAAGTAAAAGGTGACACGGTCAGAAAAAGACTAGATATTAGAGAGGTAGAAGGCAATGAATACAAGGGTAACCTTTTTAGTATGGAAGGATGAAACTTGAGGAGGAAAAAACATGAGTAAAATCATCAAGTTAGATTAAGATAGGACAAATAGGAGTTCTTCTAATTAATAAATATTGGAAATGCAAGGTTTTTACTGAATCTTAAAGAGGCTATTTAAAGTGAGAAATACATTTATTTACTGAGTGCACTATAGAACTCATTCTTCTCATACCATAATGGTTTAGAAGGAAAATGTAAATGAGTTACAAAAAATGCTAAGCATGCACGTACAGCAGATTATTATGGGATATTAAGAGACATTTCTTGAGTTTATTTCCCCTGTAAGATTTCTTTTAGAGATAAAATACCTGTAGAATATATAAATGCACTTCCTCTGCAGTCTGATGAAATTTGTATGTTGTGTAATTTTCTTTTCTTACCCTAAAGTTCTTATTATACCTTATGTGAATTATTTTATTCTTGTCGTATATGAATTTCTGCCTGCTATGAATTACTTAACCATTTTAAATTTTTAGCCAAAAGTAGAAAGAAAAAGCATTCATTTTCACAAATTCTTGCCATTTAAAAAGGTACTTGTGAGCTAAAGGTGGCAGATACTTCTTTTCAAAATTAACACATTTTATGCTTTCTCTAGGCTGGAATGATAAAAAGTGATAATGATGAGTATTTCATTGAGCCTTTGGAAAGAGGTAAGCAGATGGAAGAAGAAAAAGGAAGGATTCATGTTGTCTACAAGAGATCAGCAGTAGAACGGGCTCCTGTAAACATGTCGCATGACTGCTACTACGGAGGTAGGCGTCTTTGACGAGGCTTAATAATTATCTGTAATTTTAAGGTATGATGAAAACAACTCTCCCAATCCATTAAGGGAATGTGACTGTCATGTGCTCTTGCATAATGTGAAAGTAGCAAGAGAAGTTTGTAGATCATGAAATATGGCCCGCCTTTTTTAAAACATGTAGCAGAATGTATGTTATAGGTATTATTTTATTCTAGTGCAGTATTGTGTCCCTAACCAGTTATTTATGACTTCTTTTATAGTTTCACATTAAAATGATTTTTTTCTGTAGCTTCTGTGAAAACTTGGAAATATTTTTGCCTTCTAGAAGTATCTCAATTGTGTGTTATTAATACTATTTCAAACTTTTAAAATGAAATATATTGACATGACAGAGAATAATAGATATGTCATAGACACATTTGCAAATAAGAATGCTGGGGCGCCTGGGTGGCTCAGTCAGTTGAGCTTCTGACTTCGGCTCAGGTCATGATCTTGTGGTCCATGAGTTCGAGCCCTGCGTCGGGCTCTGTGCTGACAGCTCAGCCTAGAGCCTGCTTCAGATTCTGCATGTCCCTCTGTCTCTGCCCCTCCCCCTCTTGTGCTCTGTCTCTGTCTCTCTCTCAAAAATAAATAAACATTAAAAAGAATTTAAACAAACAAACAAAAAAGAAAATAAGAAAAAAGAAAATAAGAATTTGACCTTAAGGTCTATTTTGCAAAATCATATTTTTACAATATGGAAGAGAGAATGAGTTGAATGTTCTGTCAACTTTTGTTTCATAATAGGCTGGACCACTAAAGTCAATGAAATTATGGCATGGGAAGCTTTTCTAGTTTGTTTGCTTTTATGAAATCTGAAGGTAATTTGTTATTAAAGACATGTTTTTATAAGTTGAGTATACAAGTTCCCTTTCTGGAAGAGAAAGGAAATTTGAGAATCTATGTTTTTTTTAACCAAATTTCAGAAAGGCTATATTTATTTTTGCCAGGCCAACTATCTGAATTAGAGATAATAGAAATTTCCCCTAGGGAAATGTCAGGGATATAAATAATCTTAATTTAATAATCTAGATTCTAGATTAATGATATCTTGCCTTTTGAGACTTATTACCTAGTTTGATTTTCAGATACCACCAGTTTCTGTTAACATGCCATACTAGTGGGATAGTAGAGTTTAAAATAAACGTAAAAATTGAGGCACCTGGGTGGTTCAGTTGGTTAAGTGTCTGACTGTTTATTTCAGCTCAGATTATGATCTCACAGTTAGTGAGTCCTGAGCCCTGTCTTGGGCTCCGTTCTTGGGATTCTGTCTCTCCTAATGTCTCTCTTTGGCCTTCCCCAGCTTGTGCTTGCTCTCTCTCTCTCAAAATAAATAAATAAACTTAAAAGTTTTTTTTTTTTTAATTAACAAGACCTGAAGAATTATTGAGAAATATCTGATTTGAAGCAACAGCATTGAATTAATAGACGCAATACTATGAAATGTGTGCCTATCCTAGAAGGTCACTGTGATATAATCAGAAGAGACTACACTGCATTTAGACAGATGTTAATAGTACCTCTAAAATTTCAAGTTCTTCTATTATCTTAGATTAATATTTAACCTTTCTGAGCCTCAGTTTATCTATGAATGAAGAATTAAAATATGTTGCACAATTATAGTAAGTATTAGAAATAGTATATGAAAATTGTTGAATGTAGCCCTCAACAATAACAGATGGTTAGTCAATGGTAGCTGTGGCTGTTGTTATTGGTATTAACTATTAATATTAATTATTTTGGGCAAAGATGTATGTGTTAGGAGTTTTAATTAAAAGTTAAACAGGCATTGCTTGCCTTCATGTTGTGAATACATTACTATTAGTTCTTATTTCTATTTTTCATATTTGAAAAATGTCATTCTAAATCAGAAGACTGGTTGTATCAAAGGGTAGGTAGGAGAATACAGTACTTTTTCTAGAGTTTAATTGTTAATATCTAATATCTTTTGTGAGGCAATGGTTAAATATATTTTAAAAAAGCATGGCCTACATGTTCTAGAATTGTATTAGAGGGCTGGAAGCCAGGTAAGTCACTATGACTTTCCTCCTAGTTGCTCTTTCTGTCATACCTGTGGTTTCACCAAGAAATAGATGCTCCATTTAAGTATTCCTGGTACTTTTCAGTAGTATAATATTTACAGAGAAGGAGAGAAGATTTTTTTTATTGAAATAAGACAGTTATGAGAAATATGATGTTTAATACGTATTGTATTTCTAGATACTAGATTAGGAAAAATAATTTAGTAGTCAGGGCATGTAAGTTTCAAAGAATTAGATTAGATTTAGGCAATACGGGGAATTTTAGTTTAGAAAATCATTTAAAATATCAATTCTAGTAGCATCAGCATCAACTAACTCAGATTTTATAATGAGTTGTTTTTAAGAATGCAGACACTAAAAACCTTATTTTTCATTTTTCAGTTTTGAATAGAAGATTACTTTGTAGCTGAAATAGGCCACAAAATACATTTTGGTAAGGTTTTCAGCAATCATGGGTCAAAGGAAGAGGAGTTCCTTTGTTAATTCTCAATTGCCTTAAAACTTGACCCAAAATAGAACATAGAATGTTCCATGATAAGCCTTAGTGTGAACTTAACTTTTATTTTATTTATGAAGTTCTGATTGAACTGAGTTGCTCATGATGTCAATTTACTTCCTTTTGAGAATTTTAAATTGTAACCATGTATTTTAGAAATGGAAATGTCTTCCTAAGGTAAAAAGAGATTCAGATTTAGAACTTTAAGTACTATACTATAACTTTAAAATTCTTCTTTTAACTTCATGGTCAAGGACTGAGAGCCAAGTTTTTTCATGGACTACATACTTTCCAAGTGGAATTAAGAATATATTCTTATACCTTATTCCATCATTCTAAAATGTAAAATTTAACAGATTCTGGGTTTAAAAAGCATATTGATTTATAAATGAAAATTATAGTATCATATAAAATAATGCTTTGTCTGGATCAATTCAGGTGGTTATTTTAGGAGACACATGAGGTCTTTCTTCAATAAGTTATAAGAAGGGGATTAAAATACATAAGATGTACTTAGAAATGCATTTGAGGGGCATGATCTTAAGTTTCTCTGACAATAGGTCATCAGGAGGAGTTTTTATCATAAACAAGGCACTTCTGACCCAACAGAGTTTCAGCATTAGGGCCCCTGTAAATGAATATTTTGCTGTGTTTTGTGGGTTATCCCCATAATTGCCTGGCCATACATCTTGCTTTGTCAGCTTGGCAACTCAGAGCTGTCATTTATTTGAGTTCTCTAATTTGGTGCGAGTATTATATATTAAAACCAGTTATAACCTGAACTAGGTGATAATAGTGAGATGGAGAGAAGGAGCCAAATTGGATTGAGACTGAAGTGAAACTGACAGATTTATATGATGCAGAATATATCAGGGATGGAGAGAGAGTAAAGAAGGATGACTCAGAATCCTAATCTGAAAGACTAGAGGATTCTCTTTTCAGAATTCAGATATTTAAAATGAGGAACAGAAATAGGCTTGATGGAGAATGACAAGTGTATATGTTTGGATATATTGAGTCTGAAGATCCATTGGAATAGTGAGTGAATAAAAAATGCACAGTATATTTTCATAATCATGTCTCAGAGTCAGTGAATGAATGCCCTTATATACATGTTGAGGTAGGGATGGGTAGAGGTTAGCTTGGAGTCAGGGGGCAAGAATTGGCTTGTGGATGCTTGGAATGTCTCTGCTTGCCTTCCACTCTCTCTTTCGCAACTTCATATCAATGAGAATCAGAAGGTGCACCTTGCACAGGATTAGAAGCCCATGAAAGATGTTTGCTACCAGCACTATAGGAAAGGAGGATATTTCATCCTTAAAACACAAAAACAAAGCTAAAAACGAAGCAAAAAATATCCTTCTGCATACTCAAGAACCCTAAGCTATTCCACTTGACTAAAAGTAAACATCTATTTTTATTCTTTATCCTCTTAGAACATTTATCTAGGTTTCCAATAAAAGTCACAGCTTTGAACCTGTTGAGATAATATATTATCTCAACCATTTCCATATATCACACAGATTTTCTTTCCTCAACTCTTTTTTTAAATTTTTTTTTTAATGTTTTCATTTATTTTTGAGACAGAGAGAGACAGAGCATGAGCAGGGGAGGTGCAGAGAGAGAGGGAGACACAAATCCAAAGCAGGCTCCAGGCTCTGAGCTGTCAGCACAGAGCCTGACGTGGGGCTCGAACTCACGGACCATGAGATCATGACCCGAGCTGAAGTCAGACGCTTAACCAACTGAGCCATCCAGGCACCCCATTTTCCTCAACTCTTAATAAGGAAATTGTATTGTTTTTGAAATCTGAAAAAATGTGAAGAACTGTTTGAAAATACATTGAACTTGTAAAATCACAGATGCAGTACTCTGCTTTAGAATTACTGTTTTAAGACGTAAAACAGTTTTACATTTGGCAATATAAATGATCTCTTCCAGTGCAGAATTGGCAGGTGTTTATAACACATAGTACTGCCAGTTTCTGGCAAAGAAGTTCCATCCTTTTCATTAAACAACAAACATAAACTGTGCATGTTTATGACAAAAAACTTGTCTACTTCATCATTGGGGGAAGAGTTGAATTTACTTCTTTTTTTGATTTCTACTTTGGGAGGATGGAAATCACATCCATTTTTGGACATTTAGTTTGGACAAAATTATTTTATATTTTGCTGGGTTTGAAATTTCACTTGGGAGTGTCGTGGTTAATCAACCAATAAAGGGTCATAAAGTTCACCTCCACTGTTAAATCAATCATTTGAGTTTAAACTCAGATGAAAAACAAAACATACCCCTGATCATCTCTTAAGAATGTCTACATTGTTGTCAATAAGAAGTTTGCTTTAGGCAGTCTATTTCGGGGGGGGGGGCGGGGGGCAGGGGGCCTCTACTTGTATGACATCATTCAGCTTTTCATATTTTTTTAAATTTAATCCCTAGGCCCTTAGGCTTCTCCCATCAAATTACAAACTATTCACTCACCAGAAGCTTTGTGTTAAAGTAATTTCTGTAATTACTTCCTACCAGTGGGAAACAAGGAATAGTAAGCCTTTATCTCCTAGCTTCCTTTCAGGATTTTCATTTTCCTGCACGAACCCAAGCGCTTGTGTCGCTGGTGTGGTTGTCATGGTGCTGTGAAGGAGTGTCTTTGTCCCAGGTGGGAAACATGTACAAGTCAGAAATGATTTGGGAGTTGCTCCTGGTTGCCAGGGAATGAAACTATGAAGCAAGAACTTGAATAATGGGAAGACTATTTCTTATTTTGGTGACTCTAGGAACTTCCTAGGCAGAGTCCTTCCTTGAATCTATAGAAAAGTCAGTAGGTGCTGTAACCTATTGTATTTGGAAGTTCTCATGACCTGTGCCCCGATCAAAGAGAAACAGTGGTGGGCTTTGCAAGCAACCTAAATAAATAAATAAATAAATAAGTAAGTAAGTAAGTAAGTAAAGTGAGAGAAATTAATTTTTAGCATGTTTTCGTATTAAATGAAACATGGAACATAATATTACTAAATCATTAAGATCTGTCAAATAGCAACCATTCTTTCAGGTATATATTAAATGATAAATTTTACTCATTTTTACCCGGCTGCATAGTTTAGTTTATAATATAATCTAGGGTCAGTAATTTGTCAAAGCTCCTACCAGTGGATTCATATGGAAATACTAATCATATTTATGTAATTCCTTTTTAGGTTGGTTTTGCATATTTCACAATCCATGTGTTTATAATAATTATTGGCAAAAAGAAGGCAGTTAAAGGTTCAATTATTACTTGAAATAATCCTGGAAGCAGAGTGATAGTTAAAGACCTTTCAGATGTGAAAGATAAAGGATACTACTTTATTTCCTTATATTAAAATCTCTTACAGCGGGTATTCTATCTCTTCATGAATAGGTACCATGAAAGGAGTTTGTTTACCCAGACCAGGTTTAAAGTGTTACAAATATAACTCTGTATGTTTTTTCTAATGGAGTTAAGCATGGAAAGATAAAACTGTATCGAAAATTCAGAGCTGCTGGATTTTACTTAGTTATTGATGTGACATTAAGGGAGAAAGAGAATTGGAAGAATTTAGCTACATCTGAGCAACTGAAACAAAATTGAAAGCAGTTAATTTATATTAGAATACAAAGATAATGCAGATAAGTTGGACCTTGATTCTTAAATTAGATGCTTGCCCACTCAGAATAATTATATCAATTATTGACTCATGAAAGAGCAATTATTGCCAAGAAAAAACTTTGTTAGTGTTTAAAATGTATTTGTTCTTTCTGAATGTAAAATATATCCTAATATCAAAATATATTTTCAGTGTTTGGTTTTAATCGCATGAACTGCTTTTACTTAGGAGGAATAGACTCTATTTTTAGTAAAATATCAAGTACATTTTGACTCTGCACAAGCCAAGTGTGCCTGCTTAAACACATTTTAAAGCCTGTACTTATTTTCTTTCCCTGTACAACTTACAAACTTTCATGTGAGTAAGTGGGAAGCTTTTGTGCAAGGAATTCAAATATTTCTGGAGGTTTAGTAATCTTTCATTTTATTATTTCTGTCTCTAATGCGATTATTATTTTTAAAGAAGATAATTTGCCATAAGGTAGCTTTTGTTCATGTCGCTCATGGTTTTCTTTTTCCTACTGGATCATCAGTTGTTAACTTTACATATGAATTTTATTTATGAGGATCAGTGCTGTTCACTTTGGTATTTTGTAAATAATTTTTGTGTGCATGTGGGTTCCTCACATCCCTGTGGAGGACTCGGGTGTGTTATTCTCAATCCTCTTTCTTTATGGGCTGTCTTTATCCTTCCCTCTGCAGGGTATCTTTCAGGGAGTTGAAGTGGAAGTTAGTGATATATGTTGAAAAAAATGGAACTATGGGGTCAAATAAGTGTAGGACAGCAACAATATTTTCTATGTGAAAATCATTTGAGATGAGATTATGGGGACTGTGGATTCAAATGTGAGGGCTACAGTCAGGCCAAATTAAATGCTCCTTTAATGCACAATTCTGCAAGGGGAGCTGAGTGCTTGGTTTTGTTCTTTCTAGGTACCAGAAAGTTTATTCTGATTTTCAGCTGTGATACAGCTGGTCTAAATACCTACACTGAATAAGAGACTTAAAAACTGAGAACCAACTGAGGGCTGATGGGGGGTGGGAGGGAGGGGGGGTGGGTGATGGGTATTGAAGAAGGCATCTTTTGGGATGAGCCCTGGGTGTTGTATGGAAACCAATTTGACAATAAATTTCATATATTAAAAAAAAAATAGCAAAAAAAATATCTATGCTGAAAAATTCTTAATGGAAGTTCTTGAACTTGGGATTTGGGTAAGATGGAAAGATTTAGTTTAGGAATGATTTGAGCCATTTCCCTAAGCGAGACTATAAAGTTTACTGGAGATAAGTAATTATATGTAGCATATTCCTTTATTACTTTCCAGTACCTTACTCTCTGGAAAAAAAAAAAAAATCTTTGACAAGTTTGAATGACGCATTAGTTCAAATTGGTTTTGTTTGTATATCTTTCACAATTATTATAACCACTTAAATGCCCCATTAACTTGTTCCTTGCTTTTGGGCTGAGATACTTGTTCATTATTTTAGAGCTCTGATGAATAACCCAAGTATCCTAAGCTTTTGTGTATATTCTTGTTCAAAGGGCCGTCTTTAATGGTGGGTGTCATTTAGCCAATGCCTGTGGAAGAGTTTGTTTCTCTTGAGTGTACTTTACAGATTGCTGGGTGTTAGGTGTTAAGAATAAGGTCTGTGTGGTGTCAACACTCTGCATTTTAACTTCACTTCTCTGTCTCAGCACTTTGGCAGGTTTTGTTGTCATGTTTTCATGTTTTATCAGATTCTACTCCATATGCTAAAGGGATAAAAGCAATGTCTAAGCCCCTTTTGGTGAGATGAGTGAGCAGGAAAAGTGGAGTTTCCTTATGTCCTGCACCATCGTCCTCATACTAACAAAATGCCACTGGACAGCCTTCTAGTAAATAAGAAATTAGGGTATTAGGGCGGATTTTTAATTTCTTAATTCCCAATTTTGGATGACACATTTAGATGGAGATGGTATGGGAATTTGATGCATATCAACATTGCCCTTCCTCATTCTGTGATCCTGGGCTTGGCTTTTGAGTCCAGTGGGAAGTCCTAGGGAAATCACTGCTAGGTATGGTGTAGGCACCACCCTATTTATGTTTAAAGGAGGTATAATTAAGCTCATCGGGCTAGATTTTTTTTTTTTTTTTTTTTTTTTTTTTTTTTTGGGTCTTCTTCAAGGTCCTTCTCTCATCTGTGACAACGCAACATATGAAAAGTCAGCAGCAGCATCTGTGTGGTTCTTATAGGGTTGTGATCACCTGAGTTCCTGTGGGCATCTTTTTGTCATTCACCAGTACCCTTTCTCTGAAATTTATGGAAGAAATGTTCTAACATCCTGTCATCTCAGACTTATACAAATTTTAGTGATATACATTGAGATTATTTTCATAGATATGAGATCTGAAGCGTGGATGTTGGTAAAAATAATTATTACAATAATCACTCAGACTTTTATTCTCAAAGAAAGCCCCAGCTTTTATGGATTTTTCATCTTTCCTAGTTATCTGTCCCACTTTATGTTGCAACTCAGATCTCACCTCACAGCGAACTTAAGAGCATCACTTCTCTGCTTCTTCTTTTTGTGACTTTATGGCAACGTTGATAAAGCAACTCACATAATTAGAATCAAGTTCAAGTTTTGTATTCTGAATAGGAATTAAGTAAATGGGAAGCCAAGAATTTACTCTAAATACTAGGAATTATGAAAATTGACCTTCCTTTCATTGATAGAGTATTTAAATTGTAGCACATATTAATGCTGTGCAAAAATTCATGGAGAAAACCAAGAAGAAACAGGGGGACCAGCCCAGCTCTCTCTCCTACACTGTGGAATGCATCACAGTTTGATCCTGTGCAGGAGTTTTCTATGTTAGCTGTTCTGTGAGTTTCTTTGGCTGGCTGCATAGGCCCCACCGGGCTGATATTCCTTGTCTGCCTGGCTGCTGCCTACCCTGCTGGCTTTCAGTGCAGGTCTTTCTTCCATTTGACTAGAGGCTGCCCTCACGGGTACAGCAGACCACCCTGAGTTTGGCAAGGACCCTTACTTACGCAGCACACGTGGTCCTCAGCAGCTTCTCTTGTGCTTGGTTCAGCAGCCCTTTCTACAGCCTCCCACGAAACTCTGATCTTGCTGTTCCTGTAGCACAGGAACCAAGGGGAGTCATGGCTTCCTCGACTGCAACCAAACTGACATGCTAGCAGCCCTTGAGGTGTTCTTCTTCCAGAGCCCCCAAGACAAAGCAGGAAACAAGGCTTGGGTGCTTGGAGATCCCCATAGATCGGTATGTTTTCATACCATGTCCTTTCTCTTCTGAAATGTGTCCTTAAAGGGAACTGGGCAAAAGTCAGAACCACTGTCTCCTCATTCTCCTTTGTCTCCCTCGTCCCAGAAGTACTGCAAGATCAAAAGGGCCAGACTTGCCTTTTTCCTTCCTCTGATTAAATGCTTTTTCCTCGCTATTCCAGTCTCATGACTAAGACTTATGATGGCCAGGCCTTTCCTCTCATAGGAGGAAAACACAAATAAAAACCAAACATGCAAATAAAAAACTGCTGTTTTCTGGCCTCCAGGCCTGGCGTTGATTTGTTATATGAGAACTAAGAGAATTAGAACTTCCTTTCCCTCCATACAGCCTTGCTTACCAGTCTCGTCTCTTTGGAAAAATCTTACTTCAACTCCAGAAGCTAAATATGGAGTTTCTTTATATTCTTGACTCATCTGTCAGACTTTCTGATGGCCTCCTTCTTCTCTCTTTACCTTCCCTCACTCAAGGCCTTCTCGCCACTCTTGGGGATGATTAGTGAGTCATCTGTACACAAACACAGAGAAGAATAAACATTTCCCAAATGTCCTCCCCATTACACGAGTTCTCATATTTCTGTGGTCCACATTGTTGTAGTTCCGTATCGTAGTTGCAGAAACCGTATATATATTAAGGGGTAGTTGGAAGGGCTCTTGTTAGAATATTTTCCCCTTATTTTATACATGTAAGTTTGGATGGAGAACGATAAGGTGTCAAATGCCAGATAGTGAAAAACAGGGTTACAGATGGAATTAATGTCAGAAAAAAAAAACAAAAACAAAAACAATTTGATCTTCTTAACTCAAACACACTTTACCACATGATTTGTAGTCTACAACGTATCACAAATATGGCTTCGGCATCGTGAGTCAGTAGGAGAACCCTGGAATCTTCAGTTAGTGTCTATACTTCTAAATTTGGAGTCTTAACACTACTTGACTATTATTTCCTTTTTCTAATTAATATCTATCTGCAAATATCTATCTGCAAATATAGAATATCTAATTAATATCTATCTGCAAATATCTATCTGCAAATATAGAATTTCACCCCAAATTCCACAGAATTTTTTTGTGATTAAAAGAAGAAATCAAATCTGTCCTTTTTGTGAATACAGAAACCTGTTGTTTTATTTATGATATGATTAAATTACTGCCTTTTTAGTGCAAAGCAAAGCATTATAGGATAGTCATCATGAGTCCATATACTTACTTTTTGTAGATTTTTGAAAAATCTTTTGGTCCAGAGATAGGAGAGTGATGTTAAAAGTGACAGAAGTACTGTGTCCAATCCTCCTTCAGTTGAAAGAGAGAGGTCATCTGTTTTAGTCTTCTTCAGTTCTTGGCAATAACAAAGGAAAAATTAATAAGGCCAGTCATGAAGGCAGTTTCTTACCTCAGGTACTCAGATCCAGTGACTACTGCTTAAAGAACAACTTGAATATGATATACAGCAGGAAAACAAACGGGAATAAGAAACCAGAAGTGCACAGTGTTTAGTCCCTTGGGAATGCCCTTATTTTTTTTCTGGGTGTAGGGGCAGAGTCCAAGTGTTTATTTCAGAAAACATAATTAACATAAGAACATGTTGCATTAGAATGGAATCACACACATTCTCTGTTCAACCCCCTTTCCACATATACTCTAATTCTACCTTAATGCCCATTCCTGTGAAAGGTATTTCATAGCCAAAGGAAGGCAGTCCAAGTGTGTTAAATTTTTTTAGAGTAAAGTTAGCCAAGGATATCCTGTAAAAACAGATTCAAACATTTGAATCTGATCTCTTGCGCCAGTTTTAAAATTAGACCTTCAAACTGGATCTTTAGAACACTAAAGAAATCAGAAACCTCAGTGGTGACTTTTTTTTTTTTTTGACATAAGACTATCAACATGTATCTCTTTAAAAATCTTTACTGTTTTCTCACAGACAAGGAAAAAGAGCACATTTTACAGCTAGTTCATAAGAAAACTAAAACATTTATGAGAGATGGAATAGAGGTCCATGGTTTATGCTTTCAAAAAGTATGAAGAAATAATAAGAAATTATTAATGGCGAGTTTCAGACAAAAACCTAGTACGTTATTGACCCAAGATACATTATTTTGGTTTATTTGGTACTCAATATGTGCTTTCCCATCCAAGAGTATAGTATACTTCAATAAAGATTAGTAAAGAAACATACAATTGAGTCAAACCATTATGTAATTAGCATTATAATGACTGATTTAGAAAACATGTTTTGTGACTTTAGTGATGTCAGTGAAAGCTAGAGTGCTTGAAGGCACATGTATAAATCTTATTACATCAGGGTTTTTTTTTTTGTTTTTTTTTTTTTTTAGCAGCAAGAAGAAGTTTATTAGAATACAAGATCAGAAAGGAAGAATAGTATGAAAGCTCTTTTTACAGACAGGGGACATTTGAAAGTGAATACCTCAGGGATTTTTTTTATATAATAAATAATTCAATGAGGTTGATTTAATGTCTATGTTGTTATTGGGTGGTAAACATTCTTTTTTCTTCAGTGTAGTTTTAGCTCAAAGTCTTACTGTTAAGAAGCTTTGTGACCTATAGCAAGTTGCTTAACCTATCAGTGCCTTGGTTTTTTCATCTATGAGACAGTGAAAATAATAGCAGTTACTTCAAAGGATTGTTCTTTGGATTAAACTGATATTGATATGAAGCAATTAGTTTTAGTTCTTGAGACATACTAAGCACACGATAAAAGTTACCTCTTATTCCTATATTTTGACTACATTTTGCTTTTGTAGTAGTTTCAAAATCTTACAAGAGTCTTCAGCTGTTTTTCTTTGAGCACATGGTTTGTTATATTTTTACCAAAGCATCACTTTGTTTTTCTCCCTTTGGTATCATGCGTGCTCTTTCTTGTGTTTCTACTTTCAGCTTCTAGGAAATTTCTCTTCACTAAAATTTTCTTAGGGGCTCCTGGGTGGCTCAGTTGGTTGAGTGTCGGACTCTTGATTT
Organism: Panthera tigris; assembly: GCF_018350195.1. Lineage (NCBI taxonomy): Eukaryota > Metazoa > Chordata > Mammalia > Carnivora > Felidae > Panthera > Panthera tigris. The sequence continues at coordinate 145,972,166 of NC_056663.1, forward strand.
CAGCTCCGGTTATGATCTCACAGTTAACAATATTAAGCCCCATGTTGAGCTCCACGCTGAATGTGGAATCTGCTTGAGACTCTCTCTCTCCCTCTCTCTCTGCCCCTTCCCCCACTTACACGTGCACATGCACTGCATCAAATAGTAAATAAATAATTACATGAATAAATAGGATTTTCTGAGATGGTGAAAACGTTCTCCATCAGTACTATTTGTATGGTAGCCACGAGCCAAATGTAGCCATTGAGGTATGACCAGTGAATTGAGGGACTGAATTTTTAATTTTAATTTTTAATTTTAATTTTAATCAATTTAACTTAGAGAGCTGCATGTGATCAATTGCTTTTGTAATGGACAGCACAGGTCAAGAATTTGCACCATGACATATATCTTCCTAACGGTTTTCAAAGTTCATTCATAAGCCTTATTTTATTGCAGTCTCCTACTAATTACATGGCACAGAATAGGTGGGATTACTCTGATTTTTCTTCTTTGCTCAACACTGCTTATTCAAGATCTAGCAGAGAGGCCAGCACAGAGAAGTTCTTCAATAAATATTGATTGACTAAATGAGTGATTGAACCTGACACTCAGAAATGTTAAATACATTTAAAACTGAACAGAAGGAGCTTTCAATTGAAATTTGTCAGGAAGGTCCAAAATGAAACGTCCTACTACGTAGGATAGCCATTGTGACAGGTAAGAAGGCCCACAGTGTTAAAGAGTCATGGGAGACAATGACAAGGAAGATCATCCAAAAGGAGTTCTTCTCACTTCAGATGTCTGTTTATCAAACCCAGACTACGTAATGAAGTCCCCCGGTGGTGGTTTGAGGGCACTTCATTACATAGCCTGTTTGAGCATCAGAGGGTGGTAGTTGAACAGAGCTCAGGAATGGGATGCACAGCATAGAAGAGATTGTTGGGTGCCCCAGATTGAGGATGTAGGCTATGCTTGTTTACTCAGTTGCTATCCTGTCTGTCACACATTTCTTCCTGTTATTCTAGAGACATTCATTTTCCATCTTTACAAGCTTTCATAAAGATGCTCACGGGTCTCAAGTGGGAAATGCAGAGTGTACAGATAAATGATATAGGTTTCCTCTGTCTTCATAAATATTTGACTGGAATTTTGGCCCTTTTGCCCCTTTGTATTTTTTTTTTTTCTCATCACCATCATTGCCAAATTTCCATAAAGAACATATCTCCTTTTACTCCTCCTTCTTATCACTTCATCTCTCGTCCAGCTCCCCCTGAGCTTGGCTGTCATCCTCAGCATGTTACATAAAGAGTTTCTCCCAGATACTGAAAGACATATAAAAGTTGCAACAGGTTTCTCTTCTCGGAGCCCATTCTCTTGGACCTCTTCGTGATATTTGAAGCGGTCCAAAGGTTTTTGTTATCTTGGCTTCTGTCACACTCACTGTAGCCTTTTTATCCCTTCCTATCTCTGGTCAGTTATTTTGGCTCTCTTATCAGTTAGTAGGGCATTTCCTCTCATATTCAATTTTATCCTACATAGTTTCAAAAGAGATGTTGTTTTTATGGCTTCAGGTATCTCCTTCATTGAATATCCTGAAGTGTTTTTTTGGTGTGGGTTTTGGAGCCTGCCAGATGTGACTTTAAATAGTAGTTCTGCTATGGATTAGCTCTGTGACCTTAGAAACTTTCAACAACCTCTTCAGATACCATTGCCTCATTAATAAAATGGAAATCCTCCTTACCTCAAGGTGCCGTTAGTGATATGCTGCCCTAGACAAGATGGGCAGCCATCCTATAATCTCTCTTAGGTCTTTCTCTATGCCTTTTTTTTTTTTTACCACTTCCCAAAATAATAGTTTGTGTCCTTTTCTCATATTCGCCTCAGGAAAGGCCAGTTAATGCTAGATTGCAAAGACCTTATTTTTACAAGTTAAAAAAAATAAAGCAAAAAAACCCAATGTACTCACTGAAGTGATAGAGGATGATGATCCGTATTTTAGAAGATCTGTCTGCCATTCACGTGGGGTGCAGAATAGAGGAGTGGGGGGATGCAGGCAGTTTGGAGTTTACTGGAGAAATCCAGGTGAGAGGTGGTGACAGCATCCAGTGTGTCTACTCTGATGTGAAAAAGGAGGAGGGGGTGGGGCTGAATGCATTTTAAGACGCAGAGCAATCTGTTTTTACAGGGCTACTTTCATGTGTGGCTGTTTGTGATCATTATAACCATTAGATTTTTAACTTTTAAAATTTCAAAGTAACACGCACAACAGAATGCCTTTTACCATCCCTGACCCCTCCCTAAGAGGAGCATAGGATTCAGGGAGAGGGCAGAGAGATAAGAGTTCTCTGTTGTATATATTATTTAGTTTTGTTTGCTTGTTTCCTTTTGCTTTTTACAAAAATATATATAATTTTTATAATACATTTTTGAAGTCATGAAATAAGTGTGAGTATCTCAACACAGTGTGCTTCAAAAGTAATGCCACGTTTGGGAGATACTCTTTTCCAGAAACTCTTTTCCGTATCTGCAATATCTTCTTGTCACTTCTAGTTACTGTTTATTATCTAGCTAAAGTGTTGTGTTTCTTATTTTTAAGTTTATTTTTTTTTTTATTTTGAGAGAGAGAGTGCACAAGTGGGGAAGGGGTAGAGAGAGAGAGAGGGAGAGAGAGACAATCCCAGGCAGGCTCCGCACCACCAATGCAGAGCCTGATGGAGGGCTCAAACTTACGAACTGTGAGATCATGACCTGAGCCGAAGTTGGACACTTAACTGACTGAGCCACCCAGGTGCCCCTAGAGTGTCATTTTTCAATGGAAGTGTTTTCTTTCTTTTTTCTCTGAAATTCCATAGCTTATATAAGTTCATTTTGCACTGTGTCATACAGCATTTGTAATATGAATTCGTATGTTTTTATTCTCGATTCGTTGAAATCTGTTTTTTTATTCCTGGCTATTCAACTTATTTGCAAAATAAATAACAAACTCTTTAAAGATAAAACTGTGCTGCTCCATTTTGCTTTCTACTCCCCTTACCTTTCTGTGGCATTAGACTCTTCCTTTGTCTTTCACGACTTGACTCAGATTTCCTTCTTCCTTTCTTGATAACTTTTCCTCTTCCTGTCTTTCTCATGCAAGTCTGTTTTTGTCTTCTTCTTTTCTCGTGTTTTGTACCATTGGTGATCTGTGGAAAAATTGCACAGTGGTACATCTTGTCCACATTCCTGTCTTGAGCCCTAAGACTGTATGTATTCAATCACTTATTGTCGCCCTTGGATATCCACAAAGAGCTTTAACCTAATTGTAGCCAACACTGAATTTTTCTCTAACCATCCACCTTCTTCTGTTCAATCCTAATCTTAGTGACCAGTACCAACATGCACTGAGCTTTACCCTTCTGACTTTCTCATCTCTTATCGAGTTGGTAAGCAAGACTCATGGATTATACACCGAGAAGGCTGGCAAAATAGCCTTCAGTCTCCATTGTTTCTACTTTTGTTTAGGTTTTTTTTGTTGTTATAAATACTGCAGTAGCCTCCTATTTTTCTGCTACTAGACCTGGCTAACTCAACTCTATTTTGAGATAGAATGTTACCGAAATTTGTGGATTATGTACACACACTATGTTTGTGTGTGTGTATGTGCGTGTGTGACGCACAAATATATCATTATAGTTTATAGAACATGCACAGCATGTGTTTTAGGATGTCCACAGAGATAGATATGATAAAGAATATAAAATAGATAACTTTGATAGAAGCTTTATTTTTTTCCTCCATATTCCAGCAACTGCTTTTATATATGTTTCTAAAGTAAGTGCTTCGGTACCGTGCTTTGGAGATTTTACTGGTTTTGATTGAAGATGTAATGATGTTTGTAAACTAAAATACTCCATGTCACTGTTTAGTCTAAAATTCTTTAGTCATTCCCCATTTCCTGTTGGATATCTATCTATCTGCCTATCTATCTATCTATCTATCTATCTACCTACCTATTTTTAGCATTGTCCTCCATGACTGGAGCTCCCCTATCTTAGCTCTCTTACTACTTATCGGGATCTGCTCCCACTCCCCACTGCTCACTCTGTACTTTGGCTGTACTGAACCCTAGACTCCCAAACACACATTTTCCCCCACCTCACCATCTTGTTTGTCTTTATATATGCTAGACTGCGTGGCTCTTCCTTTTGAAGTGCTGGAATATATCCTTCTATCTGACTTCATCTGGAAAACTTCAGACCATATTTTTGAGACAAGAATAAATGTCCGCTGTCGGTTTTGTAGGATCTGAAATGTGGGGACAGTAATATCTGCCTCATATCTGAGGACTAAATGAGATAATTCATTTCAACTCCTGGCACATGTGGTTTGCCTTTTTAAATTCATATCCAATTCATTTTGTCTAATCTCATCTAATATTCTCCTTTGAGAATAAAAATGAAAATCTGATTTGCCTTCAGTCTTCTTGCTTATAATAATTTAAAGGAAGTCTACTCTTTCATAACTAACATTGTATATAATTAGAGAAGAGCCTACCATAACACAGATTAGAGGGGAAAACTAGAAAATTCTTTGAGAAAATGCTCACTCTCATAAGAAAGTCATTGTTGTGCATAAATACTTTCCAAAAAGCTGGACAGAATTTTTCTTCTCTAATGAAACTGTACTCTGTAAAACAGAATTTCTTGGTTTGCAAGGGCACCAACTTTGTATGTATATGAATATTTGTATTGTTCCTCTTCTCCCACAGAGCTTCTATAGTTTTTGAAGGGTTTTGAAAGGAGTCCATTATTTTAAAAATTTGGGGGGAATGATTGTCCTCAAGCCATTTTAATATTCTTTGAGTTATTCAATCTGCTTTTCCACCCATATGCATACATGTATTAGGGACAAAAGGAGGGAGAAATGGATCTTATTTGTGTAATGATGTATGTTGCCTACCAGTTAGTCGACTTTTAATAACAGAATACTGATTGAATAACATATATATCCCTCATTAAAAAAAAAAGCATAATCTTTTCCTCCTCTGAAGTATATGAGTAAGTCACTCTAGTTCAATAGTATCTACTAGCTAAACTTAAAAAGCTATGTTTTGGTGAGAGGGAAACACGTCCCCAAATGCTTTTTTTCCAATAATGCGGAAAATAAAGAAAAAGATCTGAACAAGTAGGATTCTTTTGTGTATAAAAATTTAGGAAATGTATGCTACAGAAATGATAATGCTTTGGGTGAAGAGATCTTCATTATCTCAGCCAACAGTGGTCTTCAGAAGCAATGACATCATTGTTGATTCACTGACTTCAGAATTCAGGCAGGAGCCAGAAGCCTAGGAACTTAGGCAGCTTCTTTGTCAACATAGTGCAGAAAAGAAGACACAAAGAGCCTCCCTTTGAGTCATGGCAGGCTTTGCGACTCCTTTCTTGGCCCTTTGTGAAAGCACATGACTGGACTTGTAGAAGATTAACCCCCTTAACATTTCTGTAAAAAATTAAACAGATGCAAAGCAGCTCCATCACCTTTTTTCCTCTCTGTTGTGAATTCAGTATTATGGTGGGCAGTGAATTATTTTGAATTCCCTCAGAGAGGCCAGGGCAGTCAATGAGGACTGTGAATGAGGGCCCTCTGAAGGGCTCAGTTGTGGGTTTTCTTGGGCTTTCACTGTTCTTTATAGCATTATTCCTCTGAAAGCGTTCCCTCTAAGAGAGGGGTCAGTCTAGAGACCTTTATAGTGCTTGAAGTAATCCACCCTTTAATCTGTTCCTTCCTGTGGGAAAATCCGTGTGGAAAAAAAAAAAAAAAAAAAAAAAGAGTGAGTCAGTATTTATGTCCAGATATAGACTGTTTGGGCTGTTTATTTTCAATTTACTACTGTTCTTTGCATGAATATAGTTTGTTTTCAAGTTAAGTTCTTTAATGAAGGAAAAAAGTTCCAAAAATCTAATACATGGTTGTGCTGATTATTTTATATAGGCATATGTGAAAACGGAAGAGGTGATGTTCTTAACACTATTTCTTATCCTGGATTATCATTGTATTAATCCAGCAGACATTATATATTTTCTTAAAATAAGTATATTCTAGTTAAGTTTATCCTTTATCTAGAGATAAAGGATCTCTACATTTTTTAAATGTCTTTGATTCTAAATTTTTGTATACATTCTGGATATGAAAGGATTGATTATATATTTTATCATTACATGTCAAGATATTATGTTTGAGAGTAACAAGATTTAGCTTCTGACTTTTAATGACAAAATTGGTGGTGGTGAGAACACAAAGAACAATGATTTCCTCTGGGAGTGGAATAATAATTGGGAGATGAGATGGTGAGGGAAGACTTTCGCCCTATTTGTTTTGCTCAATTTTTAAAGTGCAAATGTGCATTCATGTTTCATTTTTGAAAAGAAAAAATTAAAACAACAAAGAGGAATTTCTACTAACCTGAAAGAAGTAGTGCACATTTTAGTTCAGGTTCTCCTGCTTATTCTCATTTCAAGTCTATAAAAATTGTATCTCTAAAAATAGAACTACCGTATGATCCATATGATCCATTAGCTCCATTCTTAGGTATCTACCCAAGGAAAATGGAAAGTAATTTGAAAAGATATATGTGCCCTGTGTTCAGTGCAGCATTATTCACAATAGCCAAGTTATTGAAGCAACCCAAGTGTCCAATGACAGATGAATGGATAGAGAAGATGTGGTATACATATACAAGGGAATGTTACTCAGCCATAAAAAAGAATGACATCTTGCCATTTGTGACAACATAGGTTGACCTAGAGGTGTTAAGCTAAGTGAAATAAGTCAGACAGACAAAGACAAATACCATATAATTTCATTTATATGCGGAATCTAAAAAAGAAAACCAAGCAAATGAACAAAGAAACATCAGAAACAGACCTAATATACAGAGAACAAACCAGTGGTTGCCAGAAGGGGTGGGGGGAATGGAGAGATAGGCCAAATAAGTGAAGGGGATAAAAAGGTACAAATCTTTATGCAAGCCAGTTATAAAGCAAATGAATTACAGAGACGAAAGGTACAGCGTAGGGAATATAGTCAATAATATTGTTAAAAAAAAGAAAAAAAAAAGATCATACTCATGGCAGGTTTCAATTCCAATCTGAAACTCCAGATCATAGGAGGAAGGAAAGGAAGTAGGGAATACTATTTCCATTGCAAAATATCTGAAAGATGGAAGTAGAATGTTTTCCAGGAGCAATCTTTTGAAGACAAAGTGTGCATCAAAATTTCCTTTCTAGTACCTGACTGCTAGAAAGAAAATAGTTAGCTACATTGTTATCTTTGAAATAACATGGAGTAAAAAAAAAAAAAGAAAAAAAAAGAAAAAATAAATAAATTGGGTTTAAACAAAGAAGTCAGTGAAAGAATTTCCTTTATCCCCCTGACCTCTCTTTTCTTGCTTTTCTCCTTCTAGAACTGTTCTTGGAGAAAATGGGTGATGAGCTTTAAACCTAGCTACCACCTTGCCCTAGTACCTATGTGAAGGGCATACATAATCAAAACTATAAGGGTAATTTGAATTTTCAGGTAAAGTGAATTTCGGTACAAAATAATGTTATGATGTAATCATATCATTTTTCCATTACTTTGGATTAAGAGGGAGGAATTTTTTATCTGTAGGAAGGCAAGAAGAAATTGATGGGATAGGGTGGTGATAGATGGGGCTACACTTAGGGAAAATAGCTTTAGAAACATGGGCACCCTAAGCTCATGCAGCAACGGGGCCACTAGGCTGTGGGGTGGCTGTGGAAGGGAAAAGAGTTGTGCTTGCCAGCTTAATTTCCATCCTTGCTGCCCCTTCTCTTGCTCCTAGATGGAATGGTGAGGCTAAGGGACTTAGCTATAGCTGCTTATCTCAACTGAAGCTTAGTAAATCTGAGCAGCATAGTACAGTGGAAAGGGCCTGCGTCTCTAGGAGTCAGGAAGTAGGACTTCTGGTCCTCATTAGCTACTAGCACAGAAATCTAAGGGGCTTACTTGTCTGTTGTGCTTGTAATCACCCTCCAGATGGACATCTTAGATTTTAAGCTCCTTGAAGTTTCTTTATAGTCATGGTGTTAAGCATAGGGCCTGGAACCTGGAACATACTCCTAATACTTTTTTTTTTTAAGTTTATTTATTTTGACAGAGAGAGAGAGAGAATAAATGCAAGTAAGGGAGGGGTAGAGAGGGAGGAAGAGAGAAAGAATCCCAAGCAAGCTCCACACTGTCAGTGCAGAGCCCCATGTGGGGCTTAGATTCACAAACCATGAGATCATGACCTGAGCCAAAGTCAGACGCTTAATCGACTGAGCCACCCAGGCACCCCTCATTAATACATCTTTTGAATGAAAGAGTGAAAATACATCATTTTTCTGATTGCAAAATAAGGTAGGGTTGGGTGATTAGAGTTAGTTGTTATGTCTCCTAAGTTTCCTTGAAGTTCTTAAACCCAGATTTTAAGTCATCTAGTTATTTTCTTTTTCCCCCTACACAAGCATCCCATCTGTTAATTGCCTTGACATGTTGTCATCTACCTTCTCCACTTCAGTAATCATATTCTCACTATCACTGTGTGGTGTTTCCTCATTTTTGCCCACAGTATTTAACAGTTTTCTGGTCTCCAGTCCTGTTCTTTAGGAAGATTTTAATGAGGTTGAACCATTGGTAATTTCTACCGTGTAGGTCCAAAACAGTTGAATATTGACAAATTTATATGGTGCAACTCTAGTTCATTATCCAAATTGTATTCACAGTGATTCTGTTACCATTTCAGGGGCTTCTCATTATTCCTCTGACCCTTTCCCAAGACCATCTACTCCTGCGCCCGTCCCCCCCACCCCTCAAAGCCCTTTCTTGTCCTGACTCACATGGGCTTTGATGATCTGACCCTCACTTTCCCCGCTGGCCTGTTCTATGACTGCCTATTAGTGATAGACACCAGAAATACATTCTCTTTTACTCACATTCATTCTTTGTCTCCCCGGTCCTATGTCCCCTCTCCTCTTCCCATCTGTTTTTCTGTTTCTTTCTCTCTGTCTTTTTCACTGTCGACAGTCCAGCTGTATAGAAATTTCAGTTCCTGGACTACTAAGCTTTCTCTTCAGTGTGAGCCTTTAGGAATGCCTTTTCTTTCTTTCTTTCTTTCTTTCTTTCTTTCTTTCTTTCTTTCTTTCTTTTTTAATAGACTTTATTTTTAGAGCAGTGTTGGTTTTACAGAAAAAGTTTGCAGTAAGTACAGGGCTCCCATATACTCCCTTTATCCCCACATCTGTACACGGTTTCTCGTATTTGTTGCAATTGATGATGCAGTATTGATAAAATATTTTTAACAAAATTCCATTATTTACATTAGAATTTACTTTGTTGTTGTGTAGTTCTATAGATTTTGCAAAATACATGTCATGAGTCAAACCTTACAGTATCATATAGAATAGATTCATTGCCCTAAAACCCCGAGCTTTAGTATACATTGTTAACACATGCCTCAAATACATCCCACAAACAAGTTAACACATCCCTCACCTCACAGTGATACTCACAGTTACTTTTTCGTAGGGAGGCAATGAGGGGCTTTAGACCTCTTAACATCTACTCTGTCAGCAAATTCCAAGCGTATAAAACAGTATTATTAACTAGAGTCACCAGACTGTACATGAGGTCCTCAGGGAATGCCATTTCTTTTGCCAGAAATACTCCCCGCTTTCTTTCTCTCTCCTCTAACCCTCATCCTTGTACTCTGCCTTAGCCAACACCCGTTGTAGCAGTAGAAGAGAGGTAATATACACATAGTAAGTAAATGTAAACCATTTAGTATTTTGGAAGTGAAAAGCGCTATTGAGCGAGGAATGTTCTTCCCTGTAAAGCATTTCTACTGTCCCATTTAAATGATGGCACCCGAGACTGAACACAGTACCACAGATGTGGTGTGATGAACAGAGATTGCAGTAGAAGTCTGGAAGATGAGTACCCTTGTCTGGGGCCCTGTAATTTCATCAGCGTGCTTTTCTAAGGCAGTTCGTTGTCCCTGTGAGCTCACAGTGATTTTCCACTGCTCTGGACATAAAAGGAGCTAAAAAAAAAAAAAAAATGTTTGGCCTGAATTTTTGTTTTCTAGGAGCCCAGGAGAAAGGGGTCATCATTGGGAAGTTAGGAAGGCATGACAGTTTTCAGGAACAGTTTATTTTATTATTTTTTTAAAAATAGCTTTCAGGTATTTATAGAACAGCTTAGGAAATGGGGCACTTTCCCAGACAGGTGTTTTTGCTATGCTTTGGAATACTGGTATGGGAGAAATGCTCCTGAAGCCTCCTTTTAATTCACAGGAGAAACATACCCTTTTGCTCCTTCCTGTATAATAACATTGGCTTTGCCAGAATTATGAGTAATCAGTATAGGAGATGTAGTTATTTTTGGTGGAATATTATGTTTTCATAAAGTATGAGATAATAGGAAATGAAGTGGGTGAAGTAAGTAAAGTTAAAAATACAGGCTTTGGATCTAGGCTGCCAGGTGAATCTGGGCTCCACCTGAGACAATTTTCTTAAACTTTCAGTGCCTCAGTTTCTGTACATGTGAACTAGGGATGAAATAGTGTCTTTCCTATTGGGTACTTTTAAGAATTAACTGAGATAGGGTACTTAGAGCAGCACCTGGTACATCTTCAACACCACCATGAGTGTACTTATTACTTTAAATATAAGTTAATAAATATAAATTAAATATAAATTATTTTAAATATAAATATAAAGTGGCTTTAAAAGAGTTGGTTAATATTTCATAATGTAATTCTTATTCAGGCCTTCTCAAATTTATGCTACTGGGCTGTGATCACTCTACAAATTTTCCAGTACTTCCTACTTACTAAAAGATGATTTTAGTTGTTAACGTTACATTCTTTTTATAAGCTGAACTTTCTCAAATATCTTGAAAAAGCATAATGAGGAAGTATTATTTGAAAACGCAGGATGTTTGCATCTCTAGTGCGTATTAGATTTGGAAATACCTGAATTAGTTGTAGACACCAGAAATACATTCTCTTTCATTCATATTCATTCTTTGTCTCCCTGTCCTGTGTCCCCTCTCCTCTTCCCATCTGTTTTTGTTTCTTTCTCTGTCTCTTTCTTGCAGGTATACACATGCACATAGTCCCCCCTTGTCTTCCCCATCGCCATTATTAGGAAAATGTAAGTAAATTGTAAACTAATGAACTACTATTAAATTCTAGGTAGTTTCATCTCTCATTACTTTGTAGGTAATATTTCTAAAATATGTAAAGAACTTTTGTGGCTTTCTCGATAGAATGATGTGTGGGGGGGGGCATTCATGATTGATTGGCTGTTGATGAACATTTAATATTGCTTTAAACTATGATTCTCTTTCGTAGTGCCCATTATCTCCATTGTTCCAAAATATTTGTTAGGATATTTACAAACGTCACTTAATTTGACATAGTCTTATAGACCTTAAAACTTTTTTCTCTTAATCTTGGGACATTTCGGTTGATTCACAGCTGTTTCTCCACTGCATAGTTCTTTCCAGATGATATGCTTTGATGAGAGATAGTTTCACTTTTGTATGATTTTAGTTTTTTAGGCATTGTCTAATTTCATCTTTTAACTTAAATATTTCAAAGGTACAAAATGAACACAAATAAAATTATAGGCACTTACTTATGTATGCATTAGAAGTTTAAATAGCTATCAATATTTTCCCATATGTGCTTTGGATATTTCCGCTTTAAAAAAAAAAACATTATATGGGGCACCTGGGTGGCTCAGTCAGTTGGGTGTCCTACTTCGGCTCAGGTCATGATCTCACGTCTGTGGGTTCGAGCCCCGCGTTGGGCTCTGTGTTGACAGCTCTGGACACTGGAGCCTGCTTCGTGTTCTGTGTCTCCCTCTCTCTGCCCCTCCCCCACTTGCACTGTGTGTGTCTCTCTCTCAAAAATGAATAAACATTAAAAAACTTAAAAAATTAAGTAAAACATTATAGATACAGTTAAAGGTCCACTATTCATCCCTTTGCACTCCTTCCTATCCGAGAGGTATCCATTCACAAATTTTAATAGAAATGATTCTTGTGAATGTTTTTATATTTTTACTAGATCTATAAATCTACAATATTAGTTATACATATAGAGAGAGTTAGCATCGCAATCCTGAGATTGCTGTCCTCAGAAAGGCCTGCCTGCAAGGTTGGTCCCTGGCTGCCATCTGAGAACTTGAATTTCAGGTTTCTACCATTCCCAGACTGTTGTCACCGTGTCTAAAGTGTATAAACAGTGTGGTGGATGCGGAGCACCTGCTTTCTGGGAATCTGGGATCTGGATACGTGCCAGGGAGAGGTGGCCTACATGACTAACCCCCAATAGAAACCTTGCACACTGAGTCTCTAATTATGTGTGGTCGCGACTCATGCTGCGAGGATTAAGTGTATCCTGTGTGACTCCACTCAGAGAGGACTCTTGGAAGCTTGTGCCTGGTTTCCTCTGGACTTCATATGCCTTTTTCTTTTGCTGATTTTTCTTTGCATCCATTCACTGTAATAAGTCTTTGCCAAAAGTGCAGTAATTTGTTGAGTCCTGTGAGTCCTGTGAATCATCAAACCTGCAGGTGTCTTGGAGGTCTTACAACCTGACAGAATGCTGCCTTTTTTTTTTTTTTTTTTGGTTGGAATATAGGTTAAGCTGCTGCAACAAGAGATTTCAGAATGCAGTGACTTGAGCAAGAAAAAAGCTTATATATAATATAACAGTTTAGAGGTTGAAAGACCATTAGATTAACAAAGGTAAATGGCCAGGCAGCACACATATGTCACCGAAGCACATTAGGGAAAACATAGGGGACATCAGGAACAGCCCCCCTGTTGCCCATCACATTCTATGGCAGCATAAACAGCTCTAGCAGGCCCTGATGACAGGCTTTGAAAGGGGGATGTTAACATTTGGGCTCTAGTGCTTTTAAGCTGCATGATTAGGGACACACTGGTTCCTCTTCAGGCAGGATCAGAGACCAAAACATACACAGTAGTATGACCTGGCAGAACTTTGGCTCCAGGCCTGTACTGTCAGACGAGGGCTTGAGTTTGGGAGAGCACCAGCCTTTCACCTGGCATGACCAGTGGGTGGGGGTGCGAGCCCCCCAGTTGCTGTTACAGCTCCCACCTAGCAGGCCAGCAGCGGGATTTGTCACAGCAGCACTCATGGATGAGTTGAATCCCCATATTCTCCCTGTGCTAATGGACAGGTTTTCAGTATTCTCCTGTTTTTAGATTGTGGTCGGTCTCTTAGTGGTCCCGACATGATCCAAGTCTCTGTGCCCCTGTACTTTTTTTTTTTTTTTTTCTATTCTCCTTTGGGTCTGAAAATCTGTGTCTCTATTTAAGTGAAATGGTTGCTATTCTCCCTCTCAGTGCTCCATCCCTGCCTTAACATCCTTCCTCACCTAGCTGCTTAATGTGGCTTACACTGAAAGCTTTCCAGTTCTCTTTTAATTTCTGATATTGGTGACTTCGTTATTACAAGGTCAGGTTTGCACTGAAAGTGTCTTTTGTTGTTGTTTTTTTGTTTTGTTTGTTTTTGAGAGAGATAGCTTATGCACGTGCATGAGCAGGGTAGGGGCAGAGAGAGAGAGAGAGAGAGAGAGAGAGAGGGAATCCTAAGCAGTCTTCGCACTGTCAGCACACGGAGCCCGATGTGGGGCTTGATCTCACCAACTACGAGATCATGACCTGGGCCAAAATCAAGAATTGGATGCTTAACTGACTGAACCACCCAGGCGCCCCAGGTCAGGTTTCTATTTAAAAACTGGTAGTTATATTTCATGTAGCATTTCTAGGTATTTTTTAAAAGTTCTTAGTATTTATTTGTTGTTTGATTATAACTAGTGCTTTTGTGGTAAAGATCTTTACCGAAACAACACTCAGGATTTTGTTTTCAAAAGGAAGATTGATCAATTAAATAGGTGAATACTCAGCCTATTTGACTAGTTCATAGGGAAAAAAATCAAGTAATTTATCAGCTGATGAGTTGGTTGACTCCATCCACTATGTTTTCTTGGTACCAAGCATAGCAAAAATCCTTCTCCATTTGGTCTGCTTCTTCTTTTTCTCCCTGTCTCCTCCTCCCATCCCCTTATGGTGATGCCTATTAACCAGCCCCAGCATTCTGTTTTTGGGGTTTTTTTGTCCAAGGATTTAAGGATGAATCAGTCATTTATGCATCATAATACAACTTTAAGAGAGCTATTTTTGTAATTTATCCAGATATAAACACTGAGGGTCTTTCTTTTTAATTTACTACTTCTAAAAACAGTTATAAATTCACATGGAAGAAGGTCACTGAAGAAAATGTTACTCTCCAGGACAGAAGATGCCTAGAATTGTATCTGTTTTATCTGGTATAAATGTATGATTAAAAAATTATCTTAGCTGCTTTTATTTAAGATAGCCCATTGTCCCTTCCTTTCCTCTCTCCCTCAGTCCTTCTGTCTCGCTCTCCTTCCCTCCCCTTTACTCCTTTCGCTGAAAATGAAATTTAGAGTTACTTCATGCTAGCTGCAAATAAGACCATCTACTCTGATAACAAATTACTTAGAACCTCTTCCGTTAACACTGCTTGAGCTGCTGGCTGTGGCAAAATAGATACCTTACACATTATCTCCGTGTGTCCCAGAGAAATAGGAACACACGAAAGGGTTTAGACAGAGTAGAGCCATAATCTCTACTGAAAAATAAGAATGTATCTCAGAATGGGTACATATCTGTTCAATCCTGGATACTAATATTGTCTTTATATGTGATTAATGGCTTATTTCTTCAATAATGAGTAATATGTTTTCACTTATTTTCTATCTCACTGACAAATAAGACAGAGATTGGCTGCTAGTAATTAGTAATTACCTGGATTTATGCTTTTATACTTTGATGTTAGAAAATTACTTCTTTAGTGTCTGATGTTGCTAAATAACATTCTTTAGAACTTGTAAAAAAGCCACTTTTTTCATCTTTTGTTAATTATATACTTTGAGACAGCAATTAAATAGCATTTTTGAGTCTGAGCCTTTTAATCAACTAGGAAGAACCTGACCCTTTGTTTTTGTTTTTGTTTTTGTTTTTGTTTTTGTTTTTTTTTTGTTTTTTTTGACCAGCACCACTTGTGTTGCCCTAGGGACCAAATTCCAGTTAATTTCAATGGGAAATGTTGATAGTACTGTATTCACCATAGCAACCTCACCCCAAAACGATAGATGCCTCTAGCTGCTAATTAACCTTGTGCACTATAGCTCGGGTGAGAGAAGACCCACCACAATCCTAATACGTACCTCCAAGCCTGACTGCCTTTCTCCACGTGTCCACCCACAAGTAGCTTGACACCCTACTTTCACTTAGGGGGTTTGAACATACAGACTGTCAGTTGCGTAGTACCTGCTTTGTGAGTCATTATTTGTGGGAGGTATTTGCCATTTAAGAATTTTTGTAATTATTTATGATAAATGTAAGGGATAGGCAGTATGGGTGACTCTAAGGTTCAAATAACAAGCTTAAGAACAGCTATAATTAAGACAGTTACCAATCATGTGGCTAGAGAGCAGGTCTAGACTTCCGTGTCACGGTCTATAAAATGGATCTAATAATAGGGGATTCTTATCTCACACAATTGTTATGAGGATTAAATAAAATATTCATATGGAACACATTTCACAACCTCTGAATATCTTACAAATTTTAGTTATTTAATACTTTATATCAGCTAATAGATTTAGTTCTCTAAAGGGAATGTACACAGAATTTAACAAGAAATTCTGAGCGGTAATTGCCATCTTGATAATGTCCACTAACCTTGAGAAATTAGGTAGCCTTATTCCAAAATTTCTGGACCTTTGTCATGGCGGGTATCAAGAAAATACATAGTAGATGGAGTCAACCCACAAATCAGCTGATCAATTAGTTGATCTTTTTCCTATCTGAAGAATAGATTCTTGAGATTTCATATAGGATTTACCTATTAGAAGAGTTTTTATTTTGTAAATGAATTCTGATATTTCAAATAGATATTGTATTTGTATCATATACCTTACTTTTTAAATAGGAAGGGCAATGGATAAGATTTCCAAAAAGACTTGCTAGTTCACCATACTGAGGATATGCTTCATCATGAACCCTTAAAAAAACATCGGTGTTTTTACAACTTGGTTATTTTTGGTGAAATGGTACAGTGCGTTTAAAGGGTAGACTCTCTGGTTAGACAGCCTGCATTTGAATCGTAAGAGATACAGAGTATTGGAAAAATTGCTATTTCATTTGTCACTGGCTCATGAAAACATTGTAATTGTGCCCTGGATATTTGGTCAGTTGCCTTTCCTCTCTCTCTCTCTCTCTCTCTTTCTCTTTCTCTCTCTCATTCTCTCTGTTCTTTATTTTAAAATTTGAAAACAGGGGCACCTGGGTGGCTCAGTCGGTTGAGCGTCTGGCTTTGGCTCAAGTCATGATCCCGTGGTTCATGAGTTTGAGCTCTGCCTCAGGCTCTGTGATGACAGCTTGGAGTATGGAGCCTGCTTCACATTCTGTCTCCGTCTCTCACTGCCCCTCTCCCACTCATGCTCTGTCTCTCTCTCAAAAATAAATAAACATTAGACATTTTTTTTAATGAAAAAATAAAAAAAATAAAATTTGAAAACAGATTTAAAAATAAATCAGGTCCTCCTTCTCTTTTATTGCACTAATCATAAGGTTAATTTAAAAAAATAGAGAAAGAGCAGAGTATCCTTGCTTCCTGTTGCTTGCTTTTGTATTTGCACAATGTTCTTTGCCAGTACTTTTGACTAGGCCTTTAATATGGCTGGAGTGACACAGATGGATCAAATGTGCTTTTAAAATAAGAAAGCATGTATATGTATAAACATATGCCCATATATATGCATCCATGTACACAAACACAAATTTGGATACAGTGAAAAAACATGAAAAAAAAAAAAGAAGCTCTATTTTGGTTACTGATTATGGGAAATAATTTGGTTGGTAAATGATATATTTTAGGGAGATTACTAAGAATATCATCTCTTGACTGAATATGGAAACTTTTCAAGGAAATATAGAATATAGGAATTAATTGGCTTTTTGGTGTAACTTCATAGCAAGTATGTACCATAAGATGATGGATGGAAATCAACAATGTTACACATAAAACATGAACACCACAAAAGTCGTATGCTAATTCAGGAGCATTTTCTCTATTAAGTTATAGAAAACAAGCATGAAAAAAAATATATAGAAATCACTTAATTGAATGAGGTTTAAGTGTAATTAAGTGCAATTTATTTTAATGTGTTCCTGATAAATTGGGAATGTCCAAATTTTTAAAGACTTTATAATTAAAAATTTTTGTAATTATGAAATTTTCATATTTTACTGTTTTTTTAAGATATCTACTTTATCTGATATTAATACAGCCACTCAGCTATGTTATGCGTACTTTATACATGTTCTCTTTTTCTATGATTTTACTTTCAACCTGTGTCTTAGCATGTAGCTTGGTCTACCCTTTTTTGTTATTATTTTTATCTCTTTCAATAATCTCTGTCTTTTATATAGATAGAAAATTTTATTTAAAGTAATTATTCATATGATTAGAAGTAGGTGTAATATTTTACTTCTTGTTTTCTGTTTGTCTTTCCTGCCTTTCGTCCCTATGTACCTCCCTTCTTGCCTTCTCTTGGATTAATTGGATATTTCATGTAATTCCACTTTATTATATTTTTAGCTGTATCACTTTATTTTTTTAATATAATTTATTGTCAAGTTGGCTAACATACAGTGTATATAGTGTGCTCTTGGTTTTGGGGGTAGAATCCCATGATTCATCCCTTACGTACAACACCCAGTGCTCATCCCAACAAGTGCCCTTCTCCAATCCCATCATCCATTTTCCCCTCTCCCCACTCCCTCATCAACTCTCAGTTTGTTCTCTGTATTTAAGAGTCCTTATGGTTTGCCTCCCTCCTTCTCTGTTTGAAACTAATCTTTCCCCTTCTCTTCCCCCATGGTCTTTGGTTAAGTTTCTCAAGTTCCACATATGAGTGAAAACATATATCTGTCTTTCTCTGACTGACTTATTTCACTTAGCATAGTACCCTCCAGTTCCATCCACATTGGTTCAAATGGCAAGATTCAACTCTATCTCATTGCCAAGTAGTATTCCGTTGTATATATAAATCACATCTTCTTTATCCATTCATCAGCTGATGGACATTTGGGCTGTTTCCATAACTTGACTTTTAACAAAAAGTGCTGCTATAAATTGGGGTACTTGTGCCCCTATGCATCAGCACTCCTGTTTGTATCACTCTATTTTTTAATGGTTAGTTAGGGATATATATATATATATATATAAATATATATATATATTTATATTTATATATATATATTTATACACACATATATATAAATATATATATGTATACACACACACACATATATATATACATATATATATACATATATATATATATACATGTATATATATATACATGTATATATATATATATTTCAATTTTCAAGTCTACTTGGGGTTAATATTGCACCAGTTTATGTAAAATGTAAGAACCTTGCAGTCATATAGGCCCATTTACTATGCCCCTCCACATTATGCTATATTTATAACAGATATTACCTACACATTTGTTATGAACTGCACCATTTGTGGTAATTTTTACTTTAAACAATGTATTTTTAGTAAATTGAGAGTTAGAAAGTGCTACATATTTACCCACATATTTGTCTTTATGGTGAATATTATTCTTTCCAAAATATCTCAATTTTACCTGGTATCATTTCCCTTCAGCTCAAAGATCTTTAATATTTCTTGTAATACAGATCTACTTTACACCTTAGTTTTTAATTATCTGAAAATGCTTTTATGTTGCCTCCATTCTTTAAGGCTATTTTCCATTTCAACTTGAAAATATTTTTCTTTCAGAAACACTTTATGATATTATTCTATAGTTTTGGGGCCTCCATTGCTTCTGATTAGAGTCAGATAATTTTATATCATTATTCTCCTATATATGCCATGCTATTTTTCTCTTACTGCTTTCAGTTATCTACTGTTATTTGTGGTTTTAGCAGTGTGACTATATGCCTGTGTGTGGTATTTCTGTTTATCCTGTTTGGAATTCACAGAGCTTTTTGAAATTTAAAACTTATATCTTCCAAAAATTTTAGACACTTTTGGTCATCATTTTTTCAGTTAGTTTTTGTAACCAATTCTTGCTTGTTTTATACCCTTTCTCATTGCCCAGTTACATGTACGTTATACCTTTGCATATTGTTTCACAGATCACTGAAGCCATTTATTTTTTTCAAATCTTTTCCTCAGTTCTTTTTAGATATTTTTGGTTGGTCTGTTTTCAAGTTTACTGACTCTTTTATCTGTTATTTCCAATATATGTTAAACCTATTCCCTTGATTAAAAAAAATTAGTTCTTATATCTGTAGTAGTTTTGTAGTTTTTAGTTGTCTTTCATTTTCTGTTGTGCTTTTTTACTTGGGCATTCATTACGAGCATATTTTTCTTTATATCATTGAGGAATTATATGATCTTTGTATCCTAATTCTAGTATCTGTTTCATCTCAGATTTGGTGTCAGTCAGTTCCCTTCCCTCTTGATTATGGATCACACTTTCTCATTTCCTTTTATATCTAGTAATTTGGGATGCATCTTGGACATTTTCAAGGATACATTATCAAGATTCTGAATTCTGTTATGTTCATCCAGATGGTATTGATATTTTTGTTTGTTTGCTTGCTTGTTTGGCTGGAACCAAATTCTAAACTGTAATCTCTTTTCATTTCTTTTAGCTTTAGCCAGCTCTTAGTTTGCCCCAAATACACACAGTACAAGGGTCAGCCAGAGATTTGAGCAGAGTGTATTTATAGAACTTTGAGATCACCTTCTATGATTTTCTTTTTGGGAGGATCAAACCTTCCCCCATTCTGCCTCAGTCTTTAGGTGCTGTGGTGCTCACACCCAGCACTTTGGCTATTTGAACTGGTGAGACCACAGCTTCCCATTCAAGTTTCAGCCATCCATGTGGATCTCCCTCAGGAAGAAGAGCTGTAAAACCAGAAAACTCACCCAGTATGCCATTCCAGTCTCCCAAGTTTCAGTTCCCCTGCAACTTATTCCTACATTTGCTTATTTTCCAGTGACTTCAGAAAGCTGTTTCATCTATTTGCCTAGTGTTTATAGTTGTTATCTATAAGAGAGTTGGTTGGATAGGAACTGCGCAGCCACACCAGAAGTGAACTGCTGCTATTTATTTTGTAATATGGATGCACCAGCTGTCAATAAAAGTAGTGGGAAAAACATTTCTCCTTGAAACAGAAGAAACTTTATTCACTGCATATACCGTAAAGCTATAAATTTTGCTTCAGGGAAAGAACCATTTGTCTAGCAGGAGATCATTTAAAGTTAAGTTTAAACTATACTAAATTCTACTGCAGTGCAGACCCCAGCAGTATTTTAAAGTAACTGCCTAGACTAAAAATTTATTCATTTTAAAAGCTTAAATGTTATAATTTATAAATTGGTGACTGGAGATACAAAAATAGATTTAAGTATGATATTGACCCCATTGTCCTATGACTTCCAGATTTCAGTTTGGGAGTCTAAACAAGTAGTTCTCTGTCCTTAATATGAAGTATACTAGTCCATGTGGTTTGTGAAAAATACAGATTTCTGGATTTCATCCCTAGATATTCCAGTTTAATAAGTTTGGGGGTGTTGCTTAAGTAACACATTTTATGTGTGATTATGTTGTTAACACGTTTTATGAGTGATTCTTGCTCAATAGCTAAATTCCAGAATTACTGACATATTTATAATCCCAACTCAGATTTGGGGCTTTCTGAGGTAACTGTGAATGGAAATTTAAAGATAAAGGAAACTTCTGATTGGTTTTAAAATGTATAAATTCTGTAAATGTGTTAGATTCTCAGGCATTTAATCTTAGGATTATTTGCCTACAAATAATAGAATTTGACTATACCACCTTAAATAAATCAAAAAGGGAATTAATTAAAAGCATCCTGCATAGTTCAAAGAATTGCAAAGCTGAACAAACAGGTGCTAGGTTCAGAATAATGAGGTAATTTTGAGGTCTTCATTTGTAGAGAGTCGTGGAGATACTCTGAGTGCTCTTGTTCGATGACTCAGTTCCAACAGCCATCAGTTCCTTTAGTGCTCTTTTAAAGATGAAAATTTTTAAAAAAGGAATGTGATTGGTTTAATATGGGCCATAGGTCAACTCCTGTATTTAGAAACAAAGGTCGTATGTCTGACAGTTTGTCAGAGTTGACTTCAGAGACACTGAGCAGAAAAAAATAGAGATCAGCAGAAAAAAATAGATACTCTGCCCTTGGCTCCCAAGGACACTCCTTCCACCATATATACCATTCTGAATATTACCCTTCTTAATGTAAATGTAGAATTCCCTGGATATAGCTACAGGTGACCTTATATTTCAATGGATGATATCCTAAAATCACACCTGTCAAGGGGTGACTGTTCTTCAGGTCTGTTTTTCTAGGTTTGTTATATTATCATCTAAATATTCCATAACATGTAGACCAAATGGTAAATATAGATACCTCCTTACTCACCATATATAATAAGGGAAATAAAATGTGAGAAAAATGGCAAAGTATACATGTATATCATTACGAACTTTTTTCTTCATTGGCTTTTAAGGTCATAACTTACATATTTGTAGCTTCTTTTATCCAGTCAACATTCTTCTTGCCTCACCAAGCATCATAGCCAATGAAGAATTTAAAATGACTTATTCATACAGTTTCAGCTTCTTGTACAGAGGAATTATTGTGTTCCCTGCTGATATATTCTTCTCTTTGTTATTAAAATATCCAAGTCAGCAGTACTCAGAATCACAAGGTCAGAGGAAAAACTGATATTTAGTCATTGCATATAATCTTTAAAGACTTAACTCCCTGGTTCATGGATTTTTATATTCTGGCTCTTGTTGAATAGTATTGTATATCAGTCACTGGTTCATAGCATAAAATTTCATGTGAGAAAGTCACTCAATCTCACAATGTTTTATTTCCCAAACTAAGCTTTCAAAAGGTCATTCCTTGGAGTATGTACCCAAAAAAGTATGAATCCTAAATGATAGCCTAGTTGTGTTTTTTTTTTTTTGTTTGTTTGTTTGTTTGTTTTTTGCTTAAACTGAATGCATTCATTGGAGGCATCATTATGTGAGATACATATGGTTGTATAAGGAATTTGGATGGTGATACTGGGAGACTCATGTTAAGCAATAAAAATAAATCTAAATCCTAAACAAGTTTATGTACCCATGAGAACATTTGAAAAATCTTCCACAGTAAAATTAGACAGTGTGATCAGTCAGGTTATCCTCTTAATATATGATGGTTTTCAACTGGTTTGCCATGGCACTTTCGTGTACCATAATTGGGCTATCTGTATGTTGTTAAAATGATTCTCTCAGCTTTGGCACGAATTAGTCTTGTTTGTTTGCTCTAGTGTGCCATACAAATTTTGTCATAAACTATGTATCCCGTGATGTGCAATTAGGTTATGAAGCTTTCTTCCTTTAATATATCACATCATAGTGAGGATAGATCCTGTACTTGGTAAGTTGGGCCATCAACAGAAGTGAGATCCGGATTAGCCTTATAGAGGTTAAATTCATATTTTGATCCCATGCACAGCTTCATTTACTGCCACCAGAGTGCTGAGCTGGTTTGGCAAGAATAACAGACATGTATAGAAGGAGTTATCCAGCCCATCTGATTAAGAACCTCTTCTGGGGGGAACCTTTTGGTTAGCATTCATATGGGATACAGATATCTTCATATCCTAGTCCTATTCCAAAAAATCTCTCCTAACTTTTCCTTTGAACTTCTTGGTCACCAAAATTCCAATTTCATTTCTTTCATAACTCTGATTACTTGACCAGACTACCAAGCAATTGGTATGTGGGTGCTAACCTTGGGCTGTAGCTCCTTCCAGACAAAATAGAAAGTGATGCATAGTGCTTAAATTCAGCCAGCTGTGGACTGTGGTTCTTCATTTTTTTTTTTTTTTTTTTTTTTTTTTTTTATCTCTATCCTTGAGTGAGCCTGTAACACTCTCACAGCCCACTTCAGCCTGGTCCCTGTATATCTTGAAGAAGCATCAATAAGAAAGGCTAGAGGTTTCATCTTTAGTTAATTAGTAATGAGGAACTCCCAGGAACATAGGTGTGAGTTAAAGGAAGAAGAAAAGCATCAGGAGCATACATACTGGGTCATGTGAGCCAAATGATCAACAATTTGTGCCATCAGGATCTGATCATGTATATATATATATATATATATATATATATATATATATATATACACACACACATACACACACACATATGTATGTATATGTGTGTGCGTGTGTGTGCGTGTGTGTGTGTGTGTGTATAATGTGTATGTGTGTGTTTGATTTTCATCGGTTGGTGGAGATGGAGGTCTGTTGGATATGCCTGTTACATCAAAATTAATCAGATAACACTTAATTCAGGAATAAAAGATCAACTAGCATGGTTACTTGGCATCCCATAATCAGACATTCAATTTTACCAGACATCAGTAGGAATCTAGGAGATATTTTCTTAAAAAAGAAAGTTATTTGCTTAGGTGTAGTTGGCCTTATTACTATGCCGTAAAAGACAAAAAGGCTCTGCTGTGATTCTCTTGTAAATACAATTGTCTGATCATGATAACTAAAAATAGAGCAACTTGCACTGCATCTTAGTCAAGTGGGATAATTTTTTTCCTTTTTATTCTAGGCCTCTCAAAACTGGCAACTTTTAAAAATAATTTGGAGAATGAGTCAGTGATAAATGTCACTTCCGAAATCAGACTGACTAACGAGATGTTCTTACTCCTTCTTGGTGGTTGGGTACACAAGATACAGCAACTGGTTCTTCACTTCGGAAGAAGTATGCTGATAGTCCCTAAACCAATGGACTCTTAAAAACTACCCTGAGGTGGCAACATTATGTATTTCTATGAGAATTATTTTTCTATCTCTGCCACACACTTGGTTTATAGAGTCATATGGGATAGCTACTATTTGCTGCTCTCTAGAAACCTTCCAGTAATATGAAGTCAATATTATAGACTAAAATGGTACACCGCGGGATTGTGCGAGAGAGATTTGTTATATCTCTAAGGCAGAATGGCAAACATAAACTTCTGGCGCTGCCAAGAAAAAATAGTTTACTAGTGGTAGTCTTGTCTTAATAAAATAGAGAAAAAAAGGAATGCATTTATCAAATGAAAACTGCATATTAGGTGAAATAAGCTATTTAAGTTTTATCTAGTAACAAACAATACCTGAAATACCAGCTATAATTATATTCACCAGTTATTACTTCTGAAAAGACTTTCATTCTTTGGAACTCATTTATCTTCCGCACTAGTCTAATTTGGAGAGTTAAATGGAGAAGTGACAGGAATCATCATTCTTGAATTTTTTAGGTCTTTGAGCTTAATAATGTTCTCTGAGTGGCCCAATAGGAAAACAATGGGTTTTTAAAAAAATTTTTTTTAATGTTTATTTATTTTGAGAGAGAGGGAGAGACAGAGTGTGAGCAGGGGAGGGACAGAGGAAGAGGGAGACACAGAATGTGAAGCAGGCTCCAGGCTCTGAGCTGTCAGCATGGAGCCCATGCTGGGCTTGAACTCCCACATGGTGAGATCATGATCTGGCCTGAAGTCGGACACTTAACTGACTGAGCCATCCAGGAGCCCCAGAAAACAATTATTTGTTGAAAAATTTACTATTGCTTTTAGGAAGGCAGTACCTCAATGGCTTCCACTGGTCTTTTCTATTATAATAGCTCTTGTACCATAGTCAGGGAATTTGTTTGGAGTTCGAGTACCTTGACAACATATCCTTTTCAACATATCCTTAAGAATATTGTAAACATCTATAGAATGTGTTTGGGCATCACACTGGCCCTATGGTAAAATGTGTTCAGATTAATATTATGTGCATATTCTTCAACTGGTAGACCACAAAGACATTCTATGTCCTCATCAATTATTACTGTTCCACAGCAACACGTTCTGTTGCATGTGTCCGCTCCCACTGATACAAAATTCATATGAGTGAGATGGGACAAGAAGGAAGAAGAGTCAGGAAGATAAATGTTTTCCATTAAACAATTTGGAGAGTGCTGATAATACTAATAATATACCTAATAATTACATATGTATGCCATTTTATACTATATGCATGATCTCCTTTGATCTTCACAATAATCTTATGAAGATTTTTATTATTACTACAATCATTATCACCACGTTTACTGTGAAAACTGTGGTGAATGATACTATAGATGTCTCAGAATATCAGAATAAATAATTGGTATAGGCAGAACTTGAATTTAATATTTTTTGATTAAAAAATAAATGTTCTTTTCACTCTATCATGAATTTTAAACTATAGGCTCTAGATTGATTTGAACTTATTTCTTATAAATCATGGAATGTTAATGAGGGACAAGGTTTTGACAATTGGGTAATATTTAAGTGATTCGTCATGTCCAAAGGTTTATTGGACATTTTTATTTTTCTGGAAAACAACTTATTAAAGAGTAATTATCTGTCAGGAAGTCCAGTATGTGAAATAGATGGAAATGCACTGTTACATTTGAGAGTCTCAGCCCCTTGCTTCACCTTGATTGTGGCTTCCAGGGAAGAGGTGCATTCAGGAGCACTGGTTGCTGTGTGGAAGATAGTTTTCAGGAAAATCGGTGTGGGAAACGGGATGCTAAAGTGGCCATAGGATTTCCACCCCTGGGTATACATGCCCTGTATAATTCCTTCTCCCTGAGTGTGGGCAGAAGCTTTGAATGTGATGAGATCTCAAAAGGAAGATTATCCTGGGTGGGCTTGATCCCATTAGAGGACCTAATTAAAAGAAGGTGAAATATTAGAGAGATGTGCTCCCACTGGTCTGGAAGTAAGAAGCCATGATGTGAACTGCCTGTGGGAGCCTCATGACAAGAAACTAAAGGAAGCCTCTAGGAGTTGAAGCCTTGGTTGAGAGCTAACAAGGAAATTGGGATCTCTGTTATATAGCTGCAAATACATGAAGTATGCCAGCAGCCCATAAATTTGGAAGAGGACTCTGAAGTTCAGTTGAGAACCTCAGCGTGGCTGACATCTTGATTTCAGCTTTGTGTAAACCTGGGGGGAAAAAAAGTTGAGCCTTGCCCAAATTCTAACCTATAAGACCAGTTCAGTCCTGGTCAGACTTTGACCTGCAGTCTGTGAATTACTAAATGAGTGTTGATTTAAAACGCTTGGTTTGTGGTGATTTGTTACACAGCAAATAGAATGCTAAGACAGTTGGCATGGTGTTAGTCATATAGCTTCTGTGACCGCAAATATAAAATTCCAAGTCATGTGGATGGTTATTTAGAGATGTCGTATACAGTTATATGAAAGAGAGTATTTCTATTTTGGCAGGATGTAATGAAAGCTGCCTCTTTCATAGGATCTCAGACTTCCCGTTAATAGCCCATCTAATATTGTTTCATGTGGTTCTATTCAGAATTAGAAATGGAAGTTTCTGCTAATGCTAATGATGATGATGATGATATAATTATAAAAATAGTACGTAATGTAACTAGGTGGCGAAACCGTTATTATTTTATTGTATTATGTTTATTACATGATTTGAGAATATGCCTTTAGGAAGGGGCCAGCTTCTGTTGGAAAAATAAAATAAAATAAAATAAAATAAAAAGCCTGCTTGGGCCAGAAGATGAAATGATACCGTGCTTATATATGGACAGAATTTCCCATTTGAGAAGAGAGGATCAATTTACTTGGGGCACCAGAAAAGGAAGACAAGGAGGAACAATGAGGAGGTTGGGTATGCTGAAATGGTAGGAGACTGTAGCTAGGCCACCCTTCCCTGAAAAACTTAAAAAATTAACTAAACTTATCAAATATTTCTTGAAATAGAATCTTCCTTGGGAGCCAGAGAGAGGAATGAACTTTTAGCACAGCATGAGATGTAAAGGACACATTCTGCAGGGTGGGAGGGGACGTGAACTAGTCAGCCCTTGAGAATTTGCTAATATCATGGGGAAGACTCTGGACTTGCACAAGTCTCTTAGATGTGGGGAAACAGGACTCAACATCTGGAAACATTCATATTAAGTTTATCATGTTTTAGGCACTATGGTAAGTACTTAGCTATATAACTTTATTTTATTCTCCTGCAAGTAGGTGCTATTTCTGTCTTGTTATCAGTTAATTCTAAGAACTTAACATAGTGTCTATATGTTAGGTGCTTTATAAGTATTTTCTTAGATTTGTTTGCCAAAGGCACACATTCATGTGCATGTGTGCGTGCGCAAGAGAATGTTACATACTAAGAACTTAGTTTGTAAGGATGGACCAAAGAGTCTTGGTTCTTGTCCTCATAGATCTTACCATGTAGTGAGTTAATAAGTAAAGCAATGATATGTATGAAGTGGATTGTACTGTTATCCTCATTTTACTGAAGTATCTCAAGTTCAGTGAGATTAAATAACTTGTTCACTCAGCTAGAAAGTGGCAAAGGTAGTAATGATAGTCCCTCTTGCCCAATTTCTAATATATAGCACTATTAAGTTAAGTACTTCTATGTTAAGTACTATATATGCTGCCTCTCATCAGTCTAAATGATTTTGCTTTGGATGTTGATTTTCAAGTCAATAGATTTTAATATTAAATCCTGGTCATAAAAAATCTATAACTGCCTTAATTCATTGTAATCAGTCAATTTAAAAATACTTGGGAGCTTTATTTATAAATGATAATATTTGTGATTCCAATAAATACAACCAGTTCAAGGCTCAGTTCATTTAGGTATATGTTCTTGGTGAAAATCTAAACTTCTTTCCAGATAAGTAAAGGAATAGCCTATGCCTCACCCCTGTGCCTCCACCCTTCCCCTGATTATCTACCTGCTTCGTTGAATTGCTTCTCTTTTTTTAAAATGCTTCATTTATTTGGTCAGTTTGAAAGCTTGCTGTGTCACACTGAGAGTCTTCTCTGTCCCCAAAACATTAGTGTCTATCTTCTCATTCTCCTTTCACTTTTCTCTGAAGATCCTAAAAACACTGTCATTTTAAGAGCCAAAGATATTCAACAAACACTGATATAAGTGTACTTGCACAGATTTTCCATACATGTGCCTTGTTTTATGTTGCCCCACGTTTTCCCACTTGTTCCCTTCCCCTCTGGCTTATAGAATTAGATAATGTCACATTTCTGGAATGCTAAATTCAGCATCTTATTATTTTATTCTCTAACATTTATGTACTATTATTGCGTTTGAAATGTATTTTTCTGTTTTCCATTTCCATTGAAAATTTAGGAAGGTTTAAAAAAATTTTTTTTACTGTTCATTTATTTTTGAGAGAGAGAGAGAGAGAGAGAGAGGCAGAGCATGGCCAGGGAAGGGGCAGAGAGAGAGGGAGACACAGAATCTGAAGCAGGCTCTAGGCTCTGAGCTGTCAGCACAGAGCTCGGCACAGGGCTTGAACTCACGAACCGAATCATGACCTGAGCCGAAGTCGGACGCTTAACCGACTGAGCCACCCAGGTGCCCCAGTTTATGAAGGTTTTAAAAGGTTGCAGTCAATGTCAATAAAATGATTCTGTAGATTTCATGAGGTGCCCCAAGAGCACAACCAAATAGTGACCCACCCTTTTGTACAGCTCAAACTGGGCAGCATTTCTTGGTAACTTTCACTATATACAACGTATTACTGTGCTTTATAGCTTTCCTCCAAATTTTTTTCAGAGTTTTAAGCTTTCCTTGTATTTTTTTCAGTGAGTTTCCATATCCATTTAAGAACATTTCCTTTTTATTATTTTTATTAAGTTTTCATTTTTATTATTACTTTTTTATTAAGTTAAAAAAATTTAATTCCAGTGTAGTTAACATACAGTGTTATATTAGTTTCAGGTGTACAGTATAGTGATTCAACAATTCTCTACATTACTCAGTGCTCATGATGATAAATTAGTTTTTAATCCCATCCCCTATTTCACCCATCCCCCTACTCACCTCCTCTCTGGTAACCATCACTTTGTTCCTTATAGTTAAGAGTCTAGTCTGTTTCTTGGTTTGTCCCTCTCTCTTTTCCTTTGTTTTGTTTTGTTTCTTAAATTTCACATATGAATGAAATCATATGGTATTTGTCTTTCTCTGACTGGTTTATTTCACTCGAGATTATGTCCTCTAGTTCCATCTATGTTGTTGAAAATGTCAAGATTCTATTCTTTTTATGGTTGAATAATATTCCATTGTATACATATACCACATATTTTTTATCCACTCATCTATTGATGGACACTTAGGCTGTTTCCATAATTTGCCTATTTGTAAATAGTGCTGCAATAAACATAAGGGGTGCATGTATCCTTTTGAATTCATATTTCTGTATTTTGGAGAGAAATGCCCAGTAATACAATTACTGGATCATAGGGTAGTTCTATTTTTTAACTTTTTTACAAAAGAAACATGTGTTGGCAAGAATGTGGAGAAAAAGGAAACTTGTGCACTGTTGGTGGGAATGCAAACTGGAGAAGAGCATTTCTTCTTAATGTTATGCATTGCCCTTAACTGGTCAACCTTTAGAAGCAATTCTTTCTCAAACACAAAGAATACACATGTGTTCCTATGACACTCTCTGAATATAGGAAGGAAAATAGCCACTTTGACTCTTAACATTGAATTGGAAATGTACCATTTCATTGACTATGGTTTACTACATGCCTCATTCATTGTGTCCAGTATTTTGTAGTTATAATTGAGGTAGAGACAAAGAATGGCAGCATTTTCTGTGGAAACCAATGAAGGAACTTTAGTCATAAACCCCAGTTTTTTAATATGGGTGAGATTTTTACAAGTGGAGATGGATGTTTCTACATTATCCTTTTCAATTCCATCTATGGAAGAGAATTTTTTCAGAAAACATTTCCTGGAATGGTGTTTCTTACGACTCTAAGGATGCATCCTTTACCTCCTCATTGCTCAGGAAATGCATAAAGAGTCATCTTGGTTTGAAGTAGTTTATTCAGGGATATTTGAAGGAATTCAGAATGATCATTCTTATTTCCAGTTACTCTGTTGTGGGTTAGTGAATCCCATTTTGAGCTCAGAAATTTCAACTGAAATAATGGAGAATATGCCCTTTCTGTGAATGCAAGTGGAGACAACATTGACCTAGCTCCAAAGTAGAAATTCCTCATTTCTGTCCAATGCTTGGCAACATCAAAGGCCACTCAGAATTTCAAGGCCGTAGACCCAACTTGCTCAAGGTGGCAGAGCTGCTGCAAAGGCAGATGGCAATTTGGAAAATGCTGGAACAGAGAGGCAGATGTAGACCAGTCATGCTCTGTGACTTCTGTGTCCTTTGTCCTTTAGATCTTTCTAAACTCACGTTTCTGAGTAGGTTTTAGCAATACCCAAGTGAAGTTATTCTGCAACAACATATAATCCTAAATCCTTTCCTCACTTTGGTGTTTGTCCTTTCTCCATTATACTTCCCCAGTCTCCTGAAACTTCTTATATGATGGAATAAAGATGCAGAGGAAGAACGTATTTGCAATGGAATGATCTAGAAATATGTCTTCAAGGGGCTGTCAGTCATCTCATCCCCTCTCCTTTCTGAGGGTGATATTCAAAGCATGTAACTATCAGTGTGTCATGGGCACACGCCAGTCAGAAGAGGCATTGGCACAGGTGCTGAGGCAGGGTGGTGGCAGTCCCTTGCTGTGTCAGCCATTTTCTTCTTAGATGCCTTTGTGGGTCTGCAGTGCTCAGGGGATGGCACTGACAGCAGTTACTTAGACAGCAGTTATTTGCTAATCGGTATGGAAGCATTTTAATATTTTAATATCTAGTAAGATCATGTTAAGAGTACCAGCTATAGGGGCACCTGGGTGGCTCAGTCGGTTAAGCATCTGACTCTTATCTTCAGCTCGAGTCATGATCTCAAGGTTTGTGGGTTTGAGCCCCACGTCGGGCTCTGTGCTGACTGTATGGAGCCTGCTTGGGATTCTCTCTCTCCCCCTCTCACTACCTCTCCCCTACTCAGTCTCTCTCAAAATAAATAAATAAACTTAAAAAATATATACCAGCTACCTAACTCCACTCCCTAGTCCTCCTCTCTCTTACTATTTGAATTCCTGTTTATCCATGTCATTTAAATGAATGCTACTTAGGAAGAATTCTTAGGTGTTTGATCATTACTCTCTTACACTCACATAGAATCACTTTATTAATCAAATGTAGGCATTCAGTCATTCAAAGATATCTTCCTTTTCAGTGAGATATAAGAAAAATATGAAACACATTGTATCCTTATTGGACATAACTGGTTTCATTCAACAACTCTGTGGAGTGGGCCTCAGAGGCAATAATACCCTCATTTTGCAGATAAGGAAACATACCCTTAGAGCAGAAGTTCTCAAAATCAGCAGCATCAGCCTCACCTAGAAACTGGTTAGGAATGCACTTTTCAGGATGTGAGAGCGATCTGGTTGCAACATCTGTCACCGCATTGATCTCCAGGGTTGATTAGGCTGATCTGGCTGGCGAGGGGGGCGTCCCCTTCCTCCATGTGCATCCCTCCCAAAGCTGCATGCTCAGTCAAAGAGGACAACCTTCCTGGACAGAGGAGGACAGATCTTTGTTCCTCAATTAAGGGCATATGAGTAGCTGCACTCCCCTGCTATAACCTCCAAACAAGCTCTCAAGGAATGGACTTTTCAGACTTCAACCCAGACCCACCTAGCCAGAAACTATGGGGGTGGGGCCACACAGCCTGCATTTTAACAAGCCTTCCAGATGATCATAATGTACTCTCTGCTATGAGACTCACTGTTAGAGGTTCAGTGACTCAGGCCCTCAGAGATGTTGTCGGGACTCAAGTCTAGGGAGCTGTCCACCTTACTTCTCTGCCTCCACAGGGATGGATATTTATCAAATGTCCAGGCTAATTTGGAATAATTGTGTGTAGTCTGTGTTAATGCTAGATACTCTCTTGATAATATCTGTGAAGCCCAGGAGCTGTCCAATTTAAACCTAAAGCAGAGATGAGTGGAAAAAGAACTGTTGTGTCATTCTATTTCTCTGTGTAAATATATTTTTGTCCCTGCATAGGGCACTGTGAATGAAATTGTTCTAACTCCATTTTGCGTTTTACTTCTATTTAACAGTATATAGCACTTACATATAACCTGTTATATATATTTGAGTATATATATTTAAAACCTTCAAACTCTGATCTTACCTAATGGCCCTCTTTTGATGTCTACTTTTGTTTTTTAATGTTTACTTATTTTTGAGAGAGAGAGCATGAGTTGGGGAGGGGCAGAGAGAGAGGGAGACACAGAATCCAAAATAGCCTCCAGGTCTGAGCCTGATGTGGGGCTCAAACCCACAAACCGTGAGATCATGACCTGAACTGAAGTCAGATGCTTAACCGACTGAGCCACCCAGATGCCCCAGATACCCATCTTCAAAAAAAAAATCATTTATTTTTAATGTGGGGGGTATAGTTGACACAGTGTTACATTAGTTTCAGGTACACAACATTCATGATTATGATTCTGCCAGTTTGTACATTATGTCCACCTTAAACTTACCTCTTCTGTGTTTCTATTGCTGTCCATAATTCTGATGTCTGGCATTTTGACCCTGTCTTCTTCTCCTATAAATTGATACCTAACTTTACAACTTTGCCCTTTGTCATCTGTATTTTCCCTTATAGAACTTCATGCCACATTATGTCTTGATCACAGCTCTGGGTCCTTCTTCAATTTCTCTTTTGGAGGCACTGAGACTCGGCAAAATTGAGGAGTGATTAGGTTTCTTTTTTGCAGTGAAACAATCCTTGAACTAGAATATAATTTAGTTTTCTCTTTTAAAATGTCAGTTTTTCCCCATTTCCCTTATCTTTGGTTAATTAATAATTTTTCAAAAGAAAGTTCCTCCCTTTCATGAACACAAATTCCTCGTCCTGCCATGCAAGTTCCTGCCTGGTATGGCTCCCTGCCTAATTATCATTCTTTAGATCTTGGCTGAATGTCACTTCCTTGGAAGACTTTCCTGACCCTGCAGACTGGGCCAGGCCAACCATCATATGCCCTCGGAGTACCCTTGTACCAAGTACTTTCTCTTCCCAGCACTCATTATAGTCTGTGATCATATATCTGTGTATTTACTTGTTTAAGCTCTGTCTTTTCCATCAAAGCTCTCAAAGGGCCGAGACTCTCTGTTCTACTCATCATTTTCTTTTTAGCAGCTGGCAGAGTTCTGGGCACGTAGTAGGCCCTCAAGAAATATCTGTAGTGTTGAATGGACCAAATCCCCAGAACTGCATTAGCTGCTTGGGAGGTAATTCCTTAGGGGTAAAAACAAGCTTGCTGGGCCAATCTGCTAACTCACAGGGATAAAATAGAGTATTTACTCAAGGTTGCCAGAAGCCGATTACATAGCTGTGCGACTGACAGTGCCTAGTACAAAAGTCTAAGGGGTGAGATAATGCTAGAAATGAAATAAATGAGGGGAAAGGGTAATAAAATAGATAGCCAGGAAGGTCTAGATCAAGAAATGTAGTGGGAGGAAACATTTCAGGGCTAGTGACTCAGAACTGGGACTATAAACAATGATCTCCTTTCATGTAGTAACCTGTGAGATATGGCAAACATTTCGTAAGACATTAGTGGAGAACCAGAACAATAAAACTCAGGTAGTAGCTTTTGGGGTTTCTTAGAAATATCTACTTTCATTTGAAGGTAGTAATTGCTTGGATTACAGGCAAGAGGTCTTAAATAATTATACTCACTAGAACTAAAGATGTTTAGAGTATTTCTTTGCTAGTCATTTCTGTTGTCATTTTTTTAATGTCATAGTAACAGCTTTCAAATTTAAAAATAAATTCCTTTCACAGCATTTTAAACCAAGCAACTATGCAAAAATATAATCAGTCACCTCATTCTCTTGAAATATATAACTGAAATAGCAATAAATAATCCACCAATGTGGACAGGATGGAAGAAACAGAAGTGGAAGAAAATTTAGTGTAAGGAAAAAATATAAAAATCTATTTATGGAAGCGTTTATTTTCATATTGCCTAGTTAATAATTAGTGACATCTTTTACTCTTTTCTATTTATAACTTTCTTCTTCCTTTTGCCACATAAAATTATCCAATTTTTAAATAATTCATATGTGTAATAATTCTAGAACAGTCCTGAAGGAGATAATCTCTTGTGACTGGTTTTCTTTGCTTCTGGGTTAGCTGCTTAATGCTAAAAACAACTCTTGGCTTGGATGATTCAAAGCATAGCAGGAAAATAATAATAGGGAATTCTATACCAAAAAAGGGAGAGAGAGAAAGAGAGAGAGAGAGGGAGAGAAACTATTCCCAAACATGCAATAGAACAGAAAGGCTGCTGCTCAGTTGTTTATTAAATACATGTTTTTAATTTTATCAAAATGAAAAAAATATAGAATAACTTATGGAGTGTACACTTTTTTTTTTTTTTATTGCTAACATAGCCATAGGCTTTGAAAACATTTATTTTATTTTTTTTTTAGATTCTTTTTACCACATTCTGTCTGGGTAAATGAAGAAATGGGCAATATGCTTATTCTTGCATAGTCTTCATTAAGTTGTGGAAACTTCAGTCTTTACATGAATATGCCAAACACTGTATTTGACCTACAGCATTGTCAGTACCCCAGATACTTCTCACACCACTATTTTTACTTCGCACACCGTAAGTTAGTTTTACCTGAGTTTGAACTTTGAATAAGCAAAATCATATGGTATATAGTTCTTTTGTGTTTGATTGTTTATATTCAAAGTTATATTCTAACATTCATCCGTATGTTTGTAGTGCTATGTCATTCATCCTTATTGCTGTATAATTTTCCATTGCATGGGAATACTGCAATTTCTTTATCCATTTTATTGTTAATGGACTGGGTTGTTTCCATTTGGGGCTGTTATAAATAGGGCTGTTATGAACATTCTTGTGCATATTTTTCATGCACATGTGTATAGATTTCTGGTGGATATATGCCTAGGAGTGAAAGTTCTGTGTCATACATTCGGCTTTAATAGATAGTTCCAGTTTTCAGAGGGGCTTTATCAGTATAGGTTATTAACAGGAAGTGTTTGAGAAATCTGGTTGTTCCACATCTTCATCAATGCTTTGTACTGTTGTTATTGTTACTATTATTTTAATTTTAGTTATTTTGGAGGTGTGTAGTGATATCTCATTCTGGTTTTTATTAACATTTCCTTGGTGACTGTTAAGGTTAAGTGTCTTATCATATGTTTATTGATCATTTGAATATCCACTTTGGTTAATTGCCTAAGTGTTTTATACATTTTTCTTTTGGAGTACATGCTTTTGTTATTGATTTGAAGAATAGGAGTTCTTTATACACAGGAGTACTTTTTCAGATACACACACACACACACACACACACACAAATACATATACGTATATATTACAAATATCTTTTCTTACACTTGGGGCTTACTTTTCACTTTTTTTGGGTCTTTCGATGAACAGATCTTAAAATCAGATGTAGCAGAATTTTCCTATATTTAACATGGAGTCTTACATATAGTTTTATATGTTCTTATATGTCACTCCATTTTACATATGTTACATGGAGTTAATGTAGAGTTTTCATGGCCTCTTACAGAATTTTTGCCTCTCAAAGTCATGAAGTTGGTCTGTGTTTTCACTTAAATGCTTTCCTGTTTTTTTCTTTCATATTCAGATTTTAGACCATCTCCTTTTGATTTTTGTGTTTTATGTGAGGTATGGCTCAAGATTCCTTTTTGTCCCCATATGGATGTCCATTTGACCTAATAACATTCACAGAAAAGCCATTCATCTTCCATTTCATGGTAGCGTTGTCTTGTATTTTGGATGATCACACGTCTGTGGGTATGTTCTGGACTCTGTTCTTTACTTTGGCCTCTTTGTTAGTCTTTGCTTCCATGTTGACTGTTTTAACTTTCTAATAGACTTCGATATGTGGTGGTGTAAGTTTTTCAAGTCTGTGCTGCTTTTTAAGGATTCCCATGGCTGTTTTTGACCCTTTGCATTGCTCTGTTTTTAAAAAAAAAATTTCCTAGCTTTCATAAAAAAATATTGACATTTTTATTGGGATTCTGTTGAATCTATAAATTAGTTTAGGGAGAATTGACATCTTTGTAAAAAGGAGTCTTCCAAGCTATGAACACAGTTAATTGTTCTTCTTATTTAGTTCTTTCCTCTCAATACCATTTTATTCTTTTCAGTATGTTAGTATTGCATATCTTTTGTTAGATATATTCCTGGTCATCTGATGTTTTTTGATGCCATTGTAAATTCTATCTTTTAAAAATTTGGGTGTGTTTCTGGCATATAGAAAAATGGTTTTTATGTTGACTTTATATTCCTCTTTCTTGCTAAATTCAGTTATTAATTTTCATAGTTTTTCCATAAAATCCCTAGAGTTTCAGGATAGGTTTTTAAATACACATTCAATTTTCTTAATAGATGGAGTACAATTCACATTTTCTATTTATTTTTGTATCATTTTTAGTAACATGTGTTGTTCAGGGTATTTGTTCATTTCTTATAAAGTTTATTGGCATAAAGTTATTCATGATCTCCTCTTATTTTTATGATTTTTTTAATCGTAAGGATTAAAAAGGATTTTAAGGATTTATCAAGGTATTTCTTTTTTCATTTCTTATATTTGGGATTTGTGTCTTGTCTCTCTCTGATAGATCTTCATAGAAGTTTTCTCAGAACATCATTCTTTCCTCAGATTTAATTTTTGGCTGTGTCGATTTTTTTCTATTGTATGTTTGTTTTTATTTATTTCTGCTTTTCTATTTTATCTAGTTTAACGACTTAATGTTTTTTTCCTATTCTAACTTCTTGAGATGAATATTTAGGCAGTTGATACCACTCTTTCTTCATTTTCCAATTTTGGCATTCAAGGTTATAAATTTTCCTTCTAAGTACAGCTTTATGTGCATCCCATAAATTCCAATATGCTGTTACTCAGTTCAAAATATTTTCTAAGTCTTCACTGTGATGTCTTCTGCACCATGTGGTTTATGAATATATTGGTTAATTTCCACATTTGGAGGTTTGTGATTGTCATTTTGCTTTTGATTTCTTGTTCAATTTTATGGAAGTGAGATGGCACTGAATGATTTCAGTTCTCTGAAATCAGTTCAGACTTGCTTTATGGCCCAGCATATGGTCCAGCAATAGACAAGAGTTCCATGATGACTTGAAAAGAATGTGAATTCTGTCATTGTTGGATACAGCTCTGTTTGTTACCAAGTCAATTTTGTTAATTGTGTTGTTCATATCATCTAGAAATGTACTGCTTTTGTAAATCTGTTTGTTCTTTTAGTGTTAGTTGTATTAAAACTATCTACTATGTTAAAACTATCTACTAAAGGTTTTTTTTCTCATTTTACTTCTGTCAGTTTCCACTTTATATATTATAAAGCTATGCAATCAGTTGTGTGTAAATTTAAAATTGCTATATATTTTTAATTGCTGTATCTTCCTAGTGGATTGAAATTTTTTGAATCTTATAAACTATTTTTTTTAAGTAAACTTGTTGTTTAAAGTCTAGCTTATCTGATATTTGTATAACTACATCTTTATTTTCTTTAGTGTTTTCTTGGTGTACCTTTTTCCATCCTTTCATTTTAACCCTTCTTTAGTATTTAAGGTATGTCTCCTGCATGCAGTATATTGCTACTTTTTAAATTTTGTTTTTCTTATGCAGTATGACAATCTTTGTTTTTAAATTCAAATATATATTCAATATCCAGTTAATGTAAATGTATTAATTTCCTAGGGCTGTCGTAACAAAGTACCACAAACTGGGGAGTCTAAAAACACAGATTTATTCTTCTTTAGTCTGTTCTA
The DNA here is from genome assembly GCF_018350195.1 of Panthera tigris. NCBI lineage: Eukaryota > Metazoa > Chordata > Mammalia > Carnivora > Felidae > Panthera > Panthera tigris. The sequence continues at coordinate 146,010,212 of NC_056663.1, forward strand.
GACTGTAGTCTGTAGCTAGAGTTCTGAAATCCAGGAGTCAGCAGGATCGGTTCCTTCTGGAGATTCCAAGGGAGAATCCATTCAATTCCTCTCTCCTCGTTCTGGTGTTGCCAGGAATATTTAGCATTCTTTGGTTTGTAGACACATCCCTCCCAACTCTGTTTCCACCTTCACATGATGTTCTCCCTGTGTGTCTGTATCCAAATTTCCCTCTTATAAGGATACCAGTCATTGAATTAGAGCCTATCCTAATTCAATATGACCACGTCTTAACTTGATTAAGTCTACAGTCATACTACTTCCAAATAAGGTTATGTTTAAGGGTGCCTGGGAGGCTCCATTGGTTAAGCATCTGACTCTTGATTTCGGCTCAGGTCATGATCTCATGGTTTGTGGGATAGAGCCCTGCATCAGACCCTTTGCTGACAGCATGGAGCCTGTTTGGGATTCTCTCTCTCTCCCTCTGCCCCACCCCATTCATACTGTCTCTCAAAAATAAATAATAAATAAACATTAAAAAAAATAAGGTTATGTTCACAGGTACCAGCATTTAGGAGTTAAATACATCTTTTGGGGGGAACACAATTCTACCCCCAGAACAGTAATCAATGGTATATTTGGGATTATAACTCCCATCTGATTTTTTTCCTATTTTTTTGTTCCTATTTGTTTTCCTCTTTCTCCACTTTTTTGCCTTCTTTTGAATTACACAAGTGTTTTTTTATTATTCCATTTACACCTTCATTTAGCTATTTACATGAACATTCTTTTATATTCTCTTAGCATTTACACTAAAATAACAATATTCAGACTTTACTTATTATAGCCTAATATAATTTTTGATACTTTATGATACTTTAGAATCTCAGAACAATGTAATTCCATTTGCTACTCCCTACCAACATTTGGATTATTATTGTGGTATGTTTTTAATTCTACATATATTTTTCAACACCCCCTCCCCCAAATTGATGATGATTCATGTTTTATTTATCCACTCTGTTTGGTGCTCTTCATTCCTCTCCTTACAAATTTTCATCAGATATTACTTTCCTTTTGTTGGAAGAATGGCTTTTAGCATAACTGTTTCTGTGGGTCTGCTGATAATAGTTTTGGTTGTTTATTTCAGTATTACTTATCTGGGAATAACTTTATTTTTCCCTAATTTTGAAGGTTACTTTAATAGAATATGTTCTTTTAGCACTTAAAAAATACAATTCTACTGCCTTTTGACTTTCATCATCTCTAGTGAGAAGTCAGGTTGCCAGTCATTGTTGTTCCCTTGAAAGTGATACTTCTTTTTCTTTATGACTGATTCTACAATTTTCCCTTTGCTTGGGACTTCACTTCCGTGGTCTGGTTTTCTTTCTGTTTATCTCCCTTGAGTTTTATAATGTTTCCCAAATTTGTGGCTTGATGCCATTCATCACTTTTGGAAATTCTAACCTATTTATATTGTTCCTTGCTGAGATTCACAATATATGTTATGTTATACATTTAAATGCAAAGCGAGTTTGCTAAAAGGAATTGTAAAGAGCATAGCTTGGGAAAGCTGGATGTGCCCCTTCATTCAGAGCAGGGACCACCTGAAACCTGGATTTAATTATACCTCTGGCAACCTGGATTAAATTTAAAAATTCCACATCATCTAGGTTAGTGGTATCTTCTATCCTAACCCAACAGTGAATATCAAAATAACGAAAAGCTATAATCTTGCTAAAGAAGAAGTTTGGTGATATGAATCTGCCTAAAAAATGCTAGTCCTCAGCATTTATACATAACAAATAGAAAGTACTGATTAAATGAAAGTAAAATGCCAAGAAATACAGGCTATTTTGTCATTGTTGTTTGAATGCCTCTTGTCCTATTTACAGATATCCTGGGTACAGTGCCCTTGAATATCTGAAAGTGAAAACCTGTATTAAGCATTAATAGCAGTGGTTATCATGCTTTATGATATTAAAGCTTATAAGCCCTATGAGAGACAGGGAGGATTCCTAAACTCGGTTTCCCCTGTTGGTAGCATTAGTGTTGAGGTATAGTGATATAGTTTACAATATTTACTTTAGAGAGAATTTGCTTTATACGTCTTCAGACCATAAAATTCATTAATATTTACTGCCAAAATATTCTTAATTTTATCACATTTTAATCTATATTATCTATCATATCGAATTTACTTTCCTCATATGTCAGCTTGAAAGATAAAACCAATATATTAATTTTTTGTGCATTAGTTAATGGTACAGTTCTTGGTGTATTCATTTATATAAAAATTTTTGGGTACCTTTTACGTTCTAGGACCTTTGAATATAAGAAAACAAAGGACATTTTCTTCAAGAAACTTTATTGTTGGCACGCTTGGGTGGCTCGGTCAGTTAAGCATCTGACTTCAGCTCCGCTCAGGTCATGATCTTGTGGTTCCTGGGTTTGAGCCCTGCGTTGGGCTCTGTGCTGACAGCTCAGAGCCTGGAGCCTGCTTCAGATGCTGTCTCCCTCTGTCTCTGCCCCTTCCCCACTCAGGCTCTGTCTCTCTCTGTCTGTGAAAAATAAATAAACCTTAAAAAAAAAAGAAACTTTATTGTCACCCACCAGAAAATTGTTGATACAAATATTCCAATCTATGATATCCATGATGTTTATCGCATCTCTTTAGATATGGTGCCCTTGTGCAGTGCACAGCCTGCAAGATTGTGTGCAGTGGTCCTGATGTATACTGGCCCACTTCTTGCCTTCACGGAGCTTCAAGTGCAGTCAAATAAAATAGTCACAAATAATACTATAAGGTAGCTCTATTATACATATAATAAAGGCATGCATAAAAACTTATGGGAAACATGAGTGACATTGTGGTGTGGGAAAGTTTTCTAAAAAGGGGTCGTCAAATATGAGTAAAATATTCAGCAGAAATACAAAGAGGTTGGAATTTGAGTGATTTTCCAGCTGTGCTAGAAATGTCTCTCGTTTCTCAACCTGATAACCTGCTTTCCTCATGACCGCCCAGCTAGGTGTATCTTTATGCAATTATGAGGTCATATCTGGTAGTTATTAGCCTCTGAGACAATTTTGTTCTTATGTGGTAGAAGATAGTATTGTTCTTAAGTGTTTTTGCTCCCACAAGTACGAAATTCCTCAGCCACTGTTTACTGAATGCCTCCCTACACGTGGCAGGCCTTGTATTGTGTAGGCACAGTGGATGCAAATGGGAATGAATCATGGTCATTTCCTCAACAAGTTTGCAGAACTGTGGGGGCGGGGGGGAGGCAAAACAAACAGAAACTTGAGTATCTATAGAAAGTGCAAGGCAGATGTACTTTTAAAGTGCTATTGAGTTAAAAAAAAAACAACTTCTTTGAGGTAGCATATGTTCTTGTGTATATTACATAAGATTCTTGAGAATTTGCACATAAATCTTTTTGTCCATTTGTTTTCTTTTGTGTAGCATTTACTGATTTTTTTCTGGTTATAATAGCACTCAAAACTGGGGGAAAAATAAACAATTTTAAAAAATAAATTCTTTTTTACTATATATCCTTTTACTCTCTTTTTCCTGTGAGTCCGTGCATGTACGAGTCTGTGTTATGAACTTTTTCATGTTTATTAATCCCTTGTATTCATTCATACATCACTGTGGACTTGCCCACAGTGCATTTCTGCTTAATTGTGTTATTCTAGGCAACTTGCTGTATCTGTGACTCATTTCACTCATCTCTAAAATGGAGACAATAGTCTTTCATACGGTTGCTCTGAAGATATAATGAAGTTAATATATGAAAACTGTTAGAGTGGAGTTAGACAATAAAGTTTTAATTTTGTTCTTAATGAGATGTATATTAAATAAAGAAAAATAAAATTAGAATTTTGAAGACAAATCTTTCATTGCAGTAAATATAGAATATGCTTGTTTTATACCAAAGAGGGAACATAGAGGTACTTGATAGTATTTATGTTTAAAATACATTTTGAAAGAAAAGTTCCATTAGCAATATTTTATTATCAATCTAAATATTAGTATTAAAAACAACAGAAGAAAACATCTTAGGCATGAAAGTCGAGGAGGTGCCAATAAGGAAAATATAAATATTTTGCAATCTTTTAATCTGGTGTGAGTGTTGTGTATGTGTGTATGTGTGTGTGTGTGTCTATGCATTTCATAATACAGAAAAACACTGACATTCTTCTCTTTGGTAATGCTTGTTCATTTGCGTAAAACTAAATTTCAACAAAAAAACATACATTCTTTAGTCTCTCATGAAAGATATCTTCACTTACATGAAGACATTCAAGCAGATAATTGTATTTGTACAAAGTGTTTTGCTATATTAAGCAGTCAAAAATTAGGAAGACGGAAGTCTTTAAAAAGAAGTTTCTTTTTGACATTTGTTAAGTCCTGTAGGATTATGAGACCGTGGCCTTTCAGGTTGAGCATGTATATCCTTTTCAGCACTCTTCAACATTGCTTGATTTAAGCTTCATTGTGACTGCCCTATTGGTCACTGTCAGAGAGTAGGAAATTCAGGGGAAAAAAAAATCCATTGATAGCATAAGGCATTGTCATACAATTGTAGCACATACATGGACTCTTCAGGGATAAATAAAAGCAAAGGCCATCAAGGCAGTCTGAGTGATTCTATCTATAGTCTTACCCTAGTGAAAAAAAGGATTGGACATCCAATCATCCTCCAATGTAAATTAATAAATAAAAATAATCATCCCATGTAAATAACTTGGTGAGATCAGCAAGCTGCAATTGCCATTTCCACATTGGAAGTCGGGATAATGATTTGCCCCATTTTTCTGTCCTCCTCCCCTTAGAATAATTGTCTTTATAATTCTGTAATAAAAAGTAGGCATATAATTTATAATTATATATAATTATATATTAATTACTAATATATATATAAATTAATCCTAATGATGATAATACTCAGTCTTTCACTGTGGCTTACTAATTTTCTAAGCTTCTCAAAGATAAAAGACTATTTTGTTTTTACCCATGATGATAATTGATTGATAATGTGTTTGTTGTATTAGAGTGGTAACATGGATGAAGATTGATATAATTGCTAATAGTTAGAGTGTATATTCATTTAATTAACATTTTAGGTGCTTGGTAGGTAGTATGTATTTTATCAGCATTGCTGTGATATCCTCAATAATGTTATTATTAAACCAAATAAATTGTTTGTGTTTCTAGCACCTTCAGATTTAAATGGTATCCAGTAGCAATATGGGGGGGGGGTCACGGGAGAAGTAATTGTGTTCTTTCACTGAAAGATTTAGCAACTATGTATGTATTTTTTTCATTTGGCCTTTTCCCCATAGTATATTTCACTATATTTTTTGCTTAATTTTTCATGCTCATGATACTAAATGTTATTAAAATGTTAACTCACTTAATTGGTATAAATCAAAAGCACAATAGTCTGAATAACTATACATTGTATCTTGAGAAACTCAAAACAATTCACTAACCTTCATTCATTATTTGCGTGATGGTACCTGGAGGTCCAGGGTGGGTCTCAGGAATGGTATCTCCTTTTCATATTGGTGCAGAAGCAAAAAGTCAGGGGCATTTCCCAAGGCTCATAATACGAATAATACTAACCCGGTTTACGGTTTGACTTTGTTTTGTTTTTCTTAGTTCCTTATTTAAGACATTATTTTTCCAGCAGTAAAAATTAATTTTGTTGAATTTTATACTTTCTATTTTCTACCATGTTCTCTGCATGGGTTCCTAGTAAGGTTTTGCTCTCTCACGTAAAACAACCACAATGTTCTGATTTTCATCTAGTCACTACCCAATTTAAATTGCAGGTTATTTATTTCTCTCTAGTCTCTTTAGTCTTTGTCAGATTTTTCTCTATTTTTTTTTTTTTTTTTTACTGTTTTCTCTTTCTCTTTTCTTTTTGTTTCTTTTGGAAAGCTTCTCACCTCTGTCTTTCATTTGCCTAGGTAAATTCACTTTATAATTTCTCTTCTATATTTTAATAGTGCACATTGGCCTTTTAAATGGTTGAATTCCATTAATCCTGAATTTATGTGTTAGCAGATTCAGATAGCTCTGGTCCAAGTCTGAGTTGCCTCTCATTAAGAAAAAATAATAGTTTACATAGCAACAAGTCATTCTATGCATATAATAATTATTAATTAATATGGAAAGGCATTATTTCAGTTACTTTCCTTCTTTGATTATTTAATAGGTTAATGTTGTTATACTGATGTGACTGAGAAAGATGAAATCTAACTAGCAGATAAAGGATTTATAATAGGACATATATAAAAAGGACATATATAGCTTATTGCATTAAGTTCTATCATCCATACTAATTTCACATAGAAAGAAGAAAGAAATTCACATAGAGAGAAGACATTATATTTTTGAAATAAGCAAATTCACTGAAAATGAATAGTTGATATGATAGTATAGACCAGGATACCATAAATGTATGAGCCAAACCACTTGACCCAGGGTCTCTTGGAGTGCTTCTTGAAATGCAGATTCCAGGGCCCTTTGCAAACCAAGTGCTGTAAAATGTCTGGATGGAGACCCTAAGACTTAGGTGATTCTGATGCACACAAGTGTGCTGCAGAGAAATCTCTGTTTTTCCCCTCAAGGTTAGCTCAAGTGCCAGCTGGTTTTATTTAAAAACCTATAAAGTATACTAAAGGAGTGTCCAGCATACATAAATACCAGAGCAGTTTATATCATGTCAGGAATATGGAGGGGAGCCCTTGTGAAGAATGATCTCATAGACATTCTTTGACAAAAATCTGGCAAATGTCCTGTGTACTCTACTAGGCTTACGTTAACCAGACATTCCACCCCCTAGGAACTACATTGTGTGGCTTGATTTAAAGTATTTTGTTATCAAGTCACTTTTTGGGGAGGAAAGAAGGCAGTCTTTGTGGGAGGTCTTTTGGCACTCTTGCATAAATTATTTTGCATCAATTTAGATTGCTATATTACATCCTTCAGAGATTTTTTATGTTCTCCCAAGTTTCATATTTCTATACTGTGTCAAACAAGGCATTAACATGTGATAGAATAGATTTATGTTGAAAACTTGTTTTATTTATTGTAGTTTTGTCTTGTTCTATAATACACATACAGTAACATTCAGTCTTAAGTTCTCAGCTCAATTTTTACAAAAGTAACCACTCTACATATTTAGTAGAATATGGCCACCATCTCAAACCTTCCCTTGTATGATCTCCTAGGAGATCAAAGGTAATCAAAGGTACCCCATCAAAGGTAACCACCATTCTGAATTCTATTGATACAGTGTATTTTGGCCTTTCATGAAATTAGTATATATAATATAAATTGAATCATATAGTATTTATTATTTTTTGTCTGGTTTCTTTAACTTAATATTATTTCTAGGAGCGCCTGAGTGGTTCAGTCAGTTGAGCGTCTGACTTCTGCTCAGGTCCTGATCTCGCAGTTCGTGAGTTTGAGTCCTGCATCAGGCTCTGTGCTGACAGCTCAGAGCCTGGAGCCTGCTTTGGATTCTGTGTCCCCCTCCCTCTCTGCCCCACCCCTGCTTGTGCGCTGTCTCTCTGTGTCTTTCAAAAATGAATGAACATAGAAAAAATTAAATATTACTTCTAAGAGGTCAATCCACGTTGCTGCATGCTGTAGCGATTTGTTCATTTTTTATTACCCTATACTGTTCTATCACACAAATTTATCGTAATTTATTCATCCAGTCTACTTTTTAGTTTTAGCTATTATAAACAGCTATGAATATTCTTGTGTGTGTACTATGGTGAATACATATAAGCACTCATATCTGTTTAGTTTCTACACAGGAGTAGAATTGCTGTGTCTTAGAGTATGCATGTATTCAATTTCAGTAGATAATGCTAAATGCTTTACAAAGTAGTATACTATTGACATTCCCACCTGCAGTGTATGAGAGTTCCAACTGATTCAAGTCCTATCCAAGCTTGGGATTAAGTTTTATTTATTAGATCTAATTTTAGTTATCGTAGCAGGTATGTTTTATCTGGCTTTAATTTGTTTTTCCTGATATCTAAACATGTCGAGAAACTTTATATACACCTGTTGGCTATTAGACTGTTATTTTTGTGAAATGCACAAAATGAACACTTTTAAAATTGCCTGTCTTACTATTATTTTGTAGGAGTATTTATATATTCTGGATATGAATACTTTGTCAGATATGTATTGCAAATATTTTCTCCAACTCTGCAGTTTATTGTCTGTAAGTAATGATCATAGTTTTCAGTGTAGAGATCTAGCACATCTTAGTTCAATTTGCCTAAGACTTTGATTTTTTATACGCTTTTGAATGGTATTATTTTTTATTGATAAATTTTATTTCTCATCCTTTGCTGTTAATATATAAAATTCAAGTGATATTTTTGGCTTTGTATTCAGTGACCTGCTTAATTCATTTATTAATTCTAATAGTTGATCTGTAGATTCTTTTGGATTTCTAAAAACATAATCATGTTATCTGGAAATAGTGACAGATTTATTTCTCCCATATAAATCATAATTATTTTTTTGTTTTCTTTTCTTGCTTTGTTGAAAAAAATTTTTGCCACTTTGTGCATGCCTACAGATGACTGAGAAAACACCGCTAATATTAACCTCAGGGTTACAAATAAATTTTGTTGAATAAGCAAATTCACAAATATAAAGGTCTACAAATAATGAGGACTAACTATGTTAGACATATATATGTACATGAACTATAACATCATGTAATATTATAGTGTATACCTCTGTGTATATTATAAGATACAATTTATTTAATTGTATGCCTATTCCTGGATGTATAACTTGTCTCCAGTTATTCTTTGGTGTTTTCATTTCTAGAACTATCAGAAACTTCAGTAACAATTATTATGTTTTTTTTCTCCATTCTTCTACTTTGTGCACACACTGATAGGTTATGATCTGTTTCTATCCCCATTTTCTTTAAACTCAAAAAACTTACCTGTTGTCTCGCCCACTCATTTACTTAACAAACGTGTATTGATCTCTTAATGTATTCAAGCTCATTGGACTACTTTTTTTAAAAAGCACATTTCCCCACTTTACAAAAAATGGATGCAATCACTAATTATTAGGTTTTTTAATCACAAAACTTTTCTACATTCAAGAGCCTTTATGTCCCTCTGTCTGCAATACCATGGAGTCAATATAAAAAAAGAATTCCAAAGTAAATAGGATAAGGCAAAATAATTCTCATATAGCATATGCTTCTTGTGTGAGAACAACAGAACTATAACCGATACTGTGCAATGTATACCTAGCTTTCAGGCTTGTTGTTATGTGCACTTACATGCTGTGGTGAGTTGTATTATCTATGACTATTCTTTGCTTTACCAAGGACTTACTCCGACATTCATTGAATAAGAGAAAAAACAGCACATAAGTTTATCCTTCAAGACTTTTTTTTTTAAGCTTTGGCTTTACAAACATTAGTAGAAAGTCCTCTAGGACTGCTATTAATTAGAGTCAGATGAAATGATCCTTGAACAGGAAACATTTTGATCAGTGCCTTTAAGGATTTTTGGAGATATTTTTTAGTTCAGGTGGACAACATTCCAGGTTGATGAAACAAGTAATATGGCAGAGATGGGTAGACTGTGTAATGACAATTAGGTTAACTCTTCTTGAGAAAAAAATGAAACCAGACTACAATAGGAGATACGTAGTTTAGGTAGTGAAAAGTTTGGCCACTGACAAAAGGTTTAGATTTCATGAGGAAAGGAAATTTGACTACCAAAAGCTCTTGTGCTAACATTTAAAGGAGATAATTCAAGTGGCCAAACATAGGATATAGGTGTAGACAGAAAATAGGGAAAGAGAAGAGACCAATACAGAACCTGGGGCATGATATTGAATGCGGAATTGTAGATAGAATGGCAAGTCTAATATTGTGTAGAAAGAATTACCAGAATTTGGGAATGACCTGTTAAGCAAGAAAGTAAAAATGACTTCAGAGTTTTGATTGCCTGGAGAGGAGTACAAGAAGAGTGTTGAAGGATGACCATGTTGAGATAAATTAATACTTTAAGAATAATAATAGTTAGAAAGCACTGGAACAGCAATGTAGAAATGTTCTATGACTCAGGATATGTGACTTAAGGATTAAAAAGGTTTTAAAACATGATGACTGGGGTGCCTGGGTGGCTCAGTCGGTTAAGTGTCTGACTCTTGACTCAGATCATGATCTCATAGTTTGTGATATCGAGCCCTGCATCGGGCTCTGCCCTGGCAGCACGAAGTCTGCTGGGGATTCTCTCTCTCCTTCTCTTTCTGCCATCCCCTGCTCTTGTTCTCTCTCTCTCTCTCTCTCTCTCTCTCAAAATAAATAAAACTGGATGACTGAATGATTTATCCAAGGGAATATGTAAACAAAGGGCTTTGGGTAATTCTCAGCCAATTGGTGAGGAGCACAGGATCCAGCAAAGGACCACCTGAAGAGACATATAGAACACTAAGAGTAGAGAGGAAGGGGTGCCTGGGTGGCTCAGTCGGTTAAACACCTGGCTTCAATTCAGGTCATGATCTCACAGTCTGTGAGTTCGAGCCCCATGTCAGGCTCTGTGCCCACAGCTGAGAGCCTGGAGCCTGCTTTGGATTCTGAGTCTCCCTCTCTCTCTGTTCCTCTCCCACTCACGCTTTCTCTGTCTCTCTCTCTCTCTCTCTCTCTGTCTCTCTCAAAAATAATTAAACATTAATTTTTTTTTTTTAAAAAGAGTGGAGAGGAATAAAATGTGGATTTGAAAGACTACATCAGTGAAGAGAATGTGTGATGATTCACCCTATTAAGGACAACAAAATAGGCTGGAAATAGAGATAGTGGTCTAGAGACAAGGGAAAAGAAATCCTGATTTGACTCAGGTCAGTTTCTACAAAGAAGCAATAGCACACTGACTGAAGCCCTGAATGGAGAGGGGTAGAGAAGGGAGAGAGTTTGGGGAGGAAAGTTATTATCAAATTGCAAACAAGACAGAGACAAAATATACTTCCAGGGATGTTTTGTCTAAACAAATGCTTGGACTAGGTCAAGGAGTTTGTAAAATATTGTTTAAGAGCACCTGGTGTTAATAGGTAATCAATAAATGTGTGTTAAATGAATGAGTGTCTGATATGCATTCTATGACTTTTGGTGCATTTTCTGACTACTGAAAGTATACTCATAGCGATCTTAGTAAAATAGTTATATGGAAATGTAAGCTAGAAGCCAGGTTGGAAGCAGTTCCTGAGGGCTGCAAGAGAGGAAAAATGGAGGATTAGGCAAACTTCACAAAATTACAGAATCACAAAAGCAAATTTTCGAGGTAGGAGAGGTCTTGCAAATCATTGAATAGCCCAGCCCTCTTACTACACGGCTGTGGATTTGAGGCCCGGTTTTGTTAAATAACTTACCATATATATGTCAAGGTTCAGTTCCAGGAAATTGAAACCACACTAGCTATTTTAAGCATGAAACGATTTAATATAAAGAATTAGGTGTGCATTAAATTGTTGGAAGGTTTGGAGGAGTGGCCTCCAGGCTTAAGCTCCTGGACTAGTTCTCAGAATGATACAGCAGATTGGTCCACCCGGGCAGCCGCTGCTGCGGCCCAGGCCAGGGAGGGGGAGAATGAGGGAGCTGCCACTGGACCTTTGGACTCCAAGGACCAAGACTTCTCCCAGGACAGCAAACTGCCACTACTGCTCACTATGCACTCTCCTCACAGCCTCCACACAGCCAACAACTAGACCTAGGATGCCTAGACTGTGGTCCTACAGTATCTCCCCAACCACACCTGCCGCTCCTGAATCCAAAACTCACTCTAGCTGACATAACCGAATTCTCACCTGGAATCCTGGCTGCAAGCACGTTGGGACACATAGTTCCCCACTTCTGCAGATGTCGACAACCCAAGGAGGTTGGAATGGATGTTGACTGCCAAATGATCCTATTCACCATCCCTGTTTGCACACCTAGGAAAGATCACTGCAGCACAGTGTGGAAAGCCTATTATTACAGTCTCTCTGTTGCCATTGAATTGAAGTGCACAAAGGAGAATTCTATAGCTTTAGCCCTCCTTCTAAAAAATCCCATTCTGATATCAAGAGTCCTATAAGTAAGCGGCCCACCTGATTTGTTGTTCAAACTAGGCCACATCTGAGAGTAAAAGAAAACACTGCTCCTATTTATGTCAGGATAACAGGCATGATACTGAACCACCCCAGCAAACTCAGCTCTAAGCCTGTGGATAAAATATTTAAGGTTCTTCATGATCTCGCTTCAGCTTCCCTTAGTGACCACATCTCTCAAGACAAATCTTCACTTACTTTTTGTTCCATCTCCTTCGAAGTTCTCTTCCCCCAATTTCTTTTCTGGTCTGGTGCACGTGTGTCATTGCCTGGAACGGTGCTCTCTATTTCTCCATATATCTAACATCTGTGTGTCTTTTAAAATCCAGCTCAGATATCACCTCCTCTGTTGAAATACTCTCAGATGTCTTCCAGTAGAGTAAGTTGGTTCTCCAGTTACCTACTAACCTTGTATTAAAGTATCTGTTTATATATCTTTCTCCACTGCTATTACACTTTGGCTTCCTCAATGACAAGAACTGAGATTATTCACCTTTTATTCCCAGAGGCTAGGTCAGATTCTATACTTAAAAAGTGCTCAAGAAATGTTTGGAAACAGATGGGTGCAAGGAAGTAAGGAGGAGAGCAAGGAAATAAAGAGAGAGTGAGCAGAGAAAGGAAAAGGGGAGGAAAGGAAGGAAAAGAGGGCAGGAGGGAAAGAGGTAATGAGACTTTGATAATAATCCTAGTGTTTCCATTTTGTGAGGCTTCTTTTTGTATTACCAATCTATTAGATCTTCAAAATTACTGAATGAGTTGAGATGGAATCAACTCACACTCACTTAGAAACAGACTTGTCTGGATTTCCCATCTAATAGTTGAAGAAAATATCGGTATTTATTGGCTTCGATCACAGTCAGTGGTTAAATGTTTTCACTACATCTATGTTAACCCATCAACTATGCCATTCCTTGATTTGAGCTTAACACACAAGTGTTTAGATTTTTTGAATTAAAAATGCAAAAAGGCCTCACTTTCCTGTTCATAAGGTGATTTCTTTTTTGAGTGAGCAGTTTTATCCGCTTCTTGAGGCCCTTGTTGTTGATTTTAGGAAATGTCCCACAGTGAGCCCTGATTTAAAGGATTTACTTCTTGCCTTCACCACTGTAACATGACTTCCTGCAGTTCACCCCCAATTTTCTCTCATCTAAATATGATGTTTTTAAAAACCTAGTTTATAATTCTTTATAAAACTCAGTGCAAAACATTTTCAGTGAATATTTCAAACATTGCTTTCTTTGGACTATAAGGTGATGCCTATGTTTGCTAAGGTTTTAGTTTTGTTTTTTGTTTTTTATTTCTCTCCATGTTTGTGTTAAGTAACAAGCAGCATTCTGGGGGGTAGGGGATCTACTCTTGGACGTCAGTTTCCTTCTATAAACACATTTACAGTACCTCTTGCTCAGCCAGCTTTTTTTTTTTTTTTTGAGGAAAGTGCAGAATTTACTTCATATTGTATGATGCAGTCATGCCTATGGCCATATATTATTTCTGATCACATCTATTATGGTTATAGACGAAGAATGCCCACAGTGAGGGGAAAAGGGAAAATTCTAAAGATCACACACACATTCTTCCTAGTTACCCTATCCTGAGGGAAATCCCTCGGTCAGCTTAGGATACATTTCATTTTGATCATAACAAGAGTTTTTATATGAAAGTGTAACTATGAAAGTTTCATCTTGGCTAGGAAAATCACAGGTATTATTACCATATGAGATTTTTCTTACTAGCTTAAAAGAAATCATCAGTTCATCATGTATTATTCATCTTGAAAATAAAAGTGAAAATAGGGTTGTAATTAAGACTCCCAAGTCCTTGGCAAAGAATATCCATGAATTTTCCTTGGGTAATTTTTAACATTCTCTCACATAGGTGAACGACACTCCCTGAAGAATATATAGTTCATGTATTTGTTTCATCAGCCAGCTTTTAATGGGCAGAGGAGTTCACATTGTTTTAGGAGTAAGGTGAACAGAATATACATATTTTTTTGAGATCTACTGAATGCTGCTCAACCTTAAATGTCTCTTGCTTACATATGATATCCTATGTTGCAAGGACATATTCAAGGATATTTAATGTCTTAGAAGAGTATGATTTCTTTTTTAATTAAAAGAGTGTTGTCAGGGTTTTTACACTGAGCATTTCACTGCTAATTCCACAAGTCCAAGTAAATGTGTGTAGAAAGCTATTTGGGGAAAGCTGAATTGCTAGAGAGAATTCTAAGTCCTATTACAGAGTAACATGCCTATAAATCCAAGTTTCTAAACTACCATATGTTCTTAGCAAAACCAAATTAAGTGAGCTTCTGCTCTTGACCACGGTGGAATAACAAAGATTAGATATACTCCCCTGCTTTAAAAAAACAGAAATGAACAAAATATGAAACACCGGTTTGCAAGGTACCGGATACCTGACAGTGAAGGCTAGGGATCCCTAAGAGGTGAGAAACAAATGACGTGAGCCTCAGTGTTACCCCAGTTTACTTCCTAGAGGGGTTTTAATCTGAATCTTACGGAAGGACAACCAGGCTGAGCCTGACAGGCACTTGGAGTGGAGATGCCAGAGCTGAGAGTCTGGGAGATGAAGGTGGCCAGAGTTCACCAAACTATAAGAAGAGAACTACACGCGGTAGAATCCTGAAGATATCTGAAGGGGTTCCCCTCTAGTATTCATTCAAGTCCTAATCAGCACATATATGTGAGGAAATTATGCAAAGTTGGAAAAGAACCACCTGAGGGGATTAGCGGTAACTGTGGCCGTGCTTCCATGGGGCTGGGAATAATACTTGTTCAAACTCTGCAGACTGGGACATCTCCTAATTGACCTAGCATTGGCTAGTGCACACAGAGAGGGCTTCCCTCAGTAGCGATGAATAATTAGCTCTAGCTGAACGTGGCTCTGGTCCTTTCTGATTGATCTTAAAAGCAAGACCTGAGAAAGGACCAAACTGTTTTGAGGTAATTTGACTGCATCCAAGAATAAAGCTCAAGAATACTTATAGGAACACAAATACATCCAGCAACCAACAAGGTGAAATTCACTGTGTCAGGCATCTGATCAAAATTAGCAAGTATGCAAAGGAATAGGAAAATACAACCCATAATGATGAGAAAAATCAATCAGCCAAAACTGACCCATAAGTGTCAGAAATGTTAGAAAACAATGCATTAAAACAGCTCTTAAAACTATTTCATATGTTTACAAAGGCAGAAGATATAAAAATACACTCGAGTTTTTTGCTTCCATACGATCAGTACTATGTGGGAGAATGTATAATAGACATGTATTTATATGGCTAAAATGTAAATATAACAATATTTCTTTCCTCTGTGTATTTTATTTGTTAGACTAAGAATAGTTTTATTTTAGCAAATTAGTGTATTTAGTGGAAGTTCACATTAGGAATGGCCCAACAATTTTATCTGAATGCAAAATATGCCATGTTATTAAATATAACTTGGATAATGTTATATTGGTGTTAGGAGTTACACTGTCCCATTCATAGTATTGGATAGCAAATACTGTTCTGTCATAATTTATCTTAAATTGGCAGTAATTTCTATGTCTTAAAAATATTGATTCTATATGATAGGATTATAAACTTGACCTTTCCATATTTTGGACATTAACCTATTATTGGACATACCATTTGCAAGTATCTTCTGCCATTCAGTAGGTGGTCTTTTTGTTCTGTTGATGGGTTCCTTCACTGTTTAGAAACTTTTTATTTTGGTTAGTCTCAATAGTTTGTTTTTTTGTTTTGTTTTGTTTTTTTTGTTTTTTTTTTTTTGCTTTTGTTTCCTTTTCCTTAGACATATCTAGAAAAGTATTGCTATGGTCAATGTTAGAGAAATGACTGCCTGTGTTCTCTTATAGGACTTCTATGGTTTCAGGCCTCACGTTTACGTCTCAAATTCATTTTGAGTTTATTTTTGTATATGGTGTAAAAAAGTGGTCCAGTTTCATTCTTTTACATGTAGCTGTCCAGTTTTCCCAACATCATTTATTGAAGAGACTGTCTCTTCCCCACTGGATATTCTTGCCTCCTTTGTCATAAATTAACCATAAGAATGTGGGTTTGTTTCTGGGGTCTCTATTCTGTTCCTTTGATCTATGTGCCTATTTTTGTGTCAGTACCATATTGTTTTCATTGCTTCAGCTTAGCAGTACATCTTGAATTCTGGAATTGTGATACCTCCAGCTTTGTTCTTTCTCAGGATTGCTTTGGCTGTTCAGGGTCTTCTGTGGTTCCATACACATTTTAGCATTATTTGCTCTAGTTCTGTGAAAAATGCTGTTGGTATTTTAATAGGGATTGCATTGAATCTGCAGAATGCTTTGGGTAATACAGACATTTTAACAATATTAATTCTTACAATCCGTGAGTGTGGAATATCTTTCCATTTATCTGCGTTATCTTCAACTGCTTTCATCAGTGTTTTATAATTTCTAGAGTATAGGTCTTTCACCTATGCCTTAACCTTTGGTTAAGTTTATTCCTGGGTATTTTAGTCTTTTTGGTGCAGTTGTAAATGGTGCTGTTTTTGTAAATTTCTCATTCTGTGGCTTCATTGTTAGTGTAAAGAAATGCTACTGATTTCTGTGTATTAATTGTGTATCCATAGTTTGTTCTTTTTTATTGATGTGGAGTATAAATAAATCACAGTTTGTTTAAAAAAATAACCTTTCATCTGAACATAAGTTAAAACTGGTCAGTATTATTCAAATGAGCATAGGACTTCCGGTTAAATACATGTAGGTGATCACTTCAATATTTTAATTTTATGGGTAATGTGCATTTTTAATTCCATGTTTATATAAGTCTACTTTGGCAACAATTTATTGGTGGTAGCATAGTATAATTCTGTTGTAACACAATAAAAAGGCATAAAGTGAGTTTTTAAACACTTAGGATAAATTCTAGTTGGTGTTGTGGATGCGTAAATACTTAAATAATCTATATGTCGTTTACCCAATCTTATATAGGTTGTTTATAAAATATGGAAACAGGGGCGCCTGGGTGGCTCAGTCGGTTAAGCGGCCGACTTCGGCTCAGGTCATGATCTCGCGGTCCGTGAGTTCGAGTCCCGCGTCGGGCTCTGTGCTGACAGCTCAGAGCCTGGAGCCTGCTTCAGATTCTGTGTCTCCCTCTCTCTGACCCTCCCCCGTTCATGCTCTGTCTCTCTCTGTCTCAAAAATAAATAAACATTAAAAAAAAAAATTAAAATATGGAAACATAGATAATATTTTATTTTTCAGAGAAGAAACCAAAGATGTCCTTGATGATATTATGTACATTTGACTATGCCTCTAGACTTTATGAACACCCTGTGCTCATCTTTAAATGGCAAACGAATTGCTTCTCAGCCATTTAGCTAAGATCAAATGTAGTATCTGTTCTTATCAGCTTACAGTGTAAATGAGAAGACTATGTCTTATTGTAATAAATTACTAGACTTCTACATTGTCATGAAGTATTTATATCATAATGCAGTTTGTCTTATGGTGTAATGCATTTTTCCATGTAAAATATGTTTTAATTGTGAATCATATCCTTGACCAAGGATTTAGCAACAATTATAAGAATGATCAATCATTTATGGTCAAGAAAGCAACTTTAATAATCTAAAATAGGGAAGTCATGGCCCAATGATTAATTATGGAAATTTAGCCAGGAAGAAGATTTTAGTGATCCTCTAGCACAGCTCATTTATTTTATAGATAAGGAAACTGAGGCTCAGATAAATTTGGCATCTTTCCCAGATCAAACAAATGAAGCATAGCAGAGCTGGGCCTAGAGCTCTGTTCTCTGTATTATTTTTCTGTTGTTGCATAACAAATCACCAAGAGCCTAGTGATTTAAAACAATAGTCATTTATTAATTCACAGCTCTGTGAATCAGAATCCCAGGTGACTGGACTGGTTTCTGTGCTTAGCTCTCACAAGGCCAAAATCAAGGTTCTAGCCAGGGTGAACTCCTGCCTGGAGGTGATGGGAAAGAATCCACTTCCAAACCCATTCACCAAGTTGGCAGAATTCAGGTTCCAGTTGTTGTGGGACTGAGGTCCCCATTTCCTGGCTAGCTGATGGCTGGAGTTCACTGTCAGCAGCTAGATACCTGTCTCTGGTCCTTGCACAGTCTCGCTCCATCATCAAAGCCAACAATGGTATGTCATTTCCTTTTCACAGTTCACATTTTTTACCTTCTCTTCTACAACCAGTCAGGGAAAGGTTTCTACTTTTAACGACTTACGAGATTAGATCAGGCCCACCTGGATAATGCCTTTTATTTTATTTTATTTTGTTTTATTTTTATTTTTTTGATGTTTATTTTTGAGAGAGAGAGAGTCAGAAAGTGAGCAGGGAGGGGCAGAGAGAGAGGGAGACACAGAATTCCAAGCAGGCTCCAGGCTCCAAGCTGTCAGCACAGGGCCTGACACAGGGCTGAAACCCACAGACCACAAGATCATGACCTGAGACAAAGCCGGACAACCTACTGAGCCACCCAGGTGCCCCTATGCCTTTAGTTTACATTCAGCTGTGCATATAACATAATCAGAGGAGTGATATTTCCTCATATTCACAGGTTCCATGGATCTTTGTGGGAAACTCTGCCTGGTATATTACTGAATTTATTGTGATTTTCTCTGTATTATACCATGCAGCCTCATACTAAGAGATCTATAATATAAATATAGATTAAAAGTTTACATTTATGTATAAAAAGCTTATCTATGTATCACATAAATATAACATTGATATTCATGTGGCTCATTCTATCACTTTACAAGATCTCTGTCCATTTTCTATCTTTTTCTGAACACCTTTATCTAAAATTGTGCCTTCTTCATTTCACTCTTATTCCCCTTATCCTGTTTGACTTTTCTTACCCTGCTTCATCTTTCTTATCTCTAGAATGTCAGTTCAGTGCAGGCAAGCTCCATGTCTGTTTTGTCTACTGTTATTCTCTCTGTGTTTAGAACAGTGCAGGCCCACGCCCTGTTCTTTAAATATTTATTGGAAATATTATGGCAAATGTTAATATTCATAGGTTGGCTATAATGACTTGTTTAATTTTTATTAACTGGTTCCAGATGGAAAAAAATTACTATGCTCAAATAGGGTTCCGGGGAAGTCTTAAGTGAAGAAATCGCACATAGGAGGCATCTGGTAGACATAATTTGAGCTTTGAAATTGGCATCTGTGAAATGGAATTCTCTCTCTCCTTTGAGCTTACTTAGAAAACTAACTTCTAGCAGTGTCAGATTGCTAGAATGCACTCCAGTATACTGAGTGTGGGGACTCCTTCCTCTACTCTTGGATTTAGTAGAGGTCAGCTACACAACCAGAAGTAAGAGGGATTATGATTTAGTCAAAAAGAAAAGAGAGATGGTAATTAAAATGCTATTCAATGTACAGAGGGATAATATTTGGAAATTAAAAAACTGTCCTGTCTTTCAAAGTTAAGTTTTAGCTGAGTAAACAACAGAAGAAACAAACTAGGAAACAGATCACTGGTAGCAAAGCCCTTAATTTCAAGTGAGATAAAGAGAATAAAATAATTAATTTTGGAGATTAAACAGAACATGTCAACCTTTTCAAATGATGATGTAGCCTAAGAATAGTTTATTAAAGAAGAGTGGGAAGGAAAATGAGGACAAGTGATGACTCTAGTAGGAAGCATATAGATGGGTTTATTTATCAAGGTTCATTTAGTTTCAGTTGTTAGGAACTAACATCAAACAATTGTAAGCAAAAACAATTTTTTTTTAATTAGTAAGAGAGAAAATGAGGTGGCAATAGTTTATTGACTCATGAAATTGAAAAGACCAAGGTTTCAAGAATGGTTGAATTCAGTGGCTGAAAGTCATCAATGGAACGTTAAACTCTTCTCTCCATTAGTAATCTTCCCTTTCCTCTTCTTGCATTAAATTTAGGTCAACAACTATCCCTGTGCTAGTCCCAAGCAGCTTCCATATTTTATTCTTCCAGTTTCAAGCTTACTAGAAGGAATTTCTCTTTCCTAGTAACTACAAATAAAATAATCCTAGGTCGTAGTTTAATTGGTATGATTTAGACCATTTACCCATCCATTAACCAATCACTAGAGTCAAAGAAACAGAATATAGTACTTGTCCATGCCTGCATCAATGCCCACTGCTAGCACTGAGTACATAGGGGTGGAGTGGGTGGGTATAAATCTGTATAACTATGTGGACCTCTTGGAGAAAGATAGATTCTCCCACTCCTAGAATTGCCAGATTTAGCAGATAAAAATACAGGATTCTCATTTAAATTTGAATTTCAGATAAACATTGAATAAGTTTTTAGTATTAGTTACATCCCATGTGATATTTGGGACATACCTATATTTTAAACAGTGTTGTTTATATGGAATTTGAATTTAACAGAATATACTGTATTTTGTCTGACAACTCTGCCCACACGCAGACATTTCAGTGATTTATTCAAGAAACAGTTGGAATGGGCTAGGCAATCCACAATGATGAGCGTCCCCTACCATGGGAGTGAAGGGCTGTACCTTTCATGAGAATGCAGAAGTGATCTCCAGGCAAAAAGGTTGTAATAATAATAAGGGAAATGAAACACAACCTGCATTAATACAAACAAAGATAGAATAAAAGAGCCCACCGGAAGATTGTTACTAGGGAATGTAGGAAGAGGAGGATCTGAAAGGGAGAATTCGGCAATGTGGGTTGCCTGTATGACATCTGTTTCCCTCTCTTGTTTTATTTCAAGGCCTTCTCCCTTGATCTTCAGTGAAGGCCAGCCTTGGGTACAGGGGTTGACTTCTGATTGGACTAAGACTTACGTGGGGTTCTGTTCCTCTTATCTGTGAATGATTTTTACATGGGCATGTGACTCAATTCTGGCCACTGAAGCATATCGTTAAATGTACTGGGCTTCTAGGAAAGATTTTTGCCTACTCCTCAGAAAGATGTGCACGAAGATACAATTTGTTGTACCTGGCTCTGATGCTGGAATTGGTGCTGCCAATTTGAAATAATGGAAGAAGCCAATCTGGAGACAAAGTTTATACACCAAGAATGACTGAATATGAGAAGATGGAAAGTGCCTACTTGATGATCTGTCAATAAACTAACTCAGGAATCCCCTGACCTCTGGGACTCTTGTAAGGCCAACAAATATGCTTCCTGATTGCTTAAAACACTTTAAAGTTTTATTTGCAGCTTGAAACATTTTAACTGACATACAGGAGATTCATGCTAAAAGTCACAAGTTTTTATGTATTGGAGGTGACTTTTCTGTTTTGTTTTTTTGCTAATGGCCATAAACTAAAATCATGAAAATCTTTTTGTTTTCACTTAAAAGGTAAGATGTTTTCCATTTTAAAAAAAGGCTGTATGCTCTCCCTTAAAGTAGTCAGTGAAAACAAAAGCAAACATGTACTTTAGAATTAGAACTTATGGGGAAAAGAAATCACGGAAACTAATATTCATTCAATGGTAATGTCTCTCTCTCCCTTTTTTAAAAAAGCAACAGTTACTTAATGAAACTTCAGAATTGACATCATAAATTGGCATGAATCTAGTTCTTTGAACTATCATTATGGAATTTCCTAGTTGGTGAAGGATTCAGCTGCTTTTCACAGAAATATTTTATATCTTGGTGGAATGATGCCCCCATATACAGAGATGCTGTTAATGTGTCTTTTTAGGAATTATAAAAATATAACTTTTTAAAAAAGATGTCAATGGGAAAATCACTACTGGATGTTGTAAACAGGTCAACACAATATAATTCCTCTCTGCTTCTGATGTTAACATATGACAGTTGTTGAATTTTATGCCTATTTTTAGCTCTGATCTTAGGATCTCCACCTACTATTGGAAAATCCAGCTGGTAGCATCCCAGTCACTTCATTTTTACAACCATATTCTGTTCATGAAGAATGTTAAATTTATACATACAGACTCATTCTATGTTTATGGTTACTGTGAAATATTTTCTTCCTCATTTTCTGAAGTAGATGCGCTGTAAAGAAAGCTGGGACATTTTGGTAAAGTGAACCTTAGTTTCTGATCCACTTATTCACATAAAAATTGACTGGCATTCCCAAATGGAGCAGGGAAGCATGAGGAATTTACATAATAAAATTATCATCAGTGTCCTATCTCTTAGGACTAGATTCAGTGACATACAAAAGAAAACTCAAACTTGGCCTAAGCATGATGGAAGGGCTCTCCCCCGTGTGTAATAAAGGCTGATGCTAGGCAGTCCAGGGCTGGGATGCCAGCTCCATAGTCGTTGTGGGGTCAGATCTCTTTTTTATAGCTACCCTTTCATACTAAGCACATGCCTTGAGTGTAGGGCTACTTCATAGAACGCCTGACATCGTGTCTACATTGCAGGAAGCAGGAAGGAATACTGAGTAAAGAACCAAAGGGTCTAATCTACCAAGATGAATCACATTCCTGTGAGGAGCCTTGGGGGAAGCCTTTCATACCAGCCATTTTAAGCCACTGAAGTATAAGCAATACTTCTGCTTGTATCTCATTGAATTATTCTTAGTCACGTGTGGTCCTTTGTGCCAAGAGAGACTAGGAGTGACTTTTAGCTGGGTTCATTACCACCTCAAATAAAATTAACATTCTTCTCCTTAGGGAGGAGAGATTGGATAGAGAAGAGATGATTCTATCATAGTCTGACACCGTATGCTTGAGATTACTTTTTAACCCCTAATGTAGTTGTATCAGATTCAGAACTTGATCAGAACTTGTACTTTTCTAATTTTGCCTTTGTCTCCTGACGTTTTTTAGACTATAGAATTTCTTTTGGGGTGGGAGTAACTTCACCAATCTACACTTAGATATCCTGCAAATATGATTAGGTATGTAGATATGCCATATTCCATCCTGAAAATGTCTTAAGCTGAAGTTTTCATAATCAGCAAAACAACCTATATTCTACTTTATCTGTTTGGTAAATTCAAAGTACTGATTTAACACTAATAATCCTATCTTCAACACTAAAAATAACTATATTTATTTTGCCTTAGTTGGTCACCTATGCATCCCCAAATATTATATACCTTCAGTAACATAGGCTTTGTAGTAAAATTACTTTGTTGAAAGTTCACATACAATAATTGGGAAGGTAGGGAGTACAGAAAGGGGTAAAATCAAAATGTTCCCAAAATGTTAATTAATTCATATCAATAACTTGAAAGGTAAGTTGCAAAAATGTTTGAAAAAGTGAAACTCACTCACTCTAAGTACTAAGAAGGACTGACTTTGTTATTTCTGGGAAATTTGAGAGGTACTATGAGCATCCCTTTTCTGGAATGAAGCACACTGTACCTACTGCAGGGCCTTATTTATTTATTTATCTTAAAAATGTCCAGCCTTTCCACTGATTCTGTTATCACATCCATCATTATCTGCTGTCCAACTCAGCTACAGCCATTCAAGCCACCTTGGATGCACTTACTTAAGAGGATGCCAACAGAGTGCCACCACAGATCCAATTTGCTACTCCCAATGCAAAATGTAACTATGCTTTCCCTTCCTGAACTTGCCTATTGCCTTCTCTGTGATTCTTCTCGCCCCTTTTTGCAGCAAACAGATCTGATGGGTGTTGTGAGTGCGGACATGATTAGCATGATACTCACCTTTAATTTTTCCTGTTCCTGTATTTCATGGGGCACAGAAATAATGGTAGAATTAGACACAGAGGCATCTTAAATTTTGCCAAAGCATGTGTCAGCTTTTAAACTCGGAAGCTTTCTAAAGGTGTAAGCTATTACCCACAGGTATGTTCTGTACCCGGCCTAGATCTGCTTAAACTAGAGATTGTGTGATTCCAGCCTATATAATGGTTTGTGACTACATGATACAAACTCAGCTCCATTCTGAATATAATCGAGTACGACTTTGTGGTTCCCAGAGTTGACACCTACAGACGTGCCAACTGGTTCTTTAGCTTCTCAGGGTCTGCTATGTGTGAGTACTCAATAAATATGCATTGAGTGAAAATCAGCACCATCTATAAGCAGACTGTGTCCAGTTTTGCTTTAGGTTTTTTAATCTACTAAACAAGTTTGTCCCATTGGAGGTCATCCTAATTTACCTGAAAGTAAACATTCTAGATTCTTTTCTCCTTGTACCAACGTTATGCTTTTGGGGAAATATTGTTACCCTTATTCTTTCTAAAGTTATTAGCAGTTCAGATTTCCCTTCACTAATTCTAATTTTTTTTCTGACCTCTATTTAAAAAAACACTATATCTATTTGATTTGTCATATATAAATAAAATGTAGAAAGCTATAAAAGGTGTAGGAGACTTCTCTTAATGGGAAATCATAATCATCATCACAATAGTAGTAACAGTGAATGCTATTTGTTGAGCACTTACGTCTAAGCACTGTACACGGTGCCTTTATTATAATCGTCCCTTCATAGCAACTCTGCAGATTAGGTATTATCCCATTTTACAGATGAGGAAAGTGAGATTTAGAGAGGCTAGGCATCTTAACTAAATTTACATTGCTAGGATATGACACTGCCAGGATTTGGAGCCAGGTATGTCTGATTACAACGCCCATGACAGTTACCTTACAGAGTGGACATGCTGGGAAAATTTCTTTGTGAGTGAAGATATTTCACAGCCTCAGAATTGTCTGTAATTAATGCTGGTGTATATGGATAAAAAATTCCAGAAATTATTCCCCTGTCTTTCTTTGAAACGTTTGACGGTACTCACTTTAGGAATCATAGAAAGAGCACTGTACAGCACAGGGGGGGAATAGGGACAGGAGTATTCTTGACCGAATCAAGGCAATGGTTAAAAGAAAAAGGCTTCCTTCTTCCTTTCCAGGTTCCTCATGCAATGGAAAAAGAGTTTCTCTTCTCTTACCAGAAAACCACCTATTTAAGGAGGGATTCAAAGGCCAAACCAAAGGTGTATGAGAGCAGAATGAACTGTCTTTCTGAAATAAGTATTCAGCCTTCTCCATTCATGCATCAGACTTAATGATATGATGACATTGCTACTATATTTGCATTGGACACTGTCACTGGCCGTTCTGCCAAAAAGAGCCATTTTTAGAACTGGGAGCTCGTGTATGAGTTTCCTGTTTGTACACTAGCTATCACAACCTTTCGCTTTCTCAAGTGTGTGAAAGGCTTGAGGTTGAATTAGGTAAAGCTGTTTGCAGGTGTAGTCTCTTGCCCTCAATGTGGGTTACAGTGCTTAAAAACAACTTTTGAGGAAAACTTTCTGTTTGATGTGGATGGCGGCGAGAGCTATTTATGTATTGTGATTCCCCGATGAGAAGAAAATTCCCAGCTAATGGTCTAGCATTTGGGCTTGGGTCAAAGTGAATTACGGTATGGCTTTCAAACCTCAGTAGTCCCTTGCCCATCCCTGCAAGGGAGAGTTCTGGTGTTTCTGTGTGTTTTTTAATAGTGGAAAGGGTGTGAGTAAAATTTGTACTTCTACTACTTCTAATCCCGTGTGGCTAGGGCTTGGTCATCAATCTTCCCGGCCAAGAGACACCTTTTTTTTCCCCCCCCTTCAACCTTACTAAAACCACAAAGGTGGAGAGGAAAATGCCTATTTGTTAATGTCAGACACCGATTCAAATGGCTTACAGGCCCTAGTGAAGCATGAAGTAAGACTCCCATGAGTCAGAACTGGTTCTTTCAAACTTGTTTTTAGGTATGGGGTTGTTATAGGCATCAGGGCAATTTGTAAAATAAAATCCTTTCCAGCTTATATATATTTGAAATGGAAACGAATTTTGCTTTCAGTTTCGTACCAGCAGTTTTGGAAAATATCTTTTGTTTTGGCTTCCAAGTGATAAATTTTATTTTTCATTTCACAAAAACATTTTTCTTCACCAAAAGTATGGTAATCTGAAAGTAGATAAACAAGATAACTAGAAATTGAGAATGCCTCTCTCATTCTCTTTCTAGATAGATAGATAGATAGATAGATGTATATGGATATTTGTGTGTGTCTCTCTTTCATGTGTGTGTATGAGAGAGAGAGAGAGATTTATTTGGAAAATAAAAAAAATAAATAGCTTCAACTGTATTAAATAAAAAAAATGTTTATTTTATTTTTCTTTGGATGTAGGTATTTTCTGATTGACTTCTTAGTTTGGTGTCTCACAGAGTCACATATATAGCTGTTGAAGTGACCTGCTATCTAGATGATGCCCAGTACAAATGTGGAGACCTGTAGTGTCTCCCTAGCATCATTCACTAGAAAACCATTCGCATAAGAAATAAAGTAATATGTTGTGACTAATAGTTGTAGCACCAGATGCTCTTGTGTTGCCATGCTTTAATTTGGTTTTTAAGTTAAGGCTACTGGTAAAAGGAGTAATTTAAATTTACATGATACAGGAGCACCTGGGTGGCTCAATTGGTTAGGCAACTGACTTCGGCCCAGGTCATGATCTCATGGTTCCTGAGTTCGAGCTCCGCATCGGGCTCTGTGCTGACAGCTCAGAGCCTGGAGCCTGCTTCCGATTCTGTGTCTCCCTCTCTCTGCACCTGCCCTGCTCATGCTCTGTCTCTCTCTGCCTCTCAAAAAATAAATAAATGTTAAAAAAAAAAATTTAAATTTACGTGATATAAATTCCATCCCTTGAGCCTAGGATTATAGGGACTTAAATTAATCACTCTAAACTTATCAACACATGATTTTTTCGTTTATCATCTCCATGTATTTAATAAGTACTTGACAACTGCTCTGTCTGTATCCCCACTTTCTTTGCTCTGCACTGATGATGCAGCTAGAGGAAGACTAAACTACACCCTCTTCTCGTCTGGAACATTCAGTGTGGCCATGGCGCTTCCTGTTCAATAATATTACTTTACCCTCAGTGTTGCTATTCCATGTTGAATCAGCACAGTCTGTCCGCTCGTATGCATGTGGACGATCTGTGAAGCAGCATCTTAGTGACTGGAGTATAGTGACCCCCTAGACGATTCCTTTTTTGTAAAAAGCTGTTAGAAGTCCCGTCGGGGAAGCTGAAATGCCTGAGTTCCTTTTGTTTCTTAATAGAGTCGGATCTGGAAGGCCTTGACGATGTAGATACTATTTCCAGCAGCATTGAGCAGCAGCTGAAGGAAGCAGCGAGGCGCCGCAGACACGCGGGAGAGAACGATTACAACATTGAGGTGCTGCTGGGGGTGGACGACTCCGTGGTCCGCTTCCATGGCAAAGAGCACGTCCAAAACTACCTCCTCACCCTGATGAACATTGTGAGTAGCGACTCCTCTCTGAGGTTTTTTGATCTTTTAATTCACTTCTGTTCTGTTCGTGTCTTTTGGCAGCCTATGTGAGGACTCCCACGACCTGCCCCACATCCCAAATGTGGACATAACTGCATTAGATTCAGATCTCGATCTCCGGATTTAACATACAAGAATGCAAACACGAAGGAAGCATGAAACAAAATTTTCTTTTGGGTAATTGGCTAGTTTTCCATTGTCATCAAGGGGAAATCATAAATTTAAACAGTTATAATAAGATGGAACTATACCATGAATTGTGATTCTCATTTTGTTTTGAGGATAATCAAAACTCTCATGACTTTGTCCACCCTCCTTGATCTGGGCCACGAAGGATGAAATAGCATCAGTTTGTATCCTAGGTGGATACTTGTTGCTAGAGCTTTTGAATAAGAGTGATATTTTTCAACATTATACAAACTGAAGGTAATATATGTACAAGCATGGTCAACCCTTGGCTGCACCACAGTACTAAAGAGCTCTTTAAATTTTTCCTTTATTTCTCCTTTATGAGCCTTAATCATAATGCAGAGGAAATTTAGTCCACATCCTAAAACTGGGATTCTCTTTTTCCTTGTGAATTGGCAGAGAGCAATTGAGGAGAAATAGTATATAAACTACCTACTTCTAAGAGATAATTGAGATAGTAGTATACTCCATTTTATATACTTTACCTCCTAGAATTATGAAATACTTATTTTACTGATCTAGCAAATTTATTACCTAAGCCTATTCTCTCTTTTTCAATTTTTGATTTTAATTTAATGTCTTTAGTTATCTATATTGTTTACCTTCTTCTTTCCATGGTTCAGATTCGATTTCAAATTATTACAATGGAGAAGAATAATTATTAATATTATTAATCATTATTTTATTTCCACTAACATTTAAGCCTATATGTTAAATATGTTTTTGTTCATTGAGATGCTAGTTTATAAAATATACATATACCATGTGCCTGGTAAGATGGAAAGGCAGTATAAAAATTATTTTTATTTGCTCATTGGCCCTACTTGCTGTTATGAAGACTGAACATCACACAGAAAACAAATTATTAGCTTTGACAATAGATGTGTAGGGAAGATCATTGTTTGTAAATTACATGAATGTCTTCACCTGTTAACTTTTTGTACACTTGCTAAGTGATGAAACTCTGGGCATGCTGTTTAGCCTCTCTGCCTGCTTCAGTCTCTCCATGTACGTAATGAGAAAAATAATGGAACTTACCTCACAAGGCATGCTGAGAGGATTAAATGGGTAAAAATAAGTCGCTGTGCTTCGTCTAGTGCTGTGTACACATGCAGAAGGAAACAGTCATGTTTTAGTTTTCCACATGAAATTTACTTCCAAAATTACCTAAAATTTAAAAACCCTAAGAAGATGCTATTCACGTGCCCTGGGCTGCTTTGTCCTACCAGCAGGGATGGCAGCGAGTCGTTATAGATTTATTAGGCTCCTTCCTGGTACTCAGAACTATACATGGAGTCATGCGGCAGAGATTTGATATGGTCCTTGTCCTCACAGACCTTATAATTTAGTCAAGAAGCAAAGAGAAAAATACATAGGAACTTTTTTTTTTTAAGTTAAGCAGTAAAAACATGCTACTATAAGAGTTATAGGTGCTATAATGCTATAAATGCTGTTAAGACTTTGGAGAAGGCAGCTATGACAACAGTCATCCAAGTGGTGGAGGGTTGAGAGTATTAAATTAGGACTTAGGAGGCAGGGGCTTTCAATCTAGTTCTGCTACCGGTTGGCTCTGTGGCCTTAGGCAACTCACATCTCTGCCTGGGATTTCTTTTCTGTGTTTATAAACTTGAAAAGCTCCATACGATGTTCATTAATTCTGTAATTCATCAGAAGTTGGGAGTTAAACTGGGTCTTTAGAGATTTGTGTTTCTATGGTTGTGGGGTGTGTTTTGTTTTGTTTTTGCTTTGTTTGATTTTGTTTTTCTGAAGGGCCCACGAAAACATAAAAGATTTCTAGGTAGAATCTTTTGACAAGAAAGTAGAAATCGATAAAGCTTATTTGTCAGACAGCAATTCTAATTTGAAGGGTGTCAAAGAATAAAACAAAGTACTACATTTTAGGTTTAATAACAGTCAAAAGGGCTGCTTTATTTTTAAGACCATTAGAAAGGTTAGATAATAGACTGAGTCTTTGTCTCAAACCCCAGAATTTGTTCTAAAGTCAATAGTGCATCAGAGAATGGAACTATAGTAGAGACAATAATTTTTAAAATTGAAGAAGTTCATTGCATCTGAAGTCATTGATGTAGGAAGGGGTTTGGCAGAGACAATAATAACACTCCTCCTTTTCTCTTCCCAAGTTCATAACCAGGTGAAAGCTAGACATGGTCATGAGACAGATGGAAAATGGTTTTATTATTGATGTGAGCTGAATTGCACATGACTTAAGTGTATAGCCACAAAGATTTTCCTTATTCTAAATCATTGATTCTCAGCAGAGGGCAGTTTGTCTCAGCCTCTGTCCCCAGGGACATTTGGCAATGTTTAGAGGATGTTAGTTGTCACAAATGGGAGGGGTGGTTGTTAATGCCACTAGCAGAAGAGGCCAGGGATGTTGCTAAACATAAAACACAAGGACAGCCCTAAAAAACAAAGACTTATGAATTATCTAATCTAAAATGTCAGTAGTGCTAGAGTTGATAACTCCTGTTCTAAACTAGACAAACTTATAATTCCCATCCTTCTCCAAGTGAATAATTTCAGGTTTCCTTTATAAGAGTTGGCAGACTACTTTCAGCATGACAGACTGAAGACTAAATGCTTTCTTCTCCTTCCCACCCCCCCCCCATCACCCTATTGTAGACTATTAAATCCCAAACAGTGAAATAAGCACGCTCATTACCCTGTCTCAAATTGGTCAATTAGATAAGAGTTGGATAATGGTATCATAACAAAACTGCCTTAAGGAAATTTAAGGCAAAGAAAGTTGGTTTTTCCCCCCTAACAATGTTTGAATAGCTATTACCGCCTATGTTAACCATGCTTTATAACTTCCCATGGTTGCCTAAAATCATGGCTCACCAAACTTGAGGCCTACACAGACACACAGGCTTTCTTCATGTCATATAGGTTCATAACAGAAACTGTAGGAGAAAACTGAGCAAAAGAATCTACCTCTTTGCATTGATTTGGGGAGAAATGTGTCCCGGTGGTAGAGAAAAGAACATGGTTTCTTTTAACATCGTATGACACCTTTGCCTTATTTGAGTAGTCAGTGAATACATTCTTCCTTTAGTTTACTTGTTAGTCAATTTAGTTTCCATACCAGATCCCAGATGATATTTACTATACAGTTTCTGAACTATTGGAGTACTTTTATGTGTCCAAGTAATTTTCTTCATGATTGTTATTTTAATTTAAACTGACCTCATTTTTTAAGGAGAAGCTTGTGTTTCTTATTTCATAGTTTCTTATCTTAAAAAGGTCCTTGGGTGGCTCAGTCAGTTCAGCATCCAGCTCGTGATTTCGGCTCAGTTCATGATCTCATGGCTTGTGAGATCGAGCCCCCCGTCAGGCTCCATACTTGGCGTGGAGCCTACTTGGGATTCTCTCTCTCCTCTCTCTCTGCTCCTCCCCTACTTGTGCATGTGCACTCTCTCTCTCAAAATAAAAAACGTTTAAAAAAAAGAAGTTCTTAAATTGTTAAATGGTAAGCATCTGTTTACTAAAAGAATGGGTAAATGAACAAATGAGTATAAATAACAAAGGTTATGAACAATCTTGGGAGGCAGAAATTTGGACTTGAGGCAAGAGGATATAGACAACAAATGAAGGCTTTTAACCTGCTTGATGATATGATAAAAGCACATGAAAAAAGTCAGTTAACATTTCTTGGGTGTCTTTTTTTTCAAGTTTATTTCAAGATGGGAATTATTATTGCCCTTTATCTAGAGGGAATGGACTTTAAAATGTTAATAAAATTGAGGTAAATTTTTAAAATTATTTGAGTGTGTCACACAGTCTCAAATAATGATACTGGTACTGGTAGTCATTCAAAGAAGACAGAGTGGAGCTTCCTGGTTGGTGATTACATCAAGGTGCTGGGAAAGCGGTATCCTTGGAAAAGAGCACGGAAGTTCCATACCCTGCCTCCATATGCTCTGCACGTCTCCCCACATCCATTGACCTATGTATCTCTTCCATTTGACTGCTCCTGAGTTATATGCTTTATTTAAAACTCAGCAGGGGCACCTGGGTGTCTCAGTTGGTTGAACATCCAACTTTGACTCAGGTCAATATCTCGCAGGTCATGAGTTCAAGCCGTACATTGGGCTCATTGCTGTCAGCCTGTCAGTGCAAAGCCCACTTTAGATCCTCTATCCCCCTCTCTCTGCCCCTCCTCTGCTTGTGCTTTCCCCAAAATAAATTAATATTTTAAAATAAATACATAAAAATCAGTAAATGTGGGGGTGCCTGATTGGCTCAGTCAGTTAAGCGTCCAACGTCGACTCAGGTCATGATCTTATGGTTTGTGGGATCGGGCCTTGAATTGGGGTCCCTGCTGTCAGCACAGAGCCTGCTTCAGATCCTTTGACTCCACCCCCACACCCTCCCCCATGCCTGCTCTTGCTCAAAAATAAATATTAAAAAAAATAAAAAATAAATAAAAATCAGTAAATGCATAGGAGGTAGTAGTCTATAGAGGAAAGGCAAGAGAGCCTAGCACCTACAAGGTGACAGGTGACAGGCCTTGTACCAGTAGCAACTTCTCACTGTCTTGGTTTCCTTACCGATAAGGTGGGAATAGCAGTCACAGTCCAGTGCTCACAAAGGAGCTCTAAAGAGGAAGGAGAAGACAGGGTTATTGTGAGGAGAAACTTATTTAGAAAATTCAAATTATATTTCATATTTATTTTACCTCAGGCTACTCATAGTCTAAATATAATCAAGAAAACATTTGAAACACAGTGTCTTATATGTCAGGAATAATGGTAAACATTTAAAAAAATTATTTGTTACTTTATTTTTGCTCTATGCTGTCCTTTCCATCATGTGACTTACTTCTTTTACAACTAGAAGTTTGTACCTCTTAATCCCCTTCACCTACCCCTGCCCTCATTTACCTGCTATTTTAAATTAGCCATGTTAATCACCTTTTTGACACAAATATATTTCATCTCTTCCAGGGCCATATTGCCTGGTGATAGTAATGATTTTGTCGTATATGAGTGCGGTAAAGTTAAAAGCTATTTGCCATATGAATCTGGGATTTTGGATACTGGAGAGGCAGTTCACTAAATTAGCACTTTTCCCTGAGGGTTTAAGGATCAAATGAATAAGTCTGAACAGGCCCTGAGATGATTTTGCTATAATTCCCTAAGAGGGAGAGGGTACCATCTACCTATCCCCCGGGTTCCTCTGAATCAGTGAAGGAGGGAGTAGTAGTCAGTTGCCTTCCATCTTCTTTTATTTTTAACTCTTTCTTTTTTGTAGATCTTGAAATTTATTCAGGTCTCATCTATAAAGCAGAAATAAACAGATATGATTATATTCTAAAACAGCATGACTAATAACCGGTTATTCCTAGATTCTTGGCAAGCTTTTTATGTTTTGAACAAGATATATGTGATATGTGTTAAGTCCTTGCTAGGATCTCATATCATACCTGGTTATGTTAAGAAATTTTAGTTTTACTATTTTGTAGCATGGCTGACTTGCGAGGAAAGTGGTTCTCAGCTATGGGGTGTGTCCCATTATACAAATATTGATCCCATTGTCTACTATGTACAATGCCTTTTTAGGCTTAGGAAGTAATCCCAATAAACACACTAGAAAATTCTCTGCCTTCTTGGAGCTTGGAAGAGGAGACAGGTAATAATCAAATGAAATAAACATGTAAGTTTAGGTAGTAATAACTGCTGAGAAGAAAAATAAATAATATTGAAGAGATACTGTCAAGGAGAGAAGAGGCAAAGTGGGGAATATTTGGGATAGGAAATTAGAAAAAGCATCTCTGAGATACTATGTGGGCAGAGATATAGAAATTCTGTGAGGAATAAAGCTGGAGAGAGTGATCCAGTCAAATGGATCATTAATTGCAAAAGTTCTGAGTCAAGAAAGAGCTTCTGAATCAGGAGTGTTTGGGATACAGGCCTAAGAGTTAGTGTTTTCTAAGCCAAATGGGTAATTTTGATGAAAACTCCTAGTTAAAAATCACTAGTAGGACAATAAAAGAGAATTGGGAGGAGAGATTAGGAATAAATCTTTGAAAGTAAAGAAATAGAAATGAAGTTTCTTAGAGTAAAAAATTTACGTAATTGGACTATCCTGGAAGTTTTTCCAGCAGTGTTCTTTGTATTTTATATTCAAATCCTATTGCCAGAGATCTGTTATCATGTGAGTAACCATGAAGTTTGCTTTACTGAACTCTGAGTATTCTAGGCAGGTAACAAATTTTTCTTGATCTGAAGATAGAGTTTATTTAAAACAAAATCTTTTGACTTGCTAATTTCTACTTAATGTGCTTTAGTACATTTACACTGTTTCTTTTAAAGAAACTATTTAAATTCTAGTGAGTTCACATACAGTGTAATATTAGTCTCAGGTGTACAATACAGTGATTCAACACTTCCATACATCACCTGGGATGAAGGGTGCTCATCACAAGTGCAGTCCTTAATCCCCATCACCTAATTCACCCATTCCACCAGCCACCTCCCCTCTCATAACCATCAGTTCATTCTCTATTAAGAGTTTGATGGCCTCTCTTTCTTCCCTTTCCCCGTTTCTTTGTTTCTTAAATTCCACGTATGAGTGAAATCATATGGTATCCATCTTTCTCTGATTGATTTATTTAGCATAATACTTTGTAGCTCCATCCATGTCCTTGCAAATGGCAAGGTTTCATTCTTTTTTATAGCTGAGTAATATTCAGTTAATATATATATATATACACATATGTATACATATATATATGTATATATACATATATATATACATATATATGTATATACATATATATGTATATATACATATATATATATATACATATATATGTATATATATGTATATATATATATATATATATATATATATATATATATATATATTCATTCTTTATCCATTCATCAGTTGATGGCCACTTGGGCTATCTCCATAGTTTGGCTTTTGTTGATCGGCTGCTATAAATATCAGGGTGCATATATCCCTCTGAATTAGCATTTTTGTATTTGGGTAAATACCACTAGTGCAATTGCTAGATCTTGGGTAGTTCTATTTTTAACTTTTTGAGGAACCTCCATACTGTTTTCCAGAGTCACTGCATCAGTTTGCATTCCCACCAACAGTGTAAGAGCGTTCCCCTTTCTTATACCCTCTACAATACCTGTTGTTTCTTGTGTTCTTGAGTTTAGCCATTCTGACAGGTGTGAGGTGGTATCTCATTGTAGTTTTGATTTGCATTTCACTGATGAGTGATGTTGAGCATCTTTTTATGTGTCTGTTGGCCATCTGTATATGTTTGGAAAAATATCTATTCATGTCTTCTGCCCATTTTTAAATTGGATTATTCATTTTTGAGTTTTGTAAGTTTTTTATAGATTTTGGATACTAACCCTTTATCGGATATGTCATGTGCAAATATCTTCTCCCATTCTGTGGGTTTTAGTTTTGTTGATTATTTTCTTTGCTGTGCAGAAGCTTTTTATTTTGATGAAGTCTCAATAGTTTATTTTTGCTTTTGTTTCCCTTGCTTCAGGAGACCTATCTAGAAAAAAGTTGCTATGGCCAAAGTCAAAGAGGTTCCTGCTTGTGTTCTTCTCTAGAATTTTAATGGTTTCATGTCTCACATTTAGGTCTTTAACCAATTGTGAATTTATTTTTGTGTGTGGTGTAAGGAAGTTGTTCAGCTTCATTTTTTTGCATGTACCTGTCCAGTTTTCCCAGCACCATTTGTTGAAGAGACATTCTTTTTCCCATTGGATATTCTTTCCTGCTTTGTAGAAGATTAATTGACCATATAGTTGTGGATTCATCTGAGTTTTCTCTTCTGTTTGATTGATCTATGTGTCTATTTTTGTGCCAGTGCCATAATGCTTTGATCACTACAGCTTTGCAATATAACTTGAAGTCCGGAATTGTGATGCCTGCAGCTTTGCTTTTCTTTTTCAAGATGGCTTTGGCTATTTGGGTCTTTTGTGGTTCCATACAAATTTTAGGATTGCTTTTTATAGCTCTGAAAAATGCTGTTGGTATTTTGATAGTGATTGCATTAAATGTGTAGATTGCTTTGGGTAATATAGACATTTTAATAATATTTGTTCTTCAAATCCATGGGCATGGAATGTCATTCCATTTATTTGTGTCATCTTCAATTTCTTTCATCAGTATTTTATAGTTTTCAAAGTACAGT
Organism: Panthera tigris; assembly: GCF_018350195.1. Lineage (NCBI taxonomy): Eukaryota > Metazoa > Chordata > Mammalia > Carnivora > Felidae > Panthera > Panthera tigris. The sequence continues at coordinate 146,046,018 of NC_056663.1, forward strand.
CTTTCATCTCTTTGGTCAGGTTTATTCCTAGGTGTTTTGTTGGTTTTGATGCAATTGTAAATGGGATTGATTCCTTAGTCTCTCTGCTGCTTTATTATTGGTGTATAGAAATGCAGATTTCTGTATGTTGATTTTATATTTTACAACTTTACTGAATTTGTGCGTCAGTTCCAGCAGGTTTTTGGTGGATTCTTTACGATTTTCTGTATATGGTATGATGTCATCTGCAAATAGTGTCTTCCTTGCTCACTTGGATGCCTTTTGGTTTTTTGTTGTTGTCTGAATTCTGTGGCTAGGATTTTCAGTACTATATTAAATAACAGTGGTAAGAATGGATGTCCCCATCTTGTTCTTGACCATAGAGAAAAAGCTCTCAGTTTTTCCCTCTTGAGGATGACGTTAGCTGTGGCTTTTTTCATATATGACCTTTATCATATTGAGGTATGTTTCCTCTAAACCTACTTTGTTGAGGATTTTTATCATGAATGGATGCTGTACTTTGTCAAATGCTTTTGTTGCATCTATTAAAATGATCATATGGTTCTTATCTTTCTCTTATTGATGTGATGTATCACATTAATTGACTTGTGAATATTGAACCACCCTTGCAACCCAGGAATCAATCCTACATGAGCATGGTGAATGGTTTATTTAAACATATTTTTGGATTTGGTTTGCTAGTATTTTATTGAGAATTTTTGCATCCATGTTCATCAGGGTTATTGGCCTGTAGTTCTCTTTTTCAGTGGAATCTTTATCTGGTTTTGGTACCAGTGTAATGCTGGCCTCATAGAATGAATTTGGAAGTTTTCCTTCCTTTTCTATTTATTGGAATAATTTGAGGAGAATAGGTAGTAACTCTTCTTTAAATGTTTGGTAGAATTTGCCTATGAATACATCTGGTCCTGGACTTTTGTTTGTTGGGAGTTTTTTGATTTCTGATTCAATTTCTTTACTGGTTATCAGTCTGCTCAAGTTTTCTATTTCTTCCTGTTTCAGTTTTGGTAGTTTATATGTATCTAGAAATTTGTCTGTTTCTTCTAGGTTTTCCAGTTTGTTGGCATATAGTTTTTTATAATATTCTCTAATAATTATTTGTATTTCTGTGGTGTTGGTTATTTCTCCTCTCTCATTTATGATTTTATTTATTTGGGTCCTTTCTCTTTTCATTCTGGTAAGTCTGGCTAGAGGTTTATCAATTTAATTATTTTTTTTCAAAGAACCAGTTCATGGTTTCATTGAGCTCTTATGAAAAATATTAAATTTGGAGAAGCTTGGTGAAGCGTGCATAGGAATACTTTATATTATTTTTGCCCCTTTTTTGGAAGAGTGAGATTATTTCAAAATGAAGTTAAAAATAAACTAAATATAATGAAATAACCCTGATTTTATGCTTTCCCTTCTTTCATTTATTTTTCTTTAAATTTTGTAGTATAAAATGATCTTTTTTGGAGACTTCAGTTATGGATAGAGATAAGTAGTCAAAAGAAATGGCTAATGTATTTTTGCCAATCACACATGAGAAAATATACAATAGGTAATATAATAGTGAAATCAGTATTATGTATTATAGAACATCACTCTTAAATATCAACTTTTATTAAAGTATAACTTTAAGTTAAACATTATGAGATTTTGTTTAAAGTTACATTTTCATTTCAGTGTAGTTCTCTTTCAGATACCTTGAGAGATTATAACAAACAAATCGCATCTTGTCTATATGTCCTTCACTTTCTCAGCCCCCTATTATTCAAGCCAGAAAACTTCTTTTATCATAGAGATATTTTTCCCTTTGAGGATGCACTTTACTAGGGGAAATTAAGGTTGAAAATGTATAATGAAATCTAGAAAATATTAATTGAAACAAAAAAGCCAAGAAAACAAAACAGTGTCTGACACAGAGTAAATATGCAGTAAAACTTAATTAATACAGTGTTTTAACAAATATTTTAATGTTATATACCAGGTATATGGAGGTGAACACAAAAGACTTACTTCCTACCCATCCCAAGATTACAGACTAGTAGGAAAATCAAATAAATGCTTCCTAGGTTATGATACAAGCCATGCAGGGAAGCAACACTTTGCTTGGAAAGGGAATATGAGAGCAAGTGGATGATAGGGATTTTACATAGCCACGATGGTAAAGAACGCCTTCGACCAAGAAGTGATGGTTAAATTGAGACCTAAAATAAAAGGAAGAGCAAGCCATTGACAATGCCCTGCATTTTAGTTATTAAACAAAGCTGCTATGGTTTGAGTCTAGCATGCAAGGAATCTGATGAAGCGTGAAGAAGGTGGCAAGCACCTTTCAAATCACGGGAGGAGCTTGAATTCAGTTTTAAGTCAATTAAGGGAAAGCCAATTTTGAAGGCCTCTTTCTGTGTTGCAGAGAATGGGTTGGAGAGGTTTAGAATGAAGGCAAACCAATCGGAACTCAATTGTAGATGTGTTCGTAAGAGATGATGGTTTATTGGATAGTGATGATTGCAATAACAAGGGAGTATTTGTTGTAGAATCAATCGGATTTGCCAGTGGATCAGAAGGGGCCTGAGGGAAAGGGGTGATTTATAATTTTCTGGCTTAAACACTGCTGGATGATGACAGTTCCATTTATGTAGATAGGGTGGTCTACAGAACAAACAAACAGAATGTGTGGAATCAATGTTAGTAATGAAATCTTTGAAGATATTTAAAATCATCTAGTTTCAAGTGCAGTTTCAAAAGAACAGTTTCATGTTGTTAAGCATGACAGCTTATGCTACAACCAACTAACTTTTAGCCTTTGCTCTGTGCCTGGTCTTATGCTAAATATTTTACCTGAATTGTATAACACTCCTCAACCCTGAAATATGCTCACTTTTAGTCTTAGTTTATAAATGAGGAGATTGAGATTTAGAGAGGTTAGGTGACTTTCCCATAGTCTTACAGCTAATAGGTAGCAGAGATAGAACTTGAGCCTAGATCTCTGTCTTTGGAGCCCAGTGCTGTTTCCTCCCTAAGCTTTACTGCTGTTGTTACAAAGTCCAGGCTTTTTGCATATCTCTTGCCAGATAAAACTCTGATGTCTTTCCTTTACCTGTTTCTGTGTCTTATTAAAATACCATTCAAGTCATTGAAGTGAGAATTCAGTACCTTGCTAGATTGAATCAAATCAATTAGCAATCTAGTTTAAGATTCTCTGTAATAGGGCAGTGAAGCAGATTTTGTGGTTGGGAGTGTGTGTTATTTTCAATGTGCCAGAAGTTCCTGGTCACTAGCCCTTTGCTATCTGTGGCAGATATCCTAACAATATACTAAGATCTGTGACGTGATCTGGGTCTATTGTGCCTATTAAAATTTTCCGTGTTCTTCAGAGAATTGAGTCTATGCTTTAATCTCAGGATTTATCAAGTGAAAAGAAAACAATTCACTTAAAAGGTACTTCCCAGTGTGAGAAATAATCATACTTCCAAGTATCATTAATTAAGAGGGAACTCATTTTTTTTTTATATTGAAGTCAGCTACTTATGATGTACAGTAAACTGATAACATCGTTGTGTTATATGCACATGGCAGGCTTCCCTGCTTAATATTTTTAAAAGAAAATAAATACTCCATGGAAGTACTCCGGTCCTAACAAAGCATTAGTAGATTTAATCAAGGGTTAGCAGGTATGTGTGGGTACTGGTTAATTAATGTGATTAAGTGTCTGCACTGCTTTTGATTTCTCAACTAATGTTTCTTAAAACACTGAACGTGAGTTCACTGAACAACGCAAATTTATGTGGGGAGTACATGTGTTTAGGCAACCTAAGCAAATCATGAAACAGGTTTCTGTTTCGGGTCATTATCTTTAATCCGTTTCTAACATTAGAATTAACATCAATCCTCTAGATATTGATTGACCCAGCATCCATACTTTTCTATAGGTCAACTCCTGTTTGCTTCTAGGGAGGCAGAAATTTATAAAATTTAGCTCCTTTTCACAAGGAGCTAGTTCCAGCAGGCAGGCGAAATCAAAAAATAATAATAAAATGTGATAGTTTCTTAAAAAGATTCAGTCACAAATTATTGTGTAGACATTAATTGAAAAGAAGGGGATGTGGTTTGGCAAATAATGCCAGTGGCAGATGGAGTCTTCATAGAGGAGATGCCATTTGAGTTGGACTTTAGAGAATGAATTGGCATGTCCCTGCTAGAAAAAGGGAAGTGGGGAACAGACTGTAAAAAAGTACTAAAAGTTGTAGTTCATGGTGTCTTCAGGGCCACTGGAGGCTTGTCTGTAGGTAAAACTGAATGGTATTTAGGGGAGATGGCAGAAAATGAGGCTGGATGGGGAAACTGGGGTTACCTTTAGAAAAAGAAGGTTTGTGCCATTCTAAGGCATCTGAATTTCACCCCACTAATGAAGAGTCAGAGGATTTTAAAGAAAATTAGTGACTTTATCAGTCTGTGCTTTATGAAGAGAATCTGGATGCATTAGAATGATTTGGAGGAAGAGTCTCTGTTAGATGCTGTGCGGTGAACAGACACACAGTATCCGGAATTAGGAAACAGCCCAAACCCCTTGTGGTTTACACTGCATCACCCAGCCTCAACAAACTGTCTTCATTTCCCAATTGTGTATTGATCATACCAGGTCACAGAGACAGAGTGAAGTAAATACAAGTCAGTTCAGCCATCCCTTATGTAAACATGCATACCTTCCCTGGAGTATCCTGGTTTGTTGTTCTAGAAGACAGTCCCAACATCACAGGTTAAATTAACATAACGACAGGACCACCCGACAGTATTGATGCTTCAGAGGTCCCTTTGATTTTTAGTGAAGCATCTCAGCTTCCTCTTTCCCCTTCCCCTTTGATTCTGAAGCTCCAAATTTCCTTCCTGACATTCACTCATTTTTCCTTTGTTATGCTGCAAATATCAGACTGAATGTATGCTTCCCAGATTGATAGCAGTCTTTATTTTTTCCAGGATCCTAAAACACAGAAATGTTTTTTAGCTTCTTGAGGGAATCCTCTTTCTCATTCTTGAAGAAAGGGAATCAGTTCTACCTGATGTTCGGTATGCTTTTACTAAAGGCCAGAAGAGTTTTTAAGTCCTTGAATTGCCTATTCTTGGCCCACCCAAAGTTTCTTTGATGCTTAAGAGAGATAAACACATAATTAACATAAAAGGACAGACTCGTGCTTATTGAAAACCACCATCTGACCCTTTTAATTGGCCCTTCTGGAGAACTACTGAAATGGGCCCAAATCACCCAAATGCAAACATTTGCAAAAGTTTTAACAGGTTATTGCAACAGTTCAACCAAGCAGGATGAATACTGAGCAGCTGGCAGTGGATGGAAAGAGATAGACTTGACAGATGTCTACGGGACTGGGTAATAGATTGACTAGTATTTGTAGAAGAGGAGGGAGTAAGGGATGGTTCAGTCTTCAACTATGTAGAATATTGAAAAAAGAACAGACTTTGGGGAGAAGACAAGTATACTTTGACACATATAGGTATCTTCCCAATAGATGGGTCTGTTACTAGAGTTGAACAGATGGCTCTGGAGCATAAGAGAGATGAATTAGTGTTACAGATACAAACATTTGGAGTTCATCAGCCTATAGGTATTGATTGAAGAAACAGCAGTGGATGAATATTGGATGAATAAAGGACACGTGGAATGAAGCAGTGGATGAATAAAGGACACGTGAGAAGAGGTGAGGGTTGAAGACAAAACTTTGAGGCATGCTGACACGTGTGAGCTAGGCAGAGAAAAGGGAGCTGATATCAACAAAGAAACAGAATAGTATCATTGAAGAACACAGGGCTAAGCAGTGCTAACTGCTGTCGAGCATTGTAGATGGGTTATTTTTTTGTGAAGAGGGAGAATTGAGAATCTTAATAGAAGAGGAAAAGGAACTTCAAGAAAGGGAGAGATTGAATATGGGAAATAGAGTTGATTTTTTGGATCGGGTTGTTTGGAGCAGAAGAATCTAGAGATTGAGCACACTTTCACTGTGACAGAAAGCAAAAGGCAAGCAAGGCAGTTGGGAAAAAAGAATAGGCATCAGCATCACATAGACTTATTTGAATCTTAGTTGTGCTAACCTTTTTTGGGGGGGAAATTCTATAACTGCTATGGGTCTCAGTCTCTTTCTAAAGTAGTGATAAAGATGTCTCCTTTGCAGTAGTGATAAAGATGTTTGAGCTTTTGCGATAATGTGGGTTGAGCTTTGTACACTTGCCTTTCTGTCTCCCTGCTCTGACTACCCAGTCTTAGGTAACTTCTTCCTCTCCCTCTGGTCCTATATCTCATCACTCAGATTTATGTTCTTCAGAGCACCTATTCCCTATCTGGTATGACCTTGTCTGCATGTATTTTTTTTTTTTTGTATTTATTGATTTTTGTCCATGTATATAGCCTATTTTACCTGTTAGAACATATTCACGATAAAGAACAGAGACTCAAACTCAGTTACTGTTCTGTTTCCTGCCCCAAAGACAATAGGGCAGATGGTAACTGTTCAGTAAATATTTGATAAGACTGTTAATAAAAAATAGTCCTTATTAGTCTGAGATTGGAGGTAGGAAAAGAAGAGTTGGCAAGGTGGAAGTCAGCCACCTACCCTGAGTAAAAGGAATATAGAGTATGGGATGAGAATCCAAGTAGGTATGTGTTTGGAACTTTAGCTCTACAAGAAATGAGTTGTGGATAGAGTACCGTTTCTTCTCAGTTCTTTAAAAAAATTTTTTTTGATGTTTATTTAGTTTTGAGAGAGAGAGTGTGAGCACGGGAGGGGCAGAGAGGGAGGGAGACACAGAATCTGAAGCAGACTCCATGCTCTGAGCTGTCAGCACAGAGCCCCACGTGGGGCTTAAACTCACAAACCATGAGATCATGACCTGAGCCGAAGTCAGACGCTTAACCCACTGAGCCACCTAGGGTTCCCCTTCCCAGTTCTTTTCAGAATATTTTTATGTCCAACCCAAATTACCCAGACTATCTTGTCATTAACCTTCAGTTTGCCTTCAGTAAACCAAGTCTCCATTTCTTTTTAAAAATCATACTTAGGTCTCATTTATTTTCTTCTGTATGAATAATATTAATGATGGCTAACAACTTTTTGTTTTTACATTTGCAAGGGCCACCACTCTTGAGCACTGTACATCTCTGAGCTCATTTATTCCTCTCAACAATCCTATAAGGGCAGTGCTATAATTCTTCCATTTTACAGATGAGAAAACTGAAGCACAGAGACAAATAATGTGCCCAAGTTCACATAGCTAAGATCAAACTCAGGCAGTCTGGCTGCAGAGCCCACGCTCTTTTTTTTTTTTTTTTTTTTTTTTTTTTTAGTGTTTATTTATTTTTGGGAGACAGAGAGACAGAGTGCAAGCATGGGAGGGGCAGAGAGAGAGTGAGAGGGAGACAATCTGAAGCAGGCTCCAGGCTCCACCCTGTCAGCTCAGAGCCCGATGCGGGGTTTGAACCTACAAAGTCTGGGATCATGACCTGGGCTGAAGTCAGATGCTTAACCGACTGACCCACCCAGGTGCCCCTGCAGAGCCCACACTCTTAACCACTCAGCCATACTGTCTGTCTCTCCCACCTGATCCACCCATCTGAAAGAAAAATGAGTGTTGCTTTGTTGAAGCCAGACAAAGCTGTTCATCAGCTAGTCAGACAAAGCAGGTCAGATTGTCCTGCCAGGGAAATGTCCTGGGAGAAATTGTCCTGTCCGGGAACAAACCTGGAAGGAATTTTCCTTTCAAGGAAAAGAATACTTGAGTTGATTTTACCTTTGGTTCCCTCCCCCGCCCCCACCCCCGCCACATCATTGGCAACCCCTTCTAATTTAAGGTCATCTGAAAATGGAATTAATGTTCCATTGACCCCTTCTTTCAGGTAATTTAATAAAAACTCTGGGCTCAACCCTGAACACCTCACAGAAACTCTATACACACTCTACAGATTGGTTCACATGGTAAAAGGATATTCCAATTTACATATATTTGCATTATGTTGTGTCATGACTTCTTAGAATATTTATGCTTAATGCCTTTCTTACAACCCAAAAGACTGGTTATAAATTTCAGTCCTATCTTTTCTTTCCTCATTTACTTTTTCCAGTGATCTGCTCTAGCACCAATTTTCCCCAGTATTTTTTAGAATGCCAGTATGTTGATCATCAAGAAATCCTTATTTATAATAAGCTCAGAGTCCAATTCCTCATTTCTTTAAAGTCTACATGGAGGAATTTTATGAAAAGGAGGTAAAGTTATTAAGACCTCTTTCTCAGTATGCTTATACACCAGGTTCTTAAATTCAGGGAGAGCAAATCACTATTGATTATTCTAAAACTATCTGTTCTGTGCATAGGGATAGACCTGTGGTCTACAGGAAGTATAGCAATATGGTGAAATCCACTGACTCTGGAGTCAGACTGTCTAGGTTTTCATCCTTTGCTGTGTCTGGTAACTACGTGACCTTGGGCAAGTTACTTCTCTGGGTCGCAACTTCTTTAGCAGCTTTTTTTTTTTTTAAGTTTATTTATTTTTGAGACAGAGAGAGACAGAGCATGAACGGGGGAGGGGCAGAGAGAGAGGGAGACACAGAATTGGAAGCAGGCTCCAGGCTCTGAGCCATCAGCCCAGAGCCCAACTCAGGGCTCGGACTCACAGACCGCGAGATCGTGACCTGAGCTGAAGTCGGACGCTTAACCGACTGAGCCACCCAGGCGCCCCTCTGGGTCGCAACTTCTTAGATACAAAATGAAGATACTAAGATCTCTGAAGTTGTTGCAAGGATTACTTGAATTCATATAAAGCATTTAAAGCAGTGTCTGGAATCTGGAAAGCTCTATATAATATTAGCTGTTGTTTTTGTTTGTTTTTGATGTTGCTTTTAGGAAAAAAAATGCTTTCCTTGTCACTAAGAGTTGTAAAATTCTTTCTTGACAAATATTCTACTTCATCTTGACAGACTCAAGTGGTTCATTCAGTGAGATGTTTTTATTTCATTCGGTGTATAATTTATTGATTGTTACGATTTGTGATTAATTTGTAGTCAGATTCTTGGAGTTTCTCTGTTTCACATGTGTTTTAATAGATGACATTGAAAAAACAGTCTAAATAAAGATGTTTTCAGTATTTTTCTTTGCTTTCAAGAGTCAAATGACTCAGTGTTTTCCTTAGGCTAGAATATTTTAAAACTTGTGTTTAATTTTGAGGAAGTGATTTTATTTATGTGTAAATATAGGAAAAGGCAGACATAACAACTGGTGAGTAAGTACCTCCAGGTGTATGTAGCAGCCTGTACCCCCCTCAAAAATGTGCATGCTGCCATCTGCTGGAAAGAGCTTTTGTACGTTGAAACAGTTTTGAAAAAAAAAAAAAAATAAGTGTCAAATGGTTTTTCCCAAAATTTTATTATATATATAATTTAAATCACATCTTTCATTCAATTGAGATTTCTAGAAAAAGAGTCTTGAGTCTCTTTTAGTGAAAACTAAGAAGGAGGCCGTTGTATTTCTTGTTCTTTTCACGTAGATTATGAAAATACATCCATAAATCTTCAAAATCTTTTTCAAGGATAGATGGAAGGGTGCCAAGGTTTTTCATGTTTTACTGAGAGCAGTTGTGTGCCATTTTGCTCGATTTGGACAACAGCTCTTTGAAACAGGCACAGCAAATCCAATTATAATTTGCCAGTGAGAAAACAGGCTCAGAGAGCCTGAGGTCACTCAGTTTATCAGTGGCTTAGCTGGGACGGAATCCAGGTCTTTGAATATCTTATCCTTTGTTGCTGATTATTTTTTCAACTCTTATCCTATAGGTCTCTGAGTATAAAAACATTGCATCCTGTTATTAATAAGGCCTAGCAAGATGGAAAGCAGCCAAATTATTAAATACATTTTAAAGTAAATAATGTATAGGGAGCAACTTTTTTAAACTTTGAAAATCAAGATAATAAATGATATCCAATGCTTTGCGTAACACAGATACCTAATGTGTGTTGGTTTGCCATATTGAAAGAATACTCTCTGCTCTGTATACATATTATTGCCTTCTATTTGGTGATTTCTACCCATAATAATTTGTGTATGTCCCGTGATAGCTTCACAAATATGTGCTAACCTAGAAGATTCCATGATCAATTTTGGTCTCTACCGGAGTACCCTGCTGTCTAATTAGCCTGGTGTAATAGTGACTTTTGTTAAATAATACTTTTCATTTGGTGAATGGTTAACTCTGACTTTTAAAAAGTGTCCTTTTACTCTAACATTTTATAATATAATATTACCATTGATAACCTAACTTTTGTCCATTATACTTTCTTGGTATTGTACTGATCTTAAAATTTCCCAAGTATGGATGAATTTACTAATTTAGGATGATTATAGGTACATTATACTAACTGAACTATCATATGCTATTTGTCATTATCGCCACCTTTCCTTCATTTATGATCTCTGATGTGTTTCCTACATTTTATAGTTGTTGCCACTGCTGTGCAAGTGGCTGTGTCTCCCTCCTTCCATCCTTCCATCATCTTTGCCCTGGAATTTTTTTTTTTTTTACCTAACTACTTTTCTTTAGTTTAAAATTTTATTGTTCTCCTATTTTGTGTATTTACTAGCATTGCTTTCAGTCTTTTTTTTTTCCTTTCTTTTTACATCAAATGCATTTATATTTCAATTACATTAAGCTGAGTACATGTGAGTGAAGTCATGTTGCTAATTCAGAACAGCTGCCTTAGGAAAAGTCTCTTGGAATGTCCATGAGTCTCTGGATGAATGTGTTAGTGAGCGATATGTCTGGCTTCAGCCTTTTTACTTACATTGGCATTATAATGTTAGGAATTTTGTTTTAATTTTTAATTTATTATTTATTTTGGAGGAAGACAGAGAGAGTGCCAGCAGGGGAGGGGCAGAGAGAGAGGGGGAGAATCTCAAGCAGGCTCCACACTGTCAGCACAGAGCCCAGTATGGGGCTTAAACTCACAAAACTGTGAGATCATGACCTTAACCGAAATCAAGAATTGGACATTTAACTGACTGAGCCACCCAGGCACCTCAGATGTTAGGAATTTCTTATCAGATAATTAATCCAGAAGAGGAAAGGGATTCAGTCTTCAATTAGGCAGGTATGGAAGAAGAGATTGTGCCCGTGACCAAATGGTCACAAGAAATCACAGCTTTTTTGTCCAGCATTTAGTTTTTCCTTATATTGAACTGAAATCTATCCTTCTCATAGTTTGAACTTAAGGTTTTTATTTTCTGTAGATACACAGAATAAATTGAAGCCTTTTTTCATATGGCAGCTATTAAGTCTTCTTTCTAAGTTTTTCTTTTCTGTTTCCCATATTCTTCTGTTCCTTAATGTCCCTCTCTCCTTACCTCTCAAATTTTTTGAGCAATATGTTTGCATGAGTTAAATCTTTTAATTCTTGCACTAGCCCAGTGTGGTAGTATTCTTATTATGCCCATTTTATTGAGACTCAAAAAGATAGAGACCACACCACAATGAGGGGCTGAACCAAGATATCAGCCGAGACCATTAGCGTTTGGTGTTCTGCTTTTGGCCATTACGTCTTCCATTCTTTATGTGACACATTTTCTAGGTTTCTTCCTTTTTATTCTTCTCTAGATATACTCATGTTTGTCAACATCTCTTTTACAAGATATCATAGATAAAATGTACTCAATACTTTAGGTACACCCTGGCCTCCAGAGGGGATAGCTTGTCCCTGGGTTACCTGCCTGCACACCTGTGCCCGGCAAGAGCACATTTTTTTTTTTTACCTTGGCTTATCTTGAACAGGGATTAAATTGGTCTTAGCATTCTATGTGTGTATATGCATTTGTAAAATGTATGTGTGTATATGTCAATGCATTTTTCTGTGTGAGAGGATTCTACATCTTTTCTTGTCAAACTGTACTTTGCCTTCTTTAGCATATACTAGTTTCTGTAGGTTTTTTTTTTTTTTACCTCCATCTTAGCTGTCTTCTTTTTTGTTCCATCTGAATTTAGTAAGTATGCCTTTAGTCTATATTTAAGGCCTTCATTTTTTTAAGGTGTTCTGTCAAGTACCATTAGATTCTTGAAATATTTCAGTTGAGATATGTTAGTCTGTTTCTTGGTCAGTGTGGTAATTTGCAATTTTATGATTCATGAATTTTGTGGGATTGTTTTTAGAACATTCTATCATTCTTGAGTTGTATTTCTTTTTAAAGCCCCTTTCTATGAGATTATGGTTATCTTTTCTCTGTGGGTTTTCAATTTGCTGTGCTTGCTGTCCAAGTCTCCTGGATTTCAAGTCAAATTGCAGTTAGTTTTCCACCCCTCTTTTAGTTATTGTGACAAATGTTGGGTCCCTATCCATGGGAACAGCTAAGAATTTTTCTAATCAGATAACTCCACCTCTCCCATTCCTGCTAACATTTGCTAACTTAATAAGCAATCTTTTTTTTTTCACACTTATTTTGCACTGTCTTAATCAGAAGACACAATGATGGTTCACCTTAGATTCATATCTGCCGACAGTTGACTGTGGCTTTTGCATATCAGTTAATCTCTACTGTCTTCACCTTCCTCATCTGTATAAATGCGTGTTGGACTGTGATTTTGAGGTTGCTGAGATTATGATTTTAAAGCATGCCAAATCACTTTTAGAAATGTCAGCCCAACTTTAGAAATTAAATAAAAAGGAATGACTCGACTTTGCTTTTCTGAGCTATACCCAAGGGTGATATTCATCTAATATACACTGATACAGGACCTTGGTAATTCAAATATTGAAGGACTTCTCACACTGTAGAACTTCTAAATCACCGTTGTCCCAGCCGCACACTTCAGGCTACCCACTCACTGGCCTGCAGATAAACCACCACAGCTCCTGCTCACCAGCTCTGTCTCCATGAGCTCTCCCAACCAGATTAGGACCCGTGGTGGTGACATGAGGACCCAGACAAATGCCTGCTGTCTGATTCTCTCTACATGGCCGTGACTCCACACAGCTAGTAGACTCTTGCCAGAGTCACCACCCACATGTGGTTGCTTTTGATGAATTGCGGGTTATAGCACATTGGACTCTTTCTAACACAACAATAGTTTAATGAAGCCCTTTGAAGGCATAGTCTCCATGTTCATGGTACTGTGGGGTTTACAAAATCAGTAATTCACATATCAGAGAATTGTTCCAAAGCTAAAGGTAAGTAATTTCAGGGTTCAGCTTAAACCAAATTAAAAAAAAAAGTGACTTGATTCTAGTACTTGTGATTATATGGCTGGTCCCTGAAATGCTGTGCCTCTCATAATCATTGATGTGTTACCTTTCTTTTAGCAAGTATCTGCTTTGTTTCTAGGTGAATGAAATTTACCATGATGAGTCCCTTGGAGTACATATGAATGTGGTCCTGGTGCGCATGATAATGCTGGGTTATGCAAAGGTAAAATGCCCTAAAATATGTAAACTGTGAATGTTAAGGACTGGGTTAGCAAACAGAAGCTTAAATTTTTGAAGCTATAGCTAACATGTGGCACTGATGTCTCACATAGACTGAGGAAGAGAAACCACCACAATGAGTACACATCTCCCAATCTGAGCAGATAATGATTTTTGTGCTGATGCCATTTGCTTTGTTCATGTGACTAATGGATTCAGATATTTTGACTTTAGGCATGGCTGTATGAGTGAAAAAAATGGATACCATTGTCAGAAAAGAGAATTTCTTTAGTCTACTATTATCATCAAATTTGTGATTCACTTATTCATTCAAAACATCTATACTGAGTGCCTACTATGTGTCAGATGCTTGTTTCTAGGTGCCTTGAATATATCAGTGAAGAAAAATAGCAAAGATCCTTGCCCTTTCATGATTTGTTAAAAACAATTATTTTATATGTATATTTTCCACTTAGGAAAGTGAAGTATACAGTGGATATGCATTTAGAAGAGCTTTAATCCTTTTGCAAACAAAAAATTAGGTCAAAATGTACACAGTAGGAATTTCATGTAATATAACTAACTTCAGCTGGCTTTAAAATGGCAGTAGATGTGCCTGTGCTTGGAAGTAATGAAATGGATGACCATAGTTTCTCCCTCTGAGAAAGGCACTGACTTGGCACTTTTCTTGATGTTTTAAAATCACATTCCCACTCCCATACTTAATCCTCCTGATTATGAAATACTAATGAAATTATGCATTTAACAAACAGGAAAAATCCATGTGTTTGCATTTCATTATGTATTTAACACCCACTTATCATTTTCTGATGAGAGGGTGTCACTGATGTTTACTTTATTCCATAAACCTGACCTACTTTGTGTCACTAACACTGAATACAAGTCAACTCCAGCTGGAGATGTTAACAGCCTTCGATTGGTTGTTATAGGATTTACGTGGAGAAGTATGTGATCAGCATATAATAAACCAAGCTAATTTTATTCAGAATGTAAACATGGATAATAACATTTGCTGAAATGTAACAAAACTCTTAGCTTGTTGGCCAACTAAGGACTAATTTGGGTTCCAAATTCAATTTCTTAGTCCATAAGAACTACTCTGGAAAGTATGGATACTTGGTTCTTGAAGGATGGGCCCTTTTCCTTCTGAGCTTTTAACTCCTGATCATACTATGGTGGTAGCAATGTTCCAAGCAATGTCAGTCCATCTCTTGGAACTGCGAGATAAGAGTACATCCCTCTTCATTGCTGTGAGGTTAAGAAAAGTGTTGTTGCTTTTTTCAGTGTAAGGTTTATATAATTTGACCTCTTCCCAAAATGAAGGTTTAACCAGCTTTGCCAGCTCATTGAAGAACCTGTGTTCTTCACATATGTTGATCAGTTCTGGACCAATAAAAATAAAAATAAAAAAGTTAATGAAAGACTGTTTACTTTAACAGCTCTGGATAAAAGTCTCATGCCAGGATCTTTAACCCTTTTTTTGTTGTTGTTCTTAATATCTATAAAACTAAGAAATCTGAGCTGAATTAGGTAATAGACCACTAAAATTCTTACCCCAACGATTAATATTGAGTTGCCCCATGATAGCAAATGTCAGCATTACATGTTCCCATAAAAGTGTCAGTCACCTTTCACACAGGTAACACTAATCATCTTTAAGATATCCTTCACGGGCATTTAGAATTCCCAAATAAAAGATATATACATAGGCACTAGATAATGTTATTGAACATCCTTAAATATTGCACTCCCAAATGTTGACTTCAGAGAAAGTTATGATAGGAAGACTTTGGGAAAGTTTTGTGCACTTCTTCAACACACTGTTTCCTCTTAGTCCATCAGCCTAATAGAAAGGGGAAACCCATCCAGAAGCTTGGAGAACGTGTGTCGCTGGGCTTGCCAACAACAAAAATCTGATCCCAACCACTCTGAACACCATGATCATGCAATTTTCTTAACCAGGCAAGACTTTGGACCTGCTGGAATGCAAGGTATTTCTATTAATATGCAGAAGAAAAACTTAAGGGCATGACTTTTCAAAAATAATCCTAAATCAAAGAATCCGTTCAAATGTTCCAATCCCTACCATCACTTTCCATCATGCATCAGCCAAGCATACACTTTCTTTCTATTGCTTCCAGTGACTTCTGTGGAATTCACAATGTTAAATGCCACTTAAATGCTATAATAAATTATACTTGCCTTTAAAATAATGATTATGCATTCGGGATATGGAGGGGACGCTGTAAAATGCAGTGTGATTTCCACTAACTCTTTGGAAAGGGAAAGGAGATACCATGAGAAATGATTGCTGCCAAGGAACTTTCTTCCAAAGTCAGCTTACATTTATCTAATAAATTCTGATGTAGACTTTGGAAAAAAAGTAGACTGATGAGTTTCTTTTCAACGTTGATGGAATTTCTGGCTCCCTTCATCAGTACCATCATGGGAAGGACCATTCACTAAAACAGAAAGACAGGGCTTTGTTGGTGGGAGGAACAGAATGGTAACTCCAGGCAGTTCCTTCCCTTAGGAAAGGAGAAAACGCAGACCCAATGAATCTTTTTAGAGACCGTTACCTGTGTGTGGCTTTCCCAAGAGAACGTGGCACAACACTAGCAGTGAAATAATACTGCCTCTGTTTCCTGAAAAGCCTTTTTTTTTTTTCTAGGCGAAGGTCCAGTAGTAGTGTTTAATGGGTTTTCTCATAAAATGAAAATAAAAGTAATTGTTATTCTCTACAGGATATGCTCCAGTCACCGGCATGTGTCATCCAGTGAGAAGTTGTACCCTGAATCATGAGGATGGTTTTTCATCTGCTTTTGTAGTAGCCCATGAGACTGGCCATGTGTAAGTCACTGTTGACAGCTATAAAGCAAAAAAAAAAAAAAAGAAGTCTTTTCTTTCCTGCTTCTCTCAGTATTGTTCACACTTTGGGCCGAGTACATGCCAGCCTGCAACTCTCATTCCTTGCCAAGTGTGAGGAGCTCAAAACAGGGAAGAGGTCATGTACTGAAACTAAGTAAGTGGCTCTGGCTTGCAGAGATACCCCTGTGCTTTACATAGCTATAGAATAAGAGAGACATTTCTGTCAGATGGTTCTCTATTTTGCAGTTTCTTTGACTTTTCCACAAAACCCACGTTAATTTCTAGAATGTGTATTTCCCTCGAATGACTTTCAAGAGGGAAATCAAGCAAAACCAATGGCCCCTCTGATTCTTACCAGGGAGGTCTCCCTTTTGTTCTAGGCTGGGAATGGAGCATGACGGCCAAGGCAACAGGTGTGGTGATGAGACTGCTATGGGGAGTGTCATGGCCCCCTTGGTGCAAGCAGCATTTCATCGTTACCACTGGTCCCGGTGCAGTGGCCAAGAACTGAAGAGATACATCCAGTATGTCCCCTTCTGCATGTCGTGAGAGAGCATTTACGTCACAGCATAACACAGACATGAAGCTGACTTTTAGGACCTTGGTCATAACCAAACTCCCAGTGAATGAAAGCTGTTGCTCATAATAAACATTTTCTTATGACTCAGAGCTTTTGGCACAATGATGCTATAATGTAATCACAATATTTTAAACCATAAGCGTAGAATTTAAGTGAATTTTTAACTGTGGTTTCCGTTTAGTAAATTCCTTATAGCATCTTTGACTTACGGTCAAACTTGAGTTGAGGACAGGGAGAGGATGGCCATGTGAGGCCTGCATAATGTGTCACTATGATGCTGATATAGCATCAGTGCCAGGATCTGCACCACCACACCATGTGGGGACTCAGCTGGAGACATGTATAAGGCTGTCAAAATTCTACTGTCTTCCTGAGTCATGCCTGGCTTATTATTTCTGGGATGAATAAGGATGATGGGTCTTTTTCTAGGTGGAACTTAAACCCAAAACCTTAAAACGTATGCCTTTGTGATCTTGCTATATGATGTGATGGAATTCTAGAGTATGTAACCTAAGAATACTTTTTCATTAGGATGTGATAAAAAAAAAAAAAAAAAAAAAAAAAAAAACGAACACTTTACTAGTTGAAATATTTTCCTTTCTACAGTTCCTATGACTGTCTCCTTGATGACCCTTTTGAACATGATTGGCCCAAACTCCCAGAACTTCCTGGAATCAATTACTCTATGGATGAACAATGTCGTTTTGACTTTGGGGTTGGTTATAAAATGTGCACTGCGGTATGTTACTCAAAGTCCATTGAGATTTTGCATCTTGAAATCTATTTGTGTGGCTCCTATTTGGTGAGCTTCACCGACTCACTGGTGCAAGTATAAGGTTATCTATCAATGATTGTGTGTTTGCTGTGTCACTACGTGCTGAAGCTAAGTACTATATTATTTAATCCTTGTGAATTAGTATTTAATCCTTGTGACAGACTAGATGGGAGTCTGGGAACTGGCAACCAGTTTTATTTTACAGATGAAAAAGCCAAGACTTGAGAGAGATTTAACAATTTGCTTAAATCACGCATCTGGTCAATAGGGGAGCCAGACATTGAAACTAAGATTGTCAGGCCATGAAACTTTATGCTCTATTTCTCCCTTGGTTTTTGTGACCTTCAGAAATGACTTCTAAGCCTTTGATAGGTTGCTTTTCATTAGTTTGTTGGCCAGAATTTCATACCGCTCTGACCAGATGGAAGAGTTGTGCTCGTGTATTCTCTCTCACATGACAGTCATGTGGTATAGTATGAAGGTCAGGAGCAATAGTGTGAAGGTAATGAGCGTGTGTTTCATACTCAGACGAGGTGGGTTGTCAGAATCTGGATCTCACTAGATATATAACTTTGAGAACTTTAGTCATTCTCTGACTTAGTTTCCTCAGGTGTAAAATGTGGATAACGATAGTATTTATCTCGTGGAATTTGGCACCAGGATTAAATTTGATAGTATAATTAAAGTCCTTAGCACAATGCAGGCACATAGTAAATGGAGTTCAGTAAAGCCAGTGTTCCATGTAGCTATGCAGATTAGAGGTATGTTTCACTAAATTTCTATAATGCGTTTTAGTAGTTTATTAAAAAAAGGAGGGGGAGGGGAGAAAGGAAGGGCTTTTTATATGTTGGAGCAAGCTTTATGTGTTAGAGAAAGAAAAATAAATATTTCATGGCACTGAAAAGAAGTTGATCTTCTGTTTGAAATCTTCCATGTGGAGATATCTACAGCCATTTGGTCTGTCTGTAAGGTGCACACTGTCAGCCCCTTACTACTTACATTAATGCTTTAGAGCTGAGAATTCTAAAGTTTGGCTCAATATTATGGAAAAGTACAATTTCTGCATTTAGGTAATAGGAATTAGAACAACAACAACAACAAGAACCCAGGTCCAAAATGAGTGCTAATTTAAAAACAACAACAAAAAAAGACTATGACCATAAGGCTACGTGTGGGTAATTAGTGGTATAAGCAATGAATATGTAGATAAACTGGTGTTTTGATTTTTTTTTTTAATCTAGAGAATGGTAAGATGTTTCCAGTTACAAAGAGATCAGATAAGTAAAGAGCACAGACAACTATTTGGATATTGTAATGTCGTGTTTTAGGAAGATAAAACATTCTCAGGAATAAGAATACTAATATGCTGGTCTGTTACTTTCTCACTTATAACCATAACTACAGCCTTACCTCGTAACTCATATTCTCAGCCATGGATTGTTTTCAGGATTAAATATGTGGAAAGTACGTTATAAACTATATGAATATATTGTGGCATTTTGTAACACTCAGAAAACTTGATCTCACATAGCAAGCCTTACAAATATTTTCTGCTTTGAGCCAGATCATTATGATGGGTATTTTTATTGTTTATACCTGACTAGTTCATACTTACAGGACTAAGGAGAGCTATAAAATGATCATAATAAGTTTTTGTATTTAAAATGGTCATAATGTTTACAAATTCTTTAAAGTTCCAGTGTTGTCTATTTGAAAACCATAAAAAAAATAGTATGCAGAAATGTTAAAGTGAACCAGAGAATCCCAGACAAATCATTGCTTATCATTAATATTTTAGAATAGCAGAATGAAAGTATTATTTCCTTGGAATTCTTAGGCAGTACTTTTTTCTTAACATGCCACAACTATGACTATTAATTTGAAATGAAAATATCCAAGAAACATGAAGAAACTGTATAGAAGATATGGTTGGACATACATTGGTATGACATGCCATCTGTCGGTCACTGAGATCTTGATTCTCTCTCTTCCAGTTCCGAACATTTGACCCATGTAAACAGCTGTGGTGTAGCCATCCTGATAATCCCTACTTTTGTAAGACAAAAAAAGGACCCCCACTTGATGGGACTGAATGTGCTGCTGGAAAAGTGAGTGTATCTATTTATGCAATAAAGATTTAAGATATGTTTCACAATAATCATCTTTAGAAACCTAGAAAATTATGACCATGGCTGTAGTCCTTTTTGTGCAAGACATGGTGTATGGGGTTTCATTATGATCATGTACAAACATTGTTTCCTAGGGCTGTTATAACAAATTACCCCAAACTTGGGTGCTAAAAACAACAGAAATGTTATTTTCTAATAGTTCTAGAAGCCAGAAGTCCAAAATCTATTTCATTGGGCAAAAATCAATGTGTGGACAGGACTGTACTCTCTCCAGAGGCTCTAGGGGAGGATCTGTTCTCACATCTTCCCGCTTCTGGTGGCCGCCTGCATTCCTTGACTTGTGGCTGCACCATTTCAATCTCTGCTTCCATGGCCACATCATCTCCTTCTCTTCTGTGTGCAAATTTCCCTCTGCCCCTGTCTTATAAGGGTACATGTACTGTGCTAGCATTTAGGGCCCACCTGGATAACCCAGGATAATCTCACCATCTCAGAATCCTTAACCAAATCACATCTGCAAAGACCATTTACCAAATAAGGTAACATTTACGAATTTCAAGGAATAGAATCAGACATCTTTGAGACCGCTCTTCACCCACTGCTGATAGAATAGGAAACAGCAGCTCAGCAGAATATCTGTGCCCCTGCTAATGGGATTTGATTTACTTGCTGGCGTCTCACTCCTTGTGAAAGTTGTCCAGAAATAAAGTCATGTGAATTTATACAGAAGATTTGGCCTTGTTCCTTGGGGAAAGATGTCCAGAGGTTTTAAATCTCACATTGTGTAGTCAAGGTCGAATGCTCAGAAACTGGCCAGGGGCCAAGCTACGCTACTCATAAGGGGAAAGATCACCAAACCCAAAACAAAGGCATGTTAAGAACTCAAACTGAAGAGCCTTGACTAGTTTGGAAATAAGATATTGTAGACAGGACCAAAAGCTGGCAAGGAAGATTTACATAGCTTTCAGTTCTTTTAAAGCCCTTTAAGCTGTAGTCCAAATATGTATGAACTATATTTGCTATGAGAATTACAATAATAATAATAATAATATCTGCCATTATTGGTGTTTAACTTTGTTAGGTACCATGCTAAACACATTATGTTTGGAAAAATTCAGTGTTACAGACTTTTGACTAAAAAAACAAGAGCAATAATGAATTCATTTTTGCTTTATGAAAAATATATCCTGTACATCAACTCTGAACATCCAACTTCTCTAAATATATTTGTGTTATATTTAAACTTAACCAAATTTGAGTTTTAAGAGACATTTTCATTGTATATAGGATAAAAAAGCAAGTCAAAATGTTGAAAGGAAAAGAATACCGGTTGAACACCTGCTATGTGCTGGGTACTAAAAGCGAGGTACCTCTATAGTATCAAGGTTCAGTGGTTCCCACTTAATTATTTCTTGGTCAGATGTTCTTATCCTCCTCATGATCCTTCCTGGGCCGCGGTAGTCCTCATCTAAAACGTAAAGATAAAATAAATGACCTATCTCTCAGAATCATTGTGAATGAAAAGTTTGAAACATATTTAAGTGTTTTGAATACTGTATATGCTTTAGATATGTTATTTAATTCCAAAGTTAAGGCATATATTTTTCTGTTATTGTTGTAAAGGGGTGCATATGACCCTTAAAAAGCCTAAAATTACAGCTAACGAAGGATGAAGGGTAGAATAGTACCCACTATGCAAGTTGGGTCCTCAGATCATTCTTAACTGGTTATGTTTGATGCTCACTGTAAATGTATCATTTAAAAGCTTGTCTGAGTAAATGTTATTTTTTCATTTTATACTTAAAAATGCAAGCCTAAATTATCCTGTATAGGGCACCTTATTGATATAATTGCACTGGGTTCATTTTTAAATGCATTTTTACCTGGTGGGCGGGGGAAGAAGTGAAGGCCTTTAACTGGTGGCCCTTGTATAACAACTTCAGCTTTAGCATATGCGTGATTTTCATAATTGCCTTTTGTCATTTTCCCAAGTGGTGCTATAAGGGTCATTGCATGTGGAAGAATGCCAATCAACAAAAACAAGATGGCAATTGGGGATCATGGACCAAATTTGGTTCCTGTTCCCGGACGTGCGGAACTGGTGTCCGTTTCAGAACACGCCAGTGTAACAATCCCGCGTGAGTATAACTGCTGTAATTTCGAGTTGTTTTTGGCTACACCAGAAAATGCTTCCATATTGTGTTGTTAATATTTCTTTCATGAAATACATGTGAAGTATACAACATGAAAACCAAGGGTTTAAGTGTCTGTTTTGGGCAAATCTCTATTCATCAATCTTGTGAAGAGTAGTCAATAGTGAAGATGAAAGGCTGGAGTGAAGATTAGAGGTTTTTGAAGCAGTTGCTCTTTAGAAATCTTCAGGAGCGAGGCAGAGAGAGCCTGGGCACTGAGGCTGTCCACAGGAAGCATGTCAGCGTGGGGAGTAGTTCCAGACAGGGGCTCCCACACTCTGGGGTTAGGAGAGCAACACATTTGAACAGGGCAACAGAAAGACCTTGAAGGAACACCAAGGAACTGTTGGGGAAACAGCTATCCATTCACTCCCTCAAACTAACTATATTGGATCTTTCCTTCCTGCATGCTCAGCAGATCCTTAGGACATTCTTTCTGGTCTAGGATTTACCATTTTATAAAGAAGATCAAGTGTGGCATACCTGTCTTCACAGAAGGGATGGCAGAAGTATTAGTGGAAGTCACCAAAACAATAAAAATTGTAAGAACAGCTAAGGTTCACCGCAAGCCATGCTTCTTTCTAAGTATATTAAATATGTGGACTTATTCAGTCCTCTCCATTTTCCCCTAAGAAAGATGGGATTACTTTTTGCATTTGCCATATGAGGAAACGAAGGCCTACAGCTGTGATCAGATTTCTTTGGGTTATGTGTTTTATGCATGGCAGAAAATCTATTTCCCTCAGACCATAGATACATATGTTTTTATATTTCTTTATATACTTTCACCATACACATACATCCAAAACAGACTGTTTGAAAAGCTGATTTAAGTCAAGTTTTTGGTCCCCATCTTCCCTCCCTGTACCTGACACACACATGTACTGGGAGAGGATGGCGTTTTCAGAAAGGGACTGAAATCAGGAATAGGAGTTCATTCACTTTGTGCCTACAGCTCCGAAACTCTGGCCTCCTGCCTTCAGGCACTGAGTCTGCGAGCTTCCACTGCTGGAGCAGAGCCAAAGGGCATTTTCCAGTGCTGTCTTTTTTCTGTAGGCCCATCAATGGCGGTCAGGACTGTCCTGGTGTTAACTTCGAGTACCAGCTTTGTAATACAGAAGAGTGCCAGAAGCACTTCGAGGACTTCAGAGGACAGCAGTGCCAACAGCGGAACTCCCACTTTGAATACCACAACACCAAGCACCACTGGCTGCCCTACGAACATCCTGACTGTGAGTGGAGTGGACCTTCTCTCTCTTTCCCACTGTGTGGATGGGAACTTCAGAGGTTAAGCCTTGTCCACACCAATCCCTTGGACTCCTGGCACCTGGTTGGTAACTTAGAAAACTTGGTATTTATAGGGGTAAGTCCTGCTGGGTTTTGAAAAGGAAGGCTTTCTCTAGAGAGGTGAGAATTGCGAGCTAGTTCCTGGCCAAGAGCATTCCCACCATGGCTACTGAAGAGACCAGTGGAAAGCAACCCCTAGGAGACATGTTGAGTTTCCTCCTTTGACTGAAGTGCCTCTACGAGGAAATGCTCTGGACTAGTGTGATCTTTCCTTGCTGAATAACTAGAAAAAGAATACAGTTCTTTTACAAGTGAGTGAGCACCAAGAAATAGATCATTACTTAAGAACAAAAGCCAATTTATAACCTTTTATTTTTGTACTATATACTAGTTATGAGAAATGAACTTAGAAACTCCCTTTCATGGTATCTGGGTGGCTCAGTCAGTTAAATGTCTGGCTCTTGATGTCGACTCAGGTCATGATCTCACCGTGGTGGGATCGAGCCCCTCATTGGGCTCTGCACTGATAGTGTGAAGCCTGCTTGGGACTCTCTCTCTCCCTCTCTCTCTCTGCCCCTCCCCACTTCTGTTCTCTCTCTCTCTCTTTCTCTCTCAAAATAAATATATAAACTTAAAAAAAATTTTTTTTTAAATTTCCTTTTAATTGTTTACTTCTTACCATGAATTTTTGGTTAAATAATGTTCAAATGGGAACGAACATCTTGCCGTACTTCATCTTTGGATGGATAAAAGAAAAATAGTTACATGATAACCATGTGATATAATACACTGCCAAGTTCAGTTTATAAGCTGTTTTATGGAAAAGATGCATCCACATAGGAATTCAGAGTTGCAATACATTAAGAAGATGCATTCTTTTTTATTTTGATGAAATGAGTCACATAAATTATAGTAAAATTAATGAGATCCTATAGGAGATGTTGACCATACCAGGGCATTGGGCCAGACAGAAGAGAAACCCTTTTAGTTCTCAAAGTGTCACTAAAAGTAAATTGCCTCCCTCTGAATTAAAGTTTGTTGAAGAGCTGTGGTAAAATTCAGGGTTGTTGGTACAACCCGGTTTGCCTGGGACACTCCCAGTTGTTGCTGTGTAACTATTATTTCAACCACTGTTCACTCTCAAAAGTTTCACAGTTTAGGGGCACCTGGGTGGTTCAGTTAGTTGAGCATCAGACTCTTGATTTCAGCTCAGGTCACGATCTCACAGTTGGTGAGATCAATCCCTGCATTCGGCTCTGAGCTGACAGTGCAGAGCCTGCCTGGGATTCCCTCTCTCCCTCTCTCTTTGCACCTCCCCCACTCATGCACGTGCACACTCTCTCCCTCTCTCAAAGTGAATAAAATAAACTTAAACAAGTTTCACAGTTTAGATTTGTTGTATGCCAAATATGCATCCTTTTCTGCTACTCTTTATTTACGTATACAATATTTTGTTTTCAGGAAACCATGTTGGAACTTCATATTTTAAAAATAAAGTAACTGTAGTGTTCAAATATGTCGTTTTATATAAATAGCTGATTTAATCTTCCATCTTACGTAGCCAAGAAAAGATGCCACCTTTACTGTCAATCCAGAGAGACTGGAGATGTCGTGTACATGAAGCAGCTGGTTCACGACGGAACACACTGTTCTTACAAAGACCCATACAGCATATGTGTTCGAGGAGAGTGTGTGGTGAGTTACAGTTGCTTCCCCGGAAGCTTCATATGTTTTCGTGAAATTCTACTTTTATGGTCCTTCATCTGCATGTTTTCAAAAGGTTTTAACCCTTTCTTATCTGTAAAATCACATTAAAATGAGACTCTAGGACTAGCTGAGGAGGCCTAAACTAAATGTGGGAGAAATTTCACTTTTCAAACCAAAATTTGGCCATTGGCAGCATCAAGATTTAAACGTATTTTTCCTAATTTCCAGCCAGATGCCTTTTCTAAGTTATTCTGATGTATCTAGGCTGGGAATACAGCAACTTGGGAATGAACGATGCCTTTGCTTTGAGTATGTCACTGGTAGGCATCTACTTTTATGATACAGAGCCTTTTTCAAAAATACAATGCTAAGTGTATTTTATCTTTTATTTAAAAAATAATGGAAATTCTTTCTCTCCCTTTCCAATTGATTCTAAGTTTAAACACTGAATTCCACATCAGAACAAAGTGGTGAAGATGTAAAAATGGTTTTTGCCCTATTTGGACTCTTAAAAAAAAATGCACTTGACTTTTTTGTTCATGTTCACAAGTTGAATTGATATGAAATCATCCTTCTTAACATGTTACTCCTGTCTGTCTCTTTTTCACTTCAGTTATGCTGATATATTTATGAATCTCAAGTATGCAGATGCTTTACATTTGAAATAAAATTTCCCCCAAAAGTAGAATCTGAGTTTTATCCCTCCTTCACTTCCCACATTATCTGGTACATCAAACATGTGGTCATCATTTTCTCTGCCCATTTTCCTTCCAAATTTATGAGCGCAGTGGCATATCGTATAACATAACCCTGCACTGAAGGATCCTGCTCCGGTTCAGAACCTTCAGTGGCTCCCTGTTCAATTCATGTGAAAAAGTAAACTCTGCCTGATATTCGAGGCCTTTCATAGCCTGTGCTTTGCAAATCATTCGCTCTTCTTCCCCTATCCTATAGCACTAACCTTCCATTGTTTTTTTTTGTTTGTTTGTTTTTGTTTTTTGTTTTTGGTTTTTTGTTTTTATTTCTTGAGAAAGAGAGAGAGAGAGAGACAGAGCATGAGCAAGGGAGGGGCAGAGCGAGAGGGATACAGAATCCAAAGCAGGCTCCAGGCTCTGAGCTGTCAGCACAGAGCCCAACGCAGGGCTCGAACTCACAAGTCATGAGGTCATGAGCTGAGCCGAAGTCGGACTCTCAACCAGCTGAGCCACCCAGGCACCCCTCATTGGTTTAAATATGGCTTAAGTATTGCTCTTTGAACCCACTTTCCATGAGCAACTTCCATGACTCTATTTTAATCCCTCTGCGTTCTTGAAATGCCTTCCATAGGGTCCTATAAAAATCTCCAGCACTTCATAAAGTTTTGTTTCACATCCCTAAACAGCTTGTAAAGCTTATGCTAATGCACAGCTCACTGTTTTGCTGTTCATCTTTCCAAATAGGAAAGCAACAAGGGGAATAAACGCCATCTTTACTTTTGGTCTGTTCAGCATCAGCTACCATATCTGTGCTTCGTAAATGTTTGATGGTCATGACTATGTATAATGGGATAAATATTTCATTAGACTGGGGGAATTGATCCTAGAGTAGAATTTAACCTAGAGTACAAGTCATTTGACTTCATAGTAGTTCTTCGAAAGATTGAGGCATTAGAAATGAGAGCTGGAATGAAGGCTTGGTGCAGACCACCTCACTGTGGAGTCCCAGTGAAACAAATGCTTCATCATTGTCTAGGATTCTCACCTTTAGTTGGCACATTAAAACTACCCATGCTTAACATCTTCTCTTTCCAGAAAGTGGGCTGTGATAAAGAAATCGGTTCTAACAAGGTTGAGGATAAGTGTGGTGTCTGTGGAGGAGATAATTCTCATTGTCGAACCGTAAAGGGGACCTTTACCAGAACCCCCAGGAAACTTGGTAAGATGAGGTCTCTCATGAATTTACTATCCTTCTCTAGGATTTGTACTTTTTGAGATTTCTTTAAGGAATGTAGCATTTCCCTATAAATATAACAAAACATTCGCTGCTGGTTTAGTTTTATTCAGATTAAGTTTCAAGGAACTAAAAAAAAGAAAAGAAAAGAAAAGAAAAACAAACACTTGGGATTAAATTCATACTCCGTAGCATCCATGATGAAAAATTGGCTACTAAGTTTAGATAATGAAGAAATAAAATCAATATCAAATATAGTAGTTAGCTAAAATATGTGTTTTGTTTTGTTTTATGTTTTTTATAAGACCTAATTGTTAGAATTGATTTTTTTTTTTTTTTTTGAGAGAGAGCATAAGTGGGGGAGAGGGGCAGAGGTAGACAGAGAGGGAGAGAGAGAAAATCTTAAGCAGGCTCCACTCTCAGCTTGGAGCCCAATGTGGGGCCCAATACAAGGCTCTACCCCATGAACCTGGGATCATGACTTGAGTTGAAATCATGAGTCGGACACTCAACTGACTGAGCCACCCAGGCACCCCTAGAATTGATGCTTATTTTGAATCTTTTGTTCACATAAATTGTTGATCGGAAGTTAAAAAAACACACACACAATTCTAAATACAACTTTAAAAATATTCATTAGTTTTGCTGCTTTTATTTTAAAGGTGAAAAAATTTATCCCATTTATAAATCTAGGAATCTAGAGTCCATATTTCACATAATTCTAAATGTTTTATATTAAGGGTGCCTGGGTGGCTCAGTCAGTTAAGCATCTGACTTCGGCTTAGGTCATGATCTTGCAGTTTTTGAGTTTCGGGCTCTGTGCTGACAGCTCAAAACCTGGAGCCTGCTTCAGATTCTGTGTCTCCCTCTCTCTCTCTCTCTTTGCCCCTCCCAATCTCTCTCTCAAAAATAAATAAACTTTAATGTTTATTACAGAGTCAGTGATCTGGGCTTAGGCGTACAGTGAAATTTCAGTAGATGGAAAAAAAAAGCACAAATAATATGCAAAATTATGAGTGGTTTTATAATTATTCATTGGAATTTTCATAAAATATCTGGATACAAACATTTATTACTGACCAACTTTTTAGTTGCTAATAAATATTATTCAGTTATTCAGTAAGCATTTATGGGAAAATGTTTCTGAGAATTCAGCATTTAAAGATAAATTTGATGTAGTGCTTCCTTGAGAAGCTTCTCTTACATCATCCCTCTACAGTTGGTAGAGTCTCTAACAGAATGATAAAAACAAAATGAAACAAAGCAAAAATAAAGATAAGAAATTTGGTTTACTCTGAGCACATTGTCATGGCAGTCATTTTCCCTTTTAGAAGTAAAGAAAGTATTAGAAAGGTAGTCTTCATCCAAATGGAATAATTCTCTTAGTTCTTTGTAGTCTCATTATACCTCAACTATGCAGCATAAGGCAAGTGCACACATATCAGTTATGGTCTTTGATATATTTGGGGCGGGCAGAGTTAGGTGAACTGTATTCTAAAGTGACATCAGTAACATCATTACTAATGTTTTTGATATTCCTGTGTGGTATGACAATTTAATGGTTAAATGGTTAAAAAACAAATATTGCCATATCTGGCTGATTACATTATTTTAACAAGGGAAACAGAATTAAAACTATAGCATTTATTGTGGTTTTGGTGGAATAACATGTAATTTTCTTCATCTTATTGTGAAGTAATTTTGCTTTCTCTATTGCAGTTACATTATTCTTTTTGGTGTAAAATCATTCATATTCTTTTATTTTCAGAGTGAACTAATGTAAAGAAAAAGTTTTTGCCATTAATCATCCATTCTGTATTATGTGCAGTAGGAGGCAGTGATATGTTTTTTTAGATACCTCAACAATTACGCTAAACCTACTGCCTTCTGAACCAAGGTCAGAAGAGGTGAAGAAAAGATTTCATCAGTCATACTGATTCAAACTGTTCAAAGATAAACTAATATCCATTTCTTTGCACTAATGTTGTCATAGTCACTCAATAGACTAATTAACGTTTTCCAACAGGGAAACATTTAAGCAAGAGGTGCCATACAGAATTCAAGTTGCTGGAAAATGAAACCTGCAAGTATTCAACTTCAAATCACCTTTATCATTTCTTATTCACATGTAGCCTTACTTTCATTGACTACTAACTGTTTATTGGCATTAGCTAACTATTATAAATGCATTTTGACTTCAACACATAAAATTACTATATAGCTTCTAGTATGGTCAGTGAAACAGCAAGACGTTGAGTCAACGTGAAACCTTTACTAATTAAAAACATTCTATTTAAGGGAAGACAAGAGGCGCCTTCACTTTACCCAAAGGAGCTCGTAATATTTCTCTTGCTGAAACAAGAGAAGCTAAAAATGTGCTGGGTAAGTTGTAGCAAACTGCAGAAAGATGGGCATCCATAAATGGCATCAAGCTGTTTTGCTGTCCTTAGCATCTTAAGCACGTTACTTCTGGCCATTGCATACTCAGACAAACCCGGCACAGTTCACAGACTGGAATGTACCCAGGCTCAGGTACTGAAAACCATAACCCCAAAATGACTATACTATCGAGTTAAGACAGTAACCAATATTGTGAAAAAGTTGGGGAAAGCTATCCATAGGTAGATATTTATTGCCCATATAGAAATGACAAGCGTATTTCTTCCTGATGATACGTGATTGTATAAATACACAATTTATAACTGAATTTCTGTCACTCATCCTGCAGTATATAAATTGGATGTTTCATAATATAAGGTGTTAGTTGCATAATCTCCATATATTCATTTGTTTGATGCAAATGAGATGCAACATCTTGATTTCTATTTGTCCTATTGTTGATTTATAGTTAAGATCTTAATTCTAAGTCATATTAAGATAATTTTTAGGACATGTGATAATACTAAGATTTGTTTTATATGACACTGACAATAATAGGATTGATGTATGATTTTATAGCTCAAGGCAATCCATTCAGCCTATTGATTTCATGATTTCTGGAGTAGAAGATTGAGTTTAAGGTCCATGTAAAGGCAATGTATGACATAACTTACAGACATTTTCCAACCAAATGGTTTGGTCAAATCTAAAAAATGTATTTTAAAACTGTCCCATGATAAAACTTAAGGCTTTAAAATTAATGGCTATTACAAGAAAAATGAAAGCTACTCATTGATTAGGTGAGTAGCTTTTTATAATTATTTTAGAGAGAGAGAGTGTATGAGTTGGGGAAAGGGGCAGAGGGAGAGAGAGAGAATTCTAAGCGTGTTCTGTGCTGTCAGTGCAGAGTCTGACGTGGGGTTCAATCCCAAGATCCTGGGATCATGACCTGAGCTGAAACCAAGAGTGGATGCTCAACTGACTGAGCCACCCAGATACCCCTTTCTTCTGTAATTTCTTTAGAATAAAGTAGGCTTTCAATATGAAGATACTTCATAAATTAGAAGTTTAGCTATCTATACTTTCCCTTAGGCTTTTAAAATAATACGTAGACTTGGGGCGCCTGGGTGGCTCAGTCGGCTAAGCATCCGACTTCAGCTCAGGTCACGATCTCGCGGTCCGTGAGTTCGAGCCCCGCGTCGGGCTCTGGGCTGATGGCTCAGAGCCTGGAGCCTGCTTCGGATTCTGTGTCTCCCTCTCTCTCTGCCCCTCCCCCATTTGTGCTCTGTCTCTCTCTGTCTCAAAAATAAATAAAACGTTAAAAAAATTTTTTTAAATAAAAAAAATAAAATAATACATAGACAGATAAAATATCTCAAGAAGTTTACCCACCAAGTTCACCAAAAATTGGCCCCTCTTCAACAGGGTGGTTTAGAAAATTAAAACTAAAATCGTGTAATATATAAACTTGATAAATCGCTGTGTTGTACACCTGAAACTAATGTAACATTGTGTGTCAACTATACTCAGATATAAATAAACAAACAAACAAACAAACTTAACTGCAATAACAACAAACTCTAAAATCACATAGAAGTACACAGGAAAGTGTAGTATTTACCTGAATTGTTGTTGACACAATTCATAGTCCAATACCAGATAAATGACTAATAGATTGGGAACAAGATTAATTTCTCCCCACCATTACAAAAAAAAAAAAAAAAAGGTTTTCTCTAATTTCATGCCCTTTGTCACAAAAACTACCAATGCTTTGAAGTTAATTCTGAAACTGCTTCTGTCAGTTTATGGATGCCCTCTTCTGCGTGCAGGAGCAGTGAGAATTTCATGCTCGGCTAACCATGGTTGTTGCTTTTGTTTTCTTCTTTGCTTTCTCCGATATTTACTACACATGCAAAGGGTACCTTAAGATGTTTGATATACCCCCTGGTGCTAGACATGTGTTAATCCAAGAAGACGAGGCTTCTCCTCATATTCTTGGTAAGTGTTCCTGTCTGCTGGCTTTGCTTTAGCATGACCTTAGAGAAATGTCAAAGAAGTCATATATATATAGAGAGAGATATATATGTGTGCTGATGCGTGTGTATATATATGTATATGTGTATGTATACATAGATATGCAAGAGTTAAAATTACATATAAATGCATTACTATATGGTTTTTGTTGGTCATTTCTCCCCACTATTCTTTCTTTAAAACAAGAAATATGCAAAAACAGCGCTCTAATTTTTGGTGAAACCTGGGTTGGTCCATTATTTATGTGGGGAAAAAAGTTATTTAACAAGTTTTTTATGCACTTTTTCTCTGTATAAGGGGAGGAGAGAAATAAGTATGTTAATAAAATGCATTAAATTAAGGAAGAATATCAGAAAAATTTGCCATATATAGGTTGACAAATTTGTTCTGATATTTTGGTTGATGCCATACTATATGCCTCTCCTTACTTTTATTGCATTTTAAGTTATTTTACCGAAAAGCAACCACATGTGAATTTTACTAGTCTAGTGCAAATTTTCCTAATACCAGTTATGTGTCCAGTTTCTGACTGGCACATGGAGATCCATTTGCATGGCTGTTTATAATTTCCACAAGAAGATTCTTTTCCTCCTTTATGAGAGGATCGTGTAAAAATGGCATTATCTTCAAAGGTCTATGTACCAATGTAAACCTAACTTCCACTTGTTCACTGATCTATTAAAGCACTAGGAAGCTCTCTGAACTCAGGTCGCATCTGTCAATCCCATGAAAATTTGCTTCTCAAATTGCTTTTTCTTTTTTCAAATGGGTAGCTTAAAAAAAAAATGAATTGTTTTATGGTGTGTCATAGAATTTTTTTTAGTATTTAAATTATATTTGGGGCGCCTGGGTGGCTTGGTCGGTTAGGCGTCCGACTTCGGCTCAGGTCATGATCTCGCGGTCTGTGAGTTCGAGCCCTGCGTCGGGCTCTGTGCTGACAGCTCAGAGCCTGGAGCCTGTTTCAGATTCTGTGTCTCCCTCTCCCTCTGCCCCTCCCCTGTTCATGCTCTGTCTCTCTCTGTCTCAAAAATAAATAAACGTTAAATTATATTCACTGCTAGATTCCTTAATAGTCTAGCAGTCAACCATAGTTCTTTCTCCAATAATTCAAATTGTTTATTTTTTCTCCTAGAATTCAGATTGTTTTCCTTGGAAACATCAGACTTGTTTTAGAAAGCTCAAGCGGAATAAATGTATTTAACTAAGACTGCTCATGTTTTCTACACATTTTCAATAGATGGTAGTAACATGAGCTTTTATTTTATGTGCTGATAAATACCTCCAAACTTTAGAATCCCATTTGCTATTTTTTATCCATTAGAGAAAGCATTTTTAAATAATATATAGTATACCTGTAATGCATTAAGAATTCTATCATCAATAAACAGCTTTTTCTAGCCATACAAGTAGAGATGTGGCCTTGGCATTTCACAAACATAAGAACTAATTGTTTATTTACCTAAAAATTAGTTCAACTGTGCTGGATATCTATAAATATTCTTACAAACTTGCAAGAGATACATAGTAAAGAAGGTGTTCTATTATATGCTGTCCTAACATAAATGATTTATGTTAATTATTATAGAAATATCCATAATTCTCAAAATATTCCCAGCTTTCTAAGGAAATATATAGGAAGAGTGAGTTAGAAACCATTAACCTTTTTGACAGTGTTTTCAAATAGGAATATTTGCCCATTTCTATCTCCCATTTAACCATTTTGCCATTGTTTTTGATTAGTGAGGGACTGCTTTTTGAGGATTTTGAATGCCTAATGACTGGAATGGGAATCATACCAGAACTAACACTCATTTTGATTGCTTTGATGCTTAAAAGGGGATAGATTTGCTATGGATCATCAAAACTATAATATGATAAAATAAAATGTATGCTGGTTACTCATTTTTCTTCCTTTAGCTATTAAGAACCAGGCTACAGGCCACTACATTCTGAATGGCAAAGGGGAGGAAGCCAAGTCACGGACCTTCATTGATCTTGGTGTGGAATGGGATTATAACATTGAAGATGATATTGAAACTCTTCACACAGATGGACCTTTACACGATCCCGTTATTGTTTTGGTATGTGGTATTACAGACTCATGATGTAGTGGGTTTAATTTATGTCCATTTTAGTTTTATAATTACTTGGTCTGAAAACACTTTTACCCTAAACATTGTATATTTAGTTGCTTGTTTTTATATTATTCCATTTATCTGCCTGTCCCTACTCTGTGCAACTTGGTCATATATTTTATTATATGTACATTTTAACCCAATAATGTAGTATGATTGCTGATTTTTAGTAATCAGTTATGTGGCAAAGACAAAAGAGAAGAGAGATTTTTATATTTACCCACATATTTACCATTTCTTTTTTTTTAATTTTTTATTTATTTTTCTTTTTAAGACAGAGAGAGAGAGAGAGAGAAGGAAAGAATGAGTGGGGGAGGGGCAGAGAGAGAGAAGGGATATTTTTACCCTGTTAGAGGGAGTTCAAGGAATTGGAGGGCTCACTAAGAAAGTAGGTGTGACCACAGGGTGGAAGCAGCATGCACAAGCTTTATTGACCATTGAGCAGGTTTGAGTGCAGGGCCACCATCCAGCAGAGATGCACAAAGGAACTCCTGGAAGAGAAGGGATTGGAGAGGGGGTGTTTCTGGTTAGGCGATGTCACTCAGCAGCATAATGGGGAGTCTCTGTACTGAGTCCTCCACAGAGCAGCAGCAGCTTGGGGTCCTTGTAGCCATAGTCTTATTTATAGTTAGCAAATGTTGAGTGCGGTTTCATAGGGGTATGCTAAGTAACAGGGCCTAAAATGGATACAAATGTGCTTGTTTGGGCTATATTTAAAAGAAGTGTGTGTGTTAAAATTTGAGTTTGGTGCTAGCAGGCTTCTGAGCTAAAAGGTCTGAGCCTGTTCCGAAGAAACAAAAGTAGGGGCCAACAAGCAGGAGCCATCTTTGGCTCATTTACGTGACACTTGTCTTCTACAATCCATCATCTATGATGAGAAGTCAGCCTCATTCATATTGCTGCTCTGTATGTGAAGTATCCATTTTCTCTGGCTGCTTTTTAAAGATTTTCTCCGTATCTTTTGTTTTGTTTCATTTTGTTGGTTTAGCTGTTTGACTGTGATATGCTTAGTTTGTGATGTTCTTTGTCTGTATCTGGCTTGGGTTTCACCAGGCATCTTGGTGATCTTGGTTTGTTTGTTTGTTTGTTTGTTTGTTTGTTTGTTTGTTTGTTTTTACCAAATTTGGGTTGATTCCACAAGTGTGTTTTTCCCCCATCTCTCACTCCTCTTCTCCTAGGCCTCATTTACACAATTGTTCCATAAGTTCCTGGACCTTGTTCATCCTTCTGTACTCATTTTTTTCTCTGTTCTTCGGATTTGATAATTGCTATTGAGCTGTGTTCAAGTTCACTGTGTCTTATGTGGTCTTCAATCTGTTGTTGAGCCCATCCAGTAAATTTTTCATGTCAGTTGGTGTTCTTTTCTAGAATTTCCACTTGGTCCTTTTTTTTTTTTTTTTTCCCAAAAAAATCATTTCCATTCCTATGCTGAGATTTCCATTCCTATGCTGAGATTTCCATATATTTCACCCATTATGTCTAATGTTTTCTTTGAGTCCCATGTCTTCATGTTGTCTGCTTCTATGGGCTGCTTTTTTCTCTTGAGTATGTGTCACATTTTCCTACTTCTGAGAAATTTTTAAGTGTACAGAGGACATTATAGATGGTAAGCTGTAGGGTGTTTGGTTTATGTTGCCTCCTTTTTTTAAAGTTTATTTATTTATTTAGAGAGAGACAGAGAGAGAGAGGGAGAAAGGGAGAGAGAGCACAAGTAGGGTAGGGGAAGATAGAGATGGAGAGAGAATTCCAAGCGAGCTCCATGCTGTCAGCCCAGAGTCGGATGCAGGGCTCTAACTCACGACCTGTGAGATCATGACCTGAGCCGAGATCAAGAGTTGGATCCCTAACTGACTGAGCCACCCAGGAGGCCCTGTGTTACCTTCTTTACAAGCTGTTGGGTTTTGTTCGGGCTGTCATTTTCTCCTGATTTTTGGAGCCTGGTTTATGCTTTGTTAGGGCTGATCTGTTTCAATTTTGTCCTTATTTTAATGGCATGGCCTGTTTGATACCTTAACTAATTACCTGAAGTGTTAGTGAGGTCTCTTCATCTAGCTATAAAAGAACTCCTATGTCCCTATGTCCTATGTCCCTGCCTGTCTGAGTCCCAGACCCACAGCAGCCTCTCAGTAGTAGTCGGCATGGTGTCTTGGCCGGGGCATGCACAGACCAGCCTTCAGTCTAGGATTAATGCAGCTTCTGAGCCACCCCTCTGTGTAGCCCCTTCTTTAGTGTCCTGCCTGCAATTTCCAAACACCACCCTCCATCTCCTCATCTCAGTGAGATTGCTATTTTGGCTTAGCCTCCTGTTCCCTGCGCCAGGGTCCAGAACTTGGCCCCGTCAGGAAACTGGGACCTGGCATGTTTCTCTTCTTGTTGGAATCACTATCCTTTGCTGTGTTATACAGTGCCCCCAAAAAGTTCCTTCCTATATCCTGCCCAGTTTTATTGCTTTTAATATGAGCAAGACAACTCTTATTACTCTCTTGTGAATGAAAACAGAAGACATCTACTTGATTTGAAAAATACTGTTGGATTCTGTATGCAAATATTTATTGAATTCTCTATAGAAAATATTATACTAACTTAAAGCCAAAGCATTCTACTCAATTCCAAGGTGTTTTTATACTCTTTGAAAATTATTTCTCTTTGGTGAAGTGTCTGTCCAAATCCTTTGCCCATTGTTGAAGTAGGTTTTTTTTTTTTTTATTTGTTGAGTTTTAAGAGTTTGTTACATATACTTGATATGTCCTCTATAAAATATATGATTTATCAAATATTTTCTCGTATAGTTTCTTTTTGTTCTCCTAATAGTGTCTTTGAGAGCAAAATATTTTAACTTTCCTGAAGTCTAATTTATCCATTTTTTCTTTTATAGATCAAGATTTTGGTATTCTATATACATTTTTTTTCCTGCCTAATCCAATGTTAAAGTATTGTCTTCTTTTTTTGGTAGAAGTTTTATAGTTTTATATTTTATATTTTGAGTTGATTTTTATATAAACTCTGTGTGATGTGTTAGGTTCTTATTTTTGCATATGGCAGTCTACACTATCTATTGCTGCATAACAAATTACCCCAAACTTAGTAGCTAAGCACAAAGCAACACTGATTATCTCGTAGTTTCTGTGGGCCATGTATTTGGCTGAAAATGGCTGCTGAAATGGCTAGTTGTGGCTCAGGGTATCTCATGAGGTTGCTGTTAGCTGTGGCTAGTCACCCCAAGGCTCCACTGGGGACATCTGCTTCCTAGCTCTGTCACAGGGCTATTGGAAGGCCTCAGAAGATTTCCTCTAAGCGTTTCCATGTGGTGGCTGGTGGGCCTGAGTTCTTCACTACGTGAGCCTCTTCATAGCCTCCTTAAGTGTCCTTAGCACATGACAGCTGGCTTCTACTAGAATGAGTGATCCAAGTGACAGAGTACAGCCAAGACAGAAGAGTCTTTTTTAACCTAATCTTGGAAGTGACATCCCATCACTTCTGCTGTTTTCTGTTTGCTGGAAGCAAGTCGCTGAATCCAGCCCACACTGAAAGGGAGAAGAATTAAGCTTCACTCATTGAGAGAAAAAGGATCAAAGGATTTGTGGACACATTTTTAAAGCCACCACAATGACTTGTTCCAGTACCATTTGTTGAAAAACATCCTCTTTTTTCCATTAAGTTTTCTTTTCATCTGTGTCAAGAATTAATTGTTCAAATTTATGGGGGATTATTTCTGTCTTTCTGCTCCATACATTATATAATTTCATAGCAAAAATATAACTAATCAAAATTTTATTAAATTCGAATGATTGGAGATCAGAAGCTCTATGCCATTCATATAATTACACTGCATTCTTTTCCAGTGGCACAGGCCTCATGGTTAACTGCTGTTAACTGCCAGGATAAGCTACCTCAAGGCTTTGTCCACTGATATCTGGGTGATGTCAGGGAACAATGTGAGCTAGAGATGTAAGATGTGAGCTACAGATCTCATATCAGATATGAGATCGGTAGTTAGGATAGCGGGGTATGGCAGTCTATCACCTCAGCCTTTCTTTTCCTCTCTAAAGGGCTGGACCCCAGGTTGGGAGCCCTGGAGCATGGCAGCGAGCTGTCTGGGGCTGAAGGCAGTAGGCATCTGGCTACAGTGTAAGGGTCAATGCTTGGTTTGTAATGTTGTTTTAAAAATAAAGACTAAGGGAGAAAAATAAAACAGAAACCAGATAACCAAATCCTTCATTCTAGTTGGATTTAGTATTACCCAATTTCTCAAGCAAAAGCTATTTCTAAAAGTTTAGTTTAAAATACTAGTGAATTGCATGTTTTTCTCTTTATATAACTGATGTAATCGTATAAAAGCTAGTATGTGCAAGTCAATAAAAACTTATTTTTTTAAAAAGAGTTACATTGCCCCAAACAAAATTAAAGAACAAACTGAAAAAACAGAATATATTTGCAATGCTTATTACAAAAGGATTAATGTCCTTATTGTGTGAATTATTTAGAAAAAGATATGTATACCAATAAAAAAGAAGACATGAACATGTAGCGTATAGCAGACAAAACACAAGTGACTAATAAACCAAGAAAGTTAAACATTGATATTTATCAAATAAATAACAATTAAAATAATCTTTTGCCAATCAGTGAACAAAGATGACAATTATATAGTATGTAGTGCTGAATGGGTACATTCATATACTCTTATCATGAAAGTAATAATTGTTCTAACTATTTTGAAGGGCCATTCCCCAGTCTATTATAAGAACAACAACAACAACAAAATGCTTATACCCTTCAGCTCACCAGGAAAATCAGAAATCACCACAAAGATGGGGACAAATTCTAATCAATACAAGTATATATTAACAAGTGAATGGTTAAATAATGCACACTACCTTTAGAATTAAACACTTTGCTGACATTTAAAGGTATATTTTCAAAGAATATTTACTATCTTGATGCATTAAGTGAAATAAGCAAAGCCAGAAAAGCATACATGGGTACACACACACTCACACACACACACACACACACACACACACACACACACACGCAATATGCAAATATCTTGAGGGCATATTGCAAAATAACAGAAGTTACTTTGGTTTTCTCTGGTTTGATAGAATCATGGATAATTTTTATTTTCTTTAGATTTTTCCATAATGGGTACATTTTTTGGAGGGAACATTATATTTACCATTATGACAAAAGAGTTATTTTAAAGAATAATTTTCAAATGCAAAAGGAGATCTATAACTTAATGTATATATTAAAGAAATCTATGGTGAATCACATTGTGAAGTTATGTTTTTATTATGTAAATCTTATACCTAAGTATATTTTTTATACTTTTTATGGTCCAAGTCTTTTATATTTGCATTTTTTTCTTAAACAAGGCATACTTGCACTTTAGGTGATAGAAACATTATATTTTTAGAAACTGCTTGAAAGTCTTCCAGTTTTAATAAGAGCACTATTCTAAAATATTTGTAATTTTTATTCAAAATGTAAAACCTCTTCAGGTGACTTACCTATCTGTTTCATGTGTATATTAGATTATACCTCAGGAGAACGACACCCACTCCAGCCTGACATATAAATATGTCATTCATGAAGATTCTGCACCTACAATCAGCAGCAACAATGTCATCCAGGAAGAATTAGATACTTTTGAGTGGGCTTTGAAGAGCTGGTCTCAGTGTTCCAAACCCTGTGGCGGAGGTAACTATTGAACACATTTATCACATTCAAATGCCATTCATAGAACACCAATTATTGTGCTTTCTGCCTTAAAGATTGCCTCTCATTGAGGCTGCGATCTGAGAAATAGCAAACATACCAACAAAACATAAGTACAAAACATTTTTACTGAAATCTCTGAATCTACAAAGGATAGGAGTCCATTCATGACAACTGGAAACCTTCTTAAAATCTTCTTGCTCTTTTCCTTCTGGTTCTTTTTGTCTCATATTCATGAAATGGGGCCTCTAATGACTTTACTCTTCCCCAGCTCTCCCAAATGCTGTGCCCTGTGGTTCCAGCCTTTCTTCTTCTCCATTTTACTTTCCATGTCTGTGCATTTCTTTTCTATCAGTGTTAATAATAAAGGAGCTATTAGTTGTACCAGGTAGCAGGTGCTGTTTTAAATGTTCAGTGTATTAGTGCATGGATACTCAGAATGATTCTGTGAGGTCAGCACTATGATTCATTGCACTGATCGGGGAAAGTGAAGCCCCCGGGGAAAATAAGTAATGTGCCCAGATCAGAAGATACAAACCCAGGTGTTCTGGCTTCTGGCTACATGCTCTCACTACATTGTGCCGCCTCTCTGCCCTTTCCCAAGTTAATCTGTTCAGCTGTTCTCAGATTTTTTCAGTTTCTCACTTCGTCCCTTACTCTAGTTCTGAACAATAAATGCTCCAGAACTGAGCTGGCCTAGAAGAAATTTTCCCTGACAGGCAGGAGAAGGCAAGGGGCTTTCACAACAATGATGTTGAGTAATTGAGAACAAAAAAATATTATTCAGAGTAGGGAATGCATGCATCAACCATTTATTTTATCATTTTAATTCAAGGATGTGTGTCTAAAGAGGTTTTTTTTTTTTTTTTTTTGAGGTAGACAGGGCATAAAATGTTTTCAATTAATTATTTAAAATGATACTTAATCCATTATAAGATGCTCATTTAATCTGGATCTTCCCTTCTGCCTCACCCTCAACATCTACTTGGTTACAAGAATTGTTGGAAGCACCTTTTTAATATCTATCACATCGATTTATTCCTCACCAGGTTTCCTGCATGATTTTGAAAGGGAAGATTATTGCAAAAGTCTTTTAACTAGTCTAATTTGATCTTCCGCTCTTCCTTTATTTCCAGGGTAATTGAATGAATGAATGAATGAATGAATGAATTAGTGGAAGTTTATTATTTCCCTGATTTAACTCCTTTAACATCCTAATGTGTTCTTCTGAAGGCATAGCGTAGTTTATGTAGTATTCTTGCCAAAAGTAAATAACCTGAATCTAATCATTAGGAGGCAACTATATAAAACCCAAATTGTGGGACATTTTACAAAACAAATAGCCTATACGTCTCAAAAAATATTCAAGATAAAAAGATGCTCAGAAACTATTCCTGCTTAATTCCATGACAACTAAATGCAGTGCATAACCCTTAATTGGAAAAAACATTGCTGTAAAGATCATTATACGGACAGCTGGAAAATTTTGAATATAGTCTGTATATTAGATAATAGCATTATATCTATGTTAAGTATTCTGATTTTAAGAATTATATAAGAGATGTGCTGGTTTTGAGCAGTACGCTGAAGTATTAAGAAGCGAAGGATCAGAATTCCAGCAACTTACTCTCAAATGGTTCCACAAAATTTTACATATATATTACATACATTGCATAGTATAATTAATATATCACAGATGTAAAAATATGTTTGTATTCACCTCAAATACAGTGACATGTAACACAAGGTTATTGAGATATAAGGGATACAAATATTCATTGTACTTTCCTTACAGCATTTTTGTAGGTTTGAAATTTTTTAAACGATCTTTTAAAAATATTTATATTTATTTATTTACTTACTTAGAGATGTCAGGGTTGATGATTGGAGAGACCTTCAAAAACTCCCTATGACCGACCATCAAGATAAAGTCCAAACACTAGTCTGTCACTCAAGGCTTTTAAGATTGAATTTTCCTATTTCCTACCCCTTTCACACTTGAAACTTGGGCATTCAAACAGATCTTCAGTTTTTTATGTGTCATTTCCTTTGCTTGGAGTATTGTTCTGCTTCATTCCCTTTACCCAATATTATTTGAACTTCAAGATTCTGTTCAAGAAATGCTGCTTTTGTAAGCGCTCCCTGCCTCTCCTCCAGCTGAGTTTGAGAACTTCTCCTCTGTGTTCCTTTGGTGCCCTCTACAGTAAATTACTTACATAACTCTCTGAAAGCTTGTGTCACTGGGTGTTATCACTGTGGTTCTCAAATCTGCCCCTCACAGTAGATGGTGTGTATTCAGGGTCTAGTTCATTAGCACATGTACAGGTGCTATTTAATAATTTATAATATTTATTAAACGTAGGCTCTGAAAAGTTAAGGATTTGTTTATTTAATTTACTTCTGGATCTTCAGCATCTACAACAGTGCCTGGCCTGCTGTTATATACTCAGTAAATATTCATTGAATGAATGAATGATCTATCAGATATATCACAGAATGAAGAAGTGATTAAATCCAGAGAAATGTATTTCCTTTCCCAGGTTTCCAGTACACTAAATACGGATGCCGTCGGAAGAGTGATAATAAAATGGTTCACCGCAGTTTCTGTGAGGCCAACAAAAAGCCAAAACCTATCAGAAGAATGTGCAATATTCAAGAGTGCACACATCCACTGTAAGTAGTCATGTTAACTATCATACGCTAAAGACAAAATGATAGAAATTTAAATATCTTTAGTCTGTTTGTTTATTTATTTTAGACAGAGCACACACAAGTAAGGGAGAGGAGCAGAGGGGAGGGAAGAGATAGAGAAAGCGAGAGAAAGAGAGAGAGAGACAGAGAGAGGGAGAGAGAGAGAATATCTCAAGCAGGCTCCATGCTCAGTGCAGAGTCTGACATGGGCTCCATACCACAACCCTTGGATCATGACTTGAGCCAAAATCAAGAGTCAGATGCTCAACCAGCTGAGCTACCCAGGCACCCCTTAATTTTATTTTTAGTCAAAGCTAATATACGTAGCAGATTTAAATAGTCAAATCATTTTATAGGAATTATATAAAGCTGTGGCTCCCTGCCCTTTACCATAGTCCTGCTGCTTAAAAACAACCACTTTCTAGCTTCTCTTGGTATTTGGTAACTACTTGTTTCCAACTCTCTAAGTAAAATGTTTTTGTGTCCACTTGACTTTTTGGGGTGGGGCAGGTTTTGGACATTATGTATATGGAATTTCCAATGTGGGAAGTGAAGGATTTTGCATTCTTTCATAATCCTTCCCCAAATAGACACCCACAGCCCAGACTTATCTCCCTCCATATTTCCAATATTGTTATCACCCATCTTTTACTGATAATAATATTCAGAGTTTATATTATTTTAACGACTTCTGTCTCTCCTAATAGTGGAGTCACTTACTAGCATGCTCCTTTTTTTCCTACTGAAACTTTGTTCTAGAATTATTGAATGTCTTGATTTTTTATATTTTGTTTTCTACTAATTTTCACTAATTCATCCCTAAACTGTCTTCCATGAGTATCCATCTCCTATAAATACTAAACACTCAAGTATCCTGTCACTTGTAACTTCTTAGAGATCTCACTCAGAAAGTTCCAGTTCTGCCCTCCTGGACTTCTGCTTGTCCTGATGTTTCTTTTTACCTCTTCCTCGGTATGCCTACTCCCTTTCTTT
Organism: Panthera tigris; assembly: GCF_018350195.1. Taxonomy (NCBI): domain Eukaryota; kingdom Metazoa; phylum Chordata; class Mammalia; order Carnivora; family Felidae; genus Panthera; species Panthera tigris. The sequence goes on from NC_056663.1 coordinate 146,088,882, forward strand.
TGCGTCAGCTCTTCTGTTTCCTGTATTTCTTGTCTTTTTATCTTTTCATGTATTCATTTTTTTCTGGTTGGTCATATCTTCCAGTAGCTTCATGAAAAAAGTATATACAAAGTAAAAATTTTTATATAAGAAGTTCTCCTACACCTAAGAAAAGTAGGTAAGAATTTGAAGTATAAGGGTATATAGGAAGTCTTTCTTCTACCCTCACACTTGATCATTTGGACACACACACACACACACACACACACACAAAATTCCAAACTCTAATGTATTTTCCTTCAGAATTTTGAAACCACTGTTTCGTTGTTTTCTAGAATCCCATGTTGCTGTTGAAAAGTCATTTGCTATTCTGGTTCCCAGTGCTTTCTAGTTTTGTCTGTCATTGAAAGTTTGTAAGATCTTTTTTTGTTCCCAACGTCCTGAAATTTTTGTTCCCAACTGTGATGGGACTGCCTTGTTGCTAAACATTTTTCATCCATCGTTCTGTGCACTCCATGACTTTTTAAAACACAAAACCAATTATCTTTCATCTCTAGGAGATTTTCCTGTATTTTTTCTTTAAAAAATGTCCCCTATTTTTTTCAATGTTCTTTCTTTCTAAGATATCTGTAGTTAGGATTCCTAAACAGAACAAATTTTCTTTTCTTTTCTCACCTATTATTTATTCTCCTTGCTGAATTTTTCATTTTTGCTATCATGTCATTAATATCCAAGAGCACTTTAATATTCAAGCACTCTGTTTTCTTCCTCACGTGTTCCTTTTTAAAGGCACTTGATGCTTATTTCACAGATGTAATGTATTTCTTTACCTCTTTTATGATATTAAAGATGACTTTCTTTTTCATGCATTATTTCTTTTGAGTTCTTTCCTTCTGTTTCTTTTCTCTCCTCCATCATTTGTGTTAGAGGCTGTGTCTGGTGATTATTGGCTATTGACACATGTGTAAGAATGAAGTGTTAAAAGGGCTGCTTGGAAGCTTGCTTTATGGTCAAGACTTGTTTGCTGGTGGGCTTCACTGTAGGGTGAGCTGGCTGGGCTATTTCGGTGAAGATCCTCAGTTAATTGTGTATTAGGGCTTTTAATGAAATGATCAGATTCCAAAGAGCAGAATCAATTTCCTGCCTAGGGGTTATAACCCTATTTATATAGGAAGTTGTATATATGTAGGGAGCTAGGGTTGTCTCACCATTCCATATGAGGATTCTTACATCACCCCCTGTCTTCACTCTGGTTTCTTTCTCTGTTGTGTCCTGCCTATATCTGTTGTCCACAAGCTACAAGTCTTGTTCATCGTCAACATAGGATAAGCCTCAAACCTCCTGCTGGCTTAGAGGGCAAGGAGCAGGATGTCTTTTCTAAGCAGACATTTCATCAGCCCCCTGTTTTCAGCCCTGCCTTTACCCACAGTTTCACAGCCCACACTTTGACCTAAGGGCATAATCCAGTACATTTCTGAAGTTCCACCAGCAAGTCAATTTGCTTAACCAGCCTCTACTGCTGAGTTAAACTTCGTCCTTAGGTCTACTGAGTTAGCAGCCATATGTCCCACTGCTTTCTGGGTTCCAAATTTTCTTCTAGTGCCTTCTATTCCATTTTTTGTTTACCTTTGTGGATTTATGCTATTTTTCTCCTTTGTTGTCATTCTAGGATTTTCAGGAGGGGAAAAAGGTAACCAGGAGTATCTATGACAATAAAATGTATACTTCTCGTATAATAATCTGTCTTCCAGTGAGAGTATTGAGGCCTTTAAAATTGAGAACAATTTCTTAGTTGGTGCACTATGTTTTATGCCAGTTTGGTGGGCTAAAGCGATCTTAAACTGTGAATACCAAAAACTGCCCAAGGTTTTAGCATGGTTATATTTTGGTACCCCATATATGTGGAAAGAAAAAAAAATACAGAGGGAAGGTAGCTTTGGAAAGGATAAATAATAGTCTGCCTCAACTACATTTTGACAGACATGATTAACCAAATGGAATCTGTGGTGACAGCCCTTTGGAACCTGGATCCATAATATTGTGTCCACAGCTGATGTGGAGAGTGTTGGGGGCCTTGACATCAACACCAGAATTTAGCCACGTCCCATGGCGACTCTTTCTGAAAATACCTTTTTAGAAAACTTTCCATAGGGGTGTATTCAAGCCCAGGATGCACACTACCTTTGCCTTTTTGTCAAGCCCAATCAGGGCCAATATGGAGAGCTGAATTTTCCAAACAGGATAGATATGACAGGGAGCCTTCTCAGCAACAATTGTACAAATGAAATAGTCATCTCAGTAAGAATACTAAAACATGAGTGAACTCAGGATTTCTTGAAAAAGCAGCAGCAGCCAAAACAGTTTGTCTCAGTAAGTGTCGGATGGATTCCCTTTTTAAATTTCCTTTCAGATGTGTACCACCATTAGGCCACCTGGCTGACAGTGAGTTGGTGTATTTTTGAAAAATTGCTATAATGCCCGAACCTAACCGGGCAACCTTATGATGAGTTTCAGAAACCTTCTGTCGATCACCCTTTAGAAAAACAGGTTTCCAAGTCAGTGGGAAGCAGAAAAATACTAAGGCGTTAAAAATAGAAGTGTGGGGCCTATTACTGCTAGAAAATTCTAAGACTTGGGAATTGCTTGCTGCATCCATCCTTCTGAAACTGCTTCCGAACTGCAGCGCGCCCCCTGGGTGGCGCGTCGCTCAGAGAGCAGAAAAGGCTAGGCTGCGGGGCAGGAAGGTGCACGACACGCAGTGACCATGTCCAATCCTAACCCCCACGCCGCAGCTGGGTCGCGGAAGAGTGGGAGCATTGCACCAAAACCTGCGGAAGTACCGGCTACCAGCTCCGCACCGTGCGCTGCCTGCAGCCGCTGCGCGACGGCACCAACCGCTCTGTGCACAGCAAGTACTGCGCAGGCGACAGGCCCGAGAACCGCCGGCCCTGCAACAGAGCGCCCTGCCCCTCCCAGTGGAAGACGGGGCCCTGGAATGAGGTGGGCGTGGGAAGCCCGTGGGCGCGTGTGTGTGTGTGTGTGTGTGTGTGTGTGTAAGCACGTGCAGCGGATTTTCGCTTGGCTCACATATCACATAGGCATCATGTGAGGTGAGAAACTGCCACCTGTTTTGTCATCATCGAGCACCTAGAGGTGCTAGGAAAAACTATTTTTTTTAATTTTTTTCTTACATTTTATTTACCTTTGAGAGAGAGAGAGAGACACAGAGCTAAGTGTGGGAGGGGCAGAGAGAGGGAGACACAGAATCTGAAGCAGGCTCCGCGCTCCGAGCTGTCAGCACAGAGACCGATTTGGGGCTAGGACCCACGAACCCTGAGATCATGACCTGAGCGGAAGTCAGTTGCCTAACCGCCTGGGCCACCCAGGCGCCCCCAGGAAAAATTATTTTGAAACAAATGCTTGCATTGAAGATGAGTTGGTAGGGGCAAACCGTGGTTGGATGTTTTGTGACATAGAAGAGTCTATGGGCAACTGGTCTTCTGTTTAATATCTTTGTTGACTTCACCATTCCTAGGAATAAATTCTAGACCCCTGAGAGTGAATGCAGGGCCCTGCCCCACATGGCACCATGCTGACTCTGCCCCCCACTCCCCTGACCACCTCCTCCTCCTCTTCCTCCTCCTCCTCCCCCCTCCTCCCTTCTTCCTTCTTCTTCCTTTCTTCTTCCTTCATTTTCTTTCTTCTTCCTCTTCTTATTCTCCTCCCTATCCCCCCTCCTCCTACCCAACCCCCTCCCCCTCCTCCTTCCCCTACCTCTCCTTCTCCCCCACCCCTCCTCCTCTTTCTTCTTCTTCTTCTTCTTCTTCTTCTTCTTCTTCTTCTTCTTCTTCTCTTCCTCCTCTCCCCTTCTCCCCCTTCTTCTCCTCCTTCTCCCCCTTCCTCTTCTGCCCCTCCTCCCCCTCCTCCCCTTCCTCCCCTCCCTCCTCTTCCTTCTTTCCCCTCCTCCTCCTTCTCCTTCTTGTCTGTCTCCTCCTCTTCCTCCTCCTCCTCCTCTCCCTCCTACTCCTCCTCTCCCTCCTCCTCCTCCTCCCCTCCCTCCTCCTCCTCCTCCCCTCCCTCCTCCTCCTCCTCCCCTCCTCCTCCTTCTTCTCCTCCTTCTTCTCCCCTCTTCCCTTCCTCCCCGTCCTTCCTCTTCTCCTCCTTCTCCCCCTCCTTCTTCCCCTTCTTCTTCTTCCCCCTCTCCCTTCTTCTCCCCCTCCTTCTTCCCCTTCTTCCTCTCCTCCTCCTCCTCCTTCTTCTCCTCTCCCTCCTCCTCCTCCCCCTCCTTCTCCTCCTTCTTCTCCCCCTCCTTTCTCTTCTTCTCCTTCTCCCCCTCCTTCTTCCCCTTCTTCCTCTCCTCCTCCTTCTCCTTCTTCTCCTCTCCCTCCTCCTCCTTCTCCTTCTCTTCCTCCTCCCCCTTCTCCTTCTCCCCCCTCCCCCTCATCCCCCTTCTTCCCCTTCTTCCTCTTCTCCTCCTTCTCCCCCTTCTTTCCCTTCTTCTTCTCCTTCTCCTCCTTCTCCTCTCTCTCCTCCCCTTCTCCCTTCTCCTCCCCCTCCTTCTCCTTCTCCCCCCTTCCCCTCATCCCCCTCCTCCCCTTCCACCTCTTTTTTCTTTCCCCTCCTCCTCCTTCTCCTTCACCTCCTCCTCTTTCTCCTCATCCTCTTTCTCTCCTCCCCCTCCTCCTCCTCTTCCTCCTCCTTCACCTCCTTCTCCTCCTCCCCTCCTCCCCCTTCTTCTCCCCCTTCTTCTCCTCCGTCTTCTCCCTCCTTCCCCTCCTCCCCCTCCTTCCTCTTCTCCTCCTTCTCCCCCTCCTTCTTCCCCTTCTTCCTCTCCTCCTCCTTCTCCTCCTTCTCCTCTCCCTCCTCCCCCTCTCCCTTCTCCTCCCCCTACTTCTCCTCCCCCCTCCCCCTCATCCCCCTCCTCCCCTTCTGCCTCTTCTTTCTTTCCCCTCCTCCTTCTTCTCCTTCTTCTTCTCCTTCTCCTCATCCTCTTTCTCTCTTCCTCTCCCTCTTCCTTCACCTCCTCCTCCTTCTCCCCTCCCCCTCCTCCTCCTCTCCCTTCTCCTTCACCTCCTCCTTCTCCTCATCCTCTTTCTCTTCTCCTCCCCTTCACCCTCCAGTCAGAGCTCTGCCTTCTTCAGGTGTAGCTGATATAACATTACACTAGTTTCAGGTGTACAATGTAATGATTCAGCCTTTGTGTATATCTTACAAAATGTTCACCACAATAAATGCCATGCTAGCTCTTCTTACTCTGTTGTTCTTTATTCCAACTCTGTAATCTCAAAGTTTCTTACTATTCCAAGAAGACCATGCTCATTCGACCCTCCTACCTTTTCGCTGCTGGCCCTTCCCCCTCCTCCTGTCTGACTACCTCCTCCTCACCCACTATGGCTCATCTCCAGGGTCCAGAATGCCACCTTCCAGGGCTGCCTTTCCCGCAGTCCGTCCTCTACATTCCAAACACAAAGAAGCCTTCCTCTCACAGGTGGATCCTGACAGAATACTGTCACTTGGAGTCTGCTTACCATTTCTCAACAGCAATGTGCCCAGGCTGGTACATGATGAAGTCAGGCTATAAACCTATGATTATCTGTCTCCAAAATGAAATAGATCTTCAGAGCTGTGCCAGCATGTGTGTGTGTGTGTGTGTGTGTGCGCGCGTGCGCGCGTGCGCACGCATGGAGAAAGGGAGAAAGATGGTCTCGGTGGAACAAACGTCTATAATTCCAGCCTTTGTTTCTATAGTGTTCAGTAACATGCGGTGAAGGAACAGAGGTGAGGCAGGTCCTCTGCAGGGCTGGAGATCACTGCGCAGGGGAGAAGCCCCAGTCCTCCAGAGCTTGTCAGCTGCCTCCCTGTCACGGTAGGTGTGACACTGACTGGTTTCACTGCACTGACCATGGTCTTTAAGCCTCAAAAAAACCAATTTCAGGACAATCTCTGGAATTCCTGTTTGCTTATCAAAAAATAATCTAAGGAAAACCCCTCTTGAGACATGAGCCGAATAGTGTTTTTCCAGATGAGAGTTTGAGCTATATCATAACCACTGCAGCCTTCGCGGTTCCTTTCAGGTGCTAATGCTGGGGTGAGGGCATGATGTCTGTCTGAAGCTGCTGCTGATTTGTCTTTCTAGTAGGAGAAGCGACTTACTTTCTCTCTGTGATTGTCTTTACAATTTCACATCAGTTGTGAACGGCGTAGTATGGCAGAAGGTTTTGAAATATATTACTGTAGTTGTTCAGTTTAGGCATGTGGGTAATAAACATCCTTCACAAAGCCGTGTCCGTCATCTGTCCCTCCATATGGGTGCGCTTCAGCTAGGGCATTGCGGAATAGACACCTTGCACGCATGCAGACGTCTGCCCAGCCTGCATCCCTGCTGTATTGCAAAAGCAGAGCGCACTTTATTTTCAACTACGTATCAGTGTGCTATGGTAAAACAAAATATATGTTGGATGGTTTCAGTTTCTATCACTCTGTCTCCTTCTTCCTCCTTTTGGGTGGTTTTCTTTCTTTACATCCATCTCTGTCCTCTGTCTCATTTTGTATCGCCATTTGCTGGCCTCTGTCTCTCATTTTCTGTGTTGGTCCACTCTTGCTTCCTGTCTCTCTGACTTCCTGTCATTTGCAGCCTATAGGTTGCTCACTTTCTCTGTGTCTGTCACATACCCTTTTCAGCCTTGTTCTTCTCTCTCTCCCTACCTCCACCCCTTCTCTCTTTCCCTCTCTTCTGTCTCCTCATCTCTTCCTGTCTCCTTTTCCCATATTCCTTCTTTCTCTCCCCAACATCTCCCTCCAGGCTTTTTGTAGCTCATGTGTCTGTGTCTCTCTTTCCCCCCCATCTTTCTCGTTCTCGGGTTGCTCTTCCCTTTCTCCCCCTCCCTGTTCCTCTGCCTTCCTCTCCCACTCTGTGTCTGTATCTCTCTCTTCATCTCCCCCACCCCCTGTCTCTGTCTCTTCTCTTCCTCACCTTCTTTCTTTCTTTCTCCCAGCCCCTGTGTCTCTGTTCCTCTGCAGTGTCTGGCTCTCTTTCTTCTTGTACCTTCCACTGCCCAGCCTGTTTCTTTCTCTCTTTCTCTCCCCCTGCCCCCCGCCCCACCGCCACCTCATACATCCTCCCTATTCTGTTCCTCCCTTACCCACCCCACCTCCCCTATCACAAGCTTCCTCTTAAATGCCATTCTTCTAAATCTGTACCTCATGACATCTGTGGACGTTACTGTCACACCGGTGAGACTTGGGACTCAAAAAGTTGCCTATTTGTTGGTCTACACTATAGGAAGCCCTTAATACCGACCTCTGTTGAATGGTACTTTCTTTTTTTCAAGAAAATTGTCAAGGCACTGTTGTATCAAACGTCTTACCTTTTTTTGAGGAAATTTCACATCAAGTCCTTTAAACCTTATAAATTATTTCACTATAAATTTTTATTTGAAATGCATGGGAGCAAGAATAAGTATGACCATGAGGGGGAGACAAAGGACTTATGTATTTCATCATTTTTCTCTGGAAAAGTATATTTAAAAATTCAAAACACAAGCCAAAGCCAAAAGAACAAACTTTACCCAGTTAGAAACTGTGAAGTTCACTGTTGCCATAATATTTTATTCTTATGTATTACTGCCAGGAGGCTGGCTAAAAACTTTCTGAGTAAACTTTATTACCTTAATAGCTGATAGAGCTATGTATTTCTGTAAATATGCCCAATTGTCAGAGAGCTGCTTGGTTCTTTTCCTTTAGCTGAAAGAAATCCTTTTTAATTGTACAACAGAGGTGCGAATGAGATGGTCTAACTGTGTTAGGGATTCCACATTCTTGTAGCTGTTCTCTTGCTCTGAAATCCAGGCCCAACAGCCAATTCTACAAGGTCGAAAAGGCCACACATTTCTGTCACACATTTCAAGTAAGCAATACTTCTCTTCAGTCTCAAACTGCAACTAAAATCAAATGGCCTTTTGAGACTATGTGTAAAATGCTTTTCCTTCTTATAATAACTTCTTATAATGATCTGGCCACAGGACAAAACAGCTAAAAAGCTTCCTTAATTTAAGTGATTAATTTTGTCATATGAATCCTTTTCCTAAGCCCCACTTAGATGTACTATTTCATTGTTGCTGTTAAGCCCTTCCCATCTGTCCAGAGGCAAATTACGATAAAATGAATGTATTCTTTTGCTCTTACTTGTTTTTTTCTCAGACTGTCTCTCCCTTTTCCTTCTCCATACAGAAGCATGTTCTGGCCCTAATTAGACCCAGGTTGTGAAGCATTCGGTGCAGTGCTGAGGTGCTCACACAGAGAGGGGAGACCCACACGTGGACTCAGAGAGAATAGGTCACGCTTTGAGCTGGGCCACAGATGGGGGTGAGGGGGGTGAAGGGAGGCGCAAGGGGGTGAAGGGTCAGAGGGAAAAGAGAATACAAAGTCAAATAAAGTCCTCTCATCTCAGGACCTAGAGCCTTAAACATATGGAAGAAGAAATTAATCTTATTTTAAGATACAGGCGTAGAAAAGGTAATTCAGAAGTGATAAGGGTATTTGAGGTGAAACCCGTTAATATGACTCACAGGCGTTCACAACATAATTAGATGATTACCTTAGCTAACATCAAATATTTAGACATGTCATACCATCTAATAGATCTGTAAATGTCAGGCAAATACAGGTCATTCCACAATTTGGAAAGGGGATATGGTATTATAACTCTAATAGGTAATTTTATAATTAATTTTATAATTTGTAATCGGTAATAGGTATAGGTGGTAATTTTAGCTGTTTATTGCTCTTGCCAACTGTCTTTTCTTCCCCAAACTTTAGAAAAAAAGGTTCTTTATTTCTTTAGCAATTTATATGGCAGGTTCCTTACCTAGCCATAGGGCATTACTCAGTAACACACTGTAATTTTAAGTGATTATAGTACATAAATGCCACAATTTAGAATTCTTTGTGTTTATGATTTGGACATAGGATCAGTATTTCGGAGTTGCACCAAGTTCTTGGGCTCTGCATAAGATATGCCCTAAAATGGCTGAAAATAAGTACAAACTAATGTGTCCATGAGCTCAACGTTTGGAATTTTTTGGAATCTAATTCTTATAATTTATAATAAAAAAATTTTTAAATAATAAAAATAGTCCACACACATCTGTATTGTTTTATGAGTGTTACTTTAGTAAGGTACATAAAGTGTTATCAATTCAATGAAATTAAATTTTAAAACCATGAATTTTTCAAAAGAATGTTGGTATACTTTACCCAAAGTTATGCTTTCAAATAACAAATAGCCTAAGAATATTCAGTAGTGAAAATGAAACCATTGCATTGACTCTGGATATTATTTGATTCTTTCAGTAATACATTTTTAAGATTTAATTTGTTCCAACAGGTCTTTAGAATTTATTATGATTTTAAATTTAGATTTAATGTAGAAGCTACTCTATTAGAAAGCCAGAAAGACCATAAAATTAAAAAAAAAAAAACCCACAAAAAAACAGGGAGCATCTATATGGCTCAGTTGGTTGGGCATACAACTTTGACTCAGGTCATGATCTAAGAGTCTGTGGGTTCGAGCCCTGCATCAGGCCCTGTGCTGACAGCTCTCAGAGCCTAGAGCCTGCTTCAGATTCTGTGTCTTCCTCTCTCTCTGCACCTCTCCCCCCACCCTCCATATTCTCTCTCTGTCTCTCTCTCTCTCTCTCTCTCTCTCAAAAATAAACATTAAAAAAAAAAAGGTACTGAACAAAAAGAAAAAAAAAGATGTCTCCTTTATATCCTACAAATATTTGTGCCAAAATGAATCCTATTTTCTCATTCTAAAATGAGATATGTGTTCCTACTAGGAAGAGAAAGTACCCTCAATCTTCAGACTCTTGACAGAGATATTAAAATGGTGGTCAACCCAAGTGCTCTGCACATAAAGAACTACTTCAGTGAATTTCTCCAAATGTTCATATTTTTTATTGAGGTATAACTGACATATAACTTTATGTTAGCTTCAGATGCAATATAATGATTTGATATCTTTATACATTGTGAAATGCTTACAACCATAAGTCTGGTTAATATCTGTCATAATATATAGTTACAAAATTATTTTTTCTTGCAATGAGAATGTCAAAGATCTACCTTTGGCAGTTTTTAAATATGCAATACAATATTATGAACTTTAGTCATTTGGACATTTATTTTATGACTAAAAATTTCTACCTTTTGACCCCCTTCACCCGTTTCACCTACTCCCCAGCCCCTGCCTCTGGCAACCACCATTCTGTTCTCTGTATCAATGAGGTTTTATTTTTCGATTCCTCACACAAGTGAGATCATGCAGTATTTGTCTTCCTCTGAGTTGTTTCATTCAGCATAATGCCTCAAAGGTCCATCCATGTTGTAAATGGCAAGATTTCATTCTTTTTTATAACTGAGTGATACTCCATTGCAATATATATACCACAATTTCTGTATCCATTCATCCATCCATCACTGGACATTTATTTCCATGTCTTGGCTATTGTAAATAATGGCGCAGTAAACATGGGGTGCATATGTCTTTTAGAATTGGTGTTTTCATTTTCTTCAGATAAATACCCCTTCTCGGAATTATTGGATCATATGGCTGTTATATTTTTAATTAAAAAAATTTTTTTTAACATTTATATATTATTGAGAGACAGAGCGACACAGAGCATGAGCAGGGGAGGGGCTGAGAGATGGAGAGACACAGAATCCGAAGCAGGTTCCAGGGTCTGAGCTGTCAGCACAGAGCCCGACGCGGGGCTGGAACCCACGACCCGCGAGATCATGACCTGAGCTGAAGTCGGACGCTTAACCGACTGAGCCACCCAGGCGCCCCTATTGTAATTTTTTAAGGAGTCTCCACATTGTTGTCTGTAGTAGATCCACCAATTTACATTCCCACCACTAACCTTCGTATTTTTTTCAACTTTTATTTTTATTTTTATTTTTTATTTTTGAGACAGAGACAGAGCATGGACAGGGGAGGGGCAGAGAGAGAGGGAGACACAGAATCTGAAACGGGCTCCAGGCTCAGAACTGTCAGCACAGAGCCCGACGCGGGGCTTGAACTCACAGACCATGAGATCATGACCTGAGCCAAAGTCGGATGCTCAACCGACTGAGCCACCCAGGCGCCCCATAACCTTCGTATTTTTATGAAAGGCTTGTTTAGATAACTCCCATTAATGTTAGATTTTACTTAAAATTTTTTATATTCATAAACAATTTTAATTCTTCCCCTTTATTTTATGTTTAGATGTATGTGCTATTTTGTCTTTTAATTTTTACAGATGAGCCATGTTTGGGAGACAAGTCCATCTTCTGTCAAATGGAGGTGCTGGCACGATACTGCTCCATACCAGGTTATAACAAGTTATGTTGTGAATCATGTAGCAAGCGCAGTAGCACCCTGCCACCACCATACCTTCCAGAAGCTGCTGAAACTCATGATGATGCTATCTTTAACCCTAGTGACCTCCCTGGATCTCTAGCAGTGCCTACATCTTTGGTTCCTTACCATTCAGAGCCCCCTGCTGAGAAGAAATCTTTGAGTAGGATTTCTTCAGTGGGAGGTCCAAATGCAGTCACTGCTTCCAGGCCAAACAGTAAACCTGATGGTGCTAACTTACCCCAGAGGAGAGCTCAGCAAGCAGGAAGCAAGACTCTGAGGCTGGCCTCCCCACCCGCCAAGAGTGGCCACCTCAACTCATCTTCAGAAATGGCTGCCGCCCACTTCCTTGCAGTCAGTGATTCAATAGGTGCTTCTTCTCAGGCAAGAACCTCAAAGAAAGATGAAAAAATTATTGACAAGAGACGTCCCATAAGATCACCCACTCTGGAAAGATGAGAAAGTGAACCTCAATGGCTAGCAATCAGAGGAAAACCCGGACAAGCTCTCTCTCCCCGTGGTGCATACTTGTTTCAAGTGTAAATCTCCGTAAATTGTCAACTCATTTTATCTGTACGTGGAGGAACAAAAAGTGCTGGTTCACTTTCTAGTTGCTTTCATCCTCCTTTTGTTCTGCACTGACTCATTTACCAGAATTCATTGGAAGAAAGCGCCAAAGATTATTAATAGAAGGAAAGTAAGTTGCTAAGTGTGTTGGTCACTCTCTAAAGCAGCAAGCGGACTGGAACCAATTATGTATATCAGCTGATTTTTTTTATTTTTAAAAAGTTACACTAAAAACAAAAAAAGAGGTGCCAACAGTTTACACTTTAACAAAATATTTTGGAAATGGAGCAAAGAATTCTTAGACTTGTATTCCTATTTATCTATATTAGAAGTATTGTATGAGCGAATTTGCAGCTGTCGTGTAAATACTGTATATTGCAGAAATCAGTATTATTTTAAGAGATGTGTTCTCAAATGATTGTTTACTATATTACATTTCTGGATGCTCTAGATGCCTGTTGTTGAGTATTGCCTTATTTGACATTCTATGGGTTGATTTTCAAGGCAGAATATTATGAACAAGAAGAATTGTAGCTGCTGACAACACAAAGGGTGTTGTTGTGTGGTTTTGTTTAATCAACAATGCGATACGTACATCACAGAAAAAGAAAAATCAGATGTGCTGCAGATGTACAGATTTCCACTTACCTATTACCTTCCAGCCTTTAAATAAAAAGGGGTAGGATTGGTGTCTTAGTATACTTGTGGTCACAGGGAACAGAGACTAGTAAGTTAGCCTGTGCAAGACGAAATTAAAACCCTACTACCGGCACCCCAATAGGCACCGCTGAAGTGTCCTGTGTTCTTGTGTTGTTTTTTCTTTTCCCTTTGTTGACATATACAAACGGTTATACTCAATGTACTGTAATAACAACAAAGGGAAAAGGTTTTGAGATCATTTGTTTGTATGTTGGTAGCCGAGAAAAGCATCAACGAACTACAGTTGATACCCAAGTATAGCAGGACTCTGGGGCTTTGGAAGAAGATTCAAGAAAGTATTTGTCAATGGTTGCAATATTTATTTTCTGCATGGTTCATATCCAAATGTTCACAACCACAATGCATCTGACTGCAATAATGTGCTAGTAATTTATGTCAGTGGTCACCTTGCTCACAGTGAAGCCAGAAATGCTCTCTCCAGGGAGTAGATGTAAAGTACTTGTAAATAGAATTCAGAACTGAAGATATTTATTAAAAGGTGATTTTTTTCTTGATAGTATTTTTATGTACTAAATATTTACGCTAGTATCAATGACATATTTTAGTAAACTAGAGAGACATAATTAGAGATGCACATTTTGCGCATGGAAGAGAAATTTAAGCAAATACAGCAGCCAAATGAAAGAGCTAAAATTAAATTCAATTTTATGCACACATTTTGCATTTTGAAAGTAGTTGATACAGAGTTAATGACTTATTCCCGTTCAATGACACATAAAATAGTATGGACTCAGATAGCTGTTTAATGAAATGATGAATTAGAAACACTTTTTTTTTAAGTATATGAAAGAGATAAATACTTAGAAGAAAAAAGAAAGTGTTGTGAGCATAATGTTTTGAGGTCAGTTCCTGAACTCTCTAAAAATGTATTATGCGAACGAACTACAGTGATGTTAACCTCTCCAAGCACAGAATGTACAGGGACCTTCGCGTGTTAACCATGGTAAACTCACAGCTTCTCCTACTGACTCCGTACCTCTGAAGAATCGCCTACTACTTCATGTAAGACTTTTCAAGTTGAACTGAACGAGGTGAATTCCAGATAGGAAAACAATCTCTGAACCTCAAGTGGAAGTCATTTATTTTTCCCCTAAAAGTTTCCCAGGAATGAAATTCTCTCTAGTTTGCTTGCATATGTATGCATCTGGTCCACAGGAGAATACAGAGCAAGATCGTCACACGCATACAACCTCCCACAAAGTTGTACATATTTGTTATACTTCTGGTCTCTGAGCTTCCTTTTCTACTAAGCTAAAAATTCCTTCGGATCAAAGTGTAAACTACTGATGCTGTTTGTTGTATTGGGAGCACGTAGCAATAAAAATGTTAACGAAACATAGACCTGGCTCTATCTAGGTTTCATCATTACATTCATCACTGGGTAACGGAAACTTCTTTTCCTCCTGCAAAGTGAAATGGTATCAAATTCATTAGCTCCTCGGACTTTCTCTATAGAGGCTCAAATAAAATGACAGTGTCTCCTACCCTCACACCAGGATGTATCATAATATGTTTTTAATTAAAAAAAAAAGAGAGAGAGAGACTATGAGTGGTCACTTTTTGCTGAAAGCCATCCCACAGAACTATGGAGAGGAAGAGAGAAAAGGGCAATAAGGCTAGGATGTGTGAGAAGGAAAAGAGGGACTTCTGTTTTTAAATGTGCAATCCCAGAGTGGTTTTTAAAGAAAAGCTGCCCACCAGCTTTGAACCTTATTATCTGAGGATTGCTGGGAATATATGACACCTGACTCAGGAGTGTTGGCAGGAATGAGACATGGTGCCTGGGGCGGGGCGGGGCGGAGAGAGGGCGCTATATTGCCATGGTTACCAGTTTACACTGCAAAAGCAGACCAACTCGAGTTTGAACTGCACCTGTATCTTTATCCTGAGTGATCTTGGGTAACTAGACTAAATGTCAGTTTCCTCATCTGTAAAATGGGAGGCAGAACTGTCAAACATCATTGCATAATTGCTGTGAGAAATGAGAAAGTAAAGTTGTTAGCACAGGGCTTAACACATAATGGCTCTCAATAAACATTAAGTATCATCATTGTCCTTGTATTGTCCCTAGCCACCTCTTCCTCATCTTCATTATGTGCCCAAACCACAGCCTTCCTCTAGGGTCCACAGTCATTATGTCTCATTAATGGTGGTAAAGAACATAGTTTCAGGAATCTAAAGATAAGCATTTTAGCTTTAAAAATTAATAGGAGGGACAAACTCGCTAAAAATGATCTCTAGTCATCAGTTTTGAAAAATTGTAGCTAATTATGTCCACTCTCCCTTTACAAACCATAAGTAGTCAAACTAAAGAATACTAATTCTGTATTTCTGCAAAAAATGCCCAGTGGTGAAATAATGCCCCAGACTATTAGCAAATAAAATGTTTTTCATATATTTACATTAATACACTTGGCAGAAATATCAAGTCACTCCTTTACACATAGCTCATATTTCCTTCATGAGGAAGCTGCTTAAATATGTGATATAAAAGAAAAAAATCACTTGAAGAATGATGAAAACATAGAGAACCAAAAAAGACATCATTTGTTACAAAAATGTTATGTTATTAAAAAGAGAGGTAAAGAAGGTTATAGTAAAAGTACTTAAAATGCAATAAAATATAAAAACCATAGGCATAGGCATTATCAACACATCAACTAGCATTAGAAAATGTAAGTTTTGGGCCCCAATACTTGAGGAATTTACTTAGAGCTAGAGACAATATTTAAAAAATTGGTTAAATACTGCTTACAAAGGAAAGAAAGCATAACCTAAAATTGTCATCAAAAACACAAATTCCACGGGCGCCTGGGTGGCTCAGTCAGTCGAGCATCGACTTTGGCTCATGTCGTGATCTCACAGTTCGTAAGTTCGAGCCCCACATCGGGGTCTGTGCTGTCTGTGCATAGCCTGCTTCAGATCCTCTGTTCCTCTCTCTCTCTCTCTCTCTCTCTCTGCCCCTTCCCCACTTGTGCTCTCTCTCTCCCAAAAATAAATAAAGGAAAAAACATTTAAAAAAACCCCAAAATGTGTTGTATGGAAACCAATTTGACAATAAATTTCATATATTGAAAAAAAAATAAAAAAAAATAAAAAATAAAAAAACCCAAAATGCTAAAATGAAACAAAATGCTATAAATCTCTGCAACATCATCACAGAGTTCACCTAAGTATTAGATTCCCCATCTTGAGAAATGGCAAGAGCTTAAAAAGTTGCCCTACTTTGTGGCAACAGTAAGGTTCCTTGTTCGAGTGCAAATAATACTGACTCCGTCTTTGGCCCTCCATCTTGTTCTCCCCTCTGGCACACAGATGGTGACACTTTAGATAACTAGGAGAAGGCCTCTGGCACACAGGTGGCACCACTTTAGATAACTACCCTGGGACCTCACAGGGTGCTCCTCATTCCATAAAAGCTGAGGATTAAGGCCCTACTAGGAGCGGAGAATGGTAGTACCGTCTGGATCACTCAGCAGTCCGTCCACATGCCAGATCGCTCCTGTCTGTAAGTTACCCTGAATTAAAAAAACAAAAACAAAAACAACTCTGTAAATGGTGCCGAGTGGCTCGCTTCGTTTTTTGGTATTTCAGTGCCTTCTCAGTATGAAGCATACATCGCTGACCCTCCTTCACCTTCTAACAGTTGGTTATTCTGCCGGATACCAAAAACGAAATAAGCATGAGTGAAGGGGCTGAACTGTTTCTGGGGGAAATCCCAAGCTGGCCAGCCACCGCCATGCGGGGAGACTTGATCAGGTCTTTCGAGTGTTTTGGACCAGTGCATGAGTACGGCGACGCCCTAAAATCGCCTGTGGGATTGCTAGCTATCCTCTCAGAAATGGTGAGAAAGCAACAGGGCAGAGAAGCGGTGGCCACGTGGGTGTTAGGACTGTGGGGTCCTGGGAAAGAAGATAGTAGACACTGTATTTTATAGTCAGCCTGGGGGCATGGCGTGGGACTTTAGTGTCTGTCTTCGCCCCTGTGGGTTGTTAGCCCATCGCTACAGTCATCTGTGGTGGCTGACTTAAGTAAAGCCAAAAGAATCCATTTTAAGGGAACTAGATGGGTAGAAAAACAGGGAGAAACAAAGGATACTGCCGATAATAAAATGGTGGAAAGGGGGCCCATCAAGGTTTCTCATAGACAATTGTGGCAAGATATAATATTATTTGGGACCCTGAGAGGAAATACAAACAACCCAGTTTGGGCTTGCTAAGCCTCAAAAGAAAGCTCAATAAACCAGGTGTGTCACTGCATGCCCCTCCAATAACTGGGGGACTCCCGAGGTGGATACCCCCTACCACTAGAGACTAGGGCTCGGCCAGTGTTGCCCTCTAGTCCATACAATAGGGGGCAGCCGGAGGCCCCACATCAAATTAACCATTTATTGGTCTAGCACTGACAGATGGTACCAGCTCTAATAGACACAGTAACTGAATGCACACTTATATTTGGAAGCCCCCTCAAAATTTCAGGGAGAAATAAAGGCTATTGATGACTATGGGGACAAATGATCAAAGTCAGACACGCTAACCTCCTCACTGTTTTCTAGTGCGTATTTCCCCCATTGCTGAGTATAATTTGGACATAGATATTTTACAGGATCTGGATCTAAATACAATGACAGGCAAATTTGGGTTGGGTATCTGAGTAGTGATACCTTTAGTTGCAGGTCATGCAGAATGGGAATCTATGCAGCTGCTAGTTACCCAGAGAATAGTATAAGCACAATGCCAGATGTGGGTTGTGAATTAGACGTAAGTTCATATCCAGGAGGCTTTGGCTGGGGCTTGTGGCAATGACAAAATGGAAAATCAATTACAGTTTTTTAAAGTTTTTATTGTAATTTCAGTTAACATACAGTGTTAGTTTCAGGTGTACCGTGTCCTGATTCAACAATGCTAAGCATCGCCTGGTGCTTATCATCTATTTAACCTATTCCCTCACCCCTCCCCTCTAAGATCAATAAGAATCTGTTCTCCTTAGAATGTGCCACCACTGGAAACATTGGTTACATTTCCAAGACTTTGTGTGGAATGCCATATTTGAGAAAGACTTGCGCAGGCTCAGATATGACCAGATAGCTTTAAGGGACTAAGATTGACTTTATGGACCCAGTGAAGCCCCTTGGAAAAAATTAGGCTGATACCTTGCTTACAGGGTTCCCAGGAACCATACCAGGTGAATAAGGAAGGTGACCGCCTGGAAGGTTCAGGACTCTAAGGATATTTGGGGGGAACTCAAAAAGAGAGGAAGTAACTGAAATCTATAGGTATTGCCGGCAAGTCTGATTTGGTTTAACTCTTAACCTTGAAAGACTATTAAAAGCTCAATCTGAAGTTCCTTATGAGAAGTTCCAGTGTCGTGAGCATGCTATGAAGGTGATATACACATGAGTTACGACTTTCCACAATGTCAGCTGTATTCAAGCATAAAGGAAGGTCAACATAATTGTAAAGCAGGTTCAGGATTCCAAACTCAGTGACCTTTCACCATGTGTTTAACTTGGCTTCTTACATGTCACACAAGCAAAGCACAGGACAAGTCACACAAGAAACAAGATGGAACAAGGGGTTGGAAGTTAATGAACCAGATGTGAGCACGCAGTTGAGATGAGGTCCTGGTCGGATCCAAGTCAGCTATCAGCACTTGCTACTTATTACGTGCCAGCAGTGAAGGATCCTAGATCTCTGAGCCTCGACTATTGGGTGATACACCACATTTGTCAAAGGTGACTCCTTTAGCTATGTAAATTAGCTATGATTTAGTTCTGGTTATATTCTCAAAGATATGATGCTGTACCAACCATGTATATTCTACCCATCTTGCAACTGATGGTTGGATCCATGAAAAAAATTGTTGCATACCTGGATCAATCAGTGTCACTAAGCCCAGTGTTAAAAATCAATTCCCGATGTTTCCCAACATGCTGGTGATCTTCTTTGTGTAATTGAGGTTATATTAGCCAAAGGATAGCAAAAAATGTATTGGATCTAATTTTTCTAATTGGACATACCAGTATGATCACTTCCTTTGTTATGTAGGTTGAGTTCAGATTTTTGGTATTAAGGTAGCATATGTGCCAGTCATATGTCGAGTAATTTACAAATAGATGTGTCATAGATGGCAATAACATTGGAGCAATTGAGTTGTGTCTTATACCATGTAGGCATGAAAGGACCTAAGGTGATGGAATCATAGCTGCAAGGTTATTAAAATTGCCTAGTTTAAAAAAGGTCGGTGGGGCGCTTGGGTGGCTCAATCGGTTGAGCGTCTGACTTCAGCTTAGGTCATGATCTCATGGTTCATGAGTTCAAGCCCTATGCTGGGCTCTGTGCAGACAGCTCAGAGCCTCCTTCTGTGTCTCCCTCTCTCTCTGCCCAATCTCACTCACACTGTCTCTTTCTCTCTCAAAAATAAACATTAAAAAAATCGAGTATGATTACAGGTTAAGACCATGTTACCCCACTTACCTCTCCCGTGCTAGAACTCATTTAGAGATGATTGTATGGGTATCATAGACGGTTCCAGGAACCACTTTTTTTCTTCAATTTTTTAAAAATATTTATTTATTTTTGGGAGAGACAGAGACAGGGTGTGAGAGGGGGAGGGGCAGACAGAAAGGGAGAGAGAATCCGGAACAGGCTCCAGGCTCTGAGCTGTCAGCACAGAGCTCGACATGGGGCTCAAACTCACAAACTGTGAGATCATGAACTGAGATGTAGTAGGATGCTCAACCGACTGAGCCACCTGGGCGCCCTGGAACCATTTTGTTTTAACTATGTTATGTTAACTGGTAGTTTATAAGTTGTGGGATGTTAGCTTGCAGTAGAGGACTCCATAACAGGTAGTCCTTAAAGCCATAACCATTATCTCTAAAAATATTCTACCATGTAATTGTATCCAATTTTTGATAAGTATGGATCATGTCCGAAAGTGTTATCATTAGAAGAGCTATCAATTCCATGAAGGCATGGTGCAATCTACATTGTGGGGATATCTCCAGTGATGGAGGGGTTATGTGGCATCCATATGTAAGCTTTGTGTCACCATTCCACTGTATACTATATCCTGTATATGGAAGTGTGAATTAAATTCGCCGATCCCATTAAGTGAGAGTTGCCTAATTATAGCATTGTTTGAGAGCTTTGATTTTGTCCTATTATGATTTGGCATGCAGAAGGTATCAGCAGCTGAATTTGGCCTTATCTGTGCTGTTCTAGAGCAATTTACTAGTCCTCCAGGGTAATGCCCCCACTCTGTAAAAAATTGTTTTAAAATCTGAATTGTTCCAAATGGATAGTTGAGGTGCTGTTTCCCTGAATATTCTGTGTAAAAATATCCCTTTTTGGGTGTTGCTCTAAGGCTCATTGAAAGCGTGGCAGAACTGGTTTTAAAAGCGTTGGTCTTGTAGCAGTGTCCCTGTGTAGATGCATGGAAAAAGTACCTTTAAAGCTTTTCACGCATGTTAACGTCCAACTATGGCATAATTGTTCCGTATAATGTGTTTTCAATGCAATTAGAGCCGGTGCAAATGTTCTATTTCCTCTTTTATAAAATTCTTTAGGTGTTAAATAGGTTGACGAAACCTTGGCACACAAAGTGCCATGTTTGTTATATTGTGTATCTTTACGTCTCATAAAAATTGTCAAAAAATGGGGGCGCCTGGGTGATTCAGTTGGTTAAAAGTCTGACTCTTCATTTCAGCTCAGATCATGATCTCACACTTCATGGGATGTAGCCCTGCACCAGCATCTGTGAAGACAGTGCAGAACCTACTGGAGATTCTTTCTGTCTCTCTCTGCCTCTTTCTCTCTAAATAAATAAACACCTAAAGATTGCCAAAAACTGGAAAGCTTGGAAAACCCATCCAATAACAATCATAATATGTAACATTTTCATTTCTGAATAAGATGTTGTAATCCCTTGGGTATCCTGTTGGCATTGGAACCTTGTCTATGGGTGTGTTAAAGTATGGAAAGTGAGATGATGAGAGTTTATTAACAGTAGTACTTTCAAGATATTCATATCTGTCATATTCATCAGTATTAGTAATATTTTCAGGATATTCATGTTCTTCATAGATATCCTCTTGTTCCGTGCCCAGTTGGTACCAAAATTCATACCATGTGTTGACAAAGGATTGTAGGAGTGTATTATAAGGTTCAATATCCTCCAGTATATGGCTCTACGTTCAGTACATATGTTTGTGTGGTGAGATTATGCAGGATGGTAGTAATGTTTTTAAATTTAATGAATGTGATGGATTCTATGCTTTCACAGAAATTTTTCTTATTTATAATGTGAGTGGCATGTTGGTTTGAGACATGATTAAAGTCTCCATTAAATGAGCACAATTATGGTCTTTCACACTTGATCATTTTGTCTACAGCCATCTAGTGTGTGATTTATGTATGGCTCAGTAAAGGTGTGCAGCTTGTAAGTTAGAATAAAAGGTTTGTTGGCAAAGCTTAATATCACTATAAATGCAAAAGTGTCTTCAGGTTGCTTTTCGAGCCCTAGTAGAATTAAGTGCATATGTAATTGTCTCTGAAAAGAGGGAGAAGTTATTGTATAAAATATAGCCTTGTATGTGTTCAGGCAGTCCCGGTATGGTTGGGGCATGATTTGAAAAATCGAGGTTGGGAGTAGGCTGGTTTTGTGATATAAGGAAGTTTACATTGTATTTAGGAGTATTACTGGGATCTCCTGAGTTCATCCAGGTAGCGGCCATATTTATGGTTGTAATACCTAAGACTAAATCATGCATATGTGGTACACGTGGGTATGTTTGTAGCCTAGAATGATGTCCTCCATTATCTTTCTGAACAATCAGACTTTGTATACATTGACAAAAGTATATTAAAAGCCAATGTATATCGATTGAGCCATTTTTGTGATTGCCACTAATCCCTGTAAAGTTCCTAGTGCTGTTGCTACTTTAGTTAAGCAATTATTACAGTAAAGACACTGCGTGGAAGTCAACATATCTTGGCACTGAAGCCAATCAACATGTACTTGTTGTGGCCAGCTGTCATCATCCAATATGTCTTCTGAGCGATCTTCCCAGGCTGCTCCAACCAGCAGGGTAATTTCTGGATGTTCCTCCCACACTTTTTGTGCCAAGTCTAGACTGCTGTCAGAAGATTCCGGGGAGTAAGGTATAATGGTGAATCTCTCTACGCTAATGTGAAAAATCTTACTCTTTTAATGCTGTGTTAATTATGCAGATAGTGTAGTTAGCTAAGTTTCTGCATAATGTTTGGGTCCTGTTACCACGGTGGCAATTTCTGTGGTGGCAATAGGTGAAGTATCTGGTTAATTTGGCAAGACAAAAAATTAGAATATTGGTAATTATAAGGAATATTTTTATCCAGCAGCAGCATTGGTAGGAAATAAGATCGGTACTGCATATTTGTATCCTGACTGATGGTGCAACTGAGTGCATGTATCTGACTTGTCTTCCAAGGACAAGTGCAAAGGTGGCTGTTGTACAACTGAGTGGGGGCACAAGAACTGGATAAAGCACATAGCAATTTTCTAATCTGTAATATGAGACCTAACTGGTATGTAATTTTCTTCTACTTATTAAAGTATGTCAATGGGAGAAAGGTCCTGGATTTTCTTAAGTGCTAGCTGTCTTTGGCCCCTGTAGTCCCATAAGTGTTGCAGTGTCTGTGAGCAGTAGTATCCTATAACGAGACAGAATTGTCTCAGTTCTGTTTCTACCTTATACAGAAGTTTGGGTGATTATTCATGCCTCCCTTTTCCCTATATCTAGGGCAGAAGCGTTTAACATCTTATGAGGACCATCTTTTTTGTAATCTGTCCCTCTGATTTAGCATAAAGCAAGCCACATCCAGGGACTATGGAAAACTCCGTTGTCTTTTTATCAATTGTAATTCTCTTTTAAATCATTTATTAAGCCTCTCTGTATATCCAGTGACTGTTAGGTTATTGGCTAGATGGTAATTCCATTGTAAGTCCCACAGATCACAGAGCATTTTAACTGAGGTGGCTGTGAAATGAATTCCCCAATCGCTTTCTGCTACTCTTGGTGCTCCAAAATGAGCAGCCCACAATTTTAGAGCTCTTACTGTTGAATGGGCTGAAGGGCTAGAGGCAGCCATAGCTACCCCCAATCCTGCATATACGTCTACCATGGTGGTAGCATACCTCTACCATGATTAAATCATAGCATACTATGATTTAATAGCCCTATGAGATACATTTGTATTATAAAATTAAACGTGGTGAGTTTGTATGTATCTGTTGGGTGCAATATTTGTCTATCCTCTGTTTATATACGATGCATCCTTATAATTCTCTTTTAATTTCCTACCAAGCAAACTTAAGATTTCTTTCTGTGAACCACTTACATAAGGCATGAGTTATGAGATGTCCTTTCTGTCCATGTATTTCTGTAATTGTATGTGGAGTTAGTGGTACTTCTGTTTCCTTATTTCTGTGATAATGGCCTCTTTTCCTTTTTAATTTTAGTGGTGGTATTTGTTTTTCCAAATGATTTTTATTTAAGAACATTCCAGGAGGAACAAAGGACGAGTGCAAAGGCCTTAGAATAATGTCTGGCATGTTCAGGGAACAGTGAGGAAGATAGTGAGCTGGCTGGGAGTGTTTGAGGGCTGAGTGGTAGAACAGAAGGTCAGAGAAAGAAGGGCTGATTAAAACATCACAAGGGCCATATGGGTCATTATAGGGAATTTTACTTTTCCCAGATTCTTGCTAGCATTTCATGGCCTGGTGAAAAGAATCCAGGATTTGATCCCACACAACTTTTCTTTCATGAACTGTGGGACTTTTAACTTAGTTCCCCCATCTTACAAAATGGCATTAAAATGCTTTCTAACAGATGGCCAGTGAACTCAAATGAGTTCATGTGTCCGAAGGTTTTGTTTTTAATGCTATTACAAAAGTTTTATTTTATTATAAGTAACCCTTCTTAATTTTCATATAACAGGCTTTGCCAATTTCCCTTTTTTCTGACATTATACAATCTAGGAGTGAGAGGAATTTTGTACTACATCCGGGAAACTGCTCTCTGACTCTTACAAGTTAGCCCTTTTGGCTGGCTCTTCTCCCTCTCATCGCCCTTTAAAAAGTGGACTCCCACATCTCTTTGTATAAACCTTCTATTCCGAATCACAGACACATGTGCAAATGTCTGCTGGGTAGCTTACCTTTGCTGTCACAACATCAAAGTTAATGTTAAGACCAAATGAATACCATCCTTACATGCAACACATGGTTTATATTCTAGATTAGCCTGTGTACTTTTCACTTCCATTCTTTTCTATCTTTTGCTCGGCACGTCATCAGCTTCCTTGTCATGTTGATTCTGCTACCAAAATGCCTCCCGCATCTGTTCCCTCTTTGTTGAGTCCATCGTCTCTGCCTAATTTCAATCAGTCCCTAATGGGAATGATCACAATTGCCTTGGGATGGTCTCTTTGTTTTCTCTAACATTATGATCACCCTACTATCAGATTTTCCTTTGTGTGTGGCACTGACATACCGAAGCCACGCCAAGGCAGAGCACAGCATGTGCAGTTTCGCTTTCATATCTTGGAGTCCCTCCACAACTTTTTATACCCTTAACCCACAAAATCTTATCCTGGACCTTTCTGTTTTGTCCCCTTGTCCCCATAAACTAACTCCAGCTTTTTTAGCCTCCCGAAAAGCTCTTTTATTTTTTTTGGTCTACTATCCTTGTGGATTTGGTTTTAGTGAAAGAAGGCAAGGACCGTGTCTCAATCTTTATTTACCCAAGGTTTTGCTTACACTGGTACTCAATAGATGTTTACTGATTAAATAATTGTTTTTAACCGTTCCTCATGACAGACACACTTCTCTCACCTGTCTTTACTCTCACTCACTCCTCCCTGCCTGTGCCTTGCTCTGCTTACAGGTTCTGCAGACTTGCTTAGCCAAGGGATTACCAATCCATTGCTTCCAGTTGAGAATATGATTTCCATGGGGTAAACTAAAAATAGTCAAGCCCAGTGACCTGAAATTCACAGCCATTATTTGATCACATTATTAGAATATTTTTAAACTACTGGATTTCTAACTTAATATTTTTAATATTATAAATATTTAACATTATATAATAATAATATATATATTATAGGATATAATACACACACAGGACTCCTAATATATTTAACATTTTAATACTTTAAAACTACTAGAGACCTGTCTATGCTGTTGAATTCACTTCAGAGTGATGAGTAGAGTCAGCGTAATTGGATTAAAGCAACCTAGGGATTGCTAAATGCAGTAAGAAAGTCTGGCAATATTGTCTAGTCTCATGTCTTTAAAAAGCATCTCCTAGTTTATATTTTAAATTCCCAAATTTATTTCTCTAGCCCCTAGGCTCTCCTGAACTCCAGACTTATTTTTATCACTATTTACTTGACATTTCCACTTGAATAAGTAATAAGAGTTTCTAACGTGAAAAGCCCCAGTTTAAATTCTTCCCACCTTACTCTCCTCCAAACTCTTTCATCCAGAATTTTCATTCCTCCCTGTATCCCATGCCCATATAAGAGTCACCCATGGCTCCCTGTGTTAGTTTTCTATTCCTGCTATAGCAAATCCCCACAAACTTACTGGCTTAAACAATACAAATCAATATTTTGTGTTTATTCAATTATTATCCCACAGTTCTGTAGGTCAAAAGTCTAACACAAGACTCAAGTTGATATCAAGGTGTCAGAGGCCTTCGCTCCATGCTGGAGGTTCCAGGGCAGAATGCATTTCCTTGCCTTTTCCAGCTTCTGGCAGCTGCCTGTATGCACTCCTCTGCTTGTGGTCCCCTCCTCCATCATCAAGACCAGCAACAGCAGGCTATTCCTAGCATGCCCCCCTCTGATCTTCTGGCATCTATCACATTATCTACTGCGATAATTCTGCATTTTAAGAACTCCTGTAATTAGATTGCACCATCCACATAATCCAGGATAGTCTCCCGAGCTCCAGGTCAGCTAATTAGCATCTTTGATTCCATTTGCAATTTTTTAAATTCTTAATAATTCTCTGTGCCATGTGACATAACATCCACAGGTTCTGGAGATTAAGATCTGGACACCTTTGGGGGGCTGTTATTCTGTCTACAACACTCCTCTTACGTTCACTCTTCATTCAAGTCTTCAAGAAATCCTGCTTGCTATAATGCAGATACATGCACACACACACACCCACACACCCACACACAATTTGGCAACTTGTCACCATCTCCATTACAACCACCCTGGTCCAAGTCGCCATCACTTCTTGTCTAGATTATTGTAACAACTTCCTAGCTGTTCTCCTTATTACTACCCTTGCCCTCTACGTGAGTCTGACCCCTGCACATGATACCCCACCTCCAAACTCTTTATTGCACTCATATTACTTCCTACTAGTCTCTCTCTGCTCCAGCTAGAGTAGCCCCCTGCCTACTGGACAAACTTTCCAGGTATACTTCTGCATTAGGGCATGTTTATTCACTGTACTCTCTGCCGGGAACTCTCTTTGTGAAGCTATCCACTGACTGAATTTCTCAGCTCTTTCAATTCCTGGCTCGAAAGTCACCTGCTCAGTGTGGACTCTCTTGGCCATTCTGTCCAGCATTGCACCCATACCTCTCCCTATAGAACTCCCAGTCATACTGTGATATTTTAGTTTTTCTTTTTCTGTAGTACTTATTACCTTCTAATTTATTGCATTAATGACTTTCCTTTACTAAAATATAAGTTCCACAAAGGCGGGGTTATCTGTTTTGTGTTCAGACACTTAGGAGGTGAACTGGTAGGCACTCAACAAATCTGCATTGGATGTGAAATGAATAAATGAACAAAACAATATGAAGACACTGTTCTCCCCCCACTTTTCTTCAACCCTCCCATACTTATAAAGTATTTTCAGAGCTTCTCTTTTTCCCATGTCTATTAAGTCCTGATTGCTGGTTACTGCAAGAAGCTTTTGACTTTCCTCCTCATACTTGATAGTTATTTCATTCTACTTGATAGGGTCACATGCAAGTTTCATTCTCAAGACACAGGGCATGGAGTCTGTGAGGTCATCTCTGTCATGTTTAGCAGACTTTTCTTACAATGGATTGATCAACACTCTGCCTCCCTTCATATTGTGTAAAATAACCGGAATTGGTTGGTTTCTTATTTTGGTACAACTCCCACTCCTGCAGTCATCTGATTTATTGCTAATTCATTGAGTCTCTCTTTACAGAAGAAGCTAGAGTAAAGATACACACACACACACACACATATATATATATGTGAATATATATATATATGTATATACATATGCGTATATATATGTATATACATATGCGTATATATGTGTATATATGTGTATATACATATACACACACATACATATATATACATACACATACACATACATATATATACATATATATACATATATACATGTGTGTGTGTGTCTATTAAATATCTGCCTTAAAATAATACATGGTATATGTATATATATGTATATATGTATATGTATATGTATGTACATACATGTGTGTATGTATGTATGTACACATGTATATATGTATACATATATGTACATATGTATGTGTAGATATGTATGTGTATATATGTGTGTATATATGCATATACATATATACACACATATATACACATATACATATATACACACATATATACATATATACATATTTATACATATATACACATACATATATATGTATCCATATATACACACATAGACACATATGCATACATATATACACATGCATATATGTACATATATACATCCATACATGTATGTATGTATACATGTATATATACATATTTACACATGTATATGTATACATATATACACATACACATATGTACACATATACATCCATACATTCATGTATGTATACATATACACACACATATACATATATGTACATATACATACATATAAATATATACATATACATACATATATACATATATATACATACATACATATACATATATACATATATATACATATACCATGTATTATTTAAAGGCAGATATTTAATAGAAGAAATGACATAGCAATGACATAGTCATCATGTATAGAAAAACAATCAGGCACCAAATTTTGACGGTCACAGAAGAAATTAGGGCTGCAAATTATGTGACTCTGAACTAATGCTTATATTCCTATTAGAATCTCTTCTAAAACCTACTGGAACCACTATGCTTATATTCTACTAGAACCTCTGTTAGACTAAAACCATACTCATTAGATTTCCATTTGGATAGCTCTTTGACAGTTGTAATGGAGAACATTTACTTTCTCAAGTTAGAATATGAATATTCTCAAGTGAAGAAGAAAATAAAAGCTTTCCAAGTACGCTCTTACAGTTAGCTATCACATTTTGTCATGCAAAAATATACTTTATTAATTTTAAGCACTCATTAGAATTTATTCCTCCTTATATTATTCTATGAATATATTTTGAGCTTTAAGAATATATGTGATAATGTATAAGCCTATGAAATGACTTAAAGTTTGTAATAATATTCTAAGGTTGGCAATTAATCGAAACTAAAGGTAGATTCATTTTTTAAGATTATGGATATTTAAAAGCACTGTTGAAATTTAGGATTGAGTTATTCAAAATCTATTACCTAAGTAGCTGATCATAGCTAAAAAAAAATAATATCTGAAAAGTATCTTAAAAGCCTAAGGCTGCTATTTTAGCATGTCTATAATCATTTATGTTTTTTGCTTTATTTTTACGATGTATTCTCTGTGCTATTCACGTATTTCCTGTTATGCTGTTTAAACTTTAAAATGCTATTTTCTAAAGTGGCACTTGAAGTCTTCCATGATTCAGACAATGGGAAAGGTAACTTATGGTTGGAGGAAGTTCATCATTTCCAGAGAGAGCCCTGCTCCATTTCCACACAACTTTTGGCTAAATGTCTGTGAGCTAACTGGTTGGAGTTAAAGTTTAAAGTTAAAGTTTAAAGAGTTGGCATTTTCCCCACAGGAATATATGTTTGATATTCGTCTAGATCATCATTATCCAAAGTATATCACATGGAACAGCTTTGTGATGGTTAATTTTATGTGCCAACTTGACTGAGTTAAAGGATATCCAGTTCACTGGTAAAACATTATTCTGAGTGTGTCTGTGAGGGTATGTCTAGAAGAGAGTAGCATTTGGTTCAGTGGACTGAAAAAGATCACTCTCATCAGTCAGATGGGCATCATTCAATCCACGCAGGGCCTGCATAGAACAAAACCCCAGAGGGGATGTGAATTCACTCTCTCTGCTTGAGCTGAGACCTTCCTCTTCTCCAGCCTTTGACATTGGCATTCTTGGTTCTCAGGCTTTCAGACTCAGACCAGAACCTACACCATTGGCCCCCAAGTAGCCAAACTGTAGGACTTCTTGGCCTCTACAATCTCCTGAACCAATTTGTATAATTAATATGTGTGTGTGTGTGTGTGTGTGTGTGTGTGTGTGTGTGTGTATAATTAGTTGACCCTTAAACAATACAGGTTTGAAATGCATGTGTCCACATATACACAAATCATTGCTTTCAGTAAACACAGTACAGTACTTATGATTTTCTCAACACTTTCTTTTCTCTAGCTTACTTTAAGAATAGAGTATATAATCAGTAGAATGTAGACAATATGTGTTAATTAACTGTTTATGTTCTCAGTAAGGCTTCCAGTCAACAGTAGGCTATTAGAAGTTATGTTTTGGGGGGAGTTAAAAATTAAATGTGGATTTTCTACTATGCAGGGGTTGGCGCCCCTAACATCTGCAACGTTCATGGTCAACTGTATAGACACCTATGCATGCTCTGCATTCATGTATTTGTCCTTTTGACTATGTTTCTCTGGAGAACCCTGACTAATACAGCTTTTAT
The DNA here is from genome assembly GCF_018350195.1 of Panthera tigris. NCBI lineage: Eukaryota > Metazoa > Chordata > Mammalia > Carnivora > Felidae > Panthera > Panthera tigris. Next base: position 146,118,468 of record NC_056663.1, read on the forward strand.
GTTCACCCTCACCTGTGCAGATTCCCTTCACCTTCTCACTTTCTCTGTAACCTGCCTCCCACTGAGGACACTGTTTATTCTGTTGCCCTCTCATGTGGGGGGTGGTTTTCCCTTCCACACTGGTTTGTATCAAAGGACCTAGAGGTAAATATGTGTGATCCAGGACATCTTTGCAGCTTCTAGGCTACTTTAGCCTTCTCTTTTATAAAATATCTGGTTTTAAATGCCACTCCCTCTCCTGATTTCAACCCTCCTCCCCATGGCCCCAGGACGCTACTCTCCATTCTTGAAGAAGATGGCACACCACTCCTCTCTTCACCACCACCATTGTAATTCCAGAATTTTAATACTCTCATTGACAGTCCTTCCATACTCTGGTCTCTCAGTTCTAAGACCCTCTCTACTCCAATGATCTTACCCCAAATCGTACCTCAGTCCACAGTCTCTGAAGGACGGTCTGCTCCATGACTCTCCTAGCTTCTGCCGGTTTCTAGAAATCTTTGGCATTCCTTGGCTTGTGGATGTGTCACTCCGGTGCATACTTGTTTTTACATGGCATTCACCTGTGTGTTTCTCTGTCTCTGTGTCTCTGTTTTCTCATAAGGACACCAGTCATTGGGTTGGGGTCTAGCCTTATCCAGTGTGATCTTGTCTTACCTGATTACACCTGCGAAGACCCTGTTTCCAAACAAGGTCAACCTGAGGTTCCAGTGGATCATGGATGTTTGGAGGACACTATTCACCCTGGTACACCACTCAGTTCTTCTTCTCTTCCAGTGCATTAGAGCGAGCGTCCGTCCTCCCACTTGTGATCTGGATTACGTCCACACCCACCTCCTCCAGGATGCATTTCTTTTTCTCTTTCCTTACGAGTCTTTCCTCTTATCACTAGTATCATAGAAACCTGTTTGCTTCAATATCTTTCATATTAAAAAAAAATTACTCGATCTCACATTCTCAATCCCTTCTCCCATCACTTTATTTATCTGTTCTCCTTTGGAGCTAAACTTCCCCCAAAAGTTGCCTATGGATGTCACTTTTATTTGCTCATCTCTGTTATTTATCATACTTCAGTTTCTACCCCCACCCCTCTACTGAAGTTGGTCATATCAAAAGGTCCTCAGTGACCTCCAATATTGGTCAGAGTTCTCCAGAGAAACGGGGAAAAACCAATAGGGGTGTAGACTATAAGGAATTAGCTCATGAGATTATAAGGGCTGGCAGTTCCAAAATTTGGAGGGGAGGTTGGCAGCCTAGAGACTCAGGAGAATCAGTACTGCAGTTTCAGTCTGAAAGCTATTTGTTATAGACCCAGGAAGATGGATATGGCAGCTGATGACTGAAGGAACTCTGCTGGATAAATCTTTCTTGCTCAGAAAGGCAGATCTTTTTATTCCCTTCAGACCTTCAACTGATTGGATGGGGCCCATCCAGACTGTGGAGGCAAATCTGCTTTAGGCAAAGTATGTGGAAGTTGGCATTTACCTATGTTGCTGTATTTAGCAGGACAGAGTCTCAGAATATTAAGCCAGCTGGTAGTCTTAAAAAATGGGGAGATCTGTTGTTTTACTGTTTCTAAAATAAATGATAAGAAGCAACTATTATTTTTAGCATTGACCACACCATGAGAATACAAGGATGTATAATCTATGAATAGTGTTCAGAATTTCACAAACTCTTAAGACAAATTTATTTCTTAGCTGAGAATTTCAAAGCCTTTAGAAAAGAGTCTAAAGTTTTTTCATCAGCAGATGAAGATAAACTTCTATTCCAATTTACTCTAAAATTTTGTTAGGGGTGCCTGGATGGCTCAGTCGGTTAAGCATCTGACTTTGGCTCAGGTCATGATCTCATGACTTGTGAGTTTGAGCCCCATGTCGGGCTCTGTGCTGACAGCTCAGAGCCTGGAGCCTGCTTCTGATTCTGTGTCTCCCTCTCTCTGTGCCCCTCCCCACTCGTGTTGTGTCTCTCTCTCAGAAGTAAAACCAAGAACACCCAAGATTTAAAATTTCATTAGAAACTATCTCTAATTTCTAGCTTTAGCAAATGCTATTTTCTTCATTAACCTATTGACAGTCTACTTACACTGCATTTAAAATTCTTCTCTTGCTGATCTCTAAGAAAATTCCATTTGGCTCTTTGCTCATTTTCCTCAAATATTTCTTCCTGTTGTTATCAATCAATCTGAAAAATGACTAAGCTCATATTTCATTGTATATATTAGAAAAGAAAGAGGTTCCAGAATCAAAACAACTTCCTTGTGATTACACCTATTCACAGAACAAAAGTAAGTACATCTAATTCACAATAGTTGTAGTATGTGAGCAAAGCCAGCAGAGAGTGAGAGGAGCTTGGGGCTAACAAAGCAATCTCCTGAAACACACTTATTTTGGGCAGGAGGCAAAATGACCACATAAAGTACAGTTCAGAAAATTTAATACAACTTTAAAAAGGACCCCACTTCTGTTAAATTTTTTTAAAATGTTTGTTTATTTTTGAGAGAGAGCACAAGCAAGGGAGGGGAAGAGAGAGAGGGAGACACAGAATCTGAAGCAGGCTCCAGGCTCTGAGCTGTCAGCACAGAGGCCACCATGGGGCTTGAACCCACGAACCATGAGACCACGACCTGAGCTGAAATCGGATGCTTAACTGACTGAGTCACCCAGGCGCCCCAGTCCCCGCTGGGAAAAGCATTCTTGGGACGCTTGGGTGGCTCAGTCGGTTAAGCATCCGACTTCAGCTCAGGTCATGATCTCACGGTCCATGAGTTTGAGCCCTGTGTCAGGCTCTGTGCTGACAGCTCAGAGCCTGGAGCCTGTTTCGGATTCTGTGTCTCCCTCTTACTCTCTCCTCCCCCGCTCATTCTCTGTCTCTCTCTTCTCAAAAGTAAATAAACGTTAAAAAAATTAAAAAAATCATTCTTTAAATAGGTTTTATGCATGACATGGCTTAAATTTCTGTCAAAATCCTATAAAGATAAAAAAGAGAGATTGCTATCAAATTTTCTAATGCAGGAGTGGGTCTCCATGGATGGGACTTCAGGAGCATCCCAAGAACCTGCTGAAACCGTATACAATGTTTTGTGTGTTATGGGTATGGATATTTTTAGAGAAAGTTTTCATTGTTTTTATCAGCATAACAAAGATGCTGTGATCCTCAAAATACTTAAGCCACTAATTTAGAAACTAAGTATTATTTTATTGAGTGAATCAGAATCCAAATCTGTGTCTGTATCTCCACATATAGCAATTATGAGTTGATAATTCTTTGCATATGTACATGGTGGCCTGTGTCATTATTTTAGAAGCTATCCCAATAATTTGGGATAGTTTCTGTTTTCTTATGGTATGTTTACTCATACTCAAATTTGAATACACTTCTAAAAAAAATCCCTTGTTTTAGATTTCAAAATAAAATCTAATTATGTAAAATACCATACCAAATAATAGGACCCACCAAAACTAAGAGAAAAGGTATAGTAGGTCTCTTACTAGGTAGTTAATTAACTTTAATAGGGCACAGTTTAATGATAAGGAAAGAAGGAAAGAAAGGAAGAAAGGAAGAAAGGGGATGTATGGCTCCTGGGTGGTTCAGTCAGTTATGTGACTAACTTTGGTTCAGGTCATGATCTTGCAGTTTGTGGGCTCGAGCCGCGTGTCGGGCTCTGTGCACTGACAGCTCAGAGCCTGGAGCCTGCTTTAGATTCTATGTCTCCCTCTCTCTCTGCCCCTCTCCAATTTGCACTTTCTCTCTCTCTCTCTCTCTCTCTCTCTCTCTCAAAAATAAACATTATTTTTTTTTAAATATGGCACAGTTTTGATAGGTAATTGCCAATGTGGATGTGTCCTTTTCCTAATTCCCCAAATAATTAATTTCATGAAAAACTATGATGGGAGAAGGTGAGGGGGAAACTACCAACACTCTTGGGAGTATAAGCCAGGCATGCCTGTCAACTTTCTTGAGCATAGATTGTCAGAAGGTTAATCATGTACTCTAAGCATCACAACAGTAAGTACCACATGGAAGCTAAAATTTCTTGTGCTGCCACATTTAAATCCACAAAGGACTTTCTTCTTGTTCCTGGTATCTAGACAGAGTTACCATCTGTTCAGTCGCTGTCTTCTGGCTTCTGTGTTCTCTAATCAAGTGTTCTTTGGTGGTCTCCTTTCCTCCTGGATCCTCAGCTACATCGTTAGCCCCTTGGATTATTTAGAAACCACTACACATATACAAATATTTTATAGCCTCAAGGAAAATCAATAGAAGTAAGTAATTATTGGGGATCTCATTATATAATGTGATCCGTCTCTATTGAATGTTACTGCCTTGCTTTCCTTTTCTGCCTTGGTTCTTTTTTATTTCTAGTTGGAGTAACTTTCTTAAATCAGTAGCAGATTTCCTCATCAACGGCAATTATTCCATTTTACTCTGTCATCACTAGTAAGGACATGTCATTTTCAGTATCATACTTATTACTATATATATTATATATATAATATACATATGCTATACATAAACGCGTATATAGGTATATATAATTTTGGGGGCAGAATATGGAGTTTGTCTACAAATATAATTGTATGATCCTAAAACAATTTACAAGTATTTTTAAAAATGACATAGATTACCTTGACTTCTAACTGAAGCATCTTGCTCTCAGAAACCTCTAAGATCCAGAATATTGAGTGTAAACCTGTCGTTATAAGGTCTTTCCACCACAACCAAGTATTGTAGCCTCATTTATCATTTTCCTCAGAGTTCTTAAATGCTTATTTGGCTGGTCACCAACCACAGCATATTATAAATACAAAGCCAGACAAGATTATGAGCAGTGCCAGTGTGATCTTTCTACAGCAGAAGTCCGATCACATCATCTTCCTTCTTTCATTTATTTTAGCAGCTCCTCACTCTGGTATGTTGCTCATGCTCCTCTTCACCCTAAGCCTGTGCCATCCTCAAAAGACCACTCCCCACTCACCCCCCACTCACGGAAAATCATCTCAAACTCTTTCTTGACTCTTCCTACACCGACCCCTCTTTGGTATTTCCATTGTCCGATGTGCAGATTTTAACTATCTTTTTAATAATGAAATGACATCTTTATTGCTTCCCTGTCTCCTTTATTGCCCTGTAAAACTTATAAAGCCCTAGGCCTTTTTACAGTTCAGTATTAGGTGCTAGGGATGTTGAATACTAAATGAATGCATCAGTGAATGATTAAGTAGACACAATAACAGAAATTACGAATGGCAGGTTAATGGAAAAGATAAGCTAACGAAGATGAAAACGTCACACAATGAATTGTATTGACAAAGTCATGTTTTAACTTATGCTCCCTCTTTTCTATTTAAAAAAGGAAGAAGTACTTACACTCTTAAAGAAGAATATCAGTAAAAATGATTATAAATCAAGGAAGAATTTACTTCATCAATAAAGTTGTCTATCTGCGAAATTTACCCTATTAACTGACAATTTCAGATAAATATATGTTTTGGGGCGCCCGGGTGGCTGAGTCTGTTGAGTGTCCAACTCTTAATTTCAGCTCAGATCATGATACCAGGGTGATGGGATTGGGCCCAGTAACAGGCTCCACACTGAGCATGGAACCTGCTTGGGATCTCCTCTCTCTCTCTCTCTCTCTCTCTCTCTCTCTCTCTCTCTCTCTCTTCCCACCCCACCTTTCTTACCCACTCATGCTCTCTGTCTCTAAAATAATTTTTTAAAAAAAAGAAATGTCTATATGAAAACTTGTTTTGATGCCTGATCTTTGACATCTTTTAAGTGCTACTGTTAAGAAAAAAAAAATGACTAAGTGGTGAGTAAACTCTCAAAGTGAAAAGATGTAATAACCAGATGAAATTTAGCCATCACCAAAGCTCATTTAGCTAAAAGATACTTTCTTTTCTTTCTTTGGCATTGGTTTCTTACATGCCAAGTGAGACTTTGTTACATTATTCTTCACCCTGCACTGATGTTTTAGATTAATAGTTATCAGAATACATACTGCACCTAGTGCTCCTTACAAATTATTTGTCACAATTTTAAATGTGAACACGCTGGGACACAAACCAAATGAATATAAGTCACAAAATGGTCTTACCTGCCCCTAAGAAAATGCCTCATTCTAGAGAGAAGAGGTAGGGCCCCTAGGGACAAAAGAATTAATGCGGCCTTTGAAAAGCTTCAGGGTTCCACTTGAAGTGGTGTTTTAAATAGAATGCGATATGCAAAAAATTAAAAATTTGATCACAGTAAAACCTAGGTTCCATACTGCTGTCCTAAGTCCAAGTTCTACTTACCATGGCTCACTCTATGTCAGTTTACTTCAATAGGAGTCATTATTTTTATGTTAAAATTTTGCAGCGAAGCCTCAAGAAAGGTCAGGACAAAGAAGAGTTGAGCCGCAGGTCTTAAAGTACCTGCCCACGGTGTGCAAGGAATTTACTCTCTTTCAGGGAAGGTTGGGATTTATGTAGTGAGCCAAATAAAAGCAGCGTTTGGCATGGCAGGAATTGGGAAACTTGAGCTTAAAAAACAACAACAAAAAAACAAGACGAAGATTTTAGATAAAGGACCAAACATATTTTTTAAAATTTTTTTAATGTTTATTTATTTCTGAGACAGAGCATGAGTGGGGGAGGGGCAGAGAGAGAGGAGACACAGAATCCGAAGCAGGCTGCAGGCTCTGAGCTGTCAGCACAGAGCCTGGCGTGGGGCTCGAACTCACAAACCATGAAATCATGACCTGAGTTGAAGTCGGTGGCTCAACCGACTGAGCCACCCAGGCACCCCTAGGACCAAACATTTTTTTAAGAAGAGGCAAATTTCCACGAAAAAAGCATCACCTTTGAGGGAGAAAGACAATTGAAAAGGTCTATCAAACATTCCAGAGACAATGGAAGGTCAATGGAAATTGAGTGTGCAGTATTTACCTTTAGTCTGGTTTTGAATATTGCTCTCCAGCTTACTAGTTCTGTACAGTTTCTATACCAGCCTTGGGCAATTTACATAATCAGTCTTGCCACTGTCCATTCCTTTGTAGAGTGTAGAAACTACAAATGCCTAGGGTATTCCCACAATATGCTAATAAGGTTGTTATGAATAAAACATGTCGAGCATAGAAAGCACTGTATACTTGTTTCTGTTATTAATTTAAGGTATATAAAATGTCATTGATATGTTCATTTAGCATGCTCTATTTATTGTCGTTGATATTTTATTCCTTCAAGTAACTCCTCATTTGTAGTATTTATAGGTGGTCCTATTCTTCTATAACACCCCTAAGAATGTCTGAAATCTCTTTCTCCAGTGTTACGCAACACTGAATTCATGCAGATTTAATCTTCTACAGAGAGGCATTTAGTAACTATAGTTTAAATTTAGAGGTGGGAGAAATACTGTATCACGTCCTAATTCACCAGGTGGGCTAGTATGTGGTTGGCAGCCATGAAGTAGGGAGCGCAAAGTAGAAACAGCCACCACAGCAAAGTAGTTACCAGTTACCTTCCTGTTTCCGCATAGTGCGGCAGTTTTACTAAGGTCTTGTAGAAAGTGGGTGGGAGAGGAGGGCAGAGAATAAGTTGCCACACAACAAAAAGTTACATAAAAAACTTATATAAAAAAAAAGCCCTCTTCTATAAGTCTTCCTCAAAACCTCATTATTTTCAACAGTTGCTCCTGGAAGTTCTCTATGCTGCTCTCAAGAAACTCCTGACTCCTCTCATTCCAGGCTTCTAATTCTTTCCCCTGGCGGGAAGCACCATACACTTTCTGTGGAAGCCAGTCCAGCTTACCCGGATGTCCTCAGTTCCACCACCAGGAGGCGCTTGCAGGAAATCCTGAAAAGAGATGATCGCAATCAGAGTGAGTAACAGAGGAGGTATTTAGAAGATGAATTTTAAGTGTTCGGTGGTCAACAGCATATGAAGAAAAAGGGTGGAGATAGAGTACCTCAGCAGATTTCTGGCTTTATACCACATTGCAGCAGTACATTACAATGTATATACCTCCTACATTTCGTATAAAACTTGTAGCAAAATAATGAAAAGATACTTATAATACTGTCCTGGAAAATATTTGGCAATGAGCAATTAATAATTGGCTGTGATTTCTCTCAAATCACAATGTCTGTGTGGAAATTCTTGCAAAGTGAAGAAAATCAATATATAACTTGTTCCCAAGTAGAACAGAAATATTATGAATACTAAATGTAACAATAGTGTAGCTAGCATAAAGTTATGTTTTGTTGACCACCAAATATTTATTCTTACTTTGTAATGTTCCTACTGCTGAACCAATATGTTCAAAATTGGTTTCAAAATTTTATAGGCCCCTGAAAAGCACACTGTTCCTGGGCATTGTGCCTGTAGTTCCTAAGAATAAAATGGACCCAGGTTTAGCAAATATCAGGGACCTGGTAACACTCACAGAACCTCATGTATGGGTTGTTGGGAGAGGTGCATTCAGTGGATCGTTCTATATTTATGCCTAGAAGACCCATTTAAAGCCTTGCTGACTCTTACGAGCCATGTTGGTGCCCTTGGGGAGCTGACTTCTAGTTTAGAAGTTTTATAAAGGAAAACATAATCTCGGAAGATGTTATTAAATTAGCGTTTGTTATTTTAAAAATAAGAATTCATGTAGAGCGATTTATTCCTCTTGGGTGAGATTACTTTAACTACTTATGACTTGTGATCTCTTTCCCCAAAGCCTCAGAAGCCAGGCTTTCATTTCAGTTCAGATATATTTCATCTTTAACTCCACTTGTCCTCTGGCAGGAATTTGCCCTTTGAAAGGCCACAGATGAGTAATACCCAATCACATAACTCTTTCTTGGTCAAATGTTAGATTGCTTTAAATCCAAAGGTGGAACACAGAGCTGTTGGCATTTTTTTAATGTAATTTTATAGATACCCTTACAATTTCTGATGGCTCATTATTTACACACAAAGAAGAACAAGGTAAAGGAAGAAAACCTCTATGTACACATTCTTTCTTTCTCCTTGCAGCAGACAGGTGGAACGTGATGCCAGTAATTATGAAAGCATGCATTTTAATTGCCCAGGAGAGTTTATAAAATATTTTCTCAAACATAATCTCCTCCTTTTTCTAACCAAGTAATGAAAGTAACACTTGAGGGATTTCTAATCCTATTTATTCATTTACTTCTATAACATTCAAGAGTTATTCCAAGTTTTAAGGCATTGTTGATAGACTTACAAGAGTAAGACAAGTGATCTGCAAGATGTTACTTCACCAAGAAAGATGAATAAACCATTAAGAATATTTTGAGTGAAAGCAAATGAAATGAGTTACTATAATCACTACACCAAAGAGAAAATTTAGACTTTCTTATTAATAACCTCTGATTATTACCAGAAGAATAAAAGCTACTTGAAATTAAACCAAGAGAAACTGTGACAAAATTTTACCCCTGCTCTGCAGTATTTTCTATTTTCTTTGATTTAGACTTGTATTATGAAAAAGCAGAATATAATACAAATTGTGTAACGGAGGTGGATGATGTTAAACATACCTCTCTGGCAGATCAGGTAGGAATAATAGAATATGGAGGATCTAAATGATACAATAATCTAAATTTATTGAATAAGTGTTTTGAATTTTTTTTAACCTTTATTTATTTTTAAGACAGAGAGAGACAGAGCTTAAACGGGGGAGGGTCAGAGAGAGGGAGACACAGAATCTGAAACAGGCTCCAGGCTCTGAGCTGTCAGCACAGAGCCTGACGCAGGGCTCAAACTCACAGACTTCGAGATCACGACTGAGCTGAAGTCAGACGCTTAACCGACTGAGCCACCCAGGCGCCCCTGAATAAGTGTTTTGAAAAAACCCTTCTAGGGGCGCCTGGGTGGCTCAGTCGGTTAAGCGTCCGACTTCAGCTCAGGTCACGATCTCACGGTCCGTGAGTTCGAGCCCCGCGTCAGGCTCTGGGTTGATGGCTCAGAGCCTGGAGCCTGCTTCCGATTCTGTGTCTCCCTCTCTCTCTGGCCCTCCCCCGTTCATGCTCTGTCTCTCTCTGTCTCAAAAATAAATAAACGTTAAAAAAAAAAAAAAAGAAAAAACCCTTCTATTCAACGAGGTGCACTTTTTCAGCACCTGAAGAATATCCATTCTGTCAACAATTCTGTTAGTCCACAAAGAACATTTACTGAATTTATGTGACCAAGGATGGTCGTGTCGGGTGGGGCTTTTCGGTAGCTTCTCACCAAATCCTGAAACCACTGAACAGAATGTTAACACATGTAACCACGTTAAAACTTAAAATTCTTGGGGCGCCTGGGTGGCGCAGTCGGTTAAGCGTACGACTTCAGCCAGGTCACGATCTCACGGTCCGTGAGTTCGAGCCCCGCGTCGGGCTCTGGGCTGATGGCTCGGAGCCTGGAGCCTGTTTCCGATTCTGTGTCTCCCTCTCTCTCTGTCCCTCCCCCGTTCATGCTCTGTCTCTCTCTGTCCCAAAAATAAAATAAACGTTGAAAAAAAAAAATTTAAAAAAAAAAAAAAAAAAAAAAAAAAACTTAAAATTCTTATGCACTTAAAGTCGAAAGCCAAACAGAAATCTAGGAAAATGCATTATGATATACCTGACGAAAATGAGTGATATCCTTAGTACCTACAGAACATCTACAAACCAATTTTTCTTTCTCTTTCATTTATTCATTTCACAAACAGTAGGGTAGTTTTCTAGACCAGGGCTTGGCAAATTTGTTTCTTTAAAGGAGCTAGATAGTAAATGTTTCTGAGTGTGCTGTGCCCTGCCGTAAGGTCTCTGTCACAACTCCTCTGCACCATAGCATGGAAGCAGCCATAGGTGCTACACCAGGAATGGGCATGGTTGTGTTCCAGCAGAACCATTGACAGAAGTCGGCGGTGGGCTGTATTTGACCCAGAAGCTGTTGCTTGCCAATCCTGTTCTCCACCATAAAAATAAAGCAATGAGGAAAGCAGAGCCCTCACTCTCAGGAACCTTTATTTTAGTGGTGAGACAAGATGATAAATAAATGTAAACATGGAAAATGTTAAGCGGTGAGGAAAAAATATTGTATCAGAGTAAAGAGAGGGAGCGAAGATGAAAAACACATTTGAAAAATAGGTCAAAGAGAAATCTGTCAAGAAGGAGTATAATAAGATGCTGTAAAATCTGCAGGCTGTAAAATCAAAATAACAGTACTGTATAATTTTTACCTACCAGAACGGCAATGACTGAAGCAATCCTAATGTTATCAAGAATGGGAGGAAAAAGGCATAGAAATTCATTGCTGCAGGAAAGGTGAACTGAGACAGTTTGGCGGATGATCTGAAAATATCAGCGTCACAAACAGGCACTTTTTTAATTTAAATTTTTTTCCTCAGGGAAGTGTAGTTGACATGCAATGTTTGTTAGTTTCAGGTGTACAACATAGTGATTCAACACCTCTGTCCATCACTCAGTGCTCCCAACCGTAAGTGCCGTCGCCATCTGTCACCATACCATGTTACTACGATATTATTGACTATTTTCTCTGTGTTGTAATTTTCATCTCTGATTTATTTTTAAAATTTTTTATATCAAAGTATGGTTGACACACAATGTTACACTAGTTTCAGGTGTACATCCTAGTGATTTGACAAGTCTACTCTTTGCTGTGCTCAAGTGTACTACCATCTGTCACCATGAGACACCACAACAGCACCATTGACTGTATTCCCGGTGTTCCACCTTTCATCCCCACGACTTATGCATTCCATAACTGGAATCCTGTATCTCCCATTCTCCTTCACCCAAATAGGCAACTTTCTGATCTAATGTTTTCACTTTTCAGAATGCCTTCTACAGAAATATAATTAAAAGTTGCAAAAATAGATGTGCTAGGATATTTGATACGGGAATGTGTTTAATGGCAAAAAAAAAAAACCCAACTTGAATATCAATGAAGGATTGTTGAAATAGATGGTGGCAATTTCATTAAAGAAATGTCTATTAGCCATTTAAAGTAATGAAATAGGTGTCAATATACTAACAGAGCTGAGAGAGATAGATTACTTTTTAAAGAGGTGTTTGGTAAAAATTATAGATAGAAACGCCCCATTTTTATCTTAAATAACCCACAAAACTATATGTGTGGCATTGCAGACTGCTAGGCAAAGAAGGAGATTTTTAATAAATGGTACTGGGACACTTAGGTATCCATATAGGAGAAAATTAAATTGGATTCCTGCATCATACCATCGATATAGGTAGGTTGAAGACAAAAAGGCAAAAGTAAAATGTTAAAGCTTAAAACGCTTTAAAAATTATGTTTTAGCAATATAAAAGTAGTTTGATGACTTTAAAATTAAGAACCATTATTTTCAATTAAAATACCTTTAGAGAAAAAGGTAATGAGGCTCTGATCAGTAGAAAATATTTGAAACACATACAATCTAAAGGGTTTGTGACCTAGAATAAGGCATGTCTGCAACCAATAAAAAAAAGATAATTCAATAGAAAATATTTGAGAAAAAAACAAGAAGCCCTTTCACAGGAAATAAGAACACAAATAAACATACATTAAGGTTTAACCTTGGCAATCATAATTCAAATTAAAGCCACAATCAGATACTATTTAATAACCATCAGGTTGGCAAAGATATTGAAGGACAAAGAGTCCCAACTGATGGCAAAATAGTAGAGCAGTGGCAACTTTTGGACATTGTTTCAGGGAATATCACTTAGCTATATTTACTGCGAAAAACCACTGGGCATTCTAACAATAATGAAGGTGTATGTACCTATGACCAAGCAATTCTACTCCTGCGTGTATACTCTAGAGAAATCGTTGTGTATTTGTATCAGAGACTTGTCCCTAGCAACATGGTTTGTAGGTTCAAGAACTGGAAAACATAGAAAGATCATCTACAATAGAATGAATAAATCCACTGTGATCTATTCACACAATGGACTGTCTTATGGGAGTGAAATGAATGAACTACAGTTACATGCATCAAAGCAATACTTCTAGCAAAATGAGAAAGATCATACATTCCTTCTTATTTTCTGGCAATGCTAAGGGGAAATTCTACCAATTGGCTATGTTTGAGACATTGCTTTCTTTAATACCTAACTAATGTAATATAACTATGAATTATCAGAAATCGTAAAGAACGAATTACAAGCTTAACAGAAGTCCACATGTATGGGTTATAGACATAATATGTGAATATTCTTCACGTGTTATACATACCTGTGCTGGCATCCTGGTTTTTGAACATCATTATGCTTTTTGTTGGACAGAAATCCAAACTTTCAGGAACTTGGTCTCTTCTATTGTAATCCTTAGACTGAGAAAAGTGCCTGCTCCAATTTTGCTGATTTTTTTTTCCTTAAGTATCTGGTCTCTGTTATTAGATAGGTTATCACACTGGTCACAAGGAATTTTCTTTCTCTTTTTTTGTCCCATCTCACTCATGTGTACTATAAGGACATATAGGAAAGAAGTTTAATGAATATTTGTGGTAACAGGATTATGAAACTTTTACCACCAAATCTCTACAGATCAGAATATAATTCTCTCATCTTCTTGGTATTATCTTTTCCTTGGAATGTATTCATTCTAGAGGAGCTACAAAAATGAACATGGACACAGGCACAGATTAGAAATTAAAGTGGACTGGGGCGCCTGGGTGGCTTGGTCGGTTGAGCGTCCAACTTCGGCTCAGGTCACGATCTCGCGGTCTGTGAGTTCGAGCCCCGCGTCGGGCTCTGTGCTGACAGCTCAGAGCCTGGAGCCTGTTTCGGATTCTGTGTCTCCCTCTCTCTCTGCTCCTCCCCTGTTCATGCTCTGTCTCCCTCTGTCTCAAAAATAAATAAACATTAAATAAAAAAAAAAAAATTAAGAAATTAAAGTGGACTTAAAAGACCATATCCTCTGAGAAAGTTGTGAGAAAAGAGATAAACTGAAATGAACGTTGATCCAGAGCGAACACTGTATTTCTTTGTGCTATTTCTCCCTGCCATTTGCATCTTGATTACTTTACAGGGTCCACAGCAGTTTTATAGCATAAAAGAATGTTAAAGTGGCAAAAAAAAAAAAAAAAAAAGATGCTTGTGCAAAAGAAAAAAAGGAGTAACAAAGACAAACTAGATGTCTAAAGTATGGTCAGACTATTGGAAAAGAAGGGTCCAGGTAAAACAAAATTAAACCAATTTCTTAGTTGTAGGACTTGACATTAACCTTGAACATGTTTAAGTGAATTATAACTTTTGGAAAATACAACATAGGTTAGAATCAAATTAAGATACAGCACTAGAAATACTTGCCCTTAGGCCCCAGATTTTAGAAGTTGCAAAGTTTTAAATGCTAGTAACAATTTCAAAAGTTTAGCACCCAGTTAGTAAGAATAATTTTTTAACATAGGAAACTACTAAATGGTGCATATTGTTACTAATACCATCTGAGCTCTACGTGTAGAACCAAAATGTTGGTTCAAGAAGTGTTTCAAGGTGCTTGCTCTAGGTGCTACAAGAGGCTCTAATAACCTATGTTTTTTTCCCATAGACTACAGAACGTTTTCTTCCTCCTTTTTTGAAAAATGTCTGATGGGATCATTGGAACTTTGGGGACCACTTATTTGTTTTGGATAAGTGGTCCCCAAAGTGTTCACTTATAAGTGAACACTTATAAGTGTTGGATGAACTATTTTAATATAAAAACTTATAAGATCAGTAACCTCCCTGGTTTTTTTTTTTTTTTCACAAATTCTGTTAATTTCAAATCAAGAGCACTTTTATTTAAGTAAAAAAAAAAAAGGTTATTTGGTAATAGCAGAGGAATTGCAACTTGGGAAAAGCAAATTATGGTGAACCATAGACACATATGAAAAGAAGAATGGAAGGTCAGCTTTTATTAGATTATAAGAAGAAACTAGGGAAGACTGTTCTGAACAAAAGTTTTTGTGAGAAAAGAGTTTCAGGTTGTGGTGGTATTTCATTGGATGCAAGCGGTAGTTCATGTATTGTTGCTGGGCAGGGAAGGATCTTTATTTTCATGAAGGCAGAAGATAAAATTCCTATGTGAATGGTGCCCTTTTTTGTCAAAAGAACTTTGTTCTTCCCTCTTCCTGCCGGTTTTTGAGGCTGTGTGTGGTACGTGCGTGAGAGCGCCCCCTTCAGGGCTTCCTGACTCAATTTAAATGAGGTTTCCTTTATTTATTTATTTATTTTTCCATAGGACAAACTTAAATTTATAAACGTAATTGCATTGGTGATTCATCAAATGTATCACAGATTCCGCCTACTTGCACCCACACCCACACACTTGTTCTGAGTATTTATTTATATGTTTTCAAAAAAAAGGAGGTGCTTGTCCTTCGGAGGTGTCTCAAGGGCAGAAAAACATTACTGGCACGTATTCCTTTCTTTGGAGCAAAGACAAGTACAACTCAATAGCAATATCTAGATAACTTTGATGATACATGGTACATAGTTATCTGGTTGAATTCATAACCAGAATCTTAAGAGCGTGTTTAACCTTCATTTTGGGTTGAAGTTTTGCCTTTCCTTTCCCTGTCCCCTGAGCTAATCTCTGGTTACTATACTAACAGATAGCAACTTGACTTTCCTCAGATTTTAACTAATTAATTTTTTTTTCATGAAAACGAATATTAAAATGGTCAAAACAATTGTACATTCACTTTCCAAAGAGAAAATACAGCTACTCCAAGACTTTCATAGTCAGATTTTATTAGCTGAATGTATATTCTTAATTCATATTAAATTTCAGTAAATACAAAATTTCCTTGTCTATATTTTCCCAATCACCACCCTCTTCCTAAAATTCCATTATGAAGCAATTGAAGGTAGTCAGGAAAAATAAAAAGCACATGATTCATTCCATAAGACTTGTCCTACATTTGTATCACAGCTAGTTGTGGAGCACATGACTCAGTTTGCAGGGCAATGTCACCAAGAATTCAAGGAATATTTTATAATGTATCCTTTTTTAAAAAATTGTTTTAAATGTTTATTTTTGAGAGAGATAGAGCACAAGTGGGAAAGAGGCAGAGACAGAGAGGGAGCCACAGAATCTAAAGCAGGCTCCAGGCTCTGAGCTGTCAGC
This sequence comes from Panthera tigris, assembly GCF_018350195.1. Taxonomy (NCBI): domain Eukaryota; kingdom Metazoa; phylum Chordata; class Mammalia; order Carnivora; family Felidae; genus Panthera; species Panthera tigris. The sequence continues at coordinate 146,134,562 of NC_056663.1, forward strand.
ACAGAGCCCAACGCAGGGCTTGAACTCAGGAATGGTGAGATCATGACCTGAGCCAAAGTTGGATACTTAACCGACTGAGCCACCCAGGCACCTCTATAATGTATTCTTTAGCTCCCTCTTTTGTGCATCCTCTTCCAGACATTCAGCTTCCAGTATATTTTTCTCCTATTCCTTTCTCCAATGTTTCTTCAATTCCTACATGCAGATAGGCTTCTTTCCATCCCTCTTTCTTTTGTCCTCCCTCCTGTCTTCTCTTTCCATCTCTTCTTCCTCTTTCCCACCCCCCCCCCCCACTAGTCTATCTACCTACTTCAAGGATGGAGTTACATACATTTTCTTTGGAGTCTGAATGCAACCATAAAACATTCAGGAATGATTCAGACATCACTGGTTCACTTACTTTTTAAAGGCACATTTAGGACCACATTGTGTTGTTTCATATTGATTCTATTAAAAAACTATTCTTTTTAAAAATTTGAAGTATGATTGACACACAATGTTGCATTAGTTTCAGGTATACAACATGGCAATTCAATTGTTTATACCTTAGGCCACGCTCACAAGTGTGGCTACCATCTGTCACCATGCAATGCTATCACAAGACAATTGACTATATTCCCTATGCTGAACCTTTCATCCCCATGTTAAAACAACTCTTTGTAGAAATTTATATAGACTTCTTTTTTTTTTTTAAGAAAGTGAATTAAAAAAAAACAGGTTTATTTATTTTAAGGTAGAGAGAGAGCGTACACAGCATGAGTGGGGAAGGGACAGAGAGAGAGAGAGAGATAGAAAATCCCAAGTAGGCTCCACACTGTCAGCACACAAAGTCTGATGTGGGGCTCAATCTTAAGAACCCTGGGATCATGACCTGAGCCAAAATCAAGAGTCAGAGGCTTAACCAACTGAGCCACCCAGGTGTCCCTAGACTTCTTTATGGAGACCTTTATTCTTATAGCCTAAGCCATTACTCAGTCCTCTGAGTTGATTTTTGTTGTTGTTGTTGTTGTTGTTGTTAATTCTCATGGCCTAGAGTATTTGTTAGCCTTAGATTTTCCATGATTTTTCTGCTAGACATTAAGCAAAAAGAAGGCAATCCTTAATGATTTACCTCCATTTGAAAAGAAAATTTCACCTATTTCTTCTCTTAACCTCACACAATCTGAATTTCAATTTCTAATTTAGACACTGTAGGAATGTCATTTTGTTCTTGGCATATGATGTCAAAAGCTTTCTGCATTCCTGCTCTGTACTCCACATAACTGTATTCTGCGTGGGTAATCCTCTGTGACCACTCGGTGTTTCTGTAGCCAATATGACTTCATTTCATGTTTTGATATTATTGAATAGTGATTATTTAAGTTCTTCCCTGTGTTTTAAACTTATGGCATTAATCACTTCTAGCCTAAGCTATATTTCTTTTGTAATCATAGATCACACAGTGTAATACATACAAAGTCTTTTTTTCTTTTTTTAAATTTAATATTTATTCATTACCTACAGGCATAGATTCATCCTTGCCTTCCAAGTATAACAGACGTTCACTGGTTTCCTAAGTAGAGATCTCTGAATCATTTCTGACTTCTTTATCTCCTGACCTCTTACATTTAATCAGTCACAAGTCTTTTCTACTTGACCTGTGGATATCTCCAATATACCCTATTCTCACTTGCTTCCTGAAGTAGAAACATTTGAACTGTGTGCAGAGTATATAATATGACATTTTAAAAATTCACCGTGGAAACTTTTTAATTAGACGCATTTCCTCACAATTTAAGGCACATAGGTCTGCTAACAAGCTCTAAAGCAATTTCACTTGTACAGATCTTCCGCAACTTATGGGGTTATGTCTCAGTAAACCCATATGTTCAAAATACAGTAAGTCAAAAATTCACTTAATACACCTGACCTACAGAGCATCGGAGCTTAGCCTCGTCTCCTGTAAACATGCTCCGAACACTTACATTAGCCTACCGTTGTACAAAGTCACCTCCCACTCACTGATCCTCATGTATAATGAAGTATTGACATCTCATGTAATTTACTAAATACCGTACTGACAGTAGAAAGTGGAATGATGGTATAGGTGCAGAATGGTTGTGAGAATGTTGGTTGTTCACCCTTGCGATTGGAGGGCTGACTGGGAGCTGCAGCTCCTGCCCCTGCCTCTGCAGCTCCTGCCCCTGCCTCTGCCCAGCACAAGAGAGGATTGGACCACATGGCCAGCCCAAGACCAGACCAAAATTCAAAGTACTGTTTCTACTGAACATCACTTTCACATGGTCATAAAGTCAAAACATTGTAAGTTGAGCCATCATTTAGTTGGGGACTGTCCGTATTCAAATCCCCTTATAAAGTGAAAAAAAAAAATCCAGTTACTTTGCTTTTTTCCTCTTTCCTCTAACTTAAGAGAAAAAAAAAGAGTCCAGTGAACATATTGTTCCATTTACCTTGTAGTTCTCAAAATGTAGGGAGCATCAAAATCACCTGGAACTTGGGGTGCCGAGGTGGTTCAGTTGGTTGGCCATCCAACTTTGGCTCAGGTCATGATCTCACGGTTTGAACCACATCTGGCTCTGTGTTGACAGCTCAGAGCCTGGAGCCTGCTTCAGATTCTGTGTCTCCCTCTCTCTCTTCCCCTTTCTCTCTCTCTCTCAAAAATAAATAAACATTAAAAAAAAATCACCTGGAACTTACTAAACCTGAGAACCTTGTGTCCCCATCACAAAGATTCTGACCCATTGGACTTGGGGCCAGACCTCATAATTTTGCATTTCTAACAAGCTACCAGATGATGTTGATACTGCTGGTTTGAGGACAGCATTAGAGAGCAGGCACTGCCCTAACCTATCTATATCCCTTGACTGTATTTCCCTCCAGAAAATTGAGAATATTCCTTATTTAAACTGGAAAACTAAACTACTTGTCCAAAGAATGCTGAAAATATTTAACTCAATTTTGCATTTTAAAATTTAGTTGTTGGCTAAAGAGTGTCCTTTAAACTAGAATTCTCCCAAAAAGTTTTCAAAAATAGATCCTCGAGAACTATGTCTTTTTCCACTTTGAAGGCTATCAAACATGTTTTGAATACAGAAGAGATTCTAAACATGTTAACTCTAAAGAACTTCCTCTGTTCAATATACGCTAATATAAAATACACAAGCATAAATCTATTGGGCATCTTGTAGTGTGTTAGATTGTTTCTGACATGGACTTCAAAAGGTATATAAAATATCAATATGGTGGAGCAGGAAGTACAGTGGCTTTGAAATCAGACACCTGTGTTTATATCCTCCCTGTTCCATATACTGGCTTTGTGGGCATGCATAAAGTAACTAACTGCTCTAAGGCCAGTTTCCCTTACTTGCAAAAGCTTTAAAATTTTCTTTTAATGTTTCATTTTATTTTTGAGAGAGAGACAGGGACAGAGACAGAGAGAGAGCAGGGGAGGGGAGGGGCAGAGAGAGAGGAAGATACAGAATCTGAAGCAGGCTCCAAGCTCTGAGCTGTCAGCACAGAGCCAAGTGCGGGGTTCAAACCCACCAACCTTGAGATCATGACCTGAGCTGAAGTCAGAAGCTTAACCAGCTGAGCCACCCAGGAGCCCCGCTTGCAAAAGCTTTTGGCTATTAAATGACATCATGTATGCAAATCATTTAATACAGCATCTGTTAAGTAATAGAGAGTAAACACAAACATGTGGAAAACAATTTGCCATTATCCACTTCTCGACTTCAAATTCTTTTTCCAAATTCCAAGGGTATGGATTTTTTTTTCCTATGTCTCTGTTCCCTCAACTACAAGAATATCAATTTTTAACTGTAATGCAGATAATCTTGGACCTCAGCTACCTCTATCAGAACCTATAGTGTTCCTAAAGAAATAGTCCAGCTGCCAACTAATAATTAAACAGGAATTCCCAAAAAAAAAAAAATTTTGACAGGATGCAAATTGTAACCCACAGAAATGTGAAAAAGCCTCTTTCATACTTTCCAGTACTTTCTCATTTTGTATCCGCAGGAGTGCCTCTCAGAGATAAATCTCAAAGAACATATAGGCCTGCACAGTTTTTTTCCTATCTTTCTGGGCTTTCTCTTACATGGTATTTTACTATGTAGATTGCTGTAACCACTCTGGATGTCCTCTTCCCTAGTTTCCAACTGCTTTTCTAGCTTTCTTTTTACCTATTGTCTTGATTCTAAGTCAGTAAAAAAATGCCAAGAGCTGAGTTAACCAAGACTCCCTTTTGGGTTCCATAGCAAGAGGGGAGCAATGTGAGGAACACTTAGACAGTAGTAGATCATGACCCCTTCACAAATAAAAGCAGGATCCTTGTAGCAATTATGATTGTTTCCCCCCCCACCCCCAACACCACAAGGTAATTTTTGGGCACCAACTGGGTGTCTACAAGAGAACTCAGTGTTGACACTATCTACCTGTCAATAATGTGAGATCCCACAGGTTAAGGGCTCAGTCCTACAAGCCTCCCCCTTGCCCCCCATTCATAAGTTCAGGTAGTCACTTGTGCTTCTGACCAATTAGCTATAGATTGGAAGTCCCAATGATCCCCCTCCTTGGGTTCCATGAATTTGCTAGAATGGCTCACAGAACACAGAAATTTACTTACTAGGTTACTAGTTTATTCTAAAAGGATATAACTCAGGAAAGACCAGATGGAAGGAATGCAGAGGGCAAGATTTTGGGGAAAGGACACACAGCTTCCATGCTATGAGCGCTCCACTCACCCCACATGTCCATGTATTCACTAACCTGGAATTCTCTAAACCTCGTACTTTGGGTTTTTATGAAATCTCTATTACATAGGTATGATTGATTAACTCATTGGCCATTGCAGATTGAACCCAATTTTTAGACCCTCTTCCCACCAAGCGGTTGGTGGCAGGACTGAAAGTGTCAACCCTCTAATCACATGATTTGTTCTACTGGTAAAAGGTCTCTAACCTTAGATGCTTTCTAAAAGTCACCTCATTAATAAAACTTGAGTGTGGTTGAAAGGGTTCACTATGAATATCAAGACACTTACTGCTCTTATCACTTAAGAAATTATAAGGCTTTTAGGAGCTCTGTGCCAGAAAGAGATAAGAATCAAATATACGTTTCTAATTACAAAGCACAATAAGTGACTTGTGAATCATGAAATGCTTTATGTGTATTGTATATATATTGTGGGGGGGGATGAAAAAAATAGGGTGAAACAAAAGACAGAAATTGAAGTGGCTTTTTTTTTTGGTAGGAAACTGAGGCACAACATACTTTATAAGAACTTATACTGGGAAAGAAGCAAATGTGCAAGAGGTCAGAGTCTCAGGTTTAAAGCTGTGGTCAGAGATTAGAGACAATGATCATTTAATCAATAGTATTTACTGAGACTTATAATGCCTACATAAGTGTTCAGTGCTATGAAGATACAGTGATAAATAAGTCAGGGACCCTGTCATAAAATATTTGACATTCCAGTGAAGGAAGAGAGACAATGAACAAATTAGTAAATGGGGTTACTCACACATATAAAACAGTAGAGACAATAAAATGTGTTTTTTAAATTTAGTTTTGTTTTTGCGTTGCAACTGTTGACAAGAATGTAGAGCAAGTAAACTCTCAGACCCTGCTGGTGGAAATGCAAATTGGTATAATCACCTTGGAAAATTTCTTGGCATTATTAACTCGAACCTATGTATATCATATGAGCTAGCAATTTTACTCTCAGACATATACCCGATAGATAGGCATACACACATACATCAGAAGACATATACTAGAGTGCTCACAGCAGCATTGTTTGTAATATCCAAACACTTGAAACAACTCTAATGACTATCAATAAGAAAATAAATACATGGGCGCTGGGGTAGCTCAGTCAGTTAAGCAACCGACTCTCGATTTTGGCTGAGGTCACCATCTCACGGTTTATGGGTTTGAGCCCTACAACACGGAGGGCTGCTTGGAGCCTGCTTGGGATTCTTTTGCTCCCTCTCTTTTCCCCTCCCTACTGCTCGCTCGCTCTCTCTCTTGAAATAAGATAAACATTAAAAAAAAAAAAAAAGAAAGAAAACAGATGCATAAACTGTGGCCCGTTCAGGGAAAGGAATGGGATGGTCCTATAGCAATAGAATTAATTAACTACTGCCAGACACAACATGGATACATCTCAAAAACATTGCACTAAGAAGGTGGACATAAAATAATATATTCTATATGAATTTATATAAAGTTCAAAAATCATCAACATTACTTTAGGTGTTGGAATTTAGGATTAGGAATTTGGTTACCTGGAGGGAAGAGGGACAATGAAAGGGAAGGGCGTGAACAGAGCTTCTAGAGTTGTGGTAATGTTCTACTCACAGAATGGTGGTTACATGGCTGTGTTTACTTTGAATTGTGGACTTCTGACATGCACAATTTTTTACAAACATATTATGGTTCCATGAAAAGTTTTTGGTGTTGACTTTTTGAAGTATAAATTGATTCATAGCACTTCTCTGTTAAAGCTTTGGAAAGCTTTGCATCCAAACTCCTTACTGTCAGTTACAAAAGCCTTCATTGGCCCCTGACTACTTTTCTAATCTCCTTTCACCTCTAACAATGGCAGAATCACTGGATAGTCTATCTTCTTGTATATACATGTACCCACATATATAATTTCTTCTTGGGACAAGTGAATTTTCTAATGGCTCTTGATGGCTATTTGCTATTTAATTGACATGCTTAGTAAGCAGTTGAATCATATTTGAGGTCATCAGACTATATAGAAAAGAAGCAAGATGAAACCAGGACCATAAAACTACAAAATTGAAGGGAAAAAAAGGTAGCAAAAGAGAAACCTGCAAAGGAAACTGAAAAGAATAAACAGTGAGTAGCAATAAACCCAGAAAACTGAGTGTGACTGAAGCCTGAAGGGAAAGAATTTCTACAAGAAGAAACTGGCCATCCATAGCAAATGATACAGTGATAGCTAATCTTGCATGTCAACTTGGTGGAGCTATGAGGTACCCAGATATTTGGTCAAACACTATTCTGGGTGTTTCTATGAATGTATTTTTGGAAAATATTAACATTTAAGTCAGTCGACTTTGAGTAAAGCAAATTGCCCTCCATACTGTGGGTGGGCCTCATCCAATCAGTTGAAGGCTTGAATAGAACAAAAAGACTGGCCTCTTCCAAGCAAAAGAAAATTCTCTGGCAGGCTGCCTTTGGACGTCATGGACTTTGTTTGCAACATTGGCTCTTCCAGGTTCTACAGCACATGGTCTGTGGACTTGACTAGAATATCAGCTTTCCTGAGTCTTTAGCATGCTGGCCCACCCTGAAAATTTTGGACTTCCTAGCTTCCTTAATTGTGTGAGCCAATTCCTTATAATATTATATTTCCCATTGGTTCTGTTTCTCTTTAGAACCTTGACTAATACCGATACTAAGAAGGTCACAGGATGAGAGCAGACTTGATTGTTGGTTTCTTCCAAACATCTGAAGTGTAGACTTTGTGTAGAGCTATTTAGTGAGTTGGTGAATATAAAGGTTCAGTTGGAATAATCTTCAGTGGAATAATAAGGTATCAGGAAATGGAGTTGGAAAGAAAAAAACAACTGTTTTGCAAAGTGCTGGAGGCATATAAATAGGGCAATAGACGATATCGAGTAACAGGAGGATTTTTCTTTAATGGGCAAAATTAAGACATCAGTGGGCTTGCTTCCAAACAGAGGCAGTGAGAGAGGGAATGGGGTCTAGATTTCAAGGGAAGTCAGTGAATTTAGATGAAATGTCTAACCCTTATTAAACTGTAATGAGACAAAAAAAGAGTAAAGATGCATTCAGACTGCTGTTTTGGTGTTGGAAGATAAGTTAGCTTTCATCTGATTGCAGCTACCTTTTCTTTTATGAGAAATGATCACCTAGGTGTGCTGGAAGATTCTGAAGGAAAAGAAAAGTCATCCTCAAGATGTTGGTAAAGTAAATTTACTAGACAGGTGCAGTAGGATTTTCTCAGTATTGAGTGTGTTTATTCACAATTTTGGAGGATATAATGGAAGTAGTTCCCAATGGCATGCTTCTGTTTTTTTGGCATTGGTTGATTGGATGCAGGTGTAGACAATACAAATCGCTTGTTTAGCAGTGGTTGGGGTTTTGCTAGGGGAGTGAGATAGGGAAAAAGGCAAAAAAGTTAACATTTTTACAGTGAAGAGTTATCTCTTTGGTAAAATGGGAGCTAAGGGCATGCATGGTGGGGAGAGATGTTGAGAAAGTGGTAGGAGCTATATGGATTGAAGATCTCAACCAAGTCAGCAAATTGCTACTGTGGAACTTAAGAATAAATGGTGCCATATGCTTAGGCATGTGATTGTCACTAGAGCTAATTAGGTTATGTGTGTCTTAAATGCCTAGAATATGAACTCAACCATAGTGAACACAGTAGTCAAATTAAGTTTTTTCAAATCGTTGTCACTTCTGGCATTGATAATAGACTGAGACTTTTGGGCAAACTTAGTATTGAGGACAATTATTTTGGAGTCACTGAATTATAAAACTATTGAATACTTGATGAAAAACAAACATTAAAAAGTATCTTATATATTTCCAATCTGTATCTCACTGAAGTCTTGTTTCACAAGATTTTTAACATTTCTGATAAGTAAAGATCTAGAAACTGGGAATAAACTATATCATACCCATTAACATTTAATATGTGTATTATGCTATTGGTATTTCATTAAAAATGAAGTCTTTGTATATGATGATGAATTAAGACATATTTAAGTATAAACATAGATTCATTCTCAAGTTCACTCCACCAAACTTTAGTGGATTTAATATCTCAAACTTTTCAATGAAATAGCGTTTTGTTTTGTCTTGTTTTCAGAAATTCTGAAAGCTGTGTGGAAAATGTAGCATCCAATGATTTGTTATTTTTTAAGTAAATAATGAAGGACAGATGTGGTAGAATGTGGAATTGATTGTCAAATAGACAAAAATTAACATATAAAAGGAATGAGAAAATTGATCCTTTGAGGGATGTTAGTATGGTGAACACTCTAGATTTGCTCCCTCCTTTCTTTTTGCCATATTGCAAACATTGGAAAGCTAATACCTATGTTTACTCATGGAACAAGAACTGAGCTGAGTTTTTGGAATGGAGTGGTTTTAAATGAGAATAAAATAATGTAGTTAAGATTGTGAGTGCCAGGAAAAGATAAAGGCATCAAGAGTGATTTTCTTTTTTTTTTTTATTTCTAGTATTACACTTAAAACTCCAAGATATTAAGGAGCATGATCATAAGGCTTGCTCAATATTCTGATATGCTGCTTTATTAGGTTTAAGAAACACCAAACTGAGTTCATTGGCTCTGAGTTAGTGACTTTTATGCCTGATATTTACTTGTCATCATTTCCCAAACTTAGTTAGAGATGGGTCTCACAAAATTAGATTGGACAGCAATGAAGGCTTAGAAATTTATATACTCATTTATATAAATTGGCAAATTATGCATAGATTCAAAACAATCTATGGAAGCTTAATGAAGATTCAGACATGCCTCTCAATTTGTAATGAATTGCAATTAGCAGTCAGTGTGTAGTGAAAATACCATAGTCTTTCTGGTCAGGCAAACTTGGAATAGAATTCATATTCTGTCATTTGTGAGACATATACCTAAGGGTTTTGAGTATGTGTTTCTTTGTTTTAAAATGAGGGTGATTATATCTACCTCACAGTGAGAATTACAGGAGCAAATGTAGGGAAAAAAGCCCTGCTGGGTTCCTGGTAGGTGCTCTCTAAATGTTAACTTTAGTCTTGAGGCGTCAGAATAGGTTCAGCCATAGTAATCATCTTTATGATAGCACTTAAAATGTCAACCAAATGATGTGTTAACTATGAATAGCAAATTCAAATAATTACTCTGGCAGGAAGGATTTCCACCGTAAGACAAAATCATTGTCTGTACTTGGGAAGACTTTTTAATTACTGAGTTTCCCTAAGTCGTTTGGGTCTCCTATTGTTCTCTGGAATATTTGCACCTTCCACTAAACTAGTGAAGCATTTAGCCTCCGTATTTGCTTCCTGCTTTTGATGTACATCTTGCAAAGGACCTGGTCCCGACAACTTATTGATTAGCTAGAGCTGCAATTTATTCATCTCACCTGCCATCATGTATTGCATTCCTAACTGTAGAAGCCACCTGTGTCTGGGTTACCTCATCATCCCTCACCTGGATGATACAATAACCTCTGAAGTGTTTTCTTGACAGTCTATGGTCCACAGGTCAGTGAGAGTGATTTTCCTGAAAACTCAAATCAGAATCCTATTCCCTTCCCCTTTAAGCCATGTCAGGTACTTTTAATTGCACTTAGAATAAAATCTCCAACTACGGCCTGCAGGGTCCTCCATGGTCTGGTGCTACCCATCTCTGCAAGTTCATGTTGATCCCTCCTCCTCTCCATCATGATCTTTCACCCAGCTGGATGCTTCTCAAGTCCTCCAACACAGTGAAACCTCATGCACCGCGCTACACAGCATGTAGCTCACGCTGCTTCCTTGGCCTGGAATGCCCTTTTTCACATTCTTTAAATGACTATTTTCTCCCTTGCCTTAGTTCTCAGCATGAGAAAATGTTAGCTCTGCTCTTTCTTTATGAACACATCTAAATGAGGTCATCTCTTGTTTTCCTGGTTACATTACTCTACATAGTACTTTTCTATCATTTTATTTATTGTCCTGTTTTTATTATTTATATGTGCCACTGACTAGAATGTATTCTACCTCTGTCTTGCTCACCTTGGTATTTCTAAAACTGAATTGTCAAAGTATGTACAGTGAGTGGCACAGGTGTATAAACTGATGTTTGGTACAAGGTACGCACACTGGGTGTTCTAGGTACAAAGAAGTTGGTCCAAGATATAGGATGGCACATCCACATCCACAACCCTTTCCATCTTTCTTTCCAGATCAGATAAGCAGAGCTGAGGGGACAGCATTTGTAGGGGCAAATCACAGCATGCTATACATTCATAGCTTTAAAAAAATTTTTTTTAACATTTATTTATCATTGAGAGATGGAGAGACACAGAGCATGAGCAGGGGAGGGGTAGAGAGAGAGGGAGACACAGAATCCAAAACAGGTTCCAGGCTCTGAGCTGTCAGCACAGAGCCCAACGCAGGGCTTGAACTCACAAACTGCGAGATCATGACCTGAGCTGCAGTTGGTCGCTTAACCAACTGAGCCACCCAGGCGCCCCTCATTCATAGCTTTTGTAAGCATAGTTAATGCGTCCTCCTATCCAAGTTGATTTATCTGAATGAGTGAATAAAAATAAATGTTGTTATCTAGTAGTAACAGAAATTAAATAATTGCCATTTCTGGCCCAGTAAGAAATAGTGCTTGACTGGGTACCAACCAGCATATGCTATTAAAATATTTGTTCAGCTAATTAAAATTAATGTCTCAAATTATATTTTAAAAGGTCCAGTTTAAGCCTCAGGGCTCTGCATATATTTGTTAGGTCTTTTATTACGAGAGTATTTTTGTTAGCAAAAAAGATATTTCCTTAAATAGATAATTACTAGAAGAAATTGTCTGCACCGGGGTTGAAAAAATAGCATTATGTGGGTCACTGATTTTGTTTCTCTTCTTGCCAGTCATCTGTCTTCCCTGATGAGAGATGTACCTCCCACCATGTTTTCAACATCGCTACTTTAGAAAGTTGTTCTGATATGTTTTACGAATAGAGTAGCACCACTTTAAGTCAGCATCTCAGTAGCCCTCAGGGATGACCATTGAAGGCTCCTCTGCATTTCCTTATGTTGGCTCAAGTCACGGATTATCACTTGGGTATTTAATACTCCGTGCTTCAGTGTGTCATCTGCAAGTCAGGGGGTGAAAAATATTTATAGGATGGGCCATAGGAAAGAATGTATGCATGCCCGACCTAGAATCATTATCATTAATGGTTGCCTGCTCTTATTCTTGGGATAGCAGAATACTTTGGAAACAGATGAGCCAATTTACGTAACATTATGAAGTAAAGCATTTCCTTATGCTATATGTCTTCTATTTACAGTTGACTTGCCTTTTTTTCCCCCTGTATCCTGACTACTCACCTCCTTTCTTCATATTCAACACTTGGAACTTGCTTTCTGCCTGAGAGTTCCATGAATATTAATAAAGATTTCCATATTTGCTTCTGCCATGCCCCTCCCCTACCCAGCCCCCCAAAAACATACAAAGAAATTCCTAAGATAAAAACTTACAAATCAGTCTTGCTTTGACAATGATATCTGTGGTAAATTTAGATAGACATCTAGGTCAGACATCTATCTGACCAGAATTTTTTCTAGAACTTGGTATACCAAATGTACAATGCAATCTAAAAATTTGTTGCAATTAGAAATAAAGTTTTAGAAATTTTAACAAAATATGCATGCCCAAAGAAAACCAACATGCTACTGCTGGTAACGTTTATCGATGCTACATTATATACCAGGCATTTAGTGAAGCACTTTTTGTGTGTTATTTTAAATAGTGTCTTCTATTTGCCAGCCATTTGAGGTATTCCTTTTCTGCTCTATTCCTATCATTTGTTTATTTTGCTTTTTTTCCCCCAAAGAGGGTATTTAATTTTTTAATATTTTGGATTTTTAAATGTTTGCAACAAATTTGCATTGCTTCTTAAATTGTTTTCTTTCAAGATATTATTTAAATTCAAATTAGTTAACATATAGTGTGGTATTGATGTCAGTAGTAGAACTTAGTGATTCATTACTTACATGTAACACCCAGTCCTCATCTCACAAGTGCCCTCCTTAATGCCCATCATCCATTTAGCCCATCCCCCACCCACCTCCCCTCCAGCAACTCTGTTAGTTCTCTATAGTTAAGAGACTCTTATGGCCTGTCTCCCTCTCTGTTTTTATATTCTTTTATTTTTCCTTCCCTTTCCCTATGTTCATCTGTTTTGTTTGTTAAATTCCATAGATGAGTGAAATTATATGGTATTTGTCTTTCTCTGACTTATTTTGCTTGGCACAATACACTCTAATTGCATCCACACCATTGCAAATTGCTAGATTTCATTCTTTTTGATGGCTGAGTAATATTCTATTTTATACACATCACATCTTCTTTATCCATTCATCAATGAACATTTGGGCTCTTAATTTGGCTACTGTTGCTATAAACATTGGGGTGCATGTGACCCTTCAAATCTGCATTTGTGTATCCTTTGGATAAATACCTAGTAGTGCAATTGCAGGGTAGTATTGTAATTCTGTTTTTAACTTCTTGAGAACCTCCATACTGTTTTCCACAATGGCTGCACCAGTTTGCATTCCTACCAGTAGTGTAAGAGGGTTCCCCTTTCTCTGTATCCTCACCAATATCTGTTGTTTCCTGAGTTGTTAATTTCAGCCATTCTAATGGGTGTAAGGTTGTATCTAATTGTAGTTTTGATTTGTATTTTCCCTGGTTTAGTGTTCTCAAACTCCTTTAGGTTTTGCTGGTCTTGGAAACTATTTCTGCTTCTATTCTGAATGACAGCCTTGCCAGATAGAATATTCTTGGCTGCATCTTTTTCTCATTTAGCATATTGAATATATCATACCACTTCCTTCTACCCTGACAAGTTTCTCTGGAAAAGTCTGTTGCTAACCTTATATGTCTACCCTTGAAGGTTGAGAACATTTTGTCCCTAGCTGCTTTCAGCATTTTCTCTTTATCTTTGTATTTTGCCAGTTTCACTATATGTCTTGGTATTGACCTGTTTTTGTTGATTTTGAGGAGTGTTCTCTCCTTGGACTTGAATGTCTGTTTCCTTCCCCAGATTAGGGAAGTTTTCAGCTATAATTTGTTCAAAAACCTTTCCTCTGCCCCTTTTTCATTTTCTTCTTCTTCTGAGACTTCTGATATGGATATTATTGCACTTCATGGAATCACTGAGTCTATATTTGTGATCCAATATTTTTCTTTCCCTTTTCTTTTCAGTTTCATTATTTTCTATAATTTTATCTTCTAATTCTTCTTTTCATGCCTCTGCTTCTTCTATCCTTGTTGTGATTACATATAGTCAGTTTTGCATCTCAGTTATAGCATTTTTTATTTCAGACCTAATTTTTAGGTGATTTATCTTTGTAGCAAGGGTTTCTCTGGTGTCTTCTATGCTTCTTCAAGCCCAGCTAGTATTCTTATGACTGTTGTTCTAAATTTTTATTCAGATATACTCCTTATATCTGTTTGATCCAAACAAAGTCAGCAATTCTTGCATCAGTTCTTGCTCATTTACTGGATATTGTAGAAGACATTAAAAAAAAAAGAAATTGTACTTAAAATTCATATTTCTATTTTCCTACTCTGTCCAGGACACTCTTGTGATTTGACCTAGGTGTTTTTCATTAAGATGGATGTGGCTGATAATGCGGCCTTTGGACAACAGCATAGCTGCACAGAAGCATTTTAAACCTAGCCTTCTGCTTGTGGAAGAAATCAGTTATTCCCAAAGCATCAGCTGGAAAAGTAAGACATGCCCCACAGCAGTCTTGCTCATGCCCTTGGCTAATGGTAAAAACTTGCATGCCTCACTCCTATTTCTTTCTTTCAGAAGAAACCCACTAATATCTCCCAAAACTATTATATCTTAGCTTAGCTATATTATTATTATTAATTTTGCTTTCTTATGAGAGGAGTGGAGCTCTAAACTCTAATTATTGGCTAACGTGTTTTCTCTGACATGGGGGAGTACTTTGGTTCATTTTAGAGACAAAACTTTCTGGGGTCAGATTTGTTGACTGGCCAAAATTTTCACCCATCCGTGTTACATAAAAAATAGACTTAATACATAGAGTGATTTTTTTTTTTAATCCTTAAGTAGAAATAACCAGAACATTCTTTAGGTAAGTTTCCATACATGGGTTGGCAATTGCTTTTTGTTTTCTCTTGCTCCAAAGTGAGATAATAAAATACAGAATATTGGAAATTTCCTAGAAAATCTTCAAGACTTTCTCTATAGAAAAAGGCAGGATATGTACTGTACGTAGAAAGGTATATGTGGTACAGTGATTAAAATGTGAGTTCTGTGAGGTCCAGTAGCAGCCCAAGTCATTGGATAAGACTATTCCTTGACATTGGGTAAGTCCTTAAAAGCTCTCTGCTATAGGTTCCTCACCAATAAAATAGAAATAATCATTGTGTATAGTTCAAAGGATTGTTGTAAGAAAGAAAGGAATTAAAATATGTAAGATGTCTAGCTGGCTAAGTGCCTGGCTAATAGTAATCAATAAATGTCAGCTATCATACTGTAGCCACAGTGGTTGAAAGAACACACTCTGGAATCAGACAGCCAGGGGTCATATGTGTTCCACCATTGGTTAAGTCTTGACCATGGGTAAGTCTGACAGCTCTATGCTTTAGCCTTCTCAATTATAAATGCTGATAATCCCAGTACATAATTGACAGAACTGTGTGGAACGTTAAATGAGATACCACATGTAACATGTTCAACACAGTTTGTGGTACATGGTATATTCTGACCAAATATTAGTTGTACTGACTGGGATTTTGTTAAATCTATAGATCCGACTAGGGAGATCTGACATCTAAACAATATTGAGTCTTAATATATGAATACATAGGGGCGCCTGGGTGGCTCAGTTGGTTAAGCGTCCGACTTCAGCTCAGGTCATGATCTCGCGGTCCGTGAGTTCGAGCCCCGCGTCAGGCTCTGTGCTGACAGCTCAGAGCCTGGAGCCCGTTTCAGATTCTGTGTGTCTCTCTCTCTCTGCCCCTCTCCTGTTCATGCTCTGTCTCTCTCTGTCTCAAAAATAAATAAACGTTAAAAAAAAATTTAAAAAAAATATATGAATACATTGTATTCTCCATGCATGTAGATCTTTTACATTTTTTTTAATCAAATCACTTAGAAATTGTTTTTATTATTTTTATATCTGGACAGATTCAAAAGAGTGAATTTTACATGGATTTGTCATTAATAAAACACATTAATTGGTTTGAAATGAATCGGTTTTAGATAGTGACTGGTTACCCCACTCACATGGAATTAGTACATAATAGGGGGATTCATTAAATATTTTTTAATCATATCGAGCATGGTATTCATGAAAAGCTTATTTTTACATTTATTTATTTTTGAGAGAGAGAGACAGAGTACGAGTAGGGAAGGGGCAGAGAGAGAGAGGGAGACACAGAATCTAAACCAGGCTCCAGGCTCTGAGCTGTCAGCACAGAACTCGACATGGAGCTGGAACCCACAAATGGGGAGATCATGACCTGAGCCGAAGTCGGATGTTTAACCGACTGAGCCACCCCGGCACCCCTAATGAACATTTTTTAATAATAAATTTTCATTTAATTACAGATTTAAATATAAAATTGCTCTATGTTATGCCTAATTAATTTGTTCTAAGCATCCCGATAATAATCATGATTTGATCATATTTTGATTAAATTGAAACATGATTTGAACTCAATAAGCTATTAGAAATAATCTAGTTGTACACATTGAAAATACAACATTTGGAGATTTTAAGATCTTGCCCCAAATCACATAGCTAATTACTGATGAAAATGGGCCCAGAACTTGGCCTTTCAATGGGAGTCTGCTGCTATATAAGATGTTCTATCTCATTCCCCATTTTACACAGAGAAGGCAAGAAAGGTTATATGATTTGCTTGGATGGTAATCCTAAAAACAGTATCTGTACTCAAACTGCAGGAAACCACGAGCTTAATTATTTCCCTTAAGTAACAATTAATAAGCATCTGAGTGTTTTCACTCCACAGAGAAAAGGTTTTGTTATATTTACTCTGTATTCTATTGTCTCCATTATTATTTGATGGCAGATTGATTTAGTCAAAGCACAGCTGTCATGATATCACATCCCTGCTCAAACACCCTAGTGGTTTTCCCGGCCTAGGAAAGAGAGAATCCCTAGTCTGGTATTCAAGACTTCCATAGTCTGTTTTCAAGCTTCCTTTCTAATTTTATTTCCCACTAGTCTTCAACATACCACTGAAAATTCTTCCTATTCTGAATACATTTTTCACTTTCTTATTGCTGCATCATTGATTACACTCTTGTTCCTATTTTTGGTGAACTGGTTTTAGTCAAATTCACCCAGACCTTTGCTAAATGCTTATGTTGCCTTTGGAAATAAAGGGGAAAATATCACTGACTTACAGGATTTTACAATCCTATTGCACAGGTATGCCACATAAACAGAAAACTTTTAAATGGAAAATCAAGATAGATGGTAAGTAAATGCTAAATTAATAGTACATATAATTTCAGGAGATGGACAGTTTAGTGTAGGTTGAACTGGTCACAGAAGATGGAATGAAAGATGGAGACTTTAAACAGTATTGAAAGGCAAATGAAATTGAAAGGTGACAGAGTGAACTATGAGCATTTTACTTGAATTTACTCAGTTACATGCCATTTGCTATTTACAGGTAAACATAATCCAAACAGATCTAGACCAGACACCCAACTTTTGCTGTAAAATTCAATCTGTTCTGGCAACTATCCTAAATCTTACCTTCTACAAGGCTAATACTTTACCAGGAAAGTTGGAAATATATATGAGAGCTGTCTATTTGGGAAGGAATGCTGTTTCTGTGGAAAAGAGAAATGTCATCTTAAGAAATGAGACTATGTGCCCAGAGAGCCTACCATTGTGCCTTGTGTCCAGAATTGTTCATTTATGAAGTATTGAGAATCTTTCTAAAAAATCATAGAAGTTTAGTGGAAGCATCTTTTTGTTTCCCTATCTGTAGTTAATGAATTTAGGAGCAAGAAGCATAGAGACCTTTAATATACTATTTGGACTGAAATAACAAGGGATAAGTAAGACATAATCTAGGGAAAAAGTGGGAGATCCAGAAGCATATAATCTCTATTATACTTTTTCTTTCCTTTTTCATTCTATTTAACTGTCTCCTTTTCCATATGTCAGGCTTAAATGGGACTGACTAAAGATTGTGTGTGTGTGTGTGTGTGTGTGTGTGTGTGTGTGTGTGTGTAACCTTCCAACATACTCTACAATAGTATCTACTACTCTACTAATAGTATCCTTATTAAAATGTATGCTACATTAGGGATTTTGGCTTTTTACTGAAGTATTCTTTGAATTGTGATTGATTCACAGTAGGTGTTCAATAAATACTTGCTGGAAGACAACATGAATGGCTTCCTATAGAACTTGAGTATAATGTAAGAAAACATTCTTGCTTCTCATCCACATTTGTGCCTATATTCACTCATCTGTAATCTGAATTTCAACAAACATAACCCTCTTGTAATTAAAATAAACTATATTTGTCAAGCAGCCACAATGTTCAAGACTGTGTTTAAGGCATGGTTGAAAATTAAAAAGTATAAAATAGCCTCTGTAATTTCCATTTTTTGAGTATATAATATGTTTAACTATTGTACCTGGAAAACCACATTGTATTATCTCATGCAGTCCTTAAATATTAGAGAGGTGAATATTTTCATTATCCAAGTTCTACAAATGGAATAAAGAAGCTGATTTTTCAACAAACTCTTCCAAGTAGTTTGAATACAGTGTCCATAAACTACAAATATCAGGAAAGGTTTAGAAAGGTTTTCAAAATCAAATAAATATACTTTTCACCCAAGGTGCAGAAGAAGGGGCAGATAGAGTCACTAAATGCATAACTAAGGATTTCATCCCTATAAGAAGTGTTTATTGTGTAGTTATTTTCCATGGTGTCCTTGGCTTCTTAGCTTTAAATTTTCTTCTCCTATGACTTCAAGTTAGAAACATTTGCAAACATAACTACATTATAGGCTAGAAATTCCAAAGAGGTTACTGAAGTATTAAGCAAATTTTAAAAACAAAAACAAATCATTTTTTCCTTGGCTTTCAAAAGAAAAAGAAATTTAGATACTTAGGACTCTTCTGAGGAACACAGTCCAATTTAGTGTAATATCATAAGCTCCTTAGTTGATGGCAACTTTTTTAGCAAAAAAGATTCCAAGTTGGAAATGCTTTCTCTATACAAACAGCTTAACTAGACGGATATTGTACTATAAGATAAAATTTGTAAATAAGTCAGCAAATAAATATATAATATGCAATGTGGCACCAAGTATTATCTGGCATAGGAACATTTATTTGGTATGTAGCAGCAACGTAGATAGGAGACTGCCATTTAAGATGGGTTTGTCATGCTGATATTTTAAAAGAAACCAAAATTCTTAGCATAAACATCAATTGAAATGAATTTTGGATTATAGTAGTTTCTAACTTATATCTCATTTCTTATGGGAAGATTTAGCTTTATGACATTAGCTCTCTGAGACCGTTTCATCAAGGGCTCAGCTGCACTTTGCAAATCAGGTCTAAGAACTTCTAGTTATTTGTAGAACCCTAATGTGTTCTGGTATATTAAAGTGAAATTGAACTTAAAGATGAGCTTATTTGGGGGGCGCCAGGGTGGCTCAGTCCGTTGAGCGTCCGACTTCGGCCCAGGTCATGATCTCCCAGTCTGTGGGTTTGAGCACCGTGTCGGGCTCTGTGCTGACAGCTCAGAGCCTGGAGCCTCCTTTGGATTCTCTGTCTCCCTCTCTCTGCCCCTCCCCCACTCATGCTCTGTCTCTCTGTCAAAAGTAAATAAACATTAAATTTTATTTTAAATGAGCTTATTTGGTAATAAAGACACTGAAAATTTCACAAATGGATACACTTATGATCAGAGTCTCTACATGTCAACTGATACATGAAGCCCTAAGTGAATATATGTAGGAACTCTGTGAATTTTTAACTCTCTATCCTAAAGAGGGTTAATGCCCAGCAATTAGTTATAATATTAAAAAAAAACATTGTGGAAAGAATTACAATCATATTTCCTCTTATTTTCCTAAATGGTATGTGTATACATACTTTTAAGCTCATCTTTTCATTTAGCCAGAGTACAATTCTATGCCCATCTACATTTGGATTTCTAGACCTGGCACTGTACATTCAGCTTTTGTAAAGATTCACTCTTGATTTCCAAAAGGAAACCTTGTAGTTCTGTGATACTTGCTATTTTCTCTGATATGTTTCTTCTGCCGTTTTTCACATAATATCTTCTGATATTCTTTTTCTGATATCTTTCACAAACTGACAGCCTTTGGAAATATCTATTTATACATTTTTTTTTTGATGTATACTAATACCTTGGACTGAGCATACAACCTCCAGTTTTACATAATCCCACTTGTGGTTTTTATTTGGCCTATTTCACACTTTTATATGATCTCTCTTATCCATGTAGCCAATTAAGTTTGAAAACCTTCTGTGGAACTTTGGAAGTCTTTTACTGGCCTTGCATTACTCCTATGACTAGGCTTTTAATCACAATATATAAGAATATAAAAATCATTTTAGCATTGTCAGAACTTCTAGACTTTTTAACATCAAAGAAAAAACATGAGAAAATATATATCATACAGTCTGAAGTATTGTGCTCTTCAAACATGGTTTCATTTATATATTATAATTAACTGAAAAAAATGGAAGGCATTCTCCTCTGATTTCACTTTATTTACATATGATCTCTAAAAAGATTATGTTAAAAGGCAAGATAAATATTCTATTCAGGAAATTATTTTATCCCCCCAATTTTAAGATATGTAGTTGATTTATCAAATAAAAGTGTATTGAATGCTTACCATGTTCTAGGCACAGTAAAGATAAAGTCCTTACTTTCATGACCTTACATTATAGGGGGAAGAGACTCAATAAACATTCAGATGCTAATCTTGAGTGTGAAATAATAGAGCAGAGCACTGAGGAAAGGTGGTGATGAAGGGTACTGCTATTTGATAATAGGGTAGCCAGGAAAAGCGCCTCTGATGAAGTGACGTTTGAACAGAAATCTAATTGACTTACTCTAGGAAGAAGAAACAGAAAATACAAATGTATGCCTTGAGAGAAGTATGTTCTGTGCGTTTGAGAAAGAACACAGAGGTTAGTATGGCTGCAGAAATGTGCATGAGAATAGATTAGTTGGAGATGAATTCTAAAAGAGAAAGTGGAACTGAGCAAGGATGAGTCACATAGGTTCTTATACTCCATGGTGAAGGTGAGGTTTTACTCTGAAACAGATGGAAAAACACTGAAGAGTTTTAACCAGAGGAGTGACATAATCTGATACCTTGTTTTAAAAGGACCACCAAGGCTTCTGGGGGAAAGAGTAGTATAGTGGGGCAAAGGTTGAAACAGGGAGACTGGCTACGAGATTACAAAAATTGTTGAGGTGAGAGAAAAGAGTATCCTGAAATGGGTGAGTAATACTGAACTTGGTGAGAAGCAGTCCAATTCTGATGCATTTGAAAGTTAGAGCTGATAAGATATTCTAATAGATTAGAGGAGTATGAGAGAAAAAGATGAGCCATGGGAGACTTTCAGGCTTTTGACCCAAGCTTCTAGAAGAAAAGAGATACCATAAACTGAAGAGAAAAATGATAGAGAAATATGTTGAAAGGAGGCATAATTAAGTCTTGCTGGAGACATGTTACATTTGAATTGTCTGTAATAGACATGTTAGGTATTCAAGTACCTTTGTTCAATAGGCAGTTGGGCATTTGCAACCAGAATTCAGGGTAATGGTCTTCTTTAGACATACAAATTTGGGCTTATAAAGCATGTTAATGGTATTTAAATTACAAGACAGAAAGGTTTTTTAACAATTGAGAGTTTGAGAAGTGAAGTCCAAGATCCTTGGTCCATGCCAAGTCACAGAGATTGCTAATATTATAAAGGAGTAGCAAAGGAGACTGGAAAGGAGTGGCCAGTGAGATGGGAGGAGAGCCAGGAGATGGGTTTCAAGGAAATCAAATGAAAAAGGACTTCAAGAAGAAGGGAGTGAACAAAGCAAAAAAAAAAAAAAATGCTGTTAACAGGTTATAGAAGGTGGGGACTGAGGATTGACCACTGGGTTTGGTAATGTTGGTTCATCTGTGATAACAGTGAAAGGGCTTTCAGTGGAGTGGTTGGAAAAAAATGCTAATTGCAGTGTTTCCAGAGACAATGAAAGAGAAGGAAGAAGAGGTAGCAAATGTAGATAACCCTTTCAAGAAGTGTTTAAGGAGAACTGAGAATTTGGCAGTTGCATGGGGGAGGTGATGGCAAGGGGAAAGCTTCAGGAACATGAAATTTATGACAGCATGTGGAAGGGAATGATCCTAGAGAGGGGAAAAAAAAACCTGATGCTACAAGAAAAATTCCAGGAACGGTGTATTTCCTTAGACAAGAGGGTGGGATCCAGCATTCAGGTGGAGGGGTTGATCTAAAGTATAACAAAAGATATGTTCATCCACTGTTGTAGTAGTGAGGACAGCCGGCAGGTAAAACTTTGGGTGGGTTGGTAAATAACTGTGGCAGAAGTGAGTTAAAATTCTTTGCCGATGACCTCAACTGTCTCAATTTTTTTCATAATCCTCAGAAATCACTCAGTTATGTATAGCAGTATATTAAGGAATAAATACTTAGAATTCTGAAACATATGGAAGAACATTATTCAATATGTGTTAAATGTTTATGATGTCCATAGAATTAAGTGTTAAGTATTTAAGAGGGAAGAGTCTATCCAGTTCTCAGAGTGAATAATTTAAAGAAAAAGACAAAGATAGAAATAATTTTCTTGTATCTTAAGGTAAATCTGATTACTATGGTTAGTACAATTAAAAATGTTAACATCTTTAACATGTTAGGACTATTATTGGATTAGAAGAGTCTATTAGAGGTCAAAAAATGAAAGTGTACTTTTTAGTGGAGAGAGGTCATCAATATCATTCTCTTTGCAGGTGAAAGATAGCATATTACATATAACTTTGGCAAAATGAGAGGGAAGGAAAAGTTGTTTTAGGATGAAATCAAATAGGCAGTGGACTTACTGAGTAGCCTAAATTAATCTGCTGTGAGAAGATAAGTTTAATAAGCAAGTTAGGGCCATGAGAAGAGAATTACCATTAAAAACTTTACTTGCACCCGGGTGGCTCAGTCGGTTAAGTGTCTGACTCTTGATTTTGGTTCAGGTCATGATCTCACTGTTGTGAGCTCAAGCCCCTTATCAGGCTCCATGCTCTGAAAAAAAAAAAAAAAAAATATATATATATATATATATATGTATATATGTGTGTATATATATATGTGTGTGTGTATATATGTGTATATGTATATATGTGTGTATATATATGTATATATATATTATACATATATATACACACATATATACATATACACATATATACATATATATATATTTGTTTAAGAAAACATTAAAAAATTAAAAATAAAAGCTTTTCTCTATAAGAAAACCTTCCTCTAATCCATATTTTATCTGTCATTTTAACTAAGTGATCACAGCAGGCATCAAATCACCTTTTGGACATGGGATATATTCCCTTGATCTACTCTTCACATAAATGAATGATCACTACTATTATTCGCTATATATTCAAAATAAACAGCCTTTACTTCTTTGCAAAATATACTTAAGTCGGGATAATAAAAACTTAAGAAAAACAAGATACATTATACTTGATGCTAATGAATTCAAAACATGATTTATATCCACAGAAATAAATATGGTTCTAAATAGGAGTACAAGGAATATAAGGGGGAGGAACAAGGACTGTTTCAGGAAAGAAGTAAAGTTGAGATATTTCTTGACAGATAAGAACCAAAATGGTTAATAGTTAGGAATTCACTTTTCAGTAGCTTGTGAGTAGTTTTCATGAACATTATCTCAACAACCCTGCATGTAGGTCAAATAGTTGTGTCTCCACTGCCTCTCTCTGCATCCCCCATCCCCTCCCACCACTTAAAAAAATGTTTATTTATTTTTGAGAGAGAGAGAGCACAAGCAGGGAAGGGGGGGAGAGAGAGAGAGAAGGAGTCCAAAGCAGGCTCCAGGTTCTGAGCTGTCAGCACAGTCAGAAGTTTAACCGACTGAGCCACCCCGGCACCCCCTCCCACAATTTTTAGATTACAGTTTCAAACATTCCCTCCTCACAGACACATCTGGGTGCAAATCCTTATCGTGCCATATGTTTACTTTATAACTTGGACAGATGCCAACTCAACCCTGACAAGGACTCATTTTCCTCATTTCTATTAGGGATAAGAAGTCCTACCTTTCAGAGTTATCAGGAACAAATGAAATAATATATTTAAAATATAGTTGACCCTTGGACAACACGAATTTGAGCTGTGTGGGCCCACTTACAGTATTTTTTTCATGTAAATACAGTACTGTAAATGTATTTTCCTTAGGATTTTCTTAGTAACATTTTTTTTCTCTAGCTTACTTTACTGTAAGAATACTGTGCAGAATACATATGACATACAACATGTGTGTTAGTTGATTCTTTATGCATCAGGAAGGCTTCCAGTCAATGGTAAGCTATTAGTAGTTAAGTTTTGGGGGAGTCAAAATTTATTCTTGGGTTTTTAACTGCGGGGAGGATTGGTACCCCTAACCCCAGTGTTGTTCTAAGCTCAAATGTATTTGGTTTATGCATAATAAACATTCAACAATACATAGGAGTTCTTTTTTTTTTTAATTTTTTTTTAACGTTTTATTTATTTTTGAGACAGAGAGAGACAGAGCATGAACGGGGGAGGGGCAGAGAGAGAGGGAGACACAGAATCCGAAGCAGGCTCCAGGCTCTGAGCCATCAGCCCAGAGCCCGACGCGGGGCTTGAACTCACGGACCACGAGATCGTGACCTGAGCTGAAGTCGGACGCTTAACCGACTGAGCCACCCAGGCGCCCCAATACATAGGAGTTCTTACTTGTTTTCTTCCTTTTCTCTTTTTAAAATTGTTATTAATTAAAAACCAAGAGAAAGTGTTATGAACCACATAAACAATAGGTATATTTGTCAATTCCTAAACTACCTTATACTAATTGGAAATGCATGTGTTTTTCTACTCTAATATTTTGTGATTCCATCTGGAGACTATTTCGATAGACCAAATTAACCTGCAATGACTGACAAAGGTTCAGCTCAGCCTCCTGCCTAGATGTCAGTCTACCTGTCCCCACACCAAGTGGCAGTGTGAGTTGAGAGTAAAACTCAGCACTTCTTAGTTATTCCTGACTTACAACTTTAACTCCATTGCCTTATTCTTCCCTGTGGCCTTATTATTCTCTTCTCTGTTGCTGACATCCTCTTGTCTTTTGAATATAGCCAACACACTAACCTCTTGCATCTAATGAGAAAGTTCTCTTGGTACCAAGCTGTAAAACCCTCCTCAAGTACAGCCTCCATTTCTCCATTGAACCTAGTATGATTTGTCACAATAACATAATCAATAAATACTTGTGATTTTGTGTGTCAACGATCCTCTTCAATCTTGATAATCCAACTACACCGAATTGGTTTTGTGGGAAACAATGATGTGGTGCTGTCAGCACACATGAAACAGGGAGGAAGGCATTACCTGTTTAACAATTCAGTCAGCAAAATCATCCATCAGATAACCTGTTCATCATTATTTATGGAAAACACTGTTTATAGAAATAGTGACTGAGTTTCCTTTCCTGGTTTTGATTCCTATATCTCTAAAGACTCAATTATATTACATTTTTAACATGTTCTGCACCTCATTTTTATTTTTTAGTTTTAGTTTCTTCCATTGGCACAAATTCTAATTCCCAGCCTCCCAGACAAGATAGACTTCTACCCTGAACTTCTTTTTTTTGTTTGTTTGTTTATTTATTTATTTTGATAGAGGGAGAGAAAGCACAAGTCAGGGAGGGGGCAGAGAGAGAATACCAAGCAGACTCTGCACTGTCAGCATAGAGCCCAATGTGGGCCTCGAACTCACTAACCATGAGATCATGACCTGAGTCCTGCAGAATATAATAATTAACAGAACAGGCAAGTTCCTTATCCTTATCAAACTTTGAATGTAAGTTACTTCTATATAAGTCAGTTTGTAAACCAACAAAAAGAAAAAACCCAATGTTTATGTCTTTCCCTAATAAATATTTAATTAGTGCATAAAACTATAATCGGAAAGATGTAAAGGGAAGAGTCAACTGGCTTTTTAAGCTGATTCTCAACAATGGTAGCAGTATTTGGAGATGTCACTGGGGTCAAGGGTTAAATCCTCAGCTCTGTAGGTACAGAACCCTAATTTAACCAGAAATCTAACAGTTCCTCCATCATGAGCACAGCTTGGGAGATGTGAATAGATTTTATATATTTGGGATGCAAGTTCTAACAAGGGTTAGGTTTTAATGATTGGAGGAAGTCATTACCACACTTCGCAGTGGAGAACTGCCAATTTGGTATAGTTCACAGTTATGTACGTGCCTAATTCTGTGATACACAGCAGTATGAATAAGCAGCAGTAATTCATACTTAAAGTGCGACGGGTGGATTGAGTTCCCTCTAAAGCATCATTTCTTTGACTATAGCTATTAGCACACAGATTCATTGCCTATTAGAAACAAAGAATAAATAGACTCATTCCTGTTTCCATAAATCCTAATATTCCATATTCAAGGTCATGAGATTTGTTCTCAGGTCACTGGTGTGCTATGGAAATCATTTTAAGCAGATCCAAGTATTGTCAGTATAACCACATAATGTAGCTCCAGGATTAATACCATTTGAGGAAAACATTGATAATCTGACATTTTCTTGGGGTGCCTGGATTCAAAGCTAATAAAGTTGAATTATCTTGAAGATATTTCATTAAACTATAGGATAATTTGAGAAATTATTCTTGACACATTG
The DNA here is from genome assembly GCF_018350195.1 of Panthera tigris. Lineage (NCBI taxonomy): Eukaryota > Metazoa > Chordata > Mammalia > Carnivora > Felidae > Panthera > Panthera tigris. The sequence continues at coordinate 146,161,343 of NC_056663.1, forward strand.
TAGAATATGCCTCTCTTGTAACAGAAACACTGTTTTCTACTGGATATAATACATATCAATAGCCACTGACTCATGAGTCTTCATAATTATTTTGGAAGCTGGATATTACCATAATTTCTTTTAATGAGAGTCCAGGGGTGCCTGGGTGGCTCAGTCAGTTAAGCTTCCGACTTCAGCTCAGGTCCTGATCTCATGGTTTGTGGGTTGGAGTCCCGCATCGGGCTCTATGCTTACAACTCAGAGCCTGGGGAGTGCTTCGGATTCTGTGTCTCCCTCTCTCTCTCTCCCCCTCCTCAACTCACAGGCTGTCTCTGTCTCTAAGAAATAAATAAATGTTAAAAAAATTTTTAAGTGAGGATCTATCAGACCTGATGCATCATCAATTTAATTACAGCTTTTTCATGGGAAACAGAGTTTTAAAAGTACCACAGAAAATATGGTCATTGATAATAAGTGATATTCTAATTTCAAAAACATTAAGAAGTAAATGGATGTAGATGTTAAAATAAAGGTTATACTACACTATGCTGATTAAAAAAAAACTGTTACAGGTAAGATAATATTTATCTTACAAAATGGGGCAGTTGAGTCATTTCTCCTTAGTCTTCTCAGTAGTACCTGGTAGAACCACCATGAGGATCCTGGTGTGTCCCCGAGCTAGGTCAGACCCCAGAGCTGCTCCAGGCTTGAGGAAGTTTGAGAAAGATAATTTAGACTCAGCTGAGGTAATATTTATTTGACTTTACTTATCAACCAACTAAACAGTGTGGTAGGCTGAAAATTGCCCCCCAAAAGATTTCCATGTCCTAAACCCTGGAATCTCTTAATGTTATATCATGTGATAAGAAAAAAGATCTCTTACAAACTCTTTTAAAACTCTTTTAAAACTCTGTTTTCCATGAAAAAGCTGTAATTAAATTGATGATGCATCAGATCTTAATAGATTCTCACTTAAAAATTTTTTTAACATTTATTTCTTATGTGAATAAATTCTGGCTCTTGAGATGGAGAGGGTAAACTGGATTATGGTGGTGGGCCTAAATACACTCCTATGCATCTTTTTTTTTTTTTTAACGTTTATTTATTTTTAAGAGACAGAGACAGAGCACAAGTGGGGGAGGGGCAGAGGGAAAGGGAGACAGAATCCAAGGCAGGTTCCAGGCTCTGAGCTGTGAGCACAGGGCCCCATGTGGGGCTTGAATTCACAAACCATGAGATCATGACCTGAGCCAAAGTCAGAAGCTTAACCCACTGAGCCACCCAGGTGCCCAAATCCCATGTATCTTTATAAGACGGAGGCAGAGAGAATTTGACTACGCACACAGAAGAGAAGGTGGTATGATGAGGGAAAAGAGAGAAATTTGAAGAATCTGGCCTTGATTATTGGAATGGTGTGATCACAAGCCAAGGAATGTTGGTGGACACCAGAAACTGGAAAAAACAATGAATGGATTCTCCCCTAGAGCCTCTGGAGGAAATGTGGCCTTGCCAAGACCTTTAGTTTGGATCCTGGCCTCCAGAACTCTGAAAGAATAAATTTCTGCTGTTTGAAGTCACCAAGGTTGTGGCAATTTATTACAACAGCCACAGAAAACTAATAAAGAAGTAATGCAAAGTATAAACATAATGTTAAGAATCTATGAAGGTATAGATATAGCTTCATGTTGCTTTCCATTTTATTCACGAAAGTGCACCTGATGATGGATGGCCTTTCTTTGCAACCCAAATGGTATGAATAAGGCCGCAAGGTCAGATGATATCCAAAGTTCATGTTCTTCTCTCTGTTGTGTTGCTAATTTTTAGATAACCTGTAGTTAATATGATTAAAATGAATAGCAAAATAGGAGTTTTTATTTTATTTTCTTTTTTTTTTTAACATTTATTTATTATTGAGAGACAGAGAGAGAGCATGAGCATGGGAGGGGCAGAGAGAGGGGAGACACAGAATCTGAAGGAGGTTCCAGGCTCTGAGCTATCAGCACAGAGCCCGACGCGGGGCTAGAACTCACAGACAACGAGATCATGACCTGAGCCGAAGTCAGACACTTAACCGACTGAGCCACCCAGGTGCCCCGGAGTTTTTATTTTCATTAGTGAAATAAAACTACTTCAAAACACACTATGACCTTGGGCCTGCATTTTGTATGTTAGCAGGGAGGTTGTTTTAATATGTGTGAAAAAGTGTGAGGCAAGCCAAGATGTCCTACAAAATTCTACTGAGCTCTCTGGCATGGAGCTCCTGTGAACAAGCTAGAACTACTTAAGCCTGTTGAATGGATGTATAAGAAAAGACAGTTTTAGAAGTTCTCTGATATGTATGAAGTGTGTCCCCTACACCACCCTGCTTTTGTTACCCTGAGCATCGTACATTAATTAATATTACCCCTCCCCCTTTTTTTAAATCAAAGACAATCATGTTAGTTTATACCTCTGAGGCAACATTGCCTAATTCTTATTTGAGATAGTCTGGTCTCATCAAAGGATGAGAGTTTTCTTAGATTTTTAGAACTGAGGATACACTCTTAGTTCCCTTAATTGGAAATGAGTGTCTTCCTAGTCTCAGCATTATGTTCATGGTGAAGTACTACATTTCCATGAACTCTTGCTGTTGGGTGGGGGGAAGCGGGGAGAAAAGCAACTGGATCATGAACTACCAATATCTCTGCCCTTCCCTGATATGTCCATGTGCAGCCTTACAATAAACTCCATTTCTCCAAATAATGGGAATAAGTTTCCATTCTCTGAAACTAAATGAGCATTTAGCAAAAAACACTTGCAAACATAAATGCAGAATGGGTACTATTTAAAATGAATATTCATTTAGAAATGAAAACAAAATATGAAATGATATCTACTTAACCAAAATTTCACAATTTCATAAACACTTAAATGATTTACTCCATGCCTTTCAATGTGTTTACAAAAAATCAAGGAAAACTACTCTAGGGGCACCTAGAGTCAGTTGAGTTTCTGACTGTTGATTTTTGTGCAGGTCATGATCTCCCAGTTTGTGGGATTGAGCCCCAGGTCAGGCTCTGCACTGATAGCATGGAGAGCCTGTTTGGGATTCTCTCTCTCTCTCTCTCTGACCCTCCCCTGCTCACACTCTCTCAAAATAAATAAACTTATTAAAAAACTATGAATAAACAGTAATATATATATATATATATATATATATATATATATATATATATATATATATATATATATAATGGTGGCCATTGGGACTTAATTTATACATATGTTTTAAAATCCATGCAGGACTCTTTTAAAAAAAATGTTTGTTTTTGAGAGTGCACACATGTGAGAGTGGGGAGAGAGAGGGAGACAGAAAATCCAAAATGCACTTTGCACTGACAGCAGAGAGCCTGATGCAGGGCTCAAACCCACAAACCGTGAGATCATCACCTGAACTGAAGTTGGATGCTCAACCAACTGAGCCACCCAGACGCCCCTATACATATGTGTTTTAGATAATTCAATAAGTGTTTTGACATTGCAGATCATTTGTGTTATAGTTGATGGCAAAAAAAAAAAAATGATGGCAACCACCTGTATAAGATAATTTTTCAAAACATGAAATACGTCAAGGCATTTTTACTTCAGTAAGTGATTAAATGGAAAAAAACCTAAATGGAAGTATTTTCCTCACTGGGAGTTTTCTATATCTCAGAGTTGAATGATTAAACTCAAAGTGATACTAATTAGTGTTCTCAAACTAGCTGTTGTTTTGATGTTAGAAACACTGTTTGTCTGGAGCTGGATTTTACCAGAATCTGGAATTTGATATTTTAGAATCCTTGATGTGATTTTTGCAATATACGTAGGCAGAAGAGGATCAACACTTTTAGATCTTTATTGAAACACTAAGTTAGCTTTGTTGTTTCAGAATAAAATTGGGAAATGTGGTACATTTGAAAAAAGGACGTGGATCTCAATGACTAATCAAATCAAGACATTCTCAATGAAAATATGTATATGATTGTTAAATGAGAAAGGCAACATATCACATGGTGGTCATAAGGACATGGTCTTTGGAGTTGGACTTCCTGATCCTCTCAGTCACAAGCTATGTGACCTTTGTTAAGTTACTTTATTTCTCTGTTCCTTTCTTTTCTCATTTTGAAAATAAGGATAAGGATAGTGAAAATATTCATGTCTGAGGATTAGTTGAGACGACCTATGAAAACATATTAGAACTGTGCCTGACACATAGCACTTACTGAATGTTATGAACTACTGGCTGATAATTTATCCATTTGATGAATCTTTATTTAGTTTCTACTCTGCCTCAGCTGCTTAAAGGCAGACACTTTTACCATATGCAACAATTAAATAATAGATACTGGAATATAGGTACAATGCAGATTTTTATAGACTAAAGACTATAAAGGCTTTTATATAGATCTTCTACCAAATGGAGTAGGACAGTGACTCAAATTATAAACATCATGTGTCAGAGGACGACAGAGAACAGATCTGCTTAGAATCATAGAGGAAAGAAAACTTTACTCTCACAAGTGTGAGTGCGCAGAAAAGGGACATGATATAGCTAATGAATGGAAAAGATATAAACTATACTGTTTTCACTATTCTTTGGTGTCTATTGATGATTCTCCTGGACTAGAGGAAAGGGCATTTCTCCTTGCCCTAAGTGAATTCTGTCTTCTCCCTTTTATATGCTGTCTGAGAGGAACTACCTTCACTAAAATTTACATGTGGTATTTCATGCAATGAAGATAGATGCTTATACCATTTCTATAGAGTTAATTTATATACTGTATGTGAGCATATGGTGTAAACTGTGAAGCACCACACAAATGTTATTTTTATTCTTTGCCTAAAATCTATTTATAAAGATATCTGTCTTCCAAAACAAGCCTTCTTGAAAGCACGGGTTATGTCATGCTCAGTTTTATTTTCTTAAAACTCTTACAATGCCAGATGAATATTTGATGAGTAAGCGAATAAGCATGTGCTTCAAGGACAGTGTGAAAATCTCATAGCCAGCTCCACCTCCTTTATTCCATGACCTGTGTGTCATCTGATAACATCAGACTAAATGAAACATGACTGATTGCTTTGAATAGGAAAGGAAGGAAAAAACTGGCAAGAGAAGTACATGAGTGTTAATAGGGAGAATTCATTCTATATTTTGCCAAGGTAATGGGGAAATTTGAGAGATGAGTTTCCAAGTTAACTTCCATTAACTAAATAGCCCATCATCATTTTCTTTTACTTTAAGTATTTCTTTTAATTCCAGTTAACATACAGTGTTATATTAGGTGTACAATATAGTAATTTAACACTTCCGTACATCACCCTGTGCTCATCACAAGTGCACTCCTTAATCCCCACCTCATATTTATCTTCCCTCTAGCCCCCTCCCTTATGTTTTTTTTTCCCTTTGCTTATTTTTTCCTTAAATTCCACATGAGTGAAATCATATATTTGTCTTTCTATGGCTTATTTTGCTTAGCATTATATTCTAGCTCCATCCATGTCATTGCAAATGACAAGATTTCATTCTTTTTTATGGCTGAATAATATTTCAGTGTGTGTGTGTGTGTGTGTGTGTGTGTGTGTGTGTGTATTCATACCACATCTTCTTTACCCATTTGTCAATCAGCGAACACTTGGACCACTTCCATATCTTGGCTGTTGTAGATAATGCTTCTGTAAACATAGGTGTTTATGTATCCCTTTGAACTATGTATCCCTTTGAATTTTTGTATTCTTTGGGTAACTACCCAGTAGTATGATTGCTGGATCTTAAAGTAGTTCTATTTTTAACTTTCTGAGGAACATCCATACTGTTTTCTACAGTGGCTATACCAGTTTGCATTCCTACCAACAGTACATGAGGGGTTTTTTTCCTACACATCTTCACCAATACCCGTTGTTTCTTTTGTTGCTGATTTTAGCCATTCTGACAGGTACAAGGTGATATCTCATTGTAGGTTTGATTTGCGTTTCCCTGATGAAGAGTAATATTGAGTATCTTTTCATGTGTCTGTTGGCCATCTGGATGGCTTCTTTGGAGAAATGTCCCTTCATGTCTTCTGTTTATTTTTTAACAGGGTTATTTGTTTTTTGGTGTTTAGTTTAATAGGTTCTTTATATATTTTGGATACTAAAGAGATACTAACCCTTTATTGTATATGTCATTTGCAAATGTCTCCTCCAATTCTGTAAGTTATCTTTTAGTTTTGTTGATTATTTCCTTTGCCGTGCAAAAGATTTTATTTTGATGTAGTCTCGGTAATTTATTTTTGCTTTTGTTTCCCTTGACTCAGGAGACATATCTAGAAATTGTTATGGCTGATGTCACAGAACTTACTGCCTGTGTTCTCTTCTATGGTTTTTATGGTTTCAGGTCTCACATTTAGGTGTTTAAACCATTTTGATTTATTGTTGTGTATGGTATAAGAAAGCGGCCCAGTTTCAGCATTTTGCATGTTGCTGTCCAGTTTTCCCAGTACCATTTGTTGAAGAGACCGTGTTTTTCCCATTGGATTTGTTTTTTCCTGCTTCGTTGAAGATTAATTGACCACATAATTGTGAGTTTATTTCTTGGTTTTCTATTCTGTTCTATGGATCTGTTTGTCTATTTTTGTGCCAGTACCATACTGTTTTGATCACTACAGCTTTGTAATATAACTTGAAGTCCAGAATTGTGATACCTCCAGCTTTGCTTTTCCTTTTCAACATTGCTTCGGCTAATTGGGGTCTTTCGTGGTTCTGTACGAATCTTAGGATTGTTTTTCTAGTTCTCTGAAAAATGCTGGTGGTATTTTGATAGGGATTCCTAAGGATCTTATTATTTTTGGTGTAATTGTAGTTTTCTTAATTTCTCTTTCTGCTGTTTCATTGTTAGTGTATAGAAATGCAACAGATTTATGTACATTGCTTCTGTATCCTGTGACTTTACTGAATTTGTGTAACAATTCTAGAATTTTTTTTGGTGGAGTCTTGCAGGTTTTCTATATAGAGTATCATGTTATCTTTAAATAGTGAAAGTTTTACTTCTTTTTTTACTGATTTGGATGCCTTTTATTTCTTTTTGTCATCTGATTGCTGTGGCTAAGACTTCCGGGACTGTGTTGAATAAAGTGAGGGTGGAATCCTTGTCTTATACCTGACGGTAGTGAAAAATATCTCAGGTTTTCCCCATTAAGGGTGATTTTAGCTGTGGGTTTTTTATGAGGCCTTTATTATGTTGAAGTATGTTCCCTCTAAACGTATTTTGTTGAGGGTTTTTATCATGAATGGATGTTGTACTTTGTCCAGTGCTTTTTCTGCATCTATTACAATGATCATGTGGTTCTTATCCTTTATCCTACTGATGTGATATATCACTTTGACTGATTTGCGAATATTGAACCATCCTTGCCATCCAGGAATAAATCCCACTTGATTGTGGTGAATGATTTAAGGTATTGTTGAATTTGGTTTGCTTATATGTTGTGGAGAATTTTTGCATCTATGTTCATTAGGGATATTGGCCTGTAGTCTGTTCTTTTAGTGACATCTTTATCTGGTTTTGGTATCAGGGTAATTCTGGACTCATAGAATGAATTTAGGACTTTTCCTTCCTTTTCTATTTTTTGGAATAGTTCAAGAAGGATGAGTATTAACTGTTCTTTAAATGTTTGATAGAATTTGTCTGTGATGTTGTCTGGTTCTGGACTTTTGTTTGTTAGGGCCCAGGATTATTTAACTCTCTCTGCTGTCTCCTCAAGTCATAGCTAACCCATTTGGATACTCAGTGGGCAATTAGGATTACACAAAGGAGGGTCTGCCCATGTGAGCCACATAGGATCATTTTCAGAATACTCATTATATTTGTCTATATAGAAAATAATTTCCATCACAATTTTTGCAATATAAATTTGAAGAAATAATGCCATTATTATTAATAATAATTCCCTTATTATTAATGGCAGATTTGAAAAGATGAAAGCTAATCAGTTTATGTGTTTACTTGATTTGTAAACACTCTTCATATATTAATTCGCTCTAATTTTTTTTTTTCCCTCAAGCCCCTAAACACCTTTTGGCAATACATCTCTAAATGAAGATATACCCCAGGGGAAATGACTTCATGAAATTAATTCTGAGATTACCCAGATTAATCATGAAACTTTTTTGACTTAAAAAAAAATGTTGTAGTCTTTGAATAAGAAAGAAACAAACCTGACTCCAAACTTGTAGAGAATTTCAGGCTGATATGATAACCTACCCTCAAAGAAGGAACCATAAGTTCTCTTCAAAGATCCCTTCTAAAGTTATAAAATGGCCAGCCTGGGTGGCTCAGTCAGTTAAGTGTCTGACTATAGATTTCAGCTCAGGTCATGGTCTCATGGTTGTGAGTTCGAGCCCCGTGTAAGGCTTCACATTCTCAGTGGGGGATTCTCTCTCTGCTTGGGATTTTCTTTCTCCCTTTCTTTTCCTCCCCAACACGTGCTCTCTCACTCTCTCAAAGAAATAAAATGAAGTTCTAAAATGTTAAAGAAATGCAATACTATTTAAGATCAAAGATAGTCCTCCATAAGAAATAGGGACAGAAGAAGTTACAGTTGGAGGCTGTTCACTTTGGATTAACTGAGAAACAAACTAAACTTAACCCAAAGTGTACTAACCAGGGAAATTGTTACAGGCTCTGAAGATTCCCCTTTCTAGCTCTGCAGGACTAGTTCATAGCTGACCAATGTTCCCACTAACAACTGCAAAGCTGAAGGAGAACAAAACAATCTAATATTCCATCAATTTGAAAACTTTAGAGTACAACTAAGGCAACCAACACTTAAAAAGCTAAGATTCCCAAGAAAATTGGAACTCACTGAGATGAGCTTGACATTCTTTACTACCTTTCCTTCAAAGTATCTGATGCTTCATAAGCTGCGCGGTTAGAGATGCTTACAAGTCAAGCAGAAAATGGTTGTTAAGAAGTGGGGAAACTTAAGAGAGGTTTTAACAATCTTATGGGCCCCTTTGAACAAAAAAAGTTTAAAATGGACAAGGAAACTCCAAAATGAGGTGTAAATACTAAAGAAAGAAATGCAGAGAAGTGACCATATCTCCTGAGCTGCTTTTCTGCTAAAGGTGTTTGATGATCCTAAGTGATCCAAACCCAGAGACAGAAATGCTGAATAGGAAATGGCTGCTGAGAGCCTGAGAAAGTCACTGTGGTAGCAAGGAAAGGTAATTTCGTAAAAGTAATTTGGTAAAGCAATGTTTTTACTAGATACCATAGGGGCAAAGCCAGAAAGAATTGTATACAGTCGGTAAATTCTTTTCTCACATAGGTTTGAATTAGCGATCTTGAAACTACTTTCCACAGGTACTGTTGTTGAACAAACAAGTATATATATTTTAGGTAAATAGAGCCAGGCTTCTCATTGTCAGAGAAATAAGTTATAAATGAGCAATGGGGGGTGGTGCTAGAGTGTTAGAATGAACCCTATGATTTTAGACTGTGGTGGGAGATAGGAGTATGAATAGAGATGGAGATATAGACGTTGTTAAAGGATAAGCTGAGGCACAAAAAAATTTTCAGGAGGTCATTTGAGCATACATCTATTCCAATATGATAGCGCCAAACTGAAAGTGGTTAGGGGTACTCCCAGAACAGGAGCTAGGGGAGAGGTTGTTATAGAAAGAGGTTTTTATAGAAGGAAATTATTTGATTGGTTATAGTTTAAGAGCTTGCCTTATATTTGAAAACCTAACTGAGTGCATTGACTCTTACTTAGGGTTTGGTTTGCTTACATAGGCTACCAAGGCATTAGGGCTATCTCAATTTAATGGCTTCCTTTTTTAGTTGCAATAACAACATATATATGTTATATGCACAGATATGTATATATGTGTATACACACACACACACACATGATTTCAAAAAACCCAAATTTATTATGTTATCACCCTGTAGGTCAGAAGAGCAATATATGTATCCTTGAGCTAAAATCAAGGTGGCAGCAAGCATTCCATTGTGGAGGCTCAAGAAGAGACTACATTTCCTTGCCTTTTCCAGTTTCTAGAGGCCACTCTCTGGTACTTACCACATAGTCCTGTACATTTCAAAAACAGCAATTGGGGCAGTATCCAGTTTTCTCATGCTCCCATATTTCTATGACAATATCTGGGAAAGATCTTACGCTTTTGAGGACTCATGTGTTTATATTGGACCCACTTGTGTTAATCCAGGATAACCTCCCCCTTTCTAGGTCTTGAACCTTAATCACATTTGCAGTGTCCCTTTTACCCTGAAAGGTAGCATAGTCAGTCACCAGTGCTGAGGATTATCTTATAGAGATCTGCAAATCTGTCATGATAATAGGCTTTATGTATTTGGGGGCTATGTTGTGATCTGCATATACTTGCATATAAGATCCATATTTTAAAAATTTCCTTGTGACATATAACTTTTCTTATCCAAATTACTGATTTTATTGCTAGTTATGCTGTTGCCATAATACCCATTTGTCTCTTGTTAAAGTTAGCCATAGCAGCAAAAGACCAATGATGAATACAAAGAGGAGGAAAATCCTATACAAATGATGGAAAAAATGTATGGCATAAAATGGGAATCAAGTCTTAGAAAGCAGGCGCTCCCAAGTAGATTTGAGGAAAAAAGAATTAAGCCAAAATGATAATAAAATCTATGAGAGAAGAAAAATACTGTGATTAAAATAAACATACAAACAACAACTTTGAGCCTCAACACTGAAAGAGTTCTCCATATTCTCATTAAATTTGATGAAAGCATTATTCTTGAAATTTAAAGACAAAAAACTCACCCAGAATTCAGTTAAAAAAAACATAAGCAGTAAAAGACCAAGACCAAAATAGGTAGTCATGTGGCAGAAGTCAGTCTGACTAGATTTTCCTGCCCTGTGCTAAATTTCAGAAAATGCAATGCTGAGAGGAAATTTACAATGTCATAATTTTATCCTCAATTTTCATTCATGTGTGAAGAGAATAGTCTCAGATATATGCAAAATAGTGGTTTTAGAAATCTTGCCTCAGTCAAGAGTAACTCCTTTTCTTTTCCACATCCTTCGTAATCACTTGATTAGAGAATATATTCTAAATGTATACTAAAAAAGAGAATACCAAAAAAGGAAGATTCCCACCAGAGAGCTGGATGTGGGGCTTGAACTCATGGACCGTGAGATCATGACCTGAGCTGAAATCAGACACTTAACCAACTGAGCCACCCAGGAGCCCCTGACAGTGATAATTTCCAATTACATTTTTTTCCTTTTTGAGTAGGGCGTACTGAGGTTCTTTATTCTGTATTCTTTGGTAGGTATGTCACAAAAGAACAAGATGTATAATTTTTCGGGACCTAGGAAGAAAAATATGAATTTTGCAAATGATTACTTTGTATTCTGCCATCTGTCTTTCGGATGCTTTTGCAGCATTTATGCATTTTCTCCCGGAAGAATTTATTCAAGGGCCATGTGGTGTCCTGGCTCTAGAGTCAACAGTGCAAGCTTATCAGTTCCATCCCTTCTCAGCTGAAGGAAAATAACATCCTGGTTATTAGCTTGCACACAGAATTTTTCAAGTTTTCCGAAAACAACCATTTATGTAAACTTCTATTTAAATAAATACAAAATATCAGGAGCACCTGGGGGGCTCAGTCATTTAAGCGTCTGACTCTGGTTTCAACTCCGGCCATGATTTTATGGTTCATGATTTCAAGCTCTCGTGCAGAGCCTGCTTGGGATTCTCTCTCGCCTTCTCTCTGCCCCTCTCCTGCTTGTGTTCTCTCTCTCTTTCAAAATAAGTAAATAAAAATAAATAAATACATACATACATACAAGATATTATTCAGCAAAGGGATGAGTACATTAATATTAAAAACTGAGCAGGGAATTATTTATATAAAAATTAAACCAGTAAAATAATTATATTCTTAACACATGAGGATTTCTTTATTTTTATTTTTATTTTTATATATTTTGAGGGTGGGGGGGAGGGAGGGAGGGAGGGAGAGAGAGAGAGAGAGAGAGAGAGAGAGAGAGAGAGAGATTGGTGGAGGGGCAGAGAGAATCCCAAGCAGGCTCTGTGCTGTCAGCACACGAACTGTGAGGTCATGGCCTGAGCCAAAGTCAAGAGTCAATTGCTTAACCAACTAAGCCACCCAGGCATCCCAATATATGCAGATTTCTTATGCATTGATTTGGCTGAGCAGTAGTATCTTAAAAGATGTCTAAAAGACAGATGTAGATTATCAAGCAAATAATAATGGCTAATAAACACAGCAAGTGTTCAGTCTCACTGACAAAAAATACTTAAAAATGGCTGCAATATCATTTTTGTCTAGCAACATAGAAAATATTTTTAAAACATAAGAACACTTGCTGCCGAGAAGGGAACGTGTTAAAGGACACAGTGCAGATGGGCAAACTGCGTGGGCAGAAGGAAGAGACAGCGACACGCCGAGTTCACAATAATTTACTTGGTGGCAAATAAGGGGCCTCTTGGGAGATAACTCAAGCTTATTTGCTCTGTCTCACACAGGAGCTAGCCAGGCCAAGAAGAAGTCTTTGTGCAGAGTATTCAGGACCCTTCTCTGAGTGAGAAAGCTCAGTGAGCCCAGCTGGGGCCTGTGATTAGCATAGCGGCTAACACTCTACAGATCATGTGCATACAAGGCTGGAAGAGGAACTGGAATAATCTCTGGGGCAAAACTTTGTCAACAACTGGGGACCAAGCAGGCCTCTTAGGGGTTCCCTTATCCACGCTTTCATTCAGCCAGGGAAAGTTCTTCTACATTCCTCAGCCTGTTTGCCGTGCACCATGGGCAATATGAGGGATCTAAAATATCAGTGGTGACACAGGGTAGGGTGACAGTGGTGGCCAGTGGAGACCAGGGTGACCAGTGGAAAGGAGTGACATCCATTTGGAGTCGTGGTATTTGCAGCATACCAGCACCCGGTGGAAGAACCAGGTTATCTGGGGCACAACGCGGGGCATTTAGTTTACCTGCTACCATTTCCTGCATCCTTTCAGGGACTTTCAGAAGTACTTGGGACTGGAATCTTATGAAAGCAGGATTTCCTCTGTGCCCACAGACACTGAAGCTTAAATGAAAAATGTTTCATATTTGTAAAAAAAAAAAAAAAAAGTATGAGAAGAGATACAAATATCCCCAAATGAAAATGTTAACAGTGCTAGCTTTTGGGTTATTGCTACAATTATAGGCAACTTTATTCTGTGGCTCTTGAAGTGTTAAAATAAGAAATTTAAAAAATTTAAAGGAAAGTACACATAAAACGTGATTAAGCAATCAAACTGTGAGGTCTGTTCAGAAGTGGGGCATTTCAAGTGGGAGACATTGAGTGATTTATAGAATCAGTGGTGAGTCTGCATAATTAATACTGTAGTTATTTGCAGGTTCTGGGTTCACATGACAGAACCCGCACTCCCTGTCTATGTAACCATGGACAACATATTTAACATTCTGGGCCTCCATTCCCTCATGGGTAAAACGGGCGTAGCAACAGTGATTACCTCATAGGCATCAGTTTTCTTCTCTGTCCTCTTCTTTAACCTGATTATCTAGTGTGTTAAATGAGTATTGAATGAGTTAATATAAAAACAATTAGAGGAGTATCTGGCACATAATTAGCTATTAAAACAAGTTAAAGCATGTCATTGAGTAAGTGATTGCAATTAAGAACTAGTTCACCCCAATTATGTGGGTTTTTGTAGCATCCTATATATTTTTATTTGTTTTGCTTTACTCTTGGTTCCACAGAGACAGTGACCTATGGTAGAAATAGGGGACCGGATTCCTAGACCTGACTTACCACATACTATCTGTGTGGCCTTGAGAAATTCTTCATCTGCTAAATGGAGGCTAATTTTGATTATTCATAAAATTTAGCCCTAATGGTTTTAAAAGGTCACTAATAATTATCATTAATCCTGTCTTTCTTATTTGGAACTAAAAAGAGATAATAATGAGATAAAAGTAAAAGCAGTTTGAAAAATGTGATTTTAAGATTGGAGTGTACTTAGCCTCATTTTCGGTGTTCAGTAGAAGGTGCATTAAATCCATGCAAGGTTCTTAGGACTCTGCATTTGGTTCACCCTGTCTCTAAAGGAGAAAGCACCTACTTGGCAGAAAGAGAGCTTGTAGATGATTTTTGAGGTTCATTTGGGTTCCAGTTAATCATATCTTTTTCCTGTGGCCCTCCTTTCACCTAAAGGCTTCATTTGGAATCACATGATATAATTTTCTTGTATTCATCTTACACATGTTTTTATATAATAAAAAAAAAAGCTTTCTAAGAGATTTGTGCCATTGAAAAATCTAAAGTTAATGAAGACAAAGTTAATGAAGTTGCTGTCTGTTTACTCTTTAGGTTTGGCAGAAACTTATTTTATATCGCCAAACTCTCAATTCTCTGTAGAACACAACTTGTCATTCCCCTTCATTTCCGTACCACCAATTAAACGCATCTGATAGTAGAGAAGACAGTGGCCATACAGTTGGTCCCTAATGCTGTTTCCAGCTACATAGTTCTGAGCATGGCATCATTTTTCAGTCTTAGTTTACATCTTGACAGAATGAACATCTATGAATCAACATGACTAAGTCCGCTATGTTGAATAGTATTGAGGAGGAATTTGGGGGAGGAGACTGCACTCTTGACCCAAGCTGAACAAGACAGAACAGAGAAGGCACCTGGAATTCTCTCTCTGCATGTTCTTTGCCTGCCTGCTGAGCCCACCTCTCCAGGCCAGGGCAACCTAGCTTATAGGTGAAGAAACAAGAACCCACAGAGGCTGGGTATAGTTTACACAGGCAGAGGAGTGGGTGGTTCCTCAAAAATTGTTGGCAGTCCTGTTTAGCAGCCTAGGGATTCAGACCTGAGATCACTGCCGTCTTCTTTGCTTCTCCCTTTGCTAACTCATCTTGTGTCAGGTGTGTGCGATGCTGGTCTGCTCAATTATTTCCAGAAATGAAGTTGTACAAACGTGGATGTTGGTGGCTACACCTGCGTAAGGGTTTTAAATATGGGTGTGAACTGGATTGGCACTTCAAAAGATACCCTAGGTTTTCCGTGAGACACCACAGTATCCTTGTTTAAAAGCCCTTAACAATTCCTACTCAACGAACAGAATTGGGGGGAAAATGGAAGTGGATTCATAAAAGTGAGTAAGGTCTATAAAATATTGTGGGACTCAAATAGAATTTAGAGCGATACTTACAGTTTACTAAATCGCCCATGCCTAATTGTGATGTATCACCCTGCAGCCATTGCATGGGTATACACTATGTATATATATTTTCTGAGCCTAACCCAGTATGTTGCAACTTGAGGAGTACACAGTTCTGGAATTTTAGACTTAGGAAGAAGGCTCAACATGGTAAGTGACGAGCACACAGAAAGAAAGGACTCTAGACTCCTTGAGTGAGCTTTTACAATTAAGTGTTCTCAAATGTGGTTAGAATAGTTTAGTACCCTTTTCTCTAAGATGGTGGAAATGGTGGAGAAGAATGTGGACATAAAGGAATAGCCACTAATTTACATGTTAAGAATGCCAGAAAATAGTTGCTTACCAAGGAGGGGTAAAATTTACTGTGGTAGGTTAGGAGACTTCTCTATAAACATATTGTCAAAAGAAATTAAATTGGTAGTTGGGGGGCGCCGGGGTGGCTCAGTCGGTTGAGCGTCTGACTTCGGCTCAGGTTATGATCTCACAGTCTGTGAGTTTGAGCCCTGCATCAGGCTCTGTGCTGATGGCTCAGAGCCTGGAGCCTGCTTCCGATTCTGTGTCTCCCTCTCTCTCTGCCCCTTCCCTGCTCATGCTCTGTCTCTCTCTGTCTCAAAAATAAATAAAAACTTTTAAAAAAATTTAAAAAAATAATAATAAATTGGTAGTTGGTCCACGACTAGATTTCTTTAGAGTTGGTTGTCATAGATGTCATATTTTATATTAATAATGATCTTCAGGGGGAGAAAGATGTTTTATTATCTATACTGAATAGTTAAACAAATTATAAAAAGACATAAAAATCTTCCTGACATTTAACGTTTCTTCTTTTTTGTTAAATGTTATTCACTACTGTGTTCTGACGTTTAGTGCTATTAAAAACTTTATTTATATTTACATCTCCTCCGAAGTTATGTAAAGTCTCAAATGAATTTTTTGAGTAAACAAAATACAAAATAGGTTTCCGACCCTGTGGGAATTGACTCTTCTTTGGCTCACATAACTTATTTTTGAACTGGAGTGAAATCTATCACAAAAGGACTCTGGCTGCCATCTTTTCTAGCTTCCCTCACAAGTCAGAAAGTTTCTGTTTCTGTACACAAAGGTCTAATTACTTGAAAAATGTTTCCCTGTTTCTAAGGTGAAATCTTTGTCCATTAACTTCTAAGCCTGATTCCTGTTTTTGTCCTTTGGAAGAAACATGATATAAGGAAAAGGTTTATAACCCACCTTGGTCTTCCCTTTCCCAGATTAACTAACCTTAATGTCTTCAACTGTTCTTCGTATAAAATGGCTTCACTGTTCTCCTGTCTTCCTTTTGGATGTTCTGAAATGTATCCATGTTTCCCTTAATTTACAGTCCCTGTGCAAAGTCTGAGTCAATCCATTATTGTCCTTGACTCGGACACTGCAGCCTCGAGTTACTTTTCTATATAAATGGTGCATATTATTTTATGACCAAAGAAAACCTAGTCTCGACCATCCTGTATTCATGTAATGTATGTTTTCAACACAAACCGCTCTTATTCTGTCAAGTTGCTCGATTACTTTTTGTTTGGCTTTGTAACAAAGCACACCACTTCTATATTTCATGAATTATATATTCCACACTTTTGGTTTTGTCATGTACATATCTGATAAACATGTCTTCCAGTCAGTGTTCGGTATAAATTCCGTAGTCTTCCTCAGAACAAAGGCACCCTGTAACATGGCTCAGTCAGCTCCTGTACAGGTATGCGTAACTCTGACATGACTCTGTAACTTGAACTATGTCCAATCAGACTATATGCAGCACCATATGTGGGAGACAGAGGAGTGGAAATTGCATAAAAGCCTACACTCCTCTGTGCTCCAGGATCAGCCTTTTCAGGGTCTCAGCCCACTGAGCCTACGCTGGCATGAATAAAGCTGCTTTCTGGAAAGAAGATCCTTGGTGTCCATCTTTCCATGCAAGAATCTTGCTATAGGGTTAGTGACCTTATACAAGGAGGTAGAGACTAGAGTGCTCTCTCCATCCTGTGATGCCACAGTGGCACAGTCTGCAAGCCAGGAGGAGGGTCCTTGCCGAGAACTGAATCTCCCAGCACCTTGATCTTGGACTTCCCATCCCTCAGAACTACGAGAAATAAATGTCTGTTGTTTAAGCCACCCAGTCTGTGGTGTTTTGTTATAGCAGCTACAACAGACTAAGATATAAAAACATGGCGAGGACTGGATGTCAGGATGACTGCCTACCCATTTTGGACTGAAAGGAAAAGCTGTGGACAGATTATGGGCCAGGGAGAATCTGAACCATGGAATTTGGCAGAAGTAGACTTAGATCTGGGTGAAATACTTGCACAGGCAGAAAAAGAATAGGTAGAAAAAAGCAGGCAGAGAGGAAATTAGTGAACGTTTTGTTAACAGCACTCTAAAAGATATGGCAGTTGGAGAAAAAACTCAGGAATACTGGTTTCCCCATTAGGGTAAAGCCTTCTAATGCTCTTTGACTACCTGGAAAGATGTTATATTCATTCACAAAGTCATTAAATTACTTGATAAAAATCTTAACAGCTAAGAGGAGGCCACAGCTACATGACTACAGAATCCCAAGGGATTCTGTTAAGAACTAGGCCTCTTTACAGAGAATCCTAGCAGCAGGCAGATCATTACCAGTACATTAGTATGACAGGTAGTGAGCGCAGAATGGAAGGCATTGTGTTTGATGACTGATGTCCAAGTGCCTGAGAACTTCCTTGAACAGATCTCTCAGAGGGTATGACAACTGATATCCTACATTTGACAAAGGTGGGGCATTGACTGACTTACTCTGAAAAGGGTAACTGACACAACTCCCCAACCCACAAATTGAATACCTCTTTGGAAGCAGTAGGAATAGTCTGTGTGTATTGGGAAAATATAATAATAAAAAAAAGAAATCTCCTGTCAAACCAGAAAACCTCTCCAAAACCATAGAAGAGAAAGAAAACAGTGTTATTACTGAATAAGCATTAAATCAGAATATGGTGGTATGATAGGCAATTCACTAAAAAGATAGCCAAGACCGAAAGAAATCTCACCCCCTTAGATAGCTAAGCAGATACAACCCACTACATACATATTCACAGGTGAACAATAACTCATCCTCAAATAAGAGGACTTAACAGCATCATATGTCACACATTGTTTTTCCTAAATTAACTTGGTAATTAGGGTAGCCATTCGTGTTAGCTAATTGGCTTTATCCAAAGGGGGGAAAAGAAAAAAGAAACAACAACAACAAAAAAACCTTCTATTCTTTATGACAAACTTGGATTTGCACTCATCGTGTAGATAAATTAGGTTTATGGGGTTTTTGTTGTTTTTTGTTTTTGTTTGTAATTGGAATCAATAAAGCTGCGGGAGAGGCTATAGTCAATTTCATTGTTTCAAAGCCTCTTGAGATTCTAGGGACAAAATCAGAGAATCATGCAAATAATTGCTCAGAGGTTTTTTTCATTCTCCAAAAGCTGGAATCCATTGTCTACTATTCTGTAGGCCCCAAATTGTCTGGTTTTTGTTTTGTTTTTCTGTTGGTAGCAAGGTATTTTATCTGCAAAATGAGCTGAGTCCTAAATTGTAACACTGTGGCTCATGGCTGATAAGACATGCCATAAATATTTTCCCTCAATTGAACAATGTTACAAATTATCTCATGAGGTTTGGGGCCTTGGGAAGCATGCGATTGTAACAAAGCCAAAGAATCAGTTTAGCATTGTTGTCTCCTTTCTGAGGCGAGCAGCCAATCATTTTCATTTTGAATAATTATAAATCCCTCCAGGGGGACAGATTTCTCTCCCCCTGCTTTTTATTTTTTTTATTTTTTTTATTTTTTTTTTTTTAATGACTAGAGTACATAGTGGGAGAGTCCTGAAACCCTTGAGGAATCCTGACATAAAAATTAGACTCCTTCATAAGTAAAAGCAAACAAGAATTTAGACTCAACTGCTACAAGGACAGAAAGAGAGAAAGAAAAAAAGACAGAAACTGCAGAACATAAATCAATTACAGAGAAAAACTTTGCAGACAGTGGTACTGAAGTCCGAAGTCAGAATAGTTGGAGTTAGGAACTGATGTGAACAAAGGTTAAAGAAATATAGAGAAAAAATTAAACTTCCTTACAAAGTACAGCCCATTGGCAAATCCTTGAGACCAGCAGAGTGTTGGATGTTAATACTTTGCTAAGAGCAAAAGGCAATCTTAGCTAACCATTATCCTGAGCTTCAAGATCCTGTAAGTCTACTTTAACACATAGAAATTCCTTTGGAAACTTCCTTTATCTTTACACGCCCCAAAATATATGTTAGCAATCATTCTTCAAACATATGGCCCCCTGATATACATCTGAAGGGTCTCATGACTAACGTTTTACAAGACAGTAATAAGTGAACTCTTTCTAACAACAGCTAGCCCCCTCAAGGTCCCTGAAACCTAGCTTCCAAATTCCTTAGAGACTTAAGCTATTGCTAACCCCCTCCCAGCTTAAAAGTATATAATCGGCCACTCCTCACACCCCCAGTGCAGCTGTTTCTGCCCATGGGTTCTGTCCCCATGTCTTAATAAAACCTCCTTTTTTGCACAAAGATACTGTTAGGGAACCGGGCTGGAACGCTGGTGGAAAAACCAAGCGGCACTCGGAGATCTTGGTGGATTGGAGATTTATTTAACACCAGCAGGCTCAGAGGAGACCGTTTCTCCAAAGATCTGAGCTCCGAATGCAAGCGGGAAGGGTAATTTATAGTTGTCAGCCTCCATATTCATGGGCGGGGGTGGGGTAGGGGGGGTGGGCAGTGCGTGCAGCAAACAGGGCAAGAAGAGGGGTCTCTAAGCCAGAGACCAGAGCTTGTTTTAGTCCTGTTGGCCATCTATGGCGCAGTACTTTATTCATTTCTCCAACATTCCCCCCTTTGATGCCTTTTAAAAAAAACTTAGTAGGCATCACCTTTCAGTTTTACAGGTTGGTACTCTCAGAAGGCTAAGATAGGTGCTGCAGTTTGGCGAGCAACAGTGTTTTCAATAAAACGTACCAGGGCATTTAGTATACGGGGGCTGATGGTCACAAGTAAAATTATGGAAAGGAAGGGCCTTGCCAGGGCAGGGAGCCAGGATGCCCAATCTGTGAGAGCCCATCCTCTCCATTGACTGATATTTTGTGTTGTCCACGTTGAATTTTTTCCTTGAGTTCCTTAACCTTAGTCCTGGCTATTCCTGATTGGTTTACAAAAGGCAACATTCCTCCCCCACAAAGATACAAGTCCCTCCTTTTCTCTGAAGTGAGGAGGTCAAGGGCTCGCCTGTTTTTGAGGGACACTGCTGCCAGGGAGTTTATTTGTCTTTGTCAGGTTACCTGGGAGTCTGCCATTCGTTCCGTGTCCTAGTTTGTTGGTGCAGTCTCTATTAGCCCAACAGCAAGAAGCAAGATCAGGGCTATGACACCAGGAAGGGGCAAGGGCTGGCAGAGTTGTATCTGGAACCCTGGGCTCAGTGCACACATTGATTCCTCAAGCTTCTGCCGTGCTCGGGCCAGCCAGCTTCCGGGGTGTGGCTGGAGCAGGGCTGGAGATCTCAGGGGCCAGTGTCTTTCAGTTTAAGCGGGCTAACTGGATCTGGATCACTTCGCCAGGTTGAGTGTTCCTCTGAGTTGGCCTTCTTAACTCTGGAGTGATGGACCCACAGGGTGATGCCTGAAACTGAGTCCTCTATTTGGTTGTATGTCTGTAAAGTCCACCTCCAAGTCTTTGAAAGGGGCGGGTTTCTGGTAACTGTCAGATCAGGTTTAGGGAAGATATGGTTTGCATATTTAGAGATCCATCCTGTTTTCCGGTTGTTTAAATAATCATATGCCCATGGGGTGTTGTTATTATCCCCACAGAATAGCAAGCACAGAAGATTGTCTATACATGAAATACTGTGAAAATTTTTCTAAAGTTTACCTCAAGTGGCCAAGTTTAGGCAAACAACAAGCATTTAAAGACAATTAGAACTAGAATTTAACATCCATAACGGTGCATTGTTGAAACATAGTTGTTGTTGTTGTTGTTGTTGTTTTTTCTCTAAAAACCCTCCTTTCCAGAGATAGCCAAATTGAGACCAATGCATTTGTAGAACAAGTCCAGTCTTAAGAAACCTGGCCTAACTATGTACATAAGTTTAAAAAGAATAACGATTGATCATGAGGATCTTTTAAAGTTTGCTTTGCTGGAAACTTTTGTAAGGGATCTCTGGGTTGAACTTTTAGTAGCCTCTCCAGGCCAGAAGCCAAGCCAAATACTTGCCATCAGACAGGCCTGCAATGCCTGTAGAACTGGGAAAATTCCTCTTCATGAGGTCCCCAAGATACCCTGAGTTTCCTGTACCTGCCAGGAAGTGACCTTCTTTACTCACCTGGTAGGGCTGCTGGGAACTCTGGAAGCAAGGTATCAACATTTCCAAGGGGCTTTATGGCTCCATGTTTCATAAAGCTAACCTTTGTTCCTTAAAACTGTTTTAGTTCCTTAAAGCTGAGTTTATGAATGTCATTCTCAAATACTCCAGTCAAAGCCTTGGTAAAATAACCAGTATTTCCAGTGGTGACCTGTTACAAGATGAACAGATTCTTATTGAACTTATGCAAACAATTGTAATTGCCATGAAAAAAAGAATACTCACTGAGAGTTTTTGAATTTCAGGGGAGTTATGTAGAGAGAAAAGATAAATGCTTCAGTTTACAAATGAATGCTTTATGACATTTCTGTATATCATAGATATCTTAAGAGAAAGTTTCCTTAATCTGGAAGAGCAAACATTAGAGAACCAGCAATATTTTCAATAAGAATCACAAAACTATAATCTTCCTCAGTTGATTTAATCCCATGTTCCTAATTCTTGTTCAGTTTGGATGCAGCTTTTTAGTTCTGGAAATTCTTACCCATTTTAGTATTAATCTTAAAGCTGTCAAGTACCTGTATTTGTCCCCAAAATCATTTTTATAAATCTCCTTGAAGAAGAAACACGTTTTGTGAGAGAATAAGAACAATTATAAATGACAAAATCTCAGAAATAGACATTGTTAAAGATCTGATGAGAGTTCATTATGATGCAATTGACAAAGAAATTCGGTTATTTCTGTGACACATAACACTTCAAGTAATCAGAATATTAAATGATGACCTTATACCAAAACATTAAAACTTTAGGAACTGCATATATATTTGGGCAGTTACAGCATTTACCTGTGCAATACAACCTAACGTTTGCCATTGTAGGACAGTGCTTTTCCAAGTAACTTAGCATCCCAAATAAAAGGGCCTAGTTGGTCAAAAAGACTTCATTTACCATTTAAATCCTGGGAAGTTTGTTAAAACCTTAGGAAATTATAAGTACATCCTAAATAGGATTACTCATCATTACAAATCTTAAAATTTTATTTATTCAACGAAGGTGGCAATAAAAGATCCTAAAGGTGAATGTATAGCATTATATAGTTGTTACCAAAACCTAGCTCCTGTAACATTGAGAAGTTTTAATTAAGTAATCAAAGACCTGATAAAGATGAAACCTAAAACTTTGGTTTTCCTGGAAGACAATCCCTTGTTTGCATTGTCTTATCAAGAGCAGATCAACAGTCCAAGAAAACTTTGTCATTTGAGCAGAGAGAAAAGCAGAATTTCAACCTTATACCAGTGTACCTTTAAAATTCCATTCATCTCAACTTTGGTCCATCCTGAGCACACATAAAATTCTTTTCCAAAGATTTCCCTTCATGAACCTTCTACAACTTTCCTTTGCCTTCAAACTTTGTCCCAAAGCCATTTCTCTCCAAATAACCAGTCTCATTTAAGATAAAATTACTTTCTTCTTCCCTCAACAAAAATGTATTTCCACTCCTTATATCTTTCTTACATACCTCCTACTTTCCTACATACAGGGTTGCTTTCTTTATTTCCATCAGTCTTAAATACACTTAGCAGGATTTTAACTCCTAGGAAACCTTAGTCTCCAACTGAGGACTTAGTAACCAACTGTGAGGTGTTTACACCAGAATTTTTTTAGATGGTAAATTCATGAACCAATTAAGTAAAAAGCATGTTTTCCAATAGGTCCAAATAGCTTTAATTTCTCTGCAGTAAGAAGTTAAAAACACAAACCCATGTTCAGTAATCAAAGCTTTAGCAATTCATTCTATTTGGAAAAGACCTAGGATGGGAGGAGGAGCCAATGGTACCTGAAGCACTGAGGAGGGTATAGGAACCAGTTATGTACACCACACCAAGTTGGTGCAGAAACAGCAGGGGGAGGGGAAGGCAGAAGAGGCAAGGTGCCAGTAGAAGGCAGAGAAGGAAAACCTAATTCAAAACCTTAACTCAGAGGAGCAGATGCCATGTTTTTTCCACCAAAGCGGAAATATGGAGTACACATCAGGCCAGAGAAGACCAGGAATTTCCCTGAAACAAATGGAGTTTCAGCAACTGCTTGGAAACATTCCTTAAAGTCCCCATCCCAAGGTAGACTAATCACAGTTGGCTCCAATTATAGCTGTTAACCTGGGAAATAAGGGAAAATCCGTCATATCTATTAGGCAGAGGAACAAGGAGAGAGAGCCAGTGTCCCCTTCAGTCTGATTCTATCTCAGCCAGACCAATCAGATCCCCTTCTTGAGGTTCCTCCTGATATCAGCTGGGTTTCTGGGACTTTCCCTGGTTGGGACATCTATTCTTTTAATTTCCTTTCTCCTTGCAGTAGGTTCACTGACCCTTACTAAGGAGGTTCTGGGCCTCCCCCCTTTTGGTGGCTAGACCTTCCCCAGCCTTTTGTCGTGGCTCTCTTGTGCCTCTGGAGCAAACAGTGTGTAAGCCTCACATAGCCTCTAATAATAATCCCTGGGGGAATCCCCTTGCTGCTGGGCATATTCATGGGCTTCTCAACCTCTGCTCTGATTACCCAGAGGAGAGCCTCTTGATACTGGCGGATCTGGACCGGTATCTGGAGAGCATCTGTGCCTAGCCCAGGGCGCAATCTGGCCGTTGGTCCTTGTTGGGGAGGGTTCTCCGGGTCCGGGAGGAGAGGAGAGATGGGCGGCACGTCCGGGGCCAGGGGAGAGACAGACCGGGGAGGAGTTTCAAGCTCAGGGGCAGGGGGCAGGGAGCCCGGTGAGTCATAAGGTGGCGGAAAGACGGGATCTTCCTCCGGATCTCCTGCAAACACTAGAGGAGCAGTGGGTTGCTTCTTTGGTTCCCTGGGTAAGTCTCCAGATAAGGCAGCTAAAACCTTTGCCTGACTCTGCTTGCTATGGGTGAATCGCACCCAAGGCAGAGGATTTTGGGCAATTTCAAGCCAGGAGTCGGTGTATGGAAATTGATCAGGGTGACCTGGGTCTCTCCAGAGACAACATGCCAGATGCAGCGGACCATTGGGACGTCCAAGATTCCCTCAGAGGCCCTCTTACACCAAAAGTGGGCCATTCTAACTCACATAGGGTCCTTAACATGCCGGGGACTATCTTAATTCTGTAGTCTCCCCAAAACCCCTCCTTTGCTCCATCCCAACCCCATAATGTTCCTGTGAGGAGAAGTCGCAAAGACAGAGGAATGGAGTGCCCCCTCTAATGAGGAGACCAGTCAGATGTCCGTCTGGCTATGTCCCAAAGGAACCTAGGTGATGATTGGCCGTAGCAGTCTCAGCTTTGTGGCTTACGATTGGAAACTATTCTGATGCTGCCTTAGACCATATGCCATTCACCATGGAATCGCAGCTGGGCCCACTCAGACCCCGTGGGCTTTTGGGGACCTTAAGGGTGCCCGCCCGTGGAGCCACAGAATCGAACTTGGCAGGCAAGCCAGACGGAGTCGCACATTCACGCTCACATACACACCAGAGGTTATGACATTCCCTCCCACAGAATTCCCCTGTGAGACCTCTGAGGTCTCTGGGGAGTAATCAGGTCCCCCTTCCACTCTTGCAAGTGGGCCTGACTACATTGGGTCCCAGCCTTACCGGTTTCGACGTTGGGTCGAGGTCCTCACCTGCCAAGTCTCCTGCCAATTCCAGCTGGAACAGCGGAGCGGGAGCTGGCCTGAGGCGACCGAGCAGGAGACTGAGGAAATTCAGGCAGGGTGCGCCTTCTCCCTTGCGATTCCTCGTTCTGTCACCGCCTAGCTGTTCCCCCAAACTGGTGGCAACAACGGGCCAGCACGGTTGGGTTTCCCGGTCAGGGAACCAAATATGTTATGGAACCAGGCTGGAACGCTGGCAGAAAAACCAAATGGCACCCAGAGATCTTGGTGGATCGGAGATTTATGTAACACCGGCAGGCTCAGAGGAGACCGTTTCTCCAAAGATCTGAGTCCCGAATGAAGGGGGGAAGGGTAATTTACAGTCGTCAGCTTCCATATCTGTGGTGGGTTTTCGGGCGTGTGGCAAACAGAGCAAGAAGGACCCAGAAGAGGCGTCTCTAAGCTAGAGACCAGAGCTTGTTTTAGTCCCGTCAGCCATCTTATGGTATAAAACTTTATTCATTTTCCCAACGACACCTCAAGAATTCTTTCTTGACCGTTCACTCCCAAACCCCAACATTTCACATCGGGAACTACTGGGATTAATGGCTAAAGAATGTACAAGTGTATATCCTTCAGTAGGGCCAAGCAGTGTAAGAATGATAGTATAGGTGCTTCTATGGTTAAACAGCACCAAAAAGGCTGACCACTGAGGGAACGGTGTGTGTCAAGATATGCTTTAACTGGAAACTAGAGGTCGTAGCTAATGGAAAGGGTGTTCATAAGTGAGTAGTGCCTGACCAAGGGAAGGAATGAAGTCAGGAATTTCTGAGGGAGCATCTCAGAGCAAGAGATAATGCTAATATATTTATTTAATTATTGATAACTAATCTACTTATTTATTGGCATAGTTGAATAGTACTGTGTTTAGTTAGCATTATAATAGTTTCCATAAAAGTTATTTATCAGTAACAAATTTGACCATGACTAATGGCTGATGCTGGAGAAATCTCTGGAACTGTATTCTCCAGAGAAGAATGTAAAAGCTTTATCTGAAGATTCCATCATAATTTTCCAGATAAATGTAGCGACACAGGGCTGCCTGATGGCTCATAGTTCTGATGATCAACCCCTGTAAGTAAATGGACTAAAAATGAGTTTAATGCTGGGAGAGAGCTTGTGTCCTCCCCCATGATGGACTGTTGGCTATTCTGAATCTGATGTCTTTAAAGGTCAATGGCTAGTGATGTGGGAAATGAAGGCAGAAAGAAATGGTAGATAAAATGAAATTTCCTTACAACCTGCAGCCCATTGACAAATACTTGAGACAGGCAAAGTATAACATTTCTCCTGGAACTCCCCACAGTCTTAAAGTTAATGCTTTGCTAGAGAGAAAAACAACCTTAGCTTGACAGTAGCTGGGCCTCCAGGATCCTGTGAGTCGTCTTCAGCATACGAAAGTTCTTTTGGAAACTTATCTTGGCCATAACCTCCCCCAGCTCCCAAGTATATAATCAGTCACTCCTCACAATCCCAGCACAGTTCTTTCTACCCAAGGTCCGTCCTTGTGCTCTAACAAAATCATCTTTTTGTACGGAAGATGTCTCAAGAACTCTTTCCTGGGCATCAGCTCTGGACCCCCACCACCACTCCAAAACCACAGAAGCTAGGAGTGTGTGATATTGTGATTTATAATAAGACATATATATTTAGTCTCTGAGTGGTTACAGGTATGGAACTCCTAAAATCCTTGGAATTTCCTGTGATAAGAGTGATCGAGACATCTTTTGTTATGTTAATGAGATGACCTTTGGAAAGCCCTTTAGTTACCTAAGGATGGGGACTGGTTGCCAGGGCACCCATCACGTGATTGGAGGGTTGGAACTTTCAGTACTCCACCCCCACAACCTCTGGCAAGGGGAGAGGAGCAAGGAATTGAATTGAGAGCTAATAGGGAGAGGCACCTGGGTGACTAAATCAGACCCTTAAGCATCTGACTCTTGTTTCAGCTCAGGTCATGATCTCATGCTTTCCTGGGTTCCAGCCCAGCATTGGGTTCTGTGCCGATGGTGCGGAGCCTGCTTGGGATTCTCTCTCCCTCTCTTTCTGCCTCTCTCAGACTCATGCTGTCTGTGTCTCTCTCAAAAATAAGTAAACTTAAAAATTTTTTTTAAAAAAAGCTCATGGCCAATGATGTCATCAATCATGCCAATGTAATGAAGTTTCATAAAAATCCAAAAGGACAGGGTTTGGAGAGCTTGCAGGCTGGCAGACAATTCCTCACCAGGAGGGTCACTGACTCCTCTCCATGGTGACAGAAGCTCCTCTTCTTAGGGTCCTCTCAGACCTTGTCCTCTGTATCTGTCTCATTTTTTTTTAATTAATTATTTTTTAAATTTACATCCAAGTTAGCATATAGTGCGGCAATGATTTCAGGAGTAGATGCCAGTAACTTATCCCTATGTGTAACACCCAGTGCTCATCCAAACAAGTGCCCTTCCTAATGCTCCTTACCCATTTAGGCCATCCCCTCACTCACAACCCCTCCAGCAACCCTCAGTTTGTTCTCAGTATTTAAGTGTCTCTTATGGTTTGTTCCCCTCCTTATTTTTATATTATTTTTGCTTCCCTTCCCTTATGTTCATCTGTTTTATATCTTAAATTTCTCATATGAGTGAAGTCATCTGATATCTGTCTTTGTCTGACCGGCTAATTTCACTTAGCATAATACCCTCTAGTTCCATCCACATAGTAGCAAATGGCAAGATTTCATTCTTTTTGATTGCTGGGTAATACATACATACATATGTATACATGTGTGTACACACATATATATATATATATATATACATACATATATATATGTACATATATATGTGTGTGTGTGTGTGTATATATATATATATATATATATATATATATAATACTCCTGTATATAGATAGGCACACACACACACACCCCACATCTTTACCCATGTATCCATCGGTGGACATTTGGGCTCTTTCCATACTTTGGCTATTGTCAATAGTGCTGCAATAAACATTGGGGTGCATGTGCCCCTTCGAAACAGCACACCCATATCTCTTGGATAAATTCCTAGTAGTGCAATTGCTGGGTCGTAGGGCAGTTCTATTTTTAATTTTTTGAGGAACCTCTATACTATTTTCCAGAGTGGCTGCACCAGCTTGCATTCCCACCAGCAGTGCAAAAGAGATCCTCTTTCTCCCTGTCCTCACCAACATCTGTTGTTGCCTGAGTTGTTAATTTTAGCCATTCTAACAGGTGTGAGATGGTATCTCATTGTGATTTTAATTTGTATCTCCCTGGTGATGAGTGATGTTGAACATTTTCTCATGTGTCTGTTAGCCATCTGGATGTCTTCTTTGGAGAAGTGTCTATTCATGTCTTTTGCCCATTTCTTCACTGGATTGTTTTTTGGGTGTTGAGTTTGATAAATTCTTTATAGATTTTGGATATTAACCCTTTATCTGTTATGTCATTTGCAAATATCCTCTCCCATTTCATCAGTTGCCTTTTAGTTTTGCTGATTGTTTCCTTCACTGTGCAGAAGCTTTTTATGTTGATGAGGTCCCAATAGTTCATTTTTGCTTTTGTTTCCCTTGCCTCTGGAGACATGTTGAGTAAGAAGTTGCTACAGTCAAGGTTAAAGAGGTTCTTGACTACTTTCCCCTCTAAGATTTTGACGGCTTCCTGTCTTATGTTTAGGTCTTTCATCCATTTTGAATTTATTTTTGTGTATGGTGTAAAAAAGTGGTCCAGGTTCATTTTTCTGCATGTAGCTGTCCAGTTTTCACAGCACCATTTGCTAAAGAGACTGTCTTTATTCCATTGGATATTCTTTCCTGCTTTGTCAAAAATTAGTTGGCCATGTGCTTCTGGGTCCATTTCTGGGTTCTCTATTCTGTTCCATTGATCTGAGTGTCTGTTTTTGTGCCAATACCATACTGTCTTGATGACAACCTCTACCAAATGTCTTCCCAACTGGGGAACCGCCTATCCCCTTGTGGCCTGAGGACCACTCAGACCTCACTATCTGCTCCTGGGGATTCGCCCTTCCCACCAGAGCACCGCTAGGAAGACACACCCCATGATCTCCTTATTTGCTGCAAATAAAGTTTCCTTGATGTGACAACTCCACCTGGTGTCCTCTCTATCTGATGTTGTCTCCATCTGTAACTGACCAAAGAACAAACACACGTTTATTTGGTTACCACTGGACAGTCGTGCCTTTATGATTTTAACTAATGGCCCAAGTACTATAGATTTGCTTTGTTTGTGGTTAAGAAACATAAAAGGACAAAGTATCTATAAGGGTAAATAAGGAATGTAATTTATTAACATCCGGAAGCTGGTATCTGTAGAAAACTGTATTATGATATCAATGGTATGCTTATGTGTACAAACAACACAGAATACAGAAATTACCAAACAGTGACCTCTAGTCACTACGCTAGTCCCCAGGGATACATGGAAAATGTTTTTTTAGGGAAGAAATGGATACTTTTAATTGATGTATGGGACATAAAGTATTATTTCAATGTCTGTGTCACAGCTCTGTAGTGTGACAAAAGCTTGGTAAATTCATGTGTAGACGGCTTTCTTCCAGGAAGAAACATCATTTAAGAACATTGACTTGAAGGCCCGGTTTATGTAATGCTCAAAGAAACTAATTGGTCAGGGGCACCTGGGTGGCTCAGTCAGTTAAGTGTCTGACTTCAGTTCAGGTCATGATCTAACGGTCCTTGAGTTTGAGCCAATATCAGGCTCTTGCTGACAGCTCAGAGCCTGGAGCCTCCTTCTTGATTCGATGTTTCCCACTCTCTCTGCCCCTACCCCATGCATGCTCTGTCTCTCTCATTCTCAAAAATGAGTAAATGTTAAAAAAAAAAAAAAAGAGAAAGAAAGAAAGAGAGAGAAACTAATTGATCAGTGTTGGAGCAGGCTGTGAAGGTGCACACACAAGTTAACATCTTTCCACAATGTCAGCTGTATTCAGTCATAAAGCAAGGTTAACATAATTGTAAAGCAGGTTCAGTATTCCAAACCCAATGACCTCGTGTTTAAATTGGCTTCTTACAGGGGCACCTGGGAGGCTCAGTCAGTCAAGCGTCTGACTTTGGCTTAGGTCATAATCTCGTGGTTCATGGGTTTGAGCTCTGCGTTGGGCTCTGTGCTGACAGCTCGAAGCCTGGAGACTACTTCAGATTCTGTGTCTCCCACCCTCTCTCTGCCCCTCCCCTATCTGTCCTCTATCTCACTCTCTAAAAAATAAACATTTAAAAAATTAAAAAAAAATAAATTGGCTTCTTACACCTCACACAAAGCAAAGCATGAGACAAGTCACACAAGAAACAAGATAGAACAAGGATGTGGGAAGTTAATGAACCAATCATGAGCATAACAGTTGAGATGAGGTCTTGGTCAGATCCAAGTCAGCTTTCAGCACTTGCTGCTTATTACGTGGCAGCAGTGAAGGATCTGTTCTGCTCAGAGATCACTTGGGCAGAACTTTTGGCAGCAGTTGCCTTTTTTTGATGTGGTCAGACAGGAAAAGGTCAGCATCTAGAAAGTCTGGCAGTTTGCTGCAAAAATCCTCCATTTTTAAAGGAGTTTAATCAGTCTTGGACCTTTGCAGACCTCCTCTGGTACTGCTGGTTATCCGTTCTGGGTGTGTTGTCAGCCCGTGCTGGTTTCAGCCATATGTAGTCTTAGCTCAACACCCTTGGCTGCTTGTGCCACTGCTTGACCTGTGTCACTGCTTAACATGAGTGACTCTGTCTTGCTCTCTCCAGTCAGAAACAGAAGTTAAATTTAGTATTAAAATTACAGTTGAGGGGCACCTGGGTGGCTCATTCAGTTGAGTATCCAACTCTTGTTGACTCAGCTCAGGTCATGAGCCCAGGTTCCTGGAATTAAGCTCCACGTCTGACTCCAGGCTGGGCATGACGGCTGCTTAGGATTCTCTCCCTCTCTCCCTCTGCCCCTCTCCATGGCTTACTCTATCTCCCTCTGAAAAAAAGAAAATTACAGTTGATAAAATGTCACCAACGCTTGTAAAAAATTTCTAATTACTATGGATGATGGAAGGAAAAACTAACTGAGTTATTTGAGAGAATATCAAAAGATTTGTGAAGGGATAAAATAATGATTAATATGCTTTGTAAAGGGACTCTAATATAATAAAATGTGACAGAAGTTGTTGTAAGACAAGTAATGAAAATACACGTGAGAAATACGTGGCAAAGGGATATTTACACAGATCCCCTACATCATATGATGTGGGGCCATAGCATTTAGATGGTACATTGAATGTTCCAGACTTTCCCTGCTTCACGTGGGCCTCACAAATACCTGTAGCCTTGAAACTATCAAGAAAGCCTGATCAACTATCAAGAAAGTATCAATCTACTCCTTTATGTTGTCTTCTCAGATCATGTCTTAGAAATTATCTGGCTAAAAAAGAAAAAAAAAGAAATTCATTTTGTTATAGATGAAGAAACAGAGTAACATTTTTTTTTGCTTTAGAATTTTCATTTCTTAACCAGTAATTATTTTTGCATATGAATAATTTTATTGATTTTTTATAAACCTACATTTGATTGTGTCATATTACCATTTTAAGTTCTATGCCATCATTTCAGTGATGCCATTGACTAAGAGTAAACCCTTCAAATTCAGATTTGTTTATTACTACATTCTATGGATTGGCATATGGACCTTTAAATTCCAAATTATTGCTCCTGGTACTTGGCTCCTTTGTTTCTTACTAAGATTACGTGAAAACATTTTTTCCCTTCTGCTATACTTGCTCCCTGTATTGATCAAGGTTCTCCAGAGAAGCATAACCAATGGGGGTGTATGCATGTGTGCGCATGTATATATATTTTAAAGAATTGACCCACATGATTACATGATTACAGAAGCTGGCAAATCTGAAACCTGCACAGTGAGGTGGAAAGCTGGAGACCCATGTAAGCTGTCTGCTAGCAAGAATTCTCTCTAGCTTGGGAGAAGTCAGTCTTTTATTTTGTTCAGGGCTTCAACTGATTGGGTGAAGCCCACCCACATTATAGAGAGCAATTTACCTTACTCAACATCCATTGATAATTTCATCCAAAAATACCCTCATAGAAATGCCCACAATAATGTTTAATCATATATCTGGACACATGATCTAGCCAAATTGACACATAAAATTAAACATCTCAGCATTCATAATGCCTGTCTTCCAGTTTTCTTTGGATATTTTCATCTCTTTCCTACAAATTTCATTTTGATTCTTTATCGATCGATTTTGTAATTCTTCAAACAAACATATTTGTTGAGAAAACATTGGGAACCATATACATCCAGTCCTATGGAACAGTACTTCTGGGGACAACCTCACAAAGAGAATATCAGTATGAGATGCATGTGGGAATACTGCTATCCATAAAATTCGGGAATCGTACATATGTATCATGTCACACCAGACATCAGATTTCAGGAGAGAAACTCTCGTTGTCATGATGTGGAACTTTAGCTGCACGATTAGCAAAGCAAGAGTTGCTGTTGTGTCACAACTATGGGTTAAGATCCCGTCCGATTTTGCTGTTTCACATTCATTGGTTGGGAGATCACAAGTGCCTTTGTTGTCATGAGCAGTCTAAGCTTTATATCTTTCATTTTTAGCTATATAGCAGGATGGCCTGATCTGCATCCTCAGTATTCTTGAATCAATTGCCTTGTTGGCAATTGCCTCTAGTTGGTTTCCGTGAAGCTCTTTTGGAAGCCAATATCTCTGAATAAAGAACCTGGAAGTCCAATTTGTCATTGGACAAATTAACTCCTATTTAACTTTTACAAAAATGTTTCTTTCATCCTTCATGAGATGATTAGCAGCACATGCCCAGGTGTTGTCATAGTTAATGATCTGAAGATCAAAATCCTTGGAAACTATCTTAATAAGCCATCTCTCTCTTTGTTTTTCATAATGATTTTTGTGTCTGTCTCCAC
This sequence comes from Panthera tigris, assembly GCF_018350195.1. Lineage (NCBI taxonomy): Eukaryota > Metazoa > Chordata > Mammalia > Carnivora > Felidae > Panthera > Panthera tigris. Next base: position 146,194,589 of record NC_056663.1, read on the forward strand.
AAGACTCAGCCATCAGTTTGTCAGATGAGTATCGACATCTTCAGATACTTGCTTCAAAATGCCAGCACACATCCCCTTAAGGCTTGTCGGATCACTGTTAAGTGACCTGTATGCTTTTCAATAGTGTCTCAGTCATTAATCACAATGCAGAGCTCTCCCTTCTGGGGGCCAGATTGAAACATGCCTTCTATTTGGTTTTGCCAGGGATATTTTCTTAGTTTACTTGAGTGGAGGATTCTATCATGTATTAAGAATGACGTTTTTCACTCCTGGCTGCATATTTAAATCACTTGGAAACTGTGTAAAACGATCACTGTCCCACTACCAGACCAACTAACAGAACATCTGGGGATGGTGAGCAAGTATCAGTGTTTCTTAAAAACTGTCCAGGTGATTCCTTTTTTTTTTTTTTTAAGTTTTATTTATTTTTGAGAGAGCACGTGCATGTGCATGAGCAGGGGAGAAACAGAGAGAGAGGGAGACAGAATGGGTTCCATGCTGACAGCAGAGAGCCTGATGCAGGGCTTGAACTAAAGAACTGGGAGATCATGGCCTGAGCTGACGTTGGAGCTTAACCAGCTGAGCCACCCAGGTGCCCCTCTCCAGGTGATTCTAATTGGCAGCTGGTGTTGAGAGCCACTATGTTAGTGTGCTTAACCTCAAACACTAAGATAAAGTGAGTCATCTATATGTCTTGTTAAAATTCAGTATACTGATCAGTGTGTGTGCAGGGCCTGAGAGCTTGTATTTCTAGTGGGTGATGCTGCTCTATGGATCACACTTTGAGTAGAAGGGCTTTTGAAGGTTCCCTCTTTATGATTTCAACCTCACATTGAAACATCTTTTCTAACTTGTCACTATTATATTTTTTAAAAATTTTTGAATGTTTATTTTTTGAGAGAGAGAGAGACAGAGCTTGAGCAAGGGAGGGGCAGAGAGAGAGGGAGACACAGAATCTGACACAGGCTCCAGGCTCTGAGCTGTCAGCACAGAGTCCGACGCGGGGCTCAAACTCGGGGACGGTGAGATCATGACCTGAGCTGACGTCGGACCCTTAACCGATGGAGCCACCCAGGGGCCCCTAACTTGTCACTATTATTAATCAATATTCGAGTGCAAATTTTATGGACATGGTGTGCCTCTCTCCTGTTATGTACAAGTAAGCCCTTGTGAGCTGCGTTGTTGGGTTTCCTGTTTTTACACCCATTGAATATAAGGGTTGAAAAGAACCTTAGAGAGGACCTGACTGGTGGTTTTAGATGTTCTTCCCAGAACAAAGAGATCTGAGAGACTTCGGATGTGTGGAGGGTGCAGACAAGGCTGGGGGCTGTGTCTCCATTCCAATGAGAAAATTCCACTTTTGTTGTTCGTTTTAGCCTTCAGTGTGGTATTTCAGTTGAAAATGTAACAGAAAAACCACTCCTCTTGTCATTTCAAAGATAAAAATTTTCGACAGGTGTTGGTAAGTTATGTACTTAAGTTTACTAAATATTCAATAACAAATTCATAAAGTTGCTGAGAAAAAAAATCACTGGCAATACTAAGTTATAGCTCATGCTAAGTTTACAATATGAAATAGGAAAAAACTATCCCATGGTAATTTTGTTTTCAGTGTCTATTAATACGCCTGTCACATGAGCGTTTGTTTATAGGTGAGTCATCAAAAACACAATGGAAGCAATTCACAAAAATATAAGGCTCCAAATGTATAGCAGGTAAGGTAGTAAACCAGGGAATGAAAAGACTATCTTGTCTGCAAATACCCAACAGCTCAGCAACTGAGCACAAAGCAAAGGACATATTGTCAAGTCCTTTCCTTTCTCCCAGCTGTTCTAAGCACTATAGACTTTTATACTAATTAGAAATTACTTTATATAGTATTTTTCCTAAATTTATAATTAACCTGATTCTTCTTAGGGAGGAGAAAATAAGACATTGATCAGCACAGTAGGAGCAAAAAGGTGGCCTTGTGGCCTTTCTGTATTTACCCCTTGTAGTGGTCCAGACTATCATGCAGTGTGGCCATTGGGCAGGACATGACAAAGCCAGACTTCAGTAAATACCATAAGCAAAAGAACTTAACAAGGTATTAGCAAGGGAAGATTTGTCATACATGGTCCTCCCTGATGCCTGTGATAAGCTTTGCACGTGTTCATGTTTGGAGAAAAGGAAGAGCAAGGGTTGTTTGCTGCCTCTTAGGACAATTCATTTGGAGCTATGGCTTCAGAAGATGTGTGAGTGATTTTCTAGGTAGTAGTGAATCCAGCACAGAGTAGAAACAAGTATGTGTATCTCTGTGGTCCTCGATGTGTTATCATTGCATGTGCTATGAAACCTCAGTTCTATCAATTTTGTGTTTCTTTTAAAAATCTTATTTCGTGTTTGAATTTATAGGGCATTAATGTTAAAGGACCTATTTCAACCCATTTAAAACTTACAACTAAAACACTTCGGTTTATATTTCTGTTATCATCAGCAGGATATACATACTACAATTAAAATTAAGGTTATAGGCAGATGCCTCTGTATCTGGTGGTAGAAGGAGAGGATATGAAAGCTGATGAGTAGGTTGTCAGGACCAGAAAGCCTTGCTTGTTTAGGAAAACACTTCTCAGTTATCTGTAGTCTTCCTCTGTGTGTGTTCTGTATTTTGTCGTTTATCCATCAGTGTGATTTTACCCACTTCCCATCTTCCATATATTTGCAAAATTATTTGATATGCTAAAAAAAAATTACTTGATATGCTGATTACAACCTCCTGTCCTTAGCAATATTATACATTTATTGCTTTTAGTGTGTTTTGTATGAAAATTTTAATGTGATTGGCACACCGTGTGGGTGAGTCGGTTGAGTGTTTGACTCTTGATTTTGGCTCAGGTCATGATCTCCATTTGTGAGATCAAGTCCTGCAATCAAACTCTGTGCTGACAGCGCAGAACCTGCTTGGGATTCTCTCTCTCCATCTCTCTCTTCCCCTGCCCTCTACTCAACTCTCTCTCTCTCTCTCAAGATAAATAAAAAAAAATTAAAAATAATAAAATAAAAATTTAATGTAATTATGAGATACAAGGAGGATAATCAGAACTGTTCCTCTAAAAACTTTAAGTGTGTTCAATTTTTTAAAAATGTATTACACATCTTATTTCATGGTGTAGGTTACCATTGACTTCCCCAGCGTATTAAATACTAGCAAACTAATAGCAAAATTATTTAGAGATCAAATTCAGGTTTTCACTTCCTTGAAATGAAGGGGGAAATTCTGTAGACATAAGACACAAGGACCTATCTTTATGTGTCCATATAAATCCATAAGACTGTAAGTCTATACAACATTAGTGTTCTTTGTGGTTTATTAGATTCTCAAGACAAAAGATAAAGTTCTGGAGTTGTCAGGAATAATAGTCCAGCAACTAGCAGTTCACACATATCACTCCACTTTATTTTGAGCATTGGGATACATCTGGATGATCAAGAGGCAGCCCAATTTTCTCACTCCTGTCTTCATCTATAATCTTGCCGGGCACACACATTATAAAGCATTAGCCTTGACCTGAAAGTCCCAAACGAAAGTCCCTCTCTCCTTGCCAGTTTGCTCACTTATGCCTCACACTGACTTCTGTTGGCATTATTTAGCTCAGGCAGGCCAGGCTGAATAGACTTTGACTTTGCCACTTTGAGCTCATAATTTCAAGGTTCTTCTTATCCATAAGATGTTTTCTATGTGAAGTTGGAGTTCGTATAACCTCTGTGGCTATATAACTTTTATTTAACCTAATCCTAGCAATTCTAGAAATTCTCATTTCTCCTATTTCACAACATTAGTTATTAGGACACTCAGAAGAAAACATCCCAGACATGTTATACACATAGAAGTGCATTTCTGTGATTTTTACCAGATTCTATTCTGAAATCAGGCATAATGCATAATTCAATTCAGCACATGTTGAGTCGCCGCTATATTTTCAGCATGAGATAGAACCCAAACCATTTAAACCAAAGCATTAAATCAACAAACTACAGTTTCACTAGGGAAACAAGAAAAACTCATGGAATGATTAGGAAAAATTGATGACAGCATATGATGGATTCCGGTATATCTGCTACTCAGAATACATGCTGTAATAATCCACAAAATGGAAGGATCATTTATTTCTGGGTTTCTCAGGAAAGACTTCAGGTCAAATTGGATTTTGAGAGAGAGGATATAATGGGCTGCTGTGAGAAGCATTGGCATGAATCCAAAACGCATGTATCCCTTGTATTCTCACTTTCAACTAAAGAAATCATTTTCCATGCTGCTGTATGTGGACTGGCATCAAAGTTTGAAGGAAAGCAAAAGGAGGCTGAGCCCCGGGCTGAACCAGAAATCTAACAACTACAAATGAATAGTCACTAAAAACTACACTGAATAGTGAGTGGAAACCTACTGTCTCGGGAAATAATGGGGAACAATTAAGAGGGAGCCCCATTTCTTAATTCTCTAACTTGGAGACAGAGATGTCAATAGACGTCTGATTTAATATGCTTTGCAATGCAATAAGACAAACGAATAGTGATTTTAGAAAACTGCCCAGTACTCTTAGTAGGCTGTACTTCAGAACTCGTACCTGACTCCCACACTGCACTGAAAGGCTACCCTACTACTTCTATGAGGCCCCTCATCTTCATTTTCTCCTTTGCCAATAACACAGTACTTTATGCTAGACTGACTTCTTCCACTATCCACCAGAAATTGAGAACTGATGCAGGACAGCTTCTAAATAATTCCCCTACAGAAAACATAGAAAAGAGCGGCTAAGGCTCTACAATGTCTTATCCAGAAGCTCTGTCAAGTGTAGAAGATAGCCAAGATAACATAGCAAGTGAATGTCCTACCTGCAGGTCTCACTGTAGGCTTAAAATGACAGCAGTAGTAACAATACCAAATGTGCATTTTTTTTTGAAGAAAACAGACAATGTGGGCTTCTATGAAAGTATAGTAAAACCTTGGTTTGTGAGCATAATTCATTCCAGAAACATGATTGTAATCCAAAGCACTCATTCATCAAAGCAAATTTCAAGAATCATTAGCTTAGTTGTGATCATGTGACATTCAGCATCATGTACTACTCATATCGCGATACATTGCTTGTTTATCAAGTTAAAATTTATTAGACACGTTTCCTCATCTTGCAGAACAAGTTACTCACAAACCAAGGTTTCACTGTTTCTTGCCCTTTCAACATGATTTTCCGGCAGTGTCATCTGCAAAAAACATTTCAACCTGTTTCTTTCACAAACCCCACTATGCCAATGGACTTTTAATGTGTTACTATGATTCTATTTGAGTGTGGGATTTTCCCCTACAAATCATTTGCCCCAAATCTTGTTTTATGTATGTAAAATTATAAAGTTAAAAATACTTCAAACCATACAAAGAAAGTATTCATAGTGAATTAGTTTATCAAAATAACAATAATTTTTTAGAAAGTGTTTATTTTTGAGAGAGAGTGGGAGCACAAGTTGGTGAGGGGCAGAGAGATTGGGGGCCAGAGGATCCTAAATGGGCTCTGTGCTGAGAGCCTGATGCAGGGCTTGAACTCACGAACTGGGAGATCATGATGTAAGAACATGACCTGAGCCAAAGTTGGATGCTTACCTGACTGAGCCACCAGGTGCCCCCCAAATAAAAATTATTTTAGATTATTGTTTTTTCCTCCCACTACCTTTCCATCTCTCAATATTATGGATTTTTCTTTCTGTAAGCTTTCAAATATTTCTCTCTCCATGTCAGTGAAAACCACCACAAACCTAGTAAAAAAATTCTTCCTTTTTTCCTGGATTAGACTTTTGTCTGTTACTTCCAAATAAATCGAAATAATCTGTATCTTCTAATCACATCACCTCCGCAGGCTACCATATCATGCTGTTAATTATCATGTAAATTTTTTATAGCTTGGCTTATGAAGTTAAAATCTCAACAAAAAATGTTTGAGTTGCTGGTCTCTAACAAGAGAAAAGTGTCAGAAAGGACAATGGGAACATGTTTCAACTAAGAGAAGAGATAAAGTCCTTGGGAGTTATAATTAAAAGCTAAGTAGAGAAAGTGTTTTCATGAGGCAGGAATGCTGCAATAATGCTGATGATAATAAAGGCCTGATTCTGGACCATTGGGTAGCAACATGATGGTCAGTGGTGACCTTGACTGGAGCACTCTCAATGGAGTGGTAGAGGTGAAAGATTGACTGAGGTCATCCCCACAGCGAATGGCTAGAGAGAGTGGAGACACTGACTTTAGCAAACCTCCTAAGGGTTTTGCTATAAAGAGAAGAGGGACCTGGAAAGAGATGAGAGGTCAGGAGAGTTTTTGTGTGTGTGTTTTTAGGATTGCAGATAATATAGTGTGTTTGATTCTCAAGACAATCCAGAAAGGAATGAGGTGGGGAATTTATGCTGTGTGAGATTGGGGGATGGGAGGGTAGATGATCACAAGAGACAGTCCCTGAATGCGTGACAGGGATGACAGCCAGGGCACAAGTGGGAAGTTTGCCCTTAGATAGTCGGATGTGAGCAGTAAATGGCAGTAAAATTGGTAAATTCTGTGGTAATTGTACCTGGAAGATTTTGCCTGTAAAATAGAAAGATTTTTAACAGGATTACCAGCTTTCATGTGTTCCAATATTTTTTAAAAACCTCAATTTTCTTAATCATTTTTTGCTTATTTCTTTACCTAGTAACAAAAACCACATCATGAGCAAAAACAGGCATGTGAAAGAGTTTGAGATTGTCCAGAAAAAAAGTTTGTAGGCTTGGGGCTGGGCTAATCTGGTATATAACAAGAAACAGTGAGAGGTGAGTTTTGCCTATTAGGTTTACAGAAGGATTAAGAGTTGCCTTGTACATCTGAATGTGTTCAGACCTTGGGCTTTATTATGTAGATGCTGGGAAATTATCATTAATCATGAAGTAGGTGAATGGACCCATCAAAGAACAAATACATGTCTTCAAATGGGCTTGTAGATGTTTGGAAGGAAGTCAGAAAGCAAATGTGGTAAGGTCACATGAAAGCCTTTCACAGTGTAAAACCAGTAGGTACTTTTCACCTTGGAAGTTTTGATAAATCTGTTGAAAATGTTTTCCTCTAGCAAAAACACCAGTAGGTATTTCAGAAACACACATGTATGTAAATACACACACAGCACTCTGGGGATAATTTTGAATGAACCAGATTCAGTGTAATTGCCAATGTAAATTAGCTCAGCTTGTTCTTTACAGATTCTCTGCTAAGCACCCTATTTTATTTTATTTTTTTTTAATTTTTAATGTTGATTTATTCTTGAGAGAGTGAGAGAAAGAGACACAGAGTGTGAGTGGGGGAGGGACACAGAGAGAGACACACACACACACAGAATCCAAAGCAGGCTCCAGGCTCCAAGCTGTCAGCACAGAGCCCAACATAGGGCTCAAACTCACAGGCTGCGAGATCATGACCTGAGCCAAAGTCAGACACTTAACTGACTGAGCCACCCAGGTGCCCCTAAGCATGCTATTTTAAAACAAAGATCTCCCAGTTTCCCTGGGTGGCTCAGTTGGTTAAGCATCTGACTTCAGCTCAAGTCACTATCTCCCATTTTATTGGTTTGAGCCCCGTGTTGGGCTCTGTGCTGACAGCTCAGAGCCTGGAGCCTGCTTCAGATTCTCCCTCTCCCTCTTCTGCTCCTCCCTGGCTCACACTCTGTCTCTCTCAAAAATAAATAAACATTAAAAAAAGTTAAAGATCTCTCTTGGTGCTTTAGTGCAAATTTGTACCTTTTCATTTCATCAAAATGTAGTAGTAAATAGTAAATTGGATTTCTCATGCTATTCTTTTGAAAGCTTTATTTTGCTTATTATATGAAACAGTATCAAAGAGAAAATATATACATCACCACAAAAGCTGCCAAAAATTTGTAAACACTTTTCACAATTTAATTTAAAAACAAAATCATTATTTTCCTTCCCAATTTATTCTTTCAATTAAAACCTGTCATGAAAACACTTGAAATCTGTGTGTAGGAGGAAAACTTGGTCTACATTGTTCAGTTATTTATTCAACAAATATATGTCAAGTGCTCCTTATTGTGGCTCTACCACAGGACCGTCATGATGGAATGCTAATAGAAGATTGAAAACTATGGCTTCTGAGAGGAGCTAATGTGTCCACAGGTCATTGGTGGGGAAGGAGTCTTCAGTTAGGTCCAGGAAGAGTCTGGCATCCCAAGATCCCTCAAAGCTCCTAGTTCTTTAGTAATTTTAACTGGTTAGGATAGTCATAATGAAACATTCAGCTTTGGTAACTTCTGGGAAAAGCTGGTGTAAGTGGACATTTTTCTTAAAAAATAAGGGAGTAAGCCATGAAGTTCCAAGGAAGAGACTTAAAGGCAAAGAGAACAGCAAGTGGAAATGCCCAAAGGCAGGAGCATGGATACTTTTTCTTTTCAAAATGTCCTTTTAGTCCATAAACATAGGTTTGTAGCAGCAAGCTTTATATGAAAGCTCTGTTTCAGTTTGATTCAATAAATATCTCTTGAGTAGCATCGGCTAAATAGGACTCTCTACCAGGCAGCTCCAGTATGTAGGAGGCTAGGTATGCAGGACTGAAGGTAAAAATTGAGTGTAAAAGTGGTCATGTGTATTCTCTGTGAGAATGAATTAGCCACTTACTAACTGTAAGGCTGTCAGAAGGCACATGAGACCAGATTACAGAAAGAAATTTTCACACATTGAAAATGTGGTAGGGAAGGAGATTTTCTGCTTTCCTACCACTTTTCCATCACTAACGTGGCCATTTCTCCATGCTGGATGATCCCAGAAGAGCTGCAAACAGTCGCTGGCAGGAGATAGGAGGAAGAATTAAGAGGCCTCCCTCACTCAGTGTATATTTCTCTGCCTTGAGTGCACATGGGCTGGGAGGGAAACAGTTTAATGTAAGAGGATGTTAAAATTAAGCTTGATTGGACTAAAATTTTAATACCCAGAAAAATGGGTTCTTTACTAACTGAGAGTGACCAGAGGGGCTTTGGGACCTGCCAGAGACACTCTTGGAGCCTGGGGAAGGAATCAGCAGACTGAGTCTGGAGAGGGTCAGGAAAACCGATATCATTTATTTGAGCTGAGCTTATTGATTAGATATGTTTCATTTTTGTTTAGTTATCAATTGGTTCAGACGGAGGTGATCAGCTACATGGGGAAATAAATCACACACTCCCATTGAGAAAGGGTTTCCTGCCAATGGCTGCACAAAGGCAGTAAGTGCATTTTTACTTAATCAAATTCATTCTGCAAGAAGGCCCAAGGCAAATAGAATACTGTGATTAAACGTAGCCAGGCTTTTCTCTGAAAAGATCTGAGGAGGAAGAAAAGGAAATAAGGTTGGAGCAGAACCAAAGATGCTATGCATGAAAAGAATAAGAAAGCAAGAGTGGAATAATAACAGACTGTACTAGGAAGACCTGTACGTCTACTTGGTTGCAGAAGATCGTTTGAACCTGGTTCCAACTTCCTTTCTCACACTAATTTCTCCATCTTCCTGTCACATTCTTGCCACGATTGCCTTCTTGCCTGACTATACCAGGTTCCTTTCCAGCAATCCCACGTCCAACTCAGTGCTATTTATGCCTCTGTTACTTCTGCCTTCCGCCTCTAGGTTAAATGTCACTCCTCCAGTGAAACCGTCTGTGTCTCCTTTGGGCTGAGTTGGACGTTCTGGGTTCTGCCGCCTTTGGGTTGTTATTCTGTGTCTAGTTCACTGTAGATGCTTTTCCTGCTATCTGTCAGGGTGCCTGTCTTCTCCACTAAACCCTGAGTTGCCTGGAGACAGCTCTGTGTCTTCTGTATTTTTTAATCTCCAGAGTCTGGTAGAGCTCCTCACATATATTAGATGATCAGAGTGTTTATTTATGTAATTAATTCACAGTCATCACTAGGCAGCTGACTGATGGAAGTATAAGGAAGAAATCACACAGCAAATATATGTTATTGCTAAGTACCAACCTCCACTTATTTATTGTTTTCGAGGACTCACAACAGGAATAAAGAAAGGGGTGGGATCTCAAGTCCAGAATTAGAAAATGGCACGGAATTTTTCTTCCTCTGTCCTTCCCCTCCCTAGTGACTTCTTCCATGGAGCCCAGCTAGAGGTGGAGCAGGACCTCAGAAGGGACTTGATAGACTGGTCAACTCACAGCTGAGTAAGGCGCTAACCCCCTTAAAGGGGGTAACTAGCAGGCTAAAAATGAAGAAATAACAAAGATACAGTGCTGATGAAGTGGCCTCCCAGCGTGTAACTGAAGACTATATGCTCTGCAAGTTATTCTGCAATCGCAGGAGCAGGTGCTCCATATGCAAAGCCTTGATTTTAGTCAAGGAAGTCCTTAGCCTTCTAAAATTTCTCTTTAGGGGAATGCTTCTACATTACCTTCTCCTCGTTTCTGTCTTCCCTCATCTATAGAATTTATCTTTCTTGGTTATTGCCTTATTCTTCTTCAACATAAACATTCACACACACACACCCCAAAGACTACCGATGCTTTAACTCAGAGATTCATGTTAGTAAACTATTTTATACAAGCTTGAGTATTTTTGAGACTGAGTGAATATTTTTGGAGTTATAAGGATATACATGCTATCTAAGCTTCCTTCAGATTCCTATATTCCATAACTGAGGGAACAATTGTATATCTTTAAAATTAGAAAATATTTTATTAGGATATGCAATTTTTTTTTCCTTCAAGAGACTGGGTGTTTGTTTTTAGAATTTTAAATCACAAAATTAGAGTAATTTATGTGGCTTCATTCCTGATCCTTCGATGTATTTCCATCACTTAAAATTTACATTAAGATGCTTACATAGTAATATGTTTGCTAGAGTAATAAAACCTCATGGAGATGATTTGTAATTGTCCAATCTCCCTCAAAATTGTCTCTATAAAGGGTGCTGTGGAATACTTATCTAATGGCACATACACTTCCTATAACTCATGAACCACACCATGATAAGAGTGCAATACAATGAGTCCAAAAAAAAAAAATCATCTGAACATAGCATCATTTCCTTTAGAAAAACTGAAATTTCATAAAAAGAAAGATAAAAAAAATTTTTTGAACATTGTAAGATGAGATGTACTATACTAGGAACCTGACTGATTTTAAGTACTTAAGACTGGAAAACATTTACTTATGTTCCAGTAAGCCTACTCAAGGCTTTTAAACATTGATAGGGTCTCTCTGCACTAATGTCTCTGGTCCTAGAGCTTAAATAATAAGTTGTTACTTATGCACATATAAATTCAATATCTGGAAATTGCTGCTTATATGAGTAACAGCTACAATTTTCTGTATGTAAGAAATGCTGTTACTCTCTATAAATAATGTGATAAATACATTATTTCTCTTTCATTGATAAGGAAAATGAGTCTTAGCTTAATAAATTTCCTATCATTATGCAGGTAGTAAGTTGCAGAGTTAAAATCCTAGCACCCACAACTCCAGTCTGTGCTCTTTTCAACAAACTGCATTGAATGAGCAATGACATTATTTTTGCTTTATAAGATTAACCAGCAAACAAGATCTTAAAAGGATTTTTTATTTTTATTTTTTTGGCAATGTTTAAATATACAATTGACAGGGAAATTTGGTTATTTCTGTGATACACAACAGTTCAATAACTAGAATTACAAGTGAAAACATACCAGAACAGATCAGATTTTTAGGAGTTTTCTAGAATTTCTAGAATGCTTATTTTAATGATATATATTTCTACAAATATAATCAAAGAAGATTTAGCATCACTTATTTGACAGTGCTTCTCATGTAATTTAACACACCAAATACATGTATTTAACATCTCTCTTTTATGAGGAGAACAAATCCTTTGGTTTGTTCCAGGAACCCTCTTTGAGGGTTATGTCTTTATTTTAGAATTTGATTTTGGGAAATATATCAAGAAATACCAAAAGATCTGGACATTTGATTATATAGGATCATGGGCCATTATGAAACAATACTTATTCATTTAACCAAAGTGGCATTTAAAGACTTCACAGGCAAGTGCAGAACATTAACTAGTTGTTAAAAAGTCTTAGTTCTTCTTATATTGAATAGACTCAGGTTTTTTTTTTTCCCCAAGTAATCAAAGACCTGTTAAAGACAAAACATAGAATCTTTGTTTTTCTGGGTAGATTACATGAAAGGTAAAGAAAAATGTTTGTTTATAATTTCCTATAAAAAGCCAATGATTCTAAAATGTTTTCCTTTTAACAGAAAAAACAAATTTTAATTTTGCATCAGCTTATATTTTATATAAGTCATTTTTATTTTTTAATTAAAAATTTTAATTCCAGTATAATTAATGTACAGTGTTATTTTAATTTCATGTGTACAATATAGTGATTTAAGAATTCTATGCATTACTTAGTGCTCATCATAATAAGTGTATTCCTTAATCCCCATCACCTGTTTCACTCCTTCCCCTCCACCTCCCCTCAGGCAAACCAGTTTGTTCTCTGTAGTAAAGTCAGTTCTTTTATGTATCTCTTTTTTCTTTGTTTCTTAAACTCCATATATGAATGGAATCATATGGTATTTGTCTTTCTCTGACAGACTTAGTATTATATCCTCTAGATCCATCCATGTTGCTGTAAATGGCAAGATTTTTATGGCTGAATAATAATCCATTGTGTGTATATGTGTGTACTCCTTCTTTATCCTTTCTTCTCTCGATGGCCACGTGGGCTGCTTCCATAATTTGACTATTGTAAATAATGTTTCAATAAACATAGGGGTGCATATACCTTTTTAAATTAGTGTTTTCATTTTCTTTTGTTTTCATTTCTTTATTCTCTTAGTAGTCTTTGTCAGAGATAAAATGGCTATCTGGAAAAAATGGTCCAACAAATACGTTCTGAGTAAAATATCAGATTAGTCTGATATTAATTATGCATTGTTTATCGTGTTCTCTCCCCTGCAATTTTGATGAGAACACCCATCTTTCTGGTTACTCTGCTGCTAGTGAGTAGTTTTAAGAGATATTGAGATGTAAGAAATATATATGCTGTTGGAATATGTAAGGAAGTTCTATCCGGAAGTCTAAGCTGACCGAAGAGTATGGGCTTTGGAATATTCTATGTCCCATTCAGAGCTTACTCTGAGTTTGGTTGTATCATTTTGGGTAAATTATTTGACTTCTCTAAGTTCCAGTGTTAATACCTGTAACATGGCAATAAGCAATAACTTATCTGATAGTTTGAGGCCAAATACAAAATTATATAAAAATTCTGGCACATAAGGCTCAATAAGAGATTGAATTTTTGTTTTTCGTTATGGTTATTATCCAAGTGGCCAATTTAGAAGTCCTCTTTAATTTCAGTTTTATCTAAGTAGTACTGAGCCTCTTAACAATTGGTAATAGACACTAGGCAGATAGAAACTGTGTTTCCTTTTGGTAAATAGAAGAGTACTAGGTATAATTCTAATCTTTTGACATACTATATTTCATGAAATTTGTTAACGATTTCTACAGATGAGGAAACTGAAGTATGGAGTTTTTGTAATTAATATACACGGGGCAGATGCAGACCCAGACAATCTGAATTCTGAATAAACATCCTTATTTATATTCTTATTCTTATTTATGTTAATCTTTCTAAGCTTCTGTGTCTGTCTGAAAGGTGGCTGGTGGTAACACTTACCTCAGTATATAAGGATTAAATGGGATGATGCCTGTAAAGATCTTAGGACAGTGCCTGCGATATGCTAAACATTTATTAAATGCTGACATGGCTAGGAATTTGGTTCCATTGCACAACTGTTAAGTGATCTCGGTCAATTTCCTTTAACTCTGTGAGGCTAGTTCCTCATCCATAAGACGTGGATCCTAATTACTACTACATGGCGATGCTGTGGAACTTTAAAGATCATAAATAGTTCATAGCTCTTATTTAGAGTGATACTACTAAGGACTTTTGGCTTCATTTCCTTAATACAGCAAACTTGATAATTAAAAACGACTTGCCCTAGTCTGAAAAAATTTTATATGGAATAATAACTGATGACTTTAGTTTTAAACGAGAAACTATTCTCTTGTGGCATTTAAAGACAATTTCCTGAACATAAATACTAATGTTTTTAAATTCCAGTATAATTAACACATAGTGTTTTATTGCTTTCACATGTACAAAATAGTGATTCAACTATTCTATGCGTTACTCAGTGCTCATCACAATAAATGTACTCTTAATCTCCTTCACCTATTTCACCCATCCCATAACAGACCTCCCCTTGGTAACCATCAGTTCTCTATAGTGAAGAGTCTGTTTTTTTGCTTGGTTATTTTTCTTCATTTGTTTTGTTTCTTAAATTCAACATATGAAAGAAATCATATTGTATTTATCTTTCTCTGGCTGACTTATTGCACTTAGCATTATACCCTCTAGATCCATCCATGTCATTGCAAATGGCAAGATTTCATTATTTTTTGGCTAATATTCCATCGTGTGCATGTGTGTGGGTGTGTGTATATACATACACCCCACTTCTTTATCCATTCATCTGTCGATGGACCCTTGGGTTGCTTCCATAATTTGGCTTTTATAAATAAAGCTGAAATAAACATAGAGATGCATCTACCTTTTAGAATTAGTATTTTTATATTCTTTGGGTAAATATCCAGTAGTGGAATTACTGGATCATATGGTAATTCTATTTCTAACTTTTTGAGGAACCTCCCTACAGTCTTTCATCGTGGCTGAACCAGTTTGCATTCCCACCAACAGTGCATGAGGGTTCCTTTTTTTTCATAACCTTGACAAACCATGTTATTTCTTGTGTTTTTGATTTTAGCCATTCTGATAGGTATGAGGTGATATCTCATTATAGTTTTGATTTGCATTTCCCTGATTATAGGTCATATTGAGCATCTATTCATGTGTCGGCCTCTGTATGTTTTCTTTGGAGAAATGTCTGTTCATGTCTTTAACCCATTTTTAATTAGATTATTTGGGTTTTTTTGGTGTTGTGTAAGTTCTTTATATATTTTGGATATTAACCCCTTATTATGTCATCTATAAATATCTTCTCCCATTCAATAAGTTGTCTTTTAGTTCTGTTGATCATTTCCTTTGCTGTGTAGAAGCTTTTTATTTTGATGTAGTCCCAATAGTTTATTTTTGTTTTTGTTTCCCTTGCCTCGGGGGACATATCTAGGAAAATGTTGCTATGGTTGATGTAAGAGATAATATTGCTTGTGCTTTCTTCTAGGATTTTTATGGCTTCAGGTCTCACCTTTAGGTGTTTTTTTTTTTAATGTTTATTATTTTTTGAGACAGAGACAGAGCACAAGTGGGAAAGGGCAGAGAGAGGCGGGGAGACACAGAATCCAAAGCAGGCTCCAGACTCTGAGCTGTCAACATAGAACCTGACATGGTGCTCAAACTCAGGAGCCATGAGATCATGACCTGAGCCAAAGTTGCATGCTCAACTGACTGATGTACCCAGGAGCCCCTCACATTTAAGTTTTTAACCCATTTTGAGTTTGTTTTTGAGTATGATGTCAAAGAAAGTGATTCATTTTTATTCTTTTGCATGTAGCTGTCCAGTTTTCCCAACACCATTTTTTATAGAGATGGTCTTTTTTCCCATTGTATACTCTTACCTCCTTTATCAAAGATTAATTGACCATACAATCATAGGGTTATTTCTGGGCCCTCTATTCTGTTCCTTTCACCTATGAGTCTATTTTTGTGCCAGTACCATTCTGTTCTGAATATATAGCTTTGTAATAAAACTTGAAATCTGAGACTGTGATACCTCCAGTTTTGTTTTCTTTTTAAAGATTGTTTTGACTATTCAGGGTCTTTCTTCCATATACTAATTTTAGGATTGTTTTTTCTAGTTTTGTGAAAAATGCTGATGGCATTTTGATAGGAATTGCATTAAATGTGTACATAGC
This sequence comes from Panthera tigris, assembly GCF_018350195.1. Classification (NCBI taxonomy): domain Eukaryota; kingdom Metazoa; phylum Chordata; class Mammalia; order Carnivora; family Felidae; genus Panthera; species Panthera tigris. The sequence goes on from NC_056663.1 coordinate 146,210,553, forward strand.
TTTGGGTAGTGTGGACATTTTAACACTATTTGTCCTTCCAATTCATGAGCATGGAATACCTTTCTATCTGTGTCATCATCAATTTCTTTTCTCAATGTTTTGTAGTTTTCAAAGTACAGGTCTCTCATTTCCTTGGTTAAGTGTATTCCAAGGTATTTTATTATTTTTTGTGCTATTGTAAATGGTAGTGTTTCTTTAATATCTCTTTCTGCTAGTTCATGATTAGTGTATAGAAATGCAACGGATTTCTGTATATTGATTTTGTATCCTGTGACCTTACTGAATTCATTTATCAGTTCAAGTAGTTTTTTGGTGGATCTTTAGGGTTTCCTATATATAGTATCATGTCATCTGCAAATAGTGACAGTTTTCCCTCTTCCTTACCAACTGGGATGCCTTTTTTTTCTTTTTGCTGTCCAATTGCTGTGGCTAGGACTTCCAGTACTATGTTGACTATAAGTGTTGAGAGTGGACATCCTTGTCCTGTACCTGATCTTAGGGACAAAACTCTGTTTTTCACCACTAAATATGATGTTGGCTGTGGGTTTTTCATATATGACTCTTATTATATTGAGGTATGTTTCCTCTAAACTTACTTTGTTGAGGGTTTTTATCATGAGTGGATATGTACTTTTTCAAATGCTTTTTCTGCCTCTATGAAATAATCATATGGTTTTTATCCTTTCCTTGTTGATGTATCATGCTGATTGATTTGCAAATATTGAATCATCTTCACATTTGAGGAATAAATCCCACTTGATCATGGTGAATGAGTTTTTAAATGTATTGTTGGATTTGGTTTGCTAGTATTTTGTTGAGGATTTTTCCATCTATGTTCATCAGAGATATTGGTCTGTAGTTCTCTTTTTTTATAGTATCTCTATCTGGTTTTAGTATCATGGTAATACTGGCCTCAGAGAATGAATTTGGAAGCTTTCCTTCCTCTTCTATTTTTTTGAATAGTTTGAGGGAATAGGTATTAATTCTTCTTTAACTGTTAGGTAGAATTCACCTGGGAAGCCATCTGGTCTTTAACTTCGGTTTTTGGGAAATTTTTGATTACAGATTCAATTTCTTTACTGTTAATTGGTCTGTTCAAATATTTAATTTTTTCTGGATTCAGTTTTGGAAGGTTATTCCATATTTAACCATTTCTTCTTGGTTGTCCACTTTGATGGCATACAATTTTTCCTAATATTCTCTTACAATCCTTTGTATTTCTGTGGTGTCAGTAGTTATTTCTCCTCTTTCATTTTTGATTTTGTTAATTGACTTCATTCTCTTTCTCTCTCTCTCTCTCTCTCTCTCTCTCTCATGAGTCTGGCTATAGTTTATCAATTTTGTTCTTTTCAAAGAACCAGCTCCTGGTTTCATTGATCTGTTCTAATGTGGGTTTTTTTGTTTTGTTTTGTTTTTTTAGTTTCTATTTTATTTCTACTGTAATCTTGATTATTTTCTTCTTTCTACTGGTTTTGGGGTTTCTTTGTTCTTTCTAGCTCTTTTAGATCTAAAATTGGGTTGACATTTTTCTTGCTTCTTGAGGTAAGCCTTTTTTGCTACAAACTTCCCTCTTAGAACACCTTTTGCTACCTCCCCCCAAATTTGGAATCATTTTCATTTATCTCATGTATTTTTTTTTATTTTCTCTTTGATTTCTTGGTTGACCCATTCATCGTTTGGTAGCATGTTATTTACCTCCATGTATTTGTGTTCTTTCCAGACTTTTTCTTTAGGTTGATTTCTAGTTTCATAGCATTGTGGTCAGAAAAAACCTCAGTCTTCTTTAATTTGTTGAGATTTGTTTTGTGACCACATGTAATGTGTTCTGGACAATGATCCATGTGTACTTGAAGAGAATGTATATTCTGCTGTTTTATGATGGAATGTTCTGAATATACCTCATAGATCCATCTGGTCCAATCTGTCATTCAAAGCCACTGTTTAATTGTTGTTTTTCTATTTGGATAATCTATCCATTGATGTGAGTGGGATGTGAAAGTCTCCTGCTATTGTATTACTATCAGTTTCTTCCTTTATGTTTGTTAGTAGTTTCTTTATGTATTTAGGTGTGCCCATGTTGAATACATACATATTTACAATTGTTATATCTTCTTGGATTGTTCTGTTTATGATTATGTCATGTCCTTGTCTTTTGTTACAGTCTTTGTTTTAAAGTCTATTTTTGTTTTTCTACGTATTGCTATCCCAGCTTTCTTTTCACTTCCATTTGCATGATAAATGCTTTCCTATTCTTTCAATCTACATGTGTTTTGGGGTCTGAAATGAGTCTCTGGTAGGCAGCATATGGATAGGTCTTGCTGTTTTTATCCATTCTGTCAACCTATGTCTTTTGATCGGGGTATTTAGTATATTTACCTTCAAAATAATTACTGATAGGTATGCAGTTATTGCCATTTTGTTACTTGTTCTATGATTGTTGTAGTTCTTTTCTGTTTCTTTCTTTGATTGCTCCTCACAGTTTTCCTGGCTTTGTTTACTGATACATTTGGCGTTTATTTATTTTCAAGAGACAGAGAGCATGAGCAGGGGAGGGGCAGAGAGAGAGGGAGACACAGAATCCAAAGCAGACTTCAGGCTCTGAGCTGTCAGCACAGAGCCTGATGCAGAGCTCAAACTCATGAACTGTGAGATCATGACCTGAGCCAGTCAGTGGCTCAAATGACTGAGCCACCCAGGTGCCCCCTTTTACTGATATATTTGGATTCCTTTCTCATTATTTGTTTATTTTTTGCATATATCTTACTGGTTTTTGATTTGTGCTTACCATTAGGTTTCTATCTAACATCTTATGCATATAGCAATCTATATTGATTGTCACTTAAGTTTGAACCCATTCTAAAAGCAATAGATTTTACTCCTCTGCCCCATCCCCACATTTTAGATTTATGTCATACTTTACATCACTTTATTTTGTGAATCCCTTGATTTTTACAGGTATACTTAATTTTACCCATTTGTGCTTCCTTCTTTTCTTACTCCCATTTATGGTCTTTCCTTTCCATTCAAAGAATCCCATTTAACATGTTTTTATAAGGCTGGTTTAGTGGTGATGAATTCCTTTCACTTATGTTTGTGTGGGAACTCCTCATCTCTTCTTCCGTGCTAAATGATAGCCTTGTTGGATAAAGTATTCTTGGTTGCAGGTTTTTTTCTTTCAGCACTTTGAATATATTATGCCACTCCCTTCTGGCTTGCAAAGTTTCTCTGAAAAATCAGCTGATAGCCTTATGGGGTTTCCCTTCAATGGAACTATTTCTTTTGCTGCTTTTAAAATTCTGTTTATCACTACTTTTGGCTATTTTAATTACTGTGTGTCTTGGTGTAGACATGTTGGGTTGATCTTACTGGGGACTCTCTCTGCCTCCTCAACCTGGATTTCTGTTTCCTTTTGCAGACTTGGGACATTTCAGCTATTATTTCTTTAAATAAATTTTCTGTCCCCCTTTCTCTCTCTTTGCCTTACAATCCCTGTAATGTAATCCTGTAATGAAAATGTTACTATGCTTGATGGTATCACTGAGTTACCTTAGTTTATTTTCATTTTTCTTTTTTCTTTCTCCTGTTCAGCTTGATTGCTTTCCATTACTTTGTTCTCCAGGTCGATCTGTTCTTCTGCTTCCTGCAGTCTACTATTTTTTCCTCTCTTGTATATTTTTAATGTCACTTGAGTTCTTCATCTCTGGTTGGTTCTTCTTTATGTTTTCTCTTTGCTGAGGGTCTCACCTAGGTCCTCCAGTCTTTTTTTCAAGTCCAGTATCTTTATGACCATTGCTTTATTTCTTTATGAGGCATATTATGTCCATTTCATTTAGTTCTCTTGCTATGATTTTTTTTCTGTTATTTCATTTGAGACATATTTCTCTCATTTTGTCTAACTCTCTATGTGTGTTTCTCTGTGTTAGTAAAGTCAGCTACATCTCCTGCTCTTGAATGTAGTGGCCTTATGAAGAAGAGGTTCTATAGTGCCCTGCAGTGGAGCATCCCGTGTTCACCAGAACCTGGTGCTTCGTGGGTGTTTCCTATGTGTGTTAAGACTGAGCCACCTTTGTCTTCAGTCCAATTGTGTACAAAAGCTCTCTTTCTCTGTTGTGGGCAGGGTTTGGTCCCTGTGATGTTAGTGGGCCACCTGAACTTCCTTGGGCTTGAGTTGGGTCAGATCAGGGTTTTTCACAACACTGATCTGCAGGGTGCTCTCCCTGTGCTGTGCCCTAAGCTTTTGTTGGTTGGCAGGGCCTGTAGTCAGAACAGATGTCTGGGTCCCAAAGGGGTATATGTGGGTTTTTTTTTCCCCCTTTTCCTGGGTAGGAGTCACTTTGGAGTGCTGCTGGTCTCTGCAGTGCCGCTTGCACAATGTCTTGCTTGTGGCATCACTTTGGATTGACTCTTGCTGAGGGTGGGTTGGAGGAGTTGAGCCTACAGGAGAATGTGGGGGGGGGGGTAGGCTGCACGCTGTTAGCAAGGTGTTGTGCTGGTCTGCTGTGGGAGGGAACTGTTGTTCTGGAGAACTCTCGCTGAGGCCCACCTAGGGTTGGCGGGTCTGTGAAAGAGCACAGGAGCTAGGTGTGCTCTTTGCAAGCTATTGTATAGAGTTCTCAGGTCCTGCTGGTCCCTGCAGGTGTCTGTGTATCTAGGCTGGGGAGGGTGAGAGAGGGAAATGGCAGCTACCAGCTTTTTTGTTCTTAGAGAAGTCTCCTAAAGATCCCTGCCCCTCTGACACATACTCTGAGATCAGTAAACAAATCTCCTTCCCATATACCCCAAGTGTTTTTCAAACTGCTGCTCCAATGCTCTCTCTCAGTGGGGCTCTTATGCTGTCTCTTTAAGGACAGGGATTCAGCTTCCTATCACCCTCCAGCTTTCCCAGAGAGGAGCCTGCTGATTTTTAAAGTTCTAGTTGTTCAGTCCCATTGACTGTAACAACTCTCAAAGTTAAGCCCCTTTGGTTTCAAAGCCAAGTATTATGGGGATTCATCTTCCCAGTGGAGGTCTTCTGTGCCTGGGGTGGCTAATGCGAGGTCTGCTCCTCACCATTTCTCATGCCTGTGGACAGTGTTGCAAGTCAGTTTAGTTTCCGACCATGTATCCGCCCTTCCTACCTTTTTAAATGTGGCCTCTTCTCAAAGTTTAGCCGTAGAGTCTGTTCTGCCAGTCTTCGGGTTGTCTGCTGGGTTATTCACACTGATGTGGGTGTTATCTAGGTGTACTCGTGTGGTGAACTTTGAATGCTCCTACTTCACCATTTCACCCAGAAGTCAGACTCATAATTTCTGAAAATATATTTTTTAAAATGTAATTAAATAACTAATTGAAAAGCTAGTGATATAATTCCTGGCAAAATTATTTATCTAAAATTTTAGTCATCATAATACTTCGGATTTCACAGTAAAATCAAAAGTACCCTTGTGAATCCTTCAGTAATATGTTTGTGAGAAATATTTCATGGAAAAACAATAGTTCTTATTGGGGAAAATTTTTTATTTATTTTATTACAATTCACACAGATCATCATGTTTTATCCTAGACGTAATGAAGAATGCAGAGTAACAAATTCATAAGTAAGAATACTTGTTCTGATATTCAATTTACTCAAAATCAGTTATTATTCACCTACACAGTTAGGACAACATGCTGAGCTCTAGAGATATGAAGATTGAAAAGCTGCATCTTTGCCCTCAAAAGCCCAAAATTAAAAGAGGAAGGCAAATACATAAGAAAGCACATATGCAACGTACAGAGAAGTGATGCATAGTTCTTGTCCATTTTTAGCCCACTGTCATTCCTCCAGACTTGAGATTTTCACTTACATTTATTTTTTTCCAGTTTCCCTTTAGTTAGAATTCATATGCTACATCTATGTCAGCCTCCGTAAGTCAATCACTGTGTGACACTTAGGTAAAAGCTGACACACAAGTAAGTGCTCAGGGATTATGTTTTTTATCCAGGATTAAGAAATGTGACTTTTTCCACCTGACTATTTAGTACACGTAACAAATTGCACACATGATTATTTGAAGGCTAAGCACGGTTTCAAATGTTTTATGCAATATAACTCATTTAAAGACAAAATTATGAACAGGTACCATTATTACCCCATTTTACAGATGAGGACACCAATGTACAGAGGGATTAAGTAACTTCGACATAATCATGCACTGGGTAACAAGCAGAGAATCCTTGATTTGAACCTGTCTGCCTTGCTCCAGTGTCTGTCATCCTAACTACCACACATACTGCCTTTGTGTCATGCTGGTCTTACTCACTGACTGTGGTGATCCTTGTTCCACGTTGTAGTCAAAAACTAAAACACAAAACTTAGATCTGTACTGAAATTCATACAGCTTTTTATACTCTTTGGAGTACAACTTTCTGTATAAGTTCATTGAAGCTGAATTTTTCTTATTTGTTTTGCTGTATTGAACATGTGCTTCATCTGTACATGTATAATTCATAGGCCATTATCTCCCATTAAGGTAATGCACCATAGCACGGTCCCTAAGCCAGGGAGCAGCATGGGCAACACACCTAGAAGGGAGGGCGTTCTCAAACTAGAATCCCTTAAGAAGCTAGTGCTCAAGCCAGGCAGAGGTATGATTGAATGGAAAAACTGCTTAAATACTATAAATAATTTGTATTTTTCTCTTACAAAAAATACACTTCAAACATATCAAAGAATTAACTACAAAAAAGGAAAGGAAGTGTATTTTGTACTTTTGCCATAACACGTTATCACAAATTTAGTGACACCATTTCTGTCCATCTGTGGACCACTGAAACTAAAGAGGCAGGTTATCTGCTTCCAAAACACAACGGTGGTACAAGCATGGAATAACAGTTGTAGATATTTCTGTTCAATAAGGGAGAAAAATGGAAGGAAAAAAGAAGTCACTAATCCCAAGAAAGTCTGAAATCTAGTCAGGCAAATTCCATTAAGTTTAATGCTCTGTGGCTTGTGGCCTAGATTGTCTTGAACAGACTGTTAGTAAAAATATGGATAACCACTCTGCTTGGGAGGACTCAAGAAAATGAGCACAGTAGAGAAAATATATCACTTTAGATAATACCTACATTGTCACAAACAGACTATTGGTGGAAATACACATATGAAAGGGGGTTGAAGTTGATAGAAGGTAGTTAGATGACAAGTAAGGGTGTGGGGTTTAGTGATGATGAATTTCAGGTGCTGACAGAATGTGAGGATGCCCATTAGAAAGTAGGAGTCCAACAAAGTAACCTTCAACGTTTACTGTAAATAGTACTTCGGTAACTGGGGGCAACGGAATAAATGATCAAATTCTATACCTAGACTTCAAAAGTTGTCCTTCCTGATTGTAGGAAATAACACTTTTCATCACTCTTGGCCTGAACCAAGCAATTTTTATTTGCCAAATTATTTATTATTTTCAAATTTTCTAGGGACTAATCTCACCCTAGAATAAAAGCTAACATTTACAGCTATTGCCATTACATAATTGAAACATAGCAGAACCCAAGGGTTTGCAATTCTCTTTTTAGCAGTGGTATTAGTTTACTAATTCAGTAAGAGTGCTGGATTTAATTGCTGTACCCAGCAGGAAATCTGGAATAATTGGTCTTTTTTTGCACAGACTTTACTAATGATTGTCACACATCTTTGACTCAGCCCTTCAAAGGAGAGTGGTCATTCTCCAATGTTGGCCAAATGTTGCATTACTAAAGGATTTGCTTCTTGGGGTACCTGGGTGGCTCACTCAGTTGAGCGTCTGACTTCAGCTCAGGTCATGATCTCACGGTCTCTGTCTTTGAGCCCCGGATCAGGCTCTGTACTGACAGGTCAGAGCCTGCTTCAGATTCTGTGTTTCCCTCTTTCTCTGCCCCTCCACTGCTCATATTCTCTCTCTTTCAAAAAATAAACATTAAAAAAAAAAGATTTTCTTCTTTGTCAGAGATTCTATTAGGGGGTCAAACTGGCATCCCAAGTCATCTCTAAGAAATATGGGTTCAGCTACAGCATGAATTTTATTTATGAAAATATTAAGCCAACAATGTTATGATTTCACCAACTTTAACTGTACTCTTTAAAAGAAAAATCAACCTTAAACACAAAGAAATAGTGTCTATTTGCTATTGCGGTTCTTCTAAGAAAGCTAAGTATATTTTAAAAGCACAAATAATTTTGTAGTCTAAAATTTCAACTCCAAAAGCAAAAAGAGAATTGACAAAATGTACTCTCATGCAAATAACTGTCCATTTATCGTCATTTGGAGAAAATAAGTGCATGTGTTATATATATTTGTATACACATAATACATGTTTGACTCCTACCCAACTGGCTAAATTGGAAAAGGTCAGGCTTTGAAAATTGTTCCTAGAAAATGGATTTATCCAGGAAAACTTGTGAGTCTCTACATATTTTATATACCATAAGATTGGATATGAACTATTCCACTTCTGTTCAAAGAGGGCTTTCAGTACATATTTTCTTTAGAACATTCTTAGAATTCAAGTACAAAGCTATAGAAAGCAATAGTATTTCTGTATATAACACACTGTATAGTTAAAATAATCATACCAGCTCTTTCAAAATCTCATTGCTCTGGGTGACTCCCCCTAATTCTTCCATCATTAATTCTTGGTTGGGTTTTTCAGCACTTTTCCTACAAAGCAAATTTTCCTCATGTGAATTTTGAATTGCAGGTCCTGGGGCTAACTGATGAGATGTACTTATGATCACATTGTTTTTAGCTCTTACGGTATAGGTTTCCTTGGGCTTTGCTCTTTTTTGGCAGAGCTGGAAGTGAAAAGCATCTTGGAATGCACGGTGAAAATTCTCATTGAAGAAACCATAAATGATGGGGTTGATGCTGCTATTGCAAAAGGCCAGCCAATGTGCAAACGGGTAGATGTAGATGTTGATAACCCGCAGTTCATTTGGAGACAGGTCAGCATAGTCTGAGAGCATCATCAGTGTCCACAGAGGCAGCCAGGAGAGAATAAAAAGCAGAGCCACAATCAGGAGCATCTTAATGACCTTCTGTTTCTTCTTGGATACCACGTGCCACTGCTCCTGGTTCTGTTTGCCTGTGTGGGGCACTGTCATCTTGAAGAGTGAAATTCCAATCCTTCCATACATGATGACAATGAGGGACAGGGGAGCCAGGTAGATGTTGGCGAACAGCACAGTGGTGTAGATCTTCCTCATTTCCTGATTAGGCCAGTCTTCCCGGCACCAGTAGACTGGACTGGTTTTATTCTGGGAGTTGAGTCTCACTTGGTAATATTTTTCTTCTTGTACATGTAACATTATTGCAGATGGGGACATAATGGCAATGGCCAGGACCCAGATGATCACAATAATGACAGATGCTGTCTTGATAGTGAGCTTTGGCTTAAAAGGGTAGACAACACAGCGGAACCTGCAATTAAAGGCAAACAGCAGTGGACTTGTAACTTTTGACCAAGTTGTGAATTGAATTTAATTCTCCCACTCACATTCCCCTCAAAAAGCATAGAAAGTTACCATTAGCAGTAGAGAGGCATGCATTGATGTCTTTTGTAACTGATAAATAAGTGGAGTATCAGACGCTATTAATAATAAAAGTGATATTGGTAACTAGCATATATTGAACATGAATAGTTAGTATTTTGTTTTAGGCTCTTTTTCATTGGTTTGCATTGATGGTCTTTAAGCTTCCCCATTTACTGGCACAATAGGCTTAGAAAACGTAAAAACTCTTGCCCACAACTACACGTGATTTAAAACAGATAGTTTGGCTTCAGAGACCATATTGTTAAATGCTCCTTTCATGACCTCTGTGCTCCCCTCCCACATTATCTGTGTGCTTAGCCAACTGAACATTAGCAAGATGACATAAACAGAAACTTGACACAGAGGCACCCAACCAAACCACAGCATCATGAGAAATGTTTAAGCATTCTTGTTTCAAGTCACTAAAGTGTTTAAGAGTCTGAGAATTTCCATTATGAGTTCTGATTACTTGCTTTCCAGACGTTCTATGCCCTCTGGTGAGCACGAAAGTTCAATGTCAGTATGTAGAATAATGCTGATTTCATTTTACTGCAATTTTGCTTTTATGACTCTTGATGTTATTATTCATGCTCATTATAATCATACCATAAAGAACTGTGTAATATTTTATATTTTTCAAAGTATTATCACCTAATTAATCTCTGATTTTTGTGATGACTCTATAAAAAGGAAATGTTATGAAAACTATTACTTTCCAGATCAGCAGATAAGAAAACTTAAATTAACATGGAGTTGCTGCTGAGCCACTTAAAAGCTTTATCTGACATATCTTCATATACTAATTAATTTGAACTTTAATTGCTCTATTGTCCTTCATTGCATGGGTAATGTCTGCTATCTTAAACAAGTTTTCTTCTAGTGTTTTTTATTGTTTATTTATATTTATTTGAGAGAGAGAAAGAGCACAAGTGGGGGAGGGACACAGAGAGAGGGAGACAGAATTGGAAGCAGGCTCCAGGCTGTCAGTACAGAGCCTGATGTGGGGCTCGTGAGATCACGTGAGATCATGATCGGAACTGAAGTCAGACACTTAACCAACTGAACCACCCAGGCACCCCCTTTCCTCCCATCTACCTACCTTTAAATTATAGGTAACTTTATAGGCACAATTCTAGGTATTTTGTTCTTTTTTTGCAAACCAACTATTGGGTCTTCAAATATTTTTTCATTCATTCAACAAATATACATACAATATATTCATATATATATGTGTGTGTGTGTGTGTGTATACACACACACACACACATATATGTATATGAACAAAAAAGAAAATGCTGTCAGAAAATGGCCAAAGAAAATATTGTGCAATTATGCTAAAATCATGCTGGAGTTTAGATTTGGCCAGTAAGTTACTCAGGCTTCGCTAGAGAAACAGAGTCAACAGTATGCATAAATATATAGAAAGATATTTAAAGGATTGGCTCATGCAATTTGGGAAGAAGTCCCAATATCTGCAGCTGGCAAAATGGGGACCAGGAGAGCCCATGGTATAGTCCAGTTCACATCTAAGGGCTTGAGAACAGGATAGCCACCGATATAAGTTCCAAAAGCTATCAGGCTCACAACACCAGAAGAGCTAATGTTGCAGTTCAAGTCTGAAGACAGAAAAAGACTGATGTCTCAGCAATAAAAGTCAGGCATTTAATTGCAGGAAGGTCAGCCTTTTTGCTTCTTTGTTCTATACAGGCCTTCAACTGATTGAATAAGGGCCAACAATAGTAGGGAGGGCAATCTTTTACTCAACCTATTGATTCAAATGTTAATCTCATCAAAAGTACCCTCATAGACACACCCAGAATAATGTCTGACCAAATATCTGGGTACCACATGGAACAGTCAAGGTCACACATAAAATTTATCACTACAACCAGTTAGGAAAAAAAATCTCCGTATTCTATCTCAAGCAATGGAAGATAGTAGACTTGTTCAAGACCATTAGCACCCAGAACTGATGGGATTTTTTTTAATATGAAATTTATTGTCAAATTGGTTTCTATACAACACCCAGTGCTCATCCCAACAGGTGCCCTCAATACCCATCACCAACCCTCAGTTTGTTCTCAGCTTTTAAAAGTCTCTTATATTTTGGCTCCCTCCCTCTCTAACCTTTTTTTATTCCTTCCCCTCCTCATGTTCTTCTGTTAAGTTTCTCAGGATCCACATAAGAGTGAAACCATATGGTATCTGTCTTTCTCTCTCTGACTTATTTCACTTAGTATAATACCCTCCAGTTCCATCCACATTGCCACAAATGGCCAGATTTCATTCTTTCTCATTGCCAAATAGTATTCCTTTGTGTATATAAACCACAATTTCTTTATCCATTCATCAGTTGATGGACATTTAGGCTCTTTCCATAATTTGGCTATTGTTGAAAGTGCTGCTATAAACATTGGGGTACAAGTGCCCCTATGCATCAGCACTCCTGTATCCCTTGGGTAAATTCCTAGCAAGGCTATTGCTGGGTCATAGGGTAGATCTATTTTTAATATTTTGAGGAAACTCCACACTGTTTTTCAGAGTGGCTGCACCAGTTTGCATTTCCACTAACAAGAGGGTGCAAGAGGGTTCCCGTTTCTCCACATCCTCGCCAGCATCTATAGTCTCCTGATTTGTTCATTTTAGCCACTCTGACTGGCGTGAGGTGGTATCTGAGTGTGGTTTTGATTTGTATTTCCCTGATGAGGAGCAACGTTGAGCATCTTTTCATGTGCCTGTTGGCCAATTGGATGTCTTCTTTAGAGAAGTGTCTATTCATGTCTTCTGCCCATTTCTTCACTGGATTATTTGTTTCTTGGGTGTGGAGTTTGGTGAAGAACTTATGGGATTTAAAGAGTGACTAGATAGAAGTTGGAGAGAGAAGGAAAGTTCAAGAACAGATTGGATGTGTGATACTATCATTCACTGATTTGGGAAAATGAGAAAAGGAGCTAACTTTTTGTTTACTTATTTTGTGGGGGACTGGTAGAGAAGTTCAATTCTGGGTCTATTTTGAAGTGCTTGTTGTTGGATATGCAGGTGAAGTTATCCAGGGGGGATTTTGAATATAAGTATGAAATTTAGGAGAAAGACTTAGTCTGGAGAAATAGGTTTGGGAGATTTTTTAGTTTGGCTTCCTCTAAGAGCTGACCCTGAGAAAGGCATTCAGATGCAGGTAGTTCAGATGGACATGAAGGTGTGATGGTTTGAAAACATGTCCTCCAAATTCAATTCCCTTCTCCATGAATATGAGCTGGTTTTAGTGACTCACTTCTTTTTACACTTATTTATTTTTGAGAAAGAGTGAGACAAAGCGTGAGCAGGGGAGGGGCAGAGAGAGAAGGAGACACAGAATCTGAAGCAGGCTCCAGCCTCTGAGCAAGCCTTTCAGCACAGAGCCTGATGTGGGGCTCGAACCCACAAACTGTGAGATCATGACCTGAGCCGAAGTCAGACGCTCAACCGACTGAGCCACCCAGGTGCCCCTAGTGACTCACTTCTAATGAACAGGATGTAGAAGTGACACTACATGACTTTCACTGGCACTTAGGACACACGTGCCTTAGACTACATGTAAGAAGGTCAGCTACCTTGAAGCTGTCATGCTATAGAGCCCATGTGGAGAAAAACCAGTAGGAATAAAGTGCCTGAGAAGACTCAGTTCTGTCTCCTAGCTGTTTAAGTCCTCCCAATCTGGGCACCACCATCAGAGTGGGGTTTTATGGAGCTCCCCTCCCTGATGCCAAGTGGAGCAGAGACAAGGTATATTTCTCTAATCAGGGAATCTGCCCACATCACAGATTCATGAGCATCATGAGCCACTAAATAAGTGGCTTGTTTTGGGAGGTGACTTGTTATATTACAAAAAATAACTGAAACCACAAAGAAATGATATATGGATTGGAAGGCAGATAGCAAAGGGTATGTCACAGGTGACCATATTTTCATCACTTTTTAAAAGACATAAAACATGACAGACAGTGCTGAAATTCTCTTGGTAGGTCTACTCAATCCTTTTCCATTTTACTCAGGAATCTTGACGTTGCCATGTAGCCCTCCTGTCGGGGCACCTGGATGGCTCAGTTGGTTAAGCATCCAACTTGAGCTCAGGTCATGTTCTCAAGGTTTGTGCATTCAAGCCCTGCATTCTTCTCTCTGCTATCAGTGCAGAACCTGCTTCAAATCCTCTCTCTCTCCCCTCTCCCACTTGTGTGCGTGCACATACACGCAGTCTTCTCTCTCAAAAATAAACATTTTTAAAAAATGAACAGCAATGTTTATTTCTAAATCTCTAATTAGGAGGCATACGAGAAACCGTGAAAAAGAAATTAAGGGATACTTAATACTAAATGTAATGAAATAAACCTGATAAACTCAAGATTCAAGTAGAAAATACAAAGGATATTACAGTCTTTTAATTCACTGTAAAGATGACATAAATAATTGTAAAATTAAGATATAGTACTACAAATATTCACAACTAAATAATTTAGTAGTAGCACTAGTTAGTAGAAAATAATAGTAGTAACAGGATATGGTAAATTTGGAAATAATTAGCTTCCAAATTTTAATGTAAAAAGATATCTGGCATTTGGTGGCTAGCATATATATATATAAATTTTATTCTTCTTACATGTAAACCAAAAAAACTGGATGTATAAGATGGGTTCTTAAAAACAGATTAATGTTGGAAATAGGATCTACTAGTTGTTTTGCTTTTTTTAATGTCAACAATTTTATTGTATTTTTTAAACACTCTCTCATCTACATGTATGTGTTGCTGACTGGTTAGTTCCTTTTTGGTCCTTTTCCTTGGCTGGGGAGACATCTTTCAGGACATTGTTCAGTTTCCTTCTCAAGTATCCCTTAATTGCCACTGCCTTAACACATGCACACATCCTCTCCCATCTAAGTTGTTACAAAAGTTTAACTCTTTTTCTTTAGTCTTAACACAACTCTAAACCCTTTCTACTTGTTTTTCTAAAATGAAAATCTAGTCATTAGTCCCCTACATAAAAGATGTTAGTAGCAGCTCCCTGCTGTCTTCAGGACAAATGGAAGACAGATCCACAGACATGTGTTTTGTTTTGTTTTACAAAGAAAGAAGCTCAAGCAGGCTCCACACTCAGGGCAGAGCCTGATGCAGGGCTCCATCCCAAGACCCTGGGATCGTAAGCTGACCTGAAATGAGTCAGAGGCTCAACTGACTGAGCACCCAGGTGCCCCAGGTCTATCATAGACTTTCTGTGACCTAATGTGCTGTTCCACCCTCCCATGTTCTAGCTGGACTATCTCTCTGTACTTCTCTTGACAAGTATCCTCCTATTTCAATTGCCGTATATATATCTCTGTCTTAAAAGATGCTGTTTCCTCGGTTTCTTTCCAAGGTAAATTTCTGACCCCTCAAGATTTAGACAGATATGACCTTTTCTGTGAATGCAACACTCCCTGTGCTGAGAAGTAACTTGATCACTCTCTCCTTTGTACCATTGTTATGTAAGAGAGTAGTATTCATTAATGTGTCTTGTCTACCTCTACCAGAGTGTGGACTTCTTTAGGAGGTACTTTGTCTAATTTGTTTGAGATGATATACAACCCAGCCCATTACAGGCACACTCAACGATATGTATAAATGGATTATTAAATTTTACCTTAACATTTGGATAAAATATCAGATTTATTTCACATTTTCACCATCAGAAAATACAATATTCTAGTGTGAAAAATATATAAACTATGCTGTTATGAACTTCAGGTTTGTGTCCCCCAGAAATTCATACTTTGAATAGGGTTGAAACCCTAACCCTTGGTTGTATGATATTAGGAGCCATGACCTTTAGGAAGTAACTAGGTAGATGAGATCAAGAGGGTGGGTTCCTCATGATAGGATTAATGACCTTTTATAAGAACAGGAAGAGACTAGAGTTTGTGCTCTCCAAGGAGAAGATAGCCTTCTGCAAACCAAGAAAAGGTCTCTCACTAAACACAGAAGATACTGGCATCCTTACCTTGGACCATCCCGCCTCCAGAACTGAGAAATAAGTTTTTGTTGCTTCAGCCACAAAGTCTATGGAATCTTGTTAGAGCAGCCCAAACTAAGACACGTATCATCCCTAATTATTTAATTCTAAAATATGAAAATTTCAGTAGTTTTATTACTGAACCTTTAGTAGATAGATACACCTTGCTCTTAAAGGATAGATATTATGGATATAGTTTCGGGCAAATATAACCAAATTTGGTAGATAATAAGTTTTTCTCTGGACTCATATTTTGGTGCTGACTTACCTATCCACAGCTATTGCAACTAAGGTAAAGACTGATGCTGCAACTGATATTCCCTGAATGAATCCGCTGATCTTGCACATTGTGCTTCCAAAGGGCCATCCTGAAAGGGAAATTGAAACAGTCTTTGAAAAGATCATACTTTTTTTTTTTTAATTTCACGACAAATATGAACAGAAAAGCATGAAATCAAGACTGATGCAACTATTTCCTAAATGATATCCAGGAAACAATCAATGTTTCCCATTATTTTCATTAATATCTCCAGAGCTGTTTTTAGTATAGTGCTATTAATGTCAGAACTCCTATGGTAGTTACAACATTCTAGGCACTGTGGTAAGTGTTTTGTATCTATTAATTTATCTAATCCCCCAAATAGACTTTCAAAGGCTTTATTCTCTTCCTCATGATATAGACTAGCTAATAAACACACATATATCCATACCTTGCCACAGCTAGTTAGCAACATACTTAGGATTTCAATCCCACTTGTATGGTTCCAGAGCCTAAACCATTAACCCTTATGCAATAATGCCCTTTAAATGAGTAAGACAGGAAGAATATTGGTTTTATAATTTTGAAAATGTACCCCATAAATCATGGGAAACAGGAGTCACATGTAGAATAAATAAAATTAATATTTATTCATATATAATGTAATGAGACAATTTACTTCAGAGGTACTTTGTTATAGAGTGAATGTGCTCTACCCGCCCTCCCATCAAATTCATATATTCTAGCCTTAAGTTTCAATGTGTTTGGAAGTGGGGCCTCTGGAAAGTAATTATATTTAGATGATGCCACAAGGTGGTGCCCACATGATGGGATTAGTGCCGTTAGAAGAAGAGGGAGAAAAAAAAAAGCTTTCTTCTCCAGGAGCATGCACAGAAGAAAGGCCATGTGAGCACAAAGCAAGAAGGTAGCTGTCTACAAACCAAAAAAAGGACCCTCACCAACAAGCTGACCATGCCAGCACCCTGATCTCAGACGTCTAGCCTCTGGAATAGAAAGAAAATAAATGTCTTTTGCTTAAGCCACCTAGTCTATAGTATTTTGTTATGGTAGCCTGAGCTGACTAAAACGTATTTCAAGAATAAAGAGCACTTTGCATAAACAAAAATAGTCCATTTGAATTACTTTCTAAGTAAACTTCATTTACTGGAATGTTTATAAAAGAAATTAGTAAAATTATTATAACAGGTTGATATAAACACCCCTGCTATTATAAGAAAGTAATCATATTCTTCCACTAGCAAATATTCTCGTTTCCCAAAAGATAAATTTTAAAAATCTGAGAAAAAAATAACATTTTCTTTTAAACAGATCTGTAATTTATTTTTTAAAAATATTTGTACCTAATTTAAAATATTCCCAATAATCTAAATGATCCAAGTCTACCAGAAAAACCATTTTGGCATCTATCCAGCTCATGTTAAAATAGATGCTTGAATGACTCTCCTCAATAGAAACCAAAAGTGAACACATTTTCCTAGTCCTAAAATATGTTTGGCTGTTACAGTATTAAAAAGGCAAAAAGGAGTGTCAATAGCCTTTGGTCAAAAATAGAACATATGATTTATCTCATCTCCCTCACTAAATTCCACTGAAATGAAAGCACCAGAGAACAAAGAACTCAAATACACAGAAAGAAAATAAAGCTGGGAAAATGACACAACTGGCTGAATTATGAATAAATACAACCAGATGCCACTTGTTCTTCCCCTGCTAGCAGAAGAATGGAGGTTACTCTCTGAGGAAGTAAAGCAAAGGGGCTCTAGACTCTGAGTCAGCAGGTGCAAGTGTGGTGGGCACCGCAGGTACCACAATGACGCACAACGATGAAGTGAAAATATATGCTCTGCATGCAGTCCTGCTGCCCAGAGACCCACTAGGCTCTGGAACACAGCAGCCAGTCTTACGACTCCCATGGCAATAGGTCAGACAATTGCCTTCTGGGGAATGTGATCCTTCCAAGAACACTGATGTGCAATTTTTGACAGTTGTGGATTTCCCAGCGAATGAGCCAGATTAATGAGGCTAAGAGTGGGCCTAACCTCAAACCTAAGGCATGCAGAGGTCCAAGGAAGCCACACCATGTCTCAGTCTGAAACACAAGTAGCTAAGCAGCAATTGACAGATGGGAAGCCTCGAATATAAAAGTGGCTAAAATAGGAAAAAAAAAATTTAAGAAAAAATAAATAAAGTAGATGAAAAATATAAAAAGAAATTATTACTTCAAACCTTTAGCCAGACTTATAAGAAAAAAGGAAAAAGGCCACAAAATTACAAATGAGAAAGGAGAAACCAACACCACAGAAATACAATTATAATTATTATGAAAAACTATTTGCCAACAATTTGGACAACCTAGAAGAAATGGATAAATTCTCAGAAGCATATAACCTATGAAAACCGAAACAGGAAGAAATAGAAAACTTGAGCAGATCAATTACCAGCAAGGAAACTGAATCAGTAATCACAAAATTCTCAACAAAAGCCCAGGAACAGATGGCTTCAAGGTGAATTCTACCAAACATCTAAGGAAGTGTTAATACCTATTCTTCTCAAACTATTCCAAAAAATAGAAAAAGGAAAACTTCCAAATTCATTCTATGAGGCCAGCATTACTCTGATACTAAAACCAGATAAAGATACCAAAAAAAGAGCACCACAGGCCAATATCTCTAATGAACATAGATTCAAAAGTCCTCAATGAAATACACCAAACTGAATCCAACAATCATTAAAAAAAATCATTCACAGTGATCAAGTGGGATTTATTCCTGGGTTGCAAGGGTGGTTCGGTATTTGCTAATCAGTCAACATAATACATTACATCAGTAAAATAAAGAATAAGGATCATATGATCATTTCAGTAGACACAGAAAGAGCATTTGACAGCATTCAATATCCATTCATGATAAAAACTCTCAACAAGTAGGTTTAGAGGGAACATACCTCAACATAAAAAGGACATATATGAAAACCCACAGCTAACTTCATCCTTAATGATGAAAAACTGAGAGCTTTTCCCCAAAGATCAGGAACAAGAAAAGGATGTTCCCTCTCACTTTTATTCAACATAGTGCTATAAGTCCTACCCATGGCAGGCAGACAAGAGAAATAAAACGCATCCAAATCAGTAAGGAAGAAGTCAAACTTTCACTATGTAGATGACATGATACTCTACACTGAAAATCTGAAAGACTGCCAAAAGGCTGCTAGGACTGATAAAAGATTTGCAGAATACAAAATCGGTGTATAGATATCTGTTGCATTTCTATACGCTGATAATGAAGCAGCAGAAAGAGAAATAAAGAAAGCAATCCCATTCACAACTGCACCAAAAATAATAAGATACCTAGCAAAGAGGTGAAATACCTATACTCTGAAAAGTATAAAACACTGATGAAAGAAATAGAAGATAACACAAAGAAAGGGAAAGACATTCCATGCTCATGGACTGGAAGAACAAATATTGTGAAAATGTCTGTACTACCAAAGCAACCTACACATTTAATGTGATCCCTATCAAAATGCCAATAGCATTTTTCACAGAACTGGAACAAACAATCCTAATATATGTATGGAACCACAAAAAGACCGCAAATAGCCAAAGCAAACTTGAAAAAGAAAAGCAAAGCTGGAGATATCACAAGTCCAGACTTCAAGTTATATTACAAACCTGTAGTAATCAAAACAGTATTAAACTGGCACAAAAATAGAAACATAGATCACTGAAACAAAATAGAAAACTCAGAAACAAACCCACAATTATATGGTCAATTAATCTTCAACAAAGTAGGAAATAATATCCAATGGAAAAAAAGACAGTCTCTTTAAGAAACCTGGAAAAACTGGACCACTTTCTTATACCATACACAAAAATAAACTCAAAATGGATTAAAGATCTAAATTTGAGACCTGAAACCACGAAAATCCTAGATGAGAACATAAGCAGTAACTTCTCTGAGATCAGCCATAGCAACTTCTTTCTAGATAGGTCTCCTGAGACAAGGGAAACAAAAACAAAAATAAACCATAGGGACTTCATCAAAATGAAAAGCTACTGCACAGCAAAGGAAACAATCAACAAAACTAAAAGACAACTTATTGAACAGGAGAAGATATTTGCAAATGACAGATCCAATTAAGTGTTAGTATTTTAAATATATAAATAACTTCTACAACTCAATACCCAGAAAACAACCCCATTAAAAAATGGGCAGATGACATGAACAGACATTTGTCCAAGGAAGACATACAGATGGCCAACAGACATGAAAAGATGCTGATTAACATCACTCATCATCAGGGAAATGCAAATCAAAAGTACAGTTTAATGTCACTTCACGTCCGTCAGAATGGCTAAAATCAACAACACAAGAAACAAGTATTGGTGAGGATGTGGAGACAGAAGAATCTTCTTGCACTGTTGGTGGGAATGCAAACTGTTTTCCAGAGTGCTGGAAAACTGTAAAGAGGTTCCTCAAAAAGCTAAAAATAGAACTACTTTAAGATCCAGCAATCTCACTACTATTTACCCAAAGAATAAACAAATACTAATTCAAAGGGATACTTGCACCCCTATGTTCATAGCAGCACTATCTACAATACCCAAGATATGTAGCAGCCCAAGTATCCACTGACTGATGAATGGAAAAGAAGATGTGTCACACACACACGTACATGCATGTGCAATGGAATATTATTCAGCTGCAAAAAAAGACTGAAATCTTGCCATTTGCAATTACATGGGTGGACCTAGGGATTAAAATGCTAAGTGAAGTAAGCCTGTTAGAGAAAGAAATGCAATACGATTTCACTCATATGTAGAATTTAAGAAACAAAACAAACTAGCATAGGAAAAAAGATAAACCAAGAAACAGATTCTTAACTATACAGAACAAACCGATGGTTACCAGAGAGGAGGTGGGTGGGAGGATGGGTGAAATAGGTGATGGGGATTAAGGAGTGCACGTACTATCATGAGCACTGGGTGATGTATGGAATTTTTGAATCACCATTTGAATCACCAGTACAGCTGAAACTAATATAACCCTGTTAACTGGAATTAAAATAAAAGCATAAAAATAAACCTCAGAGATATAACACATTTTATTGATGAAATGTTCACGATAGTATAGGAAACATGCAGAAAATAAAATAGGTCAAAGAATTTAAAACATGAGAGCAGAAATGTGGAATTCAATATAATGTCTGGAAGAGAAAACTAAGAAAATCTTTGAAAAAAGAACAATAAGGAACAGAAACAAGAAAGATGAACAAAAGGCAACCAGAACCTCTAATATCTGACTAATATGAATTGAAAAAAGTAAAATGGAAGAGAATTATGCAAGAAATTCCCCAGGATTAAGGAACGTTCTGTTTCTGATTGAAAGAACCTGGTTTGTGTCCAACACATGAAAAATAAAAAGACCTATGGAAGGCATAATTGCCTGAAATTCAGAACACTGAGGATAAAGACAAGCCCCAAGTTTTCAAAATGCAAATCATGATAAAAGAAGAACATCATTAGATTTTTCAACAGTAATATCAGGTTTCCCAGCAGTAACAATAGACAACTCTGTTAAAATTCTGAGGGGGAAAAA
Organism: Panthera tigris; assembly: GCF_018350195.1. Lineage (NCBI taxonomy): Eukaryota > Metazoa > Chordata > Mammalia > Carnivora > Felidae > Panthera > Panthera tigris. The sequence goes on from NC_056663.1 coordinate 146,231,976, forward strand.
TTGTCCAGTCTTAATTTAAATACTTCATACAGCTAACCATAATCAGGTATGAGAGCAGAATAAAGATAACTGCAGACAAACAAGATCTCAAATGTTTTTTCTTTTAAAAAAAAAATTAACGTTTATTTATTTTTGAGACAGCATGAATGGGGGAGGGTCAGAGGGAGTGGGAGACACAGAATCCAAAGCAGGCTCCAGGCTCTGAGCTGTCAGCACAGCAGACCTTGAGATCATGACCTGAGCCAAAGTCAGACGCTTAACCGACTGAGCCACCCAGGTGCCCCTGGTTTTTCTTTTTTTAATCTTAATGCACACTTTCTCAGGAAACTAACAGAGAAATAAACCAAGAAAGAAGACATGGTTCTGGAAAACAGGGAATTGAACACAAAGAGTAGTAAAGAGAGTCCTTAGGGTCTCAGCGAAGGGACTTCCCAGAGCAGTAGCAGCTGAGCTCCACGCCTAAAAAGCAGTATGTCTGAACAGAAACAAAAGGGTAGAGAGCACCAGCAGGGTATCTCCAGAAAAAAAAAAAAGATGCAATTCACAAGTTACCTGACATGTCTGAAGGTATTAACAAGAAATTAACACTTGTAGAAGAGAGGTTGAGGTTATATTACTTACAGGTACATACCCCTAACTAACTAAGCAAATCAAAATATGATGCCCCTGGGGTGCCTGGGTGGCTCAGTTGTTTAGGCAACTGACTTCAGCTCAGGTCACTGATCTCACAGATCCTGAGTTCAAGCCCCACATCCGGCCCTGTGCTGACAGCTCAGAGCCTGGAGCCTGCTTCAGATTCTGTGTCTCCCCCTCTCTCTACCCCTCCCCTGCTCATGCTCTATGTTTGTCTCTCAATAATAAACGTTACAAAAATAACATTTTTTAAATAAACGTTTAATTTTTTTAAATAAAAAAAAATACGATGCCCTTATTAAATTCAAGAAAAAAGAAATTGATATCACAGCACTCTTTCATATTGATATCATAGTCCTTTCAATCAAAAATAGCATGTGCTTAATCCTGGGGAATTTTCTTGTATTAACATTCATGCCTCAGCAGAGCTAAGATACAAATAATAGGAACATATATTCTGCATACTGACAACTAAAAATTATAATAACGTTGGGAAAATGAGAGGAGGTAAAGAGTGTGAATGTGATTTTGTGTGTCTATATAAATGCATCAGATTGCATGTGTACACAATTCCAGCCAATCCTGTTTTCCCACCTTCACATTCAGCAGTATGTGGCAGTTTCTGTGAATTTATGTTCTTTTGCTCTATGTCATTTCAGTGGAGGCTGCTGGGGGAAATACCTCTTGTGGTAGAAGATTAGAAGAACTACATCACATCTCCCACAGTGTGAAGATAATACCTTTTATAATGGAAATATGTTATTTAGAAACATGAGAATAAATACCAAAAATAAAGGCAAGGTGTTGAATGTGGCTGCCTCCTGCGAATGAGAATCAGGGATAAGGAAGGGTAACATTAAGGAAGAGTTTAGATAATAATTTCTTTATAAATATTTATAGGGGGAGATAGAACATTTCTTACTGGCAAAGTTAGTTTCTTGAGAGCGATAACAATAATTTAAATCAATTGTTTTGCTCTCTTTTTGCCTTGCCCAGTGTCTTAAAAATGTATATTCCTTGGGGCACCTGGGTGGCTCAGTCAGTTAAGCATCTGACTTCAGCTCAGGTCATGATCTCACAGTTCATGAGTTCGAGCCCCACATGGGGCTCTGTGCTGACAACTCGGAGCCTGAAGCCTGCTTCAGATTCTGTGTCTCCCTCTCTCTCTCCTCCCCTGCTTGCACTCTGTCTCTCTCTCCTTCAAAAATAAATAAACATTAAAAAATTTTTTTTAAATGCACATTCCTTTTTGTTAAAAATATAAACCATTTTTAAAAATAAGTACATAAAAAACACAGAATCTATGCAGTACAGATGCTAGAAGAGGCATTCTTAAACTCTCCCTGCTTCCCCCCTGCAGAGAAAGGAAGGCAACAGATGTCATCTCTAAAGATAAACCTCTTATTCTTCAGTGCACTGATCTTGAATGAAGGGGTAGGACCTATGACAGGGCTCACACTACTCTAAATATTTTTGATATGTTCCTATTGTATCATTTTTTCTTATACATATTTGGAATATGAGTATCTCTCATGAATACCACTCACTCATTAATACAACAAATATTTATTAAGTGTGGGGGATAAGCTTAGGAATCCCCCAGGGTTACACCAATGGGTTAACAAGGCATAAAGAAATACAAAGCCATAAAATTCTCACACCCAAGTTTGGGTACACCAGATTGGCACTCCAAGAATAGGGGGGTGCAAAGACACTCCAAAAATAGGGAGGCACAAAGGTGCCAGGAATAGGGAGGTCCAAAGGCATCCCAAAATAGGGAGGGGGTTCTGAGCCCCCCAAAATAGAGACAAAGGCCTGAAATAGAAATGGCGCAAAGTTGCCCAATACATAGGAATAACAAGATTAGATATTCATGATGAAAGCACCGCAAATTTAGTACTATAGCAGAAAGCTGCTTTCATAGGAGAAGAGGGCCAGGGTAGGTAAATTGGTGAATTGGACTATGGACTGCTGCACTGAAGGCAAAGCAGCCCAGAGCGGAGATAATTAACAAAAGAAAAGGGGCCTTGTTAACCCTGAGGTTATGCCCCATCTGTCTCATCCCCTAGGCTGGCAAAGATAAACAGGCACGACGCCTCCTGTCTGCCATTAACAACTATCTACCCATCTGCCTGGCACCTGGATTTTGTTTTATATTGACCCAAACCCCAAACACTGTATATCTTCAAAATCCCCCTTTCCCCATCATGTCCCCAAGTTAATGTTCCTAGTTTCTTTGTCTCTTTGTATACAACCATCACGTTTGCAAGCCTTCTGATTTGAATAAATATGGGACAAGGACCCTTACTGGGGCTCTTGTCTTTTCCCGGACATTAGCCGTCTCTCGTTTTAATCTTGAGTCTGCTCTTTTGCTGGCCAAAAGAGAACTTTAGAGTTGGAGTCTACAACAATTAAGCAGGTATCATGTGCCAAAATTGTTCTGGGAGCAGGAGATCCACTGCCCCTGCACTTCCAGAGTGCATGACGTAGCCCTAGAGAAGTAGCAAGACAGGCCACAAGGACTCGAGGGCAGCACCCTAACTGATGCAGTGTTAAGTTACTCATATTGCATATGTACATTGCCACTGATTAAACTACCACTTTTTGTGGCACACGGGACTGCTGTTCCGTCTTCCCTCAAAGCTATTGGAAATCTCCCTAGCTAACCACAAGAGGGCCCCGATATCTGTTAGACTGAAGACGTTATATCATTTGAAACCAGACTTTACCAGTTCCTTGAACTTTACAGTGTATAATAGTCCCAACATTTTTACTACATTCTATGTGCCCTGAACTGTATTAAGCAAATTTAAAGTCATCAGTAAAGAAACATTAGATCTCATTCTCTGACCTTCAGTGAACTCTATAAAAATGACAGTTTCCACTCTTCATCTCTGTCACTTGCTTTATTTTTATCCATAATTCTTACTGTTCTTTGACTACTTATCCTCCATCTGTTTATTGTCTTTCTCTTCCTTTAGAATGTAGGCCCTATGAGGGCAGGTACCTGGAGCAGTTCTTGGAACTCCACAAATATTTGCAAATGAATGGATGACCCTGCCATGGGTACAGGAATGTGGGACAAACATATCATCCTTGTACTGCACACATGTCAACATACCTGCTATGATGTTGTCCAAGAGCGTGATAGGCATACAAAATATGCCAACCAGTAAATCACTTATTGCCAGGTTCAAGATAAAGAGATTAGTGACTGTGTGCATATGCTTGTTCCTCATTACAGTAAAGCAAACCACGGTATTTCCCACCATGCACAGGAAGAAGATCAGAAAGTAGGAAGCGATGAAGACTGCTGCTACTTGAGGCTGGTGAAGATAGTAGTTCACATAGGTAATATTGATATCTGAGTATAGGTGATATTTTGTGCCATTGACACTCCAAATATAATGCCAGTTTTCTGAAGAGTTTGAGTCCCATTTCTCACTCATGATGGACCTGAACAAAGGAGAGCTAGAAAAGAAAAAAGCATAATTAGAAACCAGTAGAACATAAGTCAGTTCTGTGCCTGAGTTTAAGAAGAATACTTTTAAAACACTATGGAATTTTGATGGTCCTTCTATAATAATTCATGAATGTTGCATGGAAATGAGTTATATAGATCATTCAAATTACTAGGATTTGTACCAAGAGATTTGAAATGTACAATTTGTGTCCTAAGTAACGATTATTATTTTTTATTTCCTCAATAGGTTCTATATTTCACTTTTTCATAACACCTCATACTCATTTGCAAAGTTTCAAGAGAAACTCTGTAAGGGAAACCTTCCAAAATTCCCCTTTTCTCCTGTCTCTAGGTATCATAACCTGTCAAAACCTACTTGTTCCTTTAAGGCTAACTTACAGGTTTTCAGCTTTCCTGGCAATTGAAACAAGATGAGGTGTCTATATCTTCAAAACTCCCATAAAATAAGTTTTTTGTATATTCCTTATTCTGCTTTGACTCTGTTAATTGAATATTCTTTTTATGTACTTCTGTATGCAGAGATAGCCACTATACTGTGAATCTCTTAAAAGAAGTCTATGCTACTTGCCTTGGTTTTACTTAACATAATTCCATTCACATATATTCAATACAAATTTTTATTTAGAATCAATATATCTTCATGTAGATATTTCAGTCAACCTTGTGTATCAGAGGTCCTCAAGAACATGCCCATGTTTGGTGATTTACTAGAAGAATTCAGAGGACTTAGCATATAGTGTATTCACAGCCAATATTTATTACAGCAAAAGGATACAACATAAAATCAGCAAATAATACGGCACGTAAGGTAATATCTGCAGGAAACCAGGAACTAGCTTCTAAGAGTCTCCCTCGGTGGAGTCACACAGTGAGATTAATTCCTCTAGCAATGAGTTTGACGACATGTGTGAAGTGTTGTCTACCAGGGAAGCTCATTAGAAACTCAGCATCCTAGGTTTTTAATTGGAGAATGGTCACATGGTACCTTCCTCCAAGCAGTATCAAAATTTCAGACTCCCAGATGGAAAGTACATGTGCAGCATGAACAATGTCTGTACAAACAGATTAGGTATAATGAGCCACTTCAGTCACTTATGGACACTTTATGTCACTATAGGGAACTGTTTCTGATTTACGTTCCCAGACTCTAACCAAGGGCAGACCTTGCAAGCAGTCCTTTCTAAAGATGTCAGGCTCTGACCTGCTCATTAACTCTTTTCTGCATACGTTGTTTTCTGCAACTGGTTGGACAGAACGTTATATGTGCCCTTAAAGGGAAATAAATTTGATAGAACACAATTGAGCTCCCATATTCTTTTTTTTTGGGGGGGGGTAATTTCATGGACTTTGAATTGGTAAGATAATCAGACCCCAGTTTACATTAACGACCTCATTATCACTCTGCATTTTTCAGTCTTTCACCAACTACATATCTGTATCATTTTAGGGGAGCATGTTTATTCTTGTAAATACTGCATGGAGATCAAGATATGTAGTATTCATTTCAAATACTCAACTTTGGATAGTTTTCTCTATTTTAGGTACAGGGAACAAACAGTAAGTAAACAAGGTAAATTACTACAAAACAAGTATATAAACATAAGTCAATAAAAGGGGATCATTTTCCCCCAATATTTTGCCATTTTATTTCTTCCCTTTCCTCTAATTTTTAAAGCTCATCTCTGCTTTTCTATGTTTAATGTCCCTAAGCCCAAACAAAAATGCAAAATGAAAAGAAAGTGAGTGTGGGATGGGGTGAGGGTTAGGAGAAAAGAAAAAAGAATGGAATCTGAGTAAGACTAGATATACTCTACCATACAGAGTCAAGCTGAAAATGTCTGGGTCCAGAGCCTGACACTGAGAATACCTACTAGCTTGATAAAAATTGCTTCAAAGTATCCAAAAGAAAAGCATTCACACAAATATTTAAAGATATTTGTATCCAAGGCAAGGAAATGCCATAAATACAAATGAAAACTGCATGACAACACTGTAGGTCACTAAATATCACTGATAAGAAACCTCTGTCCACAGATTCAATTAGAGCTGAAAAATATGTTGGGGGAAATATCTCATAAGACATAATGCTTTACATTTTCACATTCTGTTTTTCTTATGCTCCAGCTTAGAGCAACCATATCTTCGGGGATAACAGTGTTTGGAAGGTTGAGATGGAACAAGGTTTTCAAAACCTTCCCGTGTATTAACTTAAACTCCATGTCAGTTGTTGGAGAGGTGAGTGTTTCTTTTCCTCTTCTTCTAATGTATTATTGATAAACCAAAATAAGATTTTGTTTTAGGAGCCAACATGGATTTCACTATTCCTATTATTGGCTTGATGACTATATTTGGCAAGGTAACATGCCAACACGCCATATAGAGGGTAAAGGAGGAACCTGTCATATTTAAGTGTTAACTTCCTCCTGACACATAATTGTAAAATTTTGTATGTGAGGCCACAGCTTTGGCTATTAGGTTAACTTATAATAGTATAACTTTGGGGATATCATCACCCCTAGTATTACTGTAGTGAGACAGAGAAAAGCCAGGTCCTGATTGATTCTAGGGGGATCCACTTATCTCAGTTTAATACACCAAGGAAAATTGCCCTTTGGTATTCCTGCATCTGGCATCTTTTTCACTGGACACTTAAAAGTTCTATACAGTTGATTAAAATGCTTTAAATAAAATCAATCTCTGATTGAATATCTTTAAGTCTAGAATTAAAGTATACTCTGTGCATATTAATTCTGTAGATGAAATAATATAAGGACTAAGAAATTTGTGTATACCAGTTTCTAGAAGGCAGATTGATAGTCTACCCATATCGATGGTTCAATAGTTTTAGAATATTTCACTGAAAATGTGTAATGTCTTTTTAATAACAAAGTCTAAAGTTTGTAAGTTAGTATTTTACAAGTTGAGTAAATTAATTATAAGCCATCTTAACACTAATTAGTCTTGTATTGTTTATTTCTACATGGAAATCCGTGTGATGAATGAAATAACTTGGTTGTGAGCTTTATCATTCCTTCATCTTTGACCCTGGGGAGAACACAGATGTAGGTTAAACTGCATCAGCTCCATTTAGAGCCCAAGTTGCCAGAGCTCATCCAGACCCTTATGCTTACCTGTAGAAACAGGGTCTGGGTCTTCAGAAAGAGAAATCAAGAGAGCAAGTCATTTAAAATTCTTTCCTTTCTGTAATTATATTTGCTAAAAACCACTAACAGTGCATTACTCAGTGGGAGATGGACTGGTTTGATATTAGTATATGTTGGTGTTTTTCTATATTTTTCAACTTATTTCACATTTCTAGATTTTTGCTTTTTTTATGATCCGGAAAAAATGTGTTATTATCTGAATGCAACTGTACAGAATAGAAGCAAGATAATGTAACTCAAACTCTTATAAATTCACAATCAGAGTAAGTCATTCAATGGCTAGCAATAGTGTTATCTTACCTAAAATAGATATGTCCCCCCAATTTCAATTAACAAAGAATCCATAAAGACCCTAACCTATTAAGAATGAGTCATCTGAAGGAAGAGTCTAGACCTTTATTCGTGTATCAAATACTCATTAAAGTGACCAACTTTGTAGTAAATCGTCACCAATCACAGGCTACATAGACTGCCAGACACAAAAAAAGTGAACTGTAGTCACTACTCCCTATTTTGCTCATCCATCTCTTGGGATTTGCAATATTGCCTTTATTACCGTGGTATTTATTATTAATTGTACTCTAGTCTTCATTTTTTCCTCTTCTTTTCCCCGTGCACTTATACAAGGATTTAAGGACAGGAAGGTGGCAGTATTTGCTTCCATTTATGTTGGATGACCTAAACTAAACTCTGATGATTATCACTAAAGGGTAATCGTAGTTACTAAAGTCACTAATTTATGACAACTTAGATTGCTAAAATAATTGAAAAGGAGAGAGAGTGAAAATGGCAAGGCCAGAAATGTTGTAAACACACATGGTCGAGCCGGGTGTGAATCACTGGCAATAATTATGAGACAGTAATAATGCCTAATATTTGCATTTTCAAAGCACTTTCAAATATATGACCTTAGGATATCAGCATCATGAAAGCAAAAGATGCCCTTCTAACGACTAAAATTCAGCATCTGTCTGCCAACAGAAGTGCTTCTATGGGAGCTGTGACAACCAGCACCAAAGGCCAAAACATTTGGAGGAAGAGTCTCACCCACCTGTGCACCAGAGAAGAGTCAGACCGACCTCATATGGCTGTGGAACCAGCAGGGGCCCATGAGCTGGCCTCAGCCCCTTCCAGCCACAGTGGGATAAAACACGGAGAGGGCTGAATTGGGAAGACACCCACAGATGAGTGAGCCTTTGTTAGATCCTGGTTTCCTGAGGACAGAGAAACCAGTCTGGAAGCACTGGAGTGGGGAAGACGAACTTTGTCAGTTCCACTCTCTCAGATCTGGTCCTGATTAATACATAGTCAACATTGAGAGAAAAATCCTTGGAATTCTTTCCTCTGGAAAAAGACTGGGTCATTAATCTGTAATCTGAAAAAAAAAAAAAAAAAGAAGGAACACACGGCCCTGAAGGTTACTACTCCTAGTTTTATTAATGCAGAATATGTCAAATGTTGTATAAGCCTCTGCCGCAGCAACATGGTATGCTAGAGGGTTTGTAACTTCATTGGTAGAATTAAGTGAAAACCAGACTTATGCAAATGATGATCCCCAGAAGAAAGTAATGCATTGGAAAGCTGAGCTGAACCTCTGATTGATATAAAACATGTTACAATTCATTATCCAGAAGAGGAAGTGAACTGGACTTTAGAAACATTGCACATTCAATTAAATGTCTCCATCAGATCATACAACAAGGTTCAAACAACTGTGCACAATTGAAGATAAACAGTCATAGAGAAGGCAAAAGGATTTCAAAAGACCTTTAAAGAGATACAGTCACTATGAACATGCTTTATTCCTACTCCTCATTGGACCTTCAAATCAAATCTTGGTGGTCATCAAGGCATTATAAACACTATTCTTTCTTTGAAATACTAAAGAAAATGGAGTAAGACAAAGAATAACAACGAGAAATGTGTGGCAAAGTAATATTAACTGAGGTCAGAGAGAATTGGTGGAAGATGTTAAAGCAGCCAGCCAGTAATCCATTTCTCCCCCAGACACAAGGAGAATGCCCCCAGGGAAAGAAAGGAAGACTGAGGATTCAGACTAATGTTCCTGTGGACATTATAACTCTACCTCCAGGTAGGGGAATGATATTTGCTAGGATGTTAAGTCTTCACCTACATAAAGTTTTTAATAGGATATTCCTGGATAAATATTAGAGTAAATAAACACAGAATCTATGGATTTATGAGGTATGACTCCCTAAGAAATGGCATATAAACTGAGATATAAAATGGAGATATTTCATGAATGGAACACTCACTCTGCAGTGTTAGATGAGGTCTTCAGGTAAGGTTCAGCTGTATTATTACTCTGAGCCAGAGAGTGAACATCTCATGCAGGACGAGGGGTCCTAAAAAGCCACACTCAGCAGGAGGAGGGGTCCTAAAAAGCCACCCTCAAAGTCCCATACCTTCTTTGATTAAGTTTCCTGATTGCCTATATCTTTGAAATTATTACCAAGGCATGAACATGAATAAGATCTCCGACTTTAAAAAAGTAATTCAGATTTTAGCTATAAAATCCAATATGCATGGAGAATTAAACAGCCTTTCATATAATTATGCCTGGAAATACATAATCTAATATTTTAGTATATCTTCTACCAATCTTTTTATACAAATATGCTGGAAAGAAAAATAATATTATTTTCAAGGAGATAATATATTCTATTAGGATAAGAACTTTCATTTAGAAAAATACTTTGAGGAATTGTCTTCATGTGAGAAAGGGACTTTACTCATACAACCTCACTCTCTAGGGCATAATAACAACGAGTAGAATATCCAAAGTACTTTATTTAAATTATTATTTTAATTACTTTATTACCTTTGAGCATTTTAATATATATTTTGTGCTGAGCACTCTGTGAATTTCTTTATATAGTCAACCCATTTAGTCTAGTAAAAGTAGCTACTAAAAGTACCCCTGTTTAGTATATAAGCAAAGTAAGACAGGAGATGTTAAGTAATCTGATTCAAGCTCCACAATTCATGTCAAGAAGAGTCAGGAAACATTAAAAAGGGTACCCTAAGAGTATAAAAATTAGCAACAAAGCTAAGCGTGGGTAACTTGAGAGTTAGAAACTGACCAGAATGAAGTTCCATGACTTGGATGTGGCCAAGGAACTTCTAGACTCTGTCATGTCTAATATTTAATTTCAAACTAACTTTTGTTCTACACAGAAAACTCCTCCCTGCCTATAACCCCAAATTGTCAGCAAGAGTCTATTAAACATTAACTGACTTTGTGGGGGGGGTATTTTTCAAATATCAAGGGAAGTGTTATAATATTTGGGTTAGTGTAGGGCAGAGAGAAAAAAGCAATTACAAAGAATTAGACAGGAACAAGAATGCATCATAGATATCTAGAGAATTCCTAGAGATACTGGGGAGGGGGGTGTTGGTGGAGAGACAGGTGAATGCTAGATTTTCCAAAGCACATGGGATGAAGACCATTTGTAAATAACAGCTACACTGAATAAGCATGAGTTGTCTGATGCAATGTAAAAGCAACTACATTTGTATCTTGCTGACACTTTAATTTTATTATTTGAGGCTAATTTCTTCCTTGGCCCAAGGTGAAATTTCAAAGAGGTTTTATTACTTTTCCAATCATTTTCTGATCATAAAAGCAATATAGTAATTAATATGTCTTGTCTAGTGTAACAAAAATTTAAATTTCCATGAAGGATGCCTCCTGGTCTTCTTTGCTGACTTGCTCTGGAATATCTCCACCCTCATCTTGTCAGTCTCAGTTCCCATCCTTGCCAGAGTTGTGGGTGGACAAAGGGTGGTGGAAAGGGGCAGGAAAAGTCCTACTTTTCCTTCCAGTCTTGTTATGAGGTGTTCTTGGACTAGAAAGAATTTTAAAGCTGACGCTCACTTTTGTGGGAGCTTTTGGTGGGCTCTTTAGAGACGTTAAACTATTGCTGTGGATCTCTCAAATACAGTTCCCTTCATGTGAGGAAATTCATCTCTGGCTGCTCTATTCAGCCTTGAGAAACCCAACTGTTCGCCCTGCCATAGAGCAGCCGTGTTAACCATCATGCAGCCGTGCCAATCACCTTGTCCCACTGTGAACACTCGTCCATCTTTTGTCCAAAAAGACTCTAGGAGTGCAAGCTGACCGATGCCATCAACTGTAGTTCGATCTGCTATCAGAGAAACAAGCCAGCCAGCCAGGTCCTGGCACTTTGGAGGTCTTAATAAGGGAAACAAAAGCAAGAGAAAAGTAGCTTAAATTAAATCTCCTCACAGCTTGGAGCCCACTGATAGACACCTGAAACAGGCAGAGTGTGACCTTCCTCAAGCAACTCATGGCAGCGTTACTTCCTTTATGGTTTTGTTTTATTAAAGGCTAAAAGTAACTCTTATTTTCACAGTAGTCCCTCAGAGTCCTGAAAGCCTTGCTTCCAAATTCTTTAGAGACTTACGCTATCCCTAACCCCCACTAATTTAAAAGTATATAGTCAGTCACTCCATAGGATCCCAGTGCAGCTCTTTCTGCCCATGGGTCCTGTCCCCCGTGCTTTAACAAAATCACCTATTTGCATCAAAGAGGTGTTAAGAATTCTTTCTTAGCCATTTGCTCAAGAACCCCATCAGTCTTAAGTGTGAGGCAGATAAAAGTTCACGATGTCCTCTAAAATTGTAAGTTCATATGTTAAACTCTGCATGCCTCCATCAGTCCCTCTTCTAAGCATGAGTTGGGGGCAAGCACCCCCACTTCTCCATATTGTACGTGGGTGATTCACCACACCTCAGCAAACCTCTCTCAATCATCTTCTAATCTGTAATCCTGGGCCTTTTAATCTCTTCAACCCGAGGATCAGTATTCCTTGGTATCCACCTTTACAAGTCTGCATGGTGATCCTACATAGTTGTCCGGGGGTTTTACCTGGAACTAAAACCAGAATCATTCCTTTATGTCTTTTTTTTTTTTTTTTTTTTTTTTTTTTTTTTTTTTAAGATTTTGTTTTTAAGCAACCTCTACACCTAACGTGGGGCTCACTCACAACCCTGAGATCAAGAGTTGCATGCTCTGGTGACTGAGCCAGGAACGCCCAAAATACTTTCATTTTCACATTCCATTCCATAATTAACAGAAGGATAAACCCCAAAGGCATGAGGATCTGTGAATATCTTAGCAAGCTACACTCATATTTGAAATCGGAATTATACTAAAAACATGTTTATATTATTTTTGTCTCTTAAGGATATACCATACGTTTTTGTTCATGGTCAAAAATAATTTTTTGACTCTGTCCAAGAATAATTTTTCATTGGTGACTATTGATCTGTTACAAGATATATTCCAATTTATTCAACCTATCATCTGGTATTGGACAATTTAAAAATTTCCAGCTTTTCTGGTATTAAAGTAATATATTGATATTTTATAACTTATTAGAATTTTCTAGAATATTCTTAGAATGGGAATAATAGATAAAAAAATCATGGTCATTTTTTGCTCCTAACAAATATTATTTATTGTCTATTCAGACACTGACCTTAATTCACATTTCAGTGGTGCCTAAAAATGTTCCTTCTGTCTTGCCAATACTAGGCACTAAAATTCTACCCCCCACTACTTTTTAAATTTTGCCAATTTACTATATCTAAAAATGGTTAACTCCTTCTTTAAATTAAAAAAATATGTTAATAAAGTTGAACTTTAGTTCCATATTTTTGGAATTTGTTTTTAGGTGAACTGCTTATTTCTTTTGTCTTTTTTCATATTGAATATTCATTTTTTTGGTTGTTAATGGTTCGTAAAAGCTTTTTTATTAGACATTTTACCATTTGTTATATATATTTCATTTGCCATTTTCAGCCAGCACTTAATTTTTACAGTGTTTTTAGGTTAAAAAATTCAGATGTTTATGTAGTAAAATCTATTATTTCTTTGTATTTTCTGTAAAATATTTTTTTTTCTGGAAGCATGTAAGTATCCACATACATTTTATAGAATTTAAAATATATTTTGTATTTTATTATTTTAATTGTATGTCTTTTCTTTCTCTATTATTCATTCAAAGAAGCTTTTTAAAATGGAAATGGTATTATCTGAAATCTGAGTTTTAACTAAGTTTCCTTCATATTATGATTAGTAATACTGAAATACATGTGCTCTTGTGAATCCTGAAGAAATTTGGTTGCTTTTTGTTTACTTTCTGAACACCTAAATTTACTTGTCAAAGTATACATATTATGTTGAAAATTAAGTGACAAATTTTCAGATACATCAATTATATAGCCTTTGAAAATATTAAATATGAATCATAACAATTGTCAGTACTTCATACACTTTTAAAATCTGACAAAAAGCTGGCATTGTACTACAGTAGTTTACAACTCTTTCCTACATGTTTCTATAATCTATCCTTAAATATTTGGACTACAGAAAGATAACAGATTTCCCAATTTCCTGTGTCACCTAACAATGTCCTATGAATATATACATCGCATATAAAACCCTCTTTAACTTGAATATCCCTTTGATATTATTAGCACACTTCTGGTTTTATGCTTGTAACCATTTTGAAGGAAGAATTGATTTCCAGGAGTTAATGATACTTATATCTTCTGGAAAGACCATCTGAAGGGAAGCACAAGGGAAGAACCAAGAGCAGAAACTAGTCCCAGGCATCCCTGGCCCACTTTATTCCACTGTCAGCTGCATAGGCTTTAGGGGTTATGAGATTTGAGTCTTGGATGATTTGAGTGGAAAATTAATACAGGAATATGGAAACTAGATAGTTTACCACTCTTCAGAAGTGTATATAAACATTCCACATTTTCAACCAGGGATTTCACCATACATCATGATGTAAGCCTTTGTAAAAAAGAAATAGCCAGAATATATGTTGTCCTAGCTGTCCTGGCAGCTTCAAGAAATCGATACCTTATGAAACAACGTTCCATGCCCCAAAGAAGATGAATAAAAGCCCCAAATAACAGACTTATCATCAAGGGAAACTTAGGCCTGATGTGGTACCCTAAGGCCTTTTACTTTCATGGTAGCTTCTTTACTTCCTGTGAAAGAATGTTTTACTATCTACAGAAATGGAGAGAATTAAATATGGCAGAAGACTTATGTGGTTATAACAGAGATCCTCCTGAGCAGAAATGTGACTTTACCACTTACTTCCTCATAGTTTTCACCATTCCAAGACCTCTTCATTCTGCTAAGGAACCACAGCTAAACTGCTCATTAAATATTCTGCCAGGAATGCTTAAAAACATTACTGCCTTTTGAGGGAATAGTTAACTTTTTGAGAATGATTTAAAAACATTGTCTGATATTTTTCTTAAAATAGATGACCATATGAACATTTGTGACTTAGGGTAGCTTATGATTGGCTCTACTTTAATGTCTCATATAAAATGAGATGTATTTCTTGAATGACTTCTGATAAAATTTGGAAGGCACTTTTTTCTGATGTTCAACACAGATTATTAGTGGGTAATATTTTCCATTTGTTTAGAAATAACAGTTTAAAAATAACATGGCACTATCACTTAGTGTCACTGTGTTTCCTTAAAGGCAAGGCTACTGCCTTTGTAATATTTCCCTTTGACTACCAACAGTTGTTAGATTTTAAATTAGTAATTGTAGGGCCCAATGAAATGAGTTCTCTAATCTTTAACAGTCAAGAAGAAAGGACCCTAGTTTTTATGAATCAGATCACAGAACTGGCTCTCACAACAGTGCGACTCTCAATAAATCATTGGTGTTTGCATCTTCTAAGCTGATCTCAACCTATAATCTCTCCTAGTTCATCCATCCTGTATATTAAGTTGCCATTGTAATTTCCTAAAGTACTTTTATTTTTCACGTTTCCCTAGTTGTTTAGCTTTTTTCAAAGGCTTCTCAAAACTACTGAGTGAAGTCCACCTACTTACCTGGCACTCAAGTTCCTCCCCAAGGTGAATCCAATGGGTCTCCTCAGCCTCATCTCCTTCAATTCTCAATACTCCAGTTTCTCTACTCAAGAACTCAAATGGTTAAGAGAATGAGCCCATATGCATGGAATTTGTGCATTTTTGAAACACTTAAAATGACTTAGAAGATAATATTTAGTGTATCTGCATATCCGAGTTTTTAAAAAATGAAAATCATTTTCAATTAGCTCACTCCTGTGAAAATGCAATATTTCAGGAAACTGCTATACATCCTGTGGTTTTTGTGGAAGTGCTGGCTAACAATCTTACTCATGACTATCCTAGTCGGAGAATATATTATAGTTTTCCTCAAGAGGAACTGGGTTTTTTCCTCATACTGTTCCTTGAGGATGTCCTCTTGTTTTCCACTCCTTTGCTTCTGTTCATGATTTTATGCCTTCTTTCATCTTCACTCAGGAAGATGGGTAAGATACCCTCGTCCTTTCCCTCCTTTAAACTCCCAACATAAATCTTATCTAGGAAATTCTCATTGACTAACCTAGTGTGAAATATGTATTTTTTCCCTCAAATTCCTAACTCAGTTTTTGTGCCAGGTATTTGATTATTAGTCACTGAAAATAATCTCTCTCCACATATATATATATATATGTGTGTGTGTGTGTGTGTGTGTATACACATATATATATACATATATATATAATTATGTTTCAATATTTTACATATTTGTGTACATATGTCTATTTCCCTTAAACATTAATGCCTTGAAGGGAAAAAAATGTTGTAAATATTTGTCTCCTCCTGAGCACCTACTATATTCTACTCCAGACCTTTTTTTTTTTTTTTTAAGTGGATTTAGTATTCAATATATATTTGTTTGTTTAGCTTTTATCTTTGGAATCTTAGGTAGATCTTGTTCAGGAAGTAAAAAGCAGAAATCCGTGAATTGCATGGTATGTGAATTATCTCAATAAATTTGTTAACATAAAATGAAGTAATGTGCAGAACAAAGACTGACTCTTGTGACCAAGCATTTTTTTTTTATTTTTCCTAATGGAAATTTATTATTTTATGTGTAAGTAAATGGATATAGCACAGATATTTCTTTTTCCTATAAGGTGAAAAATAACTCTTAAAGACTGTTTGCAAGTAATTATATTTTAGCAACTGGATACTATCATTGACAAGAAAATAGAACTATTTCTCTCAATATAAAGCTATAAGAGTGGAAAATGCATGGAAAGACACTTCTCAGACCTCTGAGTTCTGCCTGGATGATTTGAAATGATAACAGACCTAAAATAGAGCATCTTCCTGCTGGTTAGTGTTCTAACAACACAAAACATTTCTGAAGTTTGTATTACTTTCAATTCTCTGCTATTCATCATGTTCAATTGTAACATAATTACCTCTGTGTTTGGATGACATATTTTATACATGTTAAACAAATTAAGAAATTACATTAATAGGAAACTTCCTTACCAAAATTCAATCTGCTATTAATGGTGTGCAAAGGAAAACAAAGTCAAGCAAACCTTCCTATGCTATCTTAGTTTGAAGATGATTTGCTAAGTATGCAATTTGGAAAAATATATTATTATTATTATTATTATTATTATTATTATTATTCCTGTTAGAGATAGGAAGTTAATAGTAATGACAAATTCTATTGAGCCACATATTAGCTGCTATACAGTTATTATTTCATTTAATCATAGCAATTCTGAAATTCATGCATTATCCCTATTTTATAAATGAAGAGTTAAGAAAAGTAACTTAAAACACCATCACACAGGAATTAAGCAAAAGAGCCAAAATTTGAATTCAACTGTGACTGAATCCAGAGATTATACAGTTTTCTTTACAATTCTTAAGTTACTGATTCAATTCTTGTGTGACTGACTCAGCCAGTAGTAAGCAGTTTCTTCATTTGTATATTATGGAGACCAAATCCTACGTTCTTTATTTCTTAATGTTTTCCTTATACTTCTTACAGTTACATTTGGAATGAAAATTTACTAATTTTTTGGAGCACAGAATGTGGAATGCTGAAAATATATTAGCTGAGCAGAATTATTAAGTTAAATATCAAATCTACATATAAAGTATGAAATTGGACTTCAAGCGTAAATGACCTAAACTTATTTTTAGGGATCAAAATATTTCAATATTTCTGAAGATACAAATTCAGAAATTAGGTATGAGCTCAGATTGTTAGTCTTTAAAAAAAAAGTATTTACATGTTATGTATTTTGAAATAAAGTCTTAATTTTGTTATTTTTTTCATGTTTCATGTCCTTTTATTCATTTTTAATATTTGAATTTTTATTAATTAAAATATTATATGGGTATAGTTGACATATGTTACATTAGTTTCAGGTTACAACATAGTGATTTTTTTCTTATATGTGGAATCTTTTTTTTTTAATATGAAATTTTGTCAAATTGGTTTCCATACAACACCCAGTGCTCATCCCAACAGGTGCCCTCCTCAATGCCCATCACCCACTTCCCCTCCCCCACCCCGCCATCAACCCTCAGTTTATTCTCAGTTTTTAAGAGTCTCTTATGGTTTGGCTCCCTCCCTCCCTTCCCACCCCCCCCCCCAGATTCATTTTATTTAAAAATATTATATCTCTCAGCCATGTCCACCATGAAAATGTTTTTCCTTCAGGGGTAATTCCTTTTCTGTAACCACAACTGGTAGGAACTGCTCTTACTCTCACCATTCAGTCCCTTCAGTTTTCTCTTCCCACAATCCTAGCCACCTGCTCCAAGAACACAAACACATCCCTTTCATCCTCAGCCTAGGGGAAGTTCTCAAATCCTTGTTAGCTTTTTATTCAGAAAGTTAGCTTATTTCTCTCAATCTTCTTCTAGATTCTTTAGAGGGGTCCCCCCACCAGTCACAACTGAAAAAAGGTTACATAAACAAGAGAATCATTCACTAAAGCTTGATCATTTACTAACACTTAGCAACTCAAATAACCAGCAAAATTTAAAGTTTTAATAAAACTTTTTCTAGATTACATTTTTAGCCTGGTTTGTCTGCCCTTGCAACAATCTCTGGAAGTAGAAGGCAATAAAAAATCATATTATCTGTCTTTCCAGGGGAAACACCAAGGGTCATGGATTTTTGTTTTTGTATGTTGTTTTGATTTTCTTCCCAGCGCATTAGCAACAGCAGCAAGCAAAGCTTTTAGTAAAACAATTCACAGAATCTCTAGGGGGTCTTAGACATATTTCTAGCAAGCTACTGTGTGTCGCATAACTCAGATTTTTCAGTGATCAGAGATGAGTGTTAAAACTCAAATTCCTACAAGTTGCCACGTACCTTCGGGGCACAATCCGCATATCAAAATATTCATGCACATCAACAAAATAGTGTTAGCATGAAATAACCTCTCAAACTCCAGTTGTCATTTCTGATGGAGCCTAACACTCTTCTGACGCTAAATAATTGTTTTTTAAGTTTTATTTTTTCTCCCAATTTTTCTAACAATGTTTATGAGCAAATTACAGATCTGTAAAATATTGTTTGTAATTAAATACCATACCAAAATTTATCAACAATTTAGTCATCTAAAAGATATATTTTTGTGTTCCCAATGGCTTTATAACTCTTTCTTAAGCACCATGTCATCTTACACTGTTTATATTCAACTCAGTCTCTACCGACAATTTGCTATTTACCCTGCTATAGCAGTAAGCTGTTAACACTCTTCCAAAATATCTGTAACAGAATCCATTTTTTGATGAATAACATACAATTGGAATAAAGTGATTTTAAAGTATCCTGAATACTAAACAGAGCTAATGCAATGAATCGATTTCGAACTTTTTCTCTGCTAACCAGTTTAAAATGTTCAAGTAAATAGACATAAGATTATTCCCTTGTAATTAGTTAGAAAATCAGAAAACACATAGATTACTTCACACTATCTCAGTATCCAGAATGCCCTTGCTTAAAATTAAGAACTAATGTTTAATTGTCAATTTATCAACTTACATGCTGAAAGGCCTAAATAGAACATACAGATGCCAAGAATAGCTTCGTAGCCTGCCTATAGTCAGGCATACAGAAACACAGTTGTTAATGATGCCCATGATCTGGACCATTAAAGTACTACTGACTTAGAAGATTTGAGGGCTTCAAAAGCTAAAACCTTTTCCCTGTTGCACAGCAAAAGAGGTCTAAATCTTTGTATCCTATCTAAGCCAGTTCATGGACTGTTTTTTTAAAATTACTTTTAAACTTCAATTGAGAGCAATGATTGACACTTTGATGACCAAACAAGAAATTGGGGATGCCAAGGAAAAGACATTGATTTTGCTACTTACTATGTGCTTGCTACTCAATAATCCTATATGTGTTATTTCATGTAAAGAATGCTCACAATGACCTTATGAGGGCACACTGAGAACCAGCAGTCATTATCAAGCATCTTACTATGTATCATGGAAGCCAGACACAGCCCCTGCTCTCTTGAAGCTTGTAACATGAGGAAAGCCACCTTTCTACTCCATCCTTTTCTCTCAGATTTTGGCCTACTGTGGCAATATGCATGTACATCTAAACTGGTAGTTTTACAAATTACCAAAGGTCATTTGATTTTTACCCATTAATTTCATCTCAAAGTTTTAATTTTCTCTAAGAAATCATATGCTACAGAATGGTGTGAAAGGTAGTGTAGGAGGGTTCAGAAGCTTTTGTTTTTAATTAGATAATGATGAACGCTTCTTTATGTCTAAATTGTCCAATGGATTTAGTTAATCAAATCTGACATAATTCAGTTGCTCTCCGTAATCAGTAATTACCTCAATAAAAAGTGAAAAGAAAAGTAATAGAACACCATTTGCCAAGGCAATTATGCAAAAACAACTCTAAAATTAAAGGATATGTTTTATGCTCTGATAATCTCAACATAGCATATATCTACTTTTAACAGAAAAAAAAAAGATTAAGTCATATAGGAGAGAGGAAGGAAAGCAAAACATAAAAATGCTGGGAAAAATACCACCACCAATCTTGAATCTTGAAATGCAAAATTCAATCATAAACCCTTAGTCTTAATACACATTCTTTTCTCCTCTTGCATAGCTGAATATTATTTAGCTTCAAAGAAGTCTGGGATAGCAATGACATAAGAAATAAATCTTGGAACAAACCATAACTCTATGTTTAGCTGAAAACCACCTCATGTCACTTATAATAACTAGGGAAAAAATGGATATGGCTACAGAATGTAGAAGAGTGTTAATATTGTTTCTTTTTTGTCCCATAGATTCAAATTATATTCTTAGAAGACTTGCCCCTATTAGATGACATGTCTTTTTTATGATTTTGTTTTCTTAATATACTACACGATGTTCTCAATAGTTCTTGAATAAAGAAATGAATGATTATCATTTTTGGGTTCCATGTAAAGCAGAGACTAAGACAGGGACTTAAGTGCAGGTAGTTTATTTAAGAGGAAATTTCAGGAATTAAGAATGAAAGAGCAGGGTGAACAAGAAAGTAAAAGAAGAAAAACCAATAAAGATGAGTCCTCAAGCTGGCTTCCACTGTGGACAAAGGAGGACTCTCTGAGTAAATGTGTTGAAAGCATAATAGGTGGCCAAATCATTTATCTACTGACTGCAGACTCTTGTTGAGCGTTGCCTATCAGGGCATTAACGTCCTGCTTCCCAGGCTGAAAGTTCTGCTGCTTCCTGGGAAGCACTGAAGCAGAGAATCCAGAGTGCGCAGACTATTGAGCTAGAATGCTGATATTGTGATAGGAACTGTCCACTGCAGCGGCTGCTGAAATCACAGGAGGGCTGACAGAATGAGTGGGTCACTTAGAACATCTACTACAAAGGTGAGTCTGAACCATTGTTTATATCATGACTATATAAGAAAAGTTGGTTTAGTTCCAATCAGTTGGTCTTAGAAATGTTCATTTAAGTTTTGATCTAGTCATTGTATTGCTCAAATTCTTCAGAGTATCTGAACTTCTAAGTTTCGATGTCTTTCTCACATTGACCCCTCATATATTTCCAGTGTCATCAATTTCCAAATTTCCACCTACTTTATCCTCAACCATATAAACTATTTGCAGTTACCTAGCTGCAACATGCTGTTTCCTGTCCCTTTGTGGAATTGAGACAAGAGGGCAAAGACAAAATCGTGTAAATTCTTATAAGTCATAGTAAATATAATAAATTTTATTCTAGTAGGGTTTTAAGCTAGGGAGGAAATAATCTGATTTACAATTTAGTAATATTTTCCCAGCTGTTATATGTTGAATGATTGCACAGAGGAGGGGACAGGAAGAGAAGCAGAAAAGTCAGTTAAGAAGTGATTCCAATTCACATAGAAGATGCTGATCCCTTAGATTAGGTAAGCAGCGCAAATAGAAAGAGAAGGATGGATTGGTGATCTTTGTTGGTGGTAGTACTAATTCTATTTGCCAATGAATTGGATATGACTTGGGTAGAAAAGACTAGAACAAGCAGACAGACTCTGGGTTGGCCTGAGAAATGAATGGGATGCAGCAATATTTATTTAAATTAGTAAGCATGTACTGTTTTGGACATATTATAGAGAAGATGCCTTTTAGATGCCCAAGTGAAGATGGAAAGCATTGGCTATATGAATTGGGGTTCAGGGAAGAGACAAGGGCTGAGGAGACCAATCTGGAAACTATTAGCACATTGATGGTATTTTAAGTTATGGAATCTGATGATGTCACATATGGAAAGAAGGTAGACAGGAAGAAGAGAGGTCCAGAGGCAAGCTCAAGGTCCTCCAATATTTAGAATTTAAGCAAAGGAGGTCAAATCAGTGAAGGAGATTGGAAAGGGGGCACTTAGCGAGGTAACAAAAAGCCAGGAGTATGATGTTTCTAAAACTAAGAGAGGAAAGTATTTCAAGAAGGAGAGAACAGTCAATTATCTCAAATACTCAAAAGCTGCTAAGATATTGAGTAAGATAAGAACAAAAGAGTAGTCACTGGATTTGGCAAAACTATACGAGATTATCTTTGGCAGAGTATGTAGGACGAAAGCCTGACTGCAATGACAAAAAGTAATTTTGAGAGAAGATACTCTCCTCTAGCTACTTCACTAGATGGAACCCTTCCAATATTTTTACTGAGCTCG
Source organism: Panthera tigris (assembly GCF_018350195.1). Lineage (NCBI taxonomy): Eukaryota > Metazoa > Chordata > Mammalia > Carnivora > Felidae > Panthera > Panthera tigris. The sequence continues at coordinate 146,254,317 of NC_056663.1, forward strand.
CTCTATTCCTTGAAGGAAGTTGTCTTGAAAGAAGTTATTTCTAAACTAGTCCCATGCTGAGGTCTCCACAGTTTTTCTCTCTGTTCCCTGGGAAACATGTATCCTTACTGAAGTTGTATTGGGAGTACAGTTACTTTCCAAACACAGTCATCTATTTGCTACCATACTCAGCATCAACCAGCCTCCTGCCCATTAAGTCTGTGTCAGTTACAAGTCTTTAGTCTCAAACCCATGGTAGTCTCCTTAAATTCACTCTTGCCTCCATCTCACTCCCCGAGTAGGGTTGATATTAGTGGGAATATACCCATCTCTTGCTTATGAAGTATATGTGTATTTAGTAGTGGGATGGGAGAACAGTGAACAAGGGAAAACGCCACATCTCTATGCCATTTTTCTCCAGCAAAATTCCATCTCCAATTGTTCCTTGAATACTGAGACTCTAAAATTTTCAGAGGTGGGTAGTGGGAGGTCAACAAAGAATTACTAGGTCAATTATTAGCCACCCCCTTTATTTGTCCTGGTTAGGGGGTATATCAATAAGGGTTCAGTACAGAAGGAGGAACCATGTGATATGGGCTTTATTAAATGTCACTAAACTGTCATCCTTAAGCACTGGTGCAGAGGACACATGGGAAGCCAAGCAAGTTCAACAACTTTATGAAGATTGTATAAAGGGAATTATAGTGAGGTCTATGGGAAGCTGGTGTCTCAGTGTGTCTACTGCCTCTGTTGGTCCTCAGGGTCAGCAGTTGGGAAAAGGGTTTGATTTGGAACCGAGGAGTGAGCAAAAGCTAAGCATGTCTCCAACTATTTGTCACTGCCTCTCACTCATAGGTCCTTCCAAGAGTAATAGTTACTATTTCCCTTTAACTTCCCTAATTTCATGAGATTTTTCTCTCTTATCCAAATCTAAAGTAGAAATATACAGGTGAGGGAGATTCTAGGAAACACAATTCCCAATTTAATAAAGCTGGCATTGGAACAAATTGGTATGTTCTATCTTTGAACTGTAGATGAAATTGAGATAGATTCTCATTTTAGCATTATGTAACTGTGGGAAAATAAATCTTCCTTGGATTTTTCAATGTTTCTGTTAAAACGCCTTAGGTTTCTGAAACAGAAATGTATATAGTATAAATACGGAGAATGTTTGCTTTTACTTCATCTAGAATCATTAGATTAGGTCTGTAGTCATTTGTTTTTCTGATGAAGTTAATTGCTCTCATACAAAAGACTAATAAATCTTCTAGTATCTCCCCAAGAGCCAAATGGTTATGCCATGGGATAGGCATTTATGTTAACTCCAAAAGTGACTGACTATCCCAGAGATTTCCAGGAAGACTTTAGTGTAACCCTCCCAGGTGTTTACACTTCAAAATAGATGAATCCCAGACCCTTGGTGAAATCTCTAGGTTGTGAATGCTGAACACATTGGACTTATTTCACCCCTAAAAATATTTATTTATATATAAAAGAGCTAGAGCACAGATTCTTTCCATTACATCTTCAGAAGATTCTCTCACAAGGAGGGCAGGGGGAGGGCAGGGGGGGTTGCAGGGATTTTTTTTTTTCTTTATAAATGAAAAATATTCATTTTTTCTGTTTCCTTCACCTACTAAGTGAAATCTGCCAGTTGTGTAGGTCATATCTCCATCTGGCTCACACTGTGCCAATCCACAGACTTGCTGGGCACAGGGGACCTATGTTGCAGTGTTAATCTGCCTGTTGTCTTTCCATGGGTATAAATAAAACTCTTTTCCCTGACTTAGCCACCTCATGTGTTTTAAGTATGCATATGTCTGTTCATTTATCTATCTATATAGAAATATGTACTTGTGCAAATGGGGTAACACCTCAGACTGCTTATAATTTTATAATACATTATGTTTCATCTGGGGTGCCTGGGTGGCTTAGTCAGTTGAGCGTTGGCCTTCGGCTCAGGTCATGATCTCACGGTCTGTGAGTTTGAGCCCCGTGTCCGGCTCTGTGCTGATAGCTCGGAGCCGGGAGCCTGCTTCGGATTCTGTGTCTCCCTCTCTCTGACCATTCATACTCTGTCTCTGTCTCAAAAATAAATAAACATTAAAAAAATTTTTTTAAATACATTATGTTTCATCAAATGCAAGACACTGTAAATTATAAGATGCAACTTTATTTTATATACTGCCAAGAAAGAAAAAATGTTGAAAATTAAACATTCACTACTTTTTACCCCTTATAATATTGAGTTTATTAATAGCATACTTTTAGACAGAAAAACGACAATAGTATGAATAGCTAATACTGTCCAATGTCACCAATGACAACTATATTATGGCTGTCATCTTGCTGATTGTTAGGCATCACTAATTCTAAGGCATGTTCTCATTTATGGATATTCTTAGATATTTATACATATTATTAGAATGGATAAAGTACAGTGTGAGTGAATAAAGTTACCAGTTGAGAGTAAAGTACAGGGAGAAAAGTTTACTAGAGATTCAAAGAGGGAAGAGAAGTTATGAAATTGATATCTAAAAAAGAGAAAAATAGAGCTTACAGAGAAATGTAGAATGAAGGCAAAGGCCAAGTCTACATTAATGAAATTAAATGATTAGTTATGTAATTGTATGATATTTTTTTTCCTCCAGCAAAATCAGGCTATTCTGTATAGGCACAAAGTAGAAAGACATTTGGTTCTAACTGTATTCAGAATTCTTCCCAAGAGAATAAACTAGGAAAGCGCTTCTGCATTTGGGAAGACAGAGTATGCATCTTTCCCCTATTTTTCCCACTAAAAGCAACTAAAAACCCTGGACATTACACAAAGCAAATACAAGAAGATTCTGAATAGTGGAGAGAAGAAGGCAGGGCAGGCGGAGATATTCGGATGCAAATAACGATATGTTGGAGAGTTCTCTGGGTTTTCTTTGTGTTTCATAGATTTCAGACTTGAAGCTGAAGAACCAAGCAAACTGGAAATGCCAATGGGTGCTCAAAAGTCTGCTCTTTTTAGCCAAAGGACCAAAAATGGGACAGAATTGTATGACAACAAACTCTTAAACACTCATCACCCTATTCCAGACAAAAACACACAAAAAAAGTGAGGCTCCATCAATACTCATACCAGCAAAGGAGAAGAGGGTGGACCAAACTTCTAGCAAGGCATCTCCACCCTCTACCATGGTAGCATCAGAGGAAACTAAGAGAGCTAGGACTTTCATCACTGCCAAGCGGTAACAAGTCCTCCCCATCCAGTGTCAGTGATGGCTACTGGGAAGCAGTTATGAGACAAACACAGCTCTCGTGGTCTGGAAGGTACCAACAGAGGTCTATTGGACAGTTAGGACTGCCACCCCTACTGAGCAATAACCACCACCCATCTACCCCTGGACTCACCCTGAGTGGGAAACCTGGACTTCTATATCTACCTAGAAGTAAACAGAGCTAATTGTTAAACTACAATACATCTAAATCACGGAATATTACTTAGCAATAAAAAGAAATGAATCATTGGTAGATAACAACAACCTGGATAAATCCCCAGAGTATTATGCTGAGTGAAAAGCAAATCCCCAAATTACAAACTGTGTGGTATCATATTTATGACATTCTTGAAATAACATGATTATAGAATGAGAGAACAGATTAGTGGTTGCCAGGGGTTGAAGCAGTACAGGTAAGAGGGACGTAGATGTAGTCAAAGTGCAACATGGATGGAAATGTCTGTGTATTTACGGATAGAAGCATCTGTGTCTTGACTCTATGAATGTCGAAGTCCTGGTTGTAATACTGTACTATGTAGTTTTGCAAGATGTGACTACTGGTAGAACTTGTGTGAGGATGCATGAAACCCCTCTGTGGAGAGATCTTAAAACTGCATGTGAATCCACAATGATTCTGAAATTAAAAGTTAAATTAAAAAAAATAGTAGAGAGAATAAATTAGTTACGTATTTATAAGGAACTTACGAATGACATGGAATCAAGTGTAGACAATAGAACCTAATGGGTGTATGAATAATAACAGGATGGTAAGGTCATTGGATTAGATGTGGGTTTTATTTTTCATTTGCTGGAAATAATTTATGTACAGTAAAATTTACCTTTTTAGTATATAGTTCTGTGACTTTTGACAAATGTACACAGTCGTGAACCACCATTATAATCAAGATACGGAACAACTCCAATAGCTCATAAAATGCCTCCATGCACCACTTGTAGTCAATCTCTCCTCCTCAGCTCCCGTCACTTGCAACCACTGTTTTCTGTCCCTACAGTTTTCCACTTACCAGAATGTCATAAAAAGGTATTATACGTCGTAGCATTTCGAGTCGTTTCATTCAATTTAGCATAATACATTTGAAATTTTTCCATATTGTTCCAACTATTGAACTATTTTTTGTCGAGTAGTATTCCACTGTGTGAATGTATCACATTTTGTAAATCTTTTTTTAAGTTATTCATTTATCTTGAGAGAGTGACAGAGAGAGAGAGAAAGAACAAGAGGGGCAGAGAGAGGAACAGGGAGAAGCCCAAGCAGGCTCTGCACCGTCAGAGCCCGATGCGGGGCTCAAACCTACAAACTGCGAGATCATGACCCGAGCCGAAATTGAGAGTCAGAAGCCTAGCCAACTGAGCCACTCGGGCACCCCAAATGCACCACATTAAAAAAAAAAATTTTGGGGCGCCTGGGTGGCGCAGTCGGTTGGGCGTCCGACTTCGGCCAGGTCACGATCTCGCGGTCCGTGAGTTCGAGCCCCGCGTCAGGCTCTGGGCTGATGGCTCGGAGCCTGGAGCCTGTTTCCGATTCTGTGTCTCCCTCTCTCTCTGCCCCTCCCCCGTTCATGCTCTGTCTCTCTCTGTCCCAAAAATAAATAAAAAACGTTGAAAAAAAAATTTAAAAAAAAAAATAAAAAATAAAAAAATAAAAAATAAAAAAAAAAATTTTGAGTAGAGTTGACACACAATGTTACATTCGTCTCAGGTGCACAACATAGTGGTTCAACTTCTCTATGTTGTGCTGTGCTCACAAGTGTAGCTACCATCTGTCACCATGCAAAGCTATTATAATGTCATTGACTATTCCCTATGCCGTACCTTTTATTCCTTGTGGCTTATTCATTCCAAACTGAAAATCTGTATCTCCCACCCCTTTCTCTATTTTGCCCATCCCACATTTATCTATTCTCTAGTTTTGAAGTTTCTTTTCTAGTTTGAGGCAAACACTACTAAGGCCACTATAAACATTTCTCTATGGTTTTTGTCTGAATAAAGGTTTTCATTTCACTTGGATAAATGCCTACATGTAGAACTATTAGGTCATATGGTAAATGTATCTATAAGAAACAGCCAAACAGTTTTCCAGAATAGTTGTACTGTTATGTATTCTCAACCACAATATAGGATTTTGGTTGCTTTGGATCTATATTAACACTTGGTATTATCATTTTTAAAAATATTAGCCATCTTAATAGGTATGTAAAGATACATCAGTGTGGTTTTGTCTTTCCCTAATGATGTTGGTGGTGAGCATCTTTCCATGTGCTTATTTGTCATGTATATATCTTCTTCAGTAAAGTGTTCACTTAAATCTTTTGCCAAGCTTTCACTGGGTTGTTTTGTTAATATTTAGTTTTGGAAGATTTTCATATATTCTGGATACATAACATTTATCAGATGTGTGGTTTGCAAATATTTTCTTTTTGCAATTTGCCTTTTCATTCTCTCAACACTGGCTTTTTAGAGTATAAGTTCTTAATTTGTATGATGTTCAATTTATGAATTTTATCTTTTCCTAACCAAAACCACAAATATGTCTTCATATTTTCCCCTAGATGAATTATTGTTTGAAGTTTTACATTTTGGTCTCTAATCCACTTGGAATTAAATTTTGTTATCAGTATGAGGTACAGGTTAAGAATCGTTTTACTCCCTTTTTTTTTTTTTTTTTTTGCATATGGATATCTTATAGTGTTCCAGTACTACTGAAAAGAAGCTTTTAATACAGTTGAAGAATCACTGGAGTGATGTGCTCAAGTAAATGCACTGGATGTTAAAGAGTGTTTCCTGATACATAGATGAAGATGAGGGAGTAAAACACAAAGGTGATAGGACAGCATGTAGAAAAATGTCATTTCAGGGAAGGCAGTTAAGAAACCCAAAAGCTACAATAAGCCCTCTGACAACGCCTAGAAAGAGAATGGAGAGAAAGAGTGAACCAGTGAACCAGAGCTAGAGATATCACTGAATAAGTGAGATCACATGATAGCAACAAGGAAGGTTAGTAGGGAGCTTTGTGTTATGACATGAGCTTCAAAAAATCTGGGGCTTTTAAAACAGGACAGAAGAGGGCACCTGGGTGGCTCAGTCAGTTAAGCGTCTGACTTCAGCTCAGGTCATCATCTCAAGGTCTGTGAGCTGGCCCCCGTGTGGGGCTCTGTGCTGACAGCTCAGAGCCTGGAGCCTGCTTCGGATTCTGTGTCTCCCTCTCTCTCTCTGCCCGTCCCCTGCTCACACTCTGTGTCTCAAAAATGAATAAAAGTAAAAAAAAAAAAAAGTTAAAAGAGGACAGAAGATTCCCCAAAATTGATCAATAAACTCATTACAGTTTCTATCAAAATCCATACAAGGTTTTTGGGGTTTTTTTTGGTAGGGGTTGGGGGGGACCTAGACAAATTTATTCTAAAGTTTATAGGGAAAAGCATAGGATCTAAAATAGCTAAGACAATTTTAAAAAGAAGGATAAAAGGGGAAGGAATCACTCTACCTGCTGCTAAAGCTATCAACATAACTACATTCATAAAGGAAATGTGGTATTGGTGAATGGATAGACACCTAGGTCAGTGGAACAGAATAGAGAACCCTAAAGTAGACCTACAAGCCTGTGAATTCAGTACAATTATGCGAAAAAGATGAATCTCAAAATTTTCCATAGTGTATGACTTCACTTATTTAACATTCTTGAGATGGCAACACTCTAGACATAGACAACACATTAGCAGTTTAGGGAGGTGGGAAGTGGCTACTGCTACGGAATGGCAGCATGACAGATCCTTGTGATGGAACTGGTCTGTATCTTGACTGTTGTGATGGTCAAACAAAGCTACACGTTTTAAAACTGCATAAAACTGAAGACATACACAAGAATATAAAACTGGTAAAATCTAGGTCAAATCAATTGATTGTATCCATGTCAAATTCCTGCTTGTGATATTGTATTTTACTTATGCAAGATGTTCCCATTTGGGGAAACTTGGTGAAAGGTACCTGGAATCTCTCTGTATAGTTTCTTACAACTGCATGTGAATCTACACTTACCTCAAAATACAATACTAAAAAAAGAGGATGGAGGAGAAATGATTTGGTCTTACTCATCTTTGTTTTTGTAGTCCGTAGTGAAAAAAAATATATATATATATGTATGTATGTATATATATATTCACGTTGTATGCTTTCAAATACTTAATGTTTGGATAGCCTTTTGAAAATTTCAGCATATTGTGCATGCAAATCCTTACTCTAAAAACAAAATATAGCTAATCAATATTTACTACAAACCAGCAGCTGCAATTAAGAAATAAGAATATGATTTTTTAAATTATATTTTAGTGATGGGTAAGACAGCCTTATACTGAAGAACTCCAAAAAGTTAAGGCACAATAATTTATGCCTGATAACCCATGACATGTCTTATGGAACAAACATTGTAACACAAGTATACATTATAAAGGGTCAGATACCATTATTTCCTAATTTATATTAACTTGTTAAATATAAGAATGGTTCTAGAAAAGAAAAGAAATAATGACTCTCAACATACCACCCTAACACACTTACACAAACATAAACATGACCTTTAAAATCTCTATATGGAGGGGCACCTGGTTGGCTCAGTCAGTTAAGCCTCTGACTCTTGATTTCGGCTCATGTCATGATCTCATGGTTCATGAGATTGAGCCTTACACTGGGCTCCATGCTGACAGTGAGGAGTCTGCTTGGGATTCTCTCTCTCCCTCCCTCTCTCTCTGCCCTTCCCCTGCTCATATCTCTCATACAATAAACATTAAAAAAGATAAAACCTCTATATGGAGATTGAAAACTAAACCAAATTTACATCCTGAGTAAAATATCTTCTGAAGCAAATCTATTTTTTTACAAGAATATGTCAGTTAATACTGGTTTCCTAAGAGCTACAATGTGTGAAAGAATTACCACAACAAAATAGGCAAATGGAATAAAGTGAAAATTAAAGCCCTGTGGAAAGTTTGCCCTAAATTTTCAGGACACTCGTGTGCTAAGAGAGTTGATGGTTCCCAATGAAGAAGCTCTTACCTGAGCAGAGAGCCCCTTTAAGTGAGGATTCTATGTGCTTGTTATGATCTGTAACATTGTCAGTACCACTGGTAAAGACTGGCAAAATGAACAACCTTTCAGGGATGCTAATTAATAATCAACCTCCTTTTAAGAGGACTTCGTTTATACCAGGACTAAAATCATGAATGGACTGTAAGTTTTGTATTGCCCTTGTTGAAGGTCAACTGGAAAGAGAAGCAAGAGACCTCAGTTATGTGTGTGTGGTGACTGAGAGAGCAGTTGAATATTTCTTTTTATTTAATTATATCTTTCATTAGACTTAGCAGTAAATTTTCCACTTTCCCTGGCCCACTACAGCCCCTGGAAGAGGTGGTTTTATCCCCATAGCATGTGGCACAGGGACCAATTTTCTACTAATTGGTTTATGCCAGCCAACAGAAAGACAGAACACATTAAGTATCATGTACACAAGGTTACATTAGTGAAACAGAATGGAACTCAGGAAAGCAGTATTTCTGAACAGGCTGAATATGAGGTAGGGGAAGACCATGGAAACCTCAAGACATAAACAAAAGCTATTTTTAAGAAGATTTTTATCCCACGTACCCAGGTAAGTCATTTACTATGTAAGTTGGTAGGAGGGCATATTTTCTCATTTTGAAGAAAAAGTAGGATTACATCCAGATAATTTATTACTTTGTAGTTCAAATGGCAATATTTTACTTTTTCTGAGAAATGCCATTTGCTATAGGCAGCAACATTGCATAAGCATTTTAAACAATGTTTTGCTGACAATACATAGTACTTCTTCAATGATCTCATACGATTACATTAGATCTATTGTCTAAGAGTGCAGCAAAAAGTGGGTGATGAGCAATCATTCTCTCTCGGTGACTTTTTCATGAACTTTTTCTCTCACAGCTTGGATATATCAGCTTGGTTTTTTGCTAAAATGATTTGGTCACTCTCAAGCCTGCCTCCTCACATAGCACTCGCTTATTTCTCCTGCAGAAGAATAATGCTGTCTATTATAACATTCATTCTTCAGTGCACAGCAATTTGGGCCCCGCCTCTGTTTTCCATCGAACCTGTACTTGCTAAGGCCACTTCCTAAAGCTCGAAGGCAATGGCTGCTTTTGCAGTCTGAATCTTGACCTCTTATATACTCTAATACATTTGACAATTTCATTTTTGGGGTACATGCTCATTAGAGGAGTAGTTTGCATAAAGTTTTCTCAGAATGATATATATGATTTTATTCTTAAAATGATATATATGTATATATATATGTATATATATATATATATATACACACACACGTATGTATATACATAATTTTATTAGAATATAACAATTTAGTTAAAAACAGAAAAAACAATGTTCTTCCCAAACATCAAAAATACAAAATATACGCTATTACCCAACTCTCTTTCTTCTTGCAATCCATCTTTTCAGAGAAATCTTTTTTTTTTTCTAATGCATACATCAAATTAGGTCACTTCGTTCTTTACTACAGGAATGGATTAGTAATAAACTATAAGAAAAAGGCTCCACAGAAGAGCATTTGATGATTTTTTACATTTGTCATTTACCTATCTTTCTAGATTTATTACTGACCATTTATACCCTGTAGCCTCAGTGGCCCTTTTGCTATTTCCAAAAATACAAAGGCTTCATTCGTTCCTGTCTTGGTTGTGCTATCGTTCTTTTAGGCCACACTCTTCCTTACAACTACAAAATCCTATTCGATCTTCAAAAATCAACTAAATGTCAATTTCTGCATGTTCCCCTGATCTTGACAATTAATTACACTCTTCTCCATGAATCCATAGCTTCTGCAGGGTGAAATTTACCAAACAGTTTTGACATTCATTGTACTCATGTTTGTTTCTTATACATGTTTATATATGAGAAACATTAGGGAGTTGCTAAAAATGCAGGTTCATTGAGCAGTAACCCCAGATCTATTGAATCATAACTTCTGTTGATGGTGTTCAAAACTATGTTTTTCTCTGAGTTTCAATGTTATTTGCTTCTGACATTTTACTACAGATAGTACAAAAAAGTGACAGAAATACAGGAAGAAAATCTCAATGACTCATCCTAAGATTTCATCAACATCGTCATTTATTCCTGAAATAATTTTTGTTCACAAATATATCTAATTGTGTTTAACAACATTGTTCATATATTTTATATTACATGCCTTGATTAATTTATGCCTTCGATATTTTCCATTTATCTACAATGTTTTTTCCTTTCTCCCCTTTTCTCACTCCCTCAATAATTATTACACAAGGATACTGTGCATTGTTTTTACACCATTCTTCATCTTCAATTCCACAGTAACACATACATAGGGATTTTTTAAATAAACATAGAACTGAGAGTTCTCATACACTCCAAAACTCAGTTTTCCCTCTTATTAACATTTTATGTTAGTTTGGTACAGTTTTAAAAATTATTGAATATTGACACATTATTAACTAAAGCCTATATTTTATTTGTATTTCTTTAATTTTAATTCGTTTTTTTTCTGAAATCTTAGAACAGGAAATATGTACACTAACTCCTGCATAAATGGATATCTATAAATATTTCTACATGTAACAATGTTTATCTATATTAAGTTGAACATGAGTTGATACTGATGTTTCCAACTCTAATCCATCACCATACAGACCACCAGAGCCTGAGTCCCCTTTCCTTGTCTGTAAACTCCCACTTACAGAAAGTTTTTAAAATCATTCATTTAAATGTGACATCATATACTGTCTCTTGTATCTTGCTTTTTTTTCTTTTAAAAATATTTCCTAGAACTTGAGGTGTCTGGATGTCATAGTTAAGCAAGTGACTCTTGGTTTCAGCTCAAGCCATGATCTCATGGTTCGTGAGATTGAGCCCCACATCGGGCTCGGTGCTGACAGTGTGGAACCTACTTGGTATTCTCTCTCTATTCCCCTCTCTCTTCCCCTCCTCTGCTTGTGCTTGCTAGCTCTCAAAATAAATAAATAAAAACTTAAAAAAAATGTCCTAGAACTCATTTTAGTTGAACTAAAACAATTGTAAATCATATGTTAATTGATATACACTATTCCACATGACAAATATTGAATCAGGATATACTCAGATGCAAGAGGAGACCCATCTCAGATGTGTTGAACAAGAAGAATGATTTATAGCATATGTTACTAGAAAATACAGAAGTAGAATCAACTACAAACTTGATTGGATTCAGTTGGTTAGCTTGTTTCTGTCTACTTTGCCTTCAATAATGTCTACCTATTTTTAAAATGGCTACCTTTCACATTTCCAGAGTGGATCGCAATTACTCCTGAGACTACATGATGCCTCATCCACATCTAGGGAGATTGCCTAAAGCACAGCTCAAAAAAGGCACAAAAATGCTATCCCTGAAGATCCAAAGAAAACTCCATGAGTCTCAATGATTTGAATCAGGTAACATGACCATCCTTAAAGTGACCATTGTGGTCAGGAAATGATATTACACTGATTAGCTGAGGCTGCACAGTTTACTATGATAGACACTACCACATTTCAAGTACTCAATAGCTTACTGGCTTCTAGCTACTGTATTGGATTGAACATTTCCATCATAGCAGAAAGTTCTATTTCATAGCACTGATAAGGCCTCAATTATCTACCCCATGCTTAAAGCTAGGATAGAATTAGCTGTCACTTTCTCTCAAGGAACATGGACTACTAGAGTGAGATCCTGAACAAAGGATAGGAAACATAAAGAAGAACCAGTTAGAGATGAAGAACTCAATAACTGAAATTAAAAATACACTAGAGAGAAAAAATAGTGGACTAGAGAAAGTAGAAGAATGGATTAACAACTTGGAGGACAGAGTAATGGAAAAACAATCAAGCTGAATAGGAGAGAGAAAAGTAGTAATAAAAAATGAGAAAAAAGGACTTCTGGGGAAGATGGCAGAGTAGGAAGATACTAGGCTCACCTCATTCCCCCAGATATACCTAAATACCCACATTGTCTAAATAACCCAGAAAATGACTTGAAGACTGAAAGAACAGTCTCTCCACAGCTAAATGTAGAGAAGAGGCTACATCAAGGAGAATAAAAAGGGTGGAGATGCAGTAGGGAGCCAGCTGACCTGTAAGAATGTCTGTGTGTGGGAGGGAGGCCCCATTTGTGGAGAGGGGAAAGAAGCAGATCCCAAGTCAGGCCCCCTAGGCACCCAAGCATGGGGAACCTGCACTGGGAAGGCAAATCCCCATAACATTTAATTGAAAACAGAAGGGGTATTGCTTCATGAGTTCTTACAATCAGTGTAGCTTAACAGCTGGAATTTTAAAAATCAGTGGGCTTGGCCCTGGGAAAGCAGGAGGGCAAGAAGAAATTGAGTCTCCACTCTTAAAGAGACAGAATAACAGGTCTGCTGAGTACAACACAGGAGCAGCAGTTTGAAAAACGCCTGGAGTAAATGGGACGGATATTTGTTTACTTATTTCAGAGCATGTGCTGGAAGGGCAGGAGCCTTTGGGAGACTTCTAGAAGAACAAAGAGCTAGAAGGCATCAATTCCCTCCCATACCCTCCAGCCTAGATACATGAACACCTATGGGAACAAGCACAGCCTAACACTCTTCACCTAGTTTACTAACAGCACACCCCCACTCCTGCATTCTCTTGCAGACCTGCTCCATCCAACCTGACCTTGGCTACCATCCACCCAAAGTGGTGCCACAAGCTTGGCAGTGTGCAAGCAGCCCCCAGGGGTCAGAACCACCCCAAAGTGACTCCTGCCCCAGGAAGAGGAAAAGAAAACCACACATAGGAGTGCTGTGGCTCGAGCAGTGGGCTGAGAGCAGATCTGGTCTGCCTGCAGGCCCCATCCACCAACGAAAACATAAAGACAGTGCTCTGAACTTCGGTGCTACTGCAGCAGTGGCAAATGCTTCTTCTAACCCAAATCAAGCCCAGGCAGCCCAGGTGGCCCATTAACAACACAGGGACTAAACCCTGCCCAAAAGAGAAAGAGCCACTGCAGATGACTAAACTGAACATAAATTCAGCTCAGCCACAATAGTAGGGACACACAAAACACTTAGGAGATATCCCTAAAGTGCCAGATCCCAGTGATCAGGGAACATTGCACTATACTGTAGAACACTACAGAACCTCTTCTTCATAAAGCCACTACTTTCAAGAGTAGGAGACAGAGCTGACTTTCCTAACACATAAAAACAGAATGAGAGTTAGACAAAGTGAGGAGACAGAGGAATAGGTCTCAAATGAAAGAATGGGACAAAAATCTCAGCAAGAGAGCTAAATGAAAAAGAGATAAATAATATGCCTGATAGAGAATTTAAACTAATGATAATAAAGATACTCAATGGGCTGGAGCAAAGAGTGGAGGACTGCAGTGAGACACATAACAAAGAGATAAACATAAAAATGAACAAATCAGAGATGAAGAACTCAATAACTGAAATTAAAAATACATGAAAGAGAATAGTGATGCCTGGGTGGCTCAGTTGGTTAAGCGTCCAACTCTTGATTTTGACTCAGGTTGTGATCTTACAGTATATGGGTTCGAGCCCCACATTAGGCTCCATGCTGACAGTGCAGAGCCTGCTTGGGATTTTCTTTCCCTCTCTTTTCTCTTTGCCCTGCCCACATGTGTGCACTCCCTCCCTTCCTCCCTCCCTCTCTTTCTCTCTCTCTCTCAAAATAAATAAATAAACTTAAAAAAATACAGCAGACAGAACAGTGGATTAGAGAAAGCAGAAGTGGAACCAGAGTGTCTTCAGCATTCTGGAAGACAGAGTAATGGAAAGGGACCGGGCTGAACAGGAAAGAGAAAAAAGAATAATAAAAAATAAGAATAGATTAAGAAAACTCAATGACACCATCGGGCAGAATAACATTCACATTATAGACATCCCACAAGGAGAAGAGAGAGAAAGGGGGCAGAAAATTTATTTGAAAAAATAAATAGCTGAAAACTTTCCAAATCTGGGGAAAGAAACAGAAATTCAGACCCAAGAGGCAAAGAGAGTCCCCAACAAAATCAACCAAAAGAGGTGCACACCAAGACACACAAGTAATTATAATATCAAAAAGTAGTGACAAACAGAGAATTCTAACAGCAGCAAGATAAGGCTATCAGCTGATTTTTCAGCAGGAACTTTGCAGGCCAGAATACAGTGGCATGATATATTCCAAGTGCTGAAAGAAAAAAACCTGCCACCAAGAATAGTCTATCCTGCAAGCCTATCATTCAGCATAGAAGAATAGATGAAGAGTTTCACTGACATTTAGCATAAGTTAAAGGAATTCATAGCCACTAAACCAGCCTTAAAATAAATATTAAAAGGGGTTCTTTGAGTGGAAAGGAAAGACCATAAGCAGGAATAAGAAAAGTAGAAGGCACAAAAGAGGTAAAATTAAGTATACCTATAAAAATCTGTCAAGGGATTCACAAAAGTATATAAAGTATGACACCACATACCTAAAATGTTAGGGAGCAAAGGAGTAAAATTTTAGCTCTTTTGGGATGGGTTCAAACTTAAGCAACCACCAATTAATATAGACTGCTATATGTATAAGATGTTACATATAAACGTAATGGTAAACACAAATCAAATACCAGAAAGAGATATGCAAAAAAAAGAGAAAGGCATTCAAAAATTTCAGTACAGAAAGCCAGCAGACTGAGAGAAGAAAAGAAACAGAACTACAAAAATAAGCATAAAAAGGTAACAAAATGGCAATAAGTACATGCCTATCAGTAATTACTTTGAATGTAAATGGACTAAATGCTCCAATCAAAAAGATACAGGGTGATGGAATGGATAAAAAAGCAAAACCCATCTATGTGCTACCTATTAGAGATTCCTTTCAGGCCTAATGATACATGTAGATTGAAAGTGAACGGATGGAAAAGTATTTATCATGCAAATGGAAATGAAAAGAAAGCTGGGATAGCAATACTTATATTGGACAAAATAGACTTTAAAATAAAGGCACTTAACAAGAAACAAAGGACACTACATAATTATCAAGGGAACAATCCAACAAGAAGATATAAAAATGGCAAGTATTTATTCACCCAACATAGCAGTATCTAAATACATAAAGCATCTATTAACAAACATAAAGTAAGAAACTGGTAGTAATACAATAATAGTAGGAGACTTTTGAACCCCAAAAGTATTTGGATGATCTATCCCATCAATGGATAGATCATCCAAAGAGAAAATCAACAACAGTGGCTTTGAATGACACATTGGCCCAGATGGATCTAACAGGTATATTCAGGACATTCCATCATAGAACAGCAGCATATATATTCTTTAGAATAAATTATATTTTAGGGCACAAAACATATCTCAACAATTTCAAAAGGACTGAAGTCTTTTTTGAACACCATGCTATGAAAGCAGAAATCAACCAAAAAGAGTCTGAAATAAAAATACATGGAGGTAAATAACATGCTACTAAACAATAAATGGGTCAACTAAGAAATCAAGATGAAATAAAAAAATACATGGTGACAAATGAACATGAAAACACAATGGTCCAAAATTTAGGGGATGCAGCAAAAGGTATTCTAACAGGGAGTTTACAGTAATACAGGCCTACCTCAAGAAGCAAGCAAAATATCACATAAAGAACCTAACTTTAGACCTAAAGGAGTTAGAAACAAAAGAACAAAACCCCAAAACAGTTGAAGGAAGGAAATAATCAGGATTAGAACAGAAATAAACAAAATAGAAACCAAAAAGAGTAGGACAGATCGAGGAAACCAGGAGCTAGTTCTTTGAAAAGATCAACAAATTGATAAACTTTCAGCCAGACTTATCAAAAAAAAAAAAAAGAGGACTCAAACAAAATCAGAAATGAAAGAGAAGAAATAACTGAAATCACAGAAACGCAAATGATTATAAGAGAATATTAATAAAAATTATATGTCAATAAATTGGGCAACCTATAAGAAATGGATCAATTCCTAGAAACATATAACCTTCCAAAACTGAACCAGGAAGAAATAGATTTTTTTAACAGACTGAAACCAGCAATGAAATTGAATCAATAATCAAAAAACTCTCAACAGACAAAAATCCAGGACCAGATGGTCAAGGTAAGTTTACCAAAGATTTAAAGAAGGGTTCATGCCTAGTCTTCTAAAACTATTCCAAAAAAATAAAAGAGGAAGGAAACCTTCCAAATACATTCTTCAAGGCCAGCATTACCTTGATAATAAAACCAGATAAAAACACTACAAATAAAGAGTACTGCAGGCCAACATTTCTAACAAACATAGATTCAGAAATCCTCAACAAAATATTAGCAAACCAAATCCAAAAGAATATTAAAAGCATCATTCCCCACAATCAAGTGGGATTCATTCCTAAAATGCAAGCATTGTTCATTATTTGCAAATCAAAGAGATACACCACATCAACAAGGGAAAGGATAAAAACATATGATCATTTCAATAGATGCAGAAAAAGCATTTTACAAGATTCAACATCCATTCATAATAAAAACCCTCAACAAAGTAGGTTTAGAGGGAACATACATCAACATAACATAGCCATCTATGCAAACCCCACAGCTAACATCACCTTTTATAGGGAAAAACTGAGAGTTTTTCCCCTGAGGTCAGGAACGAGACAACATTCAACCTAGAACTGGAAGTCCTAGCCACAGTAATGAGACAACATAAAGAAATAAAAAGCATTGGTTAGGAAGAAGTAAACCTTTCACTATTTGCAGATGATATGATACTATCTATATACAGAAAATCTGAAAGTCTTGACCAAAAACCACCAGAACTAATACATGAATTTGGTAAATTCACAGTATATGTAATCAATATGCAGAAATCTGTTGCATTTCTATACACTAATAATTAAGTAGTAGGAAGAGAAATTAAGAAAACAATTGCATCCACAATTACACTAAAAAGAATAAAATCCCAGGAATAAACAAGGAGGTAAGAGACCTACATTCAGAAAACTATAAACCCCTGATGAAGGAAATTGAAGATGACACAAACAAATGGAAAGATATTCCAATGCTCATGGATTGGGAGGACAAATATTATTAAAATGTTGATACTATCCAAAGTGCTCTAAGGATTTAATGCAATCCCTATCAAAATACCAACAGCATTTTTCACAGAACTAGAATAAACAATCCTAATTTGTATGGAGTCATAAAACACCCCAAATAGCCAAGCAAATCTTGAAGAAAAGGAACTAAACTGGAGGTATTGCAATCTCAGATTTCTAGATACACTACACTACAAAGTTGTAGTAATCACAATAGTATGGTACCGGTGCAAAATTAGACACAGAAATCAACAGAATAGAATAAGACCCAGGAATAAACCCACAGTAGTATGGTCAATTAATCTATGACAAAGAAGCCAAGAATATACAATGGGAAAAAAAGACAGTCTTTTCATAAAATGGGAGGAAAACTGGGCAGCTACATGGAAAAAACGAAATGGGACCATTCCTTACACCGTACACAAATATAAACTCAAAATGGATTAAAGACCTAAATGTGAGACCTAAAACCACAAAATCCCTAGAAAATAGCACAGGTACTAATTTCTATGCCACTGGCCATCGCAACATCGTTCTAGATATGTCTGTCTATTTTGTTTCCCTTGTTTCCTGAGGCAAGGGAAATAAAAGCAAAAACAAACTACTGGGAGTACATTAAAAAAAAAAAAAAAAGCTTTTGCACAAAGCAAACAATTAAAACAAAAATACACCTACTTAATGAGAGAAGATATTTGCAAATGAGACATCCAATAAGTGGTTAGTATCCAAAATATATAAAGAACTAATACAACTCAACACCATAACACAAATAAACCAATTTAAAATGGGCAGAAGACATGAAGAGATATTTCTCCGAAGAAGACATACACATGGCTAAGAAACACATGAAAAGATGGTCAATATCACTCATCATCAGGGAAATACAAATCAAAACCACAATGAGATATCATCTCACACGTGGCAGAATGGCTAAAATAGAAAACACAATAAACAACAAGTGTTAGCAAGGATGTGGAGAAGGAACACTCATGCACTGTTGATGAGAATGCAAACTGAGGAAACAGCCACAGGGGAAAACAGTATGGAGGTTCCTCAAAAATTACAAATAGAATTACCATATGATCCAGTAATTCCACTACTGGGTATTTACCCAAATAATATGAAAACACTCATTTGAAAAGATATATGCGTCCTTATGTTCATTGCAGCATTACTCACAATAGCTGAATTATGGAAGCAACCCAGGTGTCCATCAATAGATGAATGATCCATCAACAGATGAATGGACAAAGAATCTATTCATCTATTTATGGACCCTTGGGTTGCTTCCATAAATAAATAAATAAATAAATAAATAAATAAATAAATAAATACACACATATATATGTGTATATATATGTATATGTATATATACATACACAAACACAATGGAATATTACTCAGCCATAAAATACAGTGAGAAATCCTGCCACGTGCAACAACATGGACAGATCTAGAGGTTATAAATGCCAAGTGAAATAAATCAGAGAAAGACAAATACCATATGATTTCACTCATATGTAAAATCTAAGAAATAAAACAAATGAACAAAGAGATAAAGAGACAAACTAAAAAACAGACTCTTAATTGTAGAGAATAATCTGGTGGTTCCCTGAGGGGAGGTGGGTGGGGGAATGGGTGAAATAGGTGAAGGGGATCACTTATCATGATGAGCACTGAGCAATGCATAGAATTGTTGAGTCACTATACTGTCCACCTGAAACTAATATAAACTGTTAATTATACTGGAATTAAAAATAAAAATTTTTAAAAATTTAAAAATTAAAAGAAATAGAGCATGTCTTATTGGCATGGGTTGAGGGGGAATGCAGATAGAAAAAAATGCTGAATAAAGATGTTTCTAAGAAAAATGGGAATAATATTAAGGAGGCAATCTCAAGGCCCATTATTACAATTATAGATTTTTCAATCATTATTTTAATGTTACACATCCCCTTTACCTCTGCTCCTTAGAGCCACATGCTATAATACACAGCCTTGTATAAATATCCATATATTCTTGTACTTTTTTCCCCTATGGGATGGATTCCTCAGTGAAATGTGGGGTAAAAGAATACTGACAGTTTTCATTTCAATAGACATTGTGTGACTACTCACTAAAAAGTCTGTAATAATTCCCATCTCAATGAGTAATATCTAGAGCCCTATATCTCTACTACTGAGAATGATGAAGAAATTTGTCTTAGTGTTTAAAGACACAATCTCTGAAGCCAGGCTGCTTGGATTCAAATTCTAGCTCTGCAACTTTTCAGCAGTGTGACTTTGCTAAATTACTAAAATTACTAACCCTCCATGTTCTTCAGTTTAACCAGGTGTTGAATGTAGTGATGATAATAATGGTATCTAAGCCATATACTCATTATGAAGAATGAGTTATTCACATGGAATATGAGAACAGTCCTTAGTATATAATCAGTGCTTAATACAAGCTATTATTAAGAAAAGGGGGTATGGTATGATCACATCTTTTAATTTTTACAAATCTGATATACAGAAAGTGTTATCTAAGTTTAATTTATAGTTTCTTATAACTAAGTTGAACATACTTCTATATGGTTAATGACTAGATTTATTTTGCTTTGAACTTCCAATTTTATTTCCAGCAATATTTTCATTTTGTTGGTTGTCACTTCTTTATTAATTTGCAGAAATAATCTGTACATTAAATATCTACCTGAAAAAGTTGGAATTTTTTTCTAATCTTTGAAAAGACTTTTGATTGCATTATATCTTTCACCAACATTGTTTATTTTCTTGTCTTACGGCTTAGACTTAACCACTACTTCTATACTGCCTCAGCTAGACCTAACTCCCTATCCTCTTTCCAATTTCTTCTATAGAAATTGTCTATTTGAGTTTTCTACTTTCTTCACTTACTCATTTGTTAATTGATCTATTCATTACACATTTATTGAATACTTACAATGTGCCACTCTCTTTTAGGCACTGGGGATATAGCAGTAAACCAAACAGAGGAGGCCCTACTATCAGAAGTGGGAAGAAATAATAAACAAGTAAATGCATAATATGCAAGGTGAAATATCAAGTAGGTCAAGGGTGACAGGAAGTGCAGGTGTAGTGATGATGACTGCTATTTCATGTAGGGTGATCTGGAAAGCTAAGTAGTTGATACTTGAGCAGAGACCTGAAGGCAGTGCAATGGTGAGACTTCTGGAGTTCTGGTAGGGTGACCACAGAACTAGTTTGCCTGGGAGAGTTGCAGAATCCTGCTGCTGTCTTGATATAATTATTATAGACTTTTTATTCTCCAATATAAGCTGCAAAGTACATCTATTGCTGGAGAAAAGCTCCTCCAGCAGAAGGAAATGAGTAAATGGTGGTGTGTGTTCAATGAATAGTAAATGGTCCACTTTGGCTGGAATAGAGCGCATGAGAAAAAAAATGTATACTTCCTTTGGTCAATTTTTATTACTTATAGTAGGGTCAGAAATTCTCTTTCATCAGAATTAGATAATTATGCTAACACATGACCAGGAGTTTCTTTAAAAACATTAACACTGGAGTTTGATTTCTGTTTCAATCTGTTAAGGAAGAAAGCTTTCGTCAGACCAAGGGCCTATTTCTCTTATTTATTTAATAATTACTTGTTATTTATCCATTACTTTTTCTTTTTCTAGAACTTCTCACATTCACATTTTAGGCATCCATTATTTCCATCTCATTCTATTTTATCTCTCACATCTTTTTTTCAGAAAACCTTTTCTTAACTTGATATTCTAGGTCACTAATTCTGTTCTCAATTCTTAACATTACCTCTTCCCATGCCTACAAAATAATTTGAATCCCAAATAATGATTTTTTTACAAAGTCTTTTTATACTTTCTTGTAAATTTTTAAATGTTCTCAGTACTATGTGCAAACTGTCTCTGTCATGTCTAGTTTTGTTTTTCCTTGAGCCCCCTGCCCCACCCCGGGGCGAGAGGGCATTGCTACTGCCCTCTGTCATTTGCCTCTCATGTCCCTGTTCATATTTGGCAGGCTGGTGAGGATGCAAGCATCTCTCTGGCAGCAGTACGCCTGCAGGGTAGGAACGAGTGTCCCTGGTGCTGTGGGCCAGTGCTATCTGTGTTCATCGGTAAGCTGTCAGGCCTTTGCTGAGGTACTTGAAGCCCTTTTGTTTCTGGATCTCTCTGGTGACAAACATTAGCATTCTTTAGCCTCAAGAACAGGATTCAGTGTATCTCTCTTATGCAAGCTTTCCTGTCATTCCATTGGAACACTAAATTGTTCTCCACAATTTGCTACATGCCTACTTCATCAATTCCATTTTCCTCTATAACCTACCTCTTTTCCACAATACTATTATTCCTGATGGAAGGAACTACTTTTACCATCTTGTGAAGTTTGTTTCTAAAATGACCCCCAATGACTTCTGCCTCCTATCTATACAAGGGTATAGATACCCAAGGGTATCTATACCCTTGTATAATCTTCCCACCCTCTTCCTTGAATAGGCACTGGACCTAGTGGCTTGCTTTTAATGGATAAAATATGACAAAATCATGGATCTATATGCTGCCTACAAAAGACTCTTTTAAGACCTAAAGAAACCTGTACACTGAAAGTAGAAGGATGGAGAAACATCATGCAAATGGATGTCAAAAGAAAGCTAGAGTAGCAATAATAATCTCAGAAAAACTAAACTTTAAAACAAAGACTTTAAAAAGAGACAAAGAAGGACATTATATAATCATAAAGGGGACAATTCAACGAATAACAATTGTACATATTCATGCACCCAAGAAGGGAACACTCAAATATACAAAACAATAACAAACGTAAAGGAACTAACTGATAATAACACAATAGTAGAAGACTTTAATACTGAACTTTTATTAATGGACAGATAATCTAAATAGAAAATAAACAAGGAAACAATGGCTTTGAATGACACATTGGATGAGACGGATTTAAAAGGTATATTCAGAACATTCCATCCTAAGACAGCAGCATACACCTTTTCAAGTGCACATGGGACGCTCTCTAGATCACATATTAGGTCACAAAACAGGTATTGACAAATACAAAAAGACTGAAATAATATCATGCACCTTTTCTAACCACGATGCTATGAAACCAGAATTCAACCTCAAGAAAAAAATTGTAAAGACCACAAATACAAATAAAAAACATCCACTAAACAATGAATCAGTGGACCAGGAAATCAAAAGAAATTTAAAAAAACATGGAAACAAATGAAAATAAAAATACAATGGTCTAAAACCTTTCAGATGCAGCAAAAGGGGCCCTAAGACAGAAGTATAGCAATACCGGCCTACCTTAAGAAGCAAGAAAAATCTCGCATAAACAACCTAAGCTTACACCTAAAGAAGCTAGAAAAGAACAAATTAAGCCTAAAGCCAGCAGAAGGAAGGAAATAAAGATTACAGCAGAAATAAACATAATATAGAAATAAAAAAATAGAACTGATCGAGGAAACCAGGAACTGGTTCTTTGAAAAAAATAACAAAACTGATAAACCTATAGCCAGACTTATCAAAAAGAAAAGAGAAAGGACCCAAATAAATAAAATCACAAATGGGAGGAGAAATAACAACCAATGCCATAGATACAATTATAAGGGAATAGTATTAAAACCTACATACCAACAATTTAGACAACTTAGATGAAATGGATAAATTCCTACAAACATACAAACTACCAAAAGTGAAGTGGGACGAAATAGAAAACTTGAACAGACTGATAACCAGCAAAGAAATTGGATCAGTAATCATAAAATCTCCCAACAAAAAAACTCCAGGTCCAGATGGCTTCATAGGCAAATTCTACCAAACATTTAAAAAAGAGTTAACACCTATTCTTCTTAACTATCCCCCAAAAATAGAAAAGGTAGGAAAAATTCATTCTAATGAAGCCAGCATTACCTTGATACCAAACCAGATAAAGACTCTACTAAAAAACAGAACTACAGGCCAATATTCCTGATAAATGTGGATGCAAAAATTCTCAATAAAATACTAGCATACCAAATCTAGCAATACATTAAAAAAAATCATTCACCATGATCAAGTGGGATTTATTCCTGGGTTGCAAGGGTAGTCAATGTTCACAAATTCACCATGTTAACAAAAGAAAGGATAAGAACCATATGATCATTGGGGTGCCTGAGTGGCTCAGTCAGTGAAGCATCTGACTCTTGATCTCAGCTCAGGTACTGATCTCAGCGTCATGAGTTCAAGCCCTGCACCAGGCTCCATGCTGGGTGTGTAACCTACTTTAAGAAAATAACAGCTATATGATCATTTCAATAGATTCATAAAAAGCATTTGACAAGATTCAACATTAATTCATGATAAAAAAAAAAACCCTCAGTAAAGTTGGTTTAGAGAAAACATACCTCAACATAATAAAGGTCATATAGGAAAAACCCACAGCTAATATCATACTCAAGGGAGAAAAATGGAGAGCTTTTCCTCTGTTGTCAGGAACAATACAGGGATGTCCACTCTCACCACTGTTATTTACCTTAGTACTGGAAGTCATAGCCACAGCAATCAGACAACAAAAAGAAATAAAAGGCATCCAAATTGGTAAGGAAGAATTCAAACTTTCACTATTGGCAGATGACACACATACGTGTGTCACACACACACTATATTATATATATATATATATATAATACAGTGTCCAAATACATTTATATATATATGTATATGTATGTGTATGTGTATGTATATGTATATGTATATGTATATGTATATGTATATGTATATGTATGACATGAAAGACTCCACCAAAAATCTGTTAGAACTCACAAATGAATTCAGTAAAGTCACAGGCTACAAAATCAACATGCAGAAATCTACTGCATTTTTATACACCAATAATGAAGCAGTGGAAAGAGAAATCAAGGAATCAGCTGCAATTACAACTACACCAAAAATAAGATACCTAGGAATAAACCTAACCAAAAGGTGAAAGAACAGTATTGTGAAAACTATAAAATACTGATGAAAAAAATTGAAGAGGACACAAAGAAATGGAAAGACATTCCATGCTCATGGATTGGAAGAACAAATATTGTTATAATGTCTAAACTACCCAAAGCAATCTACACATTTAATGCAATCACTATCAAAATACCAACAGTATTATTTTTAATTTTTATTTAAAAAGAAATTTTTTTATGTTTTTTCATTTTTGAAAGACAGAGAGAGAGACAGAGCACAAGCAGGGGTGGAGCAGAGAAAGAGGGGGACACAGAATCCAAAGCAGGCTCCAGGCTCTGAGCTGTCAGCACAGAGCCCAACACGGGGCTGGAACTCACGAACCATGAGATCATGACCTGAGCCGAAGTTGGATGCTCAACTGACTGAGCCACCCAGGCACCCCCCAACAGCATTTTTTATAGACCTGGAATAAGCAATCCCAAAATTTGTCTGGAACCACAAAAGACCCCAAATAGCCAAAGTAATCTTCAAAAAGAGAAGCAAGCTGGAAGGCATTACAATTCTGGACTTTAAGTTATATTAAAAAGCTGTAGTGATCAAATCAGTATGGTACTGGCACAAAAATAAACACACAGATCAACGGAATAGAATAGAAAACCCAGAAATGAAGCCATAACCATATGGTCAATTAAGATTCAAGAAAGCAAGAAGATTATCCAATGGAAAAAAGACAGTCCCTTCAACAAATGGTGCTGGTAAAACTGGACAGCAACCTGCACAAGAATGAGGTGGGCCACTTTCTTACACCAAACAAAGTAGATTCAAAATGGATTAAAAACCTAAATATGAGACTTGAAACCATAAAAATTCTAGAAGAGAACACTGGCAGTAATCTCTGTGACATTGGCTGTAGCAACCTATTTCTAGATAGGTCTCCTGAGGAAGAGAAACTCAAGCAAAAATAAATTATTGGGACTTCATCAAAATAAAAAGCTTCTGGGATGCCTGGGTGGCTCAGTCAGTTAAGTGTCTGACTTCAACTCAGGTCATGATCTCACGAGCTGTCAGCCCAGAGCCTGGAGCCTACTTCAGATTCTGTGTCTCCCTCTCTCTCTACCCTTCACCCGGTCATGCTCTCTTTCTCAAAAGTGAATAAAGATTAAAAAAATAAAATAAATAAAAATAAAAAACTCTGCACAGCAAAGGAAACAATCAACAAAACTAAAAGTCAATATACGGAATGGGAGAAGATATTTGCAAACGACACATCTGATAAAGCATTAGTGTCCAAATTACATAAAAGGCTTATACAACTAAATACCCCCAAAATGAAGACTCCAATTAAAAAATGGGCAGAAGACATGAATAGACATTTTTCCAAAGGAGACATACAGATGGCCAACAGACATGTACCTACGCATACATATAAATAGAAATAGAAATAGAAATATATGTATATATAAATATGTATATATATATATATATATACACACACACACACATGCATACACACAATGGAATATTACCGCGCCATAAAAAAGAATAGAATCCTGGCATTTGGGACAACATGGATGGAGCTTTAGAGTTTTATGCTAGGTGAAATAAGTCAGTCAGAAAGACAAATACCATATGATTTCACCCCTATGTGGAATTTAAGAAACAAAACAAATGAGCAAAGGGAAAACAAAGAAGAGAGGGAGGGAAACCAAGAAACAGAGTCTTAAATACGGAGAACAAACTGATGGTTACCAGAGTGAGGTAGATGGAGGGATAGGTTAAATAGCTGATGGGGATTAAGGAGTGTACTTGCTGTGATGAGCATCGGGTACTGTATGGACATGTTGAGTCACTATATTGTACACCCGAAACTAACATTACACTGTACGTTAACTACATCAACATCAAATAAAAATTAAAATTAAAAAATTCAAAAGTTTTAAAAATCATGGAAGTTGCTTCTGAGATTAAGCTACAAAAGATTGTCACTTCCATCTTATTCTTTCCCTGGCTCTTCTTGCTGACTTATCGCGATGAAGCAAGCTGACAAGTTGGGAGCTATGTAAGGAGAGTGCAAGGAACTGGGGGTGAGATGGGGAACCTTGGACCTCAAGCCAAGAGCACACCAGAAACTGGATCTGTCTAACCACCATGCTAGTGAGCTTGGAAGTGGATCCTTCCCTATTGTGTCACCAGATGAAACCAAACTCTTGACTGCAGTCTTGTGACAGATCATGAGCCAGAGGGCAGTTCAACTATGCCTAATTCCTGACCCACAGAAACTGTGACACAAGTGTTTTAAGCAACTAAGTTTTGGGGTAATTTACCTGCGGTAATAAATAATTAATATGCCATCTTTACTGTCATATTTCATCTTCATTCTCTTCTATCCAGAGCACCTATGCTCCTGGCGGACAGAGTTTTCCCATTGTGACTCACTTATTCACTGCTAAGCTTTTGTATATATGATTCCTTTTTATTACCGCCACCACTTATTTTATCTGGTAAACTATAAACATAAATTGAGACCCGGTCACATATTTCCTCATCCATGATCCACTCTCTGATTAAGTAAATTTTATTGCTTTCATCTTATATATGCTTTTATTCTGCTTTTCACACAGATTAACAATCACTTCCTTTGGCCAAGTCTGTATCCTCAGCACCTAGTAGAGTCAAAGACCAGATTTTCCTGAATTGACTTGAGACCCCCTCCTCTCATAAAGGTTTTTCCATGTCCTATTCACCTAAGCAGGAAAGCTTCCCTTGGTCTTAAGAGTGGGGTTGCTGAGAAATAATCACTCTTGCCTTTCTCAAGCAAATCTGCAGGGTGCTTTTATTCCTATTTGTGCCAATTGACATTTTGCTTTGAAAGGCTGCACATTCAATGCTTGAAATTGCACTGCTTTCCACTTGCAACATTTTCCTCTTACTTTGATTGTTAGGGCATCTTCATGACCCCAACATACTTATGAACATTTTTTTTTCTCTAGTTACTTCAAACCACATTTCTTTAGAGGCTGCCTTCCCTGCTGCACAGCAGTATTAGAGGGAAAACATTCATTTCTTGAAATTGCCTTGTTTATTTCAACGTAAGCAAGCAAATAAGCACAGAATAAAAAATGTAAATGGGCGTCTGGGTGGCTCAGTCACTTAAGCATCTGACTTCAGCTCAGGTCATGATCTCATGGTCCGTGAGTTTGAGCCCCGCGTCAGGCTCTGTGCTGACAGCTCAGAGCCTGGAGGCTCCTTCAGATTCTGTGTCTCTCTCTGTCTCTCTACCCCTCCCCCACTCATGCTCTGTCTCTGTCTCAAAAATAAACATTAAAAAAATGTTTTTAATAATTAAATTTCTCTGACTTGTATGTGTTGCCAATAGACTTTTGAAAGACTAAGAAATGCATGTAATAAAAGCCAGTGTTCCAAACTTTTTGAGAGAGAGAGAGAGAGAGAGAGAGAGAGAGAGCAAGCAGGGGAGGGGCAGTGAGAGAGGGGTCAGAGGATCCAAAGTGGGCTCTGTGCTGATAGGAGAGTGGACATCCCAGTCTTGTTCCTGACTGTAGAGGAAAAGCTATCAATTTTTCCCATTGAGGATGATATTAGCTATCCTCACATATGGCCTTTATGATGTTGAGGTATATTCCCTCTACCCCTACTGTGTTGAGGATTTTTATCAATACCCCAAATAGCCAAAGCAATCTTCAAAAAGAAAAGCAAAACCGGAGGCATCACAATTCTGGACTTCAAGATAGATCACAAAGCTATAGTGATTAAGACAGTTTGGTAACTGGCACAAAAATACACACGGATCAATGAAACAGAACAGAAAACCCAAAAATTAACCTACAAATGTAAGGTCAACAAATCTTTGACGAAGCAGGAAAGAATATCCAATAGATAAGTCTCTTCAACAAATGGTGTTGAGAACACTGGACAGGAACATGCAAAAGAATGAAACTGGACCGCTTTCTTACACCATATATAAAAATAAATTCTAAATGGATCAAAGACCTAAATGTGAGATAGGAAACTATAAAAAAAATCCTAGAGGAGAACAGAGACAGTAAGTAACCTCTTTAACATCGGCTGAAGCATCTTCTTACTAGATACATCTCCTGAGGCCAGGGAAACAAAGGCAAAAATAAACTACTGGGACTTGTCAAGATGAAAAGCTTCTGCACAGTGAAGAAAACAATCAACAAAATTAAAAGTCAACCTTTAGAATGGAAGAAGATATTTGCAAATGACATATCTGATAGTATCCAAAATATATAAAGAATTTATCCAACTCAACACCCAAAAACCAAACTGGATTTTTAACAATCCAGTTAAAAACAGGCAGAAGACATGAATAGACATTTTCCAAAGAAGACACAGATGGCCAGCAGACACATGAAGAGATGCTCAACATCACTCAACTGGGAAATACAATCAAAACTACGATGAGATACTACTTCACACCTGTCAGAATGGCTAAAGTTAACAACTCAGGAAACAACAGATGTTGGCAAGGATGTGGATTAAAGTGAACCCCCTTGCACTGTTGGTGGGAATGAAAACTAGCATAGCCACTCTGGAAAACAGTATGGATGTTCCTCAAAAAGTTAAAAACAGAACTGCCCTATGATCCAGCAATTGCACTACTAGGTATTTACCCAAAGGATACAAAAATACTTATTTGAAATGTTACATGCACACCAATGTTTATAGCAGCATGATCAACGGTAGCCGAATTATGGAAAGGGCCCAAATGTCCACTGACTGATGAATGGATAAAGAAAATGTGGCATGTACACACACACACACACACACACACACACACACACACACACACTGGCATATTACTCAGCCATAAAAAAGAATGAAATCTTGTCATTTCCAATGATGGGCATGGAGCTAGAAAGTATTATGCTAGGTGAAATAAGTCATTCATATAAAGACAAATACCATATGATTTCACTCATATGTGACATTTAGGAAACGTAGCAGATGAATATAGTGGCGGAAAAAGGCAGAGGAAACCGTAAAGCTGACCCTTAACCATAGAGAACAAACTAATGATTGCTGGAGGGGAGGTGGGCAGAGGGATAGGTTAAATGGGTGATGGGGATTAGGAGGGCACTTGTTGTGAGCACTGGATGTTTCATGTAAGTGATGAATCACAAAATCCCACAAATGAAACAAATATTACACTGTATGTTAACTAAATGGTATTTAAATAAAAACTTGTAAGCAAAAAATAAAAAAAATATGGAGATTCCTCAAAAGATTAAAAACAGAACTTCCTTATGATCCAGCAATCTGGGTATATATCCAAATGAATTGAAATCTAGATCTTAAAGAGATATATGCACTCCCATGTTCATTGAAGTATCATTTATAATAGTCAAGGCATAGAAACAACCGAACTGTTCATCAATAGATAAAAGGATAAAGAAAATATGGTGTGTACATATTATGTAATATTATTTAGCCTGAAAAAAGGAGGAATTCTTGCCATTTCTGACAACATAAAGGGACCTGTAGGACATTATGCTAAGTGAAATAAGCCATTCACAGAAGGACAAATGAGGTATCTAAAATAGTCAAACCCATAGAATCAGAGAATAGAATAGTGGTTGCCAGGGGCTAGGGAGTGAGGGAAATGGGAAGATGGTATTCAGTGGGTATAAGGTCCGTTATGCTAGATGAATAAATTCTAGAGATCTGCTATATAGCATAGCGCATATAGTTAACACTTAGGTATTGTGCATTTCGAAATTTGTTAAGAAGATAGATCTCATGTTGTGTTCTTACCGCAAAATAAAACAAAATAAAGCAAAATCAAAGGGACACAAGTAAACTTGGAAGTGTTGGATCTACTACCTTGATTGTGTTGATGATACCATGGGTGTTTGTATATGTCCAAACTAATCAAATTGTGCACACTAAAAATGTGCAGTTCTTTTATATCAATTATCTACAAATCAATATAACTGTTAAATAGGCTTTAAAAAGTGGAGGAAAGGGGCGCCTGGGTGGTGCAGTCGGTTAAGCGTCCGACTTCAGCCAGGTCACGATCTCGCGGTCAGTGAGTTCGAGCCCCGCGTCAGGCTCTGGGCTGATGGCTAGGAGCCTGGAGCCTGTTTCCGATTCTGTGTCTCCCTCTCTCTCTGACCCTCCCCCGTTCATGCTCTGTCTCTCTCTGTCCCAAAAATAAATAAAAAACGTTGAAAAAAAAATAAAAAATAAAAAGTGGAGGAAAAAAGATGATGTTGGAGAATGATGGGGTCTTATTGGAATTTAAATATAGCATTGATTCTCATTGACTTTGCTATTCTAGAAGTACTTCTATTATAGAAAAAAAATCACTAGAGTCCCTGGAACCTAGTATGCAGCTCTTTGTCTGAAAAGTCTCTTTCTCCATGCCATGGTCAAAAGCTACAAGAACTAATTTGCTTTTACTGTGCAGAGACAGTAGTATATCTTCATTCCTTTACCTCAAGGTTATGTTGAACTATGTAAATTCTTTAGTTCTGTTTTATAACTTAGCTTGCAGGGACCTTGTTCATATTCCTGTCACTGGTCTATTAAAATGATGAAATCATCTTACTTAGACCTGGTGAACAGAAATTAGCTAATACAGTAGATGCCTTGATAAGACACATGAGTACCAGATGGTAGGAGATAAACTCCACAAAAATTCAGGAACCTGCCACTTAATGAAATTTCCAGGGGAATAATGATCCGAGGCATGAATAATTATCCCTGCCAAAAGGAAAGCCCTTTGCTTCATCTTGTACCCTTCAACAGCTAAGCAGCACAGCATTTGAGGAGCTCATCTGACATCTATAAACAATATTTACAAAGGATTACTAATGTATTTGCTAAATAACCCCTAGAGCTGCCAAATTTTAATGGAGCCCAGAGCAAGGGAAGGTTTTGCAACAGACAGCTTAGGAATGGCTCTGAGGGGCATCAGGAGAAGGAACTCTTCCCAGTGGATAGCAAATTGATTAGTCATCTGGTTGTGTAGTTTGTCTGCCATGGGAGATTACCAAATACATGGATATATAGTGATTAATTATCAATGGCTAATGGACCAATACTGGAGAACTGGTGATATTGGGTCTGGGAATGAAGTATACAGATCAAGCAATTTAAATAAACACAGATTGTGAGGTCATTTTCATGTGAATGGCCACCAAATGGAGACTCTCAATATTCACGTATATTATAATGTGACCTATTCCAGGTGGCTAACTAGCCTCTTTCCAAGCTACTCTGTGCTTAAATATCCACAGATACTATATATGTGTTCAATAACACAAATTTCTCTTTTTGACACTGATCCAGCTAACACCATGGCAGTAAGGTTTGTTTCTTACTAAAATAGACTCTAACTATGGATATGGATTTGCCTTTCCTGCTGCGATGCTTTTGTCTGTACTGCTAACACTTACTAAATACATGACTCATTTTCATGGCACATTACGCATTGTGCTTCTGCTCCACAAACATTTTACAGAAAAAATAAGGAAAACAATCATATGGTATCCAATGCATTCATTGGTCTTTCCATGGAATTCACAACCCAGAAATAATAGACTTTATAGAACAGTAGACTCCCTCCTTGGGAAACAATATCATTCAGAATGAAGCCAGTCCTACAGATTGCCCTATTTTCTCTGAAATACAGCCATTATATGTTGTTTTTCCCACAACAGAATACACAGGCCCTTATACTAGAGTATCAAAACAGTAGTGGTTCCTTTCCCTAGTACTCATGAGAATCAAACTGCAAAATTTTTCCATTCCAGCCATACATCTTTAAGCTTTTCTGGTTTAAATTTTGGGTTCCTAAGGAAGAGTTCCACTACCAGAGGACACTACCAGTGAATGAGATTTGAGATCTCATTTAACCATTTTGGGATTATAGTGTCATTGAATCAAGAGGCAAAGAAGGAGGTTACTGTACCAGCTGAAGTGATTCATCAAATTATAACGGGATATAGGGCTGTTGTTACATACAATGAAGGTATGTCTAGATTCTAGGAGTTTTTCTTAATATTTCCATGTCCAGTGGTAAAACTAAATGGAATCTACAGCAACCCGGTACAGGTAGGACACCAAGAATGAAAGTTTGGGTTATTCAACTTGGTAAAGAACAAAATCAGTAAACATCCCTACTGAGATCAAATGGACAATGAATAACTGGTGAATGAAGTTATAAATACCAATTCTGGTCTAATACTAGGTGCATAAGTGAAGGTTATATTACCTATGAATATTTTCTTCTTGCGTATTTAGGTAACGTGTGTGTGTGTGTGTGTGTGTGTGCATGTGTGTGTGTGTGTGCCCTATTTTTTTAAACCTTCTTTCTCTTCCACTAGCATAATATATAATGGGTGATGGTGGTGGTTAAATTTCTAATTAGTCTTCATATTACTGGACATCAAAGGAGGATTGTGAGTTAATTCAAAGAGGAATGAGGGTGCCTGGGTGGCTCAGTTGGTTGAGCGTTCCACATTGGCTCGGGTGGTGATCTCACAATTTGTGAATTTGAGCCCTGCCTCGGGCTTGCTGCTATCAGCACAGAGCCCACTTCAGATCTCCTGTTCCCCTCTCTGTCTCTCCCCCACTCACACTCTCATACTCAAAAATAAATTAAAAAAAAAACCATTAATTTTTTTTTTTAAAAGAGAGGAATGAGCATCACATAGAAATATACAGTGACTGATGGGTTTCCTATAACTGGAAAGAGTGTAAGCACATCTTTACTTCCATGAGAGATATATTCACCAATTTAGACAGAGGATTGATGCTGTTGATTTTGTAATCTGGAAGGTAAACACGCACAGAAAGATATGTAAGAATGCTGAGTAGCCAAAAGAAAAGACTATCCTTATATGGCTATTCCCAGCTCATCAGCATTCCCTTATCCTTCATTGCACTTCTCTGCCAGCAGAGCTCCATGTTAGACACTGACAACAAGAGCTACTCAAATGATGTTTGGAGGCCAGAAGAGAGATTAGAAGTGATACTGTTGTTCCTCTGGCAACAGAGGGAAGCAGCATAGGCTTTTGCAGACTCACAGCATTCTTGCAAGCCATGCACCCCCTGTGACAGGGAGCTGTGATCACTGGTGGTAGTTTCTTGTGTGTCACGCAACATCCTGATTCTTTAAAATTTGGAGTAAACCTGAGATTTCGCAGTAGCTTTCCTTGACTTCCATTCCTCCAGTTCTCCAAACAATTTTGCAAATACCTAATTATCTATATTAAAACTCTTCTTGCTTCCATCTCTGTTTTTTTAACTGAAACCTCACTGATGGGCTCACAGTTTTTTAACTGAAATCTCACCCATAGGCTACACTGCTTCTTCAATATAAGCTTTTCTACTATGTAAACTCCCTCAGAATCAATCATATCCTTCTTCTATTGGGATCATTTAGTTGCAACAAAACTCCACAATAAACTGTGGAGCATGGTGTATTTTATTTTTTATATTTTTTAAATATTTGTCTTTGAGAGAGAGAGAGGGAGGGAGGGAGGGGCAGAGAGAGAGGAGACACAGAATATGAAACAGGCTCCATCCTCTGAGCTGTCAGCACACAGCCCAATGTGGGGTTCGAACCCACCATGATATCTGAGATTGTGATCTGAGCCGAAGTTGGACACTTACCAACTAAGCCAACCAGGCGCCCCGGGAAATGTTCATTTATTCTAAAAGGAGCCCATATATGGTATACTTAATTCCAGATATTTAATACGACTGCAGTGTACTTCATGCAGATATTGAGACTAAAAATAAAAATACCAGTGTAGCGTGAAAGAAATTATATGGGCTTCCTTTGAAGTTCAGGTATCATCCTTTAATATGATTTCTTTTCCTCAAGTGAATGTATTTTATTAATAAAAAATGAAAAACTCCTTTGAAATATATCCAGTTTATAAGATCTAGCCCTTGGAAAAAAGAATTGGGGCAAGGCAAGTTGTTTTTTTATATGCTAATTACCTGGAGAAGCATCTTATAGCCTTTAAATATTCTTCCCTATCTTACTTTTAAATTTCACATAGTAGCAGAGAACAGAGGATAATTCAGGGTGAAAAATACTTTGTTTTACCAACAAAGCAAACAAATAGCTATCATCTCATACCATGTCAAGCTATTAATTTAGAGAAACCTTTTTTATCAATTGTGACAACAAAATTAATATTTTGATTTCTTTATTAAACCTAAAAAAAATTTGCTCTACTTCCAAGTGGGCATAATTATTGTTTTGTAGTTGTACATTCATCATGTATAAGAATGGAAGATTGTCATTGCAGAAGAACTTATTCAATTAGAGTAAAAATTTTCTAATGATAGCATTCCCACATCAGGTTTACCTTTTTGCATTATCAGTGACAGAGGGAAAATTTCAGTGGTTAAGAGGAAAATAAATGAACAAATTTTATTGTACAACAAGTTAACTTTGTCATCACCTGCAGAGTGTACTAGGGAAGAAGAAATGGAATTTTTTTTAATTTTGAACAAATGGATTAGCTTTGTTATAGCACATATTTCAATTGATTTGAAACCTTACCTATTGTTCTAAAATATGTGAGAGCTACAACCAATAGGAAAAACAGATGTTGAGCTTCTAAAGCAACCTGCCTCTTTCCTAGGACCTTAGTGCCTTGCATGCAGTACAGGTAACCAGCAATAATATCACATATTGCCAAGACCTTATTAGTTCTCTTAGTTTTATCATATACAAGTTCAGCTGTCCTTCCGCAAAAGTTCTACACACTTTCCCTAATTTAACCTGGCAACTACATTCTTTTTTTTTTTTTCTGGCAACTTCATTCTAACCAAAGCATGCCTATGATGAAACTTAGTCAGATTATACCAGGATGCCAGCTGTTTATGAGAACTCTTACTACCATAAAATTATAATACAAGAAACACAGAAACACATATCCCACTGTAACGAAGTTTTTTTAACCACTGAGTATACTAGCCATCATCTCTTTTTCGAACCATTAAATGCACATACCACCAGCCTACAACCAGGGCATGAGCTGTCCTTAATCCACTTAAGATGATACGAGGAAACCCATATGTCTAGACAGAGACACAATCTATTATTGGGACAACAGGATGTGGCAGCAGCACCTTGTGACCGATACGGCATTAAAAAAGATTGACATATTTTTCTATTGAACTGGTCCTTGTATTCCAAAATAATTGGGTTTCATTCCATAGCCATGTTTATCTTTATTGAAACAGATACAACTTTAAATAGAACACTCAAATAATTCTAATTAAATCATAAACAGCCCAGACATTTTATTTTTCCTAAGCCTGTTCACAGGTTGACAAGGAAGCACAGTTATATAATCCTCTAACCAACCATTGCTACTTTAGAAAACCAGACAAGTTGCTACATATGTCACCACAGGTCAGTTATATGGATCAGGACATATATCACATCAGTGTTCCCACCAGACCACTGCTAGGGGATCACGGCTTTGTAAGGTAAATCTGTTAGTTACCAAACCCTATCACGTCCAAGGCAAAAATTGTATCAGCTTTTTAAAACTTCTCCAAAACATTTCCCAGATGTTTAAAATAAACACCAAACAACATGTTCTGCAAATCAATGGTAGTCTGTTTTCTGTAGCTTTAGCTAAAAGATCATTTCCTAGGCCATTTACCCATTTTACCAAAATAACCACCCTCAAAAAATTCTATCATGCTATACCCTGCCAAGCTAAATTAAACTTTTGTTCATATTGAATGCACTGGAACACATATGCATTCTTTATGAGGACTCTGAGTTGAAAATTACTCTCTGGGTCTAACTAAAGGCAACCAATGAAACAACCACACCTTGAAACTGAGTTTTTAAAGATTCTATTTAATAAATGTACATTGGTTCATTTCCAAATAGTATTTTTAAGAGGACATGGTTTAAGGTCAAACAGTTCTATTTTTGAAGTTTTATCCTTGTCATTTACTTGTAGAGAAAATAATCCAATTATGTTGTGCAACAGAGCACTAAAATCATCAAATACAAAGTTTAAAAGTAGGTTTAAAAATATTTGAATGTAAGAGATAAGCTTTCAATTTGAATAATACGTTCCACAGAAAAAAGGTTAGTTCACCTAGCAGAACTATCCATCATGTTTTATTCAAAAAGTTTTCAGGGAAATGAGAACTTTCTTCCTTTTCTTTATTGGAAGCTGTAGTGCTGTGGACCTTCCTGTATTTCTTCCTTTATAAGCTTTTCAGAAGTTGTGAACCGTGGTGGATGGCAGTATTCTATGAACTATATAAATGATCCCTGAAAGTATAGTCTTTGGATGGCAGTATTCTAAAGCAGAAAATACATCCAGTTAGAGGATAAGAAATTTGACTCCTCATTTTG
The DNA here is from genome assembly GCF_018350195.1 of Panthera tigris. Lineage (NCBI taxonomy): Eukaryota > Metazoa > Chordata > Mammalia > Carnivora > Felidae > Panthera > Panthera tigris. The sequence continues at coordinate 146,291,059 of NC_056663.1, forward strand.
GTTCTCCCTAAGCTATGTGACTTAATATTTATACATTTTAATTTGATAATCTCTAAAATTTCGAAGATAAAAATTATGTGTGATGTTTTTCTAGCCTTAAAACTTCCCATTAGCTCCAATAAAACTAATGATTATAATGCCTCTGTTTACTTCAGCATGATTTATAATAGCCAAGATATGGAAGCAACCCAAGTGTCCATCAGTAGATGAATGGATACATGCATACATATACATGCATGCAATGGAATATTGGCCATTTAAAGAATGAAATCTTGTCATTCACAACAACATGGAGGGACCTAGAAGTATTATGCTAAGCGAGATAAGACAGAGAAGACAAATATCATATGACTTCACTTATATGTAGAATCTAAAAAACAAAAACAAAACACAGTCTTTGAAATACAGAAAACAAACTGGTGGTCCCCAGAGAAGAGATGGGTGGGTGGGATAGGCAAAGGAAATCAAGGGGATTAAGAGGTACCAAATTCCAGTTATAAAAAAGTCACAGAGATGATAAGTACAGCACATATAGACAGTAAGATTGTAATAGCACTGTATGGTGACTACATTTATTGTGGTGAACAGAGTAATACATAGAATTGTTGAATCACTATGTTGTGCATTTGAAACTAATATAACATTAAATGTCAAGTATACTTAAATTAAAAAAAAAAAAACAACACCTGGGGCACCTGGGTGGCTCAGTCGGTTAAAGGTCCAACTCTTAACTTTGGCTCAGGTCATGATCTCCTGATTTATGGGTTCAAACCATGTGTTGGGCTCTTCACTGACAGTGAGGAGCCTACTTGGGATTTTCTCTCTTCCTCTCTCTCTGCCCCCTCCCTGCTCACACACTCTCTCTCTCTCTCTCTCTCTCTCAAAATGAATAAAACTTAAAAAAAACAAAACACACACACACACACCTAATGATTATGAATTGCTGGTGGGAAAATAGTGAGAAAATACTGGAGAAAAAGACAAGGAAAAAAAATTTCGGTCACCTTACCAAAGTATTGTAACATGAGTCTCAGCATTCATATCTTTTGGCAACAATCACTTTGTTTAAAACATAACTTTCTCATATAGGAGGCTACCCCTATGCAATTGTAAACCATTAATATGGACATTTTTCTTCTATATATTCCAAAAATGTGCTCATTTTTCTCCATCAGGCTTTTTTTTCATCCTCACATGGGATCTACAATTTTACATGGATATAGATATGTTACAGATTGGCTCAGCTAACACTGGTGAGAAAATATAGCCAAGAAAAACTACTGTTGCAACTTAGATTTTAGGAATTTTTTTTCTGATTAAAAATAGTTCATGATCATTATAAAATACAGAAATTATAAAGAAAAAAACTAAAAACTCAAATTACTACTACCTAGAGGTAACATTCTTTATTCCTGATGTTTCCATACAGAGAAAGCTTGTTTCAGATCAACCTCCCGGGTCTTCATTCACTCTTCTGATAAGAATCAGAAAGTTTGGGAGAAGAAACTGAACGTAAGCATCTCTGGCCTTTTTAATACTCTCTTTTGGAACTTGCTGCCATAAGGAGAGGTTCTCTGTGTTCATAAAAAATGAACTGGGTGGTCTCCCTATGACAGAAGAATGAAGTGGGAAACCTGTCTAATTTAAAACCAACTTTTATAGCAAATCCCCTTGCCTACAACTCTAAGCCAGATTCTCAAATAATCAAATGCTGATATGATATCTTTATGCCTGACTCCTGCATCTATCTCTAAATAGCTCCAAACTCAGGTGGGCAGAAAGGAGGCTGTTATTAATTGTAAAACTTTATAGAACCCAAATGTTAACATGTCAGCATATTTTTCTATTTATATTCATGCATGCATGCATTTATTATCTTTCAGCATTAACAAAACACAGTACTCAGACTTAGCAGCCTACATAAAGCTAACAGTCATGAATTAAAGACAAACACTAATCAATTAACTACAAAGATAATGAATTGTATGACTGGGCAATGTGAGCACTAGTTCAAAGTATCAGGGAGATTTAACCTGGACTGGACAGGCCTCCTATGGGTAAAAAATTAAGTCAAGACCTGAAGTATGAGACATATTTAGGCAGGGGATGGGCAGGTGGGAAGGGGAGGTTCAACGAGAATAGCAGAATCAGTATTCACCAAGACCTGAGGGAAACAAGAGAGCCTGGCAGGAGTTAGTTAACTGTAGACAAAGCCTAGAGATGAAGAGGTAGTGTGGTGCAAGGAAAACTATTATATACATAATAAATCTATGTATCTATCTAAAATAGCCTTCTTTGCATATATATAAATGTATATGCATATATACATAATGAAATTATATTATATAAAAAGGCCAGAGATGTTTATGCTCAGTTCATTATATTATATATAATATATATATACAATTATTCATTATATATAATTATTCATATATAAATATATATAATATTCAATGAAAAAGCACCTTTTAGGCCATAATAAGAACTTGGGTGGTACCCTAAGGGCAATAGATATTAAACCTCTACTGACATGCCCAAACATCACTGTTTATAGAGTTGTTTATTCGGCATTTTTCATTTACTAGCTATGAAGTAAACGTATTAACTTATATTAAGTTATACCCAAGTTATTTTGAGGTTATCAAAAAATTTACAGTGCCACACTAGCAACATAAATAGTACCTGTTTCATTAACATTATCATTTTAAAAATTGTTCATATGAGAGATCAACACAATTGCATATTTTTGCTCCAAATAACATTTTTTTGATTATTGGTGAAATGGCAAATCTTTACTTGTACTTTAAGCTTTTTATATTTTGTCTTTTGTAATTGCTTATTCATAAAATATGTTATTAATACATGAAGTCTTACTATAAGAGACTCATTTCAGACCTAAACACATGTAGATAGAAAGTGAGGGGGTGGTGAAATATTTATCATGCAAGTGGGATTTTAAAAGAAAGTTAAGGTAGCAGTATTTAGACAAAATAGACTTTCAAACAAAGATTGTAACAAGAGACAAAGGACATTGTATAATAATAAAGGGGACAATCTAACAGGAAGATATAACAATTATAAATAGTTATGCACCCAACATAAAAGCACCCAAATACATAAAAACAACAACCATAAAGAAATTAATTTATAGTAATACAATTTAACAGGAGGGGACCTTAACATAGCAATTACATCAATGGACAGATCATTTGCTGTTTCTTCTTCAGCAAAGAAACAGTGGCTTTGAATGACACACTTGACTAGATGGACTTAACAGATATTTTCATATTCTGACAGAGCAGAAATACACCTTCTTTTCAAGTGCACATGGAACATTCCCCAGGATACAAAATAAGTCTCAACAAATTTGAAAAGACTGAATTATACCATGCATCTTTTCTGACCACAATGCTATGAAACTAGAAATCAATCACAAGAAAAACTATGGACAGAGCACAAATATATGGACGATAAATAACATGCTACTAAAAAATGAATGGGTCAACCAAGAAATCAAAGAGGAAATAAGATACATGGAGACAAACGAAAATGAAAACATAATGGTCAGTCCAAAATTTTGGGGATGTAGGAAAAGAGGGAAGTTTAAAGCATTACAGGTCTACCTCAGAAAGCAAGAAAAATCTCAAGCAACTTAATCTTGCACCTAAATGAGCTAGAAAAAGAAGAAAAAGACAGAACTCAAAACCAGCAAAAGGAAAGAAATAATAATTAAAGCAGAAATAAATGATATAGAATCTAAGAAAAAATAGAACATATCAATGAAACCAGGACCTGGTTCTTTGAAAAGATCAACAAAACTGATAAACCTCTAACTAGACTCTTAAAAAGTGAGAGAGAGGGAGAAAGAACTCAAAATCACAAATGAAAGGGGGATAATAAAAACTGACACCACAGATATACAAATAATTGTGAGAGAATATTATGAAAAATTATATGCCAATGAATTGGACAACATAGGAGGAATAGATAAATTCCTAAAACATATAACCTACCAAAACTGAAGCTGGAAGAAATAGAAAATTTGGATAAACCAATTATCAGCAAAGAAATTGAATCAGTAATCAAAAAACTCCCCAAAAACAAAATTCCAGGACCAGATGGCTTCAAAGGTAAATTCTACCAAACATCTGAAGAAGGGTTAATAGCTATTCTTTTCGAACTATTCAAAAAAAAAAAAAAAAAAGCAAAGAAAGCTTCCAAATTCATTTTATGAGGCCAGCATTATTCTGATACCAAAATCAGATAAAGACACTACAAAAAAATAAGAATAAACTACAGGCCAATATCTCTAATGAAAATGATGCAGGGGTGCCTAACTGGCTGTGTTAGTAAAGCATGCAACTCCTTATCTTGGGGTTGTAAGTTTGAGCCCCATGTTGGGTGTAGAAATTACTTAAAAATAAAATCTTAAAAGAAAGAAAAAATATGCAAAAGTCTGCAAAATATTATCAAACCCAATCCAACAATATATTAATCATGAATCATTCACCATGATTAAGTAGGATTTATTCCTGGAATGTGAAGAAGCTTCAGTATTCACAAATCAATCAATATCATACACCATATCCTTAAGAGAAAGGACAAAAACCATAGAATCATTTCAACAGATGCAGAAAAAGCACTTGAAAAAGTACATTATCATGAAAAAAACCCTTAACAAAGTTTAGAGGAAACAGACCTCAAAATAATAAAGGTCTTCTATGAAAAAAACACAGCTGACATCATACTCAATGGGGAAAAACTAAGAGCTTTTCCCCTAAGGTCAAGAACAAGACACAGATGTCCACTTTCACCACTTTTATTCAACGTAATACTGAAATTCCTAGCCACAGCAGTCAGACAACAAAAAGAAATAAAAGGCACCCAAATTGATTAGGAAGAAGTCAAACTTTCACTATTTGCAGATGACATGGTACTGTATATGGAAAACCCTAAAGACTCCACCAGGAAACTATTAGAACTGACAAAAGAATTTGTAGGATACAAAATCAATATATAGAAATCTGTTGCATTTCTATGCACCAATAATGAAGCAGCAGAAAAATTCAGAAAGCAATCCCATTTATAGTTACACTAAAAATAATAAAATGCCTAGGAATAAACTTAAAGATGTGAAAAACCTACACTCTGAAAATTATAAAATACTGACAAAGGAAATGGAAGATGACACAAAGATATGGAAAGATATTCCATGTTCGTGGATAAGAAGAAATATTGTTCAAATGTCCATACTACCCAAAACAATCAACAGATTTAATGCAATCCCTATCAAAATACCAACAACATTTTTTTTCACAAAACTGGAAAAACAATCCTAAAATTTGCATGCAACTACAAAATACCCTAAATAGCCAAAGCAATCTTGAAAAAGAAAAGCAAAGCTGGAGGTATCACAATTCCAATTCAAGTTACATTACAAAGCTGTAGTGATTTAGACAGTATGGAACTGTACAAAAATAGAAACATAGATCAATAGAACAGAATAGAAAGCCCAGAAATAAACCCACAATTATATGGAAAATTAATCTTCAATAAAGAAGGCAAGAATATACAATGGGAAAAAGACAATCCCTTCAGCAAATGGTGTTGGGGAAACCGGACAGATATATGCCAAAATAATGAAATTGGACCACTTTCTTACAACAAAAATAAAACTAATTTCAAAATGACTAAAGACCTAAATGTGAGACCTGAAACCATAAAAACCCTAGATGAGAACGCAGGCAGGAATTTCTATGACATTGGTCATAGCAACATCTTTCTAGTGTGTCCCCAGGCAAGGAAAACAACAACAAAATATTGTGACTTCATTAAAATATAAAGCTTCTGCACAGCAAAGGAAACAACCAACAAAACTAAAAGACAACCTACTGAATGAAGCAGGGAGAACATATTTGCAAACGACACATCTGATAAAGGGCTATTTTCCCAAATACATAAAGAAAATATATAACTCAGAACCAAAATAACCAAATAATCTAATTTATATTTACTTTTTAAAAAATATAATTTATTGTCAAATTGGCTAACATACGGTATACACAGTGTGCTCTTGGTTTTGGGGGTAGATTCCCATGATTCATTGCTTACATACAACACCCAGTGCTCATCCCAACCAATGCTCTTCTCAATGCCCATCACCCATTTTCCCCTCTTCCCTGCTCCGCTATCAACCCTCAGTTTGTTCTCTGTACTTAAGAGTCTCTTATGGTTTGCCTCCCTCTCTGAAACTATTTTTTCCCCTTCCCTTCCCCCATGGTCTTTTGTTAAGTTTATCAAGTTCCACATATGAGTGAAAACATATGACATCTGTCTTTGTCTGACTTATTTCACTTAGCATAATACCTTCCAGTCCCATTCATGTTGTTGCAAATGGCATGACTTCATTCTTTCTCATTGCCAAGTAGTATTCCATTGTATATATAAACCGCCTCTCCTTTATCCATTCATCAGTTGATGGACATTTAGGTTCTTTCCATAATTTGGCTATTGTTGAAAGCACTGCTATAAACATTTGGGGTACATATGCCTCTATGAATCAGCACTCATATCCTTTGGATATCCTTTGGATGTGTGTCCTTTGGATAAATTCCTTGTAGTGCTATTTCTGGGTTGTAGGGTATTTCTATTCTTAATTTTTTGAGGAACCTCAACAGTTTTCCAGAGCAGCTGCACAGTTTGCATTCACAACGGTACAAGAGGGTTCCTGTTTCTCCACATCCTTGCCAGCATCTGTTGTTTCCTGAGTTGTTAATTTTAGCCACTCTGACTGGTGTGAAGTACTATCTCAATGTGGTTTTGATTTGTATTTCCCTGATGATGAATGATGCTGAGCATCTTGTCATGTGTCAGTTGGCCATCTGGATGTCTTCTTTGGAAAAGTGTCTATTCATGTATTCTGCCCATTTCTTCACTGGGTTATTTGTTTTTCAGGTGTTGATTTTGGTAAGTACTTTATAGATTTTGGATACTAACCCTTTATCGTCCAATATGTTATTTGCAAGTATCTTCTATCATTCCATTGATTGCCTTTTAGTTTTGTTGATTGTTTCTTTCATGGTGCAGAAGCTTTTTATCTTGATGAAGTCCCAATAGTTCATTTTTGCTTTTATTTCCCTTGCCTTCAGAGACATGTCAAGTAAGAAACTGCTGTGGCTGAGGTCAAAGAGGTGTGCCTGTTTTCTCTTCTAGGGTTTTGCTGGTTTTCTGTCTCACATTTAGGTCCTTAATCCTAAGGACCTAGGATTTTGAGTTTATTTTTGTGTATGGTGTAAGAAAGTGGTCCAGTTTCATTCTTTTGCATGTTGCTGTCCAGTTCTCCCAGCACCATTTGCTAAAGGGACTGTCTTTTTTCCATTGGATACTCTTTCCTGCTTTGTCAAAAATTAGTTGGCCATGCATTTGTGGGTCCAATTATGGGTTCTTTATTCTGGTCCATTGGTCTATGTGTCTGTTTTTGTGCCAATACCATACAGTCTTGATAACTACAGCTTTGTAGTAGAGGCTGAAGTCTGGGATTGTGATGCCTCCAGCTTTGGTTTTCTTTTTCAACTTTACTTTGGCTGTTCAGGGTCTTTTGTGGCTCCATACAAATTACAGGATTGTTTGTTCTAGCTTTGAGAAGAATGCCAGTGCAATTTTGATTAGGATTGCATTTTCTGACTTCCACCGTTTCATTATAACAATACAGTAATTCACATTATATAACAGTGAAGCTTGTATATGTCTCCTTGTGTCCTCTGCATCATAGTTTCTTCTGCTTGGTCCATTCTGTCATTGACCCTCTCTACTGCATTTTTCATTTCATATATTGCATTTGTCAGCTCCAGATTTTGTTTGGCCCTTTTTTATGACTTCTATGTTTTTGCTAAACATCTCATTTTATTAATGTATTGTTTTCCTGATTTCATTGAATTAACCATTTTCTTGTAGCTCACTGAACTTCCTTAAAACAGCTATTTTGACTTCTTTACTGGGTAAATCAAAATCTCCATGTCTTTGAGGTCAGTTACAGGAAAATTACTGTGTTCCTTTGGTGGTGTCATGTTTCCTCAATTTCTCATGTTCCTTAAGGTCTTGTGTTGCTGTCTTCACATTTGTAGAAGGATTCATTTCCTCCAGTGTTTGTTGATGGACATTAGGACAGAAACCTTTCATCAGCCCAGCTAGGGATTCTTGGTCTCTTTCACACGTTTGGACACACTTGCTTCACACTTCTTGCTCCCTTATGTAGCAGGATTCTTAAGCTTATATATCTTCTCTTGATCCTGCCAAGCCAGGCTGAGAGTTGACAGCCTCCCTTTTATTTTTCACAGGCACTGCTAAATGCTCAAGTTTGTGGTTTCTTCCAGACCCACATATTAGGGCTGGCTTATTGCTTGTCCCCACTTACTGCAAAAGCTTGTTCTCTGCTCCCTGGAGCTGCCAATGAGAGCTAGGCACAATGTGTGTGGGTAGATATGTAAGTGAGGCATGTAAAGTTTTGGGGGTTGCCAGTGGGCCAGTTGGGGAATCTGCAGCTGAGGAGTCTCCGGTGGTTCACAGGCAGGCCTGGAAGGCCTGTAGTCTGACACAGTTACTAGGATTCGCATCTATTTCAAGCTCTGGCTGCTATGTTCCCAGTTATGAAGCTCATGATTCAGTACTCTGAATGGGGCAAGAGATAAATGGGCCTTTCTGGCAGCATCCCACATAGCTGGGAAAGCTGATACTTAATCTCAGGCTCTCACTTTCCCCTGAAGGAGAAATCATAGGCCAAGAAGGGCTCTCTTGGGACTGAGCTGTACCCCCCCCTTTGGTGGGAGGGTGTTGTGGGTAAAGCTAACCAGTTCCTCTTATTCTCTCCAATGTGTCTGACCTCTGAATTTTTTCTCAATGTTGTGCTAGAATTTCTCCACTAGCTTCCTGAACTTCCACTAAAGCTCTCTTGCTTGTGGGTGATTATTTAAATAAGTGTTTGCCAGAGTCTCCTAGATCATGGCCAAGAGGAGCTAGAGCCAGTTCACAGGACCCTTCAAGGTCCAGGAATGGGACTGAGATCTGTTTGCCCATCACCAGGTACATGAGTGAGATGCCAAGGTACCTTGATGTATGGTACCATCGACAGAAACAAAGCCAAAGAGAGATGAAGCCAAATGTTCAGGGGTATCGAGCTATTTCTGGATCCGTAGCTGAGGCCCATTTGGCAGTCACTTGTCTGGGTGGGTGCCTGTTTTCTCAAAACATCTCTCCTTCTACTTGGACGACATGCAGTTTCATAATATTCTTCCTGGATCCTACAGTTGCCACAAAGGTACTTTTGCCCATGGATGGATGTCAAATTGTGGCTGCTGAGAGGAGTATATGAGCAAGGGACATCCTATTCAGCCATCTTGCTGACATCACTATTTTGTTTTAATTTGCATGCTCTGATCACCAGTGAGTTTCAGCATCATTTTTTTAAAAATGTTTACATGTAATTCTCCCATTCATTTTCCTTGTTTATTTTTAATGATCTCTGTATTAGTTTTAGGAACTATCTATGTATACTTGGCACAACTTGTGGCTATACAATAATAAAGTTAGAAATAAATAATTGAAAAGTGAGCATTTGGAAACTAACATGATTAATTCTAGATAAACCTCAGATCAATAAAACATTATAGAGGGCTAAAAAACTGCAGAAAGGAATTAGAAGCAGTTTTAAAAACAGTATTATAAAAAGAAAACAGTATTAGAGGAGTTGCAGTTCAAAATGGTGACCTAGGAGGACTCCGAACTCACTTTCTCCATGGAACACACCAATTTACACATACTAATAGAAAAATTCCTCCTGAAAAAGAACTGAGGGCTTATTGAGAAGCTACTAAAGAACCAAAGGTGGAATGGCAAGAGTACAGGAAGAGAGACAGAGACATGCCACAGTTTAAAAGAGTAACTAGCATAAACAGCCATAGGTCAGCTAGCCAGGAAAAGTCACCTTGCATACACAGTCTACATAGGGGACACCATACACAAGACCACTCTTTGAACTTTAGGAGAAGTAGCTGCTTCACCTAATCCATAAATACACAAAAATCAACCAAGCATAGAGAGAGAAGAATATGCTCCAAAAGAAAGAACAAGAAAAAAACTTCAGGAAAATAACTAAATGAAAGAGATAAGCAATATGCCTGACAAAGAATTTAAAATAATGAGCATAAAGATATGCACTGGGCTGGAGTAAAGAGTGGAAGAAGCCAGTGAGATCTTCCATAAAGAGATAGAAAATATTAAAAAGAACCAATTAGGGTTGAAGTATACAACAACTGAAATAAAATCATACTAGAGGGAATCAACAGTAGATTAGAGGATGCAGAAGGGCATAACAGCAATCTCAAAAACAGGGTAATGGAGAACACACAAGGTGAAGAGCAAAAAGAGAAAAGAATTTTTCAAATGAGGATACTGATCTCTTGAACAACATCAAGTGACATTCACATTTTGGGGTTCCAGAAGAAGAGAGAAATAAGTTTCCTATTTAAAGAAATAATAACTTCTCTATCCTAGAGTAGAAAATAGACATCCAAGTCCAAAAACCACAGAGAGTTCCAAACAAGAATAACCCAAGGAAGTCTATACCACAGCACATCATAATTTATATGTCAAAGGTTAAAGATAAAGAGAATCTTAAAAGCAGCAAGAGAAACACAAAAAAAGTTACCTCCAAGGGAAAATCTATAAGGCTACTAGCTGATTTTTTAGCACAAACTTTGCAAGCCAGAAGGGAGTGGCACGATAAATTCAAAGTGCTAAAAGGAAAAAAATCCACAATCAAGAATATTCTACCCAGCAAGGTTATTGTTCATATTTGAAAGAGAAATACAGCTTCCCAGGAAAAAAACAAAAGATAAAGGAGTTTATCACCATTAAACGAGTCTTTTAAGAAATTTTAAAGAGATTGCTTTAAGTGGAGAAGAAATGTCCATAATTAGACATAAGAAAAATGTGGATGAAAAGATGTAAACTATGACAACATATACATAAAAGGTGGAGAAAGGGGTAAAAAGGGAAGATAAGGGGAAAAAGGGAAAAATATTTTTTATTTTTCTGTTATTTTAAATGTCTGAATTTAAATGACTATCAAATTAATATGGCCTAGTTACTTAAGATGTTAAATATAAACCTCATGGTAATCACAAACCCAAAACCAATGATAGATACACAAAAATAGAGAGAAAGTCAAAGAAAACACTATCTTCATCAATCACAAAGAAAGAGAGCAAGAGAAGACCTACAAAAACAACAAGAAAACACATTTTTTAAATGGCAACAAGTACACACCTATCAATAACTACTTTAAATATAAATGGCTAAATGCTCCAATCAAAAGACACAAAGAGGCAGAACGGATAAAAAAGCAAGACCCATCTACCTGCTGCATACAAGAGATTCACTTCAGATCTGAAGACATATTCAGACTGAAAGTGAAAGGATGGAAAAACATTCACCATGCAAATGGAAGTTTTTGTTTTTGTTTTTTTTAAAAAGCTGAGGTAGCAATACTTATGTCAGAAAATATATTTTAGAACAAACACTGTCACGAGAGACAGGGAAGGGCATCACATAATGATAAAGGTATCAATCAAACAAGAGGATATAACAATTGTAAATATCTATGCACTCAACACTTCAATACATAAAGCAAATATTAATGGACATAAGTAGAGAAATTGATGGTGATTTCTTCTTCAATGAAGAAATTTAAAAAATACATGAAGACAAGTGAAAATAAAAATACGACAGTCCAAAACCTCTGTGACATAGCAAAAGCAGTTCTAAGAGTGAGGTATGTAGCAATACAGGTCTATCTCAAGAAACAAGAAAAAATTCAAACAGTCTAATCTTACGCCTAAAGGATCTGGAAAAGGAAGAACAAAGTCCATGGTGAGTAGAAGAAAGGAAATAATAAAGATCAGAGCAGAAATAAATGATGTAAAGACTAAAACCCTTAGCCAGACTCATCAAGAAAAAAAGAAAAAGGATCCAAATAAATAAAATCAGATATGAGAGAGGAGAAGTAACAACACCACAGAAATACAAAGAATTATAAGACAGTACTATGAAAAACTGTTTGCCAACAAACTGGACAACCTAAAAGAAATGGATCAATTCTTAGAAACACACAATCTTCCAAAACTAAACTGAGAAGAAAATAAAAAGTCTAAACAGACTGATTACAAATAATTAAATTCAATTAGTAATAAAAAGCCTACCAAAAAATACAAGACCAGGGCTAGATGGCTTCACAGGTGAATTCTCTCAGACATTTAAAGAAGAGTCAATACCTATTCTCAAACTATTTCAAACAAAACAAAACAAAACAAAACAAAACAGAAGAGGGAAGAAAGCTTCCAAATACATTCTTATGAGGCCAGCTTTGCCTTGATACCAAAACCAGAAAAAGATACCACAAAAAAGAAACTGCAGGCCAATATCCCCAATGAAGGTAAATGCAAAAATCCTCAAAATATTAGCAAATGGCATACAATACTTTAAAAAGATAATTCACCATAATCAGGCGGGATTTATTCCAGAAGTACAAGGATGGTCCAATATACACAAATCATTTAATATTATACCCATCAACAAAACAAGGAATAAAAATCATACAATCTTTTCAACAGATGTGGAAAAAAACATTTGACAAGATTCAACAGCCATTCATGATAAAAAATCTCAACAGTGCAGGCTTAGAGAGACCATACTTCAACATACTAAAGGCCATATATGAAAACTCACATCTAACATCATACTTAATGGTGAAAAACAGAGCTTTTCCTCTAAAATCAGAAACAAGGCAAGATGTCCACTCTCAACACTTTTATTCAACATAGTACTGGAAGTCCTAGCCACTATAATCAGACAACAAAAAGAAATAAGAAGCATCTAATTGGTAAATAAGAAGCTAAGTTTCACTATTTGCAGATGACATGATATTACACAGACAACCCTAAGGACTCTGCCAAAAAACTACTGAAGTAATAAATGAATTCAGTCTAGTGTCAGGATACAAAATTAATACCCAGAATTGGTAATACACAGAAATCTGTGACACTAATGAAGTCACAGAAAGAGAAATTAAAAAAAAACACCATATACAAATGTACCAAAAAAGAATAGAATACTTAAGAATAAACTTAAAGTGGTGATAGATATGTACTCTGAAAACCATAAAACACTGATGAAAGTAATTGAAGATGACACAAATGGAAAGATATACCATGCTCATGGATTGCAAGAATTAATATTATCAAAATGTTCATACTTACCCAAAGGAATATACAGATTCAGTGCAATTCCTATCAAAATACCAACAGATTTTTCATAGAACTAGAACAAATGCTACTAAAATTTGTATGGAACCACAGAAGACACCGATAAACCAAAGCAATCCATTGAAGATCTCACAACTCCAGATTTCAAGATATACTACAAAGATGCAGTAATCAAACACTAAAATCTTAGAATTTACATAATAAGAATTAAATGTGTGGATTATTAAAAAAATAGTTTGAATGTGCACAGTATAAGTTATGAGCAAAAACATGACAAAATGGGAAATATTTACTGTACAAGAGTTAATATTGACAATATTTAAGGAACACTTAAATATTCATCAGATGATGACAAATAGCCCAGCAGAACCTATGGACAAGAATTGATTAAACAATTTACATAAGAGCAAATCCACATATCTGAAAAGCATGAAAAGATACTAACTTCACAAGTTAAGATATTTAAATAAATGTAACAATTATAAACTGAAGAATTATAACATTGATAGCTGTAGGGACATGGATTGTTTCACAATTTGCTGGTAAAAATGTGAATATAACACTTCAGAAGCAATAGGGCAACATACTTTAAAACTTATAAATATTTTTATCCCTTGAACTTAGAAATAAAAGAAATCATCAACAATTTTTATTATGACCTTGTTTTGTGATAAAACTGAAGACAATAAAAACCTCTGGAAATAAAGTGAATGTTTATAAAGTGGTGATTGGCTGAATTTATTGTTTCTTAATATGTCCATCATGAATATTATACAGACATGTAAAATTTTAGTTTCATGTATAATGGTTGACATGGAGACTTTCCACAAGGTATCAATGAGTAAGAAAAAATAAGGTGCACATTTCTTAAAAATGATGACAAAAAGACTGATGTGCATGTGTGTATACACAAACATGTTTGCACATGTATGTATGTGAATGGTTATAAAAGTGTATGAAAATCTAGGATAATAGAACTCAGTTGCTAACATGGGTTATCTGTGATATGGACACAGAAGAGAATAAGGAGTGGACAAAGGCAGTTAAAGGAAACAGAAAAATTACAAATTCAAAAGCAATAGCATTGTGATATAATTTGGACATTTATATAAAATTACATATGTACATATTTTTAAATAAAATATTTTTAAAGATGAAAAATTATCATGGTGATGAAAACAGATGGGTAGATTTAACTTTAAAGTAAATGCGGCATTTATATTTTCCTAGTTCAGACCCAGATTTTCTTAAAATTCAACATAAAATGATACTGCAAAGCTTGAATGTATATTAAAATAATGCAATCGATGGTAAATAGCTTTTTCAAATTTTTTTCTCCAACATGAAAGGGAAAACATACATAGGGATTGGTCTTTTAATTAAGGTAGAATCAGTGGAAAGGAGAAAACAGCAGAAAGGAAGAATGGGACCAGCCTAAGGTTGAAATTTTAGTAACTTGATTGCACCTCCAGAAAGATGCAGGGGAATCTGATAGGGAGATGGCAATGAAATTTTCAATGAGCAAATATTTGCCAGTATCCCCCAGGTGCCAGACTCTGTTCTAGGTACTGAAGCCAGTGGTAAAAATGAAAGCACATAGTTCCTTACATGGAGCTTAGATTCTCTTTCTGAAAAGTAAGATCATAAACAAGTCAACGAGTCAATGGAGGTAGTCTCCAGGAGCAAGTGGGCTCCGGGACAGCAGATGGTACTGTGACGACCTGTGGCGTGGGAAGGCACAGCAGATCTGAGACTGACAGGGCAAAATGCCTCCCAGTGCAGCTCTGACAGGCAACGTTCTCAGGCGGGGAGAATAGTGAATGCCAAAGCTGTAAGTAGGACTAAGCCTGGTCCATACAAGGCTGGAGGGGACTAAATGAAGACAAGAAGGCTGAGGGCTAAAGATGAAGTCAGAGACAACTGGAAGGCTTTGCATGTGGTAGAACCTTCAAGGCCTCATTTGTGTGAGAAAACACAAATTAGAAGTTGCTAAAACCTGGAATATCAAAATATCAAGGAAAGCAAGCTGAGGATAGGGTACTTGGGGAAGCTCAGGGTTTACTTGCCAGGGAACCTGTAGGGCCACTCGCTTTAAGGAGCATAAAGCGCACTCCACGTCAGAAATCATCTGAAATAGCTACTCCAGCTGAATTAAGCGGGGACAAAGAGAACCTCCTCGAAGACGCGGGATTCTAGCCGAAGACTTTTAAGCCTGAAGTAGTATATCAAGTGATATCAATTATATAATGGCTACGGAAAAAACAAAAAAAGATTGCAAACCTGTTGAAGTTTAGGGAATTCCAGAGACATAACTGGAAGATTCCGAGTAAGGAGCCAAAGGAGAGGTAAGGCTATAAACTGCTGAAAGGGTGCCTGTTACAAATTTGATACACTCTGCTTATAAAAAGGATCAGAAGGTAAGTTCCTAGAGAAAGCCAACATTCACTTCAGTACCAGTGTGCCAAGAATTCAGGGACGGGAAATAAAATGGAAAGGAAGATTTAAAAACTTAAACAGTTACCTTTAATTAAATTTAAATTTTATTTATTTATTTATTTATTTATTTATTTATTGAGAGAGAGAGGGAGAGAGAGAGAGAGTGAGTGTGTGTGTGTGTGTGTGAGTCTGTGTGAGCAGGGGAGAGGGGCAGTGGGGCAGAGAGAGAGACAGGGAGATATAGAATCTGAAGCAGGCTCAAGGCTCTGAGCTGTCAGTGAAGAGCCCGACAAGGGGCTCGAACCCACCAACTGTGAGATCATGACCTGAGTCACTTAGGTGCCCCTAAGCATGTGGGTGTTAAGGCTACCTGAGTTCATTATCCTGATTCCTCATCCTAGTTAATATGTTTACTTCGGGCAACTGATTCCTGAGCCTCAGTTTCCTTATGAAGAAGACAGGGATCGTAATTGTACTTAATATCTAAAATCATAAAAATTGAATGAGATTATGCATATTATTTCATATTATAGTTACAGCTCCCTCCAGGTTGAGTTATTACTATCTCATTTGGAAAATTATTATTTTTTAAATTTTGTGGGAATGCAGCCAGAGCTAGAAAATTCTAACGTGCTTGGTAGACCTCTGGAGGTTTGAAAGCATGGGCTGATGGAGATTTCTGTGAGGGACTGGAGAAACGGGCGTCAGTTCTAGCAGAGGATGTCAGTCTGTTGTTGTCACACTGGAACCCAGACTCCAGTGGACCCAGACTGTCCATTTAGGCAGGCACCTAAATGAGACCCCTTTCAACGGCCCAAGAAGCAAATAAGAAACATACTTGGGGAATATTTGGAAACGTCAAATTTTCAGTGGCAACAAAGAAAGAGCCAATTTCTTGGCACTCCAGGGGTCGTTTGGTTTTTTCTCTTTTCCCAAATTACTGGCATGGTGTGATTTGGGTCGTGCTGCTATTCTGATTCCGTGATGTAACATACCAGGTGTGCTCACTGGTGACAGACGACCGAAGCTAGTTTTACAAGACAACTAGAACAGGGCAGTCTTCCCAGTCTTGTGTGGCATTGCAACAAATTGATGACTGTGCTGTCTTGATTCACGATTTTTTGCATGTGTTCGGGGGCAGGGGTGGGGGTTGGGGAGACATCAAAGAGGCATTCATAACATGCTTGAGGTTCTAACCTTCCATCACCTGGTCTCGGCTGCTACCGTAGGAGCCATACCGGTAATGACCATCCGAACATGTAGGAGAGACTTCTCTGCCCTTTGCTCGTCTCCTCCCTGGCCAGAGCCAGAAATACCTTTACATTTATCAGATGGGTGCCTTAAAAAAATATCACTGTGCATCTCCCACGTGCCCAAGGCAGCATCCAGCCGTCATATACACCATCCTATTCACTTCTTTTAAGAGCCCATTTTACACAGGAGGCGTTGAGGTCACAGGATTTTCAGGGCTTTGCCTGAGATAGCTGCTGTCAAGTGTCAAGGGTATCTAAGCCTTCTCCCTCTGGATCCTTCGCCCACTTACTACAGAAACAAGGAAACCAAGAGGAGTGAAAAATTGCGGGGAATCTTATTTGAACCCATAACTCCTTTTACATCTGAGAAAATTTTAGACTCAAAATTAAATGATTTGCTTCAGGCACAGAGCCAGTTAGAAGCCTGTCAGGGAAGAGAACCGGATCTCTTCACTTTTAGAAGGCTCATATCTCAAAATCCCGCAAGGAACAGGAAGGACGTGAGATCCATGCTAGACAGCTGTCTGTTGGGGTGACCATGCCAGCTCATTGCTGGGGCAGTACATTTACATCTGCCTTTGGTTCAGCAGAGGGAGGGACCCTCTGGACCCTTAATGCCCAGCTTCAAGGCAACCAGAAAATTCATTGAAGAGCCACTTTATCCCATAGAGCCAGAGCTTAAAACTAAAGAGAAAAGAGAAAGAAAAAAATAAGCTGTCAACGCTGGGCTAATGGTAAGCACAGAAATCATGTGGTTAAGAAAACAATTTAAGATTGTTAGAAGAGCATATAGATATGTTTAAGAAATGTAAGGTTGTATTTATCTTGCATTCTTTAAATATATAGGACAGTTTTGAAGGGTTCACCTACAATCAATTCTCCCTTTTCATAATGAGGAGAATAGATAGTATTTAACAAAATGACTATTTTTAAGTAGATGAAGCTTTGAGGAACAAAATTCTCATCTTGCATCTTGACTATAGCTAGAAATATATTTTAATACAATACAGTGAAAAAGTTCATGAATATTTATCACAGAGACATTTGCATGGAATTCTCATAAAAGAATCACACAACAGCCAAGAACCTGTTGTGTGAACTGATTTTCTAGGAGGAAATTATTCACTGATACTAGTGAATTCATATCTATACATTCTATAGTCTGACATCTGTGAGAGAAAATATTGGTGAGCAGCGTGATTGGCAAGAGCTATGAGGTAAAAGAATCAAAAATAAAACAACAAATTTCTAACATATACTTTTAAATAATACATTCACAAAATCTTCCAGAATAAAAATGCCGGATAAGATGATAGAGTGCTAGGTAAATGAAGAAAAAATAAGTTTCAGATCCAAGCTCTTCTGAAGATACCTATAAACATCAAGAAAAAAATGGCTGGTAGAAAGATCTTATTGGATTATATGGAGTTTAGAAAACCCTATACAATGATAAAAAGCACAGGATAATGATATATGAGTAATGTGTCCTTATCAAGCAATAATGAAAGCACAGTTTAGATTATTACAACAATATCTACTCTTTGATAATATTGATCCATATCTTAATACGTGTACCTTTAAAGATAGTGCAGTGTATAGTGAAGCAGCTATTTTCTTAAATGATTAATCTATCACAGCTTTTAACAGACAGAAGACTCTCACTGAGCTGCACACACAACTCTGCCACACAACTTTCTGTTCATGAGAGTGATTCTATCTTTGGCCATTTCACAGCAATTTTGCAAATTGAACTGTAACTTAAAATACCATTATTAAGGTAATTTTACATGAGCTGTGTTTTGGTTTAATTAGGATTCTAGCTGAAAACAAGTATATCCAGAGTTAACAAACCACCGTTGGCTTATCCTCCTCCCTCATCAGATTTTATCAATAGAAAATAATCTGGTTGTCTAATGGAAAGAGAAATTCAGACACGTGGTTAACACAACCTCAAATATTTTGGTCGGGAAAAAAACCCCAGCATCTTCTTATAGCTTACGTCATATTTAAAAGTCTTTAAAATAAATAAATATTTTAAATATCTACAATCTGGCCGAGGGGAAACGGGGGGGGGGGGGGGAGGAGTAAACAAATACGTTTTCGTTCCTTACAGTTCTGTCTTTAGCGAAAACGACAGCGTAGGGCAGATTAATTTTCCTTTTCTCCCACACCAGACCCTAACCTTGACCTAGGGCTGCCTGTTGGAAAATGCCTGGTGGTTTGGTAGAAGGGAGGCGAAACCAGCATTTCTGGAAACCCTAGATCAGTCCAAAGAAGAGCTAAAAAATCTCTCCAAGTGCCTTCACCGAGGGCTCTGTGGTGTCCTGTACCAGGGTAAGAAACCACATTTTAGCCTTTCTGGCAAGTCGAAACGCACAAGATGCAGCCATAGACGCAAAGATCATTGCTCAGAATCACCACGGGTGAAAAGAGCAGTTTAAAGTCTCGCTAGCAACAAGCACGCTCTGCGAGGAGATCAAACAGTTGCATCAATACGGCCCTGGAGAGGGTTTTTGAACTTCATGGTTAACAAAGCGCCGCTTTTCTCTCGTCGCGTCCCAGCTCTGCCAGCCTGGGAACAGGCATCCGTGGCCTGGAGAGTCCGGGCGGGAAAGACCCCCCTCCCCCCCCCCCCGAAAAGTTGGGCTGGTGACCAAAGTGACACCCTCCTGGGCAGTGATTCCACAGAGGGTGCCCGAGGAACTAGATGGAGAGGGATTAAGGAAAAGTCGAAAGAGGAAAGGTGCAAAATCCAAGGTAACCATCCCCAATCGCAAACAGGAATCCTCAAAGCCGGCAGAAGCGCTGCGCACCCCAGCCCAGCCTGGCCGCGCCCTTACCTGCACCCGCACAACGGCCGAGTCCCGGCAGCCAGAGAGCCCTGGCCGGGCTTCAGCAACAGGTTCCACCTCTCCCGGGGCTGCAGCTCGGCCCCGGCTCCCGCCACCTGCCGCTGTCCCCGCCACTCCAACCCTGCTTGTCGCTGCCCGCCAGCTGGGCGCCCCGGGCTCTGCGCTCCGCTCGCTGCCTCCTCGTCCCCTTCAGCTGAAACGTCACTCTCCAGGGGGCACCTGCCGGCTGCTGGGATTGAGGAGAAGCTCTTCTCATCCCGCCTAGGGCAACGTGGATACTTTCTGTGAAATTGAGAATCCGTGTGCAGCAAAGGAAAGAAAGCAGCCCTCTGGTTTTGCGTGGTTAGTTGCCTCTCCACACCTTGGGCGAGTGATTTAGCCTGTGCCTCAGCTGCCTCTTTGGTAAAATATAGATAGAGGTTATGGTGATAATAACTGGGGAATCGGAGAATTAAATGGGCATGTATGTGCAAAATGCCTGGACATATTAAACATTCCATAAACGTTAGCTATTGTTTTAAGGTTCTCATCACATCCGTGAGTCCTTGCAAAGGCCTTTTAGGTTGCAAGAAAACCTCTCTGGAATTCTGGAAATGTGAATTCACATCAGAATTAGAAGGGGCAAGGAGAGAGCCAGGGGTGAATGCTCAGTGATTGTGACAAGAAAATTTGCTCAGCTGGAAGTTGCTAATGGATCATGCCTAAAACTTAATGTATTAACTTAGAGGTTTATAGAATTACTGAGAAAGGAACATTTAAAGGTACTTTAAGATAGTAACACAGGCAGGGTCAAGTGTGGGGAAAGCCTTTGCATATGCTTGCTATCAGGTCTGATCCTCACAAGGGTGGGCTTATTAAGCCATGGGTGGTATATAATTACTCCCCAGTCCACACAGAGGCTCCAAGGTTCAGTGGCTTGTCCAAAGCCACTGAGGCAGTTTTCAAATGACAAAGCAGGACTTCAGAAGCTGAATTCAGTTCTCTATTAAATCTTTCTTCCTGAATCCCTGGTAAATGTGGGATACAAAAACTGCTTGAAGAGACCTTTTAAAATAGGATCCCTCGGCCCTGAAATTAAGGTTGTTGATTCAGATATGCATGTGTTTAAACCTGCTTTATGGCTATGTTGAAGATGCAGAAAGACGTATCTCTCCTAAGACTTCACCAAGTTCAAGCTAGAGACACCACTCCCACTTCTGTGAGGTTTATCCGGATACCCTATGCATAGAAAGTCATAGAAAAAAAGAAAGACATTAAACAGATAACTAATAGGAGGCAAGGCTTAGAAAATAAATTACGTCAGGGAAATAAAGCTAAAAAGAGGAAGGCATTCTGTAATTAATCTGAGATTCTCAAATTGAAGTGGAAAAAAAAATGTAGACCACCATCCCATTCAATCTCTCTTCCTACTGGAAAAAAAGATCGTCAAAATGATAGGAATAATAGCAATGTTTTTGATGAGGCAGTGAGGTAATATCTAGCTTGTGAGAATTTTATTACAAATGAAAAGAAATACACAACTTGTCATGCAATAGTCATTAAATTGTGAGACACTTGCTGTACCATATAAAATGACACAGTGTGAACTGCTGTCCTGATTCTCTACCCCACACCCCCAAACCCTCCTGGAAATGTTAGACCATGTCCATAGCAGGAGAAAATTATATAAAACCAGAGAAGGACCTGAGATGCCCTTTCTCTTCTCTACTTCCCCTTGAATACCCACACAGGCTGCTTTAACCTCTACCCTTTCATTTATCCTGCTTCACCTCACCTGGTTCAAACAGAAAAGCTTTTCTTTCCCACTAGCTAATGCTCACCAATACAACTGTAAGCTTTGCTCGCCACCCTCTCCCACATTTCTGCATTCTCACACTATCTCTCTTGTATATCTCCCCGTCAAATGAGTTATTCCCACTTTTTTTTAGGTTTATTTATTTACTTATTTATTTATTTTGAGAGAGAGAGAGAACGAGCAGATACAAGTTAGGGGAGGGGCAGAGAGCAAGGGAGGGAGGGAGAGAGAGGGAGAGAGAGGGAGAGAGAGGGAGAGAGAGGGAGAGAGAGGGAGAGAGAGGGAGAGAGAGGGAGAGAGAGGGAGAGAGAGGGAGAGAGAGGGAGAGAGAGAGAGAATCCCAAGCTGCCAGCGCAGAGCCCAGTGAGGGGCTAGAACTCATGAACTGTGAGATCATGACCTGAGCCGAGATCTAGAGTCTGACGCTTAACCAACTCGATCCATCCCATTTAATAAAAAGCTCCTGCAAGGCCTTAAGTACACACACCCACATCAGTCCCTCCAGGCACGGCCATACTGTGAACTGCAGTCCAATTGTGCTGTTGGCATTTTCTCACTTCTTGCTCACTTATCGACCTGCTCCGATCAAGCTTCTGGTGATCTCATTCTAAATGTCTCATCTTTGCAACAGCCTAGCAAAGATCACCGATATCCTCCATGTTGATAAATACATTGGATTTTTTTTTCAGCCAGTATTTTTACTTGGCTTTTGAGGGCTTGACTTCTTTGGAAACAGTGTCTTCTCTTGGCATCTTTCATAATTCTTCTCTATTTTTTTGTTGTTTATTTACCCTGCATATGTAGCTAATGACTTTTCCCTCTCTTACAGGCTTCTTGTTTCCAACACAGCCATTTAATAAATGCACCAACTTAAAGCTCAGTGCTAGGTTCGTTTCTCTTATTACTCTGCATTAAACTTCTAGGCATTCATATCCACACCAGTGCCCTCAATTACCACATATATGCAGGATACCCAAACATTTGTACCTGTAGGCCTCTCCTCAGAGTTCCAGACTCTTACTTGACATCTCCAATTGCTGTTTCAATGTCAACTCTAATTCAACATGTCTAATTAGATTCATCGTCTTCTTCCTAAAACATTGTTTCCCTGCTCAGTTAATAGCATTTCCATCCATCCTTTTCTCTGCTGACTTAAATATGGTGCAACCCAAGACACCACCTTGCATAATGGGACAGAAACTACATGCTGATGATGGCAGAGAAGCAGAATAAAAGGAGCCTGAGTCCTTGACTGCTCTGGAAAACTCCTTTTCCAGTTTTTACTGGCTTATCTCTGACTTCTTTTACATGTGAGAGAAATGAAAGTTCATCTTTAAAAGAAAGATATACATCTTTATGTGCCATTATTTATTACTTAGTATAATCCTCACTTAGTATAATCTTTAGTATAAGTTTAAAATCAGTATAACTTGGGGCGCCTGGGTGGCTCAGTCTGTTAAGCATCTAACTTCGTTTCAGATCATGATCTCACGGTTTGTGAGTTCAAGCCCCACATCGGGCTCTGTGCTGACAGCTTAGAGCCTGGAGCCTGCTTCGGATTCTGTGTCTCCCTCTCTCTGTCCCTCTCCCACTTGCACTCTGTCTCTCTCTCTCTCTCAAAAATAAATAAAACGTTAAAAAAACATTTAAAAAGTTCAGTATAACTTGATGTAAGTAGAAAGTGCATATTAATATACAGTACAAAATAAGAATTTTAAAATAGTTTGTCTACATGGTATTTAAAATGATGTGTACCCTACTTTGGAAATATTGCTTTACACAGTATGATAATAAACTGATATGTTGTGGTGCAGAAGGAAGGATCAGACATGCTAACCGTATGGTAGCTTTGGGAGAGTAGATCATAGAAGGCACAGCAGGAAGGAGAAAGAGAACCAGAAAGAAAGGAGCAGAAATGAACCAAGTGACTAGTGGGAGGGTAAGATGAGGGAAAGAGGGTGGGGAAAGAACATAACCATAACTGTAGTCATTTCTGATCCAATATTTTCTGATTTAGTTGTTTTGACCCCGTGGTTTTTTGGCAGGCAAAAAACAGATTGATTAAAAATAATGTTTGCACTGAAGATAACCCAGGCTTATGTTGTATTAAGAAAAATCTAAAGACAAAGGACATAGGTAAAAATTCACACCATTATAATTGTAAAGAAGAAACAGATATTGCTAATAATCAGAACAATGCATATTAAGGCAATAGTCAAGCTCCATTTTCCATTAAATATAATAACATGAGCTTGTCAGGTTGATATGAAGGTATCATAATTAACATAATCCTTTTGAAAGGCAGTTTGATAATATGTATAAAAGCCAACAAAAAATGTTCCTAGACTCTGACTTCATAAACTAATTCCTGCAAATATATCCATCAGAAATAATTCAAAGGAAATAAATGCTACAAGCAGAAAATTATTTGTAATAACTTAAAGTTGAAAAACCATAGGCAATCTGGCATACAAACTCAATGAAATTTATAGGACTGTGACAATTTCAGAGAGAAAAAATTAGAAAATATTAAGTGAAATAAATTAAGCATGATATTTTAGGTAAATTAGGATCTCATGTATACAAAAATATGAATTCTTATGTATAATATCTGAGTGAGCGTCTGAATGATAAAACAGAGTACATGTCATGGTGGTATGATTGTAGAGTGAATATATTTTTTCCGGAATGTTTATTAATTATTCTATAATAATGTTTGTAAAATTAAAAAGAAAATGTTATTTAGTTGGATAAAAACACCAGAATGGAAAATCAGGAGTCCTAGAACCTGGTTCCATTTTGTCATTTTAGTGATTCATGAATTTCCGCTTGTCTATATAATATAAAGATATTCAACCAGTGTTTTTCAAGTTATAAAGGGCCTATGATTCTAATCCTCAGTTAAAATCTAGTTACCGAGTTATTCTAGTTATCTCAGCCATGCAAACGGTCCACCTTGCTTTCCAAATTAGTCTATTTCCTTGTCTCTCCAGAAAGAAGTCTATTTCATTCACTTAACATTTGTTGACGCTCTACTTGGGTAAAATCATGTGCTAATACTTTGGATGGGCAAGGGGAAAATAAATAGGACTTAAATACATAAAACTCTGCTCCTAAACTCAGGAAACTTCCATTTTTGCTTGTTATGGAGTGGCAAGACACAGGTTAGCATGTGATTAGGAAAGAGGTTTGGAGTCAAAGAAGAAAGGTTATCACATGTGGAAGCATCAAGAGCCAAGCGTCAAAGAATAAATTCCATTCAGACATGGAAAGATGGGGATAGGGTAGATTAGGCAGGTGAGGCAAAGGAAACAGCAAGAGCAAAGTTAAGGAGCTAGGGAACTGTAAGGGATGTGTAGAAACAGTTCCTTGCTTGATTATATGAGAGAAGCATAGGCTGTAGGAGACGAGAGAGAATGTTAGACTCTTTAGGACCAGGGCCAGCCTATTCTGTAACACTGTCTGCACAGCTGCTCACCGAAGTGATAGGAGGGGCTTTTTCAGTTGCTTGTCATGAACCCTAAAAGGTGCTCCATGGGAGGGATAGAACTGCCATTATGGAGTAAGGTAATCAAATAGAGGAGTCCAAAGCCTTGTTCCTCTCCTCATTCCCCACAAATTGTGTGTGAAATGCAGAACGAAAACAAAACAAAACAAAACAAACAAAAAAACCCCACATATTCTCCACTGAAATTATTCAAAGTGCCTAGAGAGTCTGGGTCTGGATCTGCATAAGTCTCTGTGCACAGGAATTATGCAATCAGAAAAACAGATTCAGCAGTGAGGGACAGCTCCTTTCTCTAAAAGGCCAGATGAGGCTGGTTTTAGCTCAAGGAACCAGACCTGACCTATCATTGCCCGGTGCCCTTTCTCTACCTATAATGACTTAATACCATCATAGCAGGAAACAGGGAAGAGAAGACTGCATTGCCACAAGATCTTATCCAAACAAGAAGCGATTGTGATATTATGAATTCACAAGCTCCCAGATGATGCAAATGTTGCTGGTCCAGTGACAACACTTTGAGCAGCACAATCTTACAGAAGTTAGTAATTAACCAAAGTCACACAGCTAGTAAATGATAGGGACAGTGTTTGAACCCGAATTTGCCTGAGCCCCAAGCCTTCGTGATTATCTATTATGCTAACTCTACATAAGGAAATTGAAATTCATTTATAAAATCAAAACACAGGGGCCTTTGATAGATAGTATGGAAGTTATTCAAGGCCTGATTATAGATGAGTAGGTAGGCTAAAACTTGGCATATGTCAAAGCCAGGGGGCTGTTAAGCACGTGGAACAAATTTGTACTAAATACTCTAGTTTCTTTTCTTTTACAAAGGAATTGGTAAAGTCAGAATCAATCAAGATGCAATTGCCCCTTGAACAACATGGGCATGAGCTGTGTGGATCTACTTATATGCAAATTTTTTCCATTAATACAGTACAGTACTGCAAATGCATTTTCTCTTATGATTTCCCTAATAACTTTTTCTTTTCTCTAGCTCACCTTACTGTAGGCACACAGTATATAATATATATAACATGGAAAATATATGTTAATCAACTGTGTTATCTGTGAGTCTTGCAGTCCGCAGCAGGCTATTAATGGTTAAGTTTTGGAGAGTCAAAAATTACACATGGGTTTTGACTGCATAGGGGTCAGCACCCCACTACCCCTGCATTGTCCAAGGGTCAACTGGACAATTGATTTCTAAACAATATATATTTGACCTTTTTTATATATCTCCACAATGTGATGAATGCTTTGCCGAGTAGTATGGAATAATATTAATGATATTATTAGACTTCATTCTTCTTCTTCAAAGAATGATATTATTAGACTTCTTTCCTGCTTAACCTCTCTTTTATGTTAGACTGAACCGTGGAAAGGCATTACAAAGTAATTTCTAGTTATATGCTTTGGTTCTATTCTAGGAGCTCATTCTTACATTTAAGCTGCCTTAAAAAATCATGGGTTATCAAAACTCCAGTAACAATATGTGACAGATAAAGTTATGTGCTGCTTCTGGAAAAATATATCACGTTATGGTGAATGCTTAGGAATTAAAAATCTCACATTTCCTGGAAAGATGATGTTCAAGACCACCAAGAAGCATTAGAGTGAGAAGCATGTTTTCATTCAATTCATTTTATTAACTCCAAAATATCTGTGTTTCTGGGTTTTCTCAAGTACCCATAACTTTAGAGAATTTAGTTTAATCCATTGTATGTAAGAGTGGATTTATGTTGTCAACTTAGACTGTAAAATGCTCTGACCATCTGAAATGACTAAATCCATTTATCAACCCTTTGCCAGAGGCCTTACAGGTAAAGGTCAAAACTTGTCATTATCTAAAGATTTTGAACTTTAAGTCAGGGTAACTACACATATGAAGTTTAGAACTAAAAGCAGTCCAAAGATGATCAAGATGCTATTGAACTCAGAAATAACAGTGGCCAAAGACCCAGGAAGACAACTGTTAGACTCCAGGAGTTATATTACAATAATACTCACTTTTGAAATTTTGTATAATAAGGTTTCCAAATGTCAGGTTACTGGGGACTTTAAAGATGAGATTTCTGGGGACAAGGCCTTAGGAAACTCTCCCAGGTGATTTGGATGATTAGCCAAATTCCCAGAGGTTTGGGAATCTCTGAAGATCTTTTTACATCTAATTAGAGCTTCCCAATCACTCAGAAGTAATCAGGACAGGCATTATTTCTGTATTATATGAAGGTGAAAGGGTGCACTCATATAGACACTCAGAAAGTTGACCAAGCTCACAGCGTTGACCACAATTTAGAAAGGAAAATAGAAGACGTCTTTTTGTTCCAGACCTAATTCCTTTCTTCCACCTTAGCATTTTAATCTGCCTAAACTAAGCTATTCCTTTGACAAATGTCATAATGTAAAAAACCCAAGGAAATAGGCAAGTGGAAAAAAGAATACAACCAATGGTGCTATCAGTAAGCAATGTATTGTTATTTGTACGTATTTGATTACAATTGATTTGAGATATAATTCTTGAATCCTTAGAATGAGTAGGCAAAAAAAATTTTATAGAAGGAAATCTTGAATATCTTATCCATTACTTTCAGCATCTCTACTGTGTGTTCCATGCATTGGGTTATCTACAATTTAGGAAGATTTGTGTTGTCTTTCTCCCATGGTTTGAGGACTATGGCTGGGGACCTGGGATAGGGGGTGGGCTAGCTGGGCATGTGTGGGTCCCTATGGGCAAGGCTAGCTGAGGAGAAGGAGCCTGACCTAAATATTGAGTACATCAAATCCTAAGCAGACAACAAAGGTGAGAGTAGCAGTAAGCGGGAAGAGGATGTGGGCAGAGATCTTCTGTAGTCTGCATTAAATAGACAGTGAAAGGGAAAAGAAGGGGTAAGTAGGATGCTTGATATAGGTACATGCTACAGGAACTTGCTATGTGGCCAAGATGACTCCTGTACTAGATTTAGAATTTCAATAACCAGGGGATGCTAACACAATTAACATAAAGTCTAGACAAAGATGTACACCCTGAACACAATGCTGATTCTGCCTTAAACACTGAATTTAAGTTGAATCCAGGAGAGCCAGATGGTGATACCAAATAAGCAGCTGAAATATGGAATTGGAGTATGCCAGAGGGATTAGATTTCCAATTTAGATTTGGGGAGTCATCCACATGGAGGTGATAGTTAAAGCAGAAGGAATAAGTTGACTCAGCAAGGGAAAATTTGAAAAGAGAGGCAGCTTGAATTAAGAGCTTTAAGGAATATCTATAAGATAAAAAGCAAGACAGTTCTGGGAAATAAATGAGGATAAATTAGAAAGGTGTGAAAAGAATGTGTCCAGTGGCATGGAAATCAAATCAAAGCAGGCAAGTTTCAAAAAGGACATACTAACATCAGATGCCTCAAGAAGTCAAGAGAAAGAGCAAGGAGACAAGGCCACTGGAGGATTTCAATGACAAGGGGTGAGTGGGGCAGGGACATAAAGTTATGGGTCTGGCACACATAGACTATGGAGAATCATAAAGAGTTCTTTTAAGAACATTTTTTTAATGTTTATTTCTTTTGGGGAGAGAGAGACAGAGCATGAGCAAGGGAGGGGCAGAGAGGGGAGACAGAATCTGAAGCAGGTTCCAGGCTCTGAGCTGTCAGCACAGAGCCCGACATGGGGCTCAAACCCACAAATGATGCGATCATGACCTGAACCAAATTTGGACACTTAACCAACTGAACCACCCAGGCGCCCTAAATCATAAAGAGTTCTAAGTGATCAAATAGTTTTCTTTTTCCACTTGAGAAGAGTAAGGGAGAAAGAAGCTAAGTGTTTCACTCAAAATCAAATCTAGGATGTAGGCCTAAGAATCTTTATGCTTATATCCATATAGCTATACCTGGGATGTTCCTATTCCTCCCTGTGGATGCATGTGTAGACTTACAAGTATTTCCAATGTCAGAAATTGTCTGCTAAATTTGGCCCACCTGATATACAAAGCCATGCAAAAGCTTCTTACTGTCTCATAAAGTCAGTGTCTCTTTTAGTAACACTATGTGTATTTCAAGCATATGTACATGTAAATAAAGAACAGTGATTTTGCAGGGGTTTGCAGACTGATAGATTTTAAAAAGATCAATAAAACAGTTCTTAACTAGATGGTTTGTTAACCAATAGTTATAGCATTATTTCAGGCTCAGGGGTTATTAACACATCAAGTCTTGGCTTCAAATATCAATAGTATGAACTAAATGCTTGTTTTTTTTTCAATTTTTTTTTTTTAACATTTATTTATTTTTGAGACAGAGAGAGACAGAGCATGAACGGGGGAGGGGCAGAGAGAGGGAGACACAGAACCTGAAACAGGCTCCAGGCTCTGAGCGGTCAGCACAGAGCCGGACGCGGGGCTCGAACTCGCATACCGCGAGATCGTGACCTGAGCCGAAGTCGGACGCTTAACCGACTGAGCCACCCAGGTGCCCCCTAAATGCTTGTTTTGAGGTTGCTGTTGCTTTTATCCCTGAACCTAGCAAAGTGCCCTAGCATAGAATCCCAATGAATATTTAATAAATGAAGGAGTAAATGGGCAAAGATATCTGATTTTTCTTAGGTTTAAAATTATCTTGAGAAAATAGTACATATTGGTAAGATGGTAACAGTCAAGCCAACAAAACATCTGCTTGAGCTGGTTGATAATATTCAGTCAACAAGTATTGTGAATTTACTGGATTTCCAGAGCGCAGCAAGTTCAAAGAGTGTCTCTCTTCCAGGGCTCAAAAGCAGGCAAATGAATAATTACATTCCTGTGATAACTGTAATAAAGTCACTATGGGGATATTTAACAAGATTTCTCTAGATCTTCCTTCGGGACTCCACGCAAGACCTCCTGGAAGAGGCGACATTTCAGCTGTTTGTTATTAGAGTATTTAGTACTTCAAATAATACTAAAGTGCAAGGAAAAAATTGTCAGACAAACCCTTGGGTAGAAAGAGGGTATTCCAAGTAGACAGAACAACATATTTGCAGGAACCGAGGAGAAAAGAGAAAAAAAAAAAGACACAAAATTAATATTTATTAAATGCTAAATAAAGGCCAGGAATTTGCAAAGTGCATTATCTTATTTGCTCCTTACAAAAATTCTGTGTCTTTTTTTCTTTTACAGCTAAGAATGTGTAGTCTCAGAGAAGCTAAATAACTTTTTTAAAACCACTCAGCTAACAGTTGAATTGCCAGGACTTGAAATCAAGTCAGATTGACCAGGTAGGCCACAAGTTTAACCACTAAACTATTCTACATCTGCATTAGAATAACAGTAAGTGGTTCAGGAAAGCAGGATTCCAGAGCACATGCCATCAGGAAGTAAAGAAAAGACTGGAAGGGCAGATTGCAGCAGAAAGTCAAGAGCTGAGTGCACCAAGAATTAGGAGGTTTTTCCTGAGGGCAATAGGGAGCTGTTGAAGATTTAAACAGAATAATGGAATGATTGCATTGGTATTATACAATGATTGCTCTCTATATACATACAATGCATTGGAGGGAGAACAAGCATACAGGATTGCCTCAAAAGATGTTAAGAACAAAAGAAGTACTGGACTGCACGTAGCAATTTAGACTGAGAGGTGAATGGAGACCGTCTGGATACCTAGGATGTACAATTGACAGAACTTGGAAGCTCGTTGGCTTACAATACGAGAAAATAAGAAGCAATGAAGGTGCCTCAAATATTTTTCCCTTGGTTGGTTAGGTAGTTTAGGGCATTATTCACCAAATTGAGAACCACTCCGGAAGGACCACATTTTACCAGAAGAAAATGAGCTCTGTTTTAAACATGTTGTTTTCAAAGTGAAAAATATCAAGTAGACAATTGAACAGACTGTGCTCTCTGGTTTATCCTCTACCACCTTTCCTTTCTTATCTCTTTTCCGTCTGCCTTTGCTCTCTATGTTCCAGCCATTCTGAGTTTATGATTCTCTAAACAAGCCCTGCTTTTTCAACACAGGGTATTTGCATATGGCCTTCCCCTAAAGAGGGTGCCCTCCCTGTACCCTTTTAGCACTTCATGCATACATCTATTAAAATTCATCACATTTTAATATATATATTTACCTATCTGCTTCCTTCATTAAATATAAGCCCCAAGTAAGTGGGTGCCGATTTAATCACTTGTGAAGACCCAGCTCTTAAAATTGTTATTGGTACATAACAGGTAAGCATGTTGGTTGAGCTAATAAATTGCTTTAGAAAATCAGGATTAGAAAGCCAGATATGAAGTCATCAAGTATGGCGTTACTTTGATAAAAGTAATATTTGTTATAAAAGCAATTGAATATCATAGTTGAGGGCATGACTGGGGCTAGACTACCTGGAATTGAATTTTAGTCCCATAGCTATCAGCTTTGTGAATTTTGGACATGTTATTTAACTTCTCTGTTATTTGGTTTCCTTATCTGTAAAATGAGGATAATAGTATTATCTATTCATAAGGCATTTGTGACGATTAAATAAGTTAGTACATATAATGTATAATAATATCTGATACATCAGAGACCTCAAAAATTAGCTGTTAATTTCCAGGTTTTAGTCAGATGGTAGATATTAGTCACAAATTTTACTTTCTTTCTCTTTCTCTCCCAAGATTATGGTTCCCTTTTCTTAGGATCTAAGAGAACAACAACAAAAAAAGATGTTATATGCTTAACAATGAATAATGCTCTTCACCACCCAGCTCTGAGGGAAGTAGAATTTAGGTTACTTTCATTTAGATAAAATGCTTGTCATTAAAGTGTAAATAGTATCCCATTAATCTTCACAGTAGTCTACCAGAAAGCTGGATGATAAATATATCCCCATTTCCCTCTTTTAAAATGTATCGATGCAAGAGCTATTTGAATCGTTTGCCTCATTTAAAAAATCACAATACAAGATAGGTAATAGATCTGGGTTTATTTCAAAATAAATGTTTTATTTATGAACTCTTGCTTTCTTAGAGTATTCTTACCAATCACCAAAGATCAAATTTCTCAGTAGATTTGAATAAGTATTACATCATTTTTAAAGATATTGATTATATATTATAATTTTTTTTTAAAAATCTAATCTTTATTTATTTTTGAGAGAGAAAAGAGTGTGGGCAGGGGAGGAGCAGAGAGAGAGGGAAACATAGAATCCAAAGCAGGCTCCAGGCTCTGAGCTGTCAGTACAGAGCCTGTTGTTGGGCCCAAACCCATGAACCGTGAGATCATGACCTGAGCTAAAGTCGGACGCTCAACCAACTGAGCCACCCAGGTGCCCCTATATTATAATTTTTTATAAGTAAAGAGATACGAGGATTTATGTTTAGCATCACTTTCATACCCATGAAGAATTCCCAAAAGTATTCAAATGAAGAAATCTGGGGGACCTGAGTGTCTCAGTTGGTTAAGCACCCAACTCGATATCAGTTCAGGTCATGATCTCAAGGTTCAGGAGTTCAAGCTCCTCCACACTGTTAGTGTGGAACCTGCTTGGGATTCTCTCTCTCTCTTCCTCCCACTCTGCCTCTCCCATGCTCTCTCTCTCTCTCTCTCTCTCTCTTAAAATAAACAAACTTTAAAAAAGAACTCTGGGCATTTTAAAAGATGTAAAAAACAATTAGCTAATATTTCTCTTTTTACACGTTTGTAACAATGGATGTGGGCTATAAGAATAGAAAGTTGTAAACTTTAAATGAAATTATAATTAGATTAAGATTTTAATACATTCTTCATATTAGTGATTTACTCATGACCAATTTACATATATTTCTGTGGAGGGTGCCCCTTGACAACAAATTCATTTAATAATATCATCCTGACCCAGTAATAAATCAACATGTTCCATTAAAATACTAGCTCCATGCCAATTATCTATTAATGCTTTTTAAATAAAAAACAATGTGAAGAATTTATCACTTATTGGATAGATTCACTATTTTGACATTTTTAGTGAAATATAAGCACTAAAATTATTTAAAAATAACATATTGGTTCCTTGTGACTACACAGAACAGTAGAAGTGAGGATTAGTCAGTCTATTTATATTTTATGTGTTTTACTTTGAATAACAAATCAGTTCTCAAAAGTTCTAAAGAATCAGAGAAATATAAATACTCTCAATTTGTAGAAGAAACAGTTAGTGTAAATATTTTTGTCTACAAGGGCACCCGCGTGGCTCAGTAGGTTGAGCGTCCGACTTCAGCTCAAGTCATGATCTCACAGTTCATGGGTTTGAGCCCTGCATTGGGTTCTGTGCTGACAGCTCAGAGCCTGGAGCCTGCTTTGGGTTCTGTGTCTCCCTCTCTCTCTGCCCCTCCTCTGCTCATGCTCTGTCTCTGTGTTTCTCAAAAAAAATAAATGTTAAAAATTTTTTTTAAATAAATATTTTTGTCTACAAAGAAATCCACTGAGCACGTCCCAAAGTACTAGACTTTTCAGTTGGGTGTTTCTGATAATTAGATAATTACATCACCATTACAAAAAAACAAACGAAACCTAGGCAGTTGTACAGTATTCCAGGCCTGTTGTTTTTTGTTTTTTATGAAAAAAATATAAGAACACTCTTTTGGGGACAGCAAAAGAGTCTGCTAGAGTAGACAGTAAACATCTTAACATCGAATATCAACGGACTGTTACAGAAATGTTAACTTAAACCTATCAAATTCATGTCATTATAAAATTGTCATCATTAGACCATTTGTCTTTGTTACTTATTTGCTATAGTTTTTAACATTTGGAGAGCTATTTCAAAAGAGACTTTGCTCAGATAAAGGTGCTTCCCTACCTCAAGAGAGAATATCCTTGGAATAATGTAATAAGTCTTCAGTTTTTCAATGAGAAAAAATAAATGGTGACTTTTTAATGCACAATTACTGTCCAACAATCAGGGCATCAAATAGGCACAAAGGGAAGTATCATTTAAGCAGGAAAGAATAGAATTGGCATAAAGAACAAAAAATCCACCCTGAGGGCTGCTTCTAGAAATATATAAAGGTAATTTAGATAAAATAACGACAGAGAAAATTAAACACATGAGTGTTAGAGAAAAGGCTAGCAATAACCTGTCCAACCCAGTTTCCTAATGGATGCACTAGGAACTTCAAACTCTGGCTAATGCTTTCAAGTTTTATTATATGCTATAAAAGCATCTGCCCATTAATTAGCAGACATTAGAAAATTTGAGGCACCAGTGTGGCTCAGTCTGTTAAGCGTCTGACTTCAGCCCAGCTCATGATCTCATGGTTCATGGGTTTGAGCCCTGCACAGGGCTCTGTGCTTATAGCTCAGAGCCTGGAGCCTGCTTTGGATTCTGTGTCTCCCTCTATCTCTTCTCCTCCCCTGCTCTGCGTCTCCCAAA
The DNA here is from genome assembly GCF_018350195.1 of Panthera tigris. Taxonomy (NCBI): domain Eukaryota; kingdom Metazoa; phylum Chordata; class Mammalia; order Carnivora; family Felidae; genus Panthera; species Panthera tigris. The sequence continues at coordinate 146,325,582 of NC_056663.1, forward strand.
AAATAAATCAACATTTTTAAAAATTAAAAAAAAAGAAAATTAGTGAATCACCACTATAAAATTAGAAGAGTATGATTTAAAGCAGTGACATGTCTTCTTCATAATATTTAAGAAATAAAAGGAAAATCAGAAGGGAAAAGCTTCTGTGAATTTCCATTTTGGGGAGTTTGTGACTCCTGCTTGAAAAGATTAATGGGGCGCCTGGGTGACTCAGTCGGTTAAGCGTCCAACTTCGGCTCAGGTCACGATCTCGCGGTCCGTGAGTTTGAGCCCCGCGTCAGGCTCTGGGCAGATGGCTCAGAGCCTGGAGCCTGTTTCCGATTCTGTGTCTCCCTCTCTCTCTGCCCCTCACCCGTTCATGCTCTGTCTCTCTCTGTCTCAAAAATAAATAAACGTTAAAAAAAAAAATTTTTTTAAAAGAAAAGATTATTAATGATGAGGATAATATAGTAATGATGATTTGAAATACCTATTTGAAAGTACAAGAGAATAGGGAAATCCCTAGGGTCAAACACGAAGATGTTGGAAAAACATAGCTAAAGCCACAGCTCTCGAGACTTTGAAGGCCTTTGCCAATACTAGCCCTTGCATTTTAATGACTGCCAAGAAAACAAAAGACAAGGATACACAATCATGCACGTAAGTTGGAACTGAGACACCACTGAAGCAGGATCTTTGAAAAGTTATTCCTTTAATATTAAGGGTGAGGGAAGAGTCAAGGAAAAAGTGGAAGACAGGGAAAGATACCTATCTAAGCCTGTGTTCTACAGAGAAAAGTGATTCCCGAGATAAATTAAAACATAATTCTGCCTTTGGACAGGTTTAGAACTTGAACTTTTACTCTCTGGTTGAGTCTATACACAAAATATAATGAGTTAACTGACGAAGTCCCATATTAATAGAACTCTTGAGTTCATGGAAGAAGTGAAAATAAATGTCTCTTTATAGAACCAGGCCTTGCAGTATTCCCATAGATTAAGATTGGCCAAATAAAAGCTCACAGTCTAAAATTATAGAAAACTTAAGGATAAGTTTAAGTCATCAAATTAGTCTTAGAAGACACGACTTTCTCTAATTTCACTTAGCATAATACCCTCTAGTTCCATCCACGTAGTTACAAATGGCAAGATTTCATTCTTTTTGATTGCCAAGTAATACTCCATTGTATGTATGTGTATGTGTGTACACATATGCATATATACATATATATGTGTGTATATATATGTGTATATATAATATATACACACAGACACATACACACACACATCATCATCATCTTTATCCATTCATTCATCCATCGATGGACATTTGGGCTCTTTCTATACTTTGGCTATGGTTGATAGTGCTGTTATAAACATTGAGGTGCCTGTGCCCCTTCGAAACAGCATACCTGTATCCCTTGGATAAATACATAGTAGTGCAATTACTAGGTCATAGGGTAGTTCTATTTTTAATTTTTTGAGGAAACTCCATACTGTTTTCCAGAGTGGCTGCACCAGTTTGCATTCCCACCAGCAGTGCAAAAGGGTTCATCTTCTCCACATCCTCAACAACATCTGTTGTTTCCTGAGTTGTTAATGTTAACCATTCTTACCAGTGTGAGTTGGTTTCTCATTGTGGTTTTGATTTGTATTTCCCTGATGATGAGTGATGTTGAGCATTTTTTCAGGTGTTGGTTGGCCATCTGGATGTTTTCTTTGGAGAAGTCTCTATTCACGTCTTTTGCCCATTTCTTCACTGGATTATTCATTTTTGGGGGGTATTGAGTTTGATAAGTTCTTTATAGATTTTGGATACTAACCCTTTATCTGATATGTAAAATTATATCCTCAAGTACTTCTGATATTTCCAAATTATTAAAATCTAATATAAAAAATATATATGTTAGAAATGGTTATAAAGCAGAGTATGCAAAACATGAGCAAAAAAGTATAAGATGCTATGAATGATCGTACAGGATAAATAAGAGTCTTGAATGTGGCAGAGGCAGTGGGAATGGAGAGACCTGGTCACATTAAAGGGCATTTTAGGAGATTGAATTTAATACCTATCATATGGGGGAAACAGAGCAATTAATGTGAATTTTATGTCTCCTTATAAAAAACACTCTGCATTCTCAATGAAATCCTTCTGTTATTCTGGACTCTATAAGGGTATGCAGATGTTTGTCCTGACTTCAAAATCTAATCCTTTGCATACTTTCTGAATGATCTGTCCTTTCTTCGTCTCTGAGACCTACTCTTCTTGATTTTACATTAAAAGGTATGCCTAGAATAATACAAAAAGAGCTCTAACCTGATTTTTAGAATAACTGAAGTCATATAGATCTGTCTTAACCATATTCTAAGAGCAAAACTAAAATCCAGGTAACTAACTACTAAGCCATTATATATCATTCCCTAGACCATTGCTACTCAAAATGCAGTCCAAGGACAGGTGTGAATCTATGAACTGTTTGTTACTTGTCAGATACAAAATGAAGAACATGTGACAGAATGTAAGTTAAATATATCCCTAAGAATACTGTGTAGTTAAGCTGACATTTCTTTACAGCTAGACTTTCTTTTTTTTTTTTTTTTAATTGAAGTATACTTAACACATAGCGTTACTTTCAGGTATATAATATAGTGATTTAACAATTCAGTACACCACCCGGTGTTCATCACAGTAAGTGTCCTCTTAATCCCCTTCACCAATTTCACCCATCCCTCCTGACAAACCACCCTTTGTTCTCTGTATTGAGGAGTCTGGGTTTGTTTTGTTTTCTTTTCTTTTGTTTTTGTCTCTTTTTTGTTTTGTTTCTTAAATTCCACATATAAGTGAAGTTATTGTATTTGTCTTTCTCTGACTGGCTCATTTCACTTAGCATTATATTCTCTAGATCCATCCATGTTGCAAATGGCAAGATTTCAATTTTTATGGCCTCATAATATTCCATTTCTCTCTCTCACACCACACACACACACACCCACCCACACCCCACATCTTCTTTATCCATTCATCAATGGACATGTCAGCTGCTTTCACATCTTGGCTATTATAAATAATGCTACTGTATGTATACACACACACACACACACACACACACACACACACACACACACACCACATCTTCTTTATTCATTGATCTATGGATGGACAGTTGGTTTGCTTCCATATCTTGGCTATTGTGAATAATGCTGCAATAAACATAGGATGCACATCTCTCTCCAAATTAGTGTTTTTGTTTTCTTTGCTTGAGTGCCCAATAGTGGAATTACTGTATTATATGTTAACTCTATTTTTAATTTTTTGAGGAACCTCCATACTCTTTTCCACAGTGGCTGTACCAATTTGCACTTGTGTCACTCTGCTCAAATTTTCCATTTCTTCCTGACTCAGTTTTGGAAGTTATATATTTCTAGGAATTTATCCATTTCCTCTAGGTTGTCTGATTCATTGGCCACAAAACAAGTCTCAATAAATTTAAAAAATATTGAAATTATACTATATCTTTTCTGACTACAATGGTATAAAACTAGAAATCAATCATAAGAAAAAATCTGGAAAGAACACAAATACATGAAGATAAATAACATGCTACTATACAATGAATGAATCAACCAAGAAATCAAGAGGAAATCAAAAAGTACATGGAAACAAATGAAAATGAAAACACAGTGATCCAAAATATTTGGGATAGAGCAAAAACTGTTAAGAGAGAAGACTATAGCAATACAGGCCTACCTCAGAAGCAAGAAAAATCTCAAACAACCTAACCTTACACCAAAAAAAAAGCTGGAAAAGAACAAATAAAATCCAAAGGCAGTAGAAAAAAAAGACATAATTAAGATTACAGCAAAAGAAAATGAAATAGAAACTAAAAAATAGTAGAACAGATCAATAGAACCAGGAGCTGGTTCTTTGAAAAAATAAAATTGATTAACCTCTAGCTAGACTCCTCAAAAAAAAAAAAAAAAAAAGAGAGAGAGAGAGAACTCAAATAAAATGGAGGACAAACAACTGACATCACAGAAATACATAGGATTATAAGAGAATATTATGAAAAATTATAACAAGACTCTTGATGAAGGTAATTGTGTCTCATTTATATTCCTGACATAAGCCCATTATCCCACTGAGAAACAGCACCTTGAGTAGCACTACCCTGGATACCACAGAAATTAGATATGCTTGCATATTATATATATTCAGTAGGTTTTTGTTGAATGAGAACTTTAACTCAATGCCCAGTGTTGTAACATGAAAAAGTTGACAGGAGGTATTTTCACATGAACATTTCATTACTATATTACTACCTAGTGCACTGTTGATTAAGATTGTTAAAATCCTTTCAGAGGAACAATTTTTAAATACCCTCAAAAGAAACATTGCATTCAAAATATTATGACTAGTTTGTCTGATTCAAGCTATTTATTCCCAAAAGTAACGATGACATGCTCACTGCAGCAGACTTGTGCCATGCTTGCTTTTACTAAGTCTTATTACAGGTGAAAAAGCTAAAGGCTATCCCACTAAGTGAGAACTTGGTCCTTACTGCTAATTGTTTGATCAGTGGCTGACAGCTGTTTCATCTGAGTGTCTTACATTTGTACCATTTATTATTATTATTATTATTATTATTATTATTATTATTATCATCTATGCAAATGAGGATAAGAGGATTCTACCATATGAATACCTAATTGTTCTTCCAGTTCCTTTCCAGGGAAGGGAATCTTTGAGGCTTTAAACACTGCATGGTTCTGGTATCCCACTTTGAGCTGTGGAATACAAAGACTATTTTAAGTAATAGAAAAAGAGAGCTTTGGCTGATTTAAGATTTTTTTTCATTTGAAGTAGAGAAAGTGGCAACTCTTCTACAGTATAAAGGTATTGTGGTCTGTGGTCTGTGTAACTCACAGACATACTGTAGTTAACATATTAAATGAGAGGACTAGCTCATAGCCAAGATGGACAAAGATCTCTTGAGCAGTCTGGGGCCAGCCCTCCTATTGTACAAGTAACATTACATCAAGAAACATTACCTTCAATCCTGTGGAATTACAGGATAAGGGCTTTAAAATCACTAGAGCACCCATACTCCTTACGTGTGAGCCACACATAGTGATTTCCTTCCAAAAAGTACAGTATGAAAAGAGGAGGGGAGAGAGCAACTTTACAATGGAGAAAATTGACAAACATTACCATAGTCAACTGACTAAGGACAACTTCCATAGAGATCAATCATGTTGATAGTATGTACCTTTGATATGAGATGACAAAAAAATGACATTTTACTGTTGCAATCTTCCTCCCCAAAATTCAGTTTAATCATGAGAAAAACATCGGATAAATCCAAATAGAGTACATTCTACAAAATTCTACCTGACCTACTTCTCAAAACTGTCAGAGTTATACAAAACCAGCAAAGTTGAAGAACTTATTACAGCCCAGACGATTCTACATGAATGTAATTAATATCCTGGACAATATCTTAGAATAGAAAAAGGATATGTGGCAAAAAACAAAGGAGATTGGAATAAATTATAGGCTTTTAAAAACAATAATATATTAATAGTGATTCATTAATTGTTACAAGTGTGCTATACTCATGTAAGATGTTCATAATGCGGAAAACTGAATGCAGGGTGTATGAGAACTCTCTGTATTATGTTCACACATCTTCTGTACACCATAGTTGTTCTAAAAAACAAAATTTACTTTAAAAAGTCAGTGAAGGGGCACCTGGGTGACTCAGTCAGTTAATCGTCCGACTCTTGATTTTGGCTCAGATCATGATCTCACGGTTCATTAGATGGAGCCACACATCAGGTTCCGTGCTGACATGCAGAGCCCTCTTGGGATTCTCTTTCTCCCTCTCTCTGTCCCTCCTCACTCTCTTTCTCAAATGAACAAACATTCTAAAAACCCGGTAAAGAGAAATCATTATGTACATCATGATAATTGAAGTGACTTGAGATATTGCAATCAAAAGGAATTTAATGTCAACAGTTGGTTATAAAAGAGATGGAAGAGCTAAGAAACCAAAGAGAAAAGAGGTGGGAGCTGCTAGCAGTCCGAGTGCTGGAGGGTCAAGTGGGGGAGGTGGTATTAGCCGAGCTCAGGGGGTGGCTGCCCAGAAGAAGCTGGAATAACAGTGGGCCTGTCCAAGGAGAGCTGGGACTACAGAAGGAAGGACAATCTAATGGGAAACTGGGGCCATGAACAAGGGACAGATGGTACAGAAAGAGGAGAAATGTTTTGGCTGCTTCTCCCCTTCCACTTTCGAGTCTTTGGCCAGGGCCTCCGATTAACCTACCGAGAAGCCATGTGGGGCATGGAAGCCTGGGAAATGTGGTTATTTGAGAGAGACACCTTTTTATTCACTTCTTAGTCTCATTTTTTAAAATGTGTGTTTCCTCTTAACATTATTCAGGATTAGCATTTCTCTTCATTAGCATTTTATTGCATACACTTTATGTTTTTTAATCAACTGTGAAACGTTCCTGAATTATGTTTCCTCAAAAGAGCTGAGTCACCTCACTGAAAAAACAAGTCAAAAAAGTCGCTTAGCTTAATTTAAACATCCTGAAACAAAAGTTTTGAAAAAAAAAAAAAAAAGCTTTTCTGCTATTTCTTTGAAATAGAGGAAAACAGAGGAACTCAGTGATCAGCGACGAGTTGAATATTATTAATTTCCCAGTATGGCCAAACATATCAAGTGCCTGGGATTAAGCAGCATTTTGAAAGGGAGAGAGTATGTCAGTGGTTTTGATGAGTGGAGCACTTCAGAAAGAACAAGATGCAAAAACTTTCCTTGATGGTTAACTTAATTACAAGATGTTCCAGTTTTGCCAAATTTTTAATTTCTATTAAGGTTGAGGAATTATTACACCATCCATGGATTCTTTTTTTTTTTTTTTTTTTTTTTACTGTTTATTCATTTTTAAGAGACAGAGCATGAGCAGGGGAGGGTCAGAGAGAGGGAGACACAGAATCCAAAGCAGGCTCCAGGCTCTGAGCTGTCAGCACAGAGGCTGACACAGGGCTCAAACTCATGAGTGTAAGATCATGGCCTGAGCTGAAGTGGGACACTTAACAGACTGAGCCACTGAGGCGCCCCAGATCATCCATGGATTTCTGACTCAAGCTTTCAGTTAAGAGACTGAGTGGGTTATGTTGTGATCTACCGTATCTAAATCAAGACAAGGCGCTTAGAGGAACAACTTCCTTTCTGCAGTGTTTGATGACATTGTCTTCCCAGAACTCTTGTTGAAAACTCTTAGAGTTCTTTCCACAGAAGGAATTCCTTATGCCCCAGAAAATGGAAGATAAATTCTAGGGAACCATACTTAAAAATAAATCACCAGGTACATACTAAAGATTTAAGTATACAAAACTAGGCACACAGCCTTTTAACCAACAAAGAGTTGAATGGCACTATTATGTATTTAATTCAAAGACTGTTGTATTAGGTATCCATGAGCTGAAGCATAAATTTTAGGGTATGTTTTCTTTCCCAGGAGGCTATAATCATGGCAATGAGGGCAAGATGCCAACTTAACTCTCGGAATTAATTCAGCTTCACCAGGGAAGTCATCATGACTTTGCAACATGCTATGGGAAGTTTAACAATGTGATTTCATCAGAATGGTTGTGCTCCCCAAATTAAGAGAAAATAAATGCACTTTACTACCATGTCCAGGACAGTAATGACCACCTTCACATGGGTAAGGCTAGGAGGGAGGATATGCACAGTAGCAGAGGTATATGACCTTAATCAGAGCTATGAGAGGGAAAGCAGAACAGATGCCTTAAAAATGCTTACTTGTTTCGAGATGTCAATCTCACTTCATTAGCCATCAACAAGATTGATATGTAGCCTAAAATCCCTCCTACTAGAAAACTTAATCTTAGTACACAAAGCAATGACTTTTTCTGCCTTTGTTCCCCCCATTCCAAAGAGCATGTCATCACACAGACTAAAGATATGTTGAATGTTCTAGCTAGAAGATATTTCTCTTTCTAAATTTCCAAAGAGAACTTTTGGCTCTTCATTTTCCCATCCATCCTGAATGCTGCCTCCAGCTTAATCTACCTAAAAAAGCAAGCAAAAACAAAAACTGTTTACATACTGTGTAAAACACCTAGACTTAGAGAAGAGAAAAAAATAATTTTGATCTGTATTATATTGTAGCATACATTACATTTTTGTGTTTTCATTCTGGGCACTAGAATTATGATTGCATTTGTTAATTGGGATCAGAGTCCCAACTGGTCATTTTTTTTCACAACCACCTATCCTGGAGGTGAGGAAGGAAACTCTGGAGAGACACTGAGGAAGAGAATGAACAAGACTGAGGTTTTGAAACTCTGGGAACTGGAATCCTTCTCAAGATCCTTCCCAAGATCAGAAGCCTATTATGGCAAAGAACAGGAGACAGTAAGACTTGCCAGGGGAGCTAAACCAGAAACAGTATGGGAGAGAGGTAATCCAAATGCAGGGCAATGGTCAAGAGGCTAGTCCGGAAAGGGTAGGAGGAAAAGATTAAAGTCAGCGAATTCACTAAAGCCGTGAATTTATAGCCATCCCAAGCAAAACTAAGATCAAAACTCTGTGTATAGGCAGGGGCGAAGTAGAAAGAGCAGCTGCTATAGTGGGCAACAGATTGCCAGGCAAGAGATGGTGAAAGGTCAAGGGGGCACCTGAGCAATCACCTCAGACAACGTTTGCATTGAGGCTTGCCTTTATGATAAGCAAGTGCAATGGTTCTCAGAGTGTGGTCCCCAGCCCAGCAACAATGGGATCACCTGGGACTTGTTAGACATGTTAATTCTTGGGCCTGTCTCAGAACTACTCAATCAGAAACTGGGCCTCTGGTCATGGGCCTATAATCTGTGTTGTACTAAGCGCTCCAGGTGATTCTGGTGCTTACTACAGTTTGAAAACCATTGGATTAGTAGGTGAGACTAGTTTAAAAGCAGAAAGTAGAATGCACTATAGACAAGCTTGAAGAGATTCCTTTACTTGGAAATTTAAGTAATTTCATGTTACAAGATAGCAAGTTCCATTTATTAAATGGTGCGCGAGAGCTTTTCTTTGCCCCTTCTGATCAACTCCACTCTTTTCCATCCTGTTTTGTGCCCTGGGAAGGAAAATCTGTTTTGATTAGCATCAAAGGGCTCTGGCTTCTTCTTGGATTCAGCTCATGGGGAGCTCTAGCACACTGTGAAAAGAGTACTATAATTATACTAGTGCCTATGGTTCCAATACAATCCACCCACACCTTTGCAGAATAAGTTTTTAAATAAACCACTTTGGCAATAAACTCTCCGTAAATAAACCAAATTAAAGTGTTGTGCTTTTTATTGGGACTTTGTATAAGACTTAGGCACCTCCTCAGATTCCCTAAACCAGCAGCTTCTTGCTCTCCTCCTCAGTTGCCTCCATACTCAACCATCTGACTGCTGGGACTTCCGTTGCCTGTGACCAACCACCTATCCTAGGAGAGCTGGGGACTGTGGAGCCCTTTCCCTCTAGAATAGTTAGGCTGACTAGCTACATGCCTAGAGTTTCTGATCCCTACTACCCCTTCGAGGCTTCAGTGAACCACCGTACCACAGGGATTGAAATATGGCATACCAGATAAAAACAGAAGGGACCAAATAATGAAATGAAACCCAGAAGTTGAAGGTAGTTGACCAATGGGAAGTGGGAGAATGGAGGGAGCTAGGCAGATTAATTCTCTCTCTTCCTTGGACTGCTCTGATGCATGATTTTTCTAGCCACGGAGAAGTCTCCCAGGCTAAACATAAGTACCTCCAAAAACTATGCTGTGTCTCTTAATGGCTTATGGTGGAGTGGCAGCCAGCATAGTCAAATGTAACTTCTTAGCGCTTCTCATTTTTTGTTGTGTCACATTCACCTCTCCCACTTTGCTGCCTTAGGCTTGCAAAGTCCAAAAGAAAACAGAGTGCTTTCATCCTAGCCTGAGGCCCTGTGATGTAGAGATCCCTGGTTAAAACATTCCTAACTATTACAATAGCTAACATAACCATGAACACAGAGACAATAAAGTAAAATAGCATATAAACCAAAATTGCTTGGTTGTTACTTCCTGACTAGTTAGTATAGACTCTACCAGATGAGGCTAAGAAATGTCATCTTGGCTCTGTTCAGTTTCCTGATCTTACTCTCCTGTGTTGCATGATTACTAGTCTGCTGTGCTCTATATTATCTTTACTGGGCATGGATACTTCCGTGGATTCAGGTATTTGTCCTCATTGCAGTGTGTTGTCAATTTCTTTGTATTTATTTAAAACCCATGCATCAATAAACAGCCTTTATTAATTGATGAGTAAGGTGAAGTTAAAGGTGCCACCACATCAGATTTAAAGAATCATATCATTGCCCAAAGTCTTCATATTAATCCTCAGTCCAGCCTAGTCAATATAATGTTTGCCTTAGATCTTGAAGCCTTTAATCTCTATTGACTATATACGCTGTGATTTTGTAACAGAAGTGTGAAAGAAAGAAATAAGGGAGAAATGATATAATAAAGTTGTACATTTTAAACAGTAAAATATTAGCTTAATAGGGATATAAGAAAATTTAACATAATTGCAGTGACTGCATAAATAACGACAGCCAGGATATATGATTATTTTGTTACCACTGCTACCAATGTTGTTTTTTTTCAAACTACTACCTAATGCTTAAAAGAAAAATCTATACTCCTCTGGATTTTAAAGTATAGTAGCAGGGTTATAATTGGGCTTTCTTGGATTACTCAGGATGCCAAAGGGTTTCAGGGCCATGATTGTGAAGATCATTTCACTGCAGAATAAATGTATTCATGCTTAAATATGAGGTAGCATTGTGTATTGTAAACAATGGTGTACTATGCAAATACAAGATATAACTGTCACTTATACAGATATTGGACAGTAAGAAATGTTCAGCGTACGGCAACAATTGCTTAATAATTATTGAAAAATAAAACAAAAAAAAAGAAATGCAGAAGGAGCATATTAATTTATAAGGTTCTGTTTTGTTGAATTCTTATTAGTTGATGAACAGGTGTAATAACTAGTGCTTCATAACTTATAACTATTATTTAGAACCCTGCTTTGCAAACTATGCCTCACTGAATAAGAGGGGTTTTCAGAGATTCTGAGTCACTATGGTCTTATCTCTCAAATGACATTTAAACTGCCTGAAGAAACAGATTAGCACTAAAGTTCTTAGAAAATGTCAGTTAAAAATACTGCACTGCAATAATTATGTGGCAGTGTAGGTTCACTGACTGTAGCAAATGTACTCCCTTCTGGTGGCAGATTTGACAGAGGGGGAGACTGTGTGTATGTGTGTACAGGGAGTATATGAGAACGCCATACTTTCTGTTCAGTATTGCTATGAACCTAAAATTTCTTTTAAAAACTTAATAAAAAATAAACAGAAAAATTATACTGCCTACTAAAATATTTTGAAACTACTGACTATCAATATTTAGTTTGCTTTTTTACTTTGGTATATGAATCAATGGCTATTTTTAGAAATGAACCTAAAAGTGGGGAGATTTTCCTTAACGTAGTGTTAAAAAAACAGAAAGTAAAAATTGGAAATCTGTGTATATAGAAACAAACAAGTCAAATTATAAGAATAGAAGTAATGTAAAAACTAAGTTTTGAGTCGTTGGTACTATAAATAGTACTCAGGAAAAAGTTTTCAATTTGCTTACCCTGTCAGATTTTTTACCTCGCTGATAAATAGTCCTGTTTGTACCTAAGGCACAGATAATAAAATCAAAAGAATGAAAAATTACCCAGTGACCTAGAATTTTTACTGTTAATATTTATGATAAACATCTAAGCAATGCGCTACAGCTTTCGTTGGAATAGAAATAGATGACATTTAATAAAATTAAACTAATTTTAATTTCAAATTGATTCATTAAGCAACTTAAATGACTATGCGAATCAATTTATCTTCATCAAATCCTAATGAATCTTTCAATGTACATTGAAGTCTTTGGTGATATTACTTCATTCCAAATATTCTTCTTTTCTTTTAAGTTTATTTGAGACAGAGTGAGGGGGAGGGAGGGAGGGAGAGGGGCAGGGGCAGAGAGAGGGAGAGACAGAATCCCAAGTAGGCTCCACACTATCAGTGCAGAGCCAGACACAGGGCTTGAACTCACAAACCATGAGATCATGACCTGAGCCAAAATCAAGAGTCAGATACTTAATCCACTAAGCCACCCAGATGCTCCCAAATATTCTTCTTTTAATACAAGTTTTTATAACTAGTCATTTTTAATAGACAATATGAGTGCAATGTTATTTAAAAATGACAACATAAAATACCATTGGCCATAAATATAAATATATATTCATATTCATATATGTTTTACATACTAAATTTATACATATATACATATGTATATATGTATAAATTTATACATATATATACACACTAAATTTATATATCTACTGTGTGTATGTAAATATATATATATTTCATTCTAATTTCTGTGCTTTGACAAGATTTTCTCTGAAGTTGATTCCTTATTTGGTCTTCTCTGAGAATGAATCTGGATTGGGACCCTCACAGTCCACACAGAGCAGAATAGTATGTATTGTTGATATTCAATAATGATCTACCATAATTTGTGTTCCTAATTACAGGTGAGGCAGGGCTTGCTTGAAAGAAAAGGTGCCATTCAGACACACACTTATTTTACCTCCAGCATCAGAATGTGTTCTATCTAGTGTATTCCCAACGGCTCCTACACCTAGCTGCTTGCCCAAATTATGTGATTTCCCATAGTAAAACAAACCAAAACAAACAACAACAACAACAAAAACCCAGGCCTAAATTTAAATAAAGGAGCCTATGAAAAAGAAAGCTAATCAATCCTTTTAACAATAATTATGTGTGTGGAAGAATAACATCTATATAGAAAGGCCCACAAATCATGCACGTACAGCTCAATGAGTTACCACAATGTGAACCTGCCCATGTAACTGTCACCTGTGAAGAAATAACCATTCAAGTTAACTGAATAATCTGGGTTCCAGTTTAAGATGGTGAAGGAAGACTGAACTCCCTTCCTCTGCAGAACACACAGAATGACACCTAATAATAGAACAATTCCTCCTGAAGAACCCAGGGCGGACTAAATAGCTTCTGGACAACCAAAGAGAGAGAACTGCAAGAGAGATCAAGGCACACCACAGTTTAAGAGAGTAACTAGCTTATAAAGCCACAGGTCCAAACAGTCAGCAAGAGACACCAAATACACACAGTCTACATAGAGGCCATCATACATAAGACCACTTCTCCAATGTTAGACTTAGCCACTTCACTAGATGCATAAAAACAAATCCACAGCATCCACAGAAACTAACACAGGAAGTCAAGCAAAATTAGCAGAGAGGAATATGCATTAAGATAAGAAACAAGAAAAAAAACTTCAGAAAATTAAATGAAACTGAGGTAAGTAAAATGCCTGATAGAAAATTTGAAGTAATGATCATAAAGGTACTCACTGGGCTGGAGAAACGAATGGAAGAACTCAGTGAGACCTTCAATAAATAGATAGAAAATATTCAAAAGAACCAATAAGAGTTGGAGCATATGATAAGTAAAAATAGAAAGCACACTAGAGGAAATTGGTAAAAATCACACTAGAGGATACAGAAGAACATATCAGCAATCTGGAAGAAAGAGTAATGGAAAGCATACAAGCTCAACAGCAAAAAAAGAATTTTTTTAAAAAGAGGATAAATTTGGGGACCTGGGTGACTCAGTGGGTTAAGCGTCCAACTTCGGTTCAGGTCATGATCTTGCATTTGTGAATTTGAGCCCCGCATCAGGCTCTGTGTTCACAGATCAGACCCTGGAGCCTGCCTCAGACTCTGTGACTCCCTCTCTCTCTGCCCTTCTCCTGCTCTCACTCTGTCTCTCTCTCTCTCAAAAATAAATACACATTAATTAAAAAATAAAATAAAATAAAATAAATTAAGGGATCTCTTGAAAAAGATCAAGTGAACAAACATTCATATGATAGGGGTCCCAAGAGAAGAAGAAAGAGAAAGAGATAAAACTTAGTTGAGGAAATAATAACTGAAAACTGCCCTTAAACCCAAGAAGGACCATACCATGACATATAATAACTAAAATATCGAAGGTCAAAGATAAAGAATCTTAAAAGCAGCAAGAGAAAAACAAAAAGTTACTTATAACTTTTTATAGTAAAAGTAAGGGAAAACCTATAAGGTTATCAGCTGCTTTTTCAGCAGAAATTTTTCAGGTCACAAAGGAGTAGCATGACATATTCAAAGTTCTGAAAGAAGAAAACCTACAGGGGTGTCTGGGTGGCTCAGTCAGTTAAGGGTCTGACTTCAGCTAAGGTTATGATCTCATGGTTTGTGGGTTTGAGCCCTGTGTTGGGCTTTGTGCTGACGGCTCACAGCCTGGAGCCTGCTTTGAATTCTTTGTCTCTCTCTGTCCCTCCCCCACTCTCTGTCTCTCTCTCAAAAATAAACAAACATTAAAAGAAAAAAAAAAAAGAAGAAAACCTACAGCCAAAATTACTCTCTGCAGCAAGGTTATCACTCAGATTTGAAGGACAGAGAAAGAGCTTTACAGATAAGCAAAAGACAAAGGAGTTTCTCACCACTAAACTAGCCTTGCAAGAAAAAGAAAACCATGCAAGTTTAATATTATACCACAATATCCATAGTTGATGACACCACTCAAGTTCTGGTAATAGTTTGGAATAAGAATTTTAACATAATGTTTGTACGGTTTAGTTTCAAAGTATATACAGATAAAAGGGCTTTAAATCTTACATATAGAGCGGTAAAATTCTCCATTTTTAAATGGAGATAATAAAAAAGGGATAATAAAAATATAAATATTTGTTATGAGAGTGTTATGATGGGAAAACAAAAAAAAATAGTTCTTGTGATTTAAATTGAATTCAATTATAACTTTGGTTTGTAAACATGCTGTTAAGAATATGGCATATTTTTCAAAAGAATGCTTTTTTAAAAAAGTTTTTTGAATGTTTTGCTAATTTTATTTTTTTCTTTTGCAGAATTTTTGCATAGATGCCATGGTCTTTATTACCCTTATCTAGTTTTTCCTCTCTTGCTTTCTTTTTCCTTTGTATTCATTTAAAAAAAATTAATGTTTATTTTTGAGAGAGAGAGAGACAGAGAGACAGAGAGACAGAGTGCAGCCAGGAAGAGGCATAGAGAGAGACAGAATTCAAAGAAGGTTCCAGGCTGTCAGCACAGAGCCCAACATGGGGCTAGAACCCATGAACCATGAGATCATGACCTGAGCCAAAGCTGGACACTTAACAGACTGAGCTACCCAAGTGCCCCTCCTTTGTATTCATTTTTGAATGGAAGTAGGTTCATCTAGCACTTAAAGTCTTAAGGTCATTGGGGTGGATCCTGCAAGGGTAGATCCGAGTTACTGAGTAATATTGAAATGTCATCCTTAGACTTTAAGCTGAAGATCCTGCTTGATAATGTTTACATTATCCTCTCAAGTCATCTAGACAGCCTGAACAAAGAGGGACATTTTAGGCATTTGGAACTGTTTTCCCAGGTATATTAAAACCAGTGGCCCAGTAATTAGTTCTCTCTCTGCTCAGCTTTTTTTTTTTTCTTCAAGTATACAATATGGCTAAAATATCTGTCTTTTTTTTTCCACCTGTCCCTGTGGATGGATTAATCTCTTTCATTATCATGTACTTCAGGTGCCTTGCTTTGGAATAGAATGGGGGAACTGAATTAGAGAAGTGTCCTAAGAACTGTGACTTTCTAGTGAAGTATTCTGTACTGCACATCAGCCACCCTTGTGTTGACTGTTGGTTAACATGTGCAAATTACTTTCAAATACATCAATCTTCATCTCTTTCTTAGGTTTGGATGGCCTCCAGACTTCTCCCTCAATATAATTATGATTCCCTCTCACTGAAGGGAGTCTCTTCCACTGCTAACAGAACTTGTTGGTGAAAAATGGAAAATTAACATTTTTCTTTCATGACCCCAGA
Source organism: Panthera tigris (assembly GCF_018350195.1). NCBI lineage: Eukaryota > Metazoa > Chordata > Mammalia > Carnivora > Felidae > Panthera > Panthera tigris. Next base: position 146,341,637 of record NC_056663.1, read on the forward strand.
TTGTTCAGGGAAAGGATCTCAAAGTACGTGTTAATTCTGTTCACTTGCAGGATCCGCTTTGCCAAAGAACCTTGGGCAATTCTACCTAAGCAAACTAATGAGGCTCGTAGGCCAATTTCTAGATGATAGTGTGTCCTTTTTTGTGAACATGTATATCTGGGGAACTGCTACTTAGCATGAATCAGAAAAGTTAAATTGTTCTGTTCCCTGTAGGTTATTTTATGTAAGTTTTGACAAGGCTACAGAGTTATGCATAGCATGTCCCTTAGTTTTATGCATTACGTTGTGAGAATTCTTTTACATTCTTGTCATTTGGTAAGAGCTCTGGTAGAGAATATATGAGGCTGGCCTCTCAAAATGAGAAAGGACAAGTTGAATTTTGAATCCACATGATCATTCACATTGAATAAAGAGGGAAGCACAGTACCTATAGAGGGAGAAACAGTGACTGGACCAAGATCAGGATATTTTCAATGAAGAAATATCTTTTTCTCTGCCTTTTCTAAAATTAGGATGGGGGTGAGCAGTTTGGAGGTCTTACGCCCCTGCTAGAAATTTGAAATAGTGTCACCATTAAGGAGAGAAATCTTAACATAAAGGAAATAGTGCAGGTAAAATCTATTACTTATCAGATCAAAAAAATAAAGAGAATTGACTAAAAAACCCTACTGATTCTGAATTTGTTACTGTTTCATTTTTAAAATTACTTTTGTTATTCTGGATGTGGTGAAGAGAGGGGAATCATCCTCTATCTTTGGTGAAAAAGTCCCTGAGGTCATTCTCCCTTGCCTCCATCTTTGTCCCTCTGCAGGAAGGGGTATTGGTGAGTTTTGTCAGAACTGCCTTTACTATCTAAAACAGCAAACTGACCTCTTGGCACAGGAAGTAGGAATTGGTTCCCTGTGTTTACTAACATATTTTATAAATTGTGTTCTGACAGAACTGCCTTGGAATTTGCATTGTTGGGAATCCATCGTTTTAGCATTAATAACCTCGGCCACCTCCATGCCTACCGTTTATCTCTTTAATAGTTTCCATTATACTTTGAGATTTAAGAAGTTAGGAAGGTGGAATAGCCAATCAAACAAGCAAATGATATAATATCAGAGCATGATAGATACTATGAAAAAAATAAGGGACTTGAAAGTGATTGGGGGAGAGACACTTTAGATGGGTGGTAGAAAACTTTTCTGAAGAAGAGACTCATTAACGAAGATCAAAAGAGGAGCTAATAGTGACAAAGTTAAAAGATGAGAAAATGAGTGAGAGGAGACAGGGCTAGATCATGTAAGCCATTATAAGGAGTTCGAGTTTTTAGTTTACTGAAAGACCATTGGAAAGTTGTAAGCAGGGACATGACCTGATATGATTTGTTTGTTTAAAAGTTCATCCCAGCTATCAGATAGAAATGTACAAAAGAGAAGCAAAAATAATGGAAACAGAAAGGTCAATTAGAAAGCATTTGTGATAGTCTGTGTTGGTGACAGACATGATTTGAACTGGGGTGGTTCACACAGAGAGGAACATAAATTATCAGGTCATCATATATTTTAAAGGATTTATTGTTAAATAGGAAGAGGCAGGAGCTGTAGCTCAGCCAAGGAGAGGAGAGTAGAAGGAGAAATGATCAATAGGAGAGAAAAAAAGGAACTTGGGCTAACTCAGATTTATAGCCTAAGCAATTGAAGGAATGAATGAAGAAGTCACAGTGGTCTACAGGTAAAGAGTCACCCATGTAGAATCGGGGCCAGACATCCCTAAATTTAGATGTTTCACTCTTTTCTGGAATATTTTATTCATTGTTATATGTTCTATTCTAAAATATGAAAAGGAAATATAAAAACTGAGCTTTCTGTACATATTGGTATAAATGTTATTAAAGAAATTGAGATAATTTAAAGTAGTATGGCCAACAGGTGAAGATAGTAGACTTAAATCAAGTTATAAAATAATGATGTGGATGTTAATTTTTGAAAATATTGACTTATGCAGTAGAAATTTATAAATTTAGACATTGGATAGACTTTAAATTCATATACTCAGATAAATCATAGAAAAATATGTTTTACACAGAGAACTGAATATAATTACAGTAATAAAAAATAATAATGACCACACTAACAGTTAACTCAAGTACCACTTATTGAGCAATTACTACAGACCAACAACGGTGCTAAATACTCTTATACAATATCTGACTTAATTCTTACCAAATTCTCCCAGATAGGTATTATTCTCCAGACTTTACAGTTGAAAGAATTAAAACTTAAGAGGCTAAATAATTTACTCATGATTAAACAGCTATTTCATGTCGGGGCATGGAGGTCTTAAGCGCCAGAAAACATCACAATCAACTATTTAAGAATGGTTTAACTTGACAGCTTCAATATGACTAGATGAACAGAAAAACCTGAGAGTTGAAAGGGCCCATAGAGACAAATCTGTCTATTTCAAGAACCGGTGGTATTGTCGATCCAACTCAATAGCACCAGGGACACAAATCTTCCTTTTCATGCTGTTGCAGTGAGGGAAAACCTGTGTCATGGTGATTCTGCAGCAGCTTATTGAAGAAGGGTGGGAAAGACATATTTTAACATCTAGGTTTTGTGTTAAGTGATTTCAAAGTGGGTTTTAAAAAGCAGGGCTTTCTCTGGCTTGGATGGTATCAGAAAGTGGGGAAATTTACTCTGATTGGATAGCCTAATAAATCTTATCTGGAAGGCAGGAAGAATGAAATTAAGCTAATGCCTTAATTAAAAAAGAAACACTAGTTATATTAGCTGACATATTGGGATATTTGATCATTTTTGTGGTTTGGACAATTTTTATGTCTTTGTGTTCAGACATGTAATCATGTCTGTCATGATTGTCATTACACAGCAATCTCGTTTTTGCCTCGTCAGATGTCAGTGCTCCCGGAAATGTATGTCCAGAAGAAGAACACCAAGATCTAGCAATGAGTACTAGCTACTGCATGTTGGGGGCAGTTTTTCTTTCTAGCGCTGACAAGATCTGTAATTTCTCCGTGTGCATGTATTTTCTACATAATATTTGCATAGATTCCTTTTATTTCTTCACTTTAGGTAATAGCAAGACACTGAACATATATATAACTATATGACTATAGTGTTATATTGCCAATAAATACACCTTTTTGATACAAAAAAAGTCAAATTTCCCTTTAAATATAGCACCACTCAAAGACAACGTGTTTCTTCTTGGCATTCGTTTTATTTTTCACCTATTAGATACTGTATGGAAATTCAAGAGGCAGTTGTGTGTGAAAATTAATTTAAAGCAAATCTATCATGATGTAGCAATTGGAGGACTGAAAATTATTCTCTTACTTTCCAGTTCTTTTTTTGTGATATATTGAAACAACATTTAAAAGGCAAAATATAGAACACATTAAGATGGAGAGTTTCCTGTGTTTATAATTTCGTGTGTCCAGGGGCACCTGGGTGGCTCAGTCGGTTGAGCATCTGACTTCAGCTCAGGTCATGATCTCACCATCTCTGAGTTCGGCCCGCATCCAGCTCTGTGCTGACAGCTCAGAGCCTAGAGCCTGGAGCCTGTTTCGGATTCTGTTGTCTCCCTCTCTCCCTGCCCCTCCCCCACTCGCACTCTGTCTGCCTCTCAAAAATAAAGAAAATTAAAAAAATTAAAAAAAATAAAATTTAGTGTGTCTTTTATAAAAGTATGATTATCTTAAGAAATTCAAACTAGTTATAAAAAAATCACAATTTGGAAAAACCCCCTCATTCCTATTCCTCAGAGAAAATCATTACTAATAAACATTTTGCTGAATATGTAATGGACACATGTATATATTTTTATCTACTAATATAAAAAGGAATTTCACTATCCATGCTACTACATAACTACATATTTTACACAGAAATATATCATATCCAATGGAATCCTTTTGTTGATATATTATAAATTATGGACCCAGTTCCTTATTGATTAGATTAAGTCTTTTGGCCAATTTTCACTAACAAAGATAGTGCTTTACTGCTTATATATATATCCTTGTATATTTGCCTAATTACTTTTTAGACGTTAGACTGTTGCATCACAGCATTTCCATGATTTATATTTTGGAATTTATTTCCAGATTTCACCCCAGAAAGGTCAGACATGTACAAGAGTGCTTATATCTTGATAAACTCACTAGTATTTGTAAGTATATTTCCAAGTAGTAATATTTGTGTATTTGGATACAAATAAATCCAAATGGCCGATGGGCACATATACCACATGTGCTGGTTTTGCTTTTGTAGGGAAAAACTCGCTGAGAAAGGATCAAGAGCAGGTGTAGTGCTGTCCCTCTTCTCTCCTAACTTGGCCTCTTGCCTCCTCATAGTTCAAAGCAACGGTCAGCAATGTGGCAGAAAAGAACATTAGCTCAGTGAGAGACACCCTGTCCCATGGACTATGTGGCTGTAAGTCCATAATTAGGGGAAGTGTTAACCCCTCCTCTGGTGGGATCAGGGACAGTAGCAATATGATATGTCAGAACCTTAACTCCAGTCCCATCCTGCCTCTTCCTGATGTACTCACATGCCTGGGGTCAAAGCTTTGCATTGCAGGCCACTTACCAGATCAAGATTCTGGCAGGATTTGCCACACCAGCCTCTACGGCTGTGCAAATACCAGTCCTTGCCTGGGTATGTCGGACCGGGGTCCATCTCCTGGAGTCGATCAGGGCTGACTGCTTTAAGCACTGGATGATATCCATTTTTCCATGGAGCTTTGCAGGAGTGGGTGGAGACTGACTCTTTTTCTGGATAGGCAGGGTGCCCAGAAAAGCGTGGGACAAATTAACCCTTACCTTTCATTTTTTCAATGATAAATAACATGTCATTCTTAAGATTCCCATTCCTTTGATTTATAGTTGGTTGATCATATATTTAAATCACTATCTGATTGCATTGCTCCGTTGTTCCTTATTCCTCTTATTGCCAGTAGTCCAAACCACCATCATGCAATAACTTCCTACCCAGCCACACTGCTTTTATTCTTGCAGCTCTACCTGTACCTGCATCTCCACAGAGTAGCCCGAGAGACTCTTTGCCCTCTGGTCCTCAGGGTTTCTCTACCTCGGCACGATTGCCATTCTGGATGGGAAGATTCTATATTATTGATGGCTGTCCTGTGCCTTGTAGAAAGTTTGACAGTTATCTCTTTCTTCTACCCACTAATGTCAATATCAAACCCTCAGTTGTGACAACTCACAAGTTTTCCAGCCTTTGCCAAATGTCCCCTGGGGACAAAATTACCCCTGCTTGAGAACTACTGCTAAGGGTTTTGTCCCTTACACTCTGCACTCTGATAACATCCCAGTTCTTAATTAACCTGCCTTGATCACATATCATTTCATTCTGCCTTTATTCATTCTGCTCCAACACCCTTGGCCTCCTTGGTTTTCTATGAATGCATCAATCTCTCTTTTTTTCAAGACCTTTATGCTTGCTCTTTCTTCCATGTGCCTTAAATTCTATTCCCCCAAATCAATTCATGGTTCTCTCTTACTTCACTGGTTTCTGCTAAAATGTCAACAAAGATGTTTTCCTTAATCACTCTGTGTAAGAGGCCCTTTTATTTTCAATTATTCTTTATCCCTGCTTTGTTTTTTAATGTAATTGTCCCAACCTGCCATTTTATGATATAAATCTGTTTATTATTTGTCTCTCTCATAAAAATGTAAGCTCCATAGGAAATGTTATCGTCTTCCTGCCTATTCAACCATATCCCAGCACCTGGTAGCTATTGGGTAAGTAGTTCTAGAATAAATGAATGGAAAGAAGTAGAAGGGGAATGGATTTTTTATATTACCAATTCCAGATGGAAGAACTGACAAAAAATATTATTTTCAAACCATGACTCAAAGAGTAGTTCATAATAGTAAAATCAGCTCTCCTTACCCCTCAGCTAATCCTGATGCCAACATACTCCTGCCTACCTTTTCTGATCATAGAATTGCATTTCAATAGAGAGCTTCAGTTAGTTATAAATGCTTGTGTTTCTGGCACATGCAGTAAGAACAGGAAAGAGGTAGCTTCGCAAACAGAAGTAGACGATAGCATTTCATTTTCTTGGCCCATTACTGATAGAAAGTTTCTATGACAATTTATCAAAATCTGCAGAATTTTCTGGTGCTTTCAAATCAAGTTATGATTATTCATTAAAAGATGTTTAGCATAATCATTTCCTCCTGGTTATCAAATAAATAGGATGGTTGGTGATTCAGGCTCATTTAAAATTGTGATACATGAAATTCTATTCAAATTAATTTTATGGACCTAACTACAATAACACACTATCCTATTCATGCTTATGAGCAGATTAATTGGTCATTTTATCATTAAAAATAAAACTTTGCAACCAAATTTATTTTATGTATACACATTTTTCATTGAAATTCACCTTTCTATGGTCTTCAAGATAATAGCTTGAACCAAGATAATATGCACCAAAAAGAAATAAATAAGTGCTTTAATGTAGCAAAGCTATAACAGCTAATATTCAGATTCAAAATCTGAATGTTTTAAATTTATACACTTATCAATGAAGTAGAGAAACACAACAATAAATTATATATTTAGCATTATTTTTAAAATGCCTTAACTTGCTATGATCAATATAAATTTATTCTTTATATAAATTTTATACTATATATAATTTTATACTATTCTTTATATAAATCTTTATACTATACTTGTACAAATTTGTACAAAATTATGCTTTCTTCTACTTAAGCACAATCAATCTTAGCATGACTAGTGTGTGACAATGTGACATTTTACACTTTCTGATGTGATATATAAAAAATACATGTCACTAACATAGTATATTCTTGCTTAAACTATCTGGACTTAATCCAATCATGAGGGATTATCAAATGAATCCAGGACTTGGCACATTTTACAAAGGAACTGGCTTGGATCCTTTAAAAGACTCAATACTATGAAAAACAGAACAAAATAAAAACAAAGGTAGACTGGGACTTTTCTACTGTTAGGTATTAAAAGAAACAAAAGTCCTATAACACTCAAAGGCTGTGCAGGAACTTCAGTTAGAGCTTATGGATCTTACTACCTAAAACAAACAAAGGAATGAATGAATGATGAATAATCAAGTAACTGTTAAAATCTACACCTCGTGCAATCAGGGAAATTTACATATGAACTATATTGGTTATGATGTTTTTGTATTAGTGATAATTAGGTTAATTTGGAAAACTGCTATACTTTTTTGCAGTTGAATACTGAAAATCAAGTGTCATGATGTCAGCAACTCCAGTTCAAATGATTCAACCAAAAATAAGGGGTGTGTATGTGCGTGTCTTTGCAGAGGAAGAGAGCAAAACAGTAGTAATGTTGGTAAACTATGAGTGAATTTATGCAAAGGATAGGCAGATATTTCTTGTATTTGTCTTTCAATTCCTCTGTAGATTTGAAAATTTAACAATAAAAAAGTTGAGCAGCAATAAGCTAGCTTTTAAAAAATAACACTATTCTTTATTTTTATAGGTCTCCAAATGTTATATAGTACATTTTCCCCCTTAAAGTTAGCTTGATAGTATTCATTCTCTTCTAAAGACAGAAGAGTAGCCTTAATTTTATTTCAGGGTGATTCTGTTCATATGACAACTGAACCAGAACAATGTGTAGTTCTCTTCTACGTATGCCTACAATTAATAAAAGTTTCAAAAGGAGCTCTACTGAAAATGTGCCTCCAGGTTTTAAGATCATGGATTTGTACTGTTTTTTGGCACATAAAAATAAACTAATGGGAATTCTACTGTTCCATTTAGCTCGAATCTTAAAGGTATGACTCATTTCTTTCCAAAATAGCCCCTTTTAACTCCAAAATATTCCTTAACACAATACTGACACTTTGAAAGTATAGTTAACTTCTCCTTATACACAATATATAAGAATGTGATATGTATTACAAAATTAATACAAAGACAAAACAGTTAAGTCTATTTACTTATTTAAAAATACTTCTTAATAGTTACTCTAAGAAAGGTATTGTGTAGGCTATCATGGCAATTTTAGAGATGGTATGATTTAGTTCTTTCCCTTATGGAATTTTCAGGCAAGCTAGAAAAGAGACATGCCTGCTTTCAAGATAGTACATTGTAAGTCCCCTAACAAAGGTATAAATACATGCTCTAAGAAGTCCAAAGGCAAAAAGAATTTCCCTTGTTTCCTTGGAGAAAAAGAAGTTCTTTTGGAAGATACAATTATGTGATCTTGACCTTAAAGGGTATGCATGATTTTTAAGCAGGAAAACTTTTCTGGGATCCAGCTACAAAGTAGAAAATTGAGAAGCAGAAGAAATATTCCTTTCTCCTACTTGAATACAGATGCATAGCTTGTTAAAAATTTAACAAGAAGCAACTATGTTATCCATAATTCAACATACTCACATTTCACAAATCAATTGATTGGGCCAATTTTTCTTTTCTTTTCTTTTTTTTTTTTATACATAGCTTAAAAATACAGCAGACTTCTGCATTGGGTCATAAGGGAAAAAACAGACTCAGGAATTATGTTACCACTAAAAACAACTAGAAAACTACACAAAATATATGGGAAAATGTTTTCTGAAATTTAACAGTAAGTAGTACAGGACTGTGGTCCCTGAGAGATGAGAAGGTACAAATGAGGAGTCCCATCATTTTTCCTAGCTTTCTTTCTAGATGTACTTTCCGGACCCAGATCAAAGAGGGACACTTTAAGCAGAGCATGGCATTTCTGTCGAGATGAGGAAAGAGATGGCCTTCAAAGAGGTCAAAGCAACTGGAATTTGTATTAACATAATGAGGAAGAAAAGATATACATATAAGTCAACATGGACTTGAGAGAGCTGAAAAATACAACTACCAAAATGAAAATTTTACCAGATGGTGTCAACACATTAGATACCGCAGAAGAAAAGATTAGTGAACATGAGCAAACAACAGGACAAATTAGCACTACTGAAGCACAAAGAAGCTGACTGAAAAACAATGAGGAGAACCTCATTGACACATGAAAAATATTAGGAGGTCAAATACATGTCATTGGACTCATTAAAGGGGAAGGGTCAGAATAATATTTGAAAAAATAATAATTAGAAGCTTTATGAACTTAATAAAAGCTATAAACCCACAGATCCAAGAAACTCAGCCAACTCTAATCAGCATAGATATAAATAAAACCACAACAAGGCAGATTACTATCAGATTACTAAAAACCAGTGACAAAAAATCTTAAAAGCATAAACACAGGGAAAATAATCATGATCATGCACATTTTGTTAGACATAATGCAATTCAGAAGACAGTATGATGACATCCTTAGCATGTTGAAGATGGAGAGGGAACCTGTCAATCTAGATTTATCTAGAAATGAAAGAAAATAAAGATGTTCCAGACAAAAATACAAAAAAATTCATTAACAGAAAAACTTAATTATAAGAAACGATAAAGGAAATTAGCAATATGTTAGCCTATAAAACAAGCCTCAATGCATTTAGAACAATTGAAATCACACAAATCTGGCTAGCATGGAATTGTATTACAACTAACTGGACAGTATCCAAAATATCCCCCAAATATACAGAAATGAAACTACATAATGGTGAAAGAAGAAATCACAAGGGTAATTAAAAAATATTTCTAAACAAATGATGAGAAAAACACAACATAACTAGTTGTAGGGTACAACTATAAATTTAGAGAATTAAAAATTTAGCTTTAAATGTTTATGTTAGAAAGGGAAATTTAGGGGTGCCTGGGTGGCGCAGTCGGTTAAGCGTCCGACTTCAGCCAGGTCACGATCTCGCGGTCCGTGAGTTCGAGCCCCGCGTCAGGCTCTGGGCTGATGGCTGGGAGCCTGGAGCCTGTTTCCGATTCTGTGTCTCCCTCTCTCTCTGCCCCTCCCCCGTTCATGCTCTGTCTCTCTCTGTCCCAAAAATAAATAAAAAACGTTGAAAAAAAAATTTTTTTTTAAAAATAAATAAAAAATAAAAATAAAGAAAGGGAAATTTAAAATCAATTATCTAAATTTCCAGCATAAGAAGCATAGACATTTAAAATGTCTAAATTATCTAAATTTCCAGCATAAGAAGGTGAGGGGAGGGGGGAAGCAAAATATACCATAAGAAGTGAAGGAAAGATACAGTATAAATAGGAAATCAATAAACGACCAAAGAATAGAGATATTAAACAATGTGTTAATTTTCTGCTGCCATATTCCTTAGCCCCCTTCCTTTATCTTCAAAGCCAGGATTATAGTGTCAACTAACATTGCCTCTTTTTATTTTTTATTATTTTTTTTAATGTTTATTTTCGAGAGAGAGGCACACACAGAGTGTGAACAAGGGAGGGGTAGAGAGAGAGAGGGAGAGAGACACAGAATCATAAGCAAGCTCCAGGCTCTGAGCTGTCAGCACAGAGTCTGACGCAGGGCTCGAACCCACAAGCCTGAGATCATGACCTGAGCTGAAGTCAGACGCTCAACTGACTGAGCCACCCAGGAGCCTCTCACATTGCCTCTTTTTGACCTTATGTAGTCACATCTCTCTCTGACTCAGCTGCAAATTTCTCTACTCTTAACGATTTATATAATTATTCTGGGTCCATTCAGATAATCCAGGATAATCTTCTATCTCACCATCCTTAACCCCAATCACATTGGCAAAGTTCCTTTGCTGTATAAATAACATATTCATAGTTCCTGGGACTTGGATATGGACATCTTTGGAGTGTCATTACTCTGCTACCACAAGGCAAAAGCTGTTCCCTTGAAAGCTCAATAAAATTAACAAACCTTTAGTGAGACTAATTATGAAAAGAGAGAAGATATAATCACCAATATTAGGAATGAAAAGAGGATACCACCAAAGATCTTCTAGGCATTACTAGAAACATGGGGGTAATATAAACATTTCTATGCCAATAAATTTCACAAGGACAAAATGGACATGTCCATTAAAAGAAACATGAACAAATCTGATCTAGGAATAACTAGAAATCTTTCTAGTCTTATAACTCATAAAGACCTTGACTTTGTAATTTAAAATGAACAAAAAAGCCTAGAAAAACTACAATCCAAAACTCATTTATTCTATAACTAGTAGATAATCCCAGTTAATATATTAATATGTTATTCTGATATTTTGATATAAATATGTAGAGATAGACAATTCAAGTTAAACTGTATGTAGTTTTTTGAAATCTCTACTCTTATTTAACAACATATGATAAACATTTCCAAGTCATTAAAACTATGAAAATTTAATGCAGAAATTCCCAGATAGAGATGCACTACAATCCCTTTAAGCATTATTCTCTTTTTACACATTTAGAATGTTTGCCAATTTCCAACACCATAAATAATAATGTGGCATACTTCATTATTCATCAGTGTTTGATTGTATCTTCGAATTTTTTCCAACAATAGATTTCTAGAAGTGAAATTGTGGTTTAAGTGGTGTGTACATATTGTGAGACACGAAACAAACTTTTTTGTGTACAATGGATGCTGTTGGTTGTCCAGACCTCCTTTACAAGTAGATACACATATCACCAGCTGGTAACTGCTTACAGCTGCTTTCTTCTCTAAAGAATTGCTCTCTCCTGGGACTGAGGGCTATGCCACACTCCCAGGGACATCCAGCAGCCAGTAACGGATGGATATGGGGTATAAGTGCCAGCCTCCTTGCCTCAAGATTGGGACAATTCTGTGGGGCTGTTTGAACTCTAGAGTTCTCTATAGAATCAGGTCAAAACTCGTCTCAGATGGATTACAGTCTTGCTTAGTTCTTTCTCGCTTTGTATCTTGCCCACCCCCCCGCCTTCCTTCTCTTTCCCTGAAAGTCTTCCCTCAATAAATCACATTCATAGGAATCCCTTTTCTCAGGCTCTGATTCTATTTAACTTTTTATGGACAGAATGGTGTCCCTCCAAAATTCATGTTAAACTCCTAATCCTCAATGTGACTATATTTGGAGATATAGCCTTTAAAGAGAAAATTAGATATTAATTAAATGATGTCAAATAGCGGGGCCTGACTCAATAAGAAGATGAAGAAACACCAGGAGTACACATGTGAGGACCCAGTGAGAAGGCAGTTGCTTGTAAGCTAAGGAGAGAGAAAACCAGAAAACCACCATGTTGACAGCTTCTTCTTGGATTTCCAGCTCCCAAAACTGTGAGAAAATAAATTTCTGTTTTTTAAACCACCCATTCTGTAGTATTCTGTGATGCTAGCCTTAGCAGACTAATACATGGACCTTAGACAGTTTGCACCGAGAGTGATGTCAGAAAACTCTTAATAAAAATGGATTCTAGAGGTAGCTCACCCCCCAAAACCCTATCACTGGTGAGAAGAGGATTATTCACAGTCCCTAGCATGCTGGGGAAATAATGGACTATAAGGACTACAGATTTAGATAGCTGTTGAGTGTCATTGTTCATTAAAGACAGAAAGTATGAGGCTGACATGGCCATCTTGTAAGTATTTAAAGAGACATTCATCTCCTGCAGCTTGAGGGTAGATAGAGCTCAAGAGCAGAATGTAATGGTGGCAGAACTTCAAAGAACGCTTAAATTCTCAGAACCTAGACTATTACGTTAAAGTCAGGGCCCTGATATAGAATGAACAGGACCCAGAGACTTAGAATGGACCTATCAGGGTGTGTACACTTGAAAACTATAAATCTTCAGATTTCTTTAAACCCTCAAAGCCTGCAGTAATGGTCCATCCCCCCTGTGGAAAGGCAGAGCCCCTTCCCTATGTGCCCTGCTTAAAAAATTTGCAGAGGCCTCAAATTATGATGGTGCCTTGTAACTCAATGTTCATCTTTCTGAGGGTCTGTTTTTATCTCTATCTCCTAACTCAGGTCAAATCTCTGCATCACCCTAATAGGAAAATGTTGGGCCTCAAATGTAGGAAAGGAAGTGGACACCAAAGAAGCTACTGAAAATGGAAGCAGGAAGTGGGAGAGTGTCTGCAAGTGAATTCCGGGAGTCCTGGGTTGAGAGGATGGGATATAAACATGAATAAGGGAGAGTTTATGGATATAGGACAGTATTTTTAAGAAAGTGAATTTAATACCTGGCAAGAACATCACACACAGATCTAATGCATTGATAGAATGGCCCTTAGAATCCCAGACAAGTAGAGATACCAGAACTGCTGGCACAGACTATGGAAGAAAGCATCCAAAGTCTCAGAAGTGGGCATGCTAGAATGAATGTACTGTATAACACCAGAAATCCACCAGTTTCGTATGTTCTTCAGGGAGATTACTTCATTTATCATGAAATAAGGAATGCAATGTTGAGGAAGCAGTGGCATCACCACAAAGCTCAGAGATGGCTATCCTCTGTAGGTCAAGGCCAATGATTTGCAATGCTTTTCTCAAAAAACCAGGCTCCCTAGGCGCCTATGATTTTGGTAGAAGCAGGATAGGCATATTGGGCAACAAGATCAGAATGCTGACCTATAGGAATTATGGAGATGATTAATAGAGCAAGGTGTTCACGGTAGCAAGGAAGATGAGCACCCAACAAGAATATTGCTTTAATATGTCTAGAAGCCTAAGATTTGCTGCCCTATGGAAAGTCTTTTGTCTACTTTCCAGATCTGAACCAGGTCTGAGAGCAGAACCAAAACCTGAAGGAAAGGCCAGGTACCCATGCAAGAGTCTGCAAAAACTACTATTATGTATATAGTACTGATTTCTATAGTTCTTTCCCAAAGGGACCTATGGCCCTTCATGTAATGACAGGACTATTGGACACAATGCTCGTGATGCTGATTCCCAGCAACATAAGGCACATGAGGAGATGGGGTCAGGTGGAATTCTAACACAGTTTTGTCTCACAGTGGTTCCACTAGGTCCATGGACCTACCAAAGGTTCAGTTTTCAGAAGTATAACTGGAATGGTCATAGTTAATATTTGTCAGAACCCTCACATTTGTTCCTTACTTTGTAAAATAAGAACTATTTCACTTTACTGGCTGCTGTTTTTTTTTTTTTTTTTTAAAGGATGCATCATGGAAATGCCAATGGACTACTGCAAATTAACCAAGTCATACCTCAAATTGTAGCTGATGGGGTGAATATGGCACGTTTATTAGTGTTTATTCCTTCAAGGACATGGTATTCAATTATTGATCTGGTTAAATGCATTCTTTTCTAAACCCATCAAAAAGGAGACTCGAAGGTGGTTTTCATCAACATGGCTGAGCAAACATACATATTCATGGACTGGCCCTAGGACTATATCAATTCCACAGTTTTCTATCACAATATAGTCCTATAGGACTGAACCATCTGGGCAATCTGCAGAATGTGACATTGTTCCACTATAGTGTTGATATTACGTTTATTTGGAGTTACCTACGTCTAGAATCCACTTTTACTGAGAGCTTTCCGGTACCACTCTTGCTAAAAATGGTCTTAGATCAGTATTAGTCTGCTAGGGAGGTCAGAGCAAATTTTCAGGAATTTACAAATTCAAGTGACTGGTTAGAAGTTCATTAATTGCCTACAAAGGACTATTTAAATAGGAGTATTTAAATAAGAACTAAATGTTGCTCCTTCTTTTGTTCTTAGAATGAGAATTAGTTACTATTAATCTTTATAAAATATATGTTATCTAGACAGTTAATGCTACTACCAAACTGGATTTTTTCACCTACACTAATTCACATATTAACCAGTCTGTTATTTCCCCAAATAATAGTTTCAACCAGAAATCAGTCCTCAGTGTGTTTATTTAACTGGAATATCCCAATCCCAAGCAGACAAATGGTCTAAAACTGCTATTCTTGTACTTGAACAGATAATTATATTGTTCTCTTTTCTTTCCCAAAGGAAGAGTGAGAAAGAAAATTAATTAAAATGTAAAATATTTCAAGGAAGCAGGAATGACCAAAAACTGTTTTAACAAGTCTACCCTTTTAAACTAATGAAGCACTTAAAATTCTTACTTGGGATTGGCTGGATTCAAAACTCTGCAAACTTCTTCCTCTCACTTTTCACTTTCAAGCCTGTAACCCAACTTTCTCAGCCCAACGAATAAGAGATGATATTAAAATGAGACTTTAAATATAATCATTATTAGAATGTATTTAAGGAAGGTTATATTATCATTGTGGTTGAAAGCTAATAAGTAGGTGGCTTATGCATCATTGCATACAATACGTAGGTTAATACTTCATTAGTTTTGGAGTTAGCAATTTTTTTCCTTTCCTAACTAGGCATTTTCATTGTTTAAATTATGTCTCTTATTCATTTACTTATTAATTCAAGAAATATTTGTCCAACAACATTGACTGTGTGCCAAGCACAGTGATTAGCCCCGAGGACAGAGTGAAGAAGATTCTCAAAGGACTCACAATATTGTCTTTCAAGAGAATATTTTGGAAAACAATGATATCATTTTTATAAATCACACAGTATAAATCTTCCCAGAGGAAAAAGTGCTCATCTACTGAGTGATGAAACGCTCACCTACCAATGCTGAAGGAATGTTTACCAGAGCAGGCAGCTAACCATCCAGCCAGGCCCCAGAGATTACCATGGTGAATTTATAAAGGTCTAGGTCACAGCTCTCAACTTCACAGGCTGATAAAAACAATATTGTCAGTGCTCTAAACTCAACCAATGTCAAGAATGCCAATAGCGTTCAAGGAAGCAGGTTATGTAAATGTACTCCATCATAGGGAGAAACTGAAACTTCAGGCAAACTGAACAGTTGTGACAGCTGACACATTCCATGTGGGAAGCCACGTCCTAAATCAATCACCACAAATATTGTTCTCTGGGTCCCTACCTTTTCTAATGCTTTCATCACTGGTCAAACCTTCTTATCTTCAGTCTTTTATCCAGATACAGTGGATATTCATATTATCAGTGAGGTTATACCCTAGCCCTAAGTGGACAGAAAATCACCTGAGACGAAATTAGAAGTTTTATTAACTTTAAGAATTCCTTTTGTTTCTAAAACTTTCTTCTCAGCTTATTGTCTATCAAATGTATGCCTATAATCACTATCTTAGAGACATTTAAAGATTTATAGAGAAGAAACACTTGAGAACCCACCTGAATTTAGACTGATTTAAAATAGCCATAAAAAGCTCTAATCTTGGGGGAACTGAGGTGGCTCAGTCAGTTGAGTGCCTGACTTCAGCTCAGGTCAAGACCTCACAGTGCATGAGTTCGAGCCCTGTGCCTATCTCACTGCTGTCAGTACAGAACCCACTTCAGATCCTCTGTCCCCCTCTCTGCCCTTCCCCTACTACTTTCTCTCTCAAAAATGAATAAACATTTTTAAAAAGGCTCTAATTCTTTAGTTAATGTAAGACCTGTAGTAAATGCCATGCCTATTTTTCCTCAGCTCTATAAATTCATTTAAAAATAAATCTCTTAACTGTGTAGCATCTTTAAAGGTATTTTCTCTGCAGAACTGCCTTTGAGTTCTCATCAGAGGAAATATCTTCTCATCCATTTTCCAGGGGTGCCATTCAGGGGGAAAATATCTATCCATTATGTAAGTCTTTAAAAATTCTGCTTGCAGGAGCAAAACTTTTTTAAGAAGTAGATACAATTTTTATTTAAGTATAGCAAATATTTGGTAAAGTACATAAATCAAGTTCTATTTGATGGATTTTAACACATTTTTGTAGCAATATATACATTATACTACTTCAGGGGAAATTAAGCACAGTGGAAAACCTGTGTATTTCAGCAAATAAACCCTTTTCTAAAAGCTGCATAAAGCCAACATTTTTAACTTGCGTAAAATATGCTCTAAAGTTTTCTGCTTCCAAAAAAGGAAAAAAAAAACCCTAAAGCATTTTTTTAGAAATTGAATCTCTATATGATAGGCACAAAAGGCTTCAAAAAGGAAATGAAATTTCTATTAATTTTTCCACTGCCTTTGGGTGTGAAGGTAAGCAGGGATCATTTCCTACAAAATAATTAACATGCTTACATTAGCCACAGTAAAATGAAAAGTATATTTACTAGGTTTAATAGCAGAAGACTTGAGTTCAAATATGTGGTGAATGACACTGAACCTCAGTTTACTCATCTTTAAAATGAGGGTAAAATACACTAATGGTAAGCATAATCTGTAAGAATTAAATGAGATAACGTAGGTGTCATAGAACATACTGCACAGTCCTTGACTGATGGTAATCACACACTAAAAGTTCATGCCCTTGCTCATATCTCTTAACACAGGTATGCTGATTTTTTTTTGTATTTTCATGCTGTGATATTAGCAGCCTGCCTGAATTTGGAACGCATTCATAACCCTTTCAACAACATGGTTTTAATAGCTCTAGCAGGATACATTTATCTCATTTGAAATTAGCAAATTTCCTGGCTTCAATGCAGAGCATTTGAAACTCATATTAGTCTCAAGAATAGCCAAAAGCATATTACTCATATTTTTGCTTTTACTTCTTCAATAAAAGATTAAATTTCCTTAGCAAATTAATGCTATTGTTGTTTGTTTGGTTTTTTTTAAATACTATCTTTAGAGAGAAGAAGAGATAGGAGATGATTGTTAATGAATTATTCTTTTGCCTCCAACATTACAATGTCACTGAGTCAGTTTATAATTTTATTATTAATCACAATTTGCTATTCCTGCCCCTTCTGCTTCTGACAATACTTATAAAAATTTCAATTTAGTGAACTTCACAGAAATTTATTAATCATCACAGTGTGTGTGTGTGTGTGTGTGTGTGTGTGTGTGTGTGTGTGTTCAGGTTTATGGTTGGATGTAGCAGAATGCCTCCTAATCAGAATTATACTACTTGGATTTTCCTGGAACCTCAGTTTTTAGCAGATATACATTACTGTTTTAAAAATTCTCACTCTAGGGGTGCCTGGGTGGCTCAACTGGTTAAGCGTCTGACTTCGGCTTAGGTCATGATCTCACGGTTCATGAGCCCCGCGTAGGGCTCTGTGCTGACAGCTCAGGGCCTGGAGGCTGCTTCAGATTTTGTCTCCTTCTCTCCCCCCACCCTCCCCCCATGTTCTCGCTCTGTTTCCGTCTCTCAAAAATGAATAAATGTTAAAAAAAAATTCTCATTCTATATACCAGTGAAATTTAATATCCAAATCAAATAATTAACTGTGTATTTATATCTGTTTTGTATATCCTACAGGTTTCTTTTATCAGATATTTAAAAAAAAAATGGTTCTTTTTCTTTCTGACATGAGATTATCCCTTTTCACCAACAACACTGCCTGATGCAGGAAGGAAATGAGAAAACTATAGATTTTCTATTTCTGTAAGCTACCTGTTGTTTCTTGCCTTCTCTCCAACCACTCCTGGAAATGGAGAAGGAATTTGTTGCTGGATTGCCTCTTTGTTATTTTTTGCCCTATATAATACATCAAGTCATGGATAATTTTATCATTAAATGTACTCTTGCTAACAACAAGAAGATAGCATCAAGGCTGTTAATTATAATAAGAATATGACAAGGAGTGAAAATTATTTTTGATAATTTTTCATTTTATTTGCCAACAAATTTTGTCATGTTTAGTATAAAGCAATTAAACAGATTGCATAAATTATTTTAACACGTATTAAATATTCCCTTTATAAAATTTCTTAGAATTTTAAAAATATCAAACCTCTAGTACTAACCTCAAATAAATAAATCTAATATTAATGATGACAGATATTACTGGAAATGTATAATGGTGCTTATTTTCTTTTGACAAAAAGACTTTGGAGGTTTTAAATGAAGTTTTTCCTTCCCTATTCAACCTCACCCTGTATATTGATAAGTTTTTCCTCATTATATAGAATTGCTCTAGTCTTTTCCTGTGTTTAAAAATTCTTTCACTACAAAATATTGAAAATGAGCAAAGTTGGAAGACTGACACTACCCAACTTCAAGATTTACTATAAAGCTAAAGTAATAAAAAAAAAAAAGCACAGTATTGTTGAAAGAATAGACAAATAGATCAACAGAAGAGAGAGCCTAGAAATAGAATCACGTAAATACAGTCCACCCATCTTCTACAAAAGAGCAGGCAATACAATGGAGAAGATACAGGCTTTTCAACAAATGATGTTGGAACTGGACATCTACATGCAAGAAGTATACACAGATGAAGACCTTATAGCCTTCATAGAAATTAAATCAAGACCTAATTGTAATCATAGACCTAAATGTAAAACACAAAACAATAAAGCTTCAGGAAGATAGCCTAGAAGAAAATCTAAACAAATTTAGGTATGGTGATGACTTTTTAGACACAACATCAAAGGCATGATTCATGAAAGAAATAACTGATAATCAAGATTTTAATAAAATTAAGAACATTTGCTCTATGAAAGACCATGTCAAGAGAATGAAAAGACAAGCCACAGATTGGGAGAAAACGTTTGCAAAAGACCTATCTGATAAAGGACTAGTATCCAAAATATACAGAGAACTCTTAAAATTCAAAAGTAAGAAACCAGCCCAATGAAAAGATGGGCAAAAGACGCAAATAGACATCTCATGGAAGAAGATATAGAGATGACAGATAAGTATATGAAAAGATGTTTCACATGATATATCATTAAGGAACTGTACATGAAGACAAGGTACACCCTATTACAATGGCCAAAATCCAAAACACTAACGCCAAATGCATGCAAGGATGTTGAACAGCAGGGACTTTTATTCATTGCTGGGAGTAATAAATTGCTGATAAAATGGTATAGCCACTTGAAAGATAGCTTAGTACTTCTTACAAAACTAAACCTAATGTTACCATATTATCCAGCAATTATGCTCTTTTGTATTTACCTAAAAGAGTTGAAAACTCATGTCCAAACAAAAACCTGTACGTGGAGGTTTATAGCAGCTTTTTCGCACAATTGTCAAAACCCGGAAGCAACAAAGACGTCTTTCAGTAGGTGAATGAATAAGCAAACTGTGGTATATCAAGATGACAGAATATTATTCAATATTATTCAAAATGGAGTTATCAAGCCATGGAAAGACATAGAGGGAACTTAAATGCATATTACTAGTGAAAAAGCCAATATGCAAGTCTATATACTATGTGATTCCAATTATATGACATTCAGGAAAAGACAAAACTATGGAGACAGTGAAAAAACATCAGTGGTTTCCAGAAATTAGGGGGGGAGGAAGGAATGCATTGGTAGGGCAAAGAGGATTTTCTAGGGCAATGGAAGTGTTGTATATGTTACTGTAATGATGGACACATGTCAGTATATTTGTCCAAACCCACAGAATGTGCAACACCAAAACAGAACCCTAATGTAAACTATGAACTTTGAGTAAAAATGATGTGTATAGGTTCACTGATTATAACAAGTGTACTACCCTGGTGTGACTATAGAGAGAAGGGTGGGACAGTGTGGGCGGGTGGGTAATAGGAGTATATGGAAACTCTCTGTAGTTGCCACTCAGTTTTGCTGTGAACCTAAAATTGCTCTAAAAATTAAAGTTTAGAATCATTTTTTTTAATCCATGTAACTACAGTTGAAGAGCTTTCACTTAACCTTCAATTGGAAGTGATTGGTCTGCATTGTAAATATATGCTAAGAGGAAAATATCAAGAGAAGCATTTAAAAGAATTCTTAAATTCAGACTTCCAAATGATGAATATTTTCAAAGTAAATCGTATGGTCACAGACTGAGAGCACTATTTGACAATACACATCTGTGTGAAAAGACATTTTTAAAGACAAAACATGTAAAATGCCATTACAGATCAGCACTATTGGTGAATATTTGGAATATATTTTGATAACAAGGAACACTAACTTTGAATCCCAAATAAGCACAATCTGTCCCCCAAAATAGAATTCCACTATTCTCGTTAGATTTGTATTTAAAAAGTTATACTCCATTACCATTATCTGAATTATTTAAATTTCATTTTAAAATTGTGGAAATTAAATTTAAAAAACCCCTTTCTAGACACATGATTCTTTTCTTTTTTGAGTCACTGCTTCTTAAAGTGTGTGTGTGTGTGTGTGTGTGTGTGTGTGTGTGTGTGTGTGTGTGTTGTTTTGCCTTTCATCTATGTGACTTATTTATAACTGGAAGGCTGGCCTTTTAATCCTCTTCAAAGAGATGTCTTTATTCTCCTCTCTAGTCACACTCAACCTCATCCCTCTGTCTTTCACCACCTTATCTGCACAACACCAACCTGTGTCCTGATAAACTCTTGGGGACCCTGCCACTTTCCCACTACAGCCAGTGGATATTGCCAGTCTTATTTCATTTGCTGTATCATAAGCGTTCCTCTCCTTAAAATGGCTTTTTTCCTGTGGCCATCTCAATATCCTTGACCTTCCTGCTGCTTCTCAGGCTTTTTCCTTGCCTGCCTCTTTTACTTACATGTTCTCCAGAGATGTCTTCTCTGCCCTCATCTCCATCAACATTGCCTCCTGACTGATTTCCTCAATTCCAAAAACTTCAATCTCCAATATCCATCTTGATTGTAGTGAATCCCAAGGATATATTTTTAGGATATATCACACTTTCCCCTGATATAACATATTATCCATATATCTAGCATCCTCATGGTTATCTCCCTTTGGGGGTCTCATAGAATCTCAACCTTGGTATGCCCAAATTTGAGCTTATTATTCTCAACCAGGAATGGTGATTCCTCTTCAATTTCTTCAGTGAAGGACGTTATCATTTCCAGTTATATGGCCACTAACTTGCGGTCACTCTCTTCTTTCTCTCACCACTAACATCCAGTCTGATACTGTTGATTCTTCCTCCTACATATGACATAGAGTCTAGTTCCTCTTTTGTACATCCCCGGGACGTGAGGATCTCACCATCATCTTTCATCTGGATCATGGAAATAGTCTCCTAATTGGTCTCTCTGCCTCTAGCACAGTGTCCACCATACACCGAGCATTTTATTCTAAAATTTAAATCCTGTGCCGGCCATGCTATTTCCAGGGGGCACTAGAGAAAAGAGAAGATTTATTTGTTATTTCTTAGGTTGTTATGTAGAAGAATTTTTCCCAATACATCCTTGCTCTCTTGCGCTATCCTGCGGCATTCACATCTCCCCAAATAAGTGGAGTTTATTTCCTTGGTGACTTTGGAAAAGCCACTGCTCATTGTGACTCAAATACTTCCCTTCTCATCCTCTTGGGAGTCAGATTCTTACCAAAGGCATCCCTGTTGATCCGTTCCTCCGCTCCTGTTCCTCTAGGAGACTGTGATTTTCTAGTACTGCCTTATATCCATATATCCAATTCTGGCATTCAAAATAAGGAAGCATATATTGTCTGTCTGCATACCTAAGCACCATAGGTCAATCTAACCATTCAGTAATAAAAGGGACATTTCATTTTCAATCTTTCTTACTCCATGTCCAATTTCACAATTAGTAAAAAATTCCTGTGGGATAAGTCTTGCTATTTATTGAGCTCCATCAAGCCCCACATCTGCTGTTTTTTTGCCAGAAAAATTAAGAGACAGACAAGGATGACATTTGGGAAGAAAAATTATAGATTGGGACTCCTGTCAGGAACTCAGTTTTGGTGACCGTTTAACAACTGGGTCACTTTTACCTCAGTTATTTGCTGAGGCTTATGTTGTATCTTATAGTTGTTTTTCACAGGTGTGAGTCTGGCTTTTATCTTGTGCCCCAGGCAGGCAGCTTCAGACAGTCCACCAAAAGCTGTTTTTCTAGAGGCAGAACTGAACTTCTATGAGCACGTTTATTGAAAGTTTAGCAAATACGAGCCTTATTCTGTGGGCTGTGACAGTCAGGCCTTGGAAAGAGTTGCAGAAAGCCTGCCCAAATTCCATCTCTTTGTAGTTACTTTCTAAATTAAAAAAAATAATAATATTTATTTTTGAGAGAAAAAGCATGAGCAGGGGAAGGGCAGAGAGAGAGGGAGACACAGAATCCAGAGCAGGCTCCAGGCTCTGAACTGTAAGCGCAGAGCTCCACACAGGATTCGAACTCACGGACCACAAGATCATAATCTGAGCCAAAGTTTGACTGAGCCACCCAGGCGCTCCTCTTTGTGATTACTTTCAAAGTATATTCTGGTCCAGAGGAGGGGACAGTGGAACATCTAATCTTATGGATTCTAGTGATTGAAGGGCCACACTTAGCATGTGATTTCAGATTGGCTCTTGATTTGTTAAGTATAAAATCTTTGAACACGGCTCTAGGATTCTAATGTCCAACATTGTCTTTACCCATAGAAGGTTGTATGATTTTATAAATAGACAAATAATAAAGAATAAAGTCCCTTGTTTTGAAAAGAATCTGTGATTTCCTTTTTGTAAATACAAAGACAGTTTACAGAGCCTTTGCCTGAAATGCCATCTCTTTGATGGTTTTAAAAAACACGCTTTGATTTTACTATCAGAACAGAGAATGAGAAAATTAAAATAAAAATAAAATAGGAAGGAAAATCTTTCTTTAGGAAAAAGATTGAGATCTTAAGGAACAGATTAGATAATGGCAATGAGGTTGTGGGATGCCAGGATAGACCTGACAGACAAATATAACAGGGAAGAAGAAATGTACTAGGAGAAATTGGTCTTAATTAAGCTTTTAGAAAATGAGACTATTTCTTCCTTTACTATGTTGGTAACTAATTGAAGGCCTAAATAAATTTGACAGAGGAAAAGAAGCAAAGTCTCTGAGAGCAGTTGTCAGAATCATGAACACAATGAAGAGTGCCTTCTGGAAGTCACAAGTAGAGCCCATAGTACCAGTTATTAGGGAAGAGATCCTTCAAAGACTGAGATAGTTATAACAAGAGGTTATAAAACATCAAGCATATTTGTGAAAGGAAAAAAAAGTCAGCATAACATTTTCAAGGTATTATTAGATAAGTCTTTAAAGTAATACAGTCATTGTAAAAATTTACATCCCTAGCCTGGATCACTTCTGTGAACTCCAGATTTATATCAAATGGACTACTTCTATTTCCCTTTGCTCTCAAATAGGCACCTCACTTTTAATATCTCCTAAGCAGATCATATCTATGACTACGATGTCACCCTCAGTCTTTGTCATTGTTAGTTGATCAGGCAAAATCATTAGATATTGCCTAAGTTCTTTCTTTTTTATACCCATACCCAATCTCTCGGCACGGAGTACTGACCAGGCATTCACAACGTGTCTAGAATCTAGCCACTTCTCTTCACCTCCACTGTTGCTATTCTGGTCAAAGCTCAGATGACTATAGTTGCTCCCTGACTAATCTTCCTGCCTCTACCTTTACACCCACATAATTCATCCTTAGCAGAGGAGCCAGACTGGAGCTTTGAAAGCAGATCATGACACTTGATGCATCTCTGCTCAAAACCTTCCAGTCCCTGCTGTAACTCTCACACATATACAAGAAAAAGTGAAACAAAATTTGTGAAACAAAATTATTCAACATTTTACCTGTATCTACAAAGATAAAAATATCTGCATATTCTTTGACCTAGTAGTTCTACTCCTAGGTATATAACCAATACAAATGTGTACAAAATATATGTGCAAGAATATGTATAGCATCACAAATAGCTCTAAACTGGGAACAAACACAAATAGCGATTTATAGCAGAATATATGTATGAATTGGGGAACATGTTGATTTATATCACTCACTATGAGAGATTTTACAAGAGAAACATTGGGCATGGCAAAAAAATAAAAAGCACTAAATTACAGAAAATAGTAATTGCTTTAAAGGTGTTAGAAAAAGAAAGAAACGAACTTACGCATATTAGAGTATTTGAAATTCAACTGAGCCCTCTCACAAGTAATGGGGGACAGCATAATGGAACAACAACAACAACCCCAAAAACACTTAAGTAAATGAGTGCAGAAAACATGGACCATAAAGAAATGCAGCTTAAAGATCTGGAATGTAAACACAGGGAAGAAAACAGTGTGCGAGAAGAACATGACAGAGTTAGTGGTCCCCAGCAAGTACTTAAGGTTCCAAACCCTTCATTGTAGCTGTAGATTAGGATTCTGATTAAGTTTGGGAATATTTTCAGTTTGGAGAAATGTGGGATCAGGAAGGAAATCTCAAGGCATTAGGTTTTACAGGTCTAAGCAACCTCCTGTGCAGCAAGAGCATTCGACTATGCCACTGTGTCAGAAGACACAAGATATTCACAAGACACAATAAAGACTCTGTGGCCAGTAGAGCCCACCTCAGTATCACAACAGGCTGCCAGAAGTATGGAGTTCAATGAGGAAGTGGGAAAGAAATGGGAAAGAAAGGCATATCTAAAAAGACTTGGTAACTGTGGTGGCCACCACTGAAAATGTGTAAACATCAATAAGGCAGATACTATTCTTTCACAGCAAAAAGAGCATGCAGGTAGTTTTTTCCTCTACATCTGTGAAATTTCTAATACAAAATTATCTTCTTGATGAGATATTTCCCTACACTGAATATAAGTTCACTGGGCATGAATTCCAGACATCTGCCAAGGCTGAACAGAGAAAATTTTCTCCTTTATTCCCATGTTCCTTTCCCCAGCACATTCTTAAAATTACCAACTGTAAAGTCAACACAGCTGTCATGGATGCCAGGGAGGGAAGAATGGAGCTGGGGAGAAGAGTGTTTACATGAATATTTCAGGCAGAATCACTAAGCCATAATTTTTATTACTTAAACCAGAAATAGTGGAAAATGAGTAAGCATTCCAGTATTTCAGGATTTTATTATACACATCACCACTCAGCTGCCATACAGAAGTAAACACTGGCATTTTACAAGCTAAATAACTCCAAGTTGTGACAAACCAATAGTTTTTGTCCGCAGTGATATCACACAGCAATTGCCACATGAGCTGTTTCTCTTTGCCTTTTACTTTTATACACATAATTTTGTCATTCTTGGAACAAAATTAGTACCCAAATAAATATGTAAATTCTAGCTGACCATTTGAAAGTTTTTTGAGAATCCTTATAATAGTGAAATAAATAGAATTTCTTTTTTTTTCTAAAACCAGTCTGAAAATAAATAAAACCTAACATTACAGGCTTTGGGTATTAGAGATTAGAAAATTTCGATTTTTTATTTAAACCACTAATTTTCAGATCCCTGTTTTCTTAATATATTTTATATGAACATATAAATTTGTATTCATATCCACTTCAGAAATGAACCCCTTAAAATTACATGCATTTATAAAATAAAACATGCATTTATCTGAAAAGATAAACAAAACTGGTAAACCCTTAGCCAGACTCATCAAGAAAAAAAGAGAAAGGACTCAAATAAGAAGTGAGAGAGAAGTAACAACTTATATCATAGAAATACAAAGGGCTACAGAGAGTACTATGAAACATTATACACCAACAAATTTGACCTCCTAGAAGAAATGGATCAATTCCTAGAAACATACAGTCTTCCAAAATGGGATCGAGAAGAAATAGAAAATCTGAATAGACTGATTTCAGGTAATGAAATTGAATTGGTAATCAAAAAAAAGTACCAAAAAATGAAAGTCCTGGATCAGAGGGATTCACAGGTGAATTCTACCAACCATTTAAAAAAGAGTTAATATCCATTCTTCTCAAACTATTTTAAAAAAACAAAACAAACAAACAAAAAAACTGGGAAAGAAGGAAACCTTCCAAACACATTCTACAAGGCCAGCATTGCCCTGATACCCAAACTGGACAAAGACACCACAAAAAAAGAGGACTATAGGTCAAAAACTGTTATAAATGCAAAAATCCTCAACAAAATATTAGCAAACTGCATACAACAATACATTAAAAAGATCCCCTTCATCATGATCAAGTGGGATTTATTGAAGAAGTGTAAGGATGGTCCAGTATTCACAAATCAATGTGATACACATTAACAAAATGAAGGATAAACAATCGTATGATAATCTCAATAGATGAAGAAAAAACATTTGACAAAATTCAACATCTATTCATGAAATAAATTTCAACAAAATGGCATTAGATGCAATATACCTCAACATAATAAAGGCCACATTGAAAACTCAAGACTAACATCATACTAAATGGTGAAAAAATGAGAGCTTTTCCTCTAAAATGAAGAACAAGACAAGGATGTCCACTGTCATCACTTTTATGAGACACAGTACTAGAAGTCCTAGCCACAGCAATAAGAAATAAGAAGCATCCATTTGGTAAGGAAGAAGTTAAACTGCCACTATTTGTAGATAACATAATACTGTACATAGAAAATCCTAAAGACTCGATCAAAAATTAGAAATAATAAACGAATTCAGTAAAGTTGCTAGATACAAAATTAACACCCAGAAATCAGTAGCATTTCTACACTAATAGTGAAGTAGCAGAAGGAGAAATTAAGAAAACCATTCTCTTTGCAGTTGCACCAAATATAATGAAATATCTAGGAATAAACTTAACCAAAGAGGTAAAAGACCAGGACTCTGAAAGCCATAAAATAATGATGAAGAATATGGAAGATAACACAAATGGAAAGATATTCCATGCTCATGGATAGGAAGAATAAATATTGTTAAAATGTCCATATTAGTCAAAGATTACATACAGATTTCATGCAATCCCTATCAAAATAATAACATTTTTCACAGAACTAGAACAAGTAATACTAAAATTTGTATGAAACCACAAAAGACCCTGAATAGTCAAAGAAATCTTAAGAAAGAACAAAGCTGAAGGTGTCACAATCCCAGATTTCAAGATATTCTACAAAGCGGTAGTAACCAAAACAGAATGGAATTGGCATAAAAATAGACTCATAGATCAACAGAACAGAATAGGGAGCCCAGAAATAAACCCACACTTAGATGGTCAATTAATCTATGCCAAAGGAGACAAGAAAATACAATCGGGAAAAGACAGTCTCTTCAATAAATGGTGCTAGGAAAACTAGACAGCCACCTGTATAAGAATGAAACTGGATCCCTACACATAAATAAATTCGAAATGGATGAAAGACCTAAATGTGAGACAGGAAACTATCAAAATCCTAGAAGAGAACACAGGCAATAATTTCTTTGACATAAACCATAACAACATTTTTCTAGATTTGTCTTCTAAGGTGAGAGAAACAAAAGCAAAAATGAACTATTGGGACTACATCAAAATAAAAGATTTTGCACAACAAAGGAAACCATCAACAAAACCAAAAGGAAACCCACTGAATGGGAGAAGATAGCAAATGCTATAGCAAATGCTATATCCAATAAGATATTAATATCCAAAATATATAAAGAACTTATACAAATCAACACCAAAACAAAAATAATCTCATTAAAAAATGGACAAAGAACCTGAATAGAATTCTTCCAGAGAAGATGTGTAGAGGGCCAAAGACACACAAAACAATGCTCAACATCATTAATCAAAAGGAAAATGCAAATCAAAACCACAATGAAATATCACATTTTACCTGTCAGAATGGCTAGAATCAAAAGACAAAAAGTAAGAATTGGCAAGGATGTGGAGAAAAGAAACCCTTATGCACTGTTGGTGAGAACATAAATTGGTGCAGCACTGTGGAAAATAGTATGAGCTTCTTCAAAAAATTAAAAATAGAAAGGTGCCTAGGTGGCTCAGTTGATTGAGTATCCAACTCTTGATTTCTGCTCAGGTCATGATCCCAAGTTTCTGGAATCAAGCCCTACATCAGGCTCCATACTGCGTGTGGAGCCTGCTTTAAGATTCTCTCTCTCTCTCTCTCTCTCTCTCTGCCCCTCTCCCCCATTTGCACTCTCATAAAAAATAAGCAAACAAATAAATAATTAGAAATGCCATATGATCCAGTGATTCCACTACTGGATACTCACCCAAAGAAAACAAAAACACTAATTTGAGAAGATATATATGCTCTTACAGATATTGAAGCATTATTTATAATAGTGAAGATATGGAAGCAACCTAAGTGTCCACTGATAGATGAATGGATAAAGATGTGGTCTGTGTGGCGCCTGGGTGGCTCAGTCGGTTGAGCGTCTGACTTCGGCTCAGGTCATCATCTCATGGTCTGTGAGTTCAAGCCCTGCGTCGGGCTCTGTGCTGACAGCTCAGAGCCTGGAGCCTGCTTCCGATTCTGCCTCTCCCTCTCTCTCTGCCCCTCCCCCGCTCATGCTCTCTCTGCCAAAAATAAATAAACATTAAAAAGAAAAAAAAATTAAAAAAAAAAGATGTGGTCTGTATGTACACATACACACACACACACACACATGAATGCAACAGAATATTATGTAGATATAAAAAAGGATGAGATCATGCCATTTGAAACAACATGGATGGATTTAAGGGTATTATGCTAAGTGAAATAAGTCAGACTGAGAAACACAAATATACAATTTTACTCTTGTGGAATCTAAAAAACAAAACAAATGCACAAACAAAATGCAGAATCAGATCTATAAGAGGAGAAATTGATGGTTGCCAAAGGGAAGTGGGGGTGGGTAGGCTAAATGGGTGAAGGAGAGGAAGAGACATAGACTTCCATTTATAGAATGAGTAAGTCACGGAAATAAAAGGCACTACATAGGGAATACAGTCAATGATACTGTAATAGTATTGTGTGATGATGTAGGTTATCTACACTTGTGGTGAGCACAGCATAATGTCTAGAGATGTTGAATCATTATGTTGTACACCTGAAACTAATGTAACATTGTGTGCCAAGTGTACTTTAAAAAAAAGTGTAAACCACAAAAAAACATGGATTTATCTAATATATGTCAAAATAAAATAGATATATCAAATTTCAGTTTTACTGATATATATATATATCAATTATTGGCAAATTATTAATGAAAATATTTCAACAGATTGATGATATTCCAACATTATGTGATTTTATAATCTAAGTTTGGAAGCTAATGGAGATAAGAGGCTTATAGTTTTTTGAGTTAATTCATTCCATTAGACAATTATTTTTTTAAGGTTTATTTATTTTTGAGAGAAAGAGAGAGAGAGAGAGCAAACAATCATGAGCAAAATAGGGGCAAAGAGAGAGAGGAACAGAGGATCCAAAGCAGGCTCTGTGCTGACAGCAGAGAGCCAGATGCGGGGCTTGAACTCATGAACTGTGAGATCGTAACCTGAGCCGAAGTTGGACGCTTAACCGACTGAGCCGTCCAGGTATCCCCCATTAGACAATTCTTAAAATGAGTGAATTCCTAAAGTAGAGATTATTTCTGGTAAATATCCACCTAGTAATGTGTCCTCTATTGTTTACAGTAACAGATGTAAAATCTGCTTCTTCTGCCATAAAAATAGTCTGTCATTATATAAAAGCAGATAATACAATCCTGGAATTCCAGAATATTGGTTATTTAGCCAAAGTCCCTCTTAAGTTGAAAGCATAACCAGATACAGTCTTTCATATGTAGTGTGACCAGTGTGGGGTTCAAAGGACTAGTCTCATCCCCTGCGCCATACTGCTATCAAATATAAACTCCATAGTACTTTGTAGTGTACTGTCAGTACACTAATAAACAAATTCAGTAAAGTTGCAGGGTATATACTAGCAATCAATAATCCAAAAAGAAAATTAAGAAAACAATGTCATTTATAATAGCATTAGAAAGCATAAAATACTTATGGATAAACCTAAGCAAGAAGGTGAAAGCCTAGGGTGCCTGAGCGGCTCAGTTGGTTAAGTGTCTGACTCTTGATTTCAACTCAGATCATGATCTCACCCTTGAGATTGAGCCCCAAGTCTGGCTCTGCGCTGACAGAGTGGAATCTCCTCTTTCTCTGTCCCTCCCTCACGGATATGTGATCTCTCTCTCAAAATAGTAAACAAACTTTTAAAAAAAGATGAAAGCCTAAAAACTACAAAATATTGATAAAACAAGTTTAAAAAGACACAAATTAATGGCAAGACATCCTGTGTTCATGGACTGGAAGACATAATATTGTTAAAATGTCCATACTACCCAAAGTGATCTAAGAATCAATGCAATCCCTATCAAATTTTTTCAAGAAGAAAAATCTATTCTAAAATACATTTAGAATTTCAAGGGACTACAAATAACCAAAGCAAGCATTAAAAAGAACAATGTTGGAGGGGCGCCTGGGTGGCTCAGTCGGTTGAGCGGCCGACTTCGGCTCAGGTCACGATCTCGCAGTCCGTGAGTTCAAGCCCCGCGTTGGGCTCTGTGCTGACAGCTCAGAGCCTGGAGCCTGTTTCAGATTCTGTGTCTCCCTCTCTCTGACTCTCCCCCATTCATGCTCTGTCTCTGTCTCAAAGATAAATAAACGTTAAAAAAAAAATTAAGAAAAAAAAAAAAAGAACAATGTTGGAGGTTCACACTTCCTTATTCCCTAAAACATTACAAAGCTACAGTTATTAAAAGACAAAGTTGGATCAAACTATATACTAAAATTAACTCAAATGGGTTAAAAACCTAAATGAAAGACCCAAAAACTGTAAGATCCTAGAATAAAACATAAAGAAAATCTTCACGACATTGAATGTGACAAAGATTTCTTGGACTTGACACTGAGAGCATAGGAAATAAAAGCAAAAATAGAGAAATGGGGCTACATTATACTTAAAAACTTCTGTGCAAAGGACACAATCAATGGAGTGAAAAGACAACCAACCTATGGAGTAGGGGAAAATATTGGCAAATCATGTATCTGATAAAGCGTTAATATCCATAATATACAAAGAACTCCTATAACTCAACTACAAAAAAGTAAGTAGTGTGATTAAAAACTGAGCCAAAAACCTGAATAGGCAGAAGTGCTGCTGAAGATATAGAAAGGGATAGAAAACGTGGAACCTCTGTGCACTTTCGGTGGGATTATGAAATGGCAAAACTCACTTTACCTCTAAAACAGTATAACAGTTCCTTAAAAAAAATTAAGAATAGAATTAACATAAGATCCAGCAATACCACTTCTAAATATCTATCCAAAAGAGTTGAAAGCTGTGTCTTGAAGAGATATTTGCACATCATGTTCACAACAACATCATCCACAATAGCCCACTAGAAACAATCCAAATACCCATCAACAGCAAATAGCACAATGGAAAGTTATTCAGTCTTAAAAGGAAAGGAAATCCTGTTACATGTTACAACATGAATGAATCTTGAGGACATTATGCTAAGTGAAGTACGTCACAAAAGACAAATTCTATGCTTCCACTTATATGAGGAATCTAAAGGAGTCATATTGATTAGAAACAAAAAGTAGAATGTCAGGTACTCGGGGCTAAGGGGAGGAAGAAAGAGGGAGTATTGTTAAATGGCATAGAGTTCAGTTTTGCAAGGTGAGAAAAGTTCCAGAGATGTTACACAACAACATGAGTATATAGGTCAACACCTTTGAATTGGACCCTTAAAAATGGTGAAGATGGTAATTTTATACTATATGTTTTTTAGCACAATTTTTTTCATGTTTTTATTTAAATTCCAGTTAGTTAACATACAGTGTAATACTAGTTTCAGATGTGGAATTTCATGATTCGTCACTTACATACAACACCCAGTGCTCATCATAAGAAGTGCCCTCCTTAATACCCATCACCCATTGAATCCATACCCCTGCTCACTTTCCCTCCAGCAACCCTCAGTTTGTTCTCCACAGCTAAGAGTCTGTCTTCTGGTTTGCATCTTTTTTTTTTCTCCAATGTTTATCTGTTTTGTTTCTTACATTCCACATGAGTGAAATCACATGGTATTTGTCTTCCTGACTGACTTATTTCACTTAGCACCATACACTCTAGGTCCACCCGTATCATTGCCAATGGTAAGATTTCATTCTTTTTTATGGCTAATGTTCCACTGGATATGTATAAATTACATCTTCTTTATTCATTCATCAGTTAATGGGCCTTTGGGCTCTTTTCCTAATTAGGTTATTATTAATAATGCTTCTATAAATATTGGGGTGCATGTATCCCTTCAAATCAGTATTTTTGTATCCTCTGGATAAACACCTAATAGTGCAATTGCTGGATTGTAGCATAGCTCTATTTCTAATTTTTTGAGGAACCTCCATAACTCTTCTCCAGGGTGGCTGCACCAGTTTGCATTCCTACCAACAGTGTGGGAGAATTCTCATTTCTTCACATCCTCACCAACACCTGTTGTTTCTTGTGCTGTTGATTTTAGCCATTTTGATAGGTGGGAGGTGATATTTTATTTTACTTTTGATGTGCATCTTCCTGATAAGTGATGCTGAGCACCTTTTCAGGTGTCTGTTGGCCATGCGTATGTCTTCTTTTAGAAAATGTCTGTTCACGTCTCCTGATATTTTAATTGGATTATTCATTTTTGGGGTGTTGAGTTTCAAAAGTTCTTTAGATATTTTAGATTCTAACCCTTTATCAGATTTGTCATTTGCAAATCTCTTCTCCCATTCTGAAGGTTGCCTTTAGTTGTGTTGATTGTTTCCTTTGCTGTGCAGAAGCTTTTTACCCTGATGAAGTCCCAGTAGTTTATTTTTGCTTTTGTTTTTCATGCCTCAGGAGACATACCTGGTAAGAAGTTGCTATGAACTGATGTCAAAGAGCTTACTTACTGCCTATGTTCTCCTCTAGGATTTTGATGGTTTCCTGTCTCATATTTAGGTTTTTAAGCCATTTTGAAATTATTTTTGTGTATGGTATAAGAAAGGGGTCCAGTTTCACTCTTTTTCAGGTTGCTGTCCAGTTTTCCAAACACCACTTTTTGAGGAGACTTTTTCCATTAGGTATACTTCTATCCTTTGTCAAAGGTTAGTTGACCATATAGTTGTGGGTTCATTTCTGAGTTTTCTATTCTTTCCATTGGCCTATGTGTCTGTTTTCATGCCAGTACCATACTGTTTTGATCACTACATCTTTGTAATATAACTTGAAGTCTGCAATTGTGATGCCTCCAGCTTTGCTTTTCTTTTTCAAGAATGCTCTGGCTTTCAGGGTCTTTTGCAGTTCCATACAAATTTTAGGATTGTTTGTTCTAGCTCTGTGAAAAATTTTAGCACAATTTTTAAAAACCCTGTTATACTTGATGTTCACTAAGAACATGCACCCATATAATATGCTAGTTTATTATGTATGAATTGTTATCCAGTTTTCCAAAGCAGAAATCATTCTTTTTTTATTCCCATTTCTTCTTTATCCAGGCTGGGACTGTAGTCAAGGTAAATGTCTCTGATGCAAAGTTTAATGAGGTGTCAAAGAACTCAATAATTATGAGAGGTAGTATTTTAGTGCATTATGTTTAAAAACATCCAAATTAATGCTGAAAGTTCCATCATGAACAGAATTATTGACGTTTATATAAAGACAAGATCAGTGAAAGTACCATGCCAACCCATATTGGAGCCACCCTTACCAACACAGTCTGCAATGTGTTGCCAGTTAAACACTGTTAAGGTACCTACTTTCCCATGTCATGCATTCATGGCTACAGGGCAATCTCTGGAAGGAATTTTCTTTTTCTCTTCACTTCTGGCCATTTTAACTACTTCCCAAGAGCTAGCCACCTCTTCTATTAAATCTTCAGGGATAAATAAAGCTAGAAATAACCTCCCTGCCTCTATAGGACTATGGGATTTTTGCATTAGTCACGTGTAGTTTATTTGTTTGCTTATTTATTTATTTATTTCAGAGAAAGGGGGGAGGGGCAGAGAGAGAGAGAGGGAGAGAAAAAATCCCAAGCAGATTCTGTACTGTCAGTGTGGAGCCCAGCTCAGGGCTCAGACTCACAAACCATGAGATCATAACCTGAGCTGAAAGCAAGAGTCAGACGTTTAACTAACCGAGCTACCCAGGTGCCCCTAGTCGCATGCAGTTTAAATTACTAGTTTTGATCTTATTTATGAAATGTCTCATCTCTTATAAATTGTAAGCTCTCAAAAGGCAAGGTCTATATATACACACACACACACACACACACACACACACACACACACACACACATATATAGTAAAACCTCACTTTGCAAGCATCATTCCAGAAACATGCTTGTAATCCAAAGCACTTGTGTATCAAAGTGAATTTCCCCATAAGAAAAAGTGGAAACTCTGATGATTCATTCCACAACCCCAAAATATTCATATAAAAATGATTGCAATACTGTAATTAATACAAAATAGCAAATAAAATACAAAATATAAAGAAATATAAACAAATGAACCTGCACTTCCCTTTGAAAACCTTCGTGGCTTGTGTGAAGGAGACGAGAGAGGAGACTTATTGTCTAGGATGACTTTCTCTATCACTAATGGATGTTGACTATAGTACAGTATTAATAAACTCTTATCATATACTGTATTTAATGTAACTGGCAATAAGACAGCAGAGGGAAGCGGCTCTATCTGGAAGCAGCCTAACCTGGAATGAAGCAAAGCATTCCTAACATTACTCTTGTATGGAAAAGCAAAGGACTGTCCATAGGTGCTTTGAAGTAACAAAAAAAATACACTAGTACCAGTTGTGGGCACATTGCAACATTCTGAAAAATCATTGATTTCTGCCAAATACCGCGGCCAGAGATAAGCATCTGAGCATGGGAGACGATCACCCATAATCCCACAGCGAGAGAGAAAGATCAGAACCATTGGCTCAGTTGTGATCATGTGATATTTGGCATCACATGCTACTCATATTGCAAGACATCACTTGTTTATCTAATAAGTAAAATTTCTTAGAAATGTTTTCTCATTTTGCAGAACACTCACAGAACAAGTTACTCCCAATCCAAGGTGTTACTGTACCTTCAATGTCAAGCTAAGTGTTGAAACTTCCTCTGTGTGCGTGAGAGAGAGATAAATGAGACAATAATAACTTTGAATCTCCTCATCTCATAGTTTCCCCACATTATAGGTTATATAGCACTAGCCACTTAAATGCTGTGGGTCCTGAGGAGAAAACGGAGAGCAGTTCATAAAACTTCAGAAATAAAATGTCTCCCTAGGGAATTAAACATTTTTTTTTATTTGTTTACAGGTTAGAAAGCTAAAATGTTCAACATGTTTTCAGCCCAAGGGAAACACTAGAGTGCAACCAAATACATTAACACTGTCACTTTAAAACAAAGTGTATATTTTTCAAGCTTCGGATGATTATCTCAGGTATGCTTCTGAGAACATGAAAGAATTTTTACATTAATGGAATTAATGTAAAATAACATTCTACCGAAAATTTTTACTTGGACATAATATTATCCATATTAGTACCCATGCTTATAACCATACAAACCAAAAATTGTTATCTTCCACAGTAATAACTGGGCTTACACTGCAGATGGAGAAATAGCTTTTGTACTTTCTCAGATATTCCAGGGAAAAAATTACTCCTTAAAAAGGGAGCCATCCAGAAAAAAATGGCTTAGAGACTTCTAACTGCAGTTTTAAGAAACAGCCAGTTATTTGACAAGTTTTTATTGAGCTGCTCTACTGAGCCCTCTACCAGGTTGGGAGCTATATACAGGAAGGAGAAACCATGATCCCCGCTTTCAAAGAGCCTACAGTTTTGGGTGAACAAAATCCTAAACCATGATATCTATGATGTCTAGTCAGAAAGAGAAAGAGGCGGCTAGCACACTGGAAGTCCTGGTCAAACTGTGCTTCAGAAAATAGGAGATTAACCAAATGAAGAGTCAATTAATTTCCTAGGAGTCCACTGGTGAGGAATCCACTGGCATCACCTCAGAATTAGTATTAGACAAATTTCTGCATCTTGCATGCCCTCCTTAATTTAAAGGAAGCAGCACGATAATGGTAGGCATCTTTACATTCTGGAGGCAATTCATTGCACACCTAGTGTCAGTTGCATTGACACTAAAAGCTGTCAGCTTGAGTAGAGCCTGGAGCAAAAAGAGCCCTATAGCAGATTCAAACTGTGCTGGAAGCAGATTTTCCACTTAGGCTATACAATAGGGCAGAATCTATGGACTCAGATGTGGCAGGGCTATTGAGATACAGTGTTAAGTTTATGTCAGGCTCCATTAAGATAATCACAGTGCAGATTGTTAGGTTGTGCAGGGTTCTGCAATAAGGCTACTCCATCTGCAGCAGTGAATCAGGTGCCTTTTGAAAAACAAATCCTGGCATGCTCCCGACCCTGATAACATGGCAATGGAACATTAATTCAACACGTGACCACAGTATCCATTTGAGCTGGATTATGTTGACATGCCGAGTCATAAATATGGATATTGTAAGCAGTAGTCCATTAAAAGAATATATGAGTAGATAACCCAGACCCCATTTCACCCCATAGAGTTGTACCAGCACCCCACATTTAGGTCCTATTTACAGGCACGTGTGTGGGAGTGTTCTATAGGTGCAGCTGAAAAAGAAGAAAAAGCTCTGAGCTTGGATTTCAGATAGTTCAAGTTAGTATATGGATGTAAGCTAAAAATGAATGGCAGCTGAATTATAGCCACACGCAGGGGTGACTTTGAGAGACAATGAAAGGGAAAATATTCCCAATGGACGACCTTTAAATGGTGCACCTGGCATCCACTTTGTGTGGAAACAGAAGTAGGCAGAAATGGAAACTATATATAGATTCCTGGAAAGTGACCAGAAGCCTGGCCAGCTGGCCAGGAACCTGGAAGGAAAACACTGGAATATTGGACACAAAGAGTTCTGAAGTGGAAACATATGGGTGTACATATGGCAATGGGCAGAATGTCCCTCCGGAATGCAGTAACACAAACTACAGCTAAAAACTCTATGTGGTTGTCTCTGTAGAAGAAAGACTATGTGGGCCTAGGAATCAAACGTTGACGTGTTAAGTAGTCCCACTCACCATCTTTCCCAATGACTCACTGGGGGAATTTGTGCTTTCATCCACCTCTCTGGGTTTTGTAGAATTACAGGTCCTGACTCCTATGGTGGGGTGAACTCCTGCCAAAAAAAAAACTCAGTGAGGGTTTTTTTGAACCGTAAGCTATGGCTATCCTTTCAGCATTTTGAACTTCTCTTGTCTGGAAACCAGCAAGCAAGAAGAGACTTCAATATCTTGGAAGAGATAATTTGCCTTGATGATGAAGAGGAGGTAGGGCTGCTTTTGCTAAGTGGGAAAGAATGTGTAAAATTCCATTGATCCACTTGGTTATCTCTTGGGACTCCCTTGCCCAATTATAACTGAATGGACACATGCCTAAAAAGTAAATAGTTTCCAAGGGCTGAGATCCTTCAAGAATGACAGTTTGGGTCATACCACCAGGTAAGCCAACATGACATGCAGATAAAAGCTAAGGATGAGGAGCATTTAGAATGGACAGTGGTGGAAGGAGACAGTGAGTACTTGCGTAGGCCCCAAAACCAACCTCAAAGGCAGAGTCTGCAGTTAGTTCACTAAGCCCTCTCTTCTAAGTTCCCCCTCAAGAAGATAGACCCATGGGGAGCTGCTCCATGTACATGTATGGAGAAGTGGAATTATAATTTGTAAGGTTTAGACTATGGCAGCCATGGAGTTGGGCCCCTCAAGTCTCTTTTCAAGAGAGCATTTGTTGCAAACAGTGTAGTTAACCTCCAGACATAGCATCTTCCATATCCCTTCTGCTGCAGACCAAAAATTGTCGTTAGCCAGAAAGCTAGGGTAAGTGTAGAATTCACTTTATGCATTCCCCCTCTTGCAGTGACCAGTCTTGCACTGCCTGCTGTCAAAGTCTGAAAAATATCTCTCATATTTTGTCCAGTATTTTAGCTGTTTTACATGGGAGAATAATTTCCATACCAATTAATCCTACTTGGTTGGAAACAGAAAGCCACTGAGATCTTAACGCCATGTTTAATAACAGCTTCATCAGAAATCACAGTATGTCTAAATGCATTCAAATTATAGTAAGAATGAAATTCCCAAGTGTTAACTCTACTTTGGTTGCTTTGATTCAGAGGATCATGCATATAATCTCTAAAACATTTCTTATCCATAAATCTATACTTAGATGAACATTAGGATAATTTGAACACACCATGTCGCTTTGTTATTGAAAGTTATTTGAATAAATCCTGCTGTTAAAGTAATACCTGATAATACCCACAGCTAAAAAATTCACAGAAATGCTGGAAAATACAAACATACAACTTTTTCAGAAAACTACCTAATTCAAATTGATATACAAGTCAACCAAATATCAGCTCCTGAAAATTTTTAAATGGATCATAATGGCACACAATGGAGATTAAATGCAGCCCTAAGAAATTGCAATGTCGTTAAATCATTTAATGATCATATAACAGAGAAATTGATTTGGAAGGAAATCTAAAGATCACCAACCCAATTTCTCTTATTTTTATTTATCAATGTTTTGAGGTTTTCTGGTTTTGACTTTGTAAGTATTTATTCATTTTTTTAAGAAAGAAAGAGGGTGCATGTGTGCATGCAAGAAGGGGAGGGACAGAGAAAGAGGGAAAGAGAGAATCTCAGGCAGATTCCATGCCCAGCACAGAGCACCAAGCCAGACTCAGTCTCATGACCATGAAATTATGACCTGAACTGAAAAAAAGAATCAGATGCTTAACCAACTGAGCCACCCAGGC
Organism: Panthera tigris; assembly: GCF_018350195.1. NCBI lineage: Eukaryota > Metazoa > Chordata > Mammalia > Carnivora > Felidae > Panthera > Panthera tigris. The sequence continues at coordinate 146,381,126 of NC_056663.1, forward strand.
ACCCTGTAAAGTTCATTTTGAATTTAACTGAAATTAATATTTAAACATTCTTACATTAAGCCATGATTGGACGTGTCAACACAGATAAAAACAGAAAGCTCAGTTCACTGTGGCTCATTTTAGTCAATCTATTTCTTGTAGTGCTGTTGGAATTGTTTGAGCCACTAAATATTAAAAATTAGCTAAGGTAATCAGCTGATTAATCTAGTGATAAAGTGGTATATTTGTGCAAAGTTTATAAAGTCGACATGTAAGCTTCTTGGGTTTAATATTAAATTGTGCTTTATTTTATCAGTTTCTATGATTCCATTATTGACCTGATCAAGTAGGTAACATTGTGATCTTACTATAATTTTTAAATTAAAATTAACTTCAATTAATTCAAAATGGATTTTACTTTAATGTCAGAAGATTCCAATGCCAATTTTAAAAATAACATACAATTGTTTTTCATGTAAATTCTCAAACCTCTTTGGTTGTATACTTGTAATTTGGATTCCTTCCATCCATGTTTTATAATAGTGAGATTATCTCATAGTAATATACAAAACAAGTTTCTTTGTAAGAAACAAATATCAAATATGTTAAAAAGAAAAAACAATTCTGTCAATACATTAAAATATGCTCAAATATTCCCTCCAAAATTAGCATATTTATCATAACCTGCCTATATTTTGTTATCTTATTTCTTTACAAACATCAGTTTTCATATACAAAACATGAAAATAATGTTTGACATAAAAAATTCAAGAGTGGGTTTTTGCAGTATCTTTTGTTGATGAACTATTTGTTATGATCACACTATTTTTTTTAAATGTTTACTTATTTATGTTTGAGAGAGAGCAAGGGAGTGTGAGCAGGGGAGAGGCAGAGAGAGAGAGAGAGAGAGAGAGAGAGAATCCCAAGCAGGCTCTGCACTGCCAGCATGGAAGCCGATGTGGGGCTCAAAACTCATGAACCACGAGATCATTACCTGAGCTGAAATCAAGAGTGAGACACTTAACCAAATGAACCACTGAGACACCCTAAACCAAATATATTCAAAAGAGAAAAAATTTATACACACAAAGCATCTCAATAGATACTGATAAGAAATTTTTAAATATGGATGTTTGGCAATATTCAACATTCACTCATTTAAAACTATCTTGGTTAAGTGAAAATATAAGCTATGTACTGAATATGATAATACATCATCTCAAAGCAAAATTCAACCCTATGTGTATACTAAAATTAAAAAAGACCCTCCCACTAATGTAAAAAAGACTTGAGTATCTATTTTCATGTTTCTAACTGTATTTAGAAATACTGTCTCTTAGGGGCGACTGGGTGGTTCAGTCGGTTGAGCATCGAACTTCAGTTCACATCATGATCTCACAGTTTGTGAGTTCAAGCCCCGCATCGGGCTCTGTGCTGACAGCTCAGAGCCTGGAGCCTGCTTCGGATTCTGTGTCTCCTTCTCTCTCTGCACCCCCCCTCCACTCACGCTCTTTCTCTCCTTCAAAAATAAATAAACATTAAAAAAAAAAATTAAATAAAAAAAGAGAAATACTGTCTCTTCAATATTACAAGAAAAATAGATTTTGAAAAATATTTTCACAAGATATGATTATTATCTAAAGAAGTAAGTACACATAGTAAGAAAACTGTTTAAGTTTTTAAGGTAGTCATTTGTTAAATACCTAGACAAAAATCCATGCCATTTTCTACATATCCATGTCATAATTTTGAAAACACGTTGACAACAAACTCATGGTAAAAATGGGATGGGACTTTGGAGTTATTGAGGAATTTAAAATTTTTGAAGGTGCAAAACAGATGAAAATTTATTTCACAAATGAAATAAAGCGAGCTGAGGAAGCCAGAGATATATGAATACGTATCGAAGTGTTGAACTGAAATTTGGATTCAATCTGCCTACAAGAATCTTTATGAGGCTGACAACTCCGAATGAGTAGAGAAGAGTGAGAAAGTTGCAGGTAACCAGTTTCCAATGTGCCCTCCCTACGTGCTGCACAACCCAGGAATCCAGACCTACAGGCAGCCTAATGTTGATCCCCACAAAGCACAGATACATACTAGAGAACTAGAGAGGATTACAGTCTGAAGGTGCATTTTTGAGAAAAAGTTTCTAGAAGCCTATGCGGTGATGAGCTGTCTCCCCTCATTTCTGTAACACATATTGTTCTACCCTATACCACGGTGGTATATGCACCCAGATCCTGTCAACTGGCAGCAGAGCCTAATTGTGTGAAGTCTGGGGAAAACCGAGCTGGTCAAATTTGGGCAGGAGAGTCTGGGCTGTGAACAGGTGACAGGCCACACGTGAGAGGATGCACATTTCCCAGGATGTTATCAGAGTAGCAACTGACACCACAGTCACAAATTCTTTGCCAAAGAAGAAATTTCCTTGACACAGTAGACCAAGGTTTATGAAGTTATAAATTTACAATTCTTAGAGAAATTTTTAACAGGCAAATCCTGCTTTTTAGTAACTTTGTTCTAAGTAACCTTACTAAATAATGCTTATTATGAAATTAAATTTATTAAAAATTAAGTCAAATGATTGAACATAATTTATTACATTGGTAATATGGATGGGACTGTGGAAAAGGACATTAGGTAAAAACTAAGGAAATACAAACAAAATATGGACTTTAGTCAATAATAATATTGGTTCATTAATTATAACACATTTATCATACAAATGTAAGTATTGTTATGGGAACTTTCTATGCTACCCTCAAATAATTTTCCATAAATCTAAAACTGTTCTTAAAAAATGCAGTTTATAAGAAAATTATAACTAAAACTTTGGTATGATTAAATTATGAATTGGGTTTACCCATGGGTATGCCTTAGGGCAAATTCACACTCAGTTCATCATTTTTCTTTTGTTTTTGTGAAACCTATCAATTTATTTCATGTTAAAGTGTAGCAAAATCTCTCTCTCTCTCTCTCTCTCTCTCTCTCTCTCTCTCTCTCACACACACACACACACACACACACACACACCCCTACGCACCCCACTAAAAAGTAATCTTTCACATGGTTAGAAGAATATTAAAAGATGAAAAGACTTTTCCAATCTGGTATCTGATTGATAATATTTACTGGGCCTTTGCAATGTTCCAAGCACAATTCTAAAAGTTTGGTTCTGTTTTATGTTAGCAATTCACTGTGCCAATTAAAATCCCTATGAGGATGTCCATCCTTTGTTACAATGTAGAAAGTTGCAAGGGCCTGTTGCTTTCACCCTAGCAATAAGAGTAAGATATGCTACAACGTCACAGTTTTTTTTTCCATTTATAGCCCTGATGATACAAAGAAACATATACAGATTCCAAACAGCAAAGAGTCTTCTCTAGAAGGAAAGAAACATGAATGTTTTTATTTCTGCCAGAGCTGTAGAAATACGCCATCGAAATCTTCACATAGAAGTTAACTGGTCGAATGTAGAGTGTGCTTTTAGTGGCTGCCATATGTATTAGATTCCTTGAGGAGCCCCAGCAATTCAGTAAATCTGCAGACACACACGCAGACTCTTTCCCTTGGACTGTCCTGGAATATGCTGCAGGCTGGTAGAAAGACACAAAAGCTGAGAAAGAGTGCACTGAAATCCAAAGTGCAAGCCAGCAGCCCACTGAAAACAGAGGAGCAAAAGAACTGAGAAAGAGGCCTGTATGTGCTCCAGGTCTTAACCAAATGCACTTCCCTCAGTGGTCCCTGAAGCCTGGAAGCAGGGCATAGAGCAGAAAATAAACTCCCTAAGTTCAGAAAACTGAGAGTAGAATGGAAAAATTAAAGAGCCCCCTAGCTAGAAATATTTTAGAAAAAATAAAACTGTCTTTATTAGCAGATGACATGATTGGGAGAAAAATCCTGAGCAATCTACAAGAGGCTACAATAAATAAATTTAGTAAGGTGTCAGGATACAAGTTCAATGTACAAAAATCAATTGTATTCTTACATACTAACAACAGTTGAAAAATAAAAATTTTAAAATCCATCTCATAATAGTTTGAAAATTACTTAGAAATGAACTGAACAAAAGACATGAACGACATGCATTAGAAACAATTATGGACATCATGTAGGAACCAAGGGCAGGCTGCCCCAAAAATGTGCCACATTGGCATATTGATTAAATAAGAAACAACCCATGCAAAACCACCCAAGCTCCTCCTCTGACTCCCTGAAAGCAGGAAGCAGAGCTCCCATATGAAAAACATCCTCCCTATACTACGAAGTAAAAAGACATCCTTATCACCAGAGATAGAGACTTTAAAGCTGAGAAAATTGTAAACACAAACCTTATTTAATCACCTGCTACCTCAGCCCAAATTCTGCTTAGAATTCCTTACTCATTAAAGGTCCTAAACATCTGATTTACTTATCCTAGAAATTCTCACAGATTCATGGTCTCTTTATCCAAAATGTATAAAAACTGCCTGCCTTGGTTATTTCCTTAGGTCCAATTATCAGGCCACTGTGCACACATAATAAAACTTCATGTTTTTTCTCCTCTTAACCTGTCTCATGTAAATTTAATTCTTAGTCCAACTGAAAGACCTTGAGGGTAAAAGAAGAATTCTCTCCCCACAACAGGCAGAGAGAAATGGAAATAAAACCCAAATAAATGGAGATATATTGTTGTCCCTGAATTAGAGATACAGTATAAGTAATCTCATCAGTTCTTTCCAAACTGATTATAGATTCGTTATAATCTCAGTCGTGATTTCAGCAGGCTTCTAATAGAATTTGGCAAGATAATTTTAAATGTTATAAAGAAATACAAAGAATATGGAGTAGATGATAACAATTTTGAAAAACAAGAGTTTTAGGCTATACCTCATGACTATACTACTTGATTTCAATACCCTCTATCAATTCCCTATGGTATTAGCCTTAGGATAGACATATAGATGAAAAGGAAAGAATAGTAAATCCATCGTAGACCACAACTGAAAAAAATCAGGTAATTTTTCAAAATAGACTTATTTAGAACACTTTCAAATCTAAAGAAAAACTGAGAAGACAGGGGCACCTGGGTGGTTCAGTCAGTTAAGCATTTCATTCTTGATTTTGGCTCAGGTCATGATTTCACAGTTTCATGGGTTTGAACTCCATGTCAGATTCTGTGCTGACCCTGAAGAACCTGCTTGGGATTCTCATGCTCTCTCTGCCCTCCCCTGCTCACATTCTCTCTGTCTCTCTCAAAATAAATAAATTAAAAAAAAAAAGAGAAGATAGTATGTGAGTTCCCATATAACCCACATCCAATTACTCCTACTATTAACGTCTAACATTAGTATGCTATATTTGTTATAATAAATCAATATTCATACATAATTAACTAAACTCCATATTTTACTCACATTTCTTTAGTTTTTATCTAACATCCTTTTCCTGTTGAGAGTCCCACTCATAATATCACATTACATTTAGTTGCCGTATCTCCATAGGCTCCTCTTAGCTGTGATAGTTTCTCCACTTTCCTTGCTTTTGATGATCTTAATAGATTTGAAGGCTACTGGTTAGGTATTTTGTAGGATGCCTTCTATCGAGACTTGTCTGATGTCCTTCTAATCATTAGACTGGAGTTATGGTTTTTTGAAAGGAAGACCACAGTGGGTAAGTACCATTTTCATCATTATATCAAGCCTACCTAATACTAAGATGACTTACTCTTGATATTAATATTAATCACCTGGTTGAGGCAGTGTTTGCCAGATCTCTCTACTACAGGCTTGTTCTTTTTCCCTTTTCCATATTGTACTCTTAGGAAGGAAGTCACTATGTATGGCCTACACATAAAGGGTGGGATGTCAGGTACCATCTCCTTAAGAGAAAACATTTACTTAAATCTGGAATTTTTCTGCACAGATTTCCCTCTTCCCCATTTAATTCCTTTATGAATCATTTATTTATAGCAGAATAGTTATTTTATACTTTGGGTTATAATCCAGTACTACTTTACTGTTTTTTTTCTCAGATTGCTCTAGCTCTGGCCATCAGGAACTCTTTTGTTTGGCTCTCATATACCTTTGACATACGTCTCTCAATAAGGGCTTTGAGAACTTCCTGACTTGCAGATACTCTAGGGTACTCCAGTTCATCTTGTATATTTCCTGCCCCAGTTTTAGAATGAGACTTTTCTCTAAGGAGCCCAGGTTTCTTTTATTGGAGAATATTAGAAACCAAGTTCTGAGTTGTTATTGGCACATCAGGCTTTTCCAGTTGACAGAGATAGGAAACACACATATGTCTACTAACATATACATGATATACATAAAATATACATGTACACACAAACCCTAAAATGCTCTACATATGTGCTTGTATGTATAGTATACATATACTATACACACATAAGTATTTCTATGTGTAACCATCTGTGTCTGTATTAGGTAGGATGGAAGTCTTAAGCCACTGATATAAAGCCTACTCTAGGCAATGGTCTCAGAAGACTGATGAGGACAGCAACAGAATTACTGGAAAGGGAAGGGTGAATATACAGAGTATAAAAAAAGTAAGTGGCCAGCTGCCCACTGAAGACCAAATTAAAATTCTAAATCATACAAGGAAATCTGATAAGGCAACAAAATAAATAATTGAGGCTCACAAAACTCAAGTAATAGAAAATAAATGAGACTTTAAAATAAGTATGCTTAAAATTCACAGAGAGATCAACATGGAATATTAAAACTATGTCTGTTACAAACAGATGAAAATGTTGGATAAATGAGATAAAAAAAATAAACATAGTAACGTGGCCTGGCAGGAGCTAAACTGTGGCTTTACTGGAGTGTTAGTACAGAAGCAGAAAGTAAGGAATTTGGCTTCTGGAAGGTGAAAAGAACCAAAATATCACAGCAAGAAATGGTGGAACAGACACAGGAGGAAGCCAGAAAAGAGGCAAGCCCACAATATGTTAAAGGGTAAAAATTCTCTGGGGCGCCTGGGTGGCGCAGTCGGTTAAGCGTCCGACTTCAGCTAGGTCACCATCTCGCGGTCCGTGAGTTCGAGCCCCGCGTCAGGCTCTGGGCTGATGGCTCGGAGCCTGGAGCCTGTTTCCGATTCTGTGTCTCCCTCTCTCTCTGCCCCTCCCCCGTTCATGCTCTGTCTCTCTCTGTCCCAAAAAAAAGAAAAAAAAAAAAAAGGTAAAAATTCTCTTCAAATCTCTATGATACTGACAGGGGCTAGACAGGCAGATAGCACACAGTTGGCCTCTTAGGAACTGAGCCAAAGCACCTGCTGTTTCCATGAGCACCTCTGTCAGAGCCCCAAATCCCTACAGGGCTGGTAATGCCAAGCCATGATTATTCAGCCTTGTTGTGCACTGTGAAGAGGGATATACTAATCAATATCCCAGTAGGATCTTTAACATTTTTAGATAATTTTTTCCAGCAGCAATAAGTTAGTAATGTCAACAAATAAGGACAAATGACCAGATGGCAGGTACACCAGGCTTGCTGGACTAGCATTCATTGGGGGAAAAACTCAGGAAGTCAGGATCAGTAGCAGGCTTGCGTGGCCCCCATTGCCCACCACAAGATTGGCAGGTGCAGAGCAACCTGGCAAAACCAGTCATCAGACTCCAGCAGGGAGATCCTGCTGCTTGGGCCATGGGGCTTCAAGATAGCTCATTAACAAAACTCTAATCAATTACTCTGGTGTTCTCATGGGTTGTGATAGAACATCAATACAACGTAAGAGAATGTTCCTCCTGACATCTCCAGCCTATTCAGGTGTGATCAGGGGCTGGTGTCCATGACTAACAGTTACTGGTATTCAGTGATAGAAGCAGGTTGCAGGATTTACCATGTCAGTGTTCATGGCTGGATATGAGCTATCCTCCTTCCTTGGCACTAACAGGGAGCCCACGTTTCGTGGTTAGCTGGAGTTTGTGGTCCTAAACAGCTGGTGGCAAAAGTAACCTACAGCAGCAAGGTGGAGTAATCTCCGGAGATGCCTGACGGTCTGTTCTGAGGAGCAGCCAACAGTGCAAGCCAGGGAGCCAGCCAGGGACTGCCTACACTGGAGACAGACCACAGAAAAGCACAGGATGTACCAGAGGTGGAAGTCCAAGTCAAACATAGAAGGACAGCCTCACTAAGCAACCAAGAGGGTCAGCTTTACCCAAGGCGATCTCAGCAGCAAGTACCCATGGCAAGTTTCCAGGCAGAACTGAGACAAGCATTCTCATCTGAGACAGTAAGAGATGGTAACAGTCATATTGGAACATCTAGGTAGCTGATTTCCACATGAAACACCAGGTTCTATCAACTGTTTGAAGCTTCTGTCCCAACTTGCACTGGTTGTGGTAGTGCCTGCATCATACCTTTATCTGTAGTCTTCACTAAGCGGTAGGTATTAAGGATCCTGAAATCGACATTGGATTTGGTGCTGTTTTGGAACACAACTATGACTGTGGGAAAGCGAGTTGCAGCAGCACATTGACCATAGAATGAGATGTATCCTGCAAGATGGCCAAATCTTCATTGGCCATTGGCACCTTTAAGGCTTTTGACAAGCATATGAACCTGATCCTCTGTGATTGTGATGAATTCAGGAAGATCAAGCCAAAGAATGTGAAGCATCTGGAGCGTGAAGAAAAGCGGATCTTGGGTCTGGTGTTGCTGTGTGGGGAGAACTTGGTTTCCATGACTGTGGAAGGACCACCCCCCCGCCAAAGTACCCAAATGCCCAAAGGCATTTCTCAGATACCATTTGCTGGAGGCCCTGAGGTTGGCAGAAGATCTGGCAGAGGAATACCAGCTGGTGTTCCAGTTCCCCAGGCTCCTGCTGGATTAGCAGAGCCTGTCCGAGGGTTTGGGGGCCTTCCACAGGGAAGAGGCACTGTAGCAGCTACTCTTGTTGCTACGACTGGCAGCATTGTTGGAGCCCCAGCTCAGTATCCACCAGGATGGGGGACACCACCCATTCCTTTGGTCAAGCAATACCACCTCCAGACATTATGGTTCCTCCACCTGATATGAGACCCACCCATGGGCCCACCAACAAGCTTCCCTCTGCTCGAGGGATGCCAGTAGGCATGCCCTCTCCAGGAATGAGACCCCTATGTCCCCAGGAATGCATCCATGAAGACCCTAGGATACTTTGATCCTTCTTAAGTTACTTTTTTCCCCTGCCATGTGTCTTGTGAAACTCTGTAGAGTGTTTGTGAGCTTTTGTTTCCTATTTGCTGCATTAATACTAGCTAATAAATGTACAGATGCACAGAGCAATTAAACTGCAAAAAATAAGGTAACCTATAGTGTTAGAAGTCAGGACAAGTTGTTCTTGGAGCGCTATTGATATGTGAGCATATGAGGATATGAGGGAGCTTCTGGAATGCTGCTAAAATTATCTTTCTTGATCTGGATGCTAGTTACACAGGTGAGCTTAACCTTATGATAAACTGTCGAAATGTGTACTTATAATTTGTACATCTTTAGATGCATATTATTTTTCAACATAAAATTTAACATTAAAAAAGAAATAGCTCGACCACATCTAGGTGAGATAAAGTACAAAGCAAGGGACACTTTCACCAAGATCAACTGGGGGAAAAAAGAATAACTGCAGTGGATTGTAGCAAATCAGATATGTTAAAATTGGTGAGTTTACAATATTTATTTTTTAAAGGTAAACAGTCCTATGGACCAGGAAGATTTAATTATTTTAAATTTGTAGGCACCTAATAAAATTTCTTCTAAATAAATGAGGAAATAAAATCTATGAAAACTGATAAAAACAAAATTGACAAAAGTGAAGGGAGAAATAGATCTGTACTTAAAGTGGCTATATTTTAATAAACCATTTTTAGTTATTGATGGAATAGGCTTCAAAGATAAGATTTTGTAAATATGAATTAACATATATGTTATTAATTAATATACTGAATCATAATACAATGTTATATATATATATATATATATATATATCACATCAATAACTGCAGTATATACATTCTTTTCAACCATAAAAGGAACTTTTTATAAAAATTGACCTTTAATAGGACATAAAGCAAAGTAACAAATTTAAAAGGATGAAATCACTCAATGCATGCTTTCTGAACATAATGCAATTTTACTAAAATTCAGTAATGCAAATATACCTAGATGATAGCCATACGTTTGAATTAAGGAAATTCTTAATGGAAATTAAGAGAAAATATTTTACCTTATAATGTAAGGAAAACAACATATATCAAAACTAATCTGCACTGTGCCAACATGAATGAGTCTTCTACACCTAACGTGGGAAAGAAGCAATGTGCAACGATGCCTACCCCATGATCCCATTTTGAAAATTCAAAAATGTGTACTCACAAGAAGTTTGTAGAGAAAACAAATATGTAATTAATATTCAAATACCTTTGAAAAGGTCAACAGAACATAATTTCTTATAAGAAATGCCTTAAAACTGAAGTTAGTTTATTAGTAACTAATAAAATAACAGCCCAAATTGTTCTACAGACAAATTTGACTAAAAAATCAAGAGGCTCTTAGCTCCAAATTTTAAAAAATTGTTTTTAATGTTTATTTATTTTTGAGAGAGAGAGAGAGAGACAGAGGCAGAGTGCAAGCAGGGGAGGGGCAGAGAGAGGAGACACAGAATCCGAAGCAGGCTCCAGGCTCTGAGCTGTCAGCACAGAGCCTGACACGGGACTCAAACCCACAAACCGCGAGATCATGACCTGAGCCGAAGTCGGAAGCTTAACTGACTAAGCCATCCAGGTGCCCCTTAACTCCAAACTTAACACTATTTTATGGAATACAAAAAAGAAACATTACTCAATTCTAATAATATACTGCTATAACCATAAATGACAGCATAAGTGGTACAAGATAATAAAGCTACAAGCCAGTCTCATTCATAGTCTTAGACCTATCTAAATAAAATATTTAAAACCTGAAGCCAGCAACATATAAAAGAGATAATACATCGTAGCAATTTGTGTTTTTATAAGGAATATAAATTTGAATTATCAAACAGAAGTAGAAAGGTCATAATCATGTCAAAACTGGCAAATCCCATTTAATAAAATTCAACATTAATAAGCACAACTATTTATAAACTTAGACAAGAAGAAAGCTATCTACATGATCAAGGGTGTTCACAAAAAACTTCCATAAACACTGTATTCAATAGTAAAAATCAGTATCAGCAAGGATCCAACTTTTAATTCTATTACTATACTGGAGATCCTAGCCAACTTAGTAAGATTAGAAAAAGGAATTAAAGGGGCACCTGGTGGCTCAGTTGGTTAAGTGCTAACTTAGGCTAAGGTCATGATCTCATGGTTCATGGGCTCAAGCCCCCCCATCAGGCTCTGTGCTGACACTCAGAGCCTGGAGCCTGCTTCGGAGTCTATGTGTGTGTCTCTCTCTCTGCCCCTCCCCAACTCATGCTCACTATCTCAAAAATAAACACTAAATTTTTTTAAAGAAAAATTAAAGAGCATGAAAATAATTCAAGAAATAAACATGTCATAATCTATAGATGACATAACAAAGAAAACAAAAAAAATTTACAAAAAATATATTGGAATAGGAGAGTTTACCAACGTTGCTAGATACAAAGTCAGTCAATAACTAGAGAGCAACTGCATGCATTAGCAGAAAGGAAAGGATAAAGATCCCACATTTGTACTTTCTGTATTTGTACTGAGTCTATCTTCTTCTTAGATCTCCTTTTCCATAGGGACAAGGGCTCAATGTAAGAGCAACCCTAATCTTTGAAGGATAATTAATCCATTTGGACACCAGGTGATCTGGACTTGGATGCAACTGTTATTTGAGTGTTGCCTGGGAAAGTGAGTTGCCTGCAACAGGGCAAGAAAGTATTTCCTAATACAGAGGGAAAGAAAAGGTCTTATAGAGAATTCTGCTTAAGTCCAGTCCCTCCAGGTTGAAGAAGGGTAAGGGTCCTAGGGCCCAAGCCAGTTTGTTGCCCTTTCATTCTTCTGTCGTCTTACCGACTCAAATGCTCACTTTATGCCTCATGGGACAGTGGTCATCTTGTAATAATGAGGATGAAAGCAATACTGTCACAACGAACAAACATGAAGTTAAAAGAGTCTGGTCCTCAATGAAACCACTGAGCCACTATCACAGCCCTAGACTGTCTCCCTCCAGGCTCCTTATTGCAAATACATCCTTTCATTTTTTTAGCCACTGCAGTATAATCTTAGCATGTAGCAGACTTAAAACTAATGTGTACAATTGTCTATATATAAAATCAAAGACACTCAAGGGACCAAATATTAGAGTAAGAGTATCTGTTAAGAGCTCTGAATACAAGATCAACATAGGAAACTAAATAGCATTCTTCTATAAAAGTAGCACATATTTAAAATGAAATATAAAAAGTATCCATTGTCAATAGCAAGCAATAAAAAAATTGCCCACTTTGTTGGAATAAAATCAAAGTAGAATAAAATCACACAAAAAGGTTTGAAACATCTACAAAAATATTAACCAAAATTACTGAAGAACAAAAAACATCTTAATAAATGGAGAGAGATACCATGCTTACAGAAGACTCAATATTATAAAACCTAATTCTCTCAAATCAACCTCTGAAATCAGGGCAATTTCAATAAAATGACCAACAAAGCTTTACATGAATTTATAACAGATGATCTTTAAGAAAAAACAAATTTAATATTTATTTATTATTGAGAGACAGAGAAAGACAAGAATGAGCATGGGAGGGGCAGAGAGAGGAGGAAACACAGAATCCAAAGCAGGCTCCAGGCTCTGAGCTGTCAGCACAGAGCTCTACATGGGGCTTGAACTCACAAACTGTGAGATCATGATCTGAGTGGAAGTCGGACGCCTAACTGACTGAGCCACCCAGGCACCCCTATAGCAGATGATCTTAAAACAATTCATATGGAAGCATAAAAAGCCCAATAGAGACAAGAAAAGTTTTTTGAAGATGATCAAGCCTAACTATAAATCTATAAATAGTATTTAATAGTATAAAACTATAAATAGTATTTAAAGAGATATTCTTGTACAAATAGACAAAATCATCATTAGAATGGAACAGAGAGCCCAAAAACAAACCTTACCTCACACCAAACACAAATATTAATTTTATACAGCCTAACAACCAGAGAAAAGCAAAACTTTAAAATTGAGGGGAAAAGTTGTAGAATAGATTTATGTCCATCATCAGGATAAAGTATTCTTAGATAATCACAAAAGACCTATATAAAAAGGAAACTATTGACATATTTAACCACATTAAATTTGAAGTTTCTGGAACAAATACTACATAGAAAATGGAAACACAAGCTGCAGAATGTGAGACTATCAGCAGTGCATAAAACTAACAAAGAATTGGTATCCCAAGTGTATATAGGATATCTGCTTATCAATAAGACAAAAAAACAATTTTTAAAGAAAATTTGACAAAGAATATTAAAAGACAGTTCACAGAAGTTAAAAGGTCATTGGCCAATAAAGAAACCAGATTTTCTTTCACATCACAAAGTGTAAAGATAGGTTTCTTAAAATTGATTCAGTAACTCAATGAAATTAGGCACAACAACTCCATTATTAACAAACACAAATCTCCCCTAAAACCCCCAATAGACTTCTGCTTACATTATATTATTCAAAATTCAATATCCTCACCTCCACAAGCTATAAGAAAGGATGTGAAAATGAGTATTTTTCTGAAGGTGGCCATATGTTTCTTCCCCTTAACCAAAAAATAAAATTTGTATTCATAAGGAAGAAGATACATGTATTCATAAGTGTTTGCCATAACTAGTAATTTTTATTCAACATGTAACAAATAGCAAAATGTGTAAGGAAGTAGTATTAGGAATTTACCTAAATGCATTGCAAAGGGGTAATATCGAATAGCACACAAATTGAGACATATGGAAGGAATTGAGAGGCTCCAATATATATCTGACACTCTAGAAGTAGAAACCAGAAAGAAGCAATATGAAAAAAAAATAGTTTGATAGATTTTTCTGGAAATGAAGAGACACTGGAGGGTTTTTTGTGTTTGGTTGGTTGGTTGGTTTTGGTTGTTGTTGTTGCTGTTTTAGAGAAGGACACAGAGTAGGAATATTTTTCCCTCTTTCAAATGAGAAGAAATCAGTAGAATACTATTTCTATCTCTGTCCCTTTATTCACTCCACCTCAAAGTACCATGACTTATCTATTGAGTATATTTGAGGAAAATCACTAAGCATGTTCAGGTCAGCAACTCTGCTCCCTTGCTATCAGGAGGGACTCTTCATCTGGGGAGGTCCACTTGTCTGGGCCTAAAAGGGAAAATGTGGTCAGTTCTGGAGTTCAGTAATTAGCACACACACTACCAGACTAATCTAAAATTAATTAACCTCCATGTTGGCCTTTACCTATAATAAAGATGACATTTTGGCCTCAATTGTTACTTCGAAACTTGTTCAAAACCCACATGAGATGGAGATCAGCTACTTACTGAGGCTGCTTTAGAAACCTCAAGAGCATCCTTGTATTTAGAGGTTACATTTAGTGCCAAACAAAAACAATTCTCTGACACATAGTAAAATGTAGCACCTCAGTTATAACATCTTAGAAACTATCAGAAAGAAACAAAAGAGACAGAGAAATGATGGTCAAAAGAGTAACTTTTAAACTAACACCAGGAGAAAGAAAATGTAAAAGCAAAAGCAGAGTTAGGAATGCACAGGGCTGGTTTTCAGATTATCAAGCATTTCGTGTAATACTGGAGGGTTCATATAGGGCAACCAGAGGAAGAGAAGAGGACTTGGGTAATTGGACCATATTGCCGAGAACTTTGCAGGAAACCATGGCAAAACACAAAAGGCTTTATAAGAATAAGGATTTAACTGGAAGCAAGGAGGAAAATAATCTATGGGAAACAAAAGTCAAGGAGGAAAAGAAGAGATAGAGCAATACTGGAATTTGTAGTCTAGAACTAAATGTATGGAGTGGCGATGTGTTTCCACTATTTTTTTTTTCCTTTCCAACTTTGTGCTTTTGCCCATACTATTATTAGGCTATTCTTCACCTACTGCTCTTGAACATGGATACACCAGAGTGGGTATAGTGTTCAAATCTTTCTGAATTTTACAAAAAACCTAGACTCTGAGTGGAATGAAGAAGACATTAAGGCTTAGGCAAAACATTTGAGGTTTAACGAGTGAAACCTAAGTTATCACCATGCCACATTCAAGTTTAGGATAAATTACCCTAGGCTGAAAGGAGGAGAAAACAAGAGATGGACAGTTGATTATAAAAGAATGGTAAAGCCAGACCTTGAAAACCTAGCCTCTTGCATTTGGAATGAGATTGCAGCAGGTGGTTTCATTAGAGTCAGGTGCGCATATCCTCCGATGACACAGGTGTCCACACAAAAAAAGCACCATATATCAGTTTCTTTTACACAAAAGGTATTTTTAAAGAACAATTAAATTTAAGGTGCAAGAAAAATCAACAAAGGAGCCCAGAAGTGGGAAGATGATGAGGAGAATATTTTTATTCACACAATTATCCAGTAAGTTGGTTGTACACCTGGTACAGAGGTCTTGTGAAGTCCTGGGGTGAAAAGCAGTGCAAATAAATATACTAATAAGGTTGAAGACATCTGTGTGAATTCATATTTAGCTTAATACAGATACAGATTATTATATAGAAAAATATTTATGGTTATATGCAAATACAGCTAGTATCACATATATAGTTCCTTCCTATATTGAAAGATCCTACAAGCACCCACACCTAGTGACTATCAGATCCTTGCTTCTAAAACCATTCCAATAAAGACAAGGGAAACAAAAGCAAAAAATGAATTATTGGGACCTCATCAAGATAAGAGGCTCTGCACAGTGAAGGAAACAATAGCAAAACTAAAAGGCAACTGACAAAATGGATGAAGATATTTCCAAATGACATATCAGATAAAGGGTTAATATCCAAAATCTATAAAGACCTTATCAAACTCAACATCCAAAACAAAGAATCCAGTGAAGAAATGGGCAAAAGACATGAACAGACACTTCTCCAAAGAAGACATCCAGATGGCTAACAGACACATGAAAAGATGCTCAACATCATTCATCATCAGGGAAATACACATCAAAATCACAATGAGATACCACCTCACACCAGTCAGGATGGCTAAAATTAACAACTCAGGCAACCACAGATGTTGGCAAAGATGTGGACAGAAGGGAACCCTTTTGCACTGCTGGTGGGAATGCAAACTGGTACAGCCACTCTGGAAAATAGTATGAAGGTTGCTCAAAAAATAAAAAAAATACCCTATGACCCAGCAATTGCACTACTAGGTATTTATCTAAAGGATAAAAAATTTCTGATTCAAAATGGCACATGCACCCCAATGTTTATAGCAGCACTATTGACAATAGCTAAAGTATAGAAAGAGCCCAAATGTCCATCAACTGATGAATGGATAAAGAAGATGTGGTACATATATACAATGGAATATTATTCAGTGATCAAAAAGAACGAAATCTTGCCATTTGCAACAACATGGATAGAACTAGAGTGTATTATGCCAAGCAAAATAAGTCAGTCAGAGAAAGACAAATATATAACTTCACTCATATGTGGAATTTAAGAAATATAACAGATGAACATACGGGAAGGGAAGAAAAAATAAGATAAAAACAGAGAGGGAGACAAACCATAAGAGACTCTTAAATACAGAGAACAGGGTTGCTGGCGGGGTGTTTGGTGGGGGGGGAGAATGGGCTAAATTGGTGAATGACATTAAGGAGAGCACTTGTTCAGATGAGCACTGGGTGTTATATGTAAGTGATGAATCACTAAATTCTATTCCTGAAGTCATTATTACACTATGTGTTAACTAACTTGGACTTAAATTAAAAAATTGTTTAAAAAAAATCTCCAATAAAAAAAGCAATGTTCCTTGTAGAAATGGCTGATTCTACTACTGAGGTAGGAAATATATGAGTCTATAGCATCTTGTAGTCTCAGAAAGTAAGGAAGTCCTAACACACACACCATACACTAAACGGTATATGTCAAAAGCACACAGAAGGCAAGTGAAAGAGCTTCTAAAAGCTAAAGCTGAAATATCTGAGGAACAAAATAAAGTATAACTGTATTATAACACAAAATGTAAAACAAGTATCCATGAGTCCATACTTATATAAAAGATTGCATAAATAAATGCATGGGGAAGAAGAGGCAAATCTCTAATGCAGAATCCTAAATAATCAATGTATATTCATCATCCTCCAGGAGGTGGATCATAGCTCCCTACTCCCTACTTATGGGCTGTGTACATGGATATCATCCCAGAGAATACAGTATGAAAAGGAGCTGAGGGAACAGTAATTTTATAGTGGCCAAACCTTAAAAATATTACCTCTACCAAGTGATCAAGGTCAACATTAAAGTAATCATGTACCCTGGATATAATGCAGTAAAAATAACTTTTTTATTTTTATATTCCAACACAAATTCAGTGTAATCAGTATAATCATAAGGGAAATTCTACAGATGAATCCCAATTGAGGGACATTCTACAAAATAGCCATCATTCCTCAGAAGTGTCAAAATTATCAAAAACTAGGAACTTTGGGAAATTGTCACAGCCAAGAAGAGCTTAATGACAATTAAATGTAACTTACCCTGGATGGAATACCTAAACAAAAAAGGGATCTTAGGTAAAAACTAAGAAAGCATGGAAACTCCCTACTCTATTTACAATTTTCTGTAGATCAAAAACTCTTCTAAAATAAAAAGCATAGATAGAGTACGTGCTTAGGACTAAGAAATAAATAGTAATAATAATTATGAGAAAATTTGGAACATTTTCTTGTCAGACGGAGTTCCAGAGAAGTTTAGGATAAAAATTAATCATATAGTATTCAAACGACATACATTTGCTAGAAAATTATGAGTACTATAAGGTGAAAGGAATAAAACTATAAATAAGCTTCTGGTGGCTTTAAAGATACAACTAACGTGAATAAAAACTCAATGTACTCACTTGAGAAAAAAAATTCTTCATTTCTTTTTTTAAATAAGTTACCTTTTTAAATTTTTATTTTTTTTATTTGAGAGAGAGAGAGCATGAAAAATAGGGGGAAGGAGCAGAGGGGGAGGGGGAGGGAGGGAGGGGGGGAGAGAGAGAGAGAGAAAGAGAGAGAGGGAGGGAGGGAGGGAGGGATGGAGGGAATCCCAAGCAGGCTCCACACTCAACATGGAGCCTGACATGGGGCTTGATCCAATGACCCTGGGATCAAGACCTGAACCAAAATCAAGAGTCAGACACTCAACCAATTGAGCCACACAGGCACCCCTATATCTTCATTTGTAATACATTTCTAATCTTCATTTATAATCCCAAACTATACTGACAGTTATAGTATTTACTACTGAGCACTTGAAAAGTACAGTTTAATGGAAACAAAATCTATACAAACTATGCATGGCAAAACTATGGGCAATCATATTGTTAATATGTGTATTTTTAATATTTAATGAAAGTGGCAGCAAAGATTATATATCCAAAATTTAATATGGTATAAAATATATAAAAAGGCCACAGTATCAATATATTTCACTAGACCAAAGGTTAAGAACTTGATTACTTTAACAGAGGCATTGACATTTGTAAAAGGTCTACTAAGTCACAGCCCAAAGACAGTCTCCTCTTTAAAGTGACAGTTCAGGGCAAGGCACATTTAAAAAAACAGTCAATATTCTGCCAACCTGAATTACCATCACTGTGTGTGGTCTGGTAACTCAATGTGTCAATAGAGTACAGGTCTGTGTGCTATCCTGAGGCTGGTTTCTAGCTGTAGTCCCCACTGTTTTGAATCATACCATGGGCCTCGTATGAGTGGGTGGTCAGATAGAAAGAAGAAAAGATATAGAAGACATATTCCTACATGTTTGCTTTTAACATTATTCTATTTATTTAAAATATCACAGAGTATCTCACAATAAGTACATCTTTATTATATTCTTATGTTCACTGAATACATCCAATAAAGTTTTTGTTCTTTTTAGTTTGTTTTGAGTTCCCATGAGTTCCCATCATTTTATAAGGACTGTAAATTCTAGGGAATAAAAGAGTGAATAAAACTGACAAAAATCCTTGTCTCATGGCTTACATTCATTTGGGGAAACAGACAATAAGCCAATAAGTAGACACATACAGAAAACATAGGTTAGTGGTAATAAGTGTTAAGGAGAAAGCCAAAGCAAAGAAAGGGAATGTAGGGGATGGAGTTTTAATTCTGAATTGAATGGTCAAGGAAAGTCTCACTGAGATGGCTAAGTATGAGTAAAGAAATACAGGAGATGAGGGAGCCAGCTAAATGGATATGCATGGAAAAAGGACTCTAGGTATATATAAATATCTTAAAGAGAAAACAGCTAGGCCAATGTGGCTTGAATGGAATGAGCAAGGAGAGAATGATAGAAGATAAACTCAGAGTGAGGCCAGAACCTATAAATCCTTATATGAGCCATTAAAAAGTTTTGAGTAGAACATGTTTTGACTCATTTTATACTCTGGCTGCTGAGCCCCGGATAGAGGCTGTTGCAATAATACACAGGAGATGTGATGGAGGATAGAATCAAGATGATAGCAGTGGAAATGGTGATGCATGGTCAGACTCTGGACACTTTGGAAGTTGAATCTACAGGATTTGTTGAAGGATTGGATTTATGGGGGAAAGAGTAGAGTCTAATTGGCCTGAACCACTGGAAGAAATGGATTGCCATAGACTAGATTTTTTAAAAAGACCAAAAACCACATTTGAACAGAACATTAACAAGGAGTTGCCGAGAGCCACTTCCCATTCCCCACCACTAACTGTTGATCTCATTCTAATACCATTATTTGTAACAGATGACAGGTGTCGTAAGTAAAGGAGACCCCCGAAGCTGATCAAACCTTCAGCAATCATGGAATAGTAGGAGAGGTGAATCTGGGAAGATTCAAAATAGAAATTAAAAAGAAAGAGAGAGAGAGAGAGAGAGAGAGAGAACGAGAGAACCCTTAATCAGGAACTCTCATGACAATGGATTTCATGAAGAGGATCTCAGAGGAATTCACTTCATTTCCTGAGTCAACAAATAACCAAATATTGAAAATGTGAAACTTACCATCAATAATGGCTGGACAGCTCTTCATTATGTGAATTGTTATATTCCCACAGACAATTGCCTGCTCTGAACATAAAAGTTAATGTGACCTGTCTAGATAAGTTTCACTTTCAAAGTATGTCTGGCAGATTTTGCCATAATTCTACAAGTTTTCTACTTCGTATATAAAACCTAATCTGAAATTTATCACTTCATTGCTCGAGATGGCAAGAGAAGGACATCAAAGAAAATAGTAAACAGAGAGATAAAAAGACATGCAACAGAAATCGGTACATTATCAACCAAGAGAAGAGAGTCTTTTATTTATTTATTTATTTATTTATTTATTTATTTATTTATTTTTAACGTTTATTTTTCAGACAGAGAGAGAGACACAGCATGAACGGGGGAGGGGCAGAGAGAGAGGGAAACACAGAATCTGAAGCAGGCTCCAGGCTCTGAGCCATCAGCCCAGAGCCCGACGCGGGGCTCGAACCCGCGGACCGCGAGATCGTGACCTGAGCGAAGTCGGATGCTTAACCGACTGAGCCCCCCAGGCGCCCTGAGAGTCTTTTAATAAGAAGGAAGTGATCACAGAGAAAGAAGTATTCAAAATATAGTGGGCCAAGCAGTTAGCCATGGAGGACCCAAACTGCCTCAATAGGATGAGTCTTGCTTTAGCCTTCTTTTGCATGACCCACCTCAAAATCTTTGAGGCTTTGGAGACTTGTTATGTACATAGAAATCTGGCGTTTGGGTGTGAAGATGTGGAAAAGGCAGGAGAATAGCATATAGTCCCAATTCTGCTGCTCACTCTTCATATCCTTGAATATATGACTGCTACTTTCTGGCCTTCAGTTTCCATTAAAAAAATGTGATAATAATATCCCCTGTGAATAAATGAAATGTTGATGTGAAAGTGTTTGCAGGTCACAAAGAAATGAACATGATATGAAACACAAACATTCATCTCAAAGCCAGTCTTAAGCATCCCTAGCTCTCTAATAGAACACTAAAAGAATGAATGAGTAAATGGAGTTCTGGTCATAATAAAACAAAAGTACTTGAAAAAATTTTTGACAAATTAAATTTTGGTAGGACAAGGATGAATGTTAGTGTAAGAGATATCTGAAGATCACAATCTCATCCAGAAGCCGAGAAGGATAGTCAAAGGAATATGAACTTGAAGAAAGAAAAAAAAAAGAAGTATGAACTTGTAAGCAGAGGGCAGGAATCTGTGTCTTTGTGAACAAAACAGGCAGAATAAAGCAACTCTAATGGCTTTGACCTAGAGATATATTCTAGATAATAAATAAGGGGCTTACAGTGTTTATCTTTATAGTTAGTATCTATCTCAATGTTTTTGATTATGTATTCCCTAAGGCAAACTTTGAGCTAGACATTAAGAGGAAGGTGCATGTAATTCAATATGATTCTAATAATGTCATAAAGTAGCCAAGAGACCAGAAGAATTCAAGACCGCAGCTAACGTCAAGGTCTTGGATACTCAGATAATATATGGAACATAGTGAACGTAAGAGATAAAAAGGGGCAAAATATTAGAAAATGGTAGCTACAATTTATTGTAATTTTCTTTAGTTTTTGCAATAATTTATTTCAACCTCAATTCTCATTCTTTCTACCTCTTAGAGGAAAGCAAATCAGGTTCAGGGTCAGTTTGACTTTTGTTTTTAAAATTCTTTTAAAATGCAGCAAGTGATTCAGTTAACAATAGTGGGTAAAAGCTATTTCTATTCCATTCCATTATTAAACCACTCAAAATCAGTACAAAGATTGCAAAACAGAATATTTAATGATAAAGGTCAAAATCATAAACTGTGATGAATATTTGACAAATACAATAAAGGTCCTCTTGTCTTTAGATCTGAGCCCATAGCAATTTCCTTACACACAATTTCTCTGATTGTAGATCCAGGCTGATCTTTCTTAAATAGTTCACCCTTACAATATATTACCTATGATTTCCAATTTCATTTTTTTTTAACTGGAGCAAGAAATCAGATACCTGCAAAACAACCTGAGTTCAGAATCCTTTTAGATTTCTTTGGGTTCTTATACCAAACTTAGAGTAATTTTTAGTGGCTACACCTTATCACTTCCTCACAAAGCATTCAACCAGGTTTCAATAAAACCACCCTTTTTGTATTTACATAGTACCATGATGACATAGCATTTCAAGTAAATTACCAGGTACCAGTAAAATATAAATGGCATAAACAGATTTGTATAAACACACTGATTTTGGTAAACAGCTAAGAAGAGCAGGGAAGCATAAGCACACTAGAGAACTACTCTCTATCCATCAGCCATAAAATCAGAGCAGCCAGGATCATGAAGTCACCACATGGAAGAGATCTACACTGGATAATCACACAGACTCACATATTTTGTGTAAGCAACAAATACACTTATGTCAAGCTACTGTGTGTTTGGAGTCAAATGCTAACTCAGCATCACCTAGCTACCCTTTGTATCATAGCAATCCTAAAAACACTAGTACTTCTGCCATACGTTAAACTTATCTACTCTTGCAGCTAGGTATGCCAAATTTCAAAGTTCTGTCCAATGAAAGCTAAGAGAGTATCTATAGGAGGCATCCAGGAAAACTTTTACTTTTCGTATTAAAATCCCAGATGCAGCTAGTTCTGCATTTTACTGACTTAATTGTAAATATCTTTTGACCATAGGTGACAACCTGAGGATAAAGATCAGCATGCTAAGGATGGCAAAGGGCAGAGAAGGAAGAGTCTGATCTGTTGAGTAGTTTTACCAATGTCAACAAGCAAATGCTTACCTCTGAACTTGTTATTTGAGGGAAGATCTTTTTTAAAGCCTATTTGATGAAATAAAAATTGATCAGATAGTCTGCTAGAGCTGAACAGTCCTAACAAATACAAGGATCTAACCCTGTCCTATTTAAAATTTGATTGATTTGTAATGAATAAGTTTGTGTCAGAATGTAAATCATCTATATCCCTAAGCATGTTGGCTTGTCATACCAATACTTTTTTGAACTAAGCAGAGTGATGATTTATATTTTAGTGCATGCTTCTTAAAACTTTCTAAACTGCTAACAGTCAGTTATGGACTGGCTACTTAAAGTAGCACAGTTCTAACAATCCCCCTGAAAATTTTTGAAATACCATTTTTATAATCTGTGCTCCTGTTCTAGGACTATGCAAGCTAATAGCATATTTCAAGGTATACTCAATGATAAAGAAAATTCTGGGATTTTTTTCTGGTATGTTTAACATATTTCACTGCCTTTAATTGTACTTTCTGTGAAAAGTAATCTTTTTGTATACAATATTTTCATTTCTTTGGATCAAAGAATTTTTTTCTATGGTGGCTCTCTATCAAATATCTCTATTCCCTTTTTAATTTTAATCTTAGTTAATATACAGTGCAATACTGGTTTCAGGAGTAAAACTCAGTGATTCAGCACTTAACACACAACACCCAGTGCTCATCACAAGTGACCTCCTTAATACCCATCACCCATCTAGCCCATCTCCCAATCACCTCTCTCCATCAACCCTCAGTTTGTTCTCTGTCATTAAGAGGCTCTTGTGGTTTGTTCTGTCTCTTCTCTTCCCACACCTCACTTCCTTTATGTTCATCTGTTTTGTTTCTTAAATTCCACGAATGAAATCATATTATATTTGTCTTTCTGATTGACTTATTTCACTTAGCATAATACATTCCAGCTCCATCCACACCACTGCAAATGGCAAGATTTCATTCTTTCTGATGGCTAATACTCCATTGTGTATGTGTGTCTGTGCACGTGTATGTACATATGTATATATACATATGTATATGTGTATGTACATGTATGTATGCGTATCACCTCTGCTTTATCCATTCATCAGGAGATGGAGATTTGGGCTCTCTCCATAGTTTGGTTATTGTTGATAATAATGCCATAAACATTGGGGTGGATGTTCCCTTTCAAATCTGTATTTTTGTATTCTTTGGGTAAATACCTAACAGTGCCATTGCTAGATTATAGGGTAGTTTTATTTTCAGTTTCTTGAGGAACCTCCATACAGTTCTCCAGAGTGCTGTACCAGTCTGCATTCCTACCAACAGTGCAAGAGGGTTCTTCTTTCTTTGCATCCTGGACAACACCTGTTGTTTCTTGTGTTGTTAATTTTAACCATTCTGACAGGTGTGAGGTGTTATCTCATCGCGGTTTTGGTTTGTATTTCCCTGATGATGAGTGATATTGAGCATCTTTTCATGTGTCTGTTAGCCATCTGGATATCTTTTTTGGAAACATGTCCATTCATGTCTTCTGCCCATTTCTTACTCTGGATTATTCATTGTTTGGATGTTGAGTTTAACAAGTTCTTTATTGATTTTGGATACTAACCCTTTATCAGATATTTTGTTTGCAAATATCTTCTCCCAATCTGTAAGCTGCTTTTTAGTTTTGTTATTGTTTCCTTCACTGTGCAGAAGCTTTTTATCTTGAAGTCCCAATAGTTCACGTGTGCTCTTATTTCCCTTGTCTTCAGCAACATGTCTGGTAAGAAGTTGCTGCAGCCAAGTTCACAGAGGTTGCTGGCTGTGTTCTCCTCTAGGATTTTGATGGTTTCCTGTCTCACATCTAGGTCTTTCATCTATTTTGATTTTATTTTTTGTATGGTGTAAGAAAGTGGTCCAGTTTTCCCAACACCATGGGTAGAAGAGACTGTCTTTTTTTCCCAATAGATATTCTTTCCTACTTTGTCAAAGATTAGTTGACCATATAGTAGGGGGTCCATTTCTAGGTTTTCTTTTCTGTTCCAGTGATCTATGTGTCTGTTTTTGTGCAAGTACCATACTGTCTTGATGATTACGGCTTTGTAACATAGCTTGAAATTTGGAATCACGATGCCTCCAGCTTTGCTATTCTTTTCCAGAATTGCTTTGGCTATTTGTGGTCTTTTGTGATTCCATACAAATTTTAGGATTGTTTCTTCTAGCTCTGTGAAAAATGCTCACGGTATTTTGATAGGGATTGCATTAAATGTGTATATTACTTTGGGTAGTATAAACATCTTAACAATGTTTTTCCAATCCATGAGCATGGAATGTTTTTGTTTGTGTCCCCTTCATTTTTTTTTCATTAGCGTTCTATTGTTTTCAGAGTATATACCTTCTACTTCTTTAGTTAGGCTTGTTCCTAGGTCTCTTATTGTTTTGGTGCAATTGTGAATGGGATCCATTCCTTGATTTCTGTTTCCGCTGCTTCACTATTGGTGTATAGAAATGCAACAGATTTCTACACAATTTTATATCCTGTGACTTTGCTGAATTCATGTATTAGTTCTAGCAGTTTTTTGGTGGGGTCTTTGGGTTTTTTACATAGAGTATCATGTGGCCTGCAAATAGTGAAAGTTTGACTTCTTCCTTCCCAATTTAGATGCATTTTATTTCTTTTTCTTGTCTGATTGCTGAGGCTAAGATTTCTAGTACTATGTAAAATAGTAATGTTGAGAGTAGAAATCCTTGTTCCTGACCATGGGGAGAGACTGTTTTATCCCATCGAGAATGGTATTAGCTGTGGGTCTCTCGTAAATGGCCTTTATGATGTTAAGTTATATTCCACCTATTCCTACTTTGTTGAGGATTTTTATCAGGAATGGATACTGTATTTTGTCAAATGCTTTTTCTGTTTCTATTAACAAGATTATTTGGTTCTTATCCTTTTTTTTTTAATGTGGCATATCACATTGATTTGTGAATGAACCAGTACTGCAGTCCAGAAATAAATCCCACTTGATCATGGTGAATAATTCTTTTAATGTACTGTTAAATTCAACTTGCTAGTATCTTGTGGAGAATTTTTGCATCCATGTTCATCAGGGATATTGGCCTGTAATTCTTTTTAGTTGGGTCATTGTCTAGTTTTGGAATCAAGGTAATGCTGGATTTGTAGAATGAATTTGGAAGCTTTCCTTCAATTTCTACTTTTTTAAACAGTTTTAGAAGGATAGGTATTAACTCTTCTTTAAATGTCTGGTAGAATTCCCCTGGGAAGCCATCTGTCACAAGACTTTTGTTTGGAGATTTTTTTTTATCACTGACCCAATTTCTTTGCTGGTTATGGGTCTGTTCAAATTTTCTATTTCTTGTTTCAATTTAGTAGTTTATGAGTTTCTATAAATTTATCCATTTCTTACACATTGTCCAGTTTGTTGGCATATAATTTTTCATAGTATTCTAATTGTATTTCTGTGGTGTTAGTTGTGATCTCTCCTCTTTGTGATTTTGTTTATTGGGGTCCTGTACTATTATTTTTTAATAAGTCTAGGGGGTTACCAATTTTGGTAATTCTTTCCAAGAACAAGCTCAGCATTTCATTGATCTGTTCTGTTTCTCTATCATTTATTTCTGCTCTAAGCTTTACTATTTTCCTTGTTCTGCTGGCATTAGGCTTCATTTGCTGTCCTTTTCTAGCTCCTCTAGGTGTAAGATTAGATTGTGTATTTGGGACCTTTCTTACTTCTTGAGATAGCATGATTTGCAATATACTTCCCTCTTAGGACTGCCTTTGTTGCATCCGATTGGGTTTGTGTTTCCATTTTCATTTGCTTCCATGTATTTTTTTTTTAATTTCCTGGTTAACCCATTCATTCTTTAGTAGGATGTTCTTTAACCTCCATGTATTTGAGGGCTTTCCAATTTTTTTTTTTTTGTGGTTGATTTTAAGTTTTATAATGTTGTGGTCCAAAAGTGTGAGTGGTAGGATTTCCATCTTCTTGTACTTGAGGGCTGATTTGTGACCCAGTATGTGATCTATTCTGAAGAATGTTCCGTGTGCACTAAAAAAGAATGTGTATTCTGTTGCTTTAGATGAAATGTTCTAAATACATCTGTTAAGTCCATCTAGTCCAGTGTGTCATTCAAAGCCATTATTTACTTGGTGGTTTTCTGCTTAGGCAATCTGTCTATTACTGGGAGTGGGGTGTTAAAGTCCCCTACTGTATTATTTTCAATGAGCTTTATGTTATTGATTTACGAATTTGTGTGCTCACAATTTGAAGGCATATTTATAATTGTTAGATCCTCTTGATGGATGGACCCTTAATTATGATATAATGCTCTTCTTCATCTCATTACTTTTTTTTTTTTAAATCTAGCTTGTCTGACATAGTATGGCTACTCTGGCTTTGTTTTGACATTTAGTAGCATAACAGATGGTTCTCTATCCCCTCACTTTCAATCTGAAGGTGTCTTTAGGTCTAAAATGAGTTTCTTGTAGGCAGCATATTGATGGATCTTTTTTTATTCATTCTGATAACCTATGACTTTTGACTGGAGCATTTAGTCCATTTACATTTAGAGTTATTATTCAAAAATATGAATTTAGTGTCATTGTGTTACCTGTAGAGTTGGTGTTTCTGGTAATGTTCTCTGGTCCTTTCTAGTCTTTGTTACTTTTGGTCTTTTTTTCTCTCCACTCAAAGAGTCTCCCTTAAAATTTCTCATAGGGCTGGTTTATTGGCCACAAACTCCTTTAGTTTTAGTTTGTCTGGGAAACACTATCTCTCCCTCTATTTTGAAGAACAGCCTTGTTGGATAGAATATTCTTGGCTGCATTTTTTTTTTCTGTTCAGCACATTGAATGTATTTTGCCACTCATTTCTGGCCTGCCAAGTTTCTGTGGACAGATCTGCTGCAAACCTGATCTGTCCTTCCCTTTCATGTTAAAGGCTCCCCCCACCCCCAACCTTGCTGCTTCCAGGTTCTTTTTTGTCTGTATTTTGTGCATTTGACTATAATATGTCTTGGCCATGACTGGCTTTTGTTGAATTTAGTGGGAATTTTCTGTGTTTCTGGGATTTTGATGTATCCTTCCCCAGATTAGGGAAGTTTTTAGCGATAATTTGCTCACATAAACCTTTTGCCTCTTTTTCTCTCTTTTCATCTTCTGGGATTCCTATGATAAACATGTTATTATGTTTTAATAAATTCCCTAAATCTGCCTTTGTGATCCCTGACCTTTGTTTCCCTCTTCTTTTCAGTGTCATTATTTTCCATAATTTTATTTTCTATTTGCTAATTTGCTTCTCTGCCTCATCCATCCTCATTTTTATGGCCTTCATTTGGGTTTGCATTTTGGTTATAGCATTTTTAATTTCATCCTGACTAGATTTTAGTTCTTTTATCTCTGCAGAAAGGGATTCTCTGGTGTCTTCTATACTTTTTTCAAACTCAGCTAGTATCCCTCTAATTGTTGCTTTAAATTCTAGTTCAGACATTTTACTTATACCTGAATTAATTAAATCCCTGGCCTTTATTTTTTCCTGTTCTCTCTTTTGAGGTGAATTTTCCCATCTTGTCATTTTGGAGGAAGAAAACAACATAATAGTAATAGAATGAAATAAAAATTTTAAAAATTAAAAAATTAAATAAAGGAAACTAGATCCTTGGTGTGTTTCAGTCTGCTTGTTAAGAGGAGCTGCCACGTTCTCTCCCTCAAATTATACAGATTGTTCTCTTAATCCTCAGGTTGATTTCAAACCATCAAAACAGTTTGATGTTGATTTAACTGTGTTCAAGATAGGAGAAAAGCCCAGGGTCCCCTTACTACTCTGCCATCTTAACTCCTCTTCTCCAGAAAATAATTTTTAAAGACATTTCAAGAAAGAATTAGAGGTCAAATTAAGGAACTATATGACAAAAATGTAATAAAAATAACTAAAATGGCAACTATTCATATTATGCAGCCATGACAATTATATCAAATGAATTCCTTTGTTGAGTGTATGGAAACACTTCTTTGATATTTACCAAAGGATAGATCTTTATATCAGAATGCAAAAATAGAAAACTGGTCTAAAGTTGAGACAATACAGTTATGTTGTTCAAGAATTGTGTCCAAACAATTCAGAGAAAAAGGGAAACTTCATGATAATAGTTTCATTTTAGTTTCCTTTTTTAATCAGTGTCCTTTGAGTCTTCAATATTATCATCACTGTTGTAAAGTTAAAAATACTTAAATATAAACTATTGGCTATATCACCAAAAATTCTAGAATCTAAATATCTATGCAGATGAAAGAGGCATGGCTTTGATAAAGTGCTTTCTCAAAATGGGATGTGAGAATAGCTTAAGAATATTAAGTAATTCTAGAGCAATACAATTTTTCAAAAGAATTCCAATAAGAAAATAATTAAAATACATTTAATTGATTTCAAAAATATTAATTCCACATAAATTGATAGAGATAATACTTCTTCAACCATTTCTGGTGAAGGACCAGTTTAATTTTTAATCTCTCAAGATCAATACCTTTGTAAAATAAAAAAAAATTTTTCTAGAAAAAAAACTGATCACGTGTTTATATGTCACAGCAAAGCCAAATTTCCATAAAAGTTCTAAATGCATATGTTTAATTTCTATACTTCCTTATCCATGGACGGAGAACCAATAATTTACAAATTGGCACCGCAGACCACACTTTGAGTACTAGTTTGTTTTCTGTTGGTGACCAAAGAACATTGATGATCCTTACACAGTTCTTATACTATTATTGCCACACTTGTGCTCTGCCATAAAAATAAAAATAGACAATAGACAATGATGCTTTCCATAGGCATCTATGAGGTAAAGTCTATAATAATTATTTTGTCTCAAAAAGATGCACAGAAAGTGAAACAATCAAGAGTGAAAAAGCAATCTACAGAATGGCAGATAATATTTGCAAACCATTATCTACTAAGGTGTTAGTATCCAAAATATGTAAGAAACTTGTACAACTCAACAGGAAAAAACTGAGGCCAAAAAACTAATATCCTGATTGAAAAATAAGCAAAGGACTTAAATAGACATTTCTACAAAGAAAACATACAAATAACCAACAAGTATCTAAAAAGATGCTGACTATCACTAATCATCAGAGAAGTGCAAATCAAATCTACAAAGAGATATCACCTCAGTTACCAGTTAGGAAAACCAGTATCAAAAATATTTAATAAATGTTGGCAAAAAAAAAAATTGAAAAAAATGGAACCATGGTGCA